>NC_090926.1:573544316-574794316 GCF_040938575.1 Ambystoma mexicanum | reverse complement strand
CCTCAACTGGTAGTCAATAGGAGGAGTCCCCAGACTCGCATTCTACACAGAAGGCAGAGAGATCTCCCTCGAGTTACCCAGCAGTAACATTTCTGTTTTTGCCCTTTAAGCATGAGGAGGTTTTACTGTATTCATCTCTGCATAGCTCCCAGATATTCTCTCACTTTCTTACCTGTTTTATGGCCATTTTGGGCCCCGGAGAGTGCATATTTGCATTTCCCTGCTGTCTAAAGACAGAAGTGAGGACCCAGGGCATAAGAAGCCCTTTCTGCTTGTATTTTGGCCATTTTGGGCCTTTGAGGCCCTTTGTGCCGTCTCCACGCTCTCTGGCCGCTTCTAGCAAGCTCCACCTCCCCCTCTCCCATTGCTTGCCCTCGCCACATCCCATTGGTGTTCCCCAGATCACGAGACCCGGAACAGCAAGGGGACACAATGCAGAGAGAACATCCTGGCATTTCCACGCTGCCTGGAGGCAGACCCAGGGCGTGAGAACCCCTTTCTGCTTGTATTTTGGGACTGTGAGGCCCGATGCGCCTTCTCCACGCTCCCCAGCCGGCTCTAGACAGCTCCACCTCCCTCTTCCACTGCTCCCCCTTGCTGCATCCCATTGGTGTTCCCCAGGTCACAAGACCTGGAACACCAAGGGGACACAGCGATGGAGAGCATATCTTTGCATTACCCCACACTTGGAGACAGAAGTAAGGACCCAGGGAAAGAGTACCCCTTTATGCTTGTATTGTGGGCATGTTGGGCCTTTGAGGCCCCTTCTGCCCACTCCATGCTCACAGACTGCTTCTAGCCAGCTCCACCTTCCCCCTCCCATTGTTCCTAAACCTCATATTAGATATAGGGTTGTGGACCCTAAGGTTGTAAAATCTGAGCAAAAATTGCCAGACAAAAGATCTTTTTGGATATCCGAAACTACACATTCTTCCGCAATGACAAGGTGTGAAGGAATATGGAAATGTCTTCAATAAACTAACTTCCTCTATAGCAGCTAATTCTCATAGCCCATCTCTTAATACCTTTAAGGGAATTAAATCTACCATTGAAAGTAACTTAAATGTTGGAAAAACGAACGTTGTTGAAGGTCCCAGAATTCCAGAAGGACTGAGACGAGGAAGAGGGCTGAAAAGGCATGCAGTTGTAACAGTCAGGCAATTAGTCCTAACAGTCATTGTAGTAGTCAGGCAATTGGGCCTAACAGCCCACACCTCAAGTAACCTGGGAGGCATGAAAGGTCCCCTAAGGTACAGGCAGAAGGAAGGATTGGAAGGAGCTGGAACGTTAGCTGGAGTGCAGGCTGCAGCAGTGGAAGCAAAAGGAAGGCACGAGGCTGGCAAATCAAGCAGAAGTGGGAGAACAAGAGGGATGCCAGAGCGTGGAGACCGCAGATTTCACCAGAGTGTTCTGAGAGAGCCATGTCCTGCCAAACTCTGAAGTGCAGAGGCTGTGCAGCGGAAGACGTGCAGGAGAAACGGTTTTACACATGTGAGCTTGATTGCCGTGGTTACTGAGCTGCTGGCGTGCCGGAGACTGAGGCAAGAAGCAATTGCCAAGCCGAGGGTCTTGGGAGTGGAGGAAACTCCCTAAATGAGTAGCTGGACCGGAGACACCTGTCCAGAAGAAGAGTGTGGGTCCCCAGCGAGCCAGAAGCAGTAAAAGTCATAGTAGAAGTCGGGAAAGCAGTGCGACCCGCAGAAGCTGGTGAGTGAACAATGTTGTTCTAAAACATTGCACAAAACTTGCTGTTAAAAGTAACTAGTTCCTTACCCACACCCGTAAGACTTGAAGCGAGGAGAAGTTGATTGTTGTATTGAAAAGCCTTTGAAAAAATGTAATTGTAAAACATGCATATAAAGTGAAAAACTTCTTACTTGAGTAAGAAGATAACTCTACTAACATCCATTGTTCGACTATTCAAAGACTATTACTCTTCCAAGAGTGGTTGCGTGTCTCTAATTAAGGAGAGGGAACGCTAGTACGACCATTTTCTAACATTTAACTTTAACGATCCTAGAGCTACAATATTTACTTTTGGGAAAACTACATTAAAGAATGGTCATGTGTGCCTTATTGTGATTCCCCACGGAGGCCTGAACTCCATCCTTTTCTTCTACGGGAATACATTTACATGTCCACCTTTAAAGCTTTTAAACTATATAAGAGTGGTCTTGTGTGCCTAATTGTAGTTTTTACCGAAAGACTGAACCTTATTCTTTGTATAAAAGTGACATTCCTTGCATTAAACGATAGAAGAAGAGAACAAGCATTGCCTCAGTCATGAGGTACCCCATACTAATTGTGAAGCTGACCCTTTCTCGGAGTTTAGAGCAATCCAGCTGCATTGTGAAGTTAATAACAATCAAAAGGCCTAAGATACAAGTGTACAAGAATTACCTGAAGCTAAGAGAGCAGCACCAAGGGTTCTAGGTAATTGTTTGGGCTGATAGCTGGGGAAAGGTGAAGGTTACATTGGGGAAAAGGAACTGGCTGCTTGTAAAGACTATTTTGAAGCAGACTCAACTTGTTCTGCCCGAGATTGAGGAGGTCAGAGAGAAGAGTCTTGAAGACAAACACAGGTTGTCATTGTGGCAGTTAGACAAGAGAGGCTAAGAGGCTGCCCCTTTGCAGAAGCATTTCAAAGGAAGAGTGCCTAGCCTACCTGAGGAGGTTGAAGAACTTTAAAAATCTATCTTGTCCAGGTCTGTCTAAAAGGCATTGAAACTGAAGATGTGGCAGTAGTCCAAAGTATTGAAACTGAAGCTGTGTCAGTAGTTCAAAGTATTGATATGATAGGATATGGCATTTATAACACACCTATACAAATGTGTTTCAAGGAGTGACCCAGCAAGGGAGAGGGAACAGAGGGAAGACCGAGATAGCGATCCTACTAGGCCGAGTGTCATTCAAATCCCGCAAGTGCAGGGGAAGAGGGAAGAGGAAAAGTGCACAGTGGGAGGCGGGAAGGGGACAGTGCAGTACAAGGCATAATAGAATAAATAACAATAGGAGAAGTAAGGACGGCTGGTGGCAAGTGCAAGGGTAAGTGCAGACATCAGGAGGTGTCAAGTGCTGGTGGGGGACTGTAGGGATATAGAAAACAGTCCCCAAGTGCAGGGGTTGCCAGGGAGGCAGTGCAAGTGTGTAACTGGCGGGGGAGAGGACCTGGGCTAGGGATCAGAGGGTGGCCAGATAAGCAGTACAGTTTTAGCCAGAAATTCAGCAGGGGAGAGGAGGAGAGAAAGCAGAAGCAAAGAGGAAGGTTTTGAGGTGCTTCTGGAACCGGAGATGGTTCTCCTCAAGTTTTAGGGAGGCAGGGAGGCTGTTCTAGAGGGAGGGCCCAGCTGAGGAAAGAGATCTACCACCAACTCGTTGCTTGGAGAAGTGACTGACCCTGAGGGAGTTGGAAGCGGATGAGTGAAGAGCTCGAGAAGGAAGATATTTAGGAAGAGAGAGTTGAAGGTATTGAGGCCCCAGGCCCCAGAAGGCCTTGTGGACAATGCAGAGGGGTTTGGACGTAATCCTCGCAGCCACTGGGAGCCAGTGCAGAGATTTAATTCCTGGAGAGATACCATCCTTGGGCTTGAGGCCAGGGGCAAGTCTCGCAGTCCTGTTATGGATAAATTGCAGAGGGCGGAGAGTAGAAGCAAGCAGATTTAGAAGGAGACTGTTGCAGTAGTCCAGCCTAGAGAGAACAAGAGCCCTGGAGACAGAGAGCTTCTGGGGGAGGGAGAGGAAAGGAAGAATGCCTCTAAGGAGGTGCAGCTGGTAGTGCGACTTCCCAGAGACGTCAGAGATGTGAGGAGAGAAGGAGATGACCCTGAAGTTTTTAGACTCGCAAGTGGGAGCAGGAAGAGGGCCAAGAGTGGCCGGCCAGAGAGAGACAGGAAAGGAGGGAGCGGGTGTGCCGATGAGGAGAATTTCAGTCTTATTGGCATTAAGGCAGAGATCATTGGTGGCACACCACGCCTGGATAGCAGACAGACAGTCAGAGATGAGAGATGAAGAAGAGGTGCCCAAAGGTAGCCTGAAAATGAGCTGAGTGTCATCCGCATAGCACTGGAAGTTGGGGCAGAGAGCGGCAGTGTGGTGGGCAAGAAGAGCCAGGTATTGGTTGAACAGCCAGGGAGAGTGGTTAGACCCCTGGGGGACACCACAGGTAGAGATAAAGATAGAGGAGAGGAAGGACCCAAGTTGGACCTGAGAGGGTCAATCGGAGAGGAAAGAAGTCAGCCACGCCAGGGCCTGACCGGTGATACCCAGGTTATCACAGAGACAGTTGAGCAGGATGGCATGGTTGACCGTGTCAAAGGCAGAAGAGAGATCCAGCAAGATGAGGACACAGGGGGTGTTGGAATCAAGGTTTGAGAGCAGGTCTTCACAGATGTTCAGGGCAGCAGTTTTCGTGCTTCTGGAAACTCTGAAGCCAGACTGATGGTCATGAAGACAACCAACAGATTCAGTGTGAAGATTAGGCTGGGAGATGGCCAGCTTTTCCAGGAGTTTGCCCAAGAAGGGAGTGATGGAGATTGAGCAATAGTTAGCCGGACAGGACGGGTCGGTAGAGGGTTTCTTAAGAAGAGGGTGCACAAGGGAGTGCTTCAGGGGGGTTGGGAAGACTCCAGTGGCAAAGGAGTGGTTGCAGAAGTCGGCCAGAGCAGGAGCCAGGAAATCAATGTGGTTCATGATGGTTTTGGAGGAACAGGGATGAACCTGTTTTGATGAGATTTTCATAGATAGGACTTGTCTAGAAACCTTGTCTGGGGAGAACAGGGGAAAGTAGGGAGGGGAGGTGGCCGAAGAGGGGCCAGAGGAAGAGCAGGGGGTAGATGGGAGAGGGGGAGAGGAAGAGAGAGAGGACAGGATGTCCTGCATTTTAGAGATGAAATGAGATGCCAGAGCCATGCAGAGGCCCTGGGAGGGGACATGAGAGGTAGAGACTGCAGCAGGATTGGCCAGTTCCTTGCAGATTTTAAAGGGTTTGGCCGAGTTGTTAGATGCCGCAGAGACGCAGGCCTGGATGTGAACTCTCATCTTGGTGCGTACAGAGAGCTGGTATTGCCTTTGAAGCAGGCAGCATGCCAGTTTGTCAGAGGATGCACCAGAAGCGTGCCATTTCTGCTCAGCAACCCTGCACTTGCGTTTGAGGGTGACGAGGTCTGAGTCGTACCAGGAATTGCACTTGGCTTTGGGCTTCAAGCGGATCCTCATGACAGGGGCAAGAACATCGAGGGTATCAGATATAGCAGAGTGGAGCATGGAAAGGGCAGTGTCAGGGTGTGAGTCAGCCAGAGGGGGAGGGGGATTGAGAAAGTGGTGGCGAAAGCCTCAACTGACACACGCTTCATGGGTTGGATAACCGAGAAGGTAGGTGGCAGTGCTGGAGTTGGCTTAGCGTGGGGGGAAGAAAGGGTGAGATGGGAAGAAAGGAGAAAGTGATCACTCCAGGAGAGAGGAGTGGTGAGAGGAATAGAAAGGAAAAGGTCTGAGGAGATCAGAACGTCCAGAGTGTGCCCTACAGAGTGAGTCGTGCCAGAAGGCAGAATAGAGAGTAAGAGAGAGTCGCAGAGGTCACAGAAGAGTCCAGAGGAAGGATAGGGAGCATCAAGGTGGATGTTAAAGTCTCCAAGAAGGAGGAGTTGAGTGGTCGAGACCAGGAGGGAAGAGGAGAGGTCCGCCCATTCAGAGAAGAAAGAGGAGATCTGACCAGGTGGCCGATAGATAGTAGCCACATTAAGGGAATGGCTAGGAGAGAGAGAGGGAACATGCAGACGAGGCATTCAAAAGAGGAGTAGACCTGCATAGGATGACAGAGGCAGGAATCCACTCAGGGAAGATCAGAGCTACACCCCCTCCGGAGCGTTTGGACCTGGGCACGGAGACAATCTTGTAGCTGTCAGGGAGGAGAGTGTCAAAGCTCCTGACAGAGCTGGCCGTGAACCAAGTCTCGTTGAGACCGAGGACATCGAGGTCAAGTTCCTCCAGGAGGCGGCTGATGTCAGAGGAGTGTTTGACAGCTGAGCGAGAGTTAAGAGTGGCAATATGGAGAAGGTTGCCGTCCTTGAAAGACTTTCGGGGAGGGGTACAAATCAGAGGTACGGCCTGTGGAAGGGGTAGAAGAAGAAGGAGGAGAGGGCAAGGTAGCCAAGGAGGAGACAGCCGGGGAAGGTGAGGAAGCGGTGGAGGGAAGAGAGGGGACAGCAGCAGAAGGAGGGAAATTGATGTGGTGCGGGAAGCATCTATCAAAGAGGAGAAGATTGGCTTGAGGGCCTTGGACCAAGACAGTACCATTCAAGTAAACATTAAAGATGACCTTAGAGGAGTTAATGGAGGCCAGGAGGGCCTTCCACCCAGTGCCAACATTGATTGGAGAAGAAGAGAAAGGAGAAAGCACAGAGACCATATGAAGAGTCCATAGGTCTGGTGAGGGAACGACAAAGAGGATGTCGATAAAGGTTTGCCTGGAGGTGGCACTGGTATAGGTGTCGGCGATAGGGAGGCCTGGGTTGGAGACCAGGATATCCTTTTTAAACTTCTTCCTACCAGATTTAGTTTGGAGAGCAGGATAGTCAATAGAAAAGCAGTTAGAAAAGATAGGAGAGACAGAGAGAACCATACAGTAGGTGAGGAGAGAAGGGGAACGGAGTGGGATGGGTAGGGGAGGAAACTAGGGAAGGACCCAGGGCAAGGTGCAAGCGGACGAGACAAAGAGTGACAAGACAAGTTGAAATTTGGACAATACGACAGGCACTCAGACAATGGTGGACAGTTGCTAGGGGAATGCTTAGCTAAGAAGTCGACCAAGAATGGCAATCCTATCACAGTGATATTTAGATACTGGAAAAGCGCACATAAGTCTGAGAGCCCTGTAAGGGGGGGAAGAGGCCTAGGTTTACAATGCAATTTTTAAATACTTTCACAATACAATTTTAATAAACAGGAGAAAAACACAACTCAATTAAAGAGTCTGCTATGTGGACAGGGGTATCCCGTGGAAGGGAAATCTCCCAGGAAATTAGAAGACCCTTTAGGAAATGTGGATATTGTTCAGGTACCTTAGGCAGGGAATTCCTCAGCAGAGTAGGAACAGTGAGGCATTTTGATATATTTTCTTTAACAATAAAATAGCTTATTTTGAAAGATCTTCAAACAGTTGTCCACCTCACATTACTGACCCCTCACAATTTTGCCTGACTTGGGCCCCAGTTTAGATTGCACCTTGAATCTCACCAACTTTTGTACTTGCCACTCCTATATTTTGACTGACTTGGGCTCCTAATTTAGATTGCTGCATTAAAGCTTGCCACTGCTTGTGTTCTGCCATACTTGCACTTTGCCTGACTAGAGCTCCTAATTTAGATTGCTACTTTGAGGCTTGCTACTGTTTATATTGTGCCACACCTGCATTTTGCCTGACTAGGGGCTCCAGTTTAGATTACGGGGTAGAATCCTGCCACTGTTTGCATTTGCCACACTTGCATGTTGCGTGAATTGGTTTCTCAATTTAGATTGCTGCTGTGAGGCTCACCTCTGACTGCATTTTGGCACACTTGCATTTCACCTGACTAGGGCTCCTAATCTAGATTGCTACTCTAAAAGATCACCTCAATTTATATTTTGCCATACTTGCATTTTGCCTGACTAGGGCTCCTAGTTTACATTGCTACTTTGTATCTCACCACTGCCTCACTTAATTTAGATTGCTACTTTGAATATCGCCACAGTTTATGCACTGAGGTTGTAGGAAGGCAGGCGAAATAGATCAAAGCAGTCATACAGAGGGTCAAGCAAAATCCCTGTACAATCGAAAAACTTTGATTTACAAGCACTGCGAAAGAAAGGGAAGTGAATCCCGCAAACATTGAACTGTGTAAAAAGAGAACATTGAAAGTAAAGAGCTCAGAAGAGGGGGGACACAGGGGTGAGCCACTATCACCCTGATGGAGAGCCACAGTAAGCTTGGTGAAGGGAGGCTAAGAATCGCGAGGCGTCGAAGCCGGGCAGAGGGTGATCCAAGGGTGAAAAGGTGTCACCTCAAGATTGAGAAAACCAAAAGCTAAAGTTAAGAGATGGCAAGAGTGAACCCGGAGGAGGGATGCCAGAGAAGAAGGGTCTGAGCCTGCAAGAGGGAGATCCAGGGGTGAAGCCATCATCCGAGTACTGAATGTCAAGGGGCGTCAGAGCCCGATTGAGTGAGATTCAGGAGTGAAGCTATCATCCAAACTGCAAGTAAAAAGAGAACTGACATATAAATTGAGGAATACCATATGTGAAGGGTCAGCGCCCAGAAGAGGGGGACCCAGGGGTGAACCATTATCACCCTAACAAACTTTCACTTGGTTAAAGGAACATTTTTGTTATCGGAACACGTCAGGCCCTGAAGACAAGAGACTTTCAAAGGAAACGAGACTTGACCATCGACGGTCCTGGGAACTACCATTGAAACTGTTGTCTCATGCAGGAGAAGCCCAAGACCATACTGTGTTCTAAGCTCCCATCTTAACCCGTGCACAAAACGTGGGGAAGGGAGACCCAGGATACTGCATCCTGATATATAATTTGAGAACACTTCTTTGTTTTCTTGAGAACTATCCCACACCCCTATTCGTATTAGTTGTGAGGTTTGGCGATATCTTTCTTAGTATAGGCCCTTTTATTTTTTGACACAACACCACTAGGACTGGTTTATTTTTAATTTGATTGTCGACACTTTCTCCCATCTTAGATTTAGGTTTAGAATAGGCGTTTCCCAACCTGCATACAGCATTCATTGTTCAATAAACACCCTTGAACTGTGATCACTTGTGTCTGTCTTACTTGTTGCCCCTATGAGTTCCTCACACTTCTTTGAAGTGTCTGTAGATGGGTGATCTACTGTTCTCTGTCCTAATGTTGGACTTCTGCTCCATCCAACAGTCTTTGGCACGCTTGATGGTTTGAGCTAGATAGTATTTACTGCAACATCACTTCAGAGCATAAATTACATTTTTGGTGTTACAAGTCGTAAAGTGATGTAATTTGATCTTCTTCCCTGTATTCGGGTGACATATCTGGTCCCATTTGATGATGTCGGAGCAGGGCTGGCAATTAAGGCATGGGAATGTGCCTAGTTTCTGTCTGTGTAGCATCGTTTGTGCAGGCTTTTTAATTCATTCAGCTTTGATCAATGAATCTCTAAAGTTCTTTCGTCTTTTATAAGCCATCATCAGTGGTTCTGGGAACAATTTGTTCAGGAAAGTGTCTAATTTAATGTCATTTCAATTCTTCTTGATGGTTTTCGTGACTTGAAAGCTCTGTGCACGAATTTTAACGTATGTATCAATCTATTCCTCTGCATTTTGGGTTTAGTTTTTAGGAAATCTCTTCTCTGGTGGCTTTCTACACATGTGATAGCATCGTCCAAGATGTTTGGTGGATAGCCCCTTGTCCTAAATCTGCCAGACATCCAATCATATTCTGTTTGAAGAGTTTTGGTGTTGGACACTATCCTCTTAAGCCTGAGGAATTGGCTAAATGGGAGACTCTCTTTGAGGTGTTTCGGGTGAACACTGTTGTAATGTGTGGTGTTTAGTAGACATCAGTGGATTTTTTTGGTAAATAGTGGTACTAAGTTCCTTGTTGCTCAGGGTCACTAGTACATCTTGAAAATGCAAATGACGATCTCCCACTTCTAGAGTATACTTGATGTGTTCATGGCAGTGATAGAGATGTTCAAAGAATTGTTGTAGTTCTTCTCTGCTGCCTTTCCAAAGGGCGAAGACATTTTCGATATAATGTTTCCAGAGCACTGATTTAGGACTCCAGATGTTGTTGTTGAGGATGTGAGTTATCTCAAAGTGATACATATATATGTTTGCATATGTGGGGGCTACTGATCCCATTGAGGTCCTTGCGATCTGTAAGAAGCAGTTGCCCTCATATCTAAAGAAATGTTTATAACATTTTGGATGTCATGTTGGTGACATCCAATGAGAATAAAATCATTTCAGGCTCCAACTGTTTGGTTCACCTAAGTGCTGTAGGAAATGTGAGGTGTCTTTAAGGTAAGTGGAAGTCAACTGCACCAAAGGTTGTAATGCAGTGTCCACATAAATCGTTAGAGGGTTAAACACATTGGCCCTCATTACGACCCTGGCGGAAAGCAACTGACCTGACCGCCATAGCGTAAATAGCGTTTCCGCCATGGCACGACAGAGTAAAGTGCGGCTAATTCTGACCCATCGGGCACGAGCACTACGCCTTGGCGGAAGTGCAAAGTCCGCGATGGCGGAAATGTCCCCAAAACGCCCCTCACCGCCGTCGTACGGCGACCTAGGTGCAATTCCGCCACCGGACATAGCGGTCACCGTAGAGAGCGGCAATCGGAAAATACGGTGACCGTAAATATACGAAAACGGAAGCAAAAACATGGTCCCGGAACGGGAAACAGCACGCCGTACACCTATAAAATCAGAACATTCACACAACCATTAAAAACACTACCCTGAGAGACATCCCAACCCGTCATCCACCCTAGTGAAACCAAAACAATGGGAAAAGTAGCGAAAAAAGCGTGCGACCGCAAGCGGCAGGTCCACTTCTCACGTGAGGAACTCACGGTGCTCACAGAGACCCTCCAGGAGAATGCTGCCGTCGTCTTCTCGACGCAAATGACCAGGACGGCACTTGCGAACAAGAAGGCCATATGGGCCCTGGTGGCACAGCGGGTAAGTGCGGTGGGGACCGCACCCCGCAACCCACAGCAATGCAGAAAGCGATGGGACGACTTGCGGATACGCGTACGGAGCATACTATCCGCCAACCGTAACATTGCCACAGCTACCGGGGGAGGATCGGAATCACCCATCAAGCTGACCCCCTGGGAAGAAATCTGTGCCTCGACCATTGGAATGGAGACCATAGAGGGAGTCGGAGGGATGGAGAAAGGAGTGCAGACATCCGAAGAATCAGGTAGGTGGCCCAAATAAAACTATGCTAAAACCACAATGTTCAATCATGTGAAGTACCATGTGTCCACATAGTGCAACAGAAACACATGTCCAGGAGAACGTCCACTCACATTGGCCTGATAGCGGACATTAAAAGTCAAATTAAATAAATAATTAAAATTCCTAAAAACACCCTCTACACGTGCAGCAGGCACCCCCTAACTGCAGGCTGCAATACAACTGCACCCTCATTCCACACAAAAATGAAACCACCTCCAAGGCCCTGACCCAAATCACCCTCAGGTACCACCCCAATGCATGTGATACATTGCCATTCCAATTTCCACAGACCCATTAATAACGCTCGCCCTCCTTTACTCCACCACAGGGTCCGATTCAAACGACGAGCTCCAGGACACCCCTACCAGCACACCTGCAAAGAGGGCCAAGACCAACGGCCAAAGACCCTCCACCTCAGCTGCACGCATCAAGACACGGCAGCAGCACAAATCAAGTGGCAGCACACAGGAGGGGACTTCAACAGGCACCCCAGCAGCCAGCATGGCCACAACACCACCACCACCACCACAGGCCCCCCCAATGGATGCCACAGAAGGCACTGCTTCTGGTGGCAGCAGCACCATAGGTGACACTGCATTAATGGCAGCATGCTCCGACACAGAAAACGGTGATGTCGATGTACGATCCATCCATGACCTGTCTCAATCCCCCTGTTTGTTTCATCCCGTACAACATGAGGATACCACGCAGGGGCACTCACAAGACGACGACTGGCCATCCCCCACAAGCCCTGTGTCAAGGCAACATGAGGTGATCAGCCCCTCTGTGACACCACCGCAAATGGCCATGGCCCAGCAGAGGCAACAGTCCCTCGACCAGGTGATCGAGCAACAGCAGCAACTGGCCACGCTCCTCAAGGACCATGCTGATGAATGTGGGGGTACCAAGGCAGCCATAGAAACATGTACAGAGACACTAAGGGCAGAAATGGAGAGAAGCACCGAGAGCCTGAGAGAACAAATGGAGAGAAGCACCGAGAGCCTGAGAGTACAAATGGAGAGAAGCACCGAGAGCCTGAGGGGGGAACTGCATGCGACGTCCAAAGACGTATGTGCTGAACTTGCCGCTGTGCGCCGTGTGCTCACTGAGCTCTCACAAACCCTTAGGGACATGCATGGACGTGAGCAGGCAGAGACATCATCCGTTGCAAGTTCCGTCCAGGGCAGCCCCCAACGTAGATCTGGGAGGAACCTGCGCTCCACAGGCAGGGGTGCCCCTGATACCCGGAGAGGGGGCTTGCAATAGCGTCTGCCCACTGACAATGAGCATCCTTGGACACTGGTGTTCGGGGGGAGGTAGGAGGGTGGAGGGGGTGTGTTGGGCTTACTTGGGTGGCGGGTCAATGGGGTGTGTAACACAATTTCACATTTGCTATAAACATTTCACAATCATCCAATGAGATGTGTGGACATTGATCTTTGTGTACGAGGCCATCATAGGCGTACAGTTCATATTGTGCATGTTCCAGACACACACAGTGCCACAACTCCCGTGTCCATGTATCAACCACCAGGCGTGAGTGCTAGAAGCATGAATCTATGATAATCTGACAAATTTCACGGCCCTCCTGTGCCTCGCGGACTCCTTCAGGTTCTGCCACATCCCCACCCACATCATGACCATATTCTGGTGCTTGCAGTTCTGCGTCAGGGGGCATGGGCACATTTCTACGTATGCACATGTTGTGTAGCATGACACATGCCATGACCATCTTAGCAACCTTCTATTGGCGGTACAGGAGTGCCCCGCCAGACCTGCTGAGGCAGCGGAAACGACCCTTCAGTAGGCCGAATGCCTGTTCTATGACTACACGGGTACGTGAGTGGGCATGGTTGTAGTCCTCCTCATGCTGGTCCTGTGGGTTCCGGAGTGGTGTAAGGAGCCATCTCTTCAGTGGATACCCGGCATCACCTGTATGTGGACAATAAAGGATGTTTGAGGAATGGCATTGCTACGTAAGCACCCCCCCCCTTCCTGGCAGGTCATTGCCGCATCACATACCCCACATTATCATGCATGAAATGAGACTCACCGAGTAGCCAGGATCTGTTCCCTGCATGTCGCTCCATGTAGCGTGGTATTGTAGAGTTCCGTAAGACCATGGAATCATGGGTTGATCCAGGAAATCGGGCACAACAATGTGTAATGATCCTGTTTGAGTCACACACCATTTGTACATTAAGAGAATGATATTGTTTTCGGTTGCGGTACTGGGCCTCCATGGCATGTGGGACAACCAATTCCACATGGGTGCAGTCGATGGCACCAATGCAACCCGGTATGCCGGCAAGTGCATGGAATCCCACTTTTGTGTTTGTAATTTCCTGGTCCGAGCGTGGTAGAGATATGTAGTCGTCTGCGTGCTTCAGGAGGGCATCGAGCACTTGCAATAGTGTCCGTGACAACAGTGGCTGTGAAATGCCATGCAACTGTCCGACTGTGTGCTGGTAGGTGCCTGTGGCCAGGAAGTGGAGTACAGACACCACCTTCAGTAGGGGTGGGATGGCGGTTGGGCTATCTATCATGCTGACAAGGTCAGCGTGTGTCATGTCCACAATGGCGGTTATGGTGTCCCGGTCCAAACGGTAGAGGGTGTGGATCTGCTCATCAGTGAGGTTGAACGGATGTGCTCGGAGGCGTGGGATTGCGGGCTGCCTGCGTGGTGGTAGTGGCTGTGCTGGTGGGCCTTGCTGGCCCTGCCTTGCCCTCCTCCTCCTGCGTCTCCTCTGTGCGGCCGGTTGTTGTAGTAGTTGGTGTTTGTCTTCTTCTTGAAGTTGGAGTACTTGCAGTGCTATCAGGTCCCCCAGGGCCAACATCGCAAGTCCTGCCGGTAGCATTTTGGAGTGGGTGTGGTTGTGGGAGGGGGTTGGGTGTGCAATTTATGTGTTTCCAAGCTGTATAGCCTCCACCTGTGGTGATTCATTCCACCTGTGCAAGCTGCAATCCCCTTTGGGCGAGCACGTCCCGCACACAACGCTGCAAATCGACGCATGGCATCTTGCTATTACAATCATGTATTTCATCCCGATGGCAGTGAGATCTTGCTTCATATGTTAAATCTGCTATGCTCCCATTGTTTCACATACTATCTTTGCAGTCGGGAACATACTTGTGAAGGGTCCGTGGAATGTAGTACTCGATTAACGGTGGACCCTCATGCAGCGCTGTACCGCGGTTCACCGACGGGCGGGGCGTCCCATTTGTGAGTGTAGCCAGTTGCCATTTTCACACACTGCCGCACTAAATGGATGGATTTGTGATTTCAAGCGGTCACAGATGCCTTTTCGACGTGATGTTGCAAATGAGGAATTCGAAGGACAGCGCTTTCGGTTTCCAGCTAGCGGCGAGGAGACGCCCACAGGTCTGACTGCAGATAGAAAGTTCTATTGTTTGATGTCCTTGGGACAGGGGCCATGCCGAGAATGCAATGATTGATATGAATAGTATGGGATGCGCAATAGCGTAGTGGAGGATAAGGCAGGACGTTCCCAAATACATGTTACTTCACAACACTAGAATTCCGGCCTGGAGCACAGTGGATTTTGCAGACTGCATTTAGCACAGATTCAATGGAAATTTCTAATGTTATGTGAGTAAATAATCAGGCGTTTTTATACCAGGATGAGGGAATGATGTATGGATGCATGGACAGATGATTTAATAGAGAGTCTGCCATGTACATGGCTTTTTGGAATCTATCAACTTCCTCTGCGCTATGTGATGCAGGGCTGCCATAGTGGGACCATCGTCTATCTGCCCTTGTTGAACCCTCCCTGTCTCGACGCGCCTTCAGACACTTGTGTCTATGCACGTTACTAATCCCATCTAATGGATTCTGTTTTAACCGACGCATGCACACAAACACTCGTTTGTAATAGTGTTTTCACCTCGATTTATATGGTTATGATTCGCAAGTGATTATTGGGTGCGAATAATCCTTTTGAGTGGGCTAGCATGCATATGGCTGTGGATTTAGTGTGATCTTTGAAGTGAGTAATTCAAATGGAGTTCAGATGCCCATACTATTCTTTTTCGTTTCATTTGGGTGACAGGTATCTCCTCCCCTTTTGCCGCTGCCATCTGTATGCCACTCCTGCAGATGGCTTTTACTCCCGACACCTGCTGCTTCGTGTTAATCAGTGGAGCACCATTACGATCTTATGGGACGATCGCCAATGGCCCACATGCCCTTACGCAGTACTAGTGGCTAGGAGCAACATTTCGAGCTTTCAGCTGGACTAGTGCCTACCTAATGGGACGGCCCTGCGGTTCTAGGCGCTTCCATGTTGCCTTTTTGAACGTGGATGTAGCCCCTGTGTACCATGGAGGAACAGGGCGTCACACAAGAAGAAGCTGGTCAATTATTGCGGATGCAGCCCACAATTATGAGATATGATTTGAAGTTCATGACCTAATAGCTGTATGGCCCGGGTGATTTTGTTGTGCATTAAAATTTGATTATGATATTGACCTTGTAGCGTTATTCTTTGCAAGTTATGTAGCATATTCCTATTCGTGGAGCGATGTATTGTGAGGAGATCTGCTTTGGGTTCGGCCTTCTGAGCATAGTTGCGTGGTACTGTACTGGGCGCGTTTGCCTACGAAGGCCAGTAAGGTCAGGGATAGGGGCTGCCATTATGACTGTTTTAATGATGTCATGCTCATGGGAGGGGGATTGGCTTTTGTGTAACAGATGCCGGTCAGCCAGGTTGATTGGTGGAATGATGTGATTTTCAGAATATGGCTGGTCACAGGTGCCTGTGTTTGCGTGCGTTTCTTTGAGGGAGACTGAGGTCATGTCCATTGGAATGGCTTCTGTATTCGTGCCATCTGTGCCCTGCTGCTCCCATTGGCCCCTCTTGAGATGTGCCTGGCTGCTCAGTCACTCTGCCAACTTGTGTGGTACATGCTTATGCTGCTGGTTGGTTTGTTTACTGGCAGGAGTACAGGGCTGGTGCAGTCTCACTCAGGATACTGCTTTGTATGTTGCCTTGCACTGGTGTCAAGCGATGGGGGGCCTGTTTTTGTTTGTCTCAGTTTTCAGTTCATGTTGCTGTACTTGGAGCTTGACATGCCTGTGCTGCATCAGTACGGCAATGGTGCCATGGCTAATATGGATGGCCACTCACAAGGCACTTGGAGCCCCTACATTCATTTGTTCGTTGGCATGCATGGGTGACTTGTACATTTCACTGGTTGCATTGTTTGACTTCATTGCACCTACGAGGAGTTGTGCAATGTGGCCAGGGAGTGGTGTACAGGCACTCAGTAAGGCCTTTTACGGTTGGTTTGCGATGCCGTACTTCTCACCATGGCGGAATGGTACTTTCCGCCATGCTTGATGGCGTTAGGTACATGTCCGCTAGGGTCAGAATTCCCGTACCGTTGCGCCATGGTGGTAATTACGGTTTCGCAGTGCGCGCGTGCGCGTACTTGGTGCAGTTAGCGTTGGCGTTCACTACGGTGTCGCTAATGGCATCGTACTTTACGGTGACGGGTCATAATCGCAACGGGCGGTATTCGATGGCGGTATTGCATTTCCGCCATCGTTTTTCGATTTCCGCCAGGGTCGTAATGAGGGCCATTGTCTGTTGCCGCTACTATAGGTATGAATGGTGGATTGGTAGGGTTCTTATGAATTTTTCGGGAGAGCGTAAAAGACAGGGGCTATGGGATGTTTGTTGATTAAGTATTCTCCTGTACGTGGTGTTATCCACTCAAGTTCGTCTGCCTTGGTGATGGTCTTTGCAATCAGCGTCATGATTGCTGTAGTGGGGTCTTGATCTAATTCCAGGTATGTTCTTGTGTCCCGGAGGAGTTCTAGACAACTTATAGAATGCAGAGTCCATTATGACCAAGGCTCCTCCTTTATCCGCGGGCTTCATGATAATGGATGAGTCTTCAACAAGCTCCTTCAACAGTCTAGTTTGATGTCTACATAGGTTGTTGCGTGTATGTGGGTTGTACTTAATCCTCCTCAAATCCTTTGTTGTTTTCAATTTGAACATATCAATGATTGGATTGTTGACTTGTGGGTGAAAGGAACTCTTAGACTTCATTTCGAGATATTCGATCATGTCTGGTTGTCCTTGTGTTGTAGGTAAAGTTTCAAAGAAAACCTTAAGTTCCATCTTCCTAACTAGCTTGAAGAGGTTGATTTCCTCTTTGAAGCTAGAGCTATTCACTGCCAGTATGGCAGCTTGACCACATTATGTGTGCAGCTTGACCACATTTTTATCTTGGGGGATAGCTGCATTCTTATGGTAGAGGTGTTAAGAATGTGTCTTAAAGTAGTGTATGACAGAAGGTGCATGTGGGTGGATGGCTGTGTCTTCGGCTATCTTCCATAAGCATGGAGTGTGATACGTACCT
This sequence comes from Ambystoma mexicanum, assembly GCF_040938575.1. Lineage (NCBI taxonomy): Eukaryota > Metazoa > Chordata > Amphibia > Caudata > Ambystomatidae > Ambystoma > Ambystoma mexicanum. Next base: position 574,776,932 of record NC_090926.1, on the reverse strand, counting down.
GTGTGCCCTGGCTGGTTTCTTGGTTTCTTAGATGCAGCTTAATTTAGAAGGGTCGAATTCAAAGCACAGCAAAATTCTACACAGTGGCTATACTCAAAATGCAGCTGAATATAACAGTGCGTATACTCAAGAATGCTGCTGATTTTAAAACAGGGCTATAATCACAATTCAGATAGATTTAGAAGTGGGCAAAGCTAAGTTATATACAGTGCCTATACTCAAAATGCAGCTGAATTTAGATGGAGGCAAATTCAATGCACGGCTAAATTCGACTGAGTGGCTATATTTCAAATGTCGCTACATTTAAAACAGTGGCTATAATCTCAATGCCGTTAGATTTTGATGGGAATGAATTCAAAGCCCAGTTAAAATCAATAAAGTGGCTATATTCAAAGTACAGCTGAATTAAACTAAGTGGCTATACTATCAAATTTAGCTAAATATAGCACAGTGGCTATACTAAAAAATGCAACTTAATATAACAGTGGCTATATTCAGAATGCCGCTAAAGATAACACAGTGCCTATACTCAAAAATACAGCCGTAATTACCTCAGTGGCTATGCTCAAAATGCGGCTAAATATAACACAGTGGCTATAGTCGGAAATTCAGCTAAATATAACGCATTGCTATACTCAAAGAGGCAGCTACATTTAACTCAGCGGCCACGCTAATAAATGCAGCTAGATATAGCACATTGGCTATGCTAAAATTGCAGCTAAATATAATATGGTCCTGCTAGGAAGCCAACTGTGGCTAAAAAGGGGCCAAGGAACGTGTGGATGTAGTGTCGGCTTTCAGTGGCCTCAGGGTCAGCAGTGTGCAAAGCCCTTTGGCCTCAGCTACTTATCTCATTAAAAATTGGTGTAATTGCCAGCCACCATGGCCAGCACCAGAGAGAAAGTGACTAATCTAGCCCATGTTAGAGGTGTAGCATAAAACACGTTAATTTGAGTGCAGTCTAATTCACATTAAAAAATAAAGTGACAAATGGAAAACTGCTTTCAACTATTGGGGCACTTTGAGTACTTGGGCAGGCCTTTTGGACATAACATAACATGTGTCATTATAGTTATGCAAGTCCACTATAAACTGTGCATAATCTGCAAAAGAATTGGTAGTCAAAACCCCAGGTTTCAATGATGTGCGTTACAGGCTGAAAGTGCTGAGCTCTGTGGCACAACAACATACTTTTTCCAAGTTGGACGTTTTGACTTCTGCCAGGCAAGTAAGATTTTAGCCAAGCCAGTACTGGTCCTGACACATACATCTGACTCTGAGACTTAAGTCGCTGAATCAGTATATTATGATCTACTGTGTCTAAGTGGTTGAGGGATTGAGGAGAATCAGGACTGCTGAGTCTCCTCGATCTCTAGTGGCCAAATGTTTATCTCAGGTACATAAAAAACTTGAACTATCGATAGGTGACCTCTTCTTCCATGATCTTACTAAGGAAGGGAAGGTTAGATATGGGCCTGAAAGTTGACAAAACCTCAGGATCTGCTGTTTTTTTTTCTCGAAAAGTGGGGGGACTGTATCTTTTTTCAGTAGAGTCAGAAAGATCCCCTCTGAAAGGACACATTTATGATAGTAGCTATATCTGAAGACCTTAGTAATAGGAATTATTTTATAACTGTAGGGCATTTCCCTTCCAAGGATGAACCAGAGGTTTTCAAACTGTAAACCCTTTTTGTAATATTCACATTTGTTAGGCAGTCAAAACTTTAAAAATATGCAGAGCTCTCAATAATGGCCCTTCTAGGAATCTCATGGCTTTTAGTTTCTGCTTCAATAGACCCACGTAGCTTAGTAATCTTTCCACACACAAGAAAATGCCAATTTATCGCATAAAGATTGAGATGGAATAATTTTGTGTATAAAAATAACCCTGATCGTGAGTTCTTAATATATTTGACAGCCTTCACGTGCATTAAAATTGGTCTCTACTATTCTATTAGAATAGTAAGGGGCCGATTCATGGAACAAACGTGCGCCGAAAATCTTCGCGCAAGAAGGCGCAAGCAGGCGCAAGCGGGAAAAAACAGGCGCACGCGCACGCGTGCGATTCATGGAAGTCCCTGCGCGTGTACACCTCGGGATGTGTGCCAAACCCGTGCATGGCGCACAAGTCACTGCAACATCCCGAAAGGCGTGCGCGACGCGCACAGTGAAAGCGCACAACCTCAGCGCATACACCAGAAAGTGGGCGGGACACGGGGCGTAACGCGCGGAATGGGGAACAACGCGCGAAAATAAGGGCGTAACTGTGGATGTACTGCAGGGAGGCAGACGGAACGCCCACACGCACTCGAACCACACATATTCATGGAATCGAATAGGGCAAAGCCACACACAGCCAAAGACACGCACAAGCTGAAACACGTCCGCCACACGAAGGCAGGCGGTAGAGTCCCAGCGCATCACAAAAGTGGCAACATACAGCAATTGGGCCTGTGCGAGCGGGGTACGTGTATTTCGGGGGCGCGCGGGGAGTTACACACGCGATTGAGCGGGGTACGTGTATTTCGGGGGCGCGCGGGAAGTTACACACGCGATTGAGCGGGGTACGTGTATTTTGGAGGCGCGCGGGAAGTTACACACGCAATTGAGCGGGGTACGTGTATTTCGGGGGTGCGTGGGAAGTCACACACGCGATTGAGCGGGGTACGTGTATTTCCGGGGCGCGCGGGAAGTTACACACGTGATTGAGCGGGGTACGTGTATTTCGGGGGTGCGCGGGAAGTTACACACGCGATTGAACGGGGTACGTGTATTTCGGGGGCACGCGGGAAGTTACACACGCGATTGAGCGGGGTACGTGTATTTCGGGGGCGCGCGGGAAGTTACACACGCGATTGAGCGGGGTACGTGTATTTCGGGGGCGCACGGGAACTTACACACGCGATTGAGCGGGGTACGTGTATTTCGGGGGCGCGCGGGAAGTCACACACGCGATTGAGCGGGGTACATGTATTACAGGGGTGCGCGGGAAGTCACACACGCGATTGAGCGGGGTACGTGTATTTCAGGGGCGCGCGGGAAGTTACACACGCGATTGAGCGGGGTACGTGTATTCCAGGGGCGCGCGGGAAGTTACACACGCGATTGAGCGGGGTACGTGTATTCCAGGGGTGCGCGGGAAGTTCCACACGCGATCTCATCAGGGTACGTGTATTACAGGGGTGCGCAGGGAGCAGCACATGTGAATTGCACGTGTGGGTCCTCCCAGGTGTTCCCTCTACACCCTCCACGGCCCCTGCAGGTGGCTCACACCACAGGGGCCTACCCAGCACATGTCCTGCAGGCACCCCATCCACCATGGCCATGCCCACCAGCCAACCCACATGTCAACTTGCACTACTGCCCACCAACGCATGTCCCCCTGCACCCCCAGCCACCAGGGGCACCCACCACCAGGCCCCCACCCATGTCCAACTCATGTTCCCCCACCACCCCCACCCCCAAGCAGTGCAGGGGCACCCACCACCAGGCCCCCACCCATGTCTCCCAGCACCCCCACCCCCCAGCCACCAAGGGCAGCCTCCACCAGGCCCCCACACGTCTCCCACCACCCCCATGTAACGCTCACCTGATTCCCGTAGAGGCGCCGGTCTTGACTGGGCGTATACCGTATCTTCAAAGGTGATGTGTAACACACGGCTGGCTCTTTGGGCTGGACCTCTGTGCACTGTATGTTTGACTCGAAGGGTAAGATGTCTGCAGATAGAAAATATGGGATTAATGAACTGGGTTATTGAATGTCTCTCTCTTCTTCCCTTTCTCTTCTCCTGTAGAACCCCGAAGGTTAACGCTCTCACCTTAGGTAAGTGAACGCCGTGCTCTCCATCTGCCTCGGGGCAGGGTGCTGTAACCAGTTTCTTCACTGGATAAGGGGAGCAGGCCTCTTGACTTCAGAGGACTGATGTCCGTCGTTTACTGAACGGTAAGTTTCGAGTAATTCTAATGTCTTAAAGTCTTTAGTAATGATGTCTCTTGTTTTGCAGGGTTCCGGCGATGGTGGATGACGGGCTGAAGTGAGTTGAAGATGGAGCCCGTGTGATGAATAGAAGCGCCTGGAAGCACGTAAGTAAGCGCTTGTTGCCTGCTTCACGATGCGCTCTAACTGTCTTTTTATTTTGCAGGTACAAGTTCGGAGCGGCTGCAGGGTGCCGGAATACCCACTGGGTTAGATGTGGAAAGGAGTAATGGCACGTGAGTATTAAAGTTCCCCAATGTCTTTAAACGCACCTTGTTTTGTCTTTCAGATGCGGGATGCAGCGCCGAAGGCCTCCGGAGCGTGCAAAGAGTTGGTAAGCTTTTGTCTTTCAGATGCCGGAATGCAGTGTGAAGACCTCGGGAGCGCACAAAGAGTAGGTAAGCCTTTGTCTTTCAGAATGCAGCGCGAGGCGTTGGTGACAGCCGATGGCCCAGGTAAGTGAAGAGCTGTCACTGAAGACCGTAATGCTAACCTGTTCTTTCTTGTCTTTATAAGTGTTGCTGAAGACTGGATTCAGGATGGTAAGCCTTTTTCCTTAGGCCCAGGATCAGATGCAGAAGACACGATGAGCGTTCTGCTGCAGAGGATGCAGAATAACGCAAAGCAAGATTCATCCATCGAGTGTGGTTTAAATAGCCTCCTGTAGTGCTTAGGTGTCTCCTTCCACAGCCACGCCTAGGTAAGAAAAGAGTTCCTGCTTTCCAGAAGAGTTCCAGTGTTCTGAACCTAGGGAGTGGCTCCTGCCCCACCCAACAGGAAAAGTAGTTCCAAACAGAAGAGGATCAGAGGCTCAACTGGCAGGCAAGTAAGCAGCATGGTCTGCTGCAGGTAAGTCCACCCAAGCATTATGAGCCCGGCGCTTCCAGCGCTGAGACTGGGCATATTTATGAGCCTGGTGCCACTGGCGCCAGGACTGGGTCCAAAAGGTCCCAATTGGGACTGGTTGGCACTCGGAACCTGGGTTATGAATCTGCTTCCAAGGGAGTTGGGAAAACCCTGAACTTTTGGAAGCAGAGATCATGACACCCCACCCCCCAGCAGTGCAGGGGCAGCCTCCACCAGGCCCCCACCCATGTCTCCCAGCACCCCCGGCCACCAGGGGCCGCCTCCACCAGGCCCCCACCCATGTCTCCCACCAACCCCACCCCCCAGCAGTGCAGGGGCAGCCTCCACCAGGCCCCCACCCATGTCTCCCACCACCCCCAACCCCCAGCAGTGCAGGGGCAGCCTCCACCAGGCCCCCACCCATGTCGCACACCACCCCCACCCCCCAGCACTGTGGGGCACCTGCCAGCAGGCCCCCACCCATGTCCAACTCATGTTCCCCACCACCCCCACCCCCCAGCACTGTGGGGCACCTGCCAGCAGGCCCCCACCCATGTCCAACTCATGTTCTCCACCACCCCCACCCCCCAGCACTGTGGGGCACCTGCCAGCAGGCCCCACCCATGTCTCCCACCACCCCCACCCCCCAGGGGCAGCCTCCACCAGGCCCCCACCCATGTCTCCCACCCCACCCCCCAGCAGTGCAGGGGCAGCCTCCACCAGGCCCCCACCCATGTCTCCCAGCACACCCACCACCCAGCCACCAGGGGCAACCTCCACCAGGCCCCCACCCATGTCTCCCACCACCCCCACCCCCCAGCAGTGCAGGGCAGCCTCCACCAGGCCCCCACCCATGTCTCCCACCACTCCCACCCCCCAGCAGTGCAGGGGCAGCCTCCACCAGGCCCCCACCCATGTCTCCCACCACCCCACCCCCCAGCACTGTGGGGCACCTGCCAGCAGGCCCCCACCCATGTCCAACTCATGTTCCCCACCACCCCCACCCCCCAGCACTGTGGGTCACCTGCCAGCAGGCCCCCACCCATGTCCAACTCATGTTCCCCACCACCCCCACCCCCCAGCACTGTGGGGCACCTGCCAGCAGGCCCCCACCCATGTCCAACTCATGTTCCCCACCACCCCCAGCCCCCAGCAGTGCAGGGGCACCCACCACCAGGCCCCCACCCATGTCTCCCACCACCCCCAGCCCCCAGCACTGTGGGGCACCTGCCAGCAGGCCCCCACCCATGTCCAACTCATGTTCCCCACCACCCCCACCCCCCCAGCACTGTGGGGCACCTGCCAGCAGGCCCCCACCCATGTCTCCCACCACCCCCACCCCCCAGCACTGTGGGGCACCTGCCAGCAGGCCCCCACCCATGTCCAACTCATGTTCCCCACCACCCCCACCCCCCAGCACTGTGGGGCACCTGCCAGCAGGCCCCCACCCATGTCCAACTCATGTTCCCCACCACCCAGCACTGTGGGGCACCTGCCAGCAGGCCCCACCCATGTCTCCCACCACCCCCACCCCCCAGCAGTGCAGGGACAGCCTCCACCAGGCCCCCACCCATGTCTCCCACCACCCCACCCCCCAGCAGTGCAGGGACAGCCTCCACCAGGCCCCCACCCATGTCTCCCACCACCCCCACCCCCAGCACTGTGGGGCACCTGCCAGCAGGCCCCCACCCATGTCCAACTCATGCTCCCCACCACCCCCACCCCCCAGCACTGTGGGGCACCTGCCAGCAGGCCCCACCCATGTCTCCCACCACCCCCACCCCCCAGCCACCAGGGGCAGCCTCCACCAGGCCCCCACCCATGTCTCCCAACACCCCCACCCCCCCAGTCACCAGGGGCAGCCTCCACCAGGCCCCCACCCATGTCTCCCAGCACCCCCACCCCCCAGCCACAAGGGGCAGCATCCACCAGGCCCCCACCCATGTCTCGCACCACCCCCACCCCCCCAGTCACCAGGGGCAGCCTCCACCAGGCCCCCACCCATGTCTCCCAGCACCCCCACCCCCCACACCCCAGGGGCAGCCTCCACCAGGCCCCCACCCATGTCTCCCACCCCCCCCGCCACCCCCCAGCAGTGCAGGGGCAGCCTCCACCAGGCCCCCACCCATGTCTCCCAGCACCCCCACCCCCCAGCACTGTGGGGCACCTGCCTGCAGGCCCCCACCCATGTCCAACCCATGTTCCCCACCACCCAGCACTGTGGGGCACCTGCCAGCAGGCCCCCACCCATGTCCAACTCATGTTCCCCACCACCCCCACCCCTCAGCACTGTGGGGCACCTGCCAGCAGGCCCCCACCCATGTCTCCCACCACCCCCACCCCACCCCCCAGCACTGTGGAGCACCTGCCAGCAGGCCCCCACCCATGTCCAACTTATGTTCCCCACCACCCCCACCACTGTGGGTCACCTGCCAGCAGGCCCCCACCCATGTCCAACTCATGTTCCCCACCAACCCCACCCCCCAGCACTGTGGGGCACCTGCCAGCAGGCCCCACCCATGTCTCCCACCACCCCACCCCCCAGCCACCAGGGGCAGCCTCCACCAGGCCCCCACCCATGTCTCCCAGCACCCCCACCCCCCCAGTCACCAGGGGCAGCCTCCACCAGGCCCCCACCCATGTCTCCCAGCAACCCCACCCCCCAGCCACCAGGGGCAGCCTCCACCAGGCCCCCACCCATGTCTCCCAGCACCCCCACCCGCCACTCCCCAGGGGCAGCCTCCACCAGGCCCCCACCCATGTCTCCCACCCTCCCCTACCCCCCAGCAGTGCAGGGGCAGCCTCCACCAGGCCCCCACCCATGTCTCCCAGCACCCCCACCCCCCTGCCACCAGGGGCAGCCTTCACCATGCCCCCACCCATGTCTCCCACCACCCCCACCCCTCAGCAGTGCAGGGGCAGCCTCCACCAGGCCCCCACCCATGTCTCCCACCACCCCCACCCCCCAGCAGTGCAGGGGCAGCCTCCACCAGGCCCCCACCCATGTCTCCCACCACCCCCACCCCCCAGCACTGTGGGGCACCTGCCAGCAGGCCCCCACCCATGTCCAACTCATGTTCCCCACCACCCCCACCCCCAAGCAGTGCAGGGGCACCCACCACCAGGCCCCCATCCATGTCTCACACCACCCCCACCCCCCCAGCACTGTTACTGTTACAAACTATGTACCTTTTATTCCAAAGGTTCGGTGTTCACAGTCCCTACTGCAGATATCAGATAAACAACAAGACAACACTAACTTGGTCCAGGAGGAATTCGTAGAGAAGAATGGAAAGCTCACCTAACCTCCTCTCCCCGCGCCGGAGAAACCCAGGTCGAGGAGGGGAAGTCAGGGAAACCCTCGTGGGGGAGAAAACCCTGTTGTGCCAGGAACTCAAAAGAAGTGATGGGCGAGTCTTGATTCCCAGGAGTGACTTCGGGAGTTGGACTTGCGATCGCGAACTAAAGAGAAAAACCAGGTGGTGTTTAGAAAAGGGAGAGATTGCTGCAGTAGGACTCTGGTGCGCGATATACCTTTAAGTCTGAATGTCTGTTGAGGGGGTGTAAAACGGCTTGCACGAAGGTCGTATTCTGTTCAGCGCGTGGTAGAAAGTAACTGCCTGTCCTTGCTGAAGAGACTGAAGAATGGAAAAAGGTTAGTGATGGAATGAATGAAAGTATGTTGTATGCTGGGGGGCGGTACGGAACTATAGGTACTGCAGAGTGTAGAACCAATGCCTTCGGTGTAAGTGTGTGGAGAGCTGGTAGGGAAGAGGACCAAGGACAGAGGAGTCTGATACTGAGAAAAGGGAGAGACGGTTGAAAGATTACAGACAAGCGGAGTATTCGAAGGGTAAAAAGAGCTATCCTAGAATTACGAACTCACGGAGCGTGGCCTCTGAAAACAGTAGAAACGCGCTGGACCGAAGACGCCGCCGAAGGAAATCTATTCTGCGAGGTTGGGGGCGGAGTCATCCGACACTCTCGGATTCGGAAGGCTGGAGCGCTGCTTTTCCTTGCTACTGCCATGTTGGAGGAGGTAGAGGCGATGCATGAAATTTGTCTCCACCTGTGCCAGAAAGTCCACGTGAGCCGCCCCCTAGAGGGAGCGGACGTGACAGTATGCCCCCTCCGAAGGGCGACGAAACCCGGTTTACCAGGATGTAGCCGGTAAAACCTGCTAACCAAACTAGGAGCATGAACCGCTGAGGCGGGTTCCCAAGAACGTTCCGCCTGAGAATATCCCTTCCAGTCTATAAGAAACTGTTGCATCCCTCTTCTATAGCGTGAATCACAGATTGAGGAGACTTCGTATTCCGGTCCTTCACTTGTCAGGACCGTAGGGGGAGTTCCCTTCTTGGACACATGGAATCGGGATTGTACGTCAGGCTTCAACTGAGAAACATGGAATGTAGGGTGTATGCGTTTCCAAGAAAAAGGGAGACGTAACTTGAAAGCAGCCAGACCTTTATTTTCAAGAACCAAAAATGGTCCAAAGTATCTCGGCGATAATTTTGAAGGTTTCAAACTCTTGGGGAGATATTTACTCGACAACCAGACCTTGTCACCAACTTGAATGGAAGGTGTGGGACTCCGATGTTTGTCGGCTTGTATCTTATAGCGTTCATGAGCATCCTTTAGAGCTACCTGTGCATTTCGATGTCCTTGTTGAATGGAGGTTATCAACCCGTCTAAATCCGGATACGAAGTATCCGTGGGAACCGTTGATGGGTACACCTCCGGGTGAAATCCAAACGTACTAAAGAAAGGACTAACACGTATGGTGGAATGAACCGCATTATTATAAGCAAATTCTGCTATAAGCAGTAAAGCCTTCCAATTATCTTGTAAAGCTGATATATAACATCTTAGATATGCTTCCAGAGTTTGATTTAAACGTTCAGGATGGCCGTTGGTCTGAGGGTGGTATCCTGAACTGAGCGCTCTTGAGATCCCTAGTAAACGACAAACATGTTTCCAGTACTGTGACGTGTATTGTGGTCCTCGATCCGAGATAATGACCTCCGGTAGTCCGTGGAGTGAAAAAATGTGTTCCACGAATACCCTGGTCATAACAGGTGCAGATGGAACAGATGGGAGAGGGACGAAATGCGCCAATTTGGTCAAAGAGTCTATTGTCACCATGATGGTATTACAACCCTCTGACCTTGGTAAATCCACGATAAAGTCCGTTGATATTATTTGCCAAGGTTTCGTAGGAATTTGGGTCAGGATAAGTTTGCCAATAGGAGAAATCCTTGGGGTCTTGGTTTGTAGACACACCGGACAAGACGCAACATAGTCCCTTACATCCTTGCGAAGTGTCGGCCACCAGAAGTGCCGTTGAATTTGTTCTGTAGTATTGAGAGTACCTCTATGCCCAGCTGCCTTGGAGTCATGACACATTTGAAGTACTTCTACTTGTAGTCCTTGATCGGGAAGGTACATCTTGTCTTCCTTGAAAAGAAGACCCCGATCAGCAGTAAGTCCTAGTTCTCGCAGGGTATCGTCCTGATCCAAGTCCAGATTTCTTGTCCTTAGTGCTACCTTTTGAAGAAAAGAATGGACAACAGGCACTGTGACCAGGTTGGGAAACATAGGTTCAGGCTGAAAGGGAGCTCCCCTTCGTGGATTACTGCGGGATAAAGCATCCGCTTTGAGATTAGTCTTGCCCGGTATGAAAGTAAATGTAACCCGGAAGGGTGAAAAAAAATGCGCCCATCTAGCTTGTCTACTATTGTTAGTTTGGGCATATTGCAGTGCTCGGAGGTTGTGATGGTCGGTTCTTATTTCAATAGGAAATAATGCTCCCAAAAGTAAATGACGCCATTCTTCAAAGGCCCTCTTGATCGCGAGCAATTCTTTCTCGAGAACTGTGTAATTTACTTCTGCCGGGGACAGAGTCTTCGATAGGTAAGCAATGGGTCTTTCGAACCCCCTGTCGTCCGGTTGTAACAGAACCGCTCCGATACACTGGTCTGAGGCATTTGATTCCACTATGAATCTGTGAAGCTGATCCGGCATTGCCAAGATAGGAGCTCTAGTAAATAGGGCTTTTAGCTCCTGAAAGGATTCCTGAGTTTCATTTGTCCACCGAAATACAACCCCTTTCTTTAGCAGACGAGTGATGGGATGGGTGAGGGTAGAAATATGAGGAATGAAGCGCCTGTAGAAATTCGCAAAGCCAAGAAATCGCTGTATTTCTTTAACCGACTTGGGGGCTGGCCAATCAAGGATAGCTGACACCTTTGAGGGGTCCATGGAGACTCCTTGATCGGACAGGATATACCTTAGATATGCCACTTTGTTTTTATGGAATTCGCATTTCTCTAATTTACAAAAGAGATGGTTCTTCTGTAGTCTGTGTAAGACTTCTTTAACATGAATGACATGGTCTGCAAGGGTGGATGAAAATACCAAAATGTCATCTAAATAGACAATGACAAAATGTAGGGCTATATCTGCAAAAATGTGGTCCATAAACCTTTGGAATATTGCCGGGGCATTGGCTAATCCAAATGGCATTACACTATATTGGAAATGACCGAATGGTGTCCGAAAGGCGGTCTTCCATTCGTCTCCTTTTCTTATGCGGATGAGGTGATAAGCACCGCGTAGATCCAGTTTAGTGCAGAGTCTAGCTCCTCTTAGCGCTTCCAAGATATCCGGGATAAGCGGCATGGGATACTTGTCCGGCACTGTGATCTTATTTAACCCTCTGAAGTCAATGCAGGGACGCAACTCGGTCGTGTTTTTCTTTGGAATAAAGAAGAGTGACGCCGCTGCAGGAGGGGTGGATTCCGTGATTAAGCCGTTTTCTAGATTTGTCTTCAGATATTTTTTCAGTACCTCTTTTTCCTTGGCGGACAATATGTACATGCGGCCAAAGGGGAGAGGACTATTCGGAATCAGATCTATACAACAGTCATCTCTGCGGTGAGGTGGCAATTCGGTGAATTCTGTTTTTGCAAATACCTGGTAGAATTCCTGATATTCCTGAGGAAGAGTGTTTACTTAGTTAAGAATCTTATTTGTGACACAAAAAGACTCTTGAGAGTGCTTGTTCTTGGAGGTGGAGGCGACTAAGTTATGGCAGTTGTGAACACAATGTTCTGACCCCAAAAAAAGAGTACCAGCTCTCCAGTTAATAAAGGGGTTGTGAAATCTCAGCCATGGCAATCCTAAGATTACAGGATAATGTGCAGTCTTGATTAAATCTAATTTCAGGATCTCTTGATGTGCCGCTATAGTCATCATGAGAGGAGAAGTGTGGTCTTTTATGGGACCGGAAGTAAGAGGGCTACCGTCCACACTCTCAACCGGGATCATTAATGCCTTGGGTACTTTTGAAATCCCCTGTTTAGTAGCAAATGTGTCATCTAAAAAATTTCCTGCGGCACCGCTATCGATAAGTGCGGGCACGTTTTCCAATCTTGTGCTACCCCAGGCTAGCTTAACTTCAAGTACTATCATCTGGTTTTCTGTGGATAAATCTTGTTGAACCCTGGGAATGCTTTGAAGGGAACTAGTAACTCTGGAACCCTGCACCGTCGTTCCCCTTACGGTCGGGCGCTGGCGGTTCCCGCCTTCCTAGGGGGAGTATGGGGACATTCCTTGACCAAGTGAGAGCCCACTCAACAATACATACAAAGACCCTGAGTACGCCTTCTGGTACGTTCACCCACGGATAAAGGGCCTCTCGTATTCCCTATTTGCATCGGCTACTCAGAAGGAACTGGTCTAATAGGAGACAGGGTACCTTCAGTGGTTTGTCTGCTCTTTCCTTTTCTTCTTTCCTTCTATCTTTCTTGCAGTCTATAGTCTAACTGCATAACCAGTGAGATGTATTCCGCCATGTTATGTGGACGTGGGGCTCGGGACACCTCGTCCTTTAAATCCTCAGAAAGTCCTCTTCGGAATATGGTCATCAAAGCTTCATCGGCCCATGCCGTGTCAGAAGCTAGTTGCTTAAAGCGTGTGATATAGGAAAGGAGATCCTGACTACCCTGTTTACAATCCAATAATTTTTCCTGTGAGGCAATGGTTATCTCCTGTCTCCCAAACATACTCTTTATGCTGTTACAAAAAGCAGGGTAGGAATCGAGTATGGGATTGTTACTGGTAACCAAAGGAGTGGCCCAAGCTAACGCAGCCCCTGACATTTGGGCAATCATATGGCCCACCTTGTCTCTATCTGTCGGGAAAAAGGCTGCCTTTAAGGCGAACTGTACAGAACAGGACTCAAGAAATTCCTTGACTGCATGGGGATTACCATCAAAACGTCCTGTGGGTAATGGGCCAGGAGGTACTTCCGAGCTAGGGGCTGCTCGACCCACCTGTTGCCTCAAGCTGGTATTCTCTAGCCTCAATTGCTGGACCTCGGATGACAGGGACTGAACCGCTGCCATTAATTGTTGTATTTGTTGGTCCATAATGGATCCTCTGATTCTATCAATAAAGACTGTGAGGCCGGTGTAGTCTTGAAAAAATTAGAGCGTTGCTAACTGTTACTGTTACAATCTATGTACCTTTTATTCCAAAGGTTCGGTGTTCACAGTCCCTACTGCAGATATCAGATAAACAACAAGACAACACTAACCTGGTCCAGGAGGAATTCGTAGAGAAGAATGGAAAGCTCACCTAACCTCCTCTCCCCGCGCCGGAGAACCCCAGGTCGAGGAGGGGAAGTCAGGGAAACCCTCGTGGGGGAGAAAACCCTGTTGTGCCAGGAACTCAAAAGAAGCGATGGGCGAGTCTTGATTCCCAGGAGTGACTTCGGGAGTTGGACTTGCGATCGCGAACTAAAGAGAAAAACCAGGTGGTGTTTAGAAAAGGGAGAGATTGCTGCAGTAGGACTCTGGTGCGCGATATACCTTTAAGTCTGAATGTCTGTTGAGGGGGTGTAAAACGGCTTGCACGAAGGTCGTATTCTGTTCAGCGCGTGGTAGAAAGTAACTCCCTGTCCTTGCTGAAGAGACTGAAGAATGGAAAAAGGTTAGTGATGGAATGAATGAAAGTATGTTGTATGCTGGGGGGGGGTACGGAACTATACGTACTGCAGAGTGTAGAACCAATGCCTTCGGTGTAAGTGTGTGGAGAGCTGGTAGGGAAGAGGACCAAGGAATGAGGAGTCTGATACTGAGAAAAGGGAGAGACGGTTGAAAGATTACAGACAAGCGGAGTATTCGAAGGGTAAAAAGAGCTATCCTAGAATTACGAACTCACGGAGCATGGCCTCTGAAAACAGTAGCAACGCGCTGGACCGAAGACGCCGCCGAAGGAAATCCATTCTGCGAGGTTGGGGGCGGAGTCATCCGACACTCTCGGATTCGGAAGGCTGGAGCGCTGCTTTTCCTTGCTACCGCCATGTTGGAGGAGGTAGAGGCGATGCATGAAATTCGTCTCCACCTGTGCCAGAAAGTCCACGTGAGCCGCCCCCTAGAGGGAGCGGACGTGACAAGCACTGTGGGGCACCTGCCAGCAGGCCCCCACCCATGTCCAACTCATGTTCCCCACCACCCCCACCCCCCAGCACTGTGGGGCACCTGCCAGCAGGCCCCCACCCATGTCCAACTCATGCTCCCCACCACCCCCACCCCCAGCACTGTGGGGCACCTGCCAGCAGGCCCCACCCATGTCTCCCACCACCCCCACCCCCCAGCCACCAGGGGCAGCCGCCACCAGGCCCCCACCCATGTCTCCCAGCACCCCCACCCCCCCAGTCACCAGGGGCAGCCTCCACCAGACCCCCACCCATGTCTCCCAGCACCCCCACCCCCCAGCCACCAGGGGCAGCATCCACCAGGCCCCCACCCATGTCTCAAACCACCCCCAGCCCCCAGCAGTGCAGGGGCAGCCTCCACCAGGCCCCCACCCATGTCTCCCACCACCCCCACCCCCCAGCACTGTGGGGCACCTGCCAGCAGGCCCCCACCCATGGCCAACTCATGTTCCCCACCACCCCCACCCCCCAGCACTGTGGGGCACCTGCCAGCAGGCCCCCACCCATGTCCAACTCATGTTCCCCACCACCCTCACCCCCCAGCACTGTGGGGCACCTGCCAGCAGGCCCCCACCCATGTCTCCCACCACCCCCACCCCCCAGCACTGTGGGGCACCTGCCAGCAGGCCCCCACCCATGTCTCCCACCACCCCCACCCCCCAGCACTGTGGGGCACCTGCCAGCAGGCCCCCACCCATGTCCAACTCATGTTCCCCACCACCCCCACCCCCCAGCACTGTGGGGCACCTGCCAGCAGGCCCCCACCCATGTCTCCCACCACCCCCACCCCCCAGCACTGTGGGTCACCTGCCAGCAGGCCCCCACCCATGTCCAACTCATGTTCCCCACCACCCCCACCCCCCAGCACTGTGGGGCACCTGCCAGAAGGCCCCCACCCATGTCCAACTCATGTTCCCCACTCCCCCCACCCCCCAGCACCGTGGGGCACCTGCCAGCAGGCCCCCACCCATGTCCAACTCATGTTCCCCACCACCCCCACCCCCCAGCACTGTGGGGCACCTGCCAGCAGGCCCCCACCCATGTGCAACTCATGTTCCCCAGCCAACATGTCATCACAATCTAGATCCCTGGTCCCTATGGTCAGCCTCCAAATGCAAAACACCCACCCAAGTATTGCATCCACCCACTCATAATTTGCAATTACATCACAGAACACCAATTGAAAGTTCCGAAACAAACACATTTCCCTCACATACACCCAATGGGTGTCAGTGAATCTCAAAACACATATCATGAAATGCATGAAACCAATGAGATACCACACATTGAAGTTCACCAAAAAAATATGTATTAAAGGAAACATAAATAGAATAAAAAATGAACAAACCGAAACGTGAATGTACAAAAATGAAAAGAAGCATGTCCGTTAAAAAAAGCAAAACCAAAAATAAAATTCCAAAGTAATGTTGTCCAAAGTCAATGTCCACAAAACAAAATCCAATGGGAAATAAAAAAGAAAGCCATTGCTCCATGGTTAAAAAGTGAAAAAAAATACAATCCAACTGTGAACTATGTACATGGGAACAAGCCAGGGTCCATTATCCCAACACAATAAAGGAAACCTATCTAACTACACTAACTAATAAAATAAACTATATACAAAAATGTGGCCAATGTCCGAAAGGTCCAAATAAAATAAAAACAAAAATGAAACCTAACACTACCTACATAACTATGTACAAGGGCAGCGGGCTAGTTTCACGGCTCACTTGTGGATGTCCCAGGCCAGGGCATCATCGAACTCCTCCTCAATGTCCCGGAGGCGGTCCTCCTCCATGGCCCCGAGGGTCCGCAGGGCCGTCGACGTCTCCACCTCCAAACCCCTTCGGATTGCCTCGAGGCACTCGGCCCGCCTCAGGGCCCTCCGCATGGAGTTCTCCGCCCTGACCATTGTGAGCCGTGCCTCTTCCGCCCGCTGCCGCTCCGCATCTATGGCGTGGCCCAACCGCTGCCACACGGAAGACACTCTCTGTCCTGGGTCCTCCTGCCCTCCGGCCGATGCCTGCCCCTCCGATGTTGAAGGCCCCGAGCCTTCATGGCTCCCACCACGTTGCTGCTGCTGATGTGCCTCTGCCCGTGCACTGCCTCCTGCTGCCTGCACATCCTCCGCCGGCTGGGGTGCAGTCGTAGATGTGGCCACCCCTGCTGGACGTCCGACTCCCGACTGTGGCAGGGATGCCTCCTCCGCCAGCCTGGCCGCACCGTCAGGGGCAGCTCCACAGGGCACCCAGGTGACTGATGGGTGGGAAGATGGGACAGAGGACGACTGGCGCGTAGGGGGTCCAGTTGAGGAGGGGGTCGGAGCAAGCCCCATCAGACGGAGGAATCCGGCCTGGGTGACCTGTCCCAGCAGGCTGATGTGGTCAACGAGCCATTCGAGATGACGTGCAGTCTCTTCATGAAAAGACTGCAGGTCACCTCGCATGGCCCGTTGACGCAACGCCACACCAGCCAGGACAGGCTCAACCCGGACCTAGATAGCCACGTCCGCAGGCAGAGGAAGGCCAGTTGACATGAGCTCATCCCCTGCCTGAAAACGGGTCTGGACGTAGGCATCCCTGCTGGTGCAAGATGATGCAGGGACAGGATCAGGGACAGGATTGCACACAGGCACCTCCGCGGCGGCCTGTGCTGCCTCCTGTCCCTGGTCCTGCACTGCACCACTAGCACCAGTGGGATCCCCACCTCTGGTGCTTGCACGGCCTCCTCCTCCACCAAACCCCCCACCAACCTGGATGACTCCGTGCCATCTTCCCCTGTTGGGCCCTGTGGGGTCCCAGCTGCCCCTTCTGCTGCCGAGGAGTCCAACTCCAACCTCCGCCTCTTGGACCTCCCCCCGGCAGCTGCGGCCTGGGATGCGGCACCGGACTCCTCACTCCCCGACGAGATGACAACATGGGAGGGGAGCCGGGCCTTGCGTCTCCGGCTGGCGGTGGGATCCCCGCCGCTGTGCTCCACAGCACCTTCTCCGCCCTCTTCATCAGTTGACGCTGCAGACAGGGAGAAACAAAACACAGGCATCAGGGCACTGTACAATGGACACATACACACATGACAGTTGTACATGAGTAGCATTGGCAAACCTCAGACATGTCATCACAATCCCCAACACACATGTCATTACAACTCGCACACATGAGCCATACCACAGCCATATCGCAACTGCCACCACCATCCATACACATACAACAGCATGAGCAGCCATAGGTACTGTCATGATGCCTGCCTCTAAGGAGCCAGGCCGGGCCCAGCAACCCCAGAGGCAGACATCATTTTCCCCTGGGAAGTCCCAGCGGGCCCAAGTCGGGGCCCTTTGGACTCAGTCCTGGCACCTTAGGCGCCAGGCTCATAGGGGCCCCCAGTCCTGGCGCCTTAGGCGCCAGGCTCATAAGAGAGGATATGTGTTTAAGTGCTTGGGTGCACACTTACCTGATGCAGACCATGCTGCTTCATCCAGGCCCTCTTGAGGCCTGAATGGGACTACTTTACCTGTGGGACTACTTCACCACCTGGGTGTGGTCGGGGAAGGATACATACCTGATTGGTGGAAGGATACATACCAGGAACTTCTTCCAAGGCTATTTAAACCACACCCGATCAGCCACACGTGCTTCGCGTTGTTCTGCACCTAGCAGCTGGACGCTCACCGTGTCTGCTCCTGCATCCTGACTTCAGCCACGCCTGCCAGCACCCTGGAACACCTGCAAGGGGAGAAAGGGGAGAAAGGAGAGATTAGGTGAAGAAAAGCCCTTACATGCTAAATCTGCATTCCGGAGTCACTTCACTGACGATCCTGAAAAGGAAGACATCTTTTTTAAAGCATTTCGTTTCGATCGCTGCAGCGCTGCATTTCACTCACCTTGGCAAGGCGCTTCCATCTTCAGCAGCGATCTTCTGGATTCAGCTACGTTCCGGTGCCTAAAGGAAAAAAGACAAGAACAAAGGTGAGAGGGAGAAAAGGAATAAGGAAAGCTCAGTTTCCTTTTAAGACTTACCTGTTGGATATTTCCCTCTGCATTTCGGGTCCTGCCGCTTCCTGGCATCTCCGGACCCCGGCCCCTAAGGGGAAAAAAGACAAAGTCATTGTTGAGCGTTTGTAAAGACATTACCTAAGCGCCCATCCGGAACTTACCTGCCATTTACTGAAGCGGCACGCTTCACTTCGGGTCGGCGCCATTTCCCCGGCATCCGAACCCCGGCCCCTAAGGGGAAAAGGACATGAGCATTAGCGCTTGCTGCAATAAGACAACGGACATAATTAAAGAGCTTGAACTTTTGAACAGAACTATTACAGCGCCTTACCTGAACAGTCAAGCTTACCTGAACTCCATCAACCCCCAATCCAGTGAAGTAACTGGGTTTCAACGTGCCCCTGCATCTGAAGCAGGACGGAGAGCTCACCATTCCAAACCCTAAGGTGAGGCTTCACGGGGAACCGTGGAAGAGGTTTCGTGGAGGGTTGGATGGGAGTGGGAGGCTTGAACATTATTTCCGCCAGTTGGTAATACTCCCTTTCCATGTACAGGAGGATATTCTTGCGAGCCAGAGAAGCCAGAATAGAGGGGCCCTTCCAGTCCATCTTCAGAACCGCGCCTCCGTGGGAATCAGGTGAGCGTTACAGAACGCGAAGCCTTACCACAATTTCCCACCCGGGCGCTATGGAGACTTCCGAGACAGATCAGCTGGCCCAGCTTTTAGGGGAAGTACGGGCAGAAGTGCACTCAGCCTGCCAGGAGACTAACGCTCTTAGAAGAGAATTAATCCTATCCAAGGAAAGAACTGATGATCTGGCCAAAAGGTTGTTGCAGGGCCAGGCAGGGCACACTCCTTTACCCGATTCCGCGGGTACTTCTACATCAATGGGTTCGACTAACCCGGCACAAATCAATCTACCTGGACACATGCCTTTGGCCCCGCCTGAACGTTTTGCGGGGGATCCCAAGAAATATGCCGTTTTTATGAACCAATGCCTTTTACACTTTTTATGCAGGCCCGGGGCCTTCCCCAACGACCAGACCAAAGTAGCCTTTGTACTATCTTACCTCAGTGGCTGTGCTGCCGATTGGTCTATTCCATTGGTAAATCAGGATGATCCCATTCTCCGGGATTTCCAGGGCTTCCAGGCCAGCATGGAAAGATTGTTTGCTCGACACTCGCAGGGACAGGCCCTTGACAACGAACTGTTATCCTTACGGCAAGGTAATCAGGATCTTTTTTCCTATATCGCCACCTTTAATAGACTGATTGTGGAAACCGGATGGCCTGAAAATAAAAGGATCACCTTGTTTCATCGAGGCCTGCGCGGAGAGCTTAAAGATGTTATAGCTCAGATAGTAGATCCACCCCAGGCCTGCACAGACTACATAGACTTAGTGGTTCAACTTGATCACAGACTTCAAAATAGAAAAGCAGATCGGCTCAAGTACGAAACCAGAGTACCCATCAGGACCCACGTTAACTCCAAGAGTACTGACATTTCCGAACCGATGCAAATAGGCAGTGTTAAAGGACCATTAACGCAGAAAGAACGAGAGAGAAGGCGACAAATGCAACTTTGTCTGTATTGTGGGACTTCCGGTCACTTTCTCCAAAGTTGTCCAGTAAAACCACCCAAGAAGGTGGTTGGAGCCACTGATAACGAGTTATTGACACCTGGTTCGGGAAACGACCTAGCCCGACAAGCGTAGGGGTCCGCTTGCCGAGCTTGAAAACAAACTCTTTGACCTCGCATTTTGTCATGCCAATGGTGCTAGTGAATCCAAAACAGCCTCAGCAGTTGCATGCCATAAAAGCATACATAGACAGTGGAGCTATTGGAAATTACATAGACCATGAATTGGCTTCCAGGATTAAGCTTCCTCTCCGTCCAAAAGTAACCCAATATGTAATTACCACAGTTGATGGAACCGACATAGCCTCAGGGCCTGTAACGCATTCCACTGTTGAAATCACACTGGTGGGTCAAGATGGACACCGGGAAGCAATCGTGTTTGATGTGATCAAGGCCCCACAATTTCAAGTACTTCTTGGAATCCCTTGGTTAGAAACACATAATCCAAGAATAGACTGGCGAGCAAAGAAGATAACTTTTCCTGATTGTGAACCAACCTGTTATCCAAGGAATCAAGTTATGGGTCTAGCCTCTGCAACTGCCACCCCTGTACAGCTACCATCCGAATACCAAGAATTCCAAGACGTTTTTCAGAAAGAGCACGCTAACTCTTTGCCTCCCCATCGATCTTACGATTGCCAAATCGACCTGGTACCCGATGCGCCACTACCTTGTAGCAGGATTTATGCTCTTACTGAACCTGAGAACCTGCATTTGCGTCAGTACTTGGATCAATACCTGGCCAATGGCTTCATTCGCCCGTCAAAGTCTCCAGTCTCTTCCGCTTTGTTCTTCGTACCTAAGAAGGAAGGAGACCTCAGGACCTGTATTGACTACCACGCCCTGAATCAGATAACGATTAAGAATCGGTACCCTTTGCCCCTGATACCTGAACTCATCGACCAAGTAAAAGATGCTTGTGTGTACACCAAGCTATATCTCTGACGAGCTTACCACCTGGTGCGTGTAAAAGAGGGCGACGAGTGGAAGACTGCATTCCGCACCAAATTTGGACTCTTCGAGTATCAAGTAATGCCCTTCGGTTTGTGCAACGCACCTGCCGCCTTTCAGTACTTCATGAATGATGTTCTTCGGGAACTTATTGATGTTTGTGTCATCGTTTATATTGACGACATCCTGGTGTACTCTTCCTCAGAATCTGATCACAGAAAACATGTTAGGGCAGTTCTTGAGAAATTGCGCCAGCACAAGTTATTTGCCAAGCTTGAAAAATGCGTTTTTCATACCACAGAAGTGGAGTTTCTCTGATTCATCCTGACGCCTCAAGGAATCCGAATGGACTCGCGGAAGGTGGTGTAACGCTCACCTGGTTCCCACGGAGGCACGGCGTCGAAGGCGCAGAACTCTGAAGATGGACAGGAAGGGTCCCTCTATTCTGGCTTCCCTGGCTCATTGGATACCCTCCTGTGCGTGAAAATGGAGTATTACCAACTGTGGAACAATGCTCAAGCCTCCCACTCCCTTCCAACCCTCCACGATACCTCCTCCAGGATTCCCCATGAAGCCTCACCTTAGGGTTTGGAAGGATGAGCTCTCCATCCTGCTTCTGATGCAGGGGCGCGTTGAAACCCAGTTACTTCACTGGATTGAGGGTTGATGGGAGTTCAGGTAAGCTTGACTGTTCAGGTAAGGCGCTGTAAAAGTTCTGTTCAAAAGTTCAAGCTTAATAATAATGTTTGTTGTCTAATTGCAGCAAGCGCTAATGCTAATGTCTTTTTCCCCTTAGGAGCCGGGGTTCGGAGTGCCGGAGATATGGCGCCGACCCGAAGTGAAACAGTTCTGGATGAGCGCTCAGGTAATGTCTTTGCATTCGCTCATTCAATGTCTTTGTCTTTTTTCCCCATAGGGGCCGGGGTCCGGAGATGCCAGGAAGCGGCAGGACCCGAAATGCAGTGGGAATAATCCAACAGGTAAGACTTAAAAGGAAACTGAGCTTTCCTTATTCCTTTTCTCCCTCTCACCTTTGTTCTTGTCTTTTTTCCTCTAGGCGCCGGGGCGTAGCTGAATCCGGAAGATCGCTGCTGAAGATGGAAGTGCCTTGCAAAGGTGAGTAAAATGCAGCGCTGCAGCGATCGAAACGAAATGCCTTTAAAATGATGTCTTCCTTTTCAGGGCTGTTGGAGAAAAGACTCCGGGATGCAGATTTAGCAGGTAAGGGCTTTTCTTCTCCTATTCTCTTCCTTTCTCCCCTTGCAGGTGTTCCAGGGTGCTGGCAGGCGTGGCTGAAGTCAGGATGCAGGAGCTGACACGGTGAGCGTCCAGCTGCTGGGTGCAGAACAACGCGAAGCATGTGTGGCTGTTCGGGTGGGGTTTAAATAGCCTTGGAAGAAGTTCCTGGTATGTATCCTTCCACCAATCAGGTATGTATCCTTCCCCGACCACACCCGGGTGGTGAAGTAGTCCTACAGGTTAAGTAGTCCCATTCAGGCCTCAAGAGGGCCTGGATGAAGCAGCAATGTCTGCATCAGGTAAGTGTGCACCCAAGCACTTAAACACATATCCTCTTCTATGAGCCTGGCGCCTAAGGCGCCAGGACTGGGGTCCGCTATGAGCCTGGTGCCTAAGGCGCCAGGACTGAGTCCAAAGGGCCCTGACTTGGGCCCGCTGAGACTTCCCTGGGGAAAATGATGTCTGCCTCTGGGGTTGCTGGGCCCGGCCTGGTTCCTTAGAGGTAGGCATCATGACAGTACCCCCCCCTCAAGGCCCCTCCCAAGGTCTTTTCCTCCGGGGGTTTTGGTTTGTGCGGGAATCTTCGATGGAATCTTTGAATTAATCGTGGTGCGTGAACATAGTTACTGGGTTCCCAAGATCTTTCCTGAGGTCTATATCCTTTCCAATCAACAAGATAGAAGAGTTTCGACTTAACTATCTTGGATTCTAAAATGTCTTTCACTTCGAATTCTAATTCTCCATCAATTTGGACAGGGCCTGGGGGCTCAGACAGTCTGGTTCCAGGTTGTACTGGTTTTAGAAGAGATGCGTGAAAAACGGGATGAATCCGCATGTTGGATGGTAAATCGAGTTTAAAGGCCACTGGGTTGATAATAGCTTTGATGGGGTAAGGCCCAATGAATCTGGGATTAAAAGTTCGCTGATCCTTGAGGGGTAGATGTTTAGTTGCTAGCCATACCTGATCTCCTACTTGGTAAGGAGGAGTTTTACTTCGGCGCAAATCAGCGTTTTCTTTATACTTTTTCTTGGCTTGCTGTAAGTGGGTTGTAGCTTCTTTGAAGGCTTGGGTTATTGTGGAATGTAGGTGATTTACTGCAGGCATCTCCAGGGTCAGAGGTGGATCTAGGTCAGAGGTCCGAGGATGGTGACCATACAGGGTATAAAAAGGAGTCTGTCCGGTTCCAGAATGCACTGAATTGTTGTATGCATATTCTGCAATCCAAAGGATGTCCTTCCAATTCAACTCCGATTGGTGTAACATGCACCGCAGATATTGCTCGAGAGTCTGATTGGTTCTCTCGGTTTGTCCGTCGGTCTGGGGGTGGTGGCTGGTGGATAACCGCACGTCTATTTGTGCTAGTTGGCAACATTTCTTCCAAAAGTGGGAGATAAATTGACTTCCACGGTCTGAGACTAATATGGAAGGGAAACCATGTAACCGCACTATATTTTCCATAAATTCCTTGGCCAAGGTGGAAGCTGACGGCAATCCTTTTAAAGGGATAAAATGGGCCATTTTGGAGAATAGATCCACTATTACGAGAATCGTGTTGTAACCACCACAAGGCGGCAGGTCAGTTATAAAGTCCATTGACAAAGTGTGCCAAGGTGCTGGTGGAATGTCCAAAGGTTGAAGTAGGCCGGCTGGCCTTTTCTTTTGACTCTTATTTTGGGCACAGATTCCACAAGACAACACAAATGACTTTATGTCTTTTCTCCAAGAAGGCCACCAGAAGTGGCGCTTGATCTTTTCTTCTGTTTTCGCGATACCGGGGTGTCCTTCCATTAATGATTCATGATGACGGGTAATGACAAGTTCCTGCAATTCTTTACTTGGCAGAAATAACCGCTCTTGG
The DNA here is from genome assembly GCF_040938575.1 of Ambystoma mexicanum. Lineage (NCBI taxonomy): Eukaryota > Metazoa > Chordata > Amphibia > Caudata > Ambystomatidae > Ambystoma > Ambystoma mexicanum. The sequence goes on along the minus strand of NC_090926.1, from coordinate 574,752,927 downwards.
AAGTAGGGTAAATCATCCTTAACCGTGTAGTGAGGGCCCTTTTGACTCCATTCCAGTAAGGCAGAAGAGTCAAAAAGCTGTTTTACTTGAGCTTGGATGTCCTCAATGGTTTGCAATGAAGTCAAGCCCAGAATTCTTTGTTCCGGTATGATTGGCACAGGTTCTAAACTCGAATTGGGTTCTTCCATGCCTATCCGGGATAAGGCATCTGCCTTACCATTCTTGAGCAAGGGCGATAGGTAATTACAAAATCAAATTCCGCAAAGAATAAAGCCCATCGGAGTTGTCGCGAAGATTGAGCTTTGGCAGTCTTTAAATACTGCAAATTTCTGTGGTCCGTAATTACGGTGATGGTGTGTCTTGCACCGAGAAGATAGTGACGCCAAGCCTTGAAAGCTGATTTAATAGCCAGTAGTTCTTTGTCGGTAATTGCGTAATTGAGTTCAGGTGGAGAGAATTTTCTGGACCAAAAGGCTACAGGGTGTAGTTGGTTAGTTTCTGGGTCTCTTTGCGACAGGACAGCTCCAATGGCCGAACTGGATGCATCGGTTTCCACGATGTAAGGGAGATCTGGGCGCGGGTGCTTCAATACAGGTGCAGAGGTGAATTTGGTTTTCAGGTCCTGAAAGGCTTGTTCAGCCTCAAGAGTCCATTCAAAGCGTTTGTTTTTCTTTAGGAGAGCTGTGATGGGTTGAACAGTTCGAGAAAATTCCGGGATGAACCTTCGATAGAAATTGGCAAAGCCAAGCATGCTTTGCACTCCCTTCACAGAGCTAGGAGATGGCCATTTGAGAATGTCGTCCACTTTCCGCGAGTCCATTCGGATTCCTTGAGGTGTCAGGATGAATCCGAGAAACTCCACTTCTGTGGTATGAAAAACGCATTTTTCGAGCTTGGAAAATAATTTGTGCTGGCGCAATTTCTCAAGAACTGCCCTAACATGGTTTCTGTGATCAGATTCTGAGGAGGAATACACCAGGATGTCGTCAATATAAACGATGACACAAACATCGATAAGTTCCCGAAGAACATCATTCATGAAGTACTGAAAGGCGGCAGGTGCGTTGCACAAACCGAAGGGCATTACTTGATATTTGAAGAGCCCAAATTTGGTGCGGAATGCAGTCTTCCACTCGTCGCCCTCTTTTATACGTACCAGGTGGTAAGCTCCTCGGAGATCTAGCTTGGTGTACACACGAGCATCTTTTACTTGGTCGATAAGCTCAGGTATAAGGGGCAAAGGGTAACGATTCTTAATCGTTATCTGATTTAGGGCGCGGTAGTCAATACAGGCCCTAAGGTCTCCTTCCTTTTTAGGTACGAAGAACAAAGCGGAAGAGACTGGTGACTTTGATGGGCGAATGAAACCATTGGCCAGGTATTGATCCAAATACTGGCGCAAATGCAGGTTCTCAGGTTCAGTAAGAGCATAAATCCTACTACAAGGTAGTTGTGCATTGGGTACCAAGTCGATTTGGCAATCGTAAGATCGATGGGGAGGTAAGGTGTTAGCCTGCTCTTTCTGAAAAACGTCTTGGAATTCTTGGTATTCAGATGGTAGCTGTACAGGGGTGGAAGTTACAGAGGCTAGACCCATAGCTGGATTCCTTGGGTAACAGGTTGGTTCACAATCAGGAAAAGTTATCTTCTTTGCTCGCCAGTCTATTCTCGGATTATGTGTTTCTAACCAAGGGATTCCAAGAAGTACTTGAAATTGTGGGGCCTTCATCACATCAAACACGATTGCTTCCCGATGTCCGTCCTGACCCACCAGAGTGATTTCAACTGTGGAATGCGTTACAGGCCCTGAGGCTATTTCGGTTCCATCAACTGTAGTAATTACATCTTGGGTTACTTTCGGGCGGAGAGGAAGCTTAATCCTGGAAGCCAATTCACGGTCTATGTAATTTCCAATAGCTCCACTGTCTATGTATGCTTTTATAGCATGCAACTGCTGAGGCTGTTTTGGGTTCACAAGCACCATTGGCATCACAAAATGCGAGGTCAAAGAGTTTGTTTTCAAGCTCGGCAAGCGGACCCCTACGCTTGTCGGGCTAGGTCGTTTCCCGAACCAGGTGTCAATAACTCGTTATCAGTGGCTCCAACCACCTTCTTGGGTGGTTTAACTGGACAACTTTGAAGAAAGTGACCGGAAGTTCCGCAATACAGACAAAGTTGCATTTGTCGCCTTCTCTCTCGTTCCTTCTGCGTGAATGGTCCTTTAACACTGCCAATTTGCATAGTTTCGGAAACGTCAGTACTCTTGGAGTTAACGTGGGTCTTGATAGGTACTCTGGTTTCATACTTGAGCCAATCTGCTTTTCTATTTTGAAGTCTGTGATCAAGTTGAACCACTAAGTCTATGTAGTCTGCGCAGGCCTGGGGTGGATCTACTATCTGAGCTATAACATCTTTAAGCTCTCCGCGCAGGCCTCGATGAAACAATGTGATCCTTTTATTTTCAGGCCATCCGGTTTCCACAACTAGTCTATTAAAGGTGGCGATATAGGACAAAAGATCCTGATTACCTTGTCGTAAGGATAGCAGTTCGTTGTCAAGGGCCTGTCCCTGCGAGTGTCGAGCGAACAATCTTTCCATGCTGGCCTGGAAGCCCTGGAAATCCCGGAGAATGGGATCATCCTGATTTACCAATGGAATAGACCAATCGGCAGCACAGCCACTGAGGTAAGATAGTACAAAGGCTACTTTGGTCTGGTCGTTGGGGAAGGCCACGGGCCTGCATAAAAAGTGTAAACGGCATTGGTTCATAAAAACGGCATATTTCTTGGGATCCCCCGCAAAACGTTCCGGCCGGGCCAAAGGCATGTGTCCAGGTAGATTGATTTGTACCGGGTTATTCGAACCCATTGTTGTAGAAATATCTCCGGAAACAGGTAAAGGAGTGTGCTCTGCCTGGCCCTGCAATAACCTTTTGGCCAGATCATCAGTTCTTTCCTTGGATAGGATTAGTTCCCTTCTGAGAGCATTAGTCTCCTGGCGGGCTGAGTGCACTTCTGCCCGTAATTCCCCTAAAAGATGGGCCAGCTGATCTGTCTCGGAAGTCTCCATAGCGCCCAGGTGGGAAATTGTGGTATGGCTTCGCGTTCTGTAACGCTCACCTGGTTCCCACGGAGGCGCGGCGTCGAAGGCGCAGAACTCTGAAGATGGACAGGAAGGGCCCCTCTATTCTGGCTTCCCTGGCTCGTTGGATACCCTCCTGTGCGTGAAAAGGGAGTATTACCAACTGTGGAACAATGCTCAAGCCTCCCACTCCCTTCCAACCCTCCACGATACCTCCTCCACGATTCCCCGTGAAGCCTCACCTTAGGGTTTGGAAGGATGAGCTCTCCATCCTGCTTCTGATGCAGGGGCGCGTTGAAACCCAGTTACTTCACTGGATTGAGGATTGATGGGAGTTCAGGTAAGCTTGACTGTTCAGGTAAGGCGCTGTAAAAGTTCTGTTCAAAAGTTCAAGCTTAATAATAATGTTCGTTGTCTAATTGCAGCAAGCGCTAATGCTAATGTCTTTTTCCCCTTAGGGGCCGGGGTTCGGAGTGCCGGAGATATGGCGCCGACCCGAAGTGAAACAGTTCTGGATGAGCGCTCAGGTAATGTCTTTGCATTCGCTCATTCAATGTCTTTGTCTTTTTTCCCCATAGGGGCCGGGGTCCGGAGATGCCAGGAAGCGGCAGGACCCGAAATGCAGTGGGAATAATCCAACAGGTAAGACATAAAAGGAAACTGAGCTTTCCTTATTCCTTTTCTCCCTCTCACCTTTGTTCTTGTCTTTTTTCCTCTAGGCGCCGGGGCGTAGCTGAATCCGGAAGATCGCTGCTGAAGATGGAAGTGCCTTGCAAAGGTGAGTAAAATGCAGCGCTGCAGCGATCGAAACGAAATGCCTTTAAAATGATGTCTTCCTTTTCAGGGCTGTTGGAAAAAAGACTCCGGGATGCAGATTTAGCAGGTAAGGGCTTTTCTTCTCCTATTCTCTTCCTTTCTCCCCTTGCAGGTGTTCCAGGGTGCTGGCAGGCGTGGCTGAAGTCAGGATGCAGGAGCTGACACGGTGAGCGTCCAGCTGCTGGGTGCAGAACAACGCGAAGCATGTGTGGCTGTTCGGGTGGGGTTTAAATAGCCTTGGAAGAAGTTCCTGGTATGTATCCTTCCACCAATCAGGTATGTATCCTTCCCCGACCACACCCGGGTGGTGAAGTAGTCCTACAGGTTAAGTAGTCCCATTCAGGCCTCAAGAGGGCCTGGATGAAGCAGCAAGGTCTGCATCAGGTAAGTGTGCACCCAAGCACTTAAACACATATCCTCTTCTATGAGCCTGGCGCCTAAGGCGCCAGGACTGGGGTCCGCTATGAGCCTGGTGCCTAAGGCGCCAGGACTGAGTCCAAAGGGCCCTGACTTGGGCCCGCTGAGACTTCCCTGGGGAAAATGATGTCTGCCTCTGGGGTTGCTGGGCCCGGCCTGGTTCCTTAGAGGTAGGCATCATGACAGGTGGACGCCATTCTCAAATGGCCATCTCCTAGCTCAGTGACGGGAGTTCAAAGCATGCTTGGCTTTGCCAATTTCTATCGAAGGTTCATCCCGGAATTTTCTCGAACAGTTCAACCCATCACAGCTCTCTTAAAGAAAAATAAACGCTTCGAATGGACTCATGAGGCTGAACAATCCTTTCAGGACCTGAAAACCAAATTCACCTCTGCACCTGTATTGAAGCACCCGCACCCAGATCTCCCTTACATTGTGGAAACCGATGCATCCAGTTCGGCCATGGGAGCTGTCCTGTCGCAAAGACACCCAGAAACTAACCAATTACACCCTGTAGCCTTTTGGTCGAGAAAATTCTCTCCACCTGAAATCAATTACGCAATTACTGACAAAGAACTACTGGCTATTCAATCGGCTTTCAAGGCTTGGCGTCACTATCTTCTTGGGGCTAGACATACCATCACCGTAATTACGGACCACAGAAATTTGCAGTATCTAAAGACGGCCAAAGCTCAATCTTCACGACAACTCCGATGGGCTTTATTCTTTGCGGAATTTGATTTTGTAATTACCTATCGCCCTGGCTGCAAGAATGGTAAAGCAGATGCCTTATCCCGGATTGGCATGGAGGAACCCAATTCGAGTATAGAACCTGTGCCAATCATACCTGAACAAAGAATTTTGGGCTTAACTTCATTGCAAACTATTGAGGACATCCAAACTCAAGTAAAACAACTTTTAGACTCTTCAGCCTTACAGGAATGGAGTCAAAAGGGTCCTCACTACACCATTAAGGATGATTTACCCTATTTCCAGGAGCGGTTGTTTCTGCCAAGTAAAGAATTACAGGAACTTGTCATCACCCGTCATCACGAATCATTAATGGAAGGACACCCTGGTATCGCGAAAACAGAAGAAAAGATCAAACGCCACTTCTGGTGGCCTTCTTGGAGAAAAGACATAAAGTCTTTTGTGTTGTCTTGCGGAATTTGCGCCCAAAATAAGAGTCAAAAGAAAAGGCCTGCCGGTTTACTTCAACCTTTGGACATTCCACCAGCACCTTGGCACACCTTGTCAATGGACTTTATAACTGACCTGCCTCCTTGTGGAGGTTACAACACTATTCTCGTCATAGTGGATCTGTTCTCCAAGATGGCCCATTTCATCCCTCTAAAGGGATTGCCGTCAGCTTCCACATTGGCCAAGGAATTTTTGGAGAGTATAGTGCGCATACATGGTTTCCCCTCTATACTAGTCTCAGATCGTGGAAGTCAATTCATCTCCCATTTTTGGAAGAAATGTTGCCAACTGGCACAAATAGATGTGCGGTTATCCACCAGCCACCACCCCCAGACCGACGGACAAACCGAGAGAACCAATCAGACTCTCGAACAATATCTTCGGTGTATGTTACAGCAATCCGAGTTAAATTGGAAAGACATCCTTTGGATTGCAGAATATGCATACAATAATTCAGTGCATTCTGGAACCGGACAGACTCCTTTTTATACTTTGTATGGTCACCATCCTCGGACTTCTGACCTTGATCCACCTCTGACCCTGGAAATGCCCACGGTAAATCACCTACATTCCACTATCACCCGAGCCTTCAAAGATGCTACTACGCACTTACAACAAGCCAAGAAAAGGTATAAAGAAAACGCTGATGTGCACCGAAGTAAGACTCCTCCTTACCAAGTAGGAGATCAGGTATGGCTAGCAACTAAACATTTACCCCTCAGGGGCCCGCGAACTTTTAATTCCAGATTCATTGGACCTTACCCCATCAAGGCTATAGTCAACCCAGTGGCCTTTAAACTCGATTTACCATCTAACATGCGAATTCATCCCGTTTTTCACGCATCTCTTCTGAAACCAGTGCAACCTGGAACCAGACTGTCTAAGCCTCCGGATCCTGTCCAAATTGATGGAGAATTCGAATTCGAAGTGAAAGACATTTTAGATTCCAAGATAGTTAAGTCGAAACTTTTCTATCTTGTTGACTGGAAAGGATATGGACCTCAGGAAAGATCTTGGGAACCCAGTGACTTTATTCATGCACCACGACTGGTACAAAGATTCCATCGGAGATTCCCGCACAAACCAAAACCCCCGGAGGAAAAGACCTTGGGAGGGGCCTTGAGGGGGGGTACTGTCATGATGCTTGCCTCTAAGGAGCCAGGCCGAGCCCAGCAACCCCAGAGGCAGACATCATTTTCCCCTGGGAAGTCCCAGCGGGCCCAAGTCGGGGCCCTTTGGACTCAGTCCTGGCGCCTTAGGCGCCAGGCTCATAGGGGCCCCCAGTCCTGGCGCCTTAGGCGTCAGGCTCATAAGAGAGGATATGTGTTTAAGTGCTTGGGTGCAAACTTACCTGATGCAGACCATGCTGCTTCATCCAGGCCCTCTTGAGGCCTGAATGGGACTACTTTACCTGTGGGACTACTTCACCACCTGGGTGTGGTCGGGGAAGGATACATACCTGATTGGTGGAAGGATACATACCAGGAACTTCTTCCAAGGCTATTTAAACCACACCCGATCAGCCACACGTGCTTCGCGTTGTTCTGCAACTAGCAGCTGGACGCTCACCGTGTCTGCTCCTGCATCCTGACTTCAGCCACGCCTGCCAGCACCCTGGAACACCTGCAAGGGGAGAAAGGGGAGAAAGGAGAGATTAGGTGAAGAAAAGCCCTTACCTGCTAAATCTGCATTCCGGAGTCACTTCACTGACGATCCTGAAAAGGAAGACAACTTTTTTAAAGCATTTCGTTTCGATCGCTGCAGCGCTGCATTTCACTCACCTTGGCAAGGCGCTTCCATCTTCAGCAGCGATCTTCCGGATTCAGCTACGTTCCGGTGCCTAGAGGAAAAAAGACAAGAACAAAGGTGAGAGGGAGAAAAGGAATAAGGAAAGCTCAGTTTCCTTTTAAGACTTACCTGTTGGATATTTCCCTCTGCATTTCGGGTCCTGCCGCTTCCTGGCATCTCCGGACCCCGGCCCCTAAGGGGAAAAAAGACAAAGTCATTGTTGAGCGTTTGTAAAGACATTACCTAAGCGCCCATCCGGAACTTACCTGCCATTTACTGAAGCGGCACGCTTCACTTCGGGTCGGCGCCATTTCTCCAGCATCCGAACCCCGGCCCCTAAGGGGAAAAGGACATGAGCATTAGCGCTTGCTGCAATAAGACAACGGACATAATTAAAGAGCTTGAACTTTTGAACAGAACTATTACAGCGCCTTACCTGAACAGTCAAGCTTACCTGAACTCCATCAACCCTCAATCCAGTGAAGTAACTGGGTTTCAACGCGCCCCTGCATCTGAAGCAGGACGGAGAGCTCACCATTCCAAACCCTAAGGTGAGGCTTCACGGGGAACCGTGGAAGAGGTTTCGTGGAGGGTTGGATGGGAGTGGGAGGCTTGAACATTATTTCCGCCAGTTGGTAATACTCCCTTTCCATGTACAGGAGGGTATTCTTGCGAGCCAGAGAAGCCAGAATAGAGGGGCCCTTCCAGTCCATCTTCAGAACCGTGCCTCCGTGGGAATCAGGTGAGCGTTACAGAACGCGAAGCCTTACCACAATTTCCCACCCGGGCGCTATGGAGACTTCCGAGACAGATCAGCTGGCCCAGCTTTTAGGGGAAGTACGGGCAGAAGTGCACTCAGCCCGCCAGGAGACTAACGCTCTTAGAAGAGAATTAATCCTATCCAAGGAAAGAACTGAAAGATCTGGCCAAAAGGTTGTTGCAGGGCCAGGCAGGGCTAACTCCTTTACCCGATTCCGGGGGTACTTCTACATCAATGGGTTCGACTAACCCGGCACAAATCAATCTACCTGGACACATGCCTTTGGCCCCGCCTGAACGTTTTGCGGAGGATCCCAAGAAATATGCAGTTTTTATGAACCAATGCCGTTTACACTTTTTATGCAGGCCCGGAGCCTTCCCCAACGACCAGACCAAAGTAGCCTTTGTACTATCTTACCTCAGTGGCTGTGCTGCCGATTGGTCTATTTCATTGGTAAATCAGGATGATCCCATTCTCCGGGATTTCCAGGGCTTCCAGGCCAGCATGGAAAGATTGTTCGCTCGACACTCGCAGGGACAGGCCCTTGACAACGAACTGTTATCCTTACGGCAAGGTAATCAGGATCTTTTTTCCTATATCGCCACCTTTAATAGACTGATTGTGGAAACCGGATGGCCTGAAAATAAAAGGATCACCTTGTTTCATCGAGGCCTGCGCGGAGAGCTTAAAGATGTTATAGCTCAGATAGTAGATCCACCCCAGGCCTGCACAGACTACATAGACTTAGTGGTTCAACTTGATCACAGACTTCAAAATAGAAAAGCAGATCGGCTCAAGTACGAAACCAGAGTACCCATCAGGACCCACGTTAACTCCAAGAGTACTGACATTTCCGAACCGATGCAAATAGGCAGTGTTAAAGGACCATTAACGCAGAAAGAACGAGAGAGAAGGCGACAAATGCAACTTTGTCTGTATTGTGGGACTTCCGGTCACTTTCTCCAAAGTTCTCCAGTAAAACCACCCAAGAAGGTGGTTGGAGCCACTGATAACGAGTTATTGACACCTGGTTCGGGAAACGACCTAGCCCGACAAGCGTAGGGGTCTGCGTGCCGAGCTTGAAAACAAACTCTTTGACCTCGCATTTTGTCATGCCAATGGTGCTAGTGAATCCAAAACAGCCTCAGCAGTTGCATGCCATAAAAGCATACATAGACAGTGGAGCTATTGGAAATTACATAGACCATGAATTGGCTTCCAGGATTAAGCTTCCTCTCCGTCCAAAAGTAACCCAATATGTAATTACCACAGTTGATGGAACCGACAAAGCCTCAGGGCCTGTAACGCATTCCACTGTTAAAATCACACTGGTGGGTCAAGATGGACACCGGGAAGCAATCGTGTTTGATGTGATCAAGGCCCCACAATTTCAAGTACTTCTTGGAATCCCTTGGTTAGAAACACATAATCCAAGAATAGACTGGCGAGCAAAGAAGATAACTTTTCCTGATTGTGAACCAACCTGTTATCCAAGGAATCCAGTTATGGGTCTAGCCTCTGCAACTGCCACCCCTGTACAGCTACCATCCGAAGACCAAGAATTCCAAGACGTTTTTCAGAAAGAGCAGGCTAACACTTTGCCTCCCCATCGATCTTACGAATTCCAAATCGACTTGGTACCCGATGCACCACTACCTTGTAGCAGGATTTATGCTCTTACTGAACCTGAGAACCTGCATTTGCGTCAGTACTTGGATCAATACCTGGCCAATGGCTTCATTCGCCCGTCAAAGTCTCCAGTCTCTTCCGCTTTGTTCTTCGTACCTAAGAAGGAAGGAGACCTCAGGACCTGTATTGACTACCGCGCCCTGAATCAGATAACGATTAAGAATCGGTACCCTTTGCCCCTGATACCTGAACTCATCGACCAAGTAAAAGATGCTTGTGTGTACACCAAGCTAGATCTCCGAGGAGCTTACCACCTGGTGCGTGTAAAAGAGGGCGACGAGTGGAAGACTGCATTCTGCACCAAATTTGGGTTCTTCGAGTAGCAAGTAATGCCCTTCGGTTTGTGCAACGCACCTGCCGCCTTTCAGTACTTCATGAATGATGTTCTTCTGGAACTTATTGATGTTTGTGTCATTGTTTATATTGACGACATCCTGGTGTACTCTTCCTCAGAATCTGATCACAGAAAACATGTTAGGGCAGTTCTTGAGAAATTGCGCCAGCACAAGTTATTTGCCAAGCTTGAAAAATGCGTTTTTCATACCACAGAAGTGAAGTTTCTCGGATTCATCCTGACGCCTCAAGGAATCCGAATGGACTCGCGGAAGGTGGACGCCATTCTCAAATGGCCATCTCCTAGCTCAGTGAAGGGAGTGCAAAGCATGCTTGGCTTTGCCAATTTCTATCGAAGGTTCATCCCGGAATTTTCTCGAACAGTTCAACCCATCACAGCTCTCTTAAAGAAAAATAAACGCTTCGAATGGACTCATGAGGCCGAACAATCCTTTCAGGACCTGAAAACCAAATTCACCTCTGCACCTGTATTGAAGCACCCGCACCCAGATCTCCCTTACATTGTGGAAACCGATGCATCCAGTTCGGCCATGGGAGCCGTCCTGTCGCAAAGACACCCAGAAACTAACCAATTACACCCTGTAGCCTTTTGGTCGAGAAAATTCTCTCCACCTGAAATCAATTACGCAATTACCGACAAAGAACTACTGGCTATTAAATCGGCTTTCAAGGCTTGGCGTCACTATCTTCTTGGGGCTAGACATACCATCACCGTAATTACGGACCACAGAAATTTACAGTATCTAAAGACGGCCAAAGCTCAATCTTCACGACAACTCCGATGGGCTTTATTCTTTGCAGAATTTGATTTTGTAATTACCTATCGCCCTGGCTGCAAGAATGGTAAAGCAGACGCCTTATCCCGGATTGGCATGGAGGAACCCAATTCGAGTATAGAACCTGTGCCAATCATACCTGAACAAAGAATTTTGGGCTTAACTTCATTGCAAACTATTGAGGACATCCAAACTCAAGTAAAACAACTTTTAGACTCTTCAGCCTTACAGGAATGGAGTCAAAAGGGTCCTCACTACACCGTTAAGGATGATTTACCCTATTTCCAGGAGCGGTTGTTTCTGCCAAGTAAAGAATTACAGGAGCTTGTCATCACCCATCATCACGAATCATTAATGGAAGGACACCCTGGTATCGCGAAAACAGAAGAAAAGATCAAACGCCACTTCTGGTGGCCTTCTTGGAGAAAAGACAAAGTCTTTTGTGTTGTCTTGCGGAATTTGCTGTCACGACCACAGCCTCCAAGGAGTCAGGTTTGGCCCAACTGCCTCGGAAGCCGGGTCACAACGTCATTTCCAGGCACCCATCGGCTCTCATAGGGGCCTTATGGACCTTGTCCTGGCGCCAGTGGCGCCAGGCTCATAAGGGGACCCAGTCCCGGCACAGGACGTGCCGGGCTCATAATGCAAGGAATGGTGCTTGGGTGGACCTACCTGCTGCAGACCATGCTGCTCACTCACCTGCAGGATGAGATCCTCATCCATCCATGGCTGGAACTACTTTACCTTCTGGGTGTGGCCAGCACCACTCCCTGGGACTGGATACTGGAACTATTCTGGAAGCTGGGACTTCTTTCCTGGGCGAGGCTGCTGTGGAAGAAGACACCTAAGCACTCCAGTAGGCTATTTAAACCACGCCCGATCAGAGCAACGTGCTTCGCGTTATTCTGCAATAGCAGCAGGACGCTCACCGTGTCAGCTCCAGAGAAACTGCAACTTCTGCATCTAGGGAAAGGAAATCCGTAATCTTACCTTCTGAAAAACCATCTTTATCTTCTGCAGCATCTGAGAAGGGAAAAGAACACCAGGTTAGCACGAGATAAAACTAGAGCATCACTTACCCAATCCATCGGTGCATCTCAAGCCACGGGCTGCAGCTCTCCATTTTTCGGCACCCTGTGGAAGCAAGAACATTGGTTAGTAACCTTCGTGAAACCTTTCCTACCTGCGCTGCATTCTTCTTGCCTCCGCCGACGCTGCTACTCGCATCTGCAAAACAAAAGGACATCATTAAGAAATACAAAACTCCATCCATACGCACGTGTTTTGGGCAGCTCTCATCTTTTTCACTCCTCGGCGCATTCCTCGACATCTATTTTTTTTACCCAGCTGCTTCTGCAACCTGAAAAAGGAAAAGAGACATTAAGAAGTGCTTTAAACTTCGGATTGACATTTTGTACTTACTTGCCTGCAATACCTTCGCATTTCCATCGCTCTCCATTCAAGCAACCGCCGTTCGTGCTGCTAACGACGGCCTAGCTCCAAATCTTCATCCTCTGCAACCAAGAGGCTGGACAATTAACCAGTGAAGTAACTGGCTTCGGCGCCCCTGCCCAGACGCAGGATGGAGAGCTCCGCTTTCACCTATATAAGGTGAGCACATTTAGCCTACGAACTACGTGGGGATTACCAGGAAGGGGAGTCGGCTTGCCTGTCAAGCATATATATCCTATTAACCCCTTGCTCTCACAATTGCAGACACCTCACCCTTCAGATCAAGATCTCAGTGAGGAGAGGGCCTTTCCAGGGTGGCATTCGAGGCCTGCGCGTGACCCTAGAAGACTCCGCGACCCCCCAGCCCAGACCTGCGCCTCCGAGGGATTCAGGTGAGCGTTACAGAACGCGAAGCCTACCGCAATATTCCCACCCAGGCGCAATGGAAACCTCGGACACAGATCAACTGGCTCAGATGCTTGGGGAACTAAGGGCAGAAGTACACGCATCTCGCCAAGAAACAAACGCTTTACGAAGGGAGTTGATCATGGCCAAGGAACGGACTGATGATCTGGCCAGACAGTTGCTACAGGCTCAAGCGGGACAGACGCCACTGCCTCTCTATGGAGGGGGCGGCACGCCTACAACTTCAAGTAATCCGGTGCAAATTAATCTGCCAGGGAATGTGCCTTTGGCCCCGCCCGAACGTTTTTCCGGAGATCCAAAGCGATATGCAGTATTCATCAATCAATGCCGCTTGCACTTTCTGTGTAGACCCGCCGCATTCCCAACGGACCAAGCCAAGGTAGCGTTTGTACTCTCCTATCTTAGCGGTAGTGCTGCAGATTGGTCCATTCCTCTCGTGACACAGGATGACCCGCTCCTCTATAACTTTCAAGACTTTCAGACCAGTATGGAAAAGTTGTTTGCAAGACATTCACAGGGGCAGGCCTTGGACAATGAACTCCTGTCACTCAGACAAGGTAATCAGGATCTCCTGGCTTACATAGCGTCCTTTAATAGACTGGTGGTTGAGACCAGGTGGCCTGAAGAAAAGAGAATCACGCTCTTCTACAGAGGCCTACGTGGGGAACTTAAAGACGTTTTAGCACAAGTGGTTAATCCGCCGCAAGACTGTTCAGATTATATCGACCTAGTGGTCCAATTAGATCATCGGCTACAGAACAGGAAGTCCGATCGATCCAGATTTGAAACCCGGGTACTGTCAAGACCTCAGAGCTCCGCTAAAGGGAATGACTCCGTGGAACCAATGCAAATAGGAGTAGTAAAAGGACCATTAACTCAGAAAGAACGGGAAAGAAGAAGGCAATTACAGCTGTGCCTATACTGTGGGAATTCTGGACATTTCCTTCGTGATTGCTCAGTGAAACCGGTCAAGAAGACCGTAGGAGCTTCTGATAAAAACGCTGAGAAACTGGAATCGGGAAACGACCTCGCCCGACAAGCGTAGAGGTCCGCTTGCCGAGCGTTAAAACCAGTTCCTTGACCTCGCATTTGGTTATGCCTATGGTCCTCGTAAGTCCCAATAGACCAGATCGCATGCATGCTATCAAAGTATACATTGATAGCGGAGCAATCGGTAATTATGTGGACCACGACTTGGCTACCAGGATGGATCTTCCCCTATGTCCCAAGATGGTAAAGGACGTAATCACTACAGTGGATGGTACTGAAATATCTTCCGGACCAGTTTCTCATACCACCGTGGAGGTAACGTTGTTATGTCAAGGCGGACATCGGGAGAAGATCGTGTTTGATGTAATCAAGGCCCCGCAGTTTCAGGTGATTCTGGGAATGCCTTGGTTGGAAAAGCACAATCCTCAGATAAACTGGCGAGCCAAGGTAATTCGGTTTCCAGAATGCGCTTCAACCTGTTATCCTCCGCCCGAAATCAAGCTAGCAGCCATCACTTCCGAGGACCCCCGATTACCTCTGGAATACCAAGAGTTCAGCGACGTCTTTCAGAAAGATCAAGCCAACACCCTGCCACCGCATCGGTCATACGACTGCCAGATAGACCTGATACCTGGGTCCACCCCTCCGTGCAGCAGAATATATGCCCTCACTGAACCAGAAAACCTCCATCTCAGGCAATACTTGGACCAGTACTTGGCTAACGGATTCATCCGCCCCTCGAAATCCCCGGCTTCCTCAGCTTTGTTCTTCGTCCCGAAAAAGGAAGGTGACCTGAGAACGTGCATCGATTATCGCGCCCTGAACCAGATTACAGTCAAAAACCGATACCCGTTGCCATTGATTCCTGAATTATTGGACCAGGTAAAAGGCGCCTGCATATACACAAAGTTAGACCTCAGAGGAGCTTACCATTTGGTACGCATTAAGGAGGGCGACGAGTGGAAGACGGCCTTTCGCACTAAATATGGATTATTTGAGTATCAAGTAATGCCCTTCGGACTATGTAACGCACCGGCCGCTTTCCAGTATTTCATGAATGATGTCCTCAGAGAACTTATTGATGTGTGCGTAGTCGTTTATATTGACGACATCCTGGTATACTCAGCCTCAGAAACTGATCATCGTAGACACGTCACAGCGGTTTTACAGAGACTTCGCCTACACCGCTTGTTTGCTAAACTGGAGAAGTGCACCTTTCACGCAAAGGAAGTGGAATTTTTAGGATTCATCTTATCACCCAACGGAGTTCACATGGACTCAAGAAAAGTGGATGCTATCACCAAATGGCCTTCCCCAACTTCCGTTAAGGGTGTGCAGAGCATGCTAGGCTTCGCTAATTTTTACCGAAGGTTCATTCCTGAATTCTCTCGGGTAGTCCAACCTATCACGGCTCTTCTGAAAAAGAATAAAAAATTCGAGTGGACTCCAGAAGCCGAACAAGCCTTCCAAGAATTAAAAGCCAAATTTATCTCTGCTCCAGTCTTAAGGCATCCCCGTCCAGAACTTCCCTACATCGTTGAGACAGACGCTTCCAGTCTTGCAATGGGGGCGGTACTGTCACAAAGAGACCCCGAAACGCACCAGTTACACCCTGTAGCCTTTTGGTCTCACAAATTTTCGGCTCCTGAAATCAACTACACAATTACGGACAAAGAACTCTTGGCAATTAAGTCCGCCTTTAAGGCCTGGCGGCATTACCTTTTGGGAGCCCGGCACACAGTAACTGTAATCACGGATCACCGTAACCTCCAGTACCTGAAGTCAGCTAAAGCTCAATCTTCGAGGCAACTACGCTGGGCTTTATTCTTCGCAGAATTCGATTTTGTAATCACATTTCGACCAGGCGTTAGGAACGGAAAAGCAGACGCCCTTTCCCGGATAGGGGTAGACGAACTTACAGCTAATCCGGAGCCGGTGCCAATAATTCCTGAACAAAAGATACTAGGAGTAATCAACACATTATCCCTCGAAGAGATTAAAGCAAAGGTTAATCAGCTCATAACTCCCGAAGATTCATCAAGTTGGCAATTGAAAGGAAAGGATTTTACAATAGATCAGAACCTATTGTATTTCCAAGGAAGACTATTCTTACCCTGCGCTGACTTACAAAGACAGGTCATCACCTGCTACCATGATTCTCTAATGGAAGGACATCCTGGAGTTGCCAAAACCTCAGAGAAAATTAAAAGACATTTTTGGTGGCCATCTTGGAGGAAAGATGTTAAGGAGTTTGTGGCTTCTTGTGGTATCTGCGCACAAAACAAGAGTCAGAAGGAAAGACCAGCAGGATTATTACGTCCAATAGACATTCCACCAGGCCCTTGGCACACGCTCTCGATGGATTTTATCACGGATTTACCCCATTGCTCCGGATACAACACAATTCTAGTGATCGTAGACCTTTTTTCAAAAATGGCTCATTTTATCCCACTGAAGGGTTTACCTACAGCTTCCATTCTAGCCCGAGAATTTCTTGAAAACATCGTCCGGTTACACGGTTTCCCTTCAGTACTAATCTCTGACCGAGGGAGCCAATTTATTTCCCATTTTTGGCGGAGTTGTTGTCGTTTAGCACAAATTGATGTACGACTTTCCACCAGCCATCATCCTCAAACCGATGGGCAGACTGAGAGAACTAACCAAACTCTGGAACAATATCTGCGCTGCATGTTGCATCAATCTGAGGGTACTTGGAAGGATGTCCTTTGGATTGCTGAATACGCTTACAATAATTCAATCCATTCTGGGACGGGAAAAACCCCTTTTTTCCTACTGTATGGAAGTCATCCCCGAACCTCAAATCTGGACCCACCTCAAGCCCTCGGAACACCTGCTGTTGACCATCTGCATTCGACAATAACTCAAGCATTTAAAGAAGCCACAGCCCATCTCCAACGAGCTAAAGAGTCATACAAAAAAGGAGCAGACCAACATCGAAAAGAGGCTCCTCAATATCAAAAAGGAGATCAAGTCTGGCTGTCCACTAAACATTTATCTTTAAAAGGGCCACGCACCTTCAACCCAAGATATTTAGGGCCCTACTCAATCACGGCCGTGATTAACCCAGTGGCTGTCAAACTAGAATTACCTACTCGAATGAAGATACATCCTGTCTTCCATGTTTCTCTCCTGAAACCTGTGCAACCCGGAACCCGTTTGACTAAACCTCCTGAGCCAATCCAAGTTGACGGAGAATCTGAATTTGAAATTCGAGACATCTTGGACTCCAAAATTTCCAAATCAAAACTATACTACCTGATTGATTGGAAGGGATATGGACCCCAAGAGAGATCTTGGGAACCCTCAGAATATGTACATGCACCTCGTCTAGTCCGAAAATTTCATCGGGCTTTTCCCAACAAGCCAAAACCTCCGGAAAAGACAAGCTTGGGAGGGGCCTTGAGGGGGGATGCTGTCACGACCACAGCCTCCAAGGAGTCAGGTTTGGCCCAACTGCCTCGGAAGCCGGGTCACAACGTCATTTCCAGGCACCCATCGGCTCTCATAGGGGCCTTATGGACCTTGTCCTGGCGCCAGTGGCGCCAGGCTCATAAGGGGACCCAGTCCCGGCACAGGACGTGCCGGGCTCATAATGCAAGGAATGGTGCTTGGGTGGACCTACCTGCTGCAGACCATGCTGCTCACTCACCTGCAGGATGAGATCCTCATCCATCCATGGCTGGAACTACTTTACCTTCTGGGTGTGGCCAGCACCACTCCCTGGGACTGGATACTGGAACTATTCTGGAAGCTGGGACTTCTTTCCTGGGCGAGGCTGCTGTGGAAGAAGACACCTAAGCACTCCAGTAGGCTATTTAAACCACGCCCGATCAGAGCAACGTGCTTCGCGTTATTCTGCAATAGCAGCAGGACGCTCACCGTGTCAGCTCCAGAGAAACTGCAACTTCTGCATCTAGGGAAAGGAAATCCGTAATCTTACCTTCTGAAAAACCATCTTTATCTTCTGCAGCATCTGAGAAGGGAAAAGAACACCAGGTTAGCACGAGATAAAACTAGAGCATCACTTACCCAATCCATCGGTGCATCTCAAGCCACGGGCTGCAGCTCTCCATTTTTCGGCACCCTGTGGAAGCAAGAACATTGGTTAGTAACCTTCGTGAAACCTTTCCTACCTGCGCTGCATTCTTCTTGCCTCCGCCGACGCTGCTACTCGCATCTGCAAAACAAAAGGACATCATTAAGAAATACAAAACTCCATCCATACGCACGTGTTTTGGGCAGCTCTCATCTTTCTCACTCCTCGGCGCATTCCTCGACATCTATTTTTTTTACCCAGCTGCTTCTGCAACCTGAAAAAGGAAAAGAGACATTAAGAAGTGCTTTAAACTTCGGATTGACATTTTGTACTTACTTGCCTGCAATACCTTCGCATTTCCATCGCTCTCCATTCAAGCAACCGCCGTTCGTGCTGCTAACGACGGCCTAGCTCCAAATCTTCATCCTCTGCAACCAAGAGGCTGGACAATTAACCAGTGAAGTAACTGGCTTCGGCGCCCCTGCCCAGACGCAGGATGGAGAGCTCCGCTTTCACCTATATAAGGTGAGCACATTTAGCCTACGAACTACGTGGGGATTACCAGGAAGGGGAGTCGGCTTGCCTGTCAAGCATATATATCCTATTAACCCCTTGCTCTCACAATTGCAGACACCTCACCCTTCAGATCAAGATCTCAGTGAGGAGAGGGCCTTTCCAGGGTGGCATTCGAGGCCTGCGCGTGACCCTAGAAGACTCCGCGACCCCCCAGCCCAGACCTGCGCCTCCGAGGGATTCAGGTGAGCGTTACATTTGCGCCCAAAATAAGAGTCAAAAGAAAAGGCCTGTCGGTTTACTTCAACCTTTGGACATTCCACCAGCACCTTGGCACACCTTGTCAATGGACTTTATAACTGACCTGCCTCCCTGTGGAGGTTACAACACTATTCTCGTCATAGTGGATCTGTTCTCCAAGATGGCCCATTTCATCCCTCTAAAGGGATTGCCGTCAGCTTCCACCTTGGCCAAGGAATTTTTGGAGAGTATAGTGCGCATACATGGTTTCCCCTCTATACTAGTCTCAGATCGTGGAAGTCAATTCATCTCCCATTTTTGGAAGAAATGTTGCCAACTGGCACAAATAGATGTGCGGTTATCCACCAGCCACCACCCCCAGACCGACGGACAAACCGAGAGAACCAATCAGACTCTCGAACAATATCTTCGGTGTCTGTTACAGCAATCCGAGTTAAATTGGAAAGACATCCTTTGGATTGCAGAATATGCATACAATAATTCAGTGCATTCTGGAACCGGACAGACTCCTTTTTATACTTTGTATGGTCACCATCCTCGGACTTCTGACCTTGATCCACCTCTGACCCTGGAAATGCCCGTGGTAAATCACCTACATTCCACTATCACCCGAGCCTTCAAAGATGCTACTACGCACTTACAATAAGCCAAGAAAAGGTATAAAGAAAACGCTGATGTGCACCGAAGTAAGACTCCTCCTTACCAAGTAGGAGATCAGGTATGGCTAGCAACTAAACATTTACCCCTCAGGGGCCCACGAACTTTTAATCCCAGATTCATTGGACCTTACCCCATCAAGGCTATAGTCAACCCAGTGGCCTTTAAACTCGATTTACCATCTAACATGCGGATTCATCCCGTTTTTCACGCATCTCTTCTGAAACCAGTGCAACCTGGAACCAGACTGTCTAAGCCTCCGGATCCTGTCCAAATTGATGGAGAATTCGAATTCGAAGTGAAAGACATTTTAGATTCCAAAATGTTTAAGGCGAAATTTTTCTATCTTGTTGACTGGAAAGGATATGGACCTCAGGAAAGATCTTGGGAACCCAGTGACTTTATTCTTGCACAACGACTGGTACAAAGATTCCATCGGAGATTCCCGCACAAACCAAAACCCCCGGAGGAAAATACCTTGGGAGGGGCCTTGAGGGGGGGTACTGTCATGATGCCTGCCTCTAAGGAGCCAGGCCGGGCCCAGCAACCCCAGAGGCAGACATCATTTTCCCCTGGGAAGTCCCAGCGGGCCCAAGTCGGGGCCCTTTGGACTCAGTCCTGGCGCCTTAGGCGCCAGGCTCATAGGGGCCCCCAGTCCTGGCGCCTTAGGCGCCAGGCTAATAAAAGAGGATATGTGTTTAAGTGCTTGGGTGCACACTTACCTGATGCAGACCATGCTGCTTCATCCAGGCCCCCTTGAGGCCGGAATGGGACTACTTTACCTGTGGGACTACTTCACCACCTGGGTGTGGTCGGGGAAGGATACATACCTGATTGGTGGAAGGATACATACCAGGAACTTCTTCCAAGGCTATTTAAACCACACCCGATCAGCCACACGTGCTTCGCGTTGTTCTGCACCTAGCAGCTGGACGCTCACCGTGTCTGCTCCTGCATCCTGACTTCAGCCACGCCTGCCAGCACCCTGGAACACCTGCAAGGGGAGAAAGGGGAGAAAGGAGAGATTAGGTGAAGAAAAGCCCTTACCTGCTAAATCTGCATTCCGGAGTCACTTCACTGACGATCCTGAAAAGGAAGACATCTCTTTTAAAGCATTTCGTTTCGATCGCTGCAGCGCTGCATTTCACTCACCTTGGCAAGGCGCTTCCACCTTCAGCAGCGATCTTCCGGATTCAGCTACGTTCCGGTGCCTAGAGGAAAAAAGACAAGAACAAAGGTGAGAGGGAGAAAAGGAATAAGGAAAGCTCAGTTTCCTTTTAAGGTTTACCTGTTGGATATTTCCCTCTGCATTTCGGGTCCTGCCGCTTCCTGGCATCTCCGGACCCCGGCCTCTAAGGGGAAAAAAGACAAAGTCATTGTTGAGCATTTGTAAAGACATTACCTAAGCGCCCATCCGGAACTTACCTGCCATTTACTGAAGCGGCACGCTTCACTTCGGGTCGGCGCCATTTCTCCGGCATCCGAACCCCGGCCCCTAAGGGGAAAAGGACATGAGTATTAGCGCTTGCTGCAATAAGACAACGGACATAATTAAAGAGCTTGAACTTTTGAACAGAACTATTACAGCGCCTTACCTGAACAGTCAAGCTTACCTGAACTCCATCAATCCTCAATCCAGTGAAGTAACTGGGTTTCAACGCGCCCCTGCATCTGAAGCAGGACGGAGAGCTCACCATTCCAAACCCTAAGGTGAGGCTTCACGGGGAACCGTGGAAGAGGTTTCGTGGAGGGTTGGATGGGAGTGGGAGGCTTGAACATTATTTCCGCCAGTTGGTAATACTCCCTTTCCATGTACAGGAGGGTATTCTTGCGAGCCAGAGAAGCCAGAATAGAGGGGCCCTTCCAGTCCATCTTCAGAACCGCGCCTCCGTGGGAATCAGGTGAGCGTTACAGGTGAGCCAGACATCACATGCAACGCAGGAAGTGCACCACACATGTACACACACCACCACACTTTCATGCATGTGTACACCTCTGCCAAGTGTCGCAGTGTTCAGACGGGCATCCATGTCACATCTGCCAATCAGGCTTCCACATACCGCTGTCACATGCATCCATGTTGCATCACTGTTGCACTCTTGTCAAATACACACACATGCACATGTACACAGTGCTGATACATGCAGCCAAAAACAACATACATGCGTGACATCACGGACATGTCTACTTACATACACATTCATCCAAACATGTGTGCCCACACAACTGCATTTGGCATGCAAGCCTACACACACAAGCACCATCCATGTCTCACACATTACAGCCCTCGCATATGTCAGCCCCACGGCCCTGTACACCCCCACCCATACTCGACCCCATACAAACAGATGTGCAACCTGCACACTACTGAATAATCACCACACGCACTGCTCACAATCAGGATGCATGTACACTCACCGCTCGAATCCAGACGGGTCTGCTTCTCAAGGACCTGGACGTGGAGCGCTGGGGATATGCGTTCCAGGACCCTCATCTGTTCTTCCGACAAGTGGCCCCGGCGCCCCTTGGCATCCGCTGCCTTCAAGAGGCGCCGGGCCTTGTTCAGGGTCCTGGACCTGAAGTCCTCCCAGCGCTTCTTGACATGTTGTAAGTCGCGGACTGCCACCCCCTCCGCGTTGATGGCAGTCACAATGTCAGTCCAGATCCGAGTCCGTCCTTCCTTGTCGGCGCGGGAACTTCCGAAGAGGGCATCATACTTCCCCAGGACTTGCTCCACCAGGACACCAACTTCGGTGGCACTGAAGCTGGTGCCCCTCTGCCTCTCTGGCCGGGGATTGTCAGTGGTCCCAGATGGTGTTTGCCCCGACATGACAACCCCAGAGGCAGGAGTGGGAGGGCAACTGGGTCCTGGGGCTGGGCTGTGGAGCGATGGAATCCCAGTCGGGAGTCTTCGGTTCCAGCAGGGGTGGTCACAGCAACAGCACCCCTGGATGATGTGCAGGCAGCAAATGGCAGGGCACGTGGGCAGCAGGCAGTCAGGCAGCAGCAGATGGCAGGTGGGAGTGTGCTCGGGGCTCTGGGGGGCAGTAGTTCGGCCTTCTGGGCAGGAGCCTGGTCTTCCGTGTGCTTACGCGTGGCCAGCTTGATACGGAGTGATTTGGCACGTGAAAAATCTGCACGTCAGTGTGTAATTCGAGGAAAGGCCCTTAGCGCGTAAGCGCGTCTGCACGCATACGCATTTTCATTGGACAGAAGGCCCCTCAAGCGCAAGCGCCCCTGTGACGTGACACGTACAGACGTGCATGGGCATTTCAGCGCGCGTGAAAAACTGCACGTCCGCGTGTAATATGAGGAAAGGGCCCATGCGCGTAAGCGCGCGTGGAAAACTGCACGTCCGCGTGTAATACGAGGAAAGGCCCTTAGTGCGTATGCATGGCAGCACGCATATGCGATTTCATTGGACCAAAGGCCCTTAGCGCGTGAGCACGTCTGTGACGTGACGCGCGCAGGTGTTTCCCTCATTGCATGTGATGACAGTACACACGTGGATTTCCACCAATCGCGTGTGAAAGTTCCCGGCACCCCGGAACACACGTAACCAGGCTAATCGCGTGTGGAACTTCCCGCGCACCCTGAAACACACGTACCCAGGCCAGTTGCGTGTACGCTCACTCCCCTCCGATCACACGCGATGACACTCGGACCGTATCCTAATACGGGAAACCCGCGCACGGCAAAAGACGTGCACAGGTGTCAACGCGTCCGCCCACACGAAGGCAGGCGGAGCCGTCCCCGCGCACAGCATAAAAGTGCGCGCAAACAACAAACGCGTATATACAGCTACGATGAATGCCCCATTTGTCGCTGCACTGATCGTGGGATACCGCAGGAGGAGGAGAATAGCCAGGGCACGCATTTTCGCACCACGGACAAGCCTTTTTGGGATGCCTGACGACCAGGTCTATGGCAGGGAGTGGGAAGATGACCTCACATCCCCCACCCTTTGCTCCCAAGCATTGAGCCCCTTGGAGAAGCTGCTCAATGTCCTGCATTTTTTGGCCACCGGGTCATTTCAGCGGACCACTGCCATAGTGGGGGGGGTCTCACAGGCCACGCAGTCACGCTGCCTACACCAGGTAATGGCAATCATGACAGCGCGCCCCTCAGTCCGCAGGCACATATACATGCCCAGAACACCCGCAGAAAGGCAGGCCGTTGTCCTGGATTCTTTCAGGGTGGCACACTTCCCCAAAGTGCTTGGTGCCATAGATTGCACCCATGTGGCCCTACGTCCACCTAGGGCCATTGAGCACATCTACCGAAACCGCAAGCACTGGCATTCCATCAATGTACAGGTGGTATGTGATGCAAAGGGAATCATCACCTCTGTCTATGCAAACTACCCTGGCTGCACCCATGACAGTTTCATATACAGAATGTCTGCCCTGAGCCGGGCCCTGGAAGCTGGGCACATGGCTCCTAGGTCGGTACAAATGCCCTTGCACATGCATGCAAGTCACACACAGACAAATATCCAAACCCTAATAATCTCAACTATTATCACCTCCCCAGGGGACAGTGCCTACCCTCTGAGCAACCACATGATGACGCCAATCCGGAACCCCACGACACCACCCCAGGTAAGATACAACGCCGCCCATATTGCAACCAGGGGCATAGTGGAGCGCACATTCGGAGTGCTCAAGTCACGTTTCCGCTCCCTTGACCTCTCTGGTGGGCAACTACTCTATGCACCACCAGTAGTGTGCAGGATCATTGTGGCAGCATGTGTCCTGCACAATGTTGCAACACAGCAGGGCGTCCCGGTGGACATGGTGGTGCCCCCACATCCCCAACCACAGGCACAGGCGCTGCCCATGGCACGTGGCGAGGAAGCCGGGACCCAGCTTGTGGCCACATTTTTCACCTAAACTCCCACCCCTGCGGAATGCACACAGGCCTGGCACATACCAGGTGACAATCGATGATGACAAAGAGACAGTCAACTGTCACAACCCTACCACCCTGAGATAGTTGCCATGGAAGTGCCACATCGTCTGCATCCCTAGCTACTTAAACACAAGCTATCCTGTGTGACCAAAAGGCACACATATGACATGATATGGGCCATACACAAGTATTCCAAGGCGCAATGAGGCAGGGAGGGGGGAACAAGGGAACACAGAGAACGGTACTACTAGGCCAGGTGTCATTGAGATCGTGCAAGTGCAGGGGTAAGGGGAATGGGAAAAGTGCAAGGGGAAGGGTGGGGGGAGTCCAGTACAGGGGAAGTAGCCCAAAAAAATAATACATAGGTCGCCTGGTGGCAACTACAAAGGTAAGTGCAGACAAATGCTAGGAAGGGAGGGCTGTAGGGATAGAGAGACAGTACTGCAGTGCAGGGGTTGCCAGGGAGGCAGTGCAAGTGGAGAGTGGCTGGGCCAGGGAACGAGGTCGGTGAGAGTGGCCCAGTTGCAGCTCCTGTGCAGTTCCAGTGGAGAATTCTGCAAGGGAGAGGCAGACAGTAAGCAGAAGCAAAGAGGAAGGTCTTGAGGTGCTTCCAGAACTGGAGATGGTTCCCCTCAAGTTCAAGTCAGGTCGGAAGTCTGTTCCAGGGGGAGGGCCCTGCTGCGGAGAGAAATCTACCCCCAGCTAGTTGCTCTGAGAAGCGGATGACCCGGACATGCAAGGTGTGCATCACACACACCTGCAAATCAGGCCATGGCCATCACTATCATGTCACTCAAACCCTACCAAACATCAACATGACATGGCAAGCAATATCCATACACCAATGCAGTAACGATAAGGTACACATTGCCATGTCTTAAATGTACAGTGGCATCGGACACTGCTGCCTGACCCGGAATCAGATGAAATGACAGACCAACAAAATCTCCCACCCAAAATAAGTCATTTCCAAATGCATTACAACAGTCGTAGACGTAACATCACAATGAATGCCTGTCTACATGCACATTATGCATTGCAAAATCAACACTGCAGCTCATGTGTGCAGTGTCCTACTCCTGCATCACACTGCTCAGCGCACAGCACAGTGAACAGCCATTGTGTGTGATGCACACCCTGAGCATCACATCTAATTGACAGACCACGTCAAACATCAAATTAGGCATGTACTGGATCCATGATCGGTCACAGAACATGTGCTGCCGGGACACAGTGGGCACCAGAAGGCAAACAGTGTACACGTGGATATGCAAGGGTGGGAGTACATGTAGTGCATCAGAGTGCAAGTGTGTGGTTCTGCAAGGACATGCACTCCACATATGCATGTGCACTCAAGTGACCATCAGTGTTCCCTACACATCACATGTGAACATCCACCATGTGTACACCCCAGCATGTCAAACCACAACTATCCCCTCACACCTGAAAGGAAAACACAACACATGAACAGGCATTGATCAGCAGAACACAACATGTACATAGGATGCCACCATTACTATGTCAGAGTTCCCATTACACTGCAGGGCAAGGCAACTATCAACAACAACCTCCCCCCTCCCTCACAAATGACCATGACCCACTGAACAACTGCACCTGGGTCATGGAGCCTCCAAACCTCAATTCCACCTGGCCACAGGATCACCTTTACCCTTCGTCACCATCTCCCACCTTGTGTGTAAAAAGATGCCTGAACCCTCAGAATCCACACTCATTTCCAAAATCACAAAATCCAAGGCATAAAAACGAACCCGAACACCCTCCAGTAGATGACTTGACATAGCAGTACCTCACAAAGGCCAAGTACTACCACAATGATGCAACAACCAAGGTAGCACAGCAAAACAATGTCACGACAGGATGTGAGACATGTGTGGTACATGACATAGGATGATGCACCATGAATGGATGTGTACTGTCACAGGTCCCCAGTACAGGCGCGGGAGTGTCATGAAACAACCACCCTCACCATGTCCCGGGTGCCTGCAAGGTCAAACTCACACAGGCCCCTGATACCCTGGTGGGGAATGAGGTTCAGGGATATGCAGTCGGGACAGGTGTTGACACACTGGATGACTGGAATGAGTGGCAGGAGAGGGGAGGAGGAATGACACATGAAACTAGGGAATGCACGAAAATGTACAACCTGCATGAACACATACACAATCCAAACAAACTTGGACATCATTGTCATGGCCTTCTGTAGTCCAGGCTCAGGAGTGGTACGAACCAACCACCCCCTCTAGGGTTTTGGCGCCTGCAAGTTCGGGGCTTACACAGGCATCCGCAACCCCAGTGGGGAAAGAGGGTCAGGGAACGTTGCTTGGATAGGCACGGGAAGCAGGAACACCGGGTAGAGGGTACAGGTTTCAAAATTGCATAGGATCACGGGTGATTAGGGAGAAAAAGCATTCCAAATTGAACCACACATACATCCATGCATCAGTACACTCCCCAGCAAGCCTATGCAGAGCAGTTCGTAAGAAAAACAACAAGACATTTAGCTCTGGTTTTGAGTGCTGGCCTCCTGCCTGCGCACTCTGAGGTCCGGTTACAGGAGCACTGCAATGCTGCAAAGAGAGGCACAGTCAACAACCTGTACGTGCCAATTACACAAAAACACAACACCAAACATGCCCCATAGCAACAAACTACTCTACAAACAGACAATCTGTGGTTGATGCTTCGTACCCATATGTAACATCACCCCTGTGACGGGTCATACACAGTCAATGCAGTAAGGCAGCCGCTGGTGGGTGCGTGGCAAATGGAACACCAATGTGTCACAATTCACACAACATGCAATGTTCCCTGGGTAAGCAGACAGACCCATATAGCAAGCCATGACTGCAGAGCAAGTTGCGTACCACCATGACCGAAACAAAGTTGGCAGTGCATTTATCATGAAGTACGTGGAAAAGACATGCACTGCACCCGAGTATGTCCCTTGCTGTATGTCCCTGTGAGCTGACCCTTTCCATGTCTCGGAAGGCTACATGGTTGATACAAGTGCCTCAATGGACCTTGGTGTACCGGAGGGTATGTGCCGCTGCCCCTGCATGTGTCCCAGACAACCCTACTATCAACAGCCATCAGTCCACAAACACATCTGAGCTGCATTGTGTGCTTCAACACCAATATTCGTCTAAGCTCACCCTCAGTGCTGTGACTAAGCCTGCATGTGCAACTCGCCTGGTGCAAGCTTTGCTGTGTCGTGGCCCCCCTGTGATGCTCACCTTGCCTGGAGTTCCTTGGAACATGTCAGCAGTTCTAGGATGTGGGTCTGCAATCACTGTGCCTCTGCTTGTGGACACATGTGCTTGTGGGCACCAACAAACGTGTCCAGAATTCCGTCGTCCAATGGGCCATGTCTGCTA
The DNA here is from genome assembly GCF_040938575.1 of Ambystoma mexicanum. NCBI lineage: Eukaryota > Metazoa > Chordata > Amphibia > Caudata > Ambystomatidae > Ambystoma > Ambystoma mexicanum. Next base: position 574,725,384 of record NC_090926.1, on the reverse strand, counting down.
GCAAAGGTGCTCTGGAGGCTCATCCCCCTGCAGAAAGGGCATGAAACACATGATTAATGCTTCAAAGTCATCTGTGTGTGTCTCATCAGGCATCTCATTACTTGACCATGTCAGAGAGTCACATCACAAATCACACCATCAGTCCGTCTTTCACCTCCAAAGTGTGGAACACTATCTACAGCATGAATTGCAACAAGCACATGTACAGGAAAGATATGAAACATACTACACAATGCATAGCAATCAATGTCCACATTAATCATGACACACCCCATCTAGCAAAAGCTGAACAGTGGACAATGACACCTAAATCATCCCCACTAGGGGTGTCAACACAAGTCACACAGCACCAGACATGCCACAGATATGACAGTCCAAAGCCCTTGTGTAAAATGCTGTAACACCGAACCATCTTTGCGAGCCCATGGATAAGGGAGGCAGGAGTGGCATATGTGAGTCAAGGACCCCAAGCAGCAAACACATACACAAGACAACCATGAAAGGCCCAGCTGGAACAGACAGTGGATGCCTTCAAAAGCCACAAAGCACCGCACCGTCACATGAAAGCACAATAGAACTAATTACACTAACTATGGAAAACCTACATTACCTATTTAAACTAACTATCAAACAGAAACTTAACTAACTAAACTAAAAGAAAAATCAAAATGGCCACATACGACCCGGGGGGGAGGGGAGGCACCCAGGAGGGGGGAGGTACAGGGTGCTGCTCAACATCCACATGCGATGATGCTGAGCCAAAATAAAAATCCTCCATGGGCTCAACGCCTGCACAGCACGACCTATGTGGGAGATAGATGGTCGTCTGAGTCTGGCTCATCCTGGAAAGGAGGACGTGGCACAGCAGCCTGGCCACGCCTAGCCGCAGCTTGCCCCTCATCGGCAGCAAGTCTGCCGGACGGGTGAGCCTGGTTCTGTGTGGCGATGTGACGTAGGTCTGCATGCAGAACCTCACGTGATACACGTGCTTCCTCTTGCAAGGTAGCACGTGTAACACGGAGTTCCTCCTGCAAGGCCTGGCTGGACAACCGCTGCACCTCCCGGCAAGCCTGTAGCTCAGCCGAGATGGTACGCTCAAGCTGTTCAAACCTCTCCTCTGCCTGCTGCCTCTGGGACATCATAAGGACACCCAGAGTGGATCTGAGGGAAGCATACTCCTCCCTCAGGGCATCCATGTGCGCCTCTCTGTGAGCAGCAATTGCTTGATGCAGAGACAACATTTCAGCCTGGCGTGCCCTGTCTGAGGCCGCCATGCCCAGCCTGAGCGAGCGGGCCGTGGACTGTGCCGCCTGCTGCTGGAGAAGCACCTGCCTAGCAGTGGGGAGCACAGATCGGGCCACACGCTCCATGCTCTCAGCGATGTTCTCCATTGCTGCCCCCTGCCGTTCTGAATTGGCAGTCATGTCTTGCTCCCACTCAGTATACAGCGGTTGTGCGTGGCGACCGCGTTGCCGGGCTTGACCCCTGCGGGACCCAAGGACCGGGGGGTCCTCGCTGTGTTGGCACCGCCTGCGGCTGCACGACTACATGCCCCCGTCGACGTGATGTCCCAGGCACATCAGTGACTGGTGTGGAAGGTGACCCTGCGTCCCGATCCACCACGGGCGGAGGAACCAATACTGTCTGATCCCTCAGTGCAGGTGTTGCAGACAGAGGAGTGTCCAGATCAGAATCACTCACCCCTGACACATGGACTTGATGCTCATCCAACTCAACATGGACGTCAGAGTCGTCATCAAGGCTGGACTCATAGGCAGCCAGAGACAAGATGGACTGCAGCACTTGGGGGTTTTCGTGGCCTACCACCCCACGACCCCCACTAGTGCCGGGTTGATGTGGTGTTACCAACCCTGTGTCTGGCATGACAACACTATCCTCTGCCTCCATTGCGTCATCACCTGAAAAATAGAGAGAAAAAGGTCAATACACATGTCAGAAGCACACGACACACACACACACCGATAGCAAAGGCATCCGGCAGACATGTGACACACAACATATGACCTGGCATGCATGCTGGGTCTACTTAGAATAGCTTCTGTGATCAGACCTGTTGAAAGGTGGCAGTTTCCATGGAAGTGGGTTTATGCAGTGCAGAAAATGTGTACGCCACTCACTACCTACATGTACAAGCACTACATGGTGTGTGCCAGGAAATTTGAAGGCAGTGCAATGTCAAATTCAGACATCACGTGCATTGTGCATTCAATGTGTACCATGTCTAGAAGCCAAGCACCCCTCCACCCCAGTACCAAAGAAGGGATGCTTAGCCTGGTATCAAAAGGCTGACCATACACCTGTGTATTGACAGGCAGTGTTGACTGGCATCAACAGCTTAATGTGATTCAAATTACAACACTGCAAATGATACTGGGACAGTGGGCAGGACACATGATGGAAACTCCGGAGGCCGCCCACGTGTGAAGAAGACACAACAAGAGTTGGACAGAGTCATTGGCCATTGAACAGGCTGAGGGCTGTGAGCCACACAGATTGTGAGAGCCTAAACATGTGTGCAACGCAGGACTGAGCCACAGTTGACATGGGAAGGCTGATGAGATGGCAGGCAATGTATGTAACCAAGGACTTATATTACAGTGATCATCCAGTCAAGGACACATGGGGGCATGCGTGCAATGCACATGGAGCATGAATGGGCACTCATGTCCCTGCGGGACATCTGACCCATGCACAGTACAAGTGAGATACCCTGCATCGAGTACTAAGGCTGTACCACACAGCATATGTCTGGCAGATTCTACGATGGAAGTTAGCATCTACACAGGACACATGAACAAGAAAGTACACATTGGCAAGATTGAAGCAGACCAGTGCAAAGGTGGAACTGGGGTGCAGAGTGGCGGAGGAGGGGCAAGGGAGCATGCCTACATGGAGTCCTGCATGCCGGCAGAGGAGACATGCATGACGGTAGCATTGCATTACTTACACATCAGAATCATGTACACGTCACATGTAGCAGCAATCATGCACAACACATCCCACAAGTGAAACACACACGTCCTCAACAAACACGCATCAACACTCACTGGACTGGGCATCAAAGTCCAGCATCTCTCCCACTCCTTCGACCAATTCAGGTGGTATGAACTCCGCAACGAGAGCCTCATGCGGAGTGAGTTCTTCCTCCTCTGGTGCAGGCCCACCGCCAGTAACCAGAGTCAAGTTGTAATTTGAGGCACGCTTGGCCTTAGTGCTGCGCTTGATGTCATTTCAACGCTTTTTGCACTCCTGCGCCGTGCGCACCTCATGGCCGAATGAACTGACATGTTCCGCAACATGCTTCCAGTGGGCGTCACGTTGGGCAGCCGTAGTCTGACTATTGGCACCCACTAGCATGTCACGGCTGTGGCCCCGCACGTAGTCCACGAGGAAGTCCAGTTCCTGCTTACAGAAAGGCTTCTTCCTCGACGTGCAAGAGGTCGTGGCTGTGGGTTCGGTGGATGGCCAGTGGGTTCGGTGGATTGAGCCAAGGGAGTGGCAGGTGGAGGGATGACCAAAGGCCTGACTTGTGTCAGTGGCAGCTGGGTGCCCACTAATGGACCCTGCGCAGCAACATCAGCTGTGGCAGGGTCATTGACCGCAACGGTCCTGGTTGGCAGACTCACAACCGGGGTGCTGTTGGGTGCATCTGCCCCTGCACTTGCCAACACCTGGCTGTTCGGGGCAGCAGTTGACATGACTGCCCCAGGGACACGTGTCTTGGTCTGAGCAGCCCGGCCTGCCCCTATGGTTCCCCCCTGGCCTGTTGGAGATCTACCAAGGGCTCTTCAAGTGCCAACACAGCCTGCGCTGGCAGACCCTGAGCCTGGGTGGCGGTGTCCACAGCTGCACCTGCAGCTACCACTACCCTTGGGCCCGTGGCAGTCGATGGAACGGACTGCCGGGTCATATGGGTGCCAGTGCCAGATGCAGGAGCTGCATCCCCCGGAACCACAGGGGGTGGTGGCATGGCTGCACCGAGACATGGCACAACATTGTGCTCAAGTGGCGCACCCCTGCCTCTTCCCCCTCTGTAGCTGCCTTGGACACCTTGGAGTCCCCCTACTCCGTGGTCACCACGGCCACGTCCCCGACCACGCCCGCCACGAGGAGTACACCCAGCTGAGGCGCCCCTCACCTTTGGTGGCCTCCCAACCATGGCACAGATGTAGTAGTGCTGGCACAGATGGAGTGGTGCCAATGGGAGGTGTACACCACAATTGACCTGGGCAATTGGGGTGAAGGGGTGGGAAGCAAGATGTTAACAGCCCCCCTGCACCTGCAAGGCTGTATGTGACCCCGGTGATGTGGTGACGGGTCACACAACGCTCAGACACCCCAAAACTGCAGTAAAACCGTGCACGCAACCCTGCAACCTACGTGCGTGGATTCAACCTCCCGCAGTACGCGGTGGCACCCAGTAACACGAATAACGCGTATGCGTGGGACACGCAGGCTACTATGACATTGAAAATGGGTGTGATACACAGGGGCACCCGCAGTGGGAAAAAGAGTGTGTGCGACTCACCGTCTGACTAGCGTGATGCAGAAAAACACGCATAGCCAATACCCCCGCCAAAAGAAGAGATACGTCCTTGATAGCTGTGAAGTTGTGATGGCGCGCGAAACAACAGGAAGCAGCAACACATGTCGGTCTCCACGAAAGGCACGTACAGCGAACTGCTGGGCCCGCTCACCTTTAACCCGTGCTGAGGGAAACGCACGCGCGCGTCACGTCACTTACGCGCATGGGCCCTTTCCTCATATTACATGCGGACGTGCAGTTTTTCACGCACGCTTACGCGCATGGGCCCTTTCCTCGTATTACACGCGGACGTGCAGTTTTTCACGCGCGCTGAAATGCCCATGCACGTCTGTACGCGTCGTGTCACAGGGGCGCTTGTGCTTGAGGGGCCTTCTGTCCAATGAAAATGCGTATGCGTGCAGACGCGCTTACGCGCTATGGGCCTTTCCTCGAATTACACGCTGACGTGCAGATTTTTCACGTGCCAAATCACTGCGTATCAAGCTGGCCACGTGTAAGCACACGGAAGACCACGCTTCTGCCCAGAAGGCCGAACTACTGCCCCCCAGAGTCCCGAGCACGCTCCCACCTGCCATCTGCTGCTGCCTGAATGCCTGCTACCCACGTGCCCTGCCATTTGCTGCCTGCACATCAGCCAGGAGTGCTGTTGCTGTGACCACCCCTGCTGGAACCGAAGACTCCCGACTGGGATTCCATCGCTCCACAGCCCAGCCCCAGGACCCAGTTGCCCACCCACTCCTGCCTCTGGGGTTGTCATGTCGGGGCAAACACCATCTGGGACCACTGACAACCCCCGGCCAGAGAGGCAGAGGGGCACCAGCTTCAGTGCCACCGAAGTTGGTGTCCTGGTGGAGCAAGTCCTGGGGCAGTATGATGCCCTCTTCAGAAGTTCCCGCGCCGACAAGGAAGGACAGATTCGGATCTGGACTGACATCGTGACTGCCATCAACGCGGAGGGGGTGGCAGTCCGCGACTTACAACATGTCAAGAAGCGCTGGGAGGACTTCAGGTCCAGGACCCTGAACAAGGCCCGGCGCCTCTTGAAGGCAGCGGATGCCAAGGGGCGCCGGGGCCACTTGTCGGAAGAACAGATGAGGGTCCTGGAATGCATATCCCCAGCGCTCCACGTCCAGGTCCTTGAGAAGCAGACCCGTCTGGAGTCGAGCGGTGAGTGTACATGCATCCTGATTGTGAGCAGTGCGTGTGGTGATTATTCAGTAGTGTGCAGGTTTCACATCTGTTTGTATGGGGTCGAGTATGGGTGGGGGTGTACAGGGCCGTGGGGCTGACACATGCGAGGGCTGTAATGTGTGAGACATGGATGGTGCTTGTGTGTGTAGGCTTGCATGCCAAATGCAGTTGTGTGGGCACACATGTTTGGATGAATGTGTATGTAAGTAGACATGTTCGTGATGTCACGCATGTATGTTGTTTTTGGCTGCATGTATCAGCACTGTGTACATGTGCATGTGTATGTATTTGACAAGAGTGCAACAGTGATGCAACATGGATGCATGTGACAGCGGTATGTGGAAGCCTGATTGGCAGATGTGACATGGATGCCCGTCTGAACACTGCGACACTTGGCAGAGGTGTACACATGCATGCAAGTGTGGTGGTGTGTGTACATGTGTGGTGCACTTCCTGTGTTGCATGTGATGTCTGGCTCACCTTTGGCTGCTCATGCTGTTGTACGTGTATGGATGGTGGTGGCAGTTACGATATGGCTGTGGTATGGCTCATGTGTGCGAGTTGTAATGACATGTGTGTTGGGGATTGTGATGACATGTCTGAGGTTTGCCAATGCCACTCATGTACAACTGTCATGTGTGTATGTGTCCATTGTACAGTGCCCTGATGCCTGTGTTTTGTTTCTCCCTGTCTGCAGCGTCAACTGATGAAGAGGGAGGAGAAGGTGCTGTGGAGCACAGCGGCGGGGATCCCACCGCCAGCCGGAGACGCAAGGCCCGGCTCCCCTCCCATGTTGTCATCTCGTCGGGGAGTGAGGAGTCCGGTGCCGCGTCCAAGGCTGCAGCTGCCGGGGGGAGGTCCAAGAGGCGGAGGTTGGAGTTGGACTCCTCGGCAGCAGAAGGGGCAGCTGGGACCCCACAGGGCCCAACAGGGGAAGATGGCACAGAGTCATCCAGGTTGGTGGGGGGTTTGGTGGAGGAGGAGGCTGTGCAAGCACCAGAGACGGGGTCTGGAGGTGGGGATCCCACTGGTGCTAGTGGTGCAGTGCAGGACCAGGGACAGGAGGCAGCACAGGCCGCCATGGAGGTGCCTGTGTGCAATCCTGTCCCTGATCCTGTCCCTGCATCATCTTGCACCAGCAGGGATGACTACGTCCAGACCCGTTTTCAGGCAGGGGATGAGCTCACGTCAACTGGCCTTCCTCTGCCTGCGGACGTGGCTATCCAGGTCCGGGTTGAGCCTGTCCTGGCTGGTGTGGCGTTGCGTCAACGGGCCATGCGAGATGACCTGCAGTCTTTTCATGAAGAGACTGCAAGTCATCTCGAATGGCTCGTTGACCACGTCAGCCTGCTGGGACAGGTCACCCAGGCCGGATTCCTCCGTCTGATGGGGCTTGCTCCGACCCCCTCCTCAACTGGACCCCCTACGCGCCAGTCGTCCTCTGTGCCATCTTCCCACCCATCAGTCACCTGGGTGCCCTGTGGAGCTGCCTCTGACGGTGCGGCCAGGCTGGTGGAGGAGGCATCCCTGCCACAGTCGGGAGTCGGACGTCCAGCAGGGGTGGCCACATCAACGACTGCACCCCAGCCGGCGGAGGATGTGCAGGCAGCAGGAGGCAGTGCACGGGCAGACGCACAGCAGCAGCAGCAACGTGGTGGGAGCCATGAAGGCTCGGGGCCTTCAACATCGGAGGGGCAGGCATCGGCCGGAGGGCTGGAGGACCCAGGACAGAGAGTGTCTTCCGTGTGGCAGCGGTTGGGCCACGCCATAGATGCGGAGCGGCAGCGGGTGGAAGAGGCACGGCTCACAATGGTCAGGGCGGAGAACTCCATGCGGAGGGCCCTGAGGCGGGCCGAGTGCCTCAAGGCAATCCGCAGGGGTTTGGAGGTGGAGACGTCGACGGCCCTGCGGACCCTCGGGGCCATGGAGGAGGACCGCCTCCGGGACATTGAGGAGGAGTTCGATGATGCCCTGGCCCGGGACATCCACAAGTGAGCCGTGAAACTAGCCAGCTGCCCTTGTACATAGTTATGTAGGTAGTGTTAGGTTTCATTTTTGTTTTTATTTTATTTGTACCTTTCGGACATTGGCCACATTTTTGTATATAGTTTATTTTATTAGTTAGTGTAGTTAGATAGGTTTCCATTATTTTGTTGGGATAATGGACCCTGGCTTGTTCCCATGTACATAGTTCACAGTTGGATTGTATTTTTTTTCACTTTTTAACCATGGAGCAATGGCTTTCTTTTTTAATTCCCATTGGATATTGTTTTGTGGACATTGACTTTGGACAACATTACTTTGGAATTTTATTTTTGGTTTTGCTTTTTTTAACGGACATGCTTCTTTTCATTTTTGTACATTCACATTTCTGTTTCTTCATTTTTTATTCTATTTATGTTTCCTTTAATACATATTTTTTTGGTGAACTTCAATGTGTGGTATCTCATTGGTTTCATGCATTTCATGATATGTGTGTTGAGAGTCACTGACACCCATTGGGTGTATGTGAGGGAAATGTGTTTGTTTCGGAACTTGCAATTGGTGTTCTGTGATGTAATTGCAAATTATGAGTGGGTGGATGCAATACTTGGGTGGGTGTTTTGCATTTGGAGGCTGACCATAGGGACCAGGGATCTAGATTGTGATGACATGTTGGCTGGGGAACATGAGTTGCACATGGGTGGGGGCCTGCTGGCAGGTGCCCCACAGTGCTGGGGGGTGAGGGTGGTGGGGAACATGAGTTGGACATGGGCGGGGGCCTGCTGGCAGGTGCCCCACGGTGCTGGGGGGTGGGGGTGGTGGGGAACATGAGTTGGACATGGGTGGGGGCCTGCTGGCAGGTGCCCCACAGTGCTGGGGTGTGGGGGTGCTGGGAGACATGGGCGGGGGCCTGGTGGAGGCTGCCCCTGGTGGCTGGGGGGTGGGGGTGCAAGGAGACATGGGTGGGGGCCTGGTGGTAGCTGCCCCACAGTGCTGGGGTGTGGGGGTGCTGGGAGACATGGGCGGGGGCCTGGTGGAGGCTGCCCCTGGTGGCTGGGGGGTGGGGGTGCTGGGAGACATGGGTGGGGGCCTGGTGGTAGCTGCCCCTGCACTGCTGGGGGGTGCGGGTGGTGGGAGACATGGGTGGGGGACTGGTGGAGGCTGCCCCTGGTGACTGGGGGGGTGGGGGTGGTGGGAGACATGGGTGGGGGCCTGGTGGAGGCTGCCCCTGGTGGCTGGGGGGTGGGGGTGGTGTGAGACATGGGTGGGGGCCTGGTGGAGGCTGCCCCTGCACTGCTGGGGGGTGGGGGTGGTGGGGAACATGCGTTGGACATGGGTGGGGCCTGCTGGCAGGTGCCCCACAGTGCTGGGGTGTGGGGGTGCTGGGAGACATGGGCGGGGGCCTGGTGGAGGCTGCCCCTGGTGGCTGGGGGGTGGGGGTGCTGGGAGACATGGGTGGGGGCCTGGTGGTAGCTGCCCCTGCACTGCTGGGGGGTGCGGGTGGTGGGAGACATGGGTGGGGGACTGGTGGAGGCTGCCCCTGGTGACTGGGGGGGTGGGGGTGGTGGGAGACATGGGTGGGGGCCTGGTGGAGGCTGCCCTGGTGGCTGGGGGGTGGGGGTGGTGTGAGACATGGGTGGGGGCCTGGTGGAGGCTGCCCTTGCACTGCTGGGGGATGGGGGTGGTGGGGAACATGCGTTGGACATGGGTGGGGCCTGCTGGCAGATGCCCCACAGTGCTGGGGGGTGGGGGTGCTGGGAGACATGGGTGGGGGCCTGGTGGTGGGTGCCCCTGCACTGCTGGGGAGTGGGGGTGGTGGGAGACATGGGTGGGGGCCTGGTGGAGGCTGTCCCTGGTGACTGGTGGGGTGGGGTGGTGGGAGACATGGGTGGGGGCCTGGTGGAGGCTGCCCCTGGTGACAGGGGGGGTGGGGGTGGTGGGAGACATGGGTGGGGGCCTGGTGGAGGCTGCCCCTGGTGACTGGGGGGGTGGGGGTGCTGGGAGACATGGGTGGGGGCCTGGTCTAGGCTGCCCCTGGTGGCTGGGGGTGGGGGTGCTGGGAGACATGGGTGGGGGCCTGGTGGTGGCTGCCCCTGCACTGCTGGGGGGTGCGGGTGGTGGGGAACATGCGTTGGACATGGGTGGGGGCCTGCTGGCAGGTGCCCCACAGTGCTGGGGGGTGGGGGTGGTGGGGAACATGAGTTGAACATGGGTGGGGGCCTGCTGGCAGGTGCCCCACAGTGCTGGGGGGTGGGGGGGTGGGGAACATGAGTTGGACATGGGTAGGGGCCTGCTATCAGGTGTCCCACGGTGCTGGGGGGTGGTGGGGAACATGAGTTGGACATGAGTGGGGGCCTGCTGGCAGGTGCCCCACAGTGCTGGGGGGTGGGGGTGCTGGGAGACATGGATGGGGGCCTGGTGGAGGCTGCCCCTGGTGGCTGGGGGGTGGGGGTGCTGGGAGACATGGGTGGGGGCATGGTGGTGGGTGCCCCTGCACTGCTGGGGGGTGGGGGTGGTGGGAGACATGGGTGGGGGCCTGGTGGAGGCTGCCCCTGGTGACTGGGGGGTGGGGGTGGTGGGAGACATGGGTGGGGGCCTGGTGGAGGCTGCCCCTGGTGGCTGGGGGGTGGGGGTGGTGTGAGACATGGGTGGGGGCCTGGTGGAGGCTGCCCCTGCACTGCTGGAGGGTGGGGGTGGTGGGGAACATGCGTTGGACATGGGTGGGGCCTGCTGGCAGGTGCCCCACAGTGCTGGGGGGTGGGGGTGCTGGGAGACATGGGTGGGGGCCTGGTGGTGGGTGCCCCTGCACTGCTGGGGGGTGGGGGTGGTGGGAGACATGGGTGGGGGCCTGGTGGAGGCTGCCCCTGGTGACTGGGGGGGTGTGGGTGGTGGGAGACATGGGTGGGGGCCTGGTGGAGGCTGCCCCTGGTGACTGGGGGGTGGGGGTGGTGGGAGACATGGGTGGGGCCTGGTAGAGGCTGCCTCTGGTGACTGGGGGGGTGGGGGTGCTGGGAGACATGGGTGGGGGCCTGGTGGAGGCTGCCCCTGGTGGCTGGGGGGTGGGGGTGGTGTGAGACATGGGTGGGGGTCTGGTGGAGGCTGCCCCTGCACTGCTGGGGGGTGTGGGTGGTGGGGAACATCCGTTGGACATGGGTGGGGCCTGCTGGCAGGTGCCCCACAGTGCTGGGGGGTGGGGGTGGTGGGAGACATGGGTGGGGGCCTGGTGGAGGCTGCCCCTGGTGACTGGGGGGGTGGGGGTGGTGGGAGACATGGGTGGGGGCCTGGTGGAGGCTGCCCCTGGTGGCTGGGGGGTGGGGGTGCTGGGAGACATGGGTGGGGGCCTGGTGGTGGCTGCCCCTGCACTGCTGGGGGGTGGGGGTGGTGGGGAACATGAGTTGGACATGGGTGGGGGCCTGCTGGCAGGTGCCCCACAGTGCTGGGGGTGGGTGGTGGGAGACATGGGTGGGGGCCTGGTGGAGGCTGCCCCTGCACTGCTGGGGGTGGGGGTGGTGGGAGACATGGGTGGGGGCCTGGTGGAGGCTGCCCCTGGTGACTGGGGGGGTGGGGGTGGTGGGAGACATGGGTGGGGGCCTGGTGGAGGCTGCCCCTGGTGGCTGGGGGGTGGGGGTGCTGGGAGACATGGGTGGGGGCCTGGTGGTGGCTGCCCCTGCACTGCTGGGGGGTGGGGGTGGTGGGGAACATGCGTTGGACATGGGTGGGGCCTGCTGGCAGGTGCCTCACAGTGCTGGCGGGTGGGGGCGGTGGGGAACATGAGTTGGACATGGGTGGGGGCCTGCTGGCAGGTGCCCCACAGTGCTGGGGGTGGGTGGTGGGAGACATGGGTGGGGGCCTGGTGGAGGCTGCCCCTGCACTGCTGGGGGTGGGGTTGGTGGGAGACATGGGTGGGGGCCTGGTGGAGGCTGCCCCTGGTGACTGGGGGGGTGGGGGTGGTGGGAGACATGGGTGGGGGCCTGGTGGAGGCTGCCCCTGGTGGCTGGGGGGTGGGGGTGCTGGGAGACATGGGTGGGGGCCTGGTGGTGGCTGCCCCTGCACTGCTGGGGGGTGGGGGTGGTGGGGAACATGCGTTGGACATGGGTGGGGCCTGCTGGCAGGTGCCCCACAGTGCTGGGGGGTGGGGGTGGTGGGGAACATGAGTTGGACATGGGTGGGGGCCTGCTGGCAGGTGCCCCACAGTGCTGGGGGGGGGGCGGTGGGGAACATGAGTTGGACATGGGTGGGGGCCTGCTGGCAGGTGCCCCACAGTGCTGGGGGGTGGGGTGGTGTGGGACATGGGTGGGGGCCTGGTGGTGGGTGCCCCTGGTGGCTGGGGATGGTGGGAGACATGGGTGGGGGTCTGGTGGTGGGTGCCCCTGCACTGCTGGGGGGTGGGGTGCTGGGAGACATGGGTGGGGCCTGGTGGAGAGTGCCCCTGGTGACTGGGGGTGCAGGGGGACATGCGTTGGTGGGCAGTAGTGCAAGTTGACATGTGGGTTGGCTGGGGGTCATGGCCATGGTGGATGGTGTGCCTGCAGGACATGTGCAGGGTAGGCCCCTGTGGTGTGAGCCACCTGCAGGGGCCGTGGAGGGTGTAGAGGGAACACCTGGGAGGACCCACACGTGCAATTCACGTGTGGTGCTCCCCGCGCACCCCTGTAATACACGTACCCTGATGGAATCGCGTGTGGAACTTCCCGCGCACCCCTGGAATACATGTACCCTGCTGAAATTGCGTGTGGCACTTGCTGCGCACCCCTGAGATACGCGTACCCTGCTCACAGGGGCGCAATCGCATGTGGACCTTCCCGCGCACCCCTGAGATACGTGTACCCCCAATCGCGTGTGGAAATTCCCGTGCACCCCTGAAATACACGTACCCTGCTGAAATCGCCTGTGGCACTTCCTGCGCACCCCTGAGATACGCGTACCCTGTTCGCACGGGCCCAATCGCGTGTGGAAATTCCCGCGCACCCCTGAGATACACGTACCCTACGGAAATCGCATGTGGAACTTCCCACGCACCCCTGAAATACGCGTACCCTGCTCGCACAGGGCCAATCGCGTGAGGTACTTCCCGCGCACCCCTGTGATACACGTAGCCCGCTTGCCGTGCTGGTACAGGGTTAGCGCAGCCCTTTGCGCTGGAATGGGTATATTGATGGCTTTTCCCTGCGCGAGAGGCGTTCTTGGGGGCGTAACTAGCGCTGCTGCAGGGTCGCTTCGCCACTGTGCGCCACGGCTGGTTTTGGTGGCTGGAATCCATGAATACGCTGTGCGCGGAAAAGGATTTTAGCGCACGCGGCTGGCGCAGGGATTCGCACGCGCACACTGTGTGCCAGCCGCATGCGCCACTTGTGCGCTGAATTCTATGAATTACCCCCTGAGACTTCTTAGCTAACAAAATCTGTTTTTTGTTGGTAGATATCTGAAGAGCATAGGCTACTTTATCTGCCTCTGTTTGAGTAGAGCGCCATCTTATTTATAACTGACGGCTCTGCCCTTTTAACTGAGATGAATCTGAAGTGAATCATTTGTTCCTTAAGTAGGCTCTAGGTTTACTTTGCTGCTGCACTAACGGTGCCAGTGAGCCAGGCACCAGTTAACTTTCTGATAAAAATGAAGCTCATCCCAAGTTTGAGTTAACTCATATTCTTGGTAAGCCAAATAAAGAGGTTGAAATTCAGTGAAGGAAATCAAATCAAATGGAGCTTGCACCCGAGAGGTTTAAGCTTCTGTTTATGATTGTGATTCTCTTTTCATAGGAAAAGTAAAGGATATCAAAGCATGATATTTACCAGGTAAGCGGTAAAATAGCAAGATTTGAGAGATGAATATTAAAATCCAGTATTAGGCCTAATAGATGGCCTGCTGTATGAGTGGACCCCAGAGAGCGTTGTCTAAAACCTAAAATATTGCACAAATTAATATAATCGTGTGTTTACACATTATTTTTATAATCTATATAGACATGAAAATCACCAATAAAAATGTGTTTGTTAGATAGTGATTTCAATTCTTCACATAAAAGTTGAAAATGTGTTAAAAACATCACATCAAATTTCTGAGGATGGTAGAGAACAGTAAGAATGAAATGCGGTTAATTACAGTAACATGTGTTCAAAGGATTAATACGATTGAGTTGACTGAGTGATAGCCCTAAATAGGCTCAAATGTATAATAGCTACTCCCGCACTGTGTTTGTCTAAATAATGTTTTCAGTGAGCTGTATATCCTGCCGGTAGCATTTTATTGAATGTAATAGGACAATCTTGTCTTTACCAGCCCTCTCTAATCGCTGATAATTGCAGATCTTCGTCTAGTAGTCATGAATCTCTACCCCATGCTTAACCGCCAATCGCCTATGTTAAAGACCCATTTTTGTCATCTTTAGGTCATTTCCGTTTTCCTCAGCAGAGCCCTTCAATAAAAATAATGAAGATTACCCAAGCTTACAGCACAGGGAGTCTTCATTCCATTAAAGACACAGAGGCAACCATTATGCTCATCCTCTTTATTCACTACTCTCTAGCAATTCTTTAAAACGTCAAAATGTTTCACTTTCTCTTTTAAAACATCAGACACTGGCTGGAGGAAAAACCAACAAACTAAACAAAAAGCGAGAGGAACGGCTATCCCTCATAGTCCTTTTCCTTCCTGTAGTCCTGTGTGCCTCGCTCCCTGTCCTCCAACCAGAATGATGCACTCCACAGTACATAATGTGCCCTGCATGGGTCCCTTCCTCCTCTTTTGGATGCTTCAACTTTTAAAAAAAACAAAAAACTTTTTATTGTAATTATTCCAAGAACAACAAATCATAACCCTCTCAACCCCCGCCCTTCATCCCTCCCCAACTCATATATGCCAATTACTTCCCTCAAGTCTTTCCTCTTGTTCCACAATCGACGGCAGGTGAGGATACCTGTTCAATGATTCTCCTGGGACTGGGCCGAGTCCATGGAAGCTCCCCTGAATCCATTTGACTCCACCTCCTTCCCTCTCTTTCATCAGCCCCTCAGCAAGATCCCTCATGGTGGCCTCAAGTCATTATTTTTAGACAAGTCATTCAGCAGTTGGGTCCAGTGAATTGTCACTCCCTCTCCCTCCTCTAAGGTTTCTGTACTCTGCAGCGTGGTCAATTCTGCTATCCCCCACCTGCGTACATCAGCCCGCCATGATGCAATCGCTGGGCTCTGTGGACGTTTCCACTCTATTGCCACCCAGCAAGAATCAGCAAAAATCAAACCATCTTGTTTCGCACTTTATGCTTCTTCCCCTCTGGGAGAAGTGCCCAAAGACATACTCTCGGATCCCGTTCTAACTTGGTCCCCAACAGATCGCTCACCCCTTGAACCACCTTATCCCAATATCCTGCTATCACTCCACATTCCCAAATCATATGCCAGAACCCTGCAGGGCCTCCACCACACCTAGGACATTCATCCAACCTTTCCCTATTCATTGCCCACAACCTAACCGGAATCACTTACGCCCTATGTATAATGTGAAATTGAATCAACTGAAAGAGGGCATTGCGCGACACCTTCCGGACCAATTCCAATATCTGTGCCCATTCCTTTTCCGATATCTGGTACCCCAGATCTGCCTCCCATTTCCCTTTTACCCTTAATTCCCTTTCAACCTTCCCTCCTCCTAGGGCCTTATAAATCCGCAAGATCCGTGCCCCACCCCCTGCCTGGTCTAACAGTACCTGAGGAATGGGCCAGCTTCTGGTTCTTCCGGAATCCCCTCCCACATTTCCGCCAGCCTCTGGACCACTGCCCATAGACCAAGACCAGGCCCTGCAGAAGCCCAAACTTCCAAACACCATTCCTTACAAGTAAGCAATTTCCCTCCATCGAATAAATCCCCTACCGTGTCACAACCCTTTTCCTCGAGGCTCTGTATTCCTGCCCCTCCTATCGCCTGCCGGAGTTTTCAGTCTATTCCCCATGGAAGCTCCCCATCATATAACCTCCTGGATCCTCGTTTGCCAAAGTATTTCTTCCAGGTCTCTCTTACGGCTTCAAATACCACAGACCTCCCTTTACCCCCCACCGGGTACAACAACAATTCCACCCCCCTTCATCTCGGCGGCAGGTCGCCTATCAACCATTTTCAGGACTCCCCCCCCCTGCTGATCCCACTGCAGAACCGATTGGAGTTGCGCTGCCACTAAGTATTTTTCATAATCAGGCAGGCCCAATCGACCCCCTGCCCTAGATCTCTGTAGTGCCGCTAAAGATACCCTCTTCCTCTCCTTATTCCATAGCAACTCCCCCACCTTCCTATCCAGCATCTTAACGAAGACTCTTTTCACTACGTATGGAATATTAGAAAAGAAGTAAAGTAGTCTCGGCAGGATCACCATTTTACAGAGAGCCACCCTCCCCATCAGGGAGAGGAGCAGTTCCTTCCAAAATTGAATCGAATCTTCCACCTTCGATAACACCCTTCCTGTATTATGAACAAACGTATCAGCGACATCATGGAATATCTAAACGCTTAGATACTTGAATGATTCCCTCTCCCATTTTATTCCCAACCGCGGGAGGTCCTCCAGTTGGCTTTCCCGTAACCCCCTAGAGGGAACAGCACTGATTTGTCGCCATTGATACGAAAACCAGACATATACCGAAAGTTATTCAATATTTCCAACAGCTCCAGGAGATAAACCCTTGGATTTGTCACGGGCAACAGTAGGTCATCTGCAAATAATGAAACTATATGCCTTCAACCCCCAACTTCAATCTCTGCCTCCATCATTTCCTGACACAGAAACGCTGCTAATGGCTCCAGAGCCACAGCAAATAGGATCGGGGAGGCCGCACAACCTTGCCTCGTCCCCCTGCCCAACTCCCACGCTTCAGACACCCAATTATTAGTCTGCACCATTGCCATTGTCCTATTATACAATAAACTCAATCACCTGCAGATGTTCTTACCAAACTCAAACTGCTTCAGCACCCGAAACAACCACTTCCATTCCAACAAATCAAACGCCTTCATGGCGTCAAAGGAGGATATTGCCATTTCCTGTTTCCGAGCCTTCACTTGATCCATCACATGATGGAGGCGAGTAACGTTGCCGGAGGTACTCCTACCCCCCATTGATCTGGATGAACGGGTTTCGGAGCAACCTCCGCCAACCTAGATGCCAATATCTTCCCCAAGATCTTCCCATCAACATCTAGCAGGGATATAGGCTGGTACGGCAGACATTCCAACGGGTCCTTCCCCTCCTTCAGAATCACCGTAATCACTGCCTCCCTCATTGATTCCAGAAGGCTTCCCCTCCGGAACGCTTCCGCATACACCCTCCGGAGCTGCAGAGCAAGAAGATATCCAAATGTGGAATAAAACTCCACAGGAAAGCCGTCACTGCCGGGCGCTGTACCCCTCCTCATTGTGCGGATTGCCCATCGAATATCGTCCTCTTTGATAGGAGCTTTGGATGCTTCAACTTGACACTCTTGAAACAAAAACAGTCCACTCAAACCAAACGGAATCTCCTCCCAGTGTGCCTGGAACCAAGTCCTCTCCTTGGGGGCATTACAACTCTGCTGACCGACCAGCCTCACTTCTCCGAACGCCCAATTCTGCCTCCTCTCGGCCACTCTTCTGGTCATCTCCTGCAGCAATAGAGAGGCGTACCATTAGGGAGGGGAATACACTGTCAAATCGCATTACCAAGTTATACATTACATTATAGTCAGTACTGCGTATTCACTGGTTGGGATAATGCTTGCCTCTGTGTCTTTAATAGAATCAAGACTCCCTGTGCTGTAAGTTTGGGTAATCTTCATTCTATGTCAAGACTGGAAGTGAGCATTATGCTTGTTCTCTACTACCGCCACAGCAATAGCTAATATAGGTTTGAAATAGAAAGTCTTGAACATGGAGTCACTAGACCAATCTGCTGATTTCATTGGGCCTCATTAGGACCCAGGCGGTAAGGGGTTTACGGCGGCGTAAACAGCGCCGACCCTTACCGCCTGATTCCGAGGTCCCTTAGCGCCATGGAGGATTTAACACCTACTTTTAGCAGGTGTTAAAATCCATGGCGCTAAGGGACCTTGTTGTTAATTACCCTATGGGGCAAAAATGGGAATGGGGAAGGGTAAATGGGTTAATGGGGACTTACCGCCCCGCCAACCTCGGAATGGGGCGGTAAGTCCGCCAACAACCATGGCGTAAACGTAGTTTACGCCATGGTGGTAAAGGTACGACCCAGGCGGTAACTTACCGCCTGGGTCGTAATGAGGCCCATTATCTCCTTCAGCGGAACTTCCACTGGGAAAGCCTTGGAAGCCATGGCCCCCCTTGCGGAATGTGCTCAGAAAACTGACACATCAACCCCTGCCAAGGTCATTATTTCTCTCACCCACCTCGCTATGGTAGCTGACGCCACTGCATGATAAGGCTTCCTGCGCACAATTAATAGATGTGATACACCGTGTGGTCTTACTTCCGCCATAGCAGCCTCATAACTCTTAATGCACTGCAGTACACATATTTTGCTATTATCCCTCTGGGTAGAATACTTTCCTGTCAATCTCTAAAGCTCCGAAATCCGATACGTGCCTGCAAGAGAATAGACATAGTAGGGTCGGTAGCTTCCCTGATAACGTTTAACTAACAGGAGATCGTTACGCAGCCATTGATCAAACAGTCTGAAGACCATGTTCATGCCCCATAGGGCTGAGTACTTCGGTAGTGGAGGCCTGCCACACCTTCACTCCCTTAATTAGCCTAGCCACGAAGAATGCTTACCCATTGGTGTGCCGTCCACCAACTCGTGGTCTGCTGAGATGGCTGATCTGTATACTCCTACTGTCCTGAACGCTCTCCCCTGACTGGGCAGACTTGCTAAGAAGTTTATTGCCTGCACTACATGGCCAGAAATGGGAGGAAGATCCCTTCCCCTGCACCATCCTTCCCAGGTTTGCGATGCAGCACTAGAGCTCCTGGCGGTGGATGGTGCCCAGGACACTCCGATTAGCTCTGTAGCCTTCTCCGAAAGCCCCAACAAACACCATCTGTGACTAAACCTCTGCATGTGATCAAAACTGGACTTTGCTCCTGCACTACTGGGTGTGCTGTACCCAATGGGTCCGACGGCAGGTCTGTCTGATTGGGAATCCTCCGTGGGAAATCTGGGGACAGTTCCATCGGAACTCAAAACCATGCCTGTGACTTCCATTCTGGCGTCATTATCACTACTTCTGCTTTGTCCCTGCGGACCTTTGCTAGTACCCTCGCAGCATCGCAAAGGGGGAAAGCGTAATGGATACTCCCTGCCCAATTCTGCAGAAAGGTTTCCGTTCCCACAGCTATCCGATCTAGCCTCCCGCTGAAGTACCTCAGAAGCTGCTGAGTGTTCAGTCTAGAAGCGAAGAGGCTGGCACTGAACGGTCCCCACACATGTTGTAATTGTGCTAATACAGCTCTGTGCAATCTCCAGTCGCTTGAGTCCTGAAAATAGCGGTAGTTCCAATCTGCCACTGTGTTCTGTACTCCTGGCAGATATTCTGCCGTGACTGAGATCTTCCAATCCAGGCTGAAGTGTCAGAAATCCTTTACTAGTTCCATCAGCATCCTGGATCTCGTCCTCCTAGCTTGCTGATATGCCGTATGGCTGAAATGTGGTTCACCCGTAAAAGTGACAAAAGCCTTTACTGCAAAGGAGCCTGCTAACCGCTCTAGGCAGTTGATGTGCAATTTGAGTTCTGCCGGAGACCATTTCCCGCCTGTCTCTAGTTAACAGCATCTGACGCTGCAGCCTGATCTGCTGACGTTGGACTCTATGATGAGCTCCGGAACATCTCTGAATATGGCTAAACCGTTCCACGCTTCATGTTGTGTAGCCACCACTGCAGCTCTGTCCTGTTTTCCTCATCTAGTGGCACAAGCTGGCGGTAACGCATGCCCCCTCGGAGGTGCTTGATCTTGAGCCTCTGCAGGGCTCTGTAGTATAGCGGGCCAGGAAAGATCGCTTGGATGGAAGCTGCGAGCAGGCCAACTACTCTGGCTAGACTCCAAAGCGACATAACCAGTCTCTGGAGAGCTACTCTCAACTCCTTTATTGCTCTCATCTTGGGGATTGGTAATTCCAAGGTCGCTTTCTGAGTATCTACCATGAAATGTGAGAATTCCATTCTCTTGCTGTGGACGAGAACAGACTTTTCTTAGTTCACCAGAAATCCTAAACGTGTTATTGTTGAGATTGCCCACTGAACCTGTGTGTTCAGGTTATCCTTGTTGCTTGCCATGAGCAGGATATCATCTAGATATATGACCATCGTACTCCTTGTTCTCTGAGTGCCACCACTACTGGTCTCATTAGCTTAGTAAATGCCCAAGGGCCGAAGAGAGGCCGAACGGAAGTCTCCTGAACTACCAGGACTGCCCTCTCTAGGCAAAACTCAAAAAGGAACGGTGATCGGCTGCTACTGGTACCGTGAGGTACGAGCCTTTCATGTCTAAACATGCTAGGCAATCATCTCTCCTGATCTAACAGATGGATTCCCTCAATCTTGAAATGTCTGTATTGCAGTCAGCCATTTAACTCCTCCAGATTTATGACTGGGCAAACTATATCCTTGCAGTGCACTAGAAACATGTTGCTTTGAAAACCTGGTGTTTGTGTGTCTGACCCCTCTATTGCTCTCTTCTGGTCTCCTCTTGCAATGTACCAATAAGTGGGGGAGGTGGGAGTGCGCTTGCTTTGGAGTGTCTACGTACATGAGGTGCAGTACCCATGCATCGCAAGATAGCTTGCTCCAATTGTTCACAAATACCTTTATCCTACCCCTTACTGGAGGGTAGCATGCGCAAGGGACTCTAAAGCTGAGGGGGCACCTTGATTCCTGTATTATCCACAATTCCTGTGTCCTCTGGAGCCCCTTTCTCTGTTACGAAATTAGGCCTCTTGCTGTCTCAATTCCAAATACTGTGCTCTCGGGCCTTGGGGCATCCTTTGTGAGTTAAAATGGCTGGTCGAGCGACCCCTGTGTCGGCCGGCCCCTGCAAAATCTTTCCCAGTGAATACTTTCCAGATGGATGCTTGCAATTTTTCCAGTGCAGTAAAGGTCCCTACACATTTGTTCATCTCTTTAACGAAAGCTTTGCTAAGAGCAGTCCCATGGCACCTTCTCCTGCCTCGTAGGGTGCAAGATTGTCCATTAATTCAACCTTTGATGAATTAATGGGCGATCACTCATTATCAAATTAATGGGAGATTGATCGGCCATTAATTCATCCTTTGATGAATTAATGTGATCTATGAAATCTGCCACTATTAAGACAAATACTGACTGGTAGTATTACCAGCTTGGAGGGTGTGCAGGGAACGGGAATGTCCACCAATCGAGGACAGTTCATTCTTTGTGGATACCATGTATCTCCTCAGCATTCCACATAAGGTGGGGTGTGCTGGTCTCACTATATAAAATGTAAAGGGGCTAAAAATCCCTCTCTACCCTTGAGAACATATGTTCTGCAAAGTAAGTCTAGAGAAATGGGGCAGCTCAGCAACACTGCACAGAAAGTGCTGTGTGCGCCAATAATAAAATGTAGATGCCCAAAAATATATAGGAAAGTATAGATTAAAGAAAAAACTACAAAGTCAGAAAATTGACACCCATAAAAAGAGTAAAAGAGAGGGTGAGTGGGGAAAAAGGTTCCCACTTACTCACCTAGAAAAAGATTACACAAGTCCAGCAACAAGTGCTGCGGGTCTCGCATGTGAAAGTGATTTGGCATGTGAAACCTAGACCATATCTGCCTATTACATTGTGAAACCTTTATCGTGATACCTCGACCTCTCTCCCACTATACAGGACTCTCGAATCTAGGTGTACCCACCATTTCTGTATACTATATTGTGAAACCTACTGCATTTGAAACCTAGGCCTCTCTCCCACTGTACAGGACTTCGAAATCTAGGTTTATTTTTCTCCCATACACATAGTGTACTCTGAAACCTCCGCTGTATAGAACTTCCAAATCTAGGTGTGTTTTTCTCCCGTACACATAGTATACTGTGAAACCTGGGCCTCTCTCGCAATATACAGGACGCTCAAATATAGGTGCATTTTTGAAAAAAAATGTTTTATTCAAACCATTGTTTATAGTTTGATTTAACAAACTTTTACAACTTTCATTTTTTTCATTACAGTTTACAATTTCACAATTTCATACAATTTACATGGATATTTTCGTGCCATGATATTTTTGCAATAGATTTACATATGGAATACGAATTTAAAAAACGCTAAAAAACATTCTAAAACAGCTAGAAAAATATCCCATGTTATTGTACCTCCATTTTCTTTGGTATCTGCAGTTTGAGGGGGTTAAACTAATGCAACTCCATACCTACATACACATACACCTTTTCATTTGGCAGTATCACATTTTCATCAGCAGGAGATGGTTTTGTCAAGTTTCTACAATTTCCAGTCTGATATATGAGCTATGAGTTTGTGATTCTCAAGTAATTCATTTGCTTATTGACTCATGGACACTTACATGATTGGCGATTTGATTTTCCAATTCAACATTCAGTATAGATAAAAAAACGCGTAAGCTGTAAAATGGCTTTGGTGGTAGAACCCCACATGCATGCTAGCCAGAGCCATTCTCTAGAGACAGCCCGAGTACCCACTGTTTCAATTTCAAATATTTCTTTGCGGTGTACTTCAAAGTAAGCACAATGAATGGTCAAGTGCTTAAGCAACTCCTGTAAATTGGGCACTTTGCAGAACCTGCAATTGTCTCCAGATAGTGCCTCAGTAGACTTCATCCAATTTTTTGTTCTTTCTAAAGTTAGAAGTTGGTTTAATTTAAACCTCAAATATAGGTCTCTAGCTTTAGGGCAAGGGAATTGTAATAAGTATGGTTTATGCGGTAAGCGGACCAAAGCGAATTTGGTCGCTTCTTTATAGGTTTAAAATTTTTCCATGCCATTTATTGTTTTGCACCAATTGTGCGCAAATAGGTGAAGTTTGACATGGGCTTGGCGGTATTCCAGATCAGCAGGAGTAAGTGCTATATCTTCCAGTAAAGCTTCCATTTTCCTATAGAAGTTTTTGATGGAAGGGGGATTGGAGGCGTTAATCATCATCCCCAGATCTTCATATAGGGAATTTTTGGGGGCAAATAGCATTTTTCCAAGATTTGATAATTGGCGCCAATTATATCGGGCAGACAAGGATGTCAATCCCAATTCCTGCCTAAGTACCACATTTGGAAGGGAGTTTGTCAAACGCAGCACACCCTTCCATAAGCGACCTTGCAGTTGGTCAAGAAATTGATCTATATTTGCCAAGCACATGTCAAGGGCATACAATGAGATCGCCTCAACTTTAAGAGTATAGAATTCGAGGAGAGGAAGCAGGGAAAATTTGCAGTATTTGGTTAGTATCATACGCATTTGAGTTGAAAGGATTTTGGCCTTTTGGTTCAGGATACTCTTCCACATTGTATTTGCATTCGAGTCGGATATCAAATAACCCAAATGTCTAATTGTGGATGTTGTGGGAATGGGGTGCTGCCGATGGTCCACTTCCATGGACAGCGAAGTCTCTTAAGATTCTTGAATAAAAAAATGCAAGATTTACCTGCATTGAATGAAAGATTATGAGATGAACAGTAATCAGCAAATATAGATAATTTTATTTGCAAACCTGCCGGTGTGCGGTTGAAAATCATTATGTCGTCAGCAAAAGCAAGCCACTGGATTTTCAAATTACCTAGTCTGGCAGGGTAGCTGATTTGTTTCACCCAGATGTCATTTATGCCACAGAGGTACAAATTGAACAAGGTGGCTGCCAGATTGCATCCCTGTTTTACTCCAACTACAATCGGGATTGGGCTAGTAGTGGCTCCAGATTGATTTACTAGTATACAGTGTTGGTGTGCAATTTGGCTATTGGGTATACAATATGCAGTGGAATACTCAACACCCGCATTTTTTGCCAGAGGATACCCCGCACCACGCAATCAAAGGCAGCTGTCAAGTCCACAGAGGCCATATATATTGGTCCTGAGTCAGGAGTCTTTGTTTTCGCAAGCAAGTGTGCCGTAAGTATTGCATTCAGGGATGTCCCCATCTGGGCCCGAAAACCTATTTGGAAACGAGATAGGATGTTATGGTTTTTCAGGAAGGCCTGGAGTTCCCTTAGTAATAAAATTGCAAACACTTTGGCTGTTGCATCCATGAGTGTGATGGGCCGATAATTTGCGGGGTTGTCCCTGGCTCCCTTTTTGTATTTGGGTACAATTATTGAACCCAACCATGAAGCAGGGATGACTAAAGATGTTAGGACGTTGTCAAATTGAGATTTCAAAAGTTGGGCCCATAATATTGGATTCCGTTTCAAAACACAAGGAGGAATGCCATCTGGGCCATCTGCCTTAGACTAGTTTAGGGCATTAATTGCACACTCGATATCTTGCAATGACCATAAGGGTATTGGTAGCTTGGGAGTAGTAGGTTCCATTGCATTGATGTCAAGATATCGCAGTGGGAGCGCAAATTTATTCGCATAAAACTTGACCCATGATGCAGAGGTTATCGTAGAAGCCTGGTTCGTAGTTAGTTTTCCTGCATCCGATCTGAGAATTGCCCATTTCGAGCGCCGGTCATTGAGGCATAAAGAGGTTATGATCTTTTGATTGTCAAAATTGTAAATATAACGTTTTACATTTTTGCATTTGTTGTGGTAGACGTTACAAATCAGTCTTTTCTGCTTAGCGTATTCGTCTATTGAGCAGTGTTTATTTTTGAATTTGCGTAATTCAGCATTTTGTAATCGTTTAGCAAGGAGGAATTCAGGACAACCAGTCTGAGGATTTAAAGCGTGTGTCCTATTCTTTTAATTTTGTATCGTAACCATAGTGGCCGCTATCATTTCCAAATATTTGGTTGGTTCAATATTGAGTTGTAATTCCGAATTTGAGCTGTCCTGAAGCCCGCCAAGCTAAGCATCAATGCAAGCATTGATTTTATCACATAAACGGTTGTTCCATCTCATGGATATTCACCGGCGGTCTCCTTCCAGAAGTGCTTGGTTTGGATCATGATTAAGGACATCAACAGTAATGGAGATGGACAACTGAATTAACATGTGATCACCGGGAAACGGGTCTAATGTTACAATTTCTTTGCAGCAGTCTTGTATATTTGACGAAATAGCAAAGTGTTCAATGCGGGATGTTAGAGATCCCCTCTTCTAAGTATACCCTAAACCGTGCTTCTGGAATGGCAGAAATGCTATGTTCCAGGATTCTGAATGTGTGTTCCACATACTGGGCCTCATTACACGGATGGCGGTAAGGGTTTACCGGTACCGTTATTTTACCGGTACTGGTAGATCCTTACCGCCTTACTACGAGGTCCCTTTGCGGGTTGGGGAATTTAACGCCTGCTTTTTGCAGGCGTTAAAAACCAACCCGCAAAGGGACCCAGGGAGCTAATTACGGTACCGCAATTTGCGGTACCGTAATTAGCGCCTTCCCCATTCCCATTATGCCCTATCGGGCAAAAATGGGAATGGGGAAGGGCAATGGTGGAAGGGTGAATTACCGCCCCGCCAACCTTGGAATGGGGCGGTAATTCCCCTTTCCGCCAAGGCGGTGCCGGTATTTTACCGGCATGAACCATGGCGCTAATAGCACCATGGTTCTCTGCCATCCGTGTAATGAGGCCAACTGCCTCTACCAGCAGATGAAAAGGTGAGGTC
Source organism: Ambystoma mexicanum (assembly GCF_040938575.1). Classification (NCBI taxonomy): domain Eukaryota; kingdom Metazoa; phylum Chordata; class Amphibia; order Caudata; family Ambystomatidae; genus Ambystoma; species Ambystoma mexicanum. The sequence continues at coordinate 574,699,902 of NC_090926.1, read as the reverse complement.
ATAGACCATGTTGCTGTCAAGTGGCTCCAAACATTCGGCATTAAAATCACCACCCATTATTATTCGACATGCTGGATACTTTGTTAGAACTTAATAGATAAACAAATAGCGTGTCGAGTGAGTCAAATGCACTATCAATTTTCAGACGAACAGGGTTGTTATACAAGGATACACATTAATAATGATCTAAGGAGGATACATCGAAAGATATAACTGCTAAAAACAAGGTTGATTTATAAACTTCATGTGTAATTGTGCTCAGTTTCGTGTTTACACAGATGGCTACCCCGCCATGGGGACGCCCTCTTTGGCCGCATTCCGCAAATATTTGATGAACAGTGAAATCAGGTAATATGATTTTTTGCCAAAAAAGTATGTCACAGTTGACAGCATCATACTTTTTATTGAGCCAAGTGTGCAAGTTTTTAAATCCGCATGAGTTCCATGAAAGAATAATCAATTTTTGTAAATTGTTAGGTGGGAACGTTGTCCATTGCAGGGTTCAGTGTGGAGGCCAATGAGGTCAACCATGACCAGTCCTTGCTAACATTGGTAAGGGAGACCAACTGAGTTATTACTTCCAATTTGAGCCCACCTTGATCATTTGGTACGGCAACCGATGATGTAATTTGGACGGGTTGGGTCACTGGTGTTTCATTGAAGGCGATAGCGTCTTCTAGAGTTTCAAATGATACAGGCGCGAGCCCAATAATTTGCAATTCACGCCTGTGTTGCCATACCAAGTCGGTTATGATGTTGGTTTGCACTTTGCACACCATCCGATAATTATGGGTGTGGGGAAGTGTGATCCATTCTATGTCATTCGAATGAGGGGTTCGGAGTGCCGAAATTTGCCTAAACGCCTTCAGCAAAGCAGAACAATTCAATTGTTTGTTGCCATAGATATCAGGATCAGACTCCCATCCCAGTATAGTAGAGGAGGGTGATGCCCCTTTGTCTTTGTGTCTGGAAGCGGGTGACTGCTCGTGTGGGTGCTCTGCATCCAACGACCCAGCCAATTGTGAGGCCTCCCGATGGCTTTCGTATTCTAGTTGGTCAGAACTAGAAGACATTCCCAGGGGAGGATTGAATTGAGGATAGCCTATTGATTGTTCTTGGAGCTGTGATTTAGAAATTTGCGGAACTTCATAGTTGCTAGAGTCTTGGCATGCCGCTTTCCCTGCTTGGATAGCTTTATTTGCTATAGACTTAAAGAACGCTGAGAGCTGGGTTTGAGCGGTGATGGGTGTCTTATCATGTGAATCAGGCAGCGCGCCAGAACTAGGCACTGCAGAACCTTTTGGGAGCCTCAAGTTACTCTTCCGTTTGTTGTTTTTGCGTGCTGTGTCCTTGCCTTTTACTCAGGGGACGGGCTGTTGGTCTTTTTTGCTTTCATTAGATGGTACTTCTAGGGAAGAGCCTTGCTCGTGCTCTGCAACTAGTTGTTCAGCCTGGTCGGAGGTGCCAGTTGCTTCAGACACAAGATTTTTTGTTTTGTTTTTGTTTTTAGTTTTTTTTTATTGATTTTGATTCAAGTGTTTTTGCCACTGCCTGGGGTGGTTTTCTGTCGGCCTTCCTTTTGATAGCTCTTAGAAAAAGGCGCTTCTCCTTGCGGGAAGCAAAAAGTTGACCTGCACCAGCTGAGTAGTCAATCTTGGCTTTACCGTTGCCTACCGGAGAAGTTTTCTCGCTCCTAGGCTCCAAGAATAGGTTAGTGAGGGCCGACGGACTATCGGGATGGAATATTTGATCCACCTCAGTATCCTCTTGCAACTCTTCACAATCTGTCAGGCGCTCAATTGGATTTTCTTGAACAAAAAAAAGCAGATGATCAATCTTTTCAGTATTTGTGTTAACCATTTGGCACAATTGGGCATGAGTTAGTATCTGGTGATGAGAAGGAGCGAGAGGAGCAGCAACCGTTTGTGCAAAGGATTGCGAGAATGAATAGGTATTTGTCTGAGACGGACGAATCGGGTCGATGGAAACCGCCTGTTCTTTGTGTTCAGTTTGAGTAGCAATACTCACTGAGTCAACCTTTGCGGTTTTTCCATTGACCACAGATGCGCTCTGCCTAATTAGAGGCACTGCACCATCAGCACGAATACAGTCAGCAAAGATGAATCCTTCTATTTTGTTAAGTTTAAAGAGGATTTGATTCAAGGAAGACTTGCAATCTCTAAGTTCGTAATGGGTGTAGTCATGTCCTCTGTCCAGTAAATTTAGAATCCGTGGCAAAACCAGATAAGATGCCTCTAGGAACTGCATGTCGTCTGCTGGATCCAGCAGGTCAAAACCCAGAGGAGGGGTGCATTCCCCACATAACTGCCTGTTAGACCTGCCACCTAGTTAAACATAGACCTCTCTCATGCAGCATCTCCAAACCTGTCCCTCTCTCCCTCTATTCAGGACCCTCAAACCTATGTGTATCCCCCACAGAAACTCGACTGCCTGACAAATTGCTGTAGACCAGACAGACACCATGCCACACACCGGCCAAGGCAGAGCAGCACGCTGGCGCACCAGTAGACCTGATGAGACCCACCGCAGCCAAACCCTACCACCAACACACAGTCCACTACCCCACCACTGCACACCATCAATCTTTAACCCTCACATCTCACCTATCCTTCCTACTCACCAGACCATCCCACCTCACCCTGACCCGCTATCCCCACCCACGTAGATCCCCCTCTGTACTATCAAGAACCGCAAGATGGAGAGAGGGAACAGAGAACATTGTTCCCTGGAACATACCATACCGGACCACACAGCAAGCCATATAAATCACCCTCCACACACCACCCCTGCCACCAACCACCCACCCACACCATTTTCCCACACAGTCTCCGAACAACATAGCACCCCCAACACTTCCCCAGCCTTAGCGCAGCAAGAGCAGCTCTGGCTAAAACCCCAAGCACAACAGCCCCTCTCACTCTCACTGGCACTCCTTGGACAGTCGAAAAGTCAAGGAAAGGCACCTTACACCCCTGCTAGCATCTCCCATCCTCCAACCCAGCTCTCAAACACTGCCACCACACTATAGGACCCAAACCTCCCCACCTGCATCCAATCCGGTCCTAGCCCTCTTCCCCTCTTCTCCCATTCCCCCTTCTCCTACTCCCCTTGTTCCATCTTCTCCACACGACACCACCACCCCTCACCAGGCCCCACCTTCCTTGTTGCCCACTCTCAATCCGGTCCCTGCAACCCCCTTCAACTCCATCCATCCAGCACCTACAAGGGCAACCCTCCACCATCTATCCTCATCATCGCCAAGTCAGTTTCCAAAAATAAATTCCACATCTCTGACCTAATCACAGAAGAAAACCCAGACTTCCTTTTCATTACTGAGAGCTGTTTTTCCGATGAGTACGAGCCCATCGCGCACAAGACCTTCGCACCTGGCTACAACCTCACCGTCCGGAACAGATACCAAAGGGGGGGGGGGCTTGCTCTACTACACAAACACCAATTCCTGCTAATAATTATGGACACACCCACCAACAACACATACTACGAATCCCTCATGGTAAAAATGCAACTCTGACCCTCCACCTCCTACTGCTTCCTACTCATCTGCAAACCCCCCGGCTACAACTAAAACTTTGCAGACACACTTGGAGAAGCACTGGCCACCAACTTCATCCTACATCCAACACGTACCCTCTACCCTATGACCCGATCACTTACAGACAACCTAGAATCACTCAACCTGACATAATACATCTCCACACCAACCCACCAGCGAGGACACACCCTTGATGCAATTTTCAGCAACACAAACATATCTACCCAGCTCCTCAACCCCCTATCAGCGACTGATCACTCAGCAATGTAATTCGCCATACCACTGAGCACAGTGGCAGACGTTCAAGTCCACACATGACCTCCAGCAACCACCCCCCTATCATTCCGCTATTGAACAAAGTCCTAATCAGCCCAGATATAGCACACGCACTCCTCAACTCTCTCCATACTCTTTGACTCCAGGAAGGTTCTCCTGCAATCGAATCCTTCGACCTCTGCCTTACAAACACCCTCACACCCCTCATCCCAACAAAATAGACCTCTCAGAGATCAGGACCAACACCCAGGTGGTTCACCGCCAATCTCAAATTACTAAAAACTCTCAATCACTGTCTGGAACGGACTTGGAGAGCCGACCCTACAGCCCACAACAAAACAGCCCTTGCAAGAGCAACCTGAACATACAGACTGGAATTAAAAAAAAACAAGAAAACATTCTATGGGAAAAGAATCCTTAATGCTCGAAACCCGAGCAAGAAACTGCATAGAATCATATCCAAATTCAAATCCCCTGCATGCTCGAACCAGCCCCCACCAATCTCCCAAGCCCTTTGTGACACCCTATCATTGCACACCCATAATGCCGCCAATGACTGACACTCCGTCATGATCTCTAAACTAAAACAAATGCCCCCGCCAACCACACACCGCTTGTGCCACACACCAAGAGTTCCTCTCGCTCATAGCAGATAGCCACCATTTCTCGGCCATCAAATCCATCATCCTGTCCCACCTAGATTACGTAAACAGCCTCTACCTAGGCGCTCCAGCTTCTCAACTAAGGAAACTTCAAAGAATCCAAAACACGGCAGCACACCTGCTCATTAACCTACCCGCCAGAGAACACATCAGCCCAACACTAAAAGTCCTCCATTGGCTCCCGATTGGTCGTCGCACTGCCTTTAAAGCCATGTGCATCCCTCACTGTGCCATCCACAACACCAGACCAGAATTCCTTCGATACAAATTCCATCCCTACCAGCCCTCAATGAATCTCAGATCTCGCACTGCGTATCACCTAGCGGTCCAACTTCACAACTGCTCCAGGCTAGGTGGATCCTCATTGTCTGTCTAAGCGCCAATCATCTGGTACTCCCTACCCCTACATATTAGCAACACCAAAAATCACCTGAAATTCACAAAGGCCCTATAATCCTGGCTCTTCCCTTAATTCACCTGAATCCTCTCCTCTCGAAACTACACTGCTGAACCCAACATTCCTATACACCAGTTACAAGACAGATGCCGGCAGCATTTGCAGCGGCTCAACTTGACAAACTGTCGCCCCATGAACAACAACACTCCTACCTGACGAATACACCAGGGAAGCCAGCAGCCTTCACTGTGGCACACCGCAATAAACTCACTTGCCCTCACCGCTCTGATATACTATGTGCTAATCCTTTAGGCCATTGACTACTGTATATATATTTAATATTAGTGTTGTGTTGGTTTAGTTATTACTGCTGATTTTTGCTTTGTGTTTGATCTAAAAGGCCTTTAATAGATGTATATGTATTTTTGATGTATGCACCTGACTGAGAGTAGTTTGTGGTGTCGTTTGCTGTGTTCATTGTGGGCTTTCGGTCACTCTCACCCTCCTGAGACCTAGTCCTGACCGCCGCCAATGCTACCACGATCGCTCTGGCTTGTCCAGAGGGTTACTCTGTTCCAGGAGACTGGCCTGGCTTTCTGAACCTCTGCCCACCAGGTCAGAATTCGGAAATCCATTCTAACAAAGACTGTCGCACCAGAGAGACCACGAATAATGAGACTATGTCGTCCACACTGGACAAAGATCGCGGCAGCTGAACAACATTGAAGCTTATGGTACGTATACCTTACACCATATCTGTGGGGTTCAATGTCTTAAAATCATGGCAAAAATGGCTGTTTTTACAAAATATTGCAGCAAAAATGCTGTGGTTTTGCCGCCACAATCATGTAAAGGATGCGGGGGGACCCCTTCCCCCCCGGACTCATTATACCATTTAAGAGGAGCGAGGGACACCCCCGCACCCTCCGCTCCCCTTAAATGGTATAATGGGGTGCATCTTTACCGGGTCAAACCACAGCATTTGTGCTGCGATTTTCTTCTACCACGAACATTTTTGCCACAATTTTATTACCTGATACCATCTGTGGACACAGGCCGCAGGCACGGCCAAACATCCATGCAACGTAGAATGCAGCTATGGCTATGCTCATCCAGTCTAGCAGCGCATATAGCCATCCACACTGAAACAGCTGACGTACATCAACACCTCTGCCACTAGCATACCCATGTGCCTGACCTCTTTTCGGGCTGCTTAGTTGAGCCTAGCCAGCCACTTAAGTCCTAGGCTGGCGAAAATGCACACATGCATCTCCTAATCAAAAACATCTTAGAACCTCCACTACATTGACTACGGTCACAGAGGGCGTTCCAACTACAAAGCGCATTGAGGCCATACAAATGGGGAAAGAGCACTATATAAATAACCAAATACAATACAATATAACATATTAAACATTTTCAGTAGCATGCTTCTGCGTCTTTCTGATGAAATAGTACAGTTTGTGTTTCCCAGCATACACATTGTGCGTTGAGCCCAGTTCGCCAGTCCCGGAGCGTCCACTGGATCCCCGATATCTCTTGCTCGTTCCGCAAGGTCAATAATCTTTGCTATGGGCCCGGCTTCATCCAGAATCTTGTCCTGGCAGGACTTCCACACCCAGTCCATGCCCTTACTGGCATCTTTACCTGTTTTTCGTCACAAAGGTGAGCATCTTCGGGTCAAGCTTGGGGATCTCGGCCACCTTTCCCGGCAGCTCTGGCCTGGGACATTCTGCCTTTAAGCGAAACCCGGTCTCTTTCTCCAGGGGCCTACGCATCTTCTGCACCATATACAGTGCCACCCTGGGTGATGGTACTGTAAGGGAGGCATGGTATCACAAGTGAAGACAGACACAAGAGATGCAATTCAAGGGTGTTTATTACACATCATGGGATGGAAAAAACTCCTATCTAGCCCTATATCTAAAGTTGGGAGTAAACTCGACCATCAAAGAATAAATATAACAGTCCTAGAAATTCAGTCAAATAAAACCTACTGCCTGCCCTTAAACTACTACAATAAATGAGTGTACAGGATGTATATGTAAAAGAACACAGTGTCCGAAATAGTATGTCAAAATGGCTGAGCAAACAAACTCCCTTCCCCACGTTCCTAGCATGGGAATAAGGAGCACACTCGGGCTGTAGAACACTCTTTGGCTTTCGTGGCACGAGTATGCAGCTTAGAACACAGGCCAAAGCCCTATACAAAGAGTCTCTTGCTTGTACCAAGTCTCACATTCGCAGGGCGCCTTGGGCTTTTCCAATAAAGTTAAGTTCCTTCTAAAGTTCAATTCAAACACATTTTTTCAGGATTTCTCAGTTCACAAAACTTCCAGTGTTGCACAATTTACACAATAGGTCTCCCTCGGTCGGGCTCGGACCTTCCATTCACAGCTTTCCCATTGAAGACTTTCGAATGTGCAAGGGTTTCAAAAATACCTCAGCATGACCACTTCGAAATCTTACCAGATTACACTTTGCCTCAATGCCTTCTGGCATTGGTAGTTCCTTCAAAATAACTTCACCTTGCATTTGTAACAGTTCTCTGTTCATAAAAACATTTCACCAAGACTTTCGAATGGCCATCTTTCTCTTGCAGGAACACTCGGTTACTTTTTTTCACAAGATTGCTTTTTCTAACATTCACCATATATCGTCAAGTACGTTTGTCACGTCTCTTTCAACTTTCTCTTGCAACTGTTTCAAACTCACAGTCTTGTGTAGCAAGACAGGGATCCCCTGCAGGACTCAGCCTTGCAGCCCCTCTGTTGCCTTCCCAACTGCATCTCTTTGTTCTGTACAGGGCCACCTCTTTTATACACCTGGGTAGTGTCAATTGGTTTCAGGTGTATGTGATTGAGGTGGAGTGCCTGATCCTGCCTGGCCTCATTGGAGAGACAATATGGTGGATAGTTCTCAACATGGCTGTGAATACAGGCTATCTTCTCTTCACTCCACTTCTTCCATTCTTGGGGAAGTAGTTCTGGTCTTATAGAACATCTTTTGCTTCCACTATCAAGATGGGCCCAAAATGTCTGCTTGTTTACAGTGACAGGAATTTGGTAAGTAGGAGCCTTTTCTGTATACAAAGAAATATTAGTTCTCGTTTTACCCTTTCTTGTCTTCTTGCTATTGGTTTTGAGGTTTTCAGGGTTTTCCATTTTGGCATAACAGAGCTGACTATAGGTCATTCCCAAGCTCTCCCTTTTTTCCTCCCATTAAGGGTCTTTTCCCATGGGTACGAGCAACAAGGTACACATATTTCAGGGGCACTGTTTTATGAGATGTCCATCTCCCTTACTTTATAGACATATTTGTTCAGATAGTTTAGATGGTGAATTACCTTTTCTTCTAGTCTTCTCTAATTCCTGATAATGAAATTCTATTGGAAGGGGATCATTGGGATGATCAACTTTCCCCCAGGTGTAACAGGAATATTTCCAAAGAGGGAAAGAATCAACCCTTTCTGTTTCCCTATTATCAGTTAAGGACAAAGGTGTCCCTAGATTCATTCTTTCTTTCCCTTTCCCTTTCCTTAAGGTTCACATTTGATTCACTACTCTGCGCACCATCCTTTTCTAGATCTGAATAACATAGTTCATTAGAGTGGCCATAATCTCTGCAGGAATAACAGGCATATTCTCTGTTAATTGTTTCGAGTTTTAATGGGTCATTGAAGGATATTTACGGGGGGATTAGTTTCCCCTTGTCCACATGGTGAAGTCTGGGAGTACCTTTACCTTGTTCCCAAAAGATGCTGACATGGTCATCGGGCATCGTAACTGTCACCGCCGCCTGGGATTACATTTACCTTTGGAAATCCTGCTTCCTGCTTTCATACTTACCAACTGGCGAACCTGCACTCACCTGTGCGTGTCTTCGTTGATCCTGACATTCTTCTCCAAAACTTCAGGAACATTGACATCTTCTTCTTGACAACACAGTTCATCTTACAGCCTTCCAGAACGCGGAGATCTTAATCCTGGCACTGCAGCTCATCTTCAAATCTTCTGGGACGCAGACCTCTTCATCTTGGCACCGCAGCACGACGCGCTTTGCCAGCAACAGCAGCACCTGCAAGTAAGAACGAAAGGGAAGGTTAGACACTTAAAAGGCATTCAGTTTAAGTTTGCGCTATCACCGAACCGCACGCTTTGCCTTAAACCATCATTCACCTGTTGTCGGACATTGCGGTTTCAACCATCTTCTTCCTGGCCGCATCCCGCGCCCCCACAGCTGCTTTTGAAATGCATTTCTACCTAATGGGAAGAAAACAGAAGAGAAAACGTTATTCAGGAATTGACAACAATATTGAGAGCAATAATACCAAGACAGAAAACGAGAAGCGGCAAAGAGAAAACGGAAAGGGAAAGAGATAAGAGAAGCATTGTCGCAGCTGGACTGAACTATTACTTACCAAGGATCAGTGAGGGAACTAGATCACATCGACAAGCGCCCCTGCCAGAAGTAGCAGGACGGAGAGCTTACCATCAATAATTAACAGGTGAGCCCTATGGGCCGGTACATGCCCACAGAAATCGCACCTTGGGTAGAAGGGTTTGAGAGGCACAATAGTCACTGATCAGTGCACTCACGTTTTCTCATATCCACGCAGGAGCAGTGTCACCAATTACCGCCGCTCACATCTTATTCGCAGAGGGAAATACCGGATGGGGGTGATCTAACTCCTGGGAGGGCTGTAACCGTGCCCCAATGCCTCCGCAGAGACCAGGTGAGCATAACAGATGCATTTCCTTATTTAAAGGAGATGAGGGTCTAGAGGAGGATCCTTCTCTTATTCCTTCTTCTATTTTTCTGCCGATTGCTATCGCCCTCAAAGGGAGGTAGAAAAACAAGAGTTTCTTCAGCCTTACAATTTAATGTAGTTTGGTGGACATTCTGTTTTCTCTCTGGTTCAATTTCCCAAGGGGAGAGCTCTTTACATACATTGACACCGCAGGACTAGGGTTGCATTTCTCTAAGAAGTGACTCTGGATCTGATCACCCTTGATCTCACTTTCAGAAGGGTAAAACAACATATCTGAGTTTTTAGCAGCTTGGACGGCTGATTGAATTACCCCATGATTGTGTTCCTGGCCCCCTTGAGGTGCAGATTTAGTCTCTCCGGGCCTATAGGTTTTATGGGGTTATCAACTTTGTCTGAAACTCTACACTCTAGTGGAGTTTGACTTTCCCTTTTCATGAGTGAGAAATGTTTTAAAGGTAACACTGGGTGGGAGAGTCTGCCATGTTCCAGTAATCTCTTCCCTTTCCTTTTTCCGCCTCCCATTGTCCAGTAAAAATTTGTTTCTGGGGTTTTATTTTCGGAAGAAGAGGTTTCTCTCTGTGTTTCATTAGCGGGTATTTCCCACAATATCGCATATACTAGGTGCCCCACTTTCTCCCCCTTCTGATCTTTAAAGTAGTTGAGGAGAAATTTAAGAGAACACATTTCAGTTCATTGCCAGAGGAGAGAAGAGGTACTATTCTTATTTATCCTCCTCTGCAGGGTATCCTATAGATGAACAAGCGAGTGGGGAAGCTCATTTTTAAACTCAATGAGACTATCATCTTGTCTCTCCCTTGTAAAGAACAATATCGAGGGCAAAAAGGTGATAAGTGTTGCACCCAAGATCTTTTCTGACAGGTAAAATGGCCTGGTGGGTAAGAGGTTGGAACACAACTCCCATTTTAACTTGGGGATGAGGGAAGTATTCTTCAGTGGCAAGGATGTTGGTCTTTTCAAAATTGTAGGTTCCCCAACTTGTTTCAGTTGAGTCTCATCCCGCTCCTGACACCATATGTAAGGGAGGCATGGTATCACAAGCGAAGACAGACACAAGAGATGCAATTCAAGAGTGTTTATTACACATCAAGGGTTGGAAGAAATGCCTATCTAGCCCTATATCTAAAGATGGGAGTAAGTTCAACCATCAAATAATAACAGACCTAGTAATGGCCATCAAAATAAAATGTCCTAAACTAAAGAAACCTATTGCCTGCCTTTAAACTACTTCAATAAATGAGTGTATGGGAAAATGTATATTATAAATGAAACATTGTCTTAAACAATATGTCAAAATGGCTGAGCAAACAAACTCCCTTCCCCATGTCATGTTTCTAGCATGGGGAAAAAGGGGCATACTTAGGCTGTAGAACACTGTCTGGCCTTCATGGCACGAGTATGCATCTCAGAACACAGGTCAAGGCCCTCCACGAAAAGTCTCTTGCTTTTACCAAGTCTCTGATTTGCAAGGCGCCTTGTGTTTTTCCATTAAAGTAATGTTCCTTCAAAAGTTCAATTTAAACACATTTCTTCAGGATTTCTCACTTCACAAAACCTCCAGTGTTACACTGTTCACATACTAGGTCTCCGTCGGTCGGGCTTGGACCTTTCGCTAACACTTTTCACATGGTTTACAATTCCAAAGTTTGCAATTTATAATAGGTCTCCCACGGTCAGACTCATATCTTCCATTCACAGCTTTCCCAGTGAAGACTTTCGAATGTGCAAGGGGTTACAAAATTACCTCAGCATGACCACTTCAATATCTTACCAGATTACACTTTGCCTTTTATTGGTAGTTCCATCAAAATAACTTCACCTTGCATTTGTAACAGTTCTCTGTTCAACAAACATTTCACCAAGACTTTCGAATGGGCAGCTTTCTCTTGCAGGACCAATCGGTTACTTTGTTTCACAAGATCGCTTTTTGTTACATTCACCATATATCTTCAGGTACGTTTGTTGCATCTCTTTCAACTTGCTCTTGCAACAGTTTCAAACACACAGCCAGGCTTTTGTTTTCTTTCCTGTTGATAATTTACCGGCTGTGGTTTTACTATGCTTCTCGGTTCACCTTTCAAGACTCAAGAATCCTCCCCAGGTTTCTCCTTCCCAGGTAGGGGAACAGTCATGCCTTCTGAGGCCTCAATGAAGAACAATGTACACTTCTCAGCTTGCCATGCTGTTGCAGTTTTGTAGACGTCGTCCTTCCTCACCTCCAGCCTTTCCTCCTTTTTGTATCTGTATAGGAAGGCAGGGATCCCCTGCAGGACTCAGCGTCACAGCTCCCCTGTTGCCTTCCCAACTGCAGCTCTCTGTTATGTACAGGGCCACTCCTTTTATACACCTGGCTAGTGTTGATTGGTTGCAGATGTCCGTGATTGAGGTGGAGTGCCTGATCCTGCCTGGTCTCATTAGTGTGACAATATGGTGGATTCCCATAGGAAACCATGATCTTGCTATTCCTATGGGAAATCTTCATTCCTCTTTCTTTTTTGTTTTTTTTCATCTCAGTATTTGGGGAGGGAGAGACGGAATGTGTGTGTGAATATCTTTTCAATAAGGAAGAGGGGCTAGATGGAAAATAGGGAAGGGGAATACAGCGTCTCTACCCGAGGCACTCTCCGTATAATCCCCTGTGACTCCGTATCTAGGTAATTCTTCTTCACCTGCCCACACCCAGGGTCGGGATCTAGCAGTGGTGGGTCTCCCCTAATCCCCTGAATAAGGAGTTCCCCAGAAGGGGGCAGTGAAATACCCTCGGTTTTCTCACAGTACCCAGTCTGTTGATCTGGGGTGTCTAAGCGTCTAGGGTTCAAACCTGTCATCTTCGTCTTGAGGGGCTTCCAAATTGCTGGCTTTAGGTTCGCAGTTAGCTAATATGTCTGTTTGCGTATCTGTACCTGCTTGTCATCATCTATATCTTGATCATCCTCATCTGTGGACATCTGTGCTTCCCCTGTATTATTCACCCCGTGGGCAGGGGGTACGAGGCTGGTGTGAGACAGGCATGGTATCAAGGGAGACACAGACTCGTAAATTGTCGGGAACCAGTTCGCACGTCATATCCCTGATGTCTGAAAACACCAGGGGTCTCTTTCAGGGAGAGACTTTACCCCAGAGAGCGCGGTCTGCAGGATGCAAAACAACCTGTCAGAACTGGGGCTCAGGTGAAAAGGCTGGGCAACAACAGAGCTAAAGTGGGAAAAAACACACAGGTACACAGGTCACGATATATACAAAACAGATGATATCGCTTTCCCCACAACACACTCCCCAACTCTTACCTGTGATCCGTAAGTGGCAGGTCAAGAACCTATAAGTGCGTATCTGGCCATGAACAGCGTGACAAGAACGCCCTGTGTAGTGCAGGAGTTTTCTGATGTGATGCAGGGTGAAAAAGACCTGACCTGGGAGGAACGAGGGCGCAACTAAAGTAACCAAAGTCAATGTCAATCCTCAATAAGTTCCAGAGATGGTGAGAGCAGTCCAGATATAATCCATAGGTGAAGAAAGAGTCACAAGTTCCACAAAAATCCCCAGAAGAGAGCCACAATGTCCGAAGTCCAATCCAGTGCAGAGGTGTCCAGCAAAAAACAATAGTGAATCCATTGAGCAGTAGGTGGTAGGGTCCAGCACCAAGATGTGATGACGAAAAAGGTCTGAGCAGGAAAACCTAGGTTGAAGTGGTGTGTGACTGGAGGAAGTGAGAGCCTAAGTACGTGAGCTGAGATGGGCGTGATGAGAATACAGAGGCTAGCAGTTAGCGTGCAGCGGTGAGAACCAGGACACCGTAAGTTTGTGCTCCCAGGATGGAAGCTATCGGTGCAACAGCAGCACCTGCAATTAAGAACAAAAGGAAAGGTTAGACACTTAAAAGACATTTAGTTTAAGGTCACGCTACCACCGAACCTCGCACTTTGCCTTAAACCATCACTCACCTGTTGTCGGACATTGCGGTTTCAACCATCTTCTTCCTGGCCGTATTCCCCACCCCCACAGCTGCTTTTGAACCGCATTTCCACCTATTGGGAAGAAAACAGAAGAGAAAATGTTATTTAGGAATTAACAGCAATATTGAGAGCAATAATACCAAGACAGAAAACGAGAAGAGGCAAAGAGAAAACGGAAAGGGAAAGAGATAAGAGAAGCATTGTCCGAGCTGGACTGAACTATTACTTACCAAGGATCAGTGAGGGAACTAGATCACATCGACAAGCGCCCCTGCCAGAAGTAGGAGGACGGAGAGCTTACCATCAATAATTAACAGGTGAGCCCTATGGGCCGGTACATGCCCACAGAAATCGCACCTTGGGTAGAAGGGTTTGAGAGGCACAATAGTCACTGATCAGTGCACTCACGTTTTCTCATATCCACGCAGGAGCAGTGTCACCAATTACCGCCGCTCACAGCTTATTCGCAGAGGGAAAAACCGGACGGGGGTGATCTAACTCCTGGGAGGGCTGCAACCGTGCCCCAATGCCTCCGCAGAGACCAGATGAGCATAACAGATGTATTTCCTTATTTAAAGGAGATGAGGGTCTAGAGGAGGATCCTTCTCTTATTCCTTCTTCTATTTTTCTGCCGATTGCTATGGCATGATCGCCCTCAAAGGGAGGTAGAAAAACAAGAGTTTCTTCAGCCTTACAATTTAATGTAGTTTGGTGGACATTCTGTTTTTGCTTGGACGGCTGATTGAATTACCCCATGATTGTGCTCCTGGCCCCCTTGAGGTGCAGATTTAGTCTCTCCGGGCCTATAGGTTTTATGGGGTTATCAACTTTGTCTGAAACTCTACACTCTAGTGGAGTTTGACTTTCCCTTTTCATGAGTGAGAAATGTTTTAAAGGTAACACTGGGTGGGGGAGTCTGGCATGTTCCAGTAATCACTTCCCTTTCCTTTTTCCGCCTCCTATTGTACAGTAAAGATACGTTTCTGGGGTTTTATTTTCTTAAGAAGAGGTTTCTCTCTGTGTTTCATTAGCGGGTATTTCCCACAATATCGCATATACTAGGTGCCCCACTTTCTCCCCCTTCTGATCTTTAAAGTAGTTGAGGAGAAATTTAAGAGAACACATTTCAGTTCATTGCCAGAGGAGAGAAGAGGTACTATTCTTATTTATCCTCCCCTGCAGGGTATCCTATAGATGAACAAGCGAGTGGGGAAGCTCATTTTTAAACTCAAAGAGACTATCATCTTGTCTCTCCCTTGTAAAGAACAATATCGAGGGCAAAAAGGTAATAAGTGTTGCACCCAAGATCTTTTCTGACAGGTAAAATGGCCTGGTGGGTAAGAGGTTGGAACACAACTCCCATTTTAACTTGGGGATGAGGGAAGTATTCTTCAGTGGCAAGGATGTTGGTCTTTTCGAAATTGTAGGTTCCCCAACTTATTTCAGTTGAGTCTCATCCCGCTCCTGACACCATATGTAAGGGAGGCATGGTATCACAAGCGAAGACAGACACAAGAGATGCAATTCAAGAGTGTTTATTACACATCAAGGGTTGGAAGAAATGCCTATCTAGCCCTATATCTAAAGATGGGAGTAAGTTCAACCATCAAATAATAAATATAACAGACCTAGTAATGGCCATCATCAAAATAAAATGGCCTAAACTAAAGAAACCTATTGCCTGCCTTTAAACTAATTCAATGAATGAGTGTATGGGAAAATGTATATTATAAATGAAACATTGTCTTAAAAAAATATGTCAAAATGGCTGAGCAAACAAACTCCCTTCCCCATGTCATGTTTCTAGCATGGGGAAAAAGGGGCATACTTAGGCTGTTGAACACTGTCTGGCCTTCATGGCACGAGTATGCATCTCAGAACACAGGTCAAGGCCCTCCACGAAAAGTCTCTTGCTTTTACCAAGTCTCTGATTTGCAAGGCGCCTTGTGTTTTTCCATTAAAGTAATGTTCCTTCAAAAGTTCAATTTAAACACATTTCTTCAGGATTTCTCACTTCACAAAACTTCCAGTGTTACACTGTTCACATACTAGGTCTCCGTCGGTCGGGCTTGGACCTTTCGCTAACACTTTTCACATGGTTTACAATTCCAAAGTTTGCAATTTATAATAGGTCTCCCACCGTCGCCTCGGATCTTCCATTCACAGCTTTCCCAGTGAAGACTTTCGAATGTGCAAGGGGTTACAAAATTACCTCAGCATGACCACTTCAATATCTTACCAGATTACACTTTGCCTTTTATTGGTAGTTCCATCAAAATAACTTCACCTTGCATTTGTAACAGTTCTCTGTTCAACAAACATTTCACCAAGACTTTCGAATGGGCAGCTTTCTCTTGTAGGACCAATCGGTTACTTTGTTTCACAAGATCGCTTTTTGTTACATTCACCATATATCTTCAGGTACGTTTGTTGCATCTCTTTCAACTTGCTCTTGCAACAGTTTGAAACACACAGCCAGGCTTTTGTCTTCTTTCCTGTTGATAATTTACCGGCTGTGGTTTTACTATGCTTCTCGGTTCACCTTTCAAGACTCAAGAATCCTCCCCAAGTTTCTCCTTCCCAGGTAGGGGAACAGTCATCCCTTCTGAGGCCTCAATGAAGGACAATGTACACTTCTCAGCTTGCCATGCTGTTGCAGTTTTGTAGAAGTCGTCCTTCCTCACCTCCAGCCTTTCCTCCTGTTTGTCTCTGTGTAGCAAGGCAGGGATCCCCTGCAGGACTCAGCGTCACAGCTCCCCTGTTGCCTTCCCAACTGCAGCTCTCTGTTATGTACAGGGCCACTCCTTTTATACACCTGGCTAGTGTTGATTGGTTGCAGATGTCCGTGATAGAGGTGGAGTGCCTGATCCTGCCTGGTCTTATTAGTGTGACAATATGGTGGATTCCCATAGGAAACCATGATCTTGCTATTCCTATGGGAAATCTTCATTCCTCTTTCTTTTTTCTTTTTTTTCATCTCAGTATTTGGGGAGGGAGAGACGGAATGTGTGTGTGAATATCTTTTCAATAAGGAAGAGGGGCTAGATGGAAAATAGGGAAGGGGAATACAGCGTCTCTACCCGAGGCACTCTCCGTATAATCCCCTGAGACTCCGTATCTAGGTAATTCTTCTTCACCTGCCCACACCCAGGGTCGGGATCTAGCAGTGGTGGGTCTCCCGTAATCCCCTGAATAAGGAGTTCCCCAGAAGGGGGCAGTGAAATACCCTCGGTTTTCTCACAGTACCCAGTCTGTTGATCTGGGGTGTCTAAGCGTCTAGGGTTCAAACCTGTCATCTTCGTCTTGAGGGGCTTCCAAATTGCTGGCTTTAGGTTCGCAGTTAGCTAATATGTCTGTTTGCGTATCTGTACCTGCTTCGTCATCATCTATATCTTGATCATCCTCATCTGGGGACATCTGTGCTTCCCCTGTATTATTCACCCCGTGGCTAGGGGGTACGAGGCTGGTGTGAGACAGGCATGGTATCAAGGGAGACACAGACTCGTAAATTGTCGGGAACCAGTTCGCACGTCATATCCCTGATGTCTGAAAACATCAGGGGTCTCTTTCAGGGAGAGACTTTACCCCAGAGAGCGCGGTCTGCAGGATACAAAACAACCTGTCAGAACTGGGGCTCAGGTGAAAAGGCCGGGCAACAACAGAGCTAAAGTCGGAAAAAACACACAGGTACACAGGTCACGATATATACAAAACAGATGATATCGCTTTCCCCACAACACACTCCCCAACTCTTACCTGTGATCTGTAAGTGGCAGGTCAAGAACCTATAAGTGCTGATCTGGCCATGAACAGCGTGACAAGAACGCCCTGTGTAGTGCAGGAGTTTTCTGATGTGATGCAGGGTGAAAAAGACCTGACCTGGGAGGAACGAGGGCGCAACTAAAGTAACCAAAGTCAATGTCAATCCTCAATATGTCCCAGAGATGGTGAGAGCAGTCCAGATATAATCCATAGGTGAAGAAAGAGTCACAAGTTCCACAAAAATCCCCAGAAGAGAGCCACAATGTCCGAAGTCCAATCCAGTGCAGAGGCGTCCAGCAAAAACAATAGTGAATCCATTGAGCAGTAGGTGGTAGGGTCCAGCACCAAGATGTGATGACGAAAAAGGTCTGAGCAGGAAAACCTAGGTTGAAGTGGTGTGTGACTGGTGGAAGTGAGAGCCTAAGTACGTGAGCTGAGATGGGCGTGATGAGAATACAGAGGCTAGCAGATAGCGTGCAGTGGTGAGAACCAGGACACCGTAAGTTTGTGCTCCCAGGATGGAAGCTATCGGTGCACCAGCAGTGTGCTGCATGAAGAGAAGGGGTATCAGAGGGGTATCAGAGTCAGCTCGTGGGATTTAGAGACTATGGGCTGAAAGGAACAGGAACCATGCACCAGACGTAACATCACAGGAGAGGCAGAATATCCAGTAAAGGGCAGCCAGTGTTTAGCAGGCCGAGAAGGCAATACAGTGGACAGGGGAGCCAAGCATCTAATCAGAAGGGCAGGATACCAGCAAGCAAATCCGTAATGAAGACAAGATGATCCAAGAAGCTGGGAACCAGGACTAACAGGAGCATGACTTCAATCAAACAGGGTTGCTTTCAAGCCCTTCACCACATGGTCCTTACAGCAGTCTCTCTTGCTTTCACTGTTTAGTCTCTTGGGGTTCCCTTCCCCAAGTTTCTACTCTTCAAATGCAACAAAAGAAATGTAACATAGTTTCATTTCACTGCTCGGAGATCCCTTACCCAAGTTTCAAGCCTTGAAATGCTTTCACCAAATGTTTCACCTTAGTCGGCCTCTCAGAGTGCCCTTCCCTAAACTGAGGCCCTATAAGAGATATATTTTGACTGTATTTTTTTGTGGTATTTTTGGTATTTCGTGGTATAGTATATTTCATGGTATCTTATTTACAATAGCACATTATGCCCTTTTGGCTTCTATCTCAGAATACATTTACCATGTAAATGAAACACAAACATTCATTCAGAGCCACTCAGAGTAACACAATTTACAGTGACTAACTTTGCTTTTATATTTTACCACATGTTTAGCATCTCTCTGTATGCCAACCCAATTAAGCTGAGCACAGAATAAGTACACTGAGGCTAATTCACCTTTTTTCGAATCGTTAATCTTTATCAGAAGTTAGAAATATGCAAGTTACACAGAATGACATGTACAATGCACAACATCCACGTTGTATTTCAAATATAAACTAAACCTTTTCTGCAATGGGTTTAAAAACATTCTATTTGCAATAATGCTGAGTTCTGGCAACATTGGTCTTGAACTGTGCAACAAAACCTGGCAAAGAATGGGCTTCTGTCACATCTGAGTTTGATCACATTAATGGAGAAACATGAACCCAGTTATACATGTTTAAAATGTCACTGTGCAGCACCTAAAATGAAATGATTTAACCACTCTACACTATCTAATATCAAGCATTCATTCATTAGCATGCTCCTCAAATTAACTGACCTTACTAAAATAATCTTTAATCATGTGTGTGTCTTGAAATGCTCGTGACCCCAATCTAGTTGTTGGACAGAAGGACTCTTTATCTGGTCCACTTCCTTTCTGCCTGGACCAAACCCTCTACCAGCCTTTCTGCCACCTGCTTATCTCAAAGTCAGCCAGAGAAAAAGAGCACCTTAGACAGCTGCCAGCTCCCCAGCCAATGAGTGAGAAAAAAATCCCAGCCCTTTGTTTCTGCAAGCATATTGAAGCCTTTTTCTCAGACCTCATGTGTCATTCAAAACCACCTCCCTTTTTGTCCTTCAGCCACTCCAAGAATGTTCAGACCGTGTTCATCCTGATTGCTTACAAATGGAAAGGAATAGCTACATCTCACTGCTGTTTTCCTGCTCTGAAAGTTTTTTATACAATGCAATGTCTTTAGTAGAACGGATCTCACACTCCATACTTCTAATTTGTCACATCCCCATTCAGACACAGTGCAGCTTTAAGCCTGCACATTTATTATTTCATTTCCAAACTAGAATGCATTTCCATCTATCTCCACCAAGTTTACAACCGGCATGAACTGATTTGCACTGATTGTTAGTATCGGAATCTGTTATATGTTAAATGGATAAGGTAAATTAGTATGTTAGTTTTTATTCTAGTACATCTCAGCCCACAACCGTGGTATCATGGTGCAAAGTGATTATTTTTCTAGCATGTGTTCTGTGCATTCCCAATATTGGCATCTATTAAATTCAGCCTGAGTCTCACACATGAGTCACACACATGAGTCTCACACCCTTGGCCCTAATTAAAATTCAGACCTTTGCTAAAATGTGGATGTTGAAATGTGGAGCTACCCTTATGTAACGCTCACCTGGTTTCCGCAAGGGCGTTGGGGCACGGTTGGAGCCCTCCCTTGGTCTGGTTCCTCAGAATCACCTTCCCCCTCCCAGAGTGTTTGGCCCTGCGGCTCAGGAGATGGATGTTGCCCCTGTGTGAAGAGGAGAGGCAATGAGAATGGAGTGGGGATCCCGTGACTTCCCCCAGCCCTTTTGTGCCAGAATATGATGGACAAGCACTTTCCCATAGACGCTCACCTGTAGTTTTGTAATGTTGGACTATCCATCCTGCCTTTCCTAGCAGGGGCACATAGAACGGGCCGAACTAACTTCACTGTCCCGTGGAAAGGTTGATCCAGACGGGCTGCGACCAATCCAAGTATGAGGTAAGTCTTTAGTATGATTATAGTTCGGTCAAAATAACCGTATTCCATCTAACGGTAATTCTTGCAATGTCTCATGTATATATGCGGCCGTGTGAGCGCATATAAGTTCTAATCTGTTTGTTCTATTCCCTCGTAGGTGCAGGCCGACGATGAAGAATGGTGTCCGGGCCTTCAATGAAGATTCGTGGTTGCAAGAGGGCGTCTCCAGCTCCGACCGTGGTGGAATGTTGTCTCGGAAGAAGACTCGACTCAGGCCGTAATGAAATGGAGGTAAGAAGAAGAGTCCGGCACAGGCCACAATGAGTTGCAGGCAAGAGGCGCGTTCAGCGATGCAGCAGCTGGAGCGCTAGCAATGTAGAGGTTGGCAACAGGTAAGGTGTCTGCTCAGCGATGTAGCGGCTGATGACAGGTAAGGTGCGTGCTCAGCGATGTGGGCGACAGGTAAGATGCATACTCAGGGATGTAGCGGCTGGCCACAGGTAAGAGGCGCGCTCAGCAATGTGGAGGTTGGTAGCAGATGGAGCGACTGGCAGCAGGTAAGACGTGTCAGCAGCGACGGAGTAGCTGGAGAGAAGACGCTCGCAGAGATGAGGCGAAAGACTGCTGGTAAGAAGTGTTCCCAGGAAATCTCGAAGATGAGGCTGTAATCCAGCGAGGCACAGGTAGGTACAGCGGAGAGCGTTACACTGCTTGGAAGCAGAAGAAAGCGAAGCAAGGGCATGTGGATGAGCTGGCCTTATATAGGCTGGTTCAGGCCCCTCCCATAGCTCTGCCTACAAACTCCACCTTGTCCTTCTTTGGGCCTGTAGCACGTGCCTTCCAGTTCTGTTTCCTTGGACCACGCCCAGCCCAGTTGCACATGCCCTAGGCCTAGAGTGTGCAGAGCACACTTTAAGATAAGCCTGGCACCAGAGGCACCAGGACTGGGTCCAATGGGACCATGGAGATGAGGATGGACTGGCTCCATGACCAGTGGCCATGACAGCACTCCCCCGCAAGGCCCCTTTCATGGGCTACCTCCTCCCTGGCCCAGGCTTGGTGGGGTTATTGCTATGAAATTGCCTGATTAGTCGAGGCGCATGGATAAACTCCACAGGTTCCCAGGTGCGATCTTGCGGCCCATAACCCTTCCAGTCGATCAAGTAGTACAGCTTTGATTGCACTATCTTGGAGTCCAAAATGTCGTTAACCTCATATTCAGGTTCTCCGTCAATGATTTTGGGTTCTGGTGGTTGTGTATTTCTTGTCTCAGGCTTCACTGGTTTTAAAAGAGAAACATGAAATACGGGATGGATTCGTAAATTGTCTGGTAGTTCTAGCTTTACAGCGGCCGGGTTGATGATGGCCTTGATGAGATAGGGCCCAAGATATCTGGGGCGGAAGACCCGTGGTCCTTTTAGCGAGATGTTTCTGGCCGCTAACCACACTTTATCTCCGGTTTGGTAGCATGGAGCTTCCCTTCTATGCCGGTCAGCAAACTTCTTTTGTTGTTCTTTGGCTTTAGCTAAGTTCTTGGTTGCTTCCTTGAGGGTTTGAGTGATAGTTTTATGTAGAGAGGTAATTGCTGGCCTTTCCAGTTCATCAAGTGGGTCAAAGGAAGATGTCCGAGGGTGCCAACCGTTCATGATGAAGAATGGGGTTTGTCCCGTGCTAGTGTGAATAGAGTTATTGTAAGCAAACTCCGTTAGCCACAAAACATCTTTCCAGGATCCCTCTGTCTGTTGTTGCATACACATCAGATACTGCTCCAGTGTCTGGTTAGTCCTTTCAGTTTGACCATCGGTCTGGGGATCGAGACTGGTAGAAAGGCGGAGATCAATCTGCTCTATTTTGCAGCAATTCCTCCAGAAGGCTGAGACAAATTGCGTTCCGCGATCAAAGATCAATGCAGAGGGGAAGCCATGCAACTTGACTATTTGCTCCTGGAACACGGTGGCCAGGATTCCAGCTGTAGGGAGTCCTTTTAGTGGAATAAAGTGTGCCATTTTAGAGAATAAGTCCACCACAACTAAGATGGTGTTGAAGCCATCGCAAGGGGGTAAGTCTGTAATGAGATCCATGGACAAAGTATGCCAAGGCACCGGTGGTACGCTTAGGGGATGTAATAATCCTGTGGGATTGGTCTTTTGAGATTTTTGTTGTGTGCACACCCCACAAGTTGCAATGAATTGGGCCACATCCTTTCTCCAGGTGGTCCACCAATAGTTCTTCCTGATCTTAGCCTGTGTCTTGGTAATCCCGGGGTGTCCTTCCACTAGTGAGTCGTGGTAGTTAGCAATAATCTTGTTTTGGATCTTTCTGTCCTTAATGTATAGCCTTCCCTGAAAATAGGGTAAGTTGTTCATGACAGAATACTGATCTCCCTTACTCAACCATTCTTGTTGAGTGGTTAGATACATTTGTGATTGGAGGTCGGCCTTTAATTCTCCCCAACAGGTGGTTACTGCAATCTGACTCTCAATTCGTTCTTCCGGAATAATGGATACTGGTTCTGATGGGATGAATGCGTCCTGGTTATCACCCATTCGCGACAGGGCGTCAGTTTTTTGGAGCTGACAAGATGATTGGGCCTTGGCTGTCTTTAAATACTGCAAGTTGCGATGGTCCGTGATAACGATGACAGTATGCCTAGCCCCAGGAGGTAATGCCTCCAGTTTTTAAAGGCTCCCTTGATAGTCAATAGTTCTTTGTCAGTTATAGTATAATTCTTCTCAGGTGCTGTGAATTTGCGGGACCAGAATGCTATAGGATGCAACTGTCCAGTGTCAGGGTCTCTCTGTGATAACACCGCTCCCAAGGCCACATTGGAGGCGTCGGTCTCAACCATATAAGGGAGACCGGGTCGAGGGTGTCAGAGGATAGGGGCTGAAGTGAAGGCTGATTTCAATTCTTGAAATGCTTTTTCAGCATCGGAGGTCCAAGAGAGCTTTTTATTCTTTTTTAGCAAGGAGGTGATAGGATAGACGATTTGCGAAAATCCTGGGATAAAGCGCCGATAGAATTTGGCAAACCCGAGTACACCCTAAACTCCTTTGATTGATGTTGGAGATGGCTAATGAAGGATTGCTTCCACTTTACGAGTATCCATGTGTACTCCCCGAGGAGTAAGCATGAAGGCCAAGAACTTGACTTCTGTAACGTGGAAAAAACATTTTTCCAATTTGGCAAATAATTGGTTCTTACGGAGCTTTTCCAATACCACTCTCACATGGCCCACATGTTCTCCCTTGGATGCCAAATAAATGAGGATATCATCGATATAAACAAGGACACAGATGTCTAGCAGTTCGTGGAGTACGTCGTTTATAAAGAACTGGAATGCGGATGGTGCATTGCATAGCCCAAAGGGCATAACCTGATACTCGAAGAGCCCATATTTGGTTTGGACTGCTGTCTTCCATTCGTTGCCTTTTTTCACTCTGACCAGGTGGTAAGCCCCTGGCAGATCCAGCTTCGTATAGATTTGGGCATTCTTCACCTAGTTGAGCAGTTTGGGAATGAGTGGCAGAGGATACCTATTTTTGACGGTAATCTGGTTTAACGCCCTATAATCTATGCAGGTCCTGAGGTCCCCTTCTTTCTTCCGTACAAAGAAGAGAGCTGAGGAGGCCAGGGACTTGGATGGACGGATGAATCCATTAGCTAGATACTGATCGAGATAGCATGGGGAAAAAGGGGCATACTTAGGCTGTTGAACACTGTCTGGCCTTCATGGCACGAGTATGCATCTCAGAACACAGGTCAAGGCCCTCCACGAAAAGTCTCTTGCTTTTACCAAGTCTCTGATTTGCAAGGCGCCTTGTGTTTTTCCATTAAAGTAATGTTCCTTCAAAAGTTCAATTTAAACACATTTCTTCAGGATTTCTCACTTCACAAAACTTCCAGTATTACACTGTTCACATACTAGGTCTCCGTCGGTCGGGCTTGGACCTTTCGCTAACACTTTTCACATAGTTTACAATTCCAAAGTTTGCAATTTATAATAGGTCTCCCACCGTCGGACTCGGATCTTCCATTCACAGCTTTCCCAGTGAAGACTTTCGAATGTGCAAGGGGTTACAAAATTACCTCAGCATGACCACTTCAATATCTTACCAGATTACACTTTGCCTTTTATTGGTAGTTCCATCAAAATAACTTCACCTTGCATTTGTAACATTTCTCTGTTCAACAAACATTTCACCAAGACTTTCGAATGGGCAGCTTTCTCTTGCAGGACCAATCGGTTACTTTGTTTCACAAGATCGCTTTTTGTTACATTCACCATATATCTTCAGATACGTTTGTTGCATCTCTTTCAACTTGCTCTTGAAACAGTTTCAAACACGCAGCCAGGCTTTTGTCTTCTTTCCTGTTGATAATTTACCGGCTGTGGTTTTACTATGCTTCTCGGTTCACCTTTCAAGACTCAAGAATCCTCCCCAAGTATCTCCTTCCCAGGTAGGGGAACAGTCATCCCTTCTGAGGCCTCAATGAAGGACAATGTACACTTCTCAGCTTGCCATGCTGTTGCAGTTTTGTAGAACTCGTCCTTCCTCACCTCCAGCCTTTCCTCCTGTTTGTCTCTGTGTAGCAAGGCAGGGATCCCCTGCAGGACTCAGCGTCACAGCTCCCCTGTTGCCTTCCCAACTGCAGCTCTCTGTTATGTACAGGGCCACTCCTTTTATACACCTGGCTAGTGTTGAGTGGTTGCAGATGTCCGTGATTGAGGTGGAGTGCCTGATCCTGCCTGGTCTTATTAGTGTGACAATATGGTGGATTCCCATAGGAAACCATGATCTTGCTATTCCTATGGGAAATCTTCATTCCTCTTTCTTTTTTCTTTTTTTTCATCTCAGTATTTGGGGAGGGAGAGACGGAATGTGTGTGTGAATATCTTTTCAATAAGGAAGAGGGGCTAGATGGAAAATAGGGAAGGGGAATACAGCGTCTCTACCCGAGGCACTCTCCGTATAATCCCCTGAGACTCCGTATCTAGGTAATTCTTCTTCACCTGCCCACACCCAGGGTCGGGATCTAGCAGTGGTGGGTCTCCCCTAATCCCCTGAATAAGGAGTTCCCCAGAAGGGGGCAGTGAAATACCCTCGGTTTTCTCACAGTACCGTCTGTTGATCTGGGGTGTCTAAGCGTCTAGGGTTCAAACCTGTCATCTTCGTCTTGAGGGGCTTCCAAATTGCTGGCTTTAGGTTCGCAGTTAGCTAATATGTCTGTTTGCGTATCTATACCTTCTTCGTCATCATCTATATCTTGATCATCCTCATCTGGGGACATCTGTGCTTCCCCTGTATTATTCACCCCGTGGCTAGGGGGTACGAGGCTGGTGTGAGACAGGCATGGTATCAAGGGAGACACAGACTTGTAAATTGTCGGGAACCAGTTCGCACGTCATATCCGTGATGTCTGAAAACACCAGGGGTCTCTTTCAGGGAGAGACTTTACCCCAGAGAGCACGGTCTGCAGGATACAAAACAACCTGTCAGAACTGGGGCTCAGGTGAAAAGGCCGGGCAACAACAGAGCTAAAGTGGGAAAAAACACACAGGTACACAGGTCACGATATATACAAAACAGATGATATCGCTTTCCCCACAACACACTCCCCAACTCTTACCTGCGATCTGTAAGTGGCAGGTCAAGAACCTATAAGTGCTGATCTGGCCATGAACAGCGTGACAAGAACGCCCTGTGTAGTGCAGGAGTTTTCTGATGTGATGCAGGGTGAAAAAGACCTGACCTGGGAGGAACGAGGGCGCAACTAAAGTAACCAAAGTCAATGTCAATCCTCAATATGTCCCAGAGATGGTGAGAGCAGTCCAGATATAATCCATAGGTGAAGAAAGAGTCACAAGTTCCACAAAAATCCCCAGAAGAGAGCCACAATGTCCGAAGTCCAATCCAGTGCAGAGGCGTCCAGCAAAAACAATAGTGAATCCATTGAGCAGTAGGTGGTAGGGTCCAGCACCAAGATGTGATGACGAAAAAGGTCTGAGCAGGAAAACCTAGGTTGAAGTGGTGTGTGACTGGTGGAAGTGAGAGCCTAAGTACGTGAGCTGAGATGGGCGTGATGAGAATACAGAGGCTAGCAGATAGCGTGCAGTGGTGAGAACCAGGACACCGTAAGTTTGTGCTCCCAGGATGGAAGCTATCGGTGCACCAGCAGTGTGCTGCATGAAGAGAAGGGGTATCAGAGGGGTATCAGAGTCAGCTCGTGGGATTTAGAGACTATGGGCTGAAAGGAACAGGAACCATGCACCAGACGTAACATCACAGGAGAGGCAGAATATCCAGTAAAGGGCAGCCAGTGTTTAGCAGGCCGAGAAGGCAATACAGTGGACAGGGGAGCCAAGCATCTAATCAGAAGGGCAGGATACCAGCAAGCAAATCCGTAATGAAGACAAGATGATCCAAGAAGCTGGGAACCAGGACTAACAGGAGCATGACTTCAATCAAACAGGGTTGCTTTCAAGCCCTTCACCACATGGTCCTTACAGCAGTCTCTCTTGCTTTCACTGTTTAGGCTCTTGGGGTTCCCTTCCCCAAGTTTCTACTCTTCAAATGCAACAAAAGAAATGTAACATAGTTTCATTTCACTGCTCAGAGATCCCTTACCCAATTTTCAACCCTTGAAATGCTTTCACCAAATGTTTCACCTTAGTCGGCCTCTCAGAGTGCTCTTCCCTAAACTGAGGCCCTATAAGAGATATATTTTGACTGTATTTTTTTGTGGTATTTTTGGTATTTCGTGGTATAGTATATTTCATGGTATCTTATTTACAATAGCACATTATGCCCTTTTGGCTTCTATCTCAGAATACATTTACCATGTAAATGAAACACAAACATTCATTCAGAGCCACTCAGAGTAACACAATTTACAGTGACTAACTTTGCTTTTATATTTTACCACATGTTTAGCATCTCTCTGTATGCCAACCCAATAAAGCTGAGCACAGAATAAGTACACTGAGGCTAATTCACCTTTTTTTGAATCGTTAATCTTTATCAGAAGTTAGAAATATGCAAGTTACACAGAATGACATGTACAATGCACAACATCCACGTTGTATTTCAAACATAAACTAAACCTTTTCTGCAATGGGTTTCAAAACATTCTATTTGCAATAATGCTGAGTTCTGGCAACATTGGTCTTGAACTGTGCAACAAAACCTGGCAAAGAATGGGCTTCCGTCACATCTGAGTTTGATCACATTAATGGAGAAACATGAACCCAGTTATACATGTTTAAAATGTCACTGTGCAGCACCTAAAAATGAAATGATTTAACCACTCTACACTATCTAATATCAAGCATTCACTCATTAGCATGCTCCTCAAATTAACTGACCTTACTAAAATAATCTTTAATCATGTGTGTGTCTTGAAATGCTCGTGACCCCAATCTAGTTGTTGGACAGAAGGACTCTTTATCTGGTCCACTTCCTTTCTGCCTGGACCAAACCCTCTACCAGCCTTTCTGCCACCTGCTTATCTCAAAGTCAGCCAGAGAAAAAGAGCACCTTAGACAGCTGCCAGCTCCCCAGCCAATGAGTGAGAAAAAAATCCCAGCCCTTTGTTTCTGCAAGCAGATTGAAGCCTTTTTCTCAGACCTCATGTGTCATATAAAACCACCTCCCTTTTTGTCCTTCAGCCAATCCAAGAATGTTCAGACCGTGTTCATCCTGATTGCTTACAAATGGAAAGGAATAGCTACATCTCACTGCTGTTTTCCTGCTCTGAAAGTTTTTTATACAATGCAATGTCTTTAGTAGAACGGATCTCACACTCCATACTTCTAATTTGTCACATCCCCATTCAGACACAGTGCAGCTTTAAGCCTGCACATTTATTATTTCATTTCCAAACTAGAATGCATTTCCATCTATCTCCACCAAGTTTACAACCGGCATGAACTGATTTGCACTGATTGTTAGTATCGGAATCTGTTATATGTTAAATGGATAAGGTAAATTAGTATGTTAGTTTTTATTCTAGTACATCTCAGCCCACAACCGTGGTATCATGGTGCAAAGTGATTATTTTTCTAGCATGTGTTCTGTGCATTCCCAATATTGGCATCTATTAAATTCAACCTGAGTCTCACACATGAGTCACACACATGAGTCTCACACCCTTGGCCCTAATTAAAATTCAGACCTTTGCTAAAATGTGGATGTTGAAATGTGGAGCTACCCTTATGTAACGCTCACCTGGTTTCCGCAAGGGCGTTGGGGCACGGTTGGAGCCCTCCCTTGGTCTGGTTCCTCAGAATCACCTTCCCCCTCCGAGAGTGTTTGGCCCTGCGGCTCAGGAGATGGATGTTGCCCCTGTGTGAAGAGGAGAGGCAATGAGAATGGAGTGGGGATCCCGTGACTTCCCCCAGCCCTTTCGTGCCAGAATATGATGGACAAGCACTTTCCCATAGACGCTCACCTGTAGTTTTGTAATGTTGGACTATCCATCCTGCCTTTCCTAGCAGGGGCACATAGAACGGGCCGAACTAACTTCACTGGCCCGTGGAAAGGTTGATCCAGACGGGGTGCGACCAATCCAAGTATGAGGTAAGTCTTTAGTATGATTATAGTTCGGTCAAAATAACCGTATTCCATCTAACGGTAATTCTTGCAATGTCTCATGTATATATGCGGCCGTGTGAGCGCATATAAGTTCTAATCTGTTCTATTCCCTCGTAGGTGCAGGCCGACGATGAAGAATGGTGTCCGGGCCTTCAATGAAGATTCGTGGTTGCAAGAGGGCGTCTCCAGCTCCGACCGTGGTGGAATGTTGTCTCGGAAGAAGACTCGACTCAGGCCGTAATGAAATGGAGGTAAGAAGAAGAGACCAGCACAGGCCACAATGAGTTGCAGGCAAGAGGCGCGTTCAGCGATGCAGCAGCTGGAGCGCTAGCAATGTAGAGGTTGGCAACAGGTAAGGTGTCTGCTCAGCGATGTAGCGGCTGATGACAGGTAAGGTGCGTGCTCAGCGATGTGGGCGACAGGTAAGATGCATACTCAGGGATGTAGCGGCTGGCCACAGGTAAGAGGCGCGCTCAGCAATGTGGAGGTTGGTAGCAGATGGAGCGACTGGCAGCAGGTAAGACGTGTCCGCAGCGACGGAGTAGCTGGAGAGAAGACGCTCGCGGAGATGAGGCGAAAGACTGCTGGTAAGAAGTGTTCCCAGGAAATCTCGAAGATGAGGCTGTAATCCAGCGAGGCACAGGTAGGTACAGCGGAGAGCGTTACACTGCTTGGAAGCAGAAGAAAGCGAAGCAAGGGCATGTGGATGAGCTGGCCTTATATAGGCTGGTTCAGGCCCCTCCCATAGCTCTGCCTACAAACTCCACCTTGTCCTTCTTTGGGCCTGTAGCACGTGCCTTCCAGTTCTGTTTCCTTGGACCACGCCCAGCCCAGTTGCACATGCCCTAGGCCTAGAGTGTGCAGAGCACACTTTAAGATAAGCCTGGCACCAGAGGCACCAGGACTGTTCAATGGGACCATGGAGATGAGGATGGACTGGCTCCATGACCAGTGGCCATGACAGCACTCCCCCGCAAGGCCCCTTTCATGGGCTACCTCCTCCCTGGCCCAGGCTTGGTGGGGTTATTGCTATGAAATTGCCTGATTAGTCGAGGCGCATGGATAAACTCCACAGGTTCCCAGGTGCGATCTTGCGGCCCATAACCATTCCAGTCGATCAAGTAGTACAGCTTTGATTGCACTATCTTGGAGTCCAAAATGTCGTTAACCTCATATTCAGGTTCTCCGTCAATGATTTTGGGTTCTGGTGGTTGTGTAATTCTTGTCTCAGGCTTCACTGGTTTTAAAAGAGAAACATGAAATACGGGATGGATTCGTAAATTGTCTGGTAGTTCTAGCTTTACAGCGGCCGGGTTGATGATGGCCTTGATGAGATAGGGCCCAAGATATCTGGGGCGGAAGACCCGTGGTCCTTTTAGCGAGATGTTTCTGGCCGCTAACCACACTTTATCTCCGGTTTGGTAGCATGGAGCTTCCCTTCTATGCCGGTCAGCAAACTTCTTTTGTTGTTCTTTGGCTTTAGCTAAGTTCTTGGTTGCTTCCTTGAGGGTTTGAGTGATAGTTTTATGTAGAGAGGTAATTGCTGGCCTTTCCAGTTCATCAAGTGGGTCAAAGGAAGATGTCCGAGGGTGCCAACCGTTCATGATGAAGAATGGGGTTTGTCCCATGCTAGTGTGAATAGAGTTATTGTAAGCAAACTCCGTTAGCCACAAAACATCTTTCCAGGATCCCTCTGTCTGTTGTTGCATACACGTCAGATACTGCTCCAGTGTCTGGTTAGTCCTTTCAGTTTGACCATCGGTCTGGGGATGGAGACTGGTAGAAAGACGGAGATCAATCTGCTCTATTTTGCAGCAATTCCTCCAGAAGGCTGAGACAAATTGCGTTCCGCGATCAAAGATCAATGCAGAGGGGAAGCCATGCAACTTGACTATTTGCTCCTGGAACACGGTGGCCAGGATTCCAGCTGTAGGGAGTCCTTTTAGTGGAATAAAGTGTGCCATTTTAGAGAATAAGTCCACCACTACTAAGATGGTGTTGAAGCCATCGCAAGGGGGTAAGTCTGTAATGAGATCCATGGACAAAGTATGCCAAGGCACCGGTGGTACACTTAGGGGATGTAATAATCCTGTGGGATTGGTCTTTTGAGATTTTTGTTGTGTGCACACCCCACAAGTTGCAATGAATTGGGCCACATCCTTTCTCCAGGTGGGCCACCAA
The DNA here is from genome assembly GCF_040938575.1 of Ambystoma mexicanum. NCBI lineage: Eukaryota > Metazoa > Chordata > Amphibia > Caudata > Ambystomatidae > Ambystoma > Ambystoma mexicanum. The sequence goes on along the minus strand of NC_090926.1, from coordinate 574,668,794 downwards.
TAGTTCTTCCTGATCTTAGCCTGTGTCTTGGTAATCCCGGGGTGTCCTTCCACTAGTGAGTCGTGGTAGTTAGCAATAATCTTGTTTTGGATCTTTCTGTCCTTAATGTATAGCCTTCCCTGAAAATAGGGTAAGTTGTTCATGACAGAATACTGATCTCCCTTACTCAACCATTCTTGTTGAGTGGTTAGATACATTTGTGATTGGAGGTCGGCCTTTAATTCTCCCCAACAGGTGGTTACTGCAATCTGACTCTCAATTCGTTCTTCCGGAATAATGGATACTGGTTCTGATGGGATGAATGCGTCCTGGTTATCACCCATTCGCGACAGGGCGTCAGCTTTTTGGAGCTGACAAGATGATTGGGCCTTTGCTGTCTTTAAATACTGCAAGTTGCGATGGTCCGTGATAACGGTGACAGTATGCCTAGCCCCAGGAGGTAATGCCTCCAGTTTTTAAAGGCTCCCTTGATAGTCAATAGTTCTTTGTCAGTTATAGTATAATTCTTCTCAGGTGCTGTGAATTTGCGGGACCAGAATGCTATAGGATGCAACTGTCCAGTGTCAGGGTCTCTCTGTGATAACACCGCTCCCAAGGCCACATTGGAGGCGTCGGTCTCAACCATATAAGGGAGACCGGGTCGAGGGTGTCAGAGGATAGGGGCTGAAGTGAAGGCTGATTTCAATTCTTGAAATGCTTTTTCAGCATCGGAGGTCCAAGAGAGCTTTTTATTCTTTTTTAGCAAGGAGGTGATAGGATAGACGATTTGCGAAAATCCTGGGATAAAGCGCCGATAGAAATTGGCAAACCTGAGTACACCCTAAACTCCTTTGATTGATGTTGGAGATGGCTAATGAAGGATTGCTTCCACTTTACGAGTATCCATGTGTACTCCCCGAGGAGTAAGCATGAAGGCCAAGAACTTGACTTCTGTAACGTGGAAAAAACATTTTTCCAATTTGGCGAATAATTGGTTCTTACGGAGCTTTTCCAATACCACTCTCACATGGCCCACATGTTCTCCCTTGGATGCCAAATAAATGAGGATATCATCGATATAAACAAGGACACAGATGTCTAGCAGTTCGTGGAGTACGTCGTTTATAAAGAACTGGAATGCGGATGGTGCATTGCATAGCCCAAAGGGCATAACTTGATACTCGAAGAGCCCATATTTGGTTTGGACTGCTGTCTTCCATTCGTTGCCTTTTTTCACTCTGACCAGGTGGTAAGCCCCTGGCAGATCCAGCTTCGTATAGATTTGGGCATTCTTCACCTAGTTGAGCAGTTTGGGAATGAGTGGCAGAGGATACCTATTTTTGACGGTAATCTGGTTTAACGCCCTATAATCTATGCAGGTCCTGAGGTCCCCTTCTTTCTTCGGTACAAAGAAGAGAGCTGAGGAGGCCAGGGACTTGGATGGACGGATGAATCCATTAGCTAGATACTGATCGAGATAGCATGGGGAAAAAGGGGCATACTTAGGCTGTTGAACACTGTCTGGCCTTCATGGCACGAGTATGCATCTCAGAACACAGGTCAAGGCCCTCCACGAAAAGTCTCTTGCTTTTACCAAGTCTCTGATTTGCAAGGCGCCTTGTGTTTTTCCATTAAAGTAATGTTCCTTCAAAAGTTCAATTTAAACACATTTCTTCAGGATTTCTCACTTCACAAAACTTCCAGTGTTACACTGTTCACATACTAGGTCTCCGTCGGTCGGGCTTGGACCTTTCGCTAACACTTTTCACATAGTTTACAATTCCAAAGTTTGCAATTTATAATAGGTCTCCCACCGTCGGACTCGGATCTTCCATTCACAGCTTTCCCAGTGAAGACTTTCGAATGTGCAAGGGGTTACAAAATTACCTCAGCATGACCACTTCAATATCTTACCAGATTACACTTTGCCTTTTATTGGTAGTTCCATCAAAATAACTTCACCTTGCATTTGTAACAGTTCTCTGTTCAACAAACATTTCACCAAGACTTTCGAATGGGCAGCTTTCTCTTGCAGGACCAATCGGTTACTTTGTTTCACAAGATCGCTTTTTGTTACATTCACCATATATCTTCAGGTACGTTTGTTGCATCTCTTTCAACTTGCTCTTGCAACAGTTTGAAACACACAGCCAGGCTTTTGTCTTCTTTCCTGTTGATAATTTACCGGCTGTGGTTTTACTATGCTTCTCGGTTCACCTTTCAAGACTCAAGAATCCTTCCCAAGTTTCTCCTTCCCAGGTAGGGGAACAGTCATCCCTTCTGAGGCCTCAATGAAGGACAATGTACACTTCTCAGCTTGCCATGCTGTTGCAGTTTTGTAGAAGTCGTCCTTCCTCACCTCCAGCCTTTCCTCCTGTTTGTCTCTGTGTAGCAAGGCAGGGATCCCCTGCAGGACTCAGCGTCACAGCTCCCCTGTTGCCTTCCCAACTGCAGCTCTCTGTTATGTACAGGGCCACTCCTTTTATACACCTGGCTAGTGTTGATTGGTTGCAGATGTCCGTGATTGAGGTGGAGTGCCTGATCCTGCCTGGTCTTATTAGTGTGACAATATGGTGGATTCCCATAGGAAACCATGATCTTGCTATTCCTATGGGAAATATTCATTCCTCTTTCTTTTTTCTTTTTTTTCATCTCAGTATTTGGGGAGGGAGAGACGGAATGTGTGTGTGAATATCTTTTCAATAAGGAAGAGGGGCTAGATGGAAAATAGGGAAGGGGAATACAGCGTCTCTACCCGAGGCACTCTCCGTATAATCCCCTGAGACTCCGTATCTAGGTAATTCTTCTTCACCTGCCCACACCCAGGGTCGGGATCTAGCAGTGGTGGGTCTCCCGTAATCCCCTGAATAAGGAGTTCCCCAGAAGGGGGCAGTGAAATACCCTCGGTTTTCTCACAGTACCCAGTCTGTTGATCTGGGGTGTCTAAGCGTCTAGGGTTCAAACCTGTCATCTTCGTCTTGAGGGGCTTCCAAATTGCTGGCTTTAGGTTCGCAGTTAGCTAATATGTCTGTTTGCGTATCTGTACCTGCTTCGTCATCATCTATATCTTGATCATCCTCATCTGGGGACATCTGTGCTTCCCCTGTATTATTCACCCCGTGGCTAGGGGGTACGAGGCTGGTGTGAGACAGGCATGGTATCAAGGGAGACACAGACTCGTAAATTGTCGGGAACCAGTTCGCACGTCATATCCCTGATGTCTGAAAACATCAGGGGTCTCTTTCAGGGAGAGACTTTACCCCAGAGATCGCGGTCTGCAGGATACAAAACAACCTGTCAGAACTGGGGCTCAGGTGAAAAGGCCGGGCAACAACAGAGCTAAAGTGGGAAAAAACACACAGGTACACAGGTCACGATATATACAAAACAGATGATATCGCTTTCCCCACAACACACTCCCCAACTCTTACCTGTGATCTGTAAGTGGCAGGTCAAGAACCTATAAGTGCTGATCTGGCCATGAACAGCGTGACAAGAATGCCCTGTGTAGTGCAGGAGTTTTCTGATGTGATGCAGGGTGAAAAAGACCTGACCTGGGAGGAACGAGGGCGCAACTAAAGTAACCAAAGTCAATGTCAATCCTCAATATGTCCCAGAGATGGTGAGAGCAGTCCAGATATAATCCATAGGTGAAGAAAGAGTCACAAGTTCCACAAAAATCCCCAGAAGAGAGCCACAATGTCCGAAGTCCAATCCAGTGCAGAGGCGTCCAGCAAAAACAATAGTGAATCCATTGAGCAGTAGGTGGTAGGGTCCAGCACCAAGATGTGATGACGAAAAAGGTCTGAGCAGGAAAACCTAGGTTGAAGTGGTGTGTGACTGGTGGAAGTGAGAGCCTAAGTACGTGAGCTGAGATGGGCGTGATGAGAATACAGAGGCTAGCAGATAGCGTGCAGTGGTGAGAACCAGGACACCGTAAGTTTGTGCTCCCAGGATGGAAGCTATCGGTGCACCAGCAGTGTGCTGCATGAAGAGAAGGGGTATCAGAGGGGTATCAGAGTCAGCTCGTGGGATTTAGAGACTATGGGCTGAAAGGAACAGGAACCATGCACCAGACGTAACATCACAGGAGAGGCAGAATATCCAGTAAAGGGCAGCCAGTGTTTAGCAGGCCGAGAAGGCAATACAGTGGACAGGGGAGCCAAGCATCTAATCAGAAGGGCAGGATACCAGCAAGCAAATCCGTAATGAAGACAAGATGATCCAAGAAGCTGGGAACCAGGACTAACAGGAGCATGACTTCAATCAAACAGGGTTGCTTTCAAGCCCTTCACCACATGGTCCTTACAGCAGTCTCTCTTGCTTTCACTGTTTAGGCTCTTGGGGTTCCCTTCCCCAAGTTTCTACTCTTCAAATGCAACAAAAGAAATGTAACATAGTTTCATTTCACTGCTCAGAGATCCCTTACCCAAGTTTCAAGCCTTGAAATGCTTTCACCAAATGTTTCACCTTAGTCGGCCTCTCAGAGTGCCCTTCCCTAAACTGAGGCCCTATAAGAGATATATTTTGACTGTATTTTTTTGTGGTATTTTTGGTATTTCGTGGTATAGTATATTTCATGGTATCTTATTTACAATAGCACATTATGCCCTTTTGGCTTCTATCTCAGAATACATTTACCATGTAAATGAAACACAAACATTCATTCAGAGCCACTCAGAGTAACACAATTTACAGTGACTAACTTTGCTTTTATATTTTACCACATGTTTAGCATCTCTCTGTATGCCAACCCAATAAAGCTGAGCACAGAATAAGTACACTGAGGCTAATTCACCTTTTTTTGAATCGTTAATCTTTATCAGAAGTTAGAAATATGCAAGTTACACAGAATGACATGTACAATGCACAACATCCACGTTGTATTTCAAACATAAACTAAACCTTTTCTGCAATAGGTTTCAAAACATTCTATTTGCAATAATGCTGAGTTCTGGCAACATTGGCCTTGAACTGTGCAACAAAACCTGGCAAAGAATGGGCTTCCGTCACATCTGAGTTTGATCACATTAATGGAGAAACATGAACCCAGTTATACAAGTTTAAAATGTCACTGTGCAGCACCTAAAAATGAAATGATTTAACCACTCTACACTATCTAATATCAAGCATTCACTCATTAGCATGCTCCTCAAATTAACTGACCTTACTAAAATAATCTTTAATCATGTGTGTGTCTTGAAATGCTCGTGACCCCAATCTAGTTGTTGGACAGAAGGACTCTTTATCTGGTCCACTTCCTTTCTGCCTGGACCAAACCCTCTACCAGCCTTTCTGCCACCTGCTTATCTCAAAGTCAGCCAGAGAAAAAGAGCACCTTAGACAGCTGCCAGCTCCCCAGCCAATGAGTGAGAAAAAAATCCCAGCCCTTTGTTTCTGCAAGCATATTGAAGCCTTTTTCTCAGACCTCATGTGTCATATAAAACCACCTCCCTTTTTGTCCTTCAGCCAATCCAAGAATGTTCAGACCGTGTTCATCCTGATTGCTTACAAATGGAAAGGAATAGCTACATCTCACTGCTGTTTTCCTGCTCAGAAAGTTTTTATACAATGCAATGTCTTTAGTAGAACGGATCTCACACTCCATACTTCTAATTTGTCACATCCCCATTCAGACACAGTGCAGCTTTAAGCCTGCACATTTATTATTTCATTTCCAAACTAGAATGCATTTCCATCTATCTCCACCAAGTTTACAACCGGCATGAACTGATTTGCACTGATTGTTAGTATCGGAATCTGTTATATGTTAAATGGATAAGGTAAATTAGTATGTTAGTTTTTATTCTAGTACATCTCAGCCCACAACCGTGGTATCATGGTGCAAAGTGATTATTTTTCTAGCATGTGTTCTGTGCATTCCCAATATTGGCATCTATTAAATTCAACCTGAGTCTCACACATGAGTCACACACATGAGTCTCACACCCTTGGCCCTAATTAAAATTCAGACCTTTGCTAAAATGTGGATGTGGAAATGTGGAGCTACCCTTATGTAACGCTCACCTGGTTTCCGCAAGGGCGTTGGGGCACGGTTGGAGCCCTCCCTTGGTCTGGTTCCTCAGAATCACCTTCCCCCTCCGAGAGTGTTTGGCCCTGCGGCTCAGGAGATGGATGTTGCCCCTGTGTGAAGAGGAGAGGCAATGAGAATGGAGTGGGGATCCCGTGACTTCCCCCAGCCCTTTCGTGCCAGAATATGATGGACAAGCACTTTCCCATAGACGCTCACCTGTAGTTTTGTAATGTTGGACTATCCATCCTGCCTTTCCTAGCAGGGGCACATAGAACGGGCCGAACTAACTTCACTGGCCCGTGGAAAGGTTGATCCAGACGGGCTGCGACCAATCCAAGTATGAGGTAAGTCTTTAGTATGATTATAGTTCGGTCAAAATAACCGTATTCCATCTAACGGTAATTCTTGCAATGTCTCATGTATATATGCGGCCGTGTGAGCGCATATAAGTTCTAATCTGTTTGTTCTATTCCCTCGTAGGTGCAGGCCGACGATGAAGAATGGTGTCCGGGCCTTCAATGAAGATTCGTGGTTGCAAGAGGGCGTCTCCAGCTCCGACCGTGGTGGAATGTTGTCTCGGAAGAAGATTCGACTCAGGCCGTAATGAAATGGAGGTAAGAAGAAGAGTCCAGCACAGGCCACAATGAGTTGCAGGCAAGAGGCGCGTTCAGCGATGCAGCAGCTGGAGCGCTAGCAATGTAGAGGTTGGCAACAGGTAAGGTGTCTGCTCAGCGATGTAGCGGCTGATGACAGGTAAGGTGCGTGCTCAGCGATGTGGGCGACAGGTAAGATGCATACTCAGGGATGTAGCGGCTGGCCACAGGTAAGAGGCGCGCTCAGCAATGTGGAGGTTGGTAGCAGATGGAGCGACTGGCAGCAGGTAAGACGTGTCCGCAGCGACGGAGTAGCTGGAGAGAAGACGCTCGCGGAGATGAGGCGAAAGACTGCTGGTAAGAAGTGTTCCCAGGAAATCTCGAAGATGAGGCTGTAATCCAGCGAGGCACAGGTAGGTACAGCGGAGAGCGTTACACTGCTTGGAAGCAGAAGAAAGCGAAGCAAGGGCATGTGGATGAGCTGGCCTTATATAGGCTGGTTCAGGCCCCTCCCATAGCTCTGCCTACAAACTCCACCTTGTCCTTCTTTGGGCCTGTAGCACGTGCCTTCCAGTTCTGTTTCCTTGGACCACGCCCAGCCCAGTTGCACATGCCCTAGGCCTAGAGTGTGCAGAGCACACTTTAAGATAAGCCTGGCACCAGAGGCACCAGGACTGGGTTCAATGGGACCATGGAGATGAGGATGGACTGGCTCCATGACCAGTGGCCATGACAGCACTCCCCCGCAAGGCCCCTTTCATGGGCTACCTCCTCCCTGGCCCAGGCTTGGTGGGGTTATTGCTATGAAATTGCCTGATTAGTCGAGGCGCATGGATAAACTCCACAGGTTCCCAGGTGCGATCTTGCGGCCCATAACCATTCCAGTCGATCAAGTAGTACAGCTTTGATTGCACTATCTTGGAGTCCAAAATGTCGTTAACCTCATATTCAGGTTCTCCGTCAATGATTTTGGGTTCTGGTGGTTGTGTAATTCTTGTCTCAGGCTTCACTGGTTTTAAAAGAGAAACATGAAATACGGGATGGATTCGTAAATTGTCTGGTAGTTCTAGCTTTACAGCGGCCGGGTTGATGATGGCCTTGATGAGATAGGGCCCAAGATATCTGGGGCGGAAGACCCGTGGTCCTTTTAGCGAGATGTTTCTGGCCGCTAACCACACTTTATCTCCGGTTTGGTAGCATGGAGCTTCCCTTCTATGCCGGTCAGCAAACTTCTTTTGTTGTTCTTTGGCTTTAGCTAAGTTCTTGGTTGCTTCCTTGAGGGTTTGAGTGATAGTTTTATGTAGAGAGGTAATTGCTGGCCTTTCCAGTTCATCAAGTGGGTCAAAGGAAGATGTCCGAGGGTGCCAACCGTTCATGATGAAGAATGGGGTTTGTCCCATGCTAGTGTGAATAGAGTTATTGTAAGCAAACTCCGTTAGCCACAAAACATCTTTCCAGGATCCCTCTGTCTGTTGTTGCATACACGTCAGATACTGCTCCAGTGTCTGGTTAGTCCTTTCAGTTTGACCATCGGTCTGGGGATGGAGACTGGTAGAAAGACGGAGATCAATCTGCTCTATTTTGCAGCAATTCCTCCAGAAGGCTGAGACAAATTGCGTTCCGCGATCAAAGATCAATGCAGAGGGGAAGCCATGCAACTTGACTATTTGCTCCTGGAACACGGTGGCCAGGATTCCAGCTGTAGGGAGTCCTTTTAGTGGAATAAAGTGTGCCATTTTAGAGAATTAGTCCACCACTACTAAGATGGTGTTGAAGCCATCGCAAGGGGGTAAGTCTGTAATGAGATCCATGGACAAAGTATGCCAAGGCACCGGTGGTACACTTAGGGGATGTAATAATCCTGTGGGATTGGTCTTTTGAGATTTTTGTTGTGTGCACACCCCACAAGTTGCAATGAATTGGGCCACATCCTTTCTCCAGGTGGGCCACCAATAGTTCTTCCTGATCTTAGCCTGTGTCTTGGTAATCCCGGGGTGTCCTTCCACTAGTGAGTCGTGGTAGTTAGCAATAATCTTGTTTTGGATCTTTCTGTCCTTAATGTATAGCCTTCCCTGAAAATAGGGTAAGTTGTTCATGACAGAATACTGATCTCCCTTACTCAACCATTCTTGTTGAGTGGTTAGATACATTTGTGATTGGAGGTCGGCCTTTAATTCTCCCCAACAGGTGGTTACTGCAATCTGACTCTCAATTCGTTCTTCCGGAATAATGGATACTGGTTCTGATGGGATGAATGCGTCCTGGTTATCACCCATTCGCGACAGGGCGTCAGCTTTTTGGAGCTGACAAGATGATTGGGCCTTTGCTGTCTTTAAATACTGCAAGTTGCGATGGTCCGTGATAACGGTGACAGTATGCCTAGCCCCAGGAGGTAATGCCTCCAGTTTTTAAAGGCTCCCTTGATAGTCAATAGTTCTTTGTCAGTTATAGTATAATTCTTCTCAGGTGCTGTGAATTTGCGGGACCAGAATGCTATAGGATGCAACTGTCCAGTGTCAGGGTCTCTCTGTGATAACACCGCTCCCAAGGCCACATTGGAGGCGTCGGTCTCAACCATATAAGGGAGACCGGGTCGAGGGTGTCAGAGGATAGGGGCTGAAGTGAAGGCTGATTTCAATTCTTGAAATGCTTTTTCAGCATCGGAGGTCCAAGAGAGCTTTTTATTCTTTTTTAGCAAGGAGGTGATAGGATAGACGATTTGCGAAAATCCAGGGATAAAGCGCCGATAGAAATTGGCAAACCTGAGTACACCCTAAACTCCTTTGATTGATGTTGGAGATGGCTAATGAAGGATTGCTTCCACTTTACGAGTATCCATGTGTACTCCCCGAGGAGTAAGCATGAAGGCCAAGAACTTGACTTCTGTAACGTGGAAAAAACATTTTTCCAATTTGGCGAATAATTGGTTCTTACGGAGCTTTTCCAATACCACTCTCACATGGCCCACATGTTCTCCCTTGGATGCCAAATAAATGAGGATATCATCGATATATACAAGGACACAGATGTCTAGCAGTTCGTGGAGTACGTCGTTTATAAAGAACTGGAATGCGGATGGTGCATTGCATAGCCCAAAGGGCATAACCTGATAGCCCATATTTGGTTTGGACTGCTGTCTTCCATTCGTTGCCTTTTTTCACTCTGACCAGGTGGTAAGCCCCTGGCAGATCCAGCTTCGTATAGATTTGGGCATCCTTCACCTAGTTGAGCAGTTTGGGAATGAGTGGCAGAGGATACCTATTTTTGACGGTAATCTGGTTTAACGCCCTATAATCTATGCAGGTCCTGAGGTCCCCTTCTTTCTTCGGTACAAAGAAGAGAGCTGAGGAGGCCAGGGACTTGGGTGGACGGATGAATCCATTAGCTAGATACTGATCGAGATAGCATGGGGAAAAAGGGGCATACTTAGGCTGTTGAACACTGTCTGGCCTTCATGGCACGAGTATGCATCTCAGAACACAGGTCAAGGCCCTCCACGAAAAGTCTCTTGCTTTTACCAAGTCTCTGATTTGCAAGGCGCCTTGTGTTTTTCCATTAAAGTAATGTTCCTTCAAAAGTTCAATTTAAACACATTTCTTCAGGATTTCTCACTTCACAAAACTTCCAGTGTTACACTGTTCACATACTAGGTCTCCGTCGGTCGGGCTTGGACCTTTCGCTAACACTTTTCACATAGTTTACAATTCCAAAGTTTGCAATTTATAATAGGTCTCCCACCGTCGGACTCGGATCTTCCATTCACAGCTTTCCCAGTGAAGACTTTCGAATGTGCAAGGGGTTACAAAATTACCTCAGCATGACCACTTCAATATCTTACCAGATTACACTTTGCCTTTTATTGGTAGTTCCATCAAAATAACTTCACCTTGCATTTGTAACAGTTCTCTGTTCAACAAACATTTCACCAAGACTTTCCAATGGGCAGCTTTCTCTTGCAGGACCAATCGGTTACTTTGTTTCACAAGATCGCTTTTTGTTACATTCACCATATATCTTCAGGTACGTTTGTTGCATCTCTTTCAACTTGCTCTTGCAACAGTTTCAAACACGCAGCCAGGCTTTTGTCTTCTTTCCTGTTGATAATTTACCGGCTGTGGTTTTACTATGCTTCTCGGTTCACCTTTCAAGACTCAAGAATCCTCCCCAAGTTTCTCCTTCCCAGGTAGGGGAACAGTCATCCCTTCTGAGGCCTCAATGAAGGACAATGTACACTTCTCAGCTTGCCATGCTGTTGCAGTTTTGTAGAAGTCGTCCTTCCTCACCTCCAGCCTTTCCTCCTGTTTGTCTCTGTGTAGCAAGGCAGGGATCCCCTGCAGGACTCAGCGTCACAGCTCCCCTGTTGCCTTCCCAACTGCAGCTCTCTGTTATGTACAGGGCCACTCCTTTTATACACCTGGCTAGTGTTGATTGGTTGCAGATGTCCGTGATTGAGGTGGAGTGCCTGATCCTGCCTGGTCTTATTAGTGTGACAATATGGTGGATTCCCATAGTAAACCATGATCTTGCTATTCCTATGGGAAATCTTCATTCCTCTTTCTTTTTTCTTTTTTTTCATCTCAGTATTTGGGGAGGGAGAGACGGAATGTGTGTGTGAATATCCTTTCAATAAGGAAGAGGGGCTAGATGGAAAATAGGGAAGGGGAATACAGCGTCTCTACCCGAGGCACTCTCCGTATAATCCCCTGAGACTCCGTATCTAGGTAATTCTTCTTCACCTGCCCACACCCAGGGTCGGGATCTAGCAGTGGTGGGTCTCCCCTAATCCCCTGAATAAGGAGTTCCCCAGAAGGGGGCAGTGAAATACCCTCGGTTTTCTCACAGTACCCAGTCTGTTGATCTGGGGTGTCTAAGCGTCTAGGGTTCAAACCTGTCATCTTCGTCTTGAGGGGCTTCCAAATTGCTGGCTTTAGGTTCGCAGTTAGCTAATATGTCTGTTTGCGTATCTGTACCTGCTTCGTCATCATCTATATCTTGATCATCCTCATCTGGGGACATCTGTGCTTCCCCTGTATTATCCTGAGGTCCCCTTCTTTCTTCGGTACGAAGAAGAGAGCTGAGGAGGCCAGGGACTTGGATGGAGGGATGAATCCATTAGCTAGATACTGATCGAGATATATTCATAAGTGCTGATTTTCCTGCTCCATCAGAGCATAGATTCTGCTGCAGGGGACTTGTGCTCCCGGGACCAGATCGATTTGGCAATCGTATGTTCTGTGTGGTGGTAGGGTATTGGCTTGTCCCTTTTGGAACACATCTACAAAGTCATGATATTCGGAGGTCAATGAGCCTCAGCCTTCTGGTGCGCCAGTCGATCTTTTGGTTATGGGTTTCCACCCATGGCATTCCTAGAACCTTTTGGAACTGGGGGGCCCCAATGAGGTCAAACGAAATGCTTTCTCGGTGACCTTCTTAGCACGTCAGCAGTACCTTGTCGGTTTGTTGGGTTACAGGCCCCAAAGACAGATGAGAGCCATCCACGGCTGTGACATTTTCCGAGTGTGGTTTTTGCTGAAGTGGAAGGCCTATCCGTGCAGCCAAACCCTGATCGATATAATTACCCACCGCAACACTATCAATGTAGGCGTGTAGAGTATGCACTTTCGATGGTTGTTGGGGTGGGTGATTATTACTGGAATAAACAGATGTGAGGTTGTTACAACTCTATGGACTCTGCTCGACAAGTGGACCTCTACACTTGCCAGGCGTCCGAGTTTTTTCCGACTCCTGTTCCTTGTCTTGACCATCATTGTCCGTAGCACCTACTACCATCTTAGGGGGTTTTGTAGGGCAATCCCGTAGGAAATGTCTGGCTTTTCCGCAATGTAAACAAAGCTGCTGTTCTCTTCTTTTGTCTCTTTCGGCCTTGGAAATGGGAGCTCGTAGTCCCCCTATTTGCATAGGTTCAGGGGTTTCATGGCCCTTGGCCTGAGTTTCCCGAGGCCTCATATACACTGATCTTCCTTCAGCTCTTGTGCGGTCCATTTTTCGGTCTTGTAACCGGTGGTTTAACTGCACAGTTAAGTTAATATAGTCTGCACAGCATTCGGGTGGGTTAACTACTTGAGCTAGTGCGTCCTTTAACTCACCACGAAGCCCCCGGTAAAACAGCATGGTCCTCTTCTCCTCCGGCCAGTTGGTCTGTACTAGAAGGCGGTTGAAGGTGGCAATGTAAGTCAATAAGTCATGGGGCCTCATTACACGGACGGCGGTGGACCAAGGTCCATGCCAGTAAAATACTGGCACCGCCTTGGTGGAAAGGGGAATTACCGCCCTATACCAAGGTTGGTGGGGCGGTAATTCCCCCTTCCCCCATTGCCCTTCCCCATTCCCATTTTTGCCCCATAGGGCATAATGGGAATGGGGAAGGTGCTAATTACGGCACCGCAAATTGCGGTACCGTAATTAGCTCCCTGGTCCCTTTGCGGGTTGGTTTTTAACGCCTGCAAAAAGCAGGCGTTAAATTCTCCAACCCGCAAAGGGACCTCGTAGTAAGGCGTTAAGGGTTACCGGTCACCAGTATCATTAACTGTGACCATTAACCCTTACCGCCGTCCATGTAATGAGGCCCATGGTTTCCTTGTTTCAGAGACAGTAGTTTGTTGTCCAATGCTTGCCCTTGAGTGTGTCTGGCGAACAGTTTTTCTAGCTCCCGTTGGAATTCTGCAAAGTTCCGAAGTATTGGATCATCCTGAGCAACTAGCGCTACAGACCAATCAGCTGTGCAGCCTCCCAAATAAGAAAGCACAAATGCCACCCTAGCACTATCATTAGGGAAGGCTCCAGGTCGACACAAAAAGTGGAGGCGGCACTGATTCATGAACACCGCATATTTGTTTGGGTGGCAATAAAAGCGTTTGGGTGAAGCAAGTGGAACAGCACCTGGTAGTACTACCTGTACTGGTGGTGAGTGCTGAGGTGCCATTATTGATGTAATTCCAGGCAACGTGACTTGTCCTGCATGTGCCTGAAGCATTTGTCTTGCCAAGTCATCTGTTCGTTCTCGGGCTACAATAAGGTCCCTCCTTAGGGAATTAGTCTCTTATCTGGAGGCATGCACCTCGGCCCGTAGCTCTCCCAAGAGCTGGGCTAACTGGTCAGTTTCAGAAGTTTCCATAACGCCCAGGCGGAAGTTTGGGCTGGCTTCACGTTCTGTAACGCTCACCTGGTTTCCGCGGGGCATTGGAGCACGGTTGGAGCCCTCCCTTGGTCTGGTTCCTCAGAATCACCTTCCCCCTCCGAGAGTGATTGGACCTGCAGCTCAGGTGATGGATGTTGCTCCTGTGCGAAGAGGAGAGGCAATGAGAATGGAGTGGGGACCCTGTGACTTCCCCCAGCCCTTTCGTGCCAGAATATGGTGGGCAAGCACTTTCCCATATACTCTCACCTGTAGTTTTGTAATGTTGAGCTATACGTCCTGCCCTTCCTAGCAGGGGTGCGTAGAACGGGCAAGGTTAACTTCACTGGCCCCTGGGAAGGTTGATCCAGACCTGCTGCGACCAATCCAAGTATGAGGTAAGTCTTTAGTATGATTATAGTTCGGTTGGAGTAACCGTATTCCGTCTGGCGGTAATTCTTGCAATGTCTCATGTATATATGCGGCTGTGTGAGCGCATATAAGTTCTAACCTGTTTGTTCTTTTCCCTCGTAGGTGCAGGCTGATGATGAAGAATGGTGTCCGGGCCTTCGATGAAGATTTGTGGTTGCAAGAGGGCGTCTCCGGCTCCGACTGGTGGAATGTTGGCTCGGAAGAAGACTCGACTCAGCCCGTAATGAAATGGAGGTAAGAAGAAGAGTCTGGCACAGGCCACAATGAGGTAGATGTAAGAGGCGCGTTCAGCGATGCAGCAGTTGGAGCGCTAGCATTGTAGTGTTTGGGAACAGGTTAGGTGCGTGCTCAGCGAATTAGCGGCTGACGACAGGTAAGATGTGTGCTCAGCGATGTGGCGGCTGGCGACAGGTAAAATGCGTGCTCAGAGATCTGGCGACTGGCGACAGGTAAGAGGCGCGCTCAGCGATGTGGAGGATGGTAGCAGGTAAGATGTGCACTCAGCGATGTAGAGGCTGGTAGCAGATGGAGCGACTGGCAGCAGGTAAGATGCGTCTGCAGCGACAGAGTAGCTGGAGAGAAGACGCTCGCGGAGATGAGGCAAAAGACTGCTGGTAAAAAGCATTCCCAGGAAATCTCGAAGATGAGGCTGTAATCCAGCGAGGCACAGGTAGGTACAGCGGAGAGCATTACGCTGCTTGGAAGTAGAATGTCAGAAATAAAGGATTGTGGAGTAAACGAAAGCAGGTACGGAGAAACTACACTTCCCAGTAGGCATTGTAGTTTCAGTGGGCCGTTAGGTCACAGCTGCTAGTGATCTGCAATTAGTGCGGGTCTTCATAACGGCCGCTCGCCCATGCTTCAGTGCTGTTGATTAATGAATGGAGAGCACGGGCGGCGGCGACGGCAGCAGGCAGGAGCAAAGCAGACCTTTGAGAAGGCGTGAAGGAGTCACGCTTGCTATGCCGTGTGAAAACTGGATTCCTGGGCTACGGCAATGAAGACTTGATTACTGCCTTATTCTCTGCAGGTCCGGGTCTGTCACGGATGACTCCCCGGGCCATAAAGTTAAGTGGTGCCTATGTTTATTTTACTGGCCGGGCTGCGGCGGTGAAAACTTGTTTTATTGCCTCATTCTCTACAGGTCCGGGTCAGTCACGGATGACTCCCCGGGCCATAAAGTTAAGTTGTGTTAAGTTTAGTGACTTGCAGGGATACAGCGGGGATTTTGGGAAACTCTGACTTTCAATGCAGTTATGTTTACGCTGGTCTGTGACGGTGATTTGTAAAATGCAAATGATGCCTCCATCTTTTGAAGCTAATTAATTCTGGAGGTTTTGTTTGCCGGAGATATTATGTTTTGAATGCAAGAGTGATATTTTGCTGTTGGCAAGAGAGTTATTTTGCTAGTAAGCCTGTTACATGGAGACTAGGTGCCTTCCCAGTGCATTGTTTCATGAATTATGAAGTATTTGGGTGGGACAAGGTTATGCACTCAATATTGACAAGGCATGTTTTCTAATGCAAATGGTTTTCTTTTGTATACGCACAAGGTTTTGTAAGGTTATGTGAATTCAGGAGTCAGGTCAGGTTGCAGGAGTAATAATTGAAGAATTCCTTCAATTAACTAGGTGTTATTTATTTGTATATGTCTTGTTTTCCCCTTCCTTCCCTTTATTTCTCCATCCCCTTTCCCTAACTCCGTCTTCCCCCCATTGGCTGCCACGTGGCTACCTGTAATTCTAAAGTCAGGCGCCCGTGCCAACCACGGTGGGAGGGGTCGATCCATTCGGCTTCTGTGGTTCGGGAGAGAGGATTGAAACCCACTCTCCCTTAAAGTTCAGTGGTTTTGACAGAATCAACAGCCCCCGAATTCGGGAGTACTGAACCACCCAGGCCAAATGGATAACCCTCCTTCTTTAGCAGAAGTGTTAAAGGTACTACAAGACATTCAGGTGGAATTGATACATGTAAGGCAGGAATCTAGTACTTTGAAGAATCAAGTGCAAGGATTAGTAGCACAAGGGACACCATTGGAGGAAGCAGGGTCGTCTACAAGTAGAACGCCCACTGTGGTGGTTCAAGCACCCAGTAGTGTGCCGTTAGCACCACCGGAAAGATTTTCTGGGGATCCAAAGAAATACATGACGTTTTTGACCCAGTGTAGATTACATTTTTTGTGTAAACCATCAGCCTTTGAGACTACTCAAGCAAGAACTGCCTTTGTGATTTCATACCTAACAGGAGATGCAGCTGCTTGGGCGATGCCTTTGGTACAAAAAGATGATCAATTATTGTATAATTGGGATAATTTCCAGGCTGAATTCGGTAGATTATTTGATCGAAGGGAAGTGTCATTGGCGCAAGACAAGGAGTTATTGGCACTAAAACAGGGTACCAGAGATCTAGTTTCGTACGTGACCCATTTTAATAGACTGATAATTGAAACAGATTGGCCAGAGAATAAACGAACTGTTCTATTCTATCAAGGATTGAAGGAAGAATTAAAGGACGCCATGGCACAGGTAGAACCTCAACCCAACACATGTACAGCTATGATTGATTTAGCATTAAGGTTGGATCATAGAATGAATGAGCGAAAGGGAGATAGGAAAAAATCCGAGGTGGTACCTTTTGTAAGATTGGATAGAGGAAGGGTGAACAGAAACAGTGAAGGGGAACCTATGCAGATTGGAGGAGTTAGGGGACCATTATCGACCACAGAAAAGGAACAGAGAAAGGCTAACAATTTATGCTTGTATTGTGGCCAGCCAGGACACTATATCCGTACTTGTCCAAATACTCCTAAGAAGATAGGAAATGGAGATAAGAGCAAGGTCGAGTCGGGAAAAGGAGTGGGCCGGCCTTAGGGGGAACAAAGGTGTCGGGCTCAGTGGTAGAAAAGTTCCCCACGTGGGTAGCAAATACTTCAAGAAAAGGTAATTCTCACTTGTATATACTAGTAACTTTAATTTTTGCCTGTAATAAACAGATGGTGTCAGCCATGATAGATTCAGGGGCTACTGGAAATTTTATTGACATTGATTTGGCCAAAAGACTAGGGTTGCCTTTGAGAGAAAAGACTCAAGTGGAAGGGGTACAGTCGGTGGATGGGTCACCTTTAATTTCGGGACCCATTTGTCAGCAAACTCAAACCCTAGAAATGAGGTGTCAGTCTGGTCATGTGGAGGATATCGTACTAGATCTCATAGCAGCTCCCCAGTTCGGTCTTATTTTAGGAATTCCCTGGTTAACTCAGCATAATCCAAGAATTGATTGGGTAGCTAGAGAGATATTTTTTGAGAATACGGAATGTATGGGTCACATTGAAGAAGAAGTGAGCCCTGCATTGTTTTTGGCAGATCAACCACCAGCAGCACAATTAGTGGGGGCGGTGGGAGCACAGGTTCCAGGGCAATATCAAGAGTATGTGAATGTGTTTGATAAAGGAGGAGCGGAACAACTACCCCCCCATAGACCATACGATTGTGTCATAGAGTTGGAACCTGGGGCTAAGCTACCATGTAGTAGAATATATGCATTAACGGAAACTGAAAATCAACATTTGAGAGAGTATCTGGATGATATGTTAAAGAAAGGATTTATTAGACATTCTACATCACCCGTTTCATCCCCATTGTTTTTCGTGCCTAAAAAAGAGGGTACCTTGAGAACATGCATTGATTATCGTGCATTAAATAAGGTGACAGTTAAAAACAGATATCCACTCCCTTTAATTTCTGGATTGTTGGACCAAGTGAAGACAGCGGTGATTTACACCAAGCTTGATTTACGTGGGGCATATCATTTGATTCGGGTCAAAGCAGGGGATGAGTGGAAAACTGCTTTTCGAACTAAGTTTGGATTGTTTGAGTATTTGGTGATGCCTTTTGGTTTGTGTAACGCTCCTGCAGCATTTCAATTTTTTATGCAGGAAGTTTTGAGTGAGTTTTTGGACATTTTTGTTATTGTATATATTGATGACATTCTAATTTACTCAAATTCACAAGAGCAACATGTGAGTCATGTACGGGCAGTGTTAAAGAAATTACAAGAACATCAGTTATATGTGAAATTGGAAAAATGTGCCTTTCATGTGAAAAGAGTGGAGTTTTTGGGCTTCATATTGACCCCAGAGGGTATAATTATGGACAAAAACAAAGTACAGGCAGTTTTGGATTGGCCCAAACCCCAGTGTGTCAAAGATATTCAGTCTTTTTTGGGTTTCGCCAATTTTTACAGACGATTCATTACTAATTTTTCTCAGGTCGTAGCCCCTATAACACGACTATTAAGAAAGGCAACCAGTTTTTGTTGGAATGAGGATGCAGAAAAGGCTTTTCAGGAATTAAAGATGGCATTTACATCAGCTCCAGTGTTGCGACACCCAGACACGGATAAGATGTTTCAAGTAGAAACCGATGCGTCCAATGTGGCTATAGGGGCGGTGTTATCGCAAAAAGATTCAGAAGGAAGTTGGCACCCAGTAGCGTATTATTCGCGAAAACTCACTCCATGCGAACAAAACTATTCCATTACAGATAAAGAACTATTAGCTATCAGAGCTGCTTTCCTGGAATGGAGACATTATCTACTGGGAGCTAAACATCAGGTGTTGGTTGTGACAGATCATAAGAATCTACAGTACTTTAAAACTGCCCACACATTGAGCCCAAGACAATTACGGTGGTCTCAATTTTTCAATGAGTTTGATTTCGTGGTGACTTTTCGGCCAGGAAAAAGAAATGGTAAGGCAGATGCTTTATCACGTCAACAAAACCTGGACAACCCGGTATCGGAAACAAAGTCCATAATCCCTGCAGAGAGAGTGGTAGGGGCAGTAATTTCTAAATTGATGACACAAGTGAAACAAGCAATGCAGAATCAAAAGAATCTAAGTTGGGGAATGAGTAACCCTTTGGAAACATTTAAAGGGAATCTTCCTTACTATGATGGAAGATTGTATTTGCCCACTTTGGAACTCCAAAAGAAAGCTTTGCATTGGTGCCACAACTCCCCTTTGGCTGGTCATTCAGGGAGTAAAAAGACACAGACTCTAGTGGAAAAATACTTTTGGTGGCCGAATTTGAGACAACAGGTGATCAAGTATGTGCAGGAATGTGAAACATGTGTACGAAGTAAATCTGATCATACAAAAAAGGCAGGGTTACTTAAACCATTGCCCACTCCCACTCAAATCTGGACACACATATCAATGGACTTTATTACAGACTTACCACCAGATGATCAGTACGACACAATATGGGTGATAGTGGATTATTTGTCTAAACAAGCTCACTTTGTGCCCTGTAAAGGAATTCCAGGAGCAGGGGAATTGGCGGAATTGTTCTTACAGCATGTAGTCCGCCTGCATGGGCTACCACGTACTATTGTTTCTGATAGAGGTCCACAATTCACATCCAAGTTTTGGCGCGCTTTCTGTCAGATGTTGGGAATTGATTGTGCTTTGTCCACTAGTTATCATCCTCAGACGGATGGACAAACTGAAAGAGTTAATCAGACGCTGGAACAATACCTGCGCTGTTATTTACATGATGGTATGGAGTCGTGGGTTCGGGCATTATGGTTGGCTGAATTCACATATAACAATGCTGAACATGCATCCTTGGGAATGTCCCCCAATGAATGCTTGTATGGGCAGATACAGGAAATGTTACCAGAACAGTTACCAGAGGTTGAAAATCTTCCAGTACTGCAAGACAGAAGGCAATTAATTCTAAACATCAGACAAAAGGCGCAGGATAATCTTGAATATGCAAAACATCAATATAAAATGTATGCAGATAAAAAGAGAAGGGGGGCTCCTCAGTACAAGGTGGGAAATAAGGTGTGGCTATCCACACGCAATTTGTCGCTGGTAGGATCTCGAAAATTTGCTCCTAAATACATTGGACCTTATGAAATAGTAAAGATTGTGTCTGAGGTTGCAGTGAAATTAGACTTACCTAAGTCTCTGAAAATTCACCCTGTATTCCATGTGTGTCTCCTTAAACCTGCAGCACCTGGAACACGCATGAGGAGACCTCCTGCCATTCACAAAGAGGATCATGTTGAATATGAAGTAAAGAAGATTTTGGATTCAAAAAGAAGGAGACAAATGTTATGGTACCTCATCCAGTGGACTGGATATGGATTGGAAGATTGTTCCTGGGAACCTGCTAGTGCAGTACATGCACCTCGTCTGGTAAGAATGTTTCATGCAAAATATCCAGAAAAGGCAGGTCCTGGGAAGAGCCCTGGAAGGGGAGGTAATGTCAGAAATAAAGGATTGTGGAGTAAACGAAAGCAGGTACGGAGAAACTACACTTCCCAGTAGGCATTGTAGTTTCAGTGGGCCGTTAGGTCACAGCTGCTAGTGATCTGCAATTAGTGCGGGTCTTCATAACGGCCGCTCGCCCATGCTTCAGTGCTGTTGATTAATGAATGGAGAGCACGGGCGGCGGCGACGGCAGCAGGCAGGAGCAAAGCAGACCTTTGAGAAGGCGTGAAGGAGTCACGCTTGCTATGCCGTGTGAAAACTGGATTCCTGGGCTACGGCAATGAAGACTTGATTACTGCCTTATTCTCTGCAGGTCCGGGTCTGTCACGGATGACTCCCCGGGCCATAAAGTTAAGTGGTGCCTATGTTTATTTTACTGGCCGGGCTGCGGCGGTGAAAACTTGTTTTATTGCCTCATTCTCTACAGGTCCGGGTCAGTCACGGATGACTCCCCGGGCCATAAAGTTAAGTTGTGTTAAGTTTAGTGACTTGCAGGGATACAGCGGGGATTTTGGGAAACTCTGACTTTCAATGCAGTTATGTTTACGCTGGTCTGTGACGGTGATTTGTAAAATGCAAATGATGCCTCCATCTTTTGAAGCTAATTAATTCTGGAGGTTTTGTTTGCCGGAGATATTATGTTTTGAATGCAAGAGTGATATTTTGCTGTTGGCAAGAGAGTTATTTTGCTAGTAAGCCTGTTACATGGAGACTAGGTGCCTTCCCAGTGCATTGTTTCATGAATTATGAAGTATTTGGGTGGGACAAGGTTATGCACTCAATATTGACAAGGCATGTTTTCTAATGCAAATGGTTTTCTTTTGTATACGCACAAGGTTTTGTAAGGTTATGTGAATTCAGGAGTCAGGTCAGGTTGCAGGAGTAATAATTGAAGAATTCCTTCAATTAACTAGGTGTTATTTATTTGTATATGTCTTGTTTTCCCCTTCCTTCCCTTTATTTCTCCATCCCCTTTCCCTAACTCCGTCTTCCCCCCATTGGCTGCCACGTGGCTACCTGTAATTCTAAAGTCAGGCGCCCGTGCCAACCACGGTGGGAGGGGTCGATCCATTCGGCTTCTGTGGTTCGGGAGAGAGGATTGAAACCCACTCTCCCTTAAAGTTCAGTGGTTTTGACATAGAATAACGCAAAGCAAGGGCACATGGATGAGCTGGCCTTATATAGGCTGGTTCAGGCCGCTCCCATAGCTCTGCCTACAAACTCCACCTTGTTCTTCTTTGGGCCTGTAGCACGTGCCTTACAGTTGTGTTCCTTGGGCCACACCCGGCCCAGTTGCACACGCCGTAGGCCTAGAGTGTGCAGAGCACACTTTAACATGAGCCTTGTGCCAGAGGCGCCAGGACTGGGTCCAATGGGACACTGGAGATGAGGAATGACTGGCCCCATGACCAGTGGCCATGACACCTTGTTGAAATTCAGAATACATTTCCCTACACACCCTCCTTTTTTTTCTGCTGGGACACAACCAAAAACACTGCAGGAAAAAACAAACGTGAAATAATCCTGGCTTCAACACGTGTGATCTTGGGCACGACTTTCGATTTTACTTATATTTTAACAGTTAATCCAATCAAATAGAGCTATACGAATCAAACAACATGCAACTGGTAATATTCATACACAAAAACATTATATATATATATTGGTGAACAAGCGCTGTGTCCATACTGTTCTCTGGGTGTCCTGCCTCTGTTGTTTAGTCAATGGCAGTTTTTATATATATTTTTTTCATATAATAAAATTGGAAGTATTTAACATTTCAAGTTTCGGGCTCATTCTTCTAATGAACGGGACTCTTTGGCTTTTTCTCATGGCTTGGAGTGCAGGTTAAACTGTTCCATTTTTATGGCGGCTTTCCTCTTTTCTGCTTGTCATATATATATGTTGTATATTTTTGTACAACCTTTTTAAACATTAAAGAACATCTGTATTCATTACACAGCGGTTTCTTTTGTCCATTTTTGTTGAGTTTGCTATTTGCAAGTGGCCCGCGGGAGTGCGGTTCGCCCTTTCCTCTTTCTCTTTGAATATATGGATTTGTTTTAATTTTTCATTTTTTTAATCTTACATTTAAAATTTCTGACCTCCTCTACCTTTTGTCTTCTTTTAATTGGTGATCTTCTATTTTAATTTTTTCCTTTTTTTCCCCTTCTTTTAGAATTATTTTGGTTGTATGTTTTTAAATGAAATATTAAAAGAAAATAATATTAATTTCAAAACAACCACATGTCTACACAACTGTGCCAGTGGCCTCAGCCTGATCTAAAAGGTCAATGTTTGTAAAAATAATAAAAATAAAATATGATGTTTAAAAGTGAAGTCAGAAATTGTTCACAAAATTGTTTTTGGTGAAGTAAACTTCCATCCTCTTTAGGTAGGACTTCCTTCAGAGGTCATCATCTTCACCTTCTTTTTCGGTCCAGGTTTTTTTCCAGGGGAATCCATTCCTCTGTTATCCTCCAGAGATCGGGGCCTCCGGGGATCTGGCGCACTCCAACTCCCAGAGCGCTAACAGGATAATCAGTTAATTTCTAAGACAAAGAGAAAAAGACAAAACAAGAATCAAGTACATGAATTTATTAACTTTTCCATTTTCATTTGGATATCTGAAATCAAAATGAATTTTACACAAATGCACATTATACACAACATACAATATAATGTTTCGAGAACATCTCTTCAAGACCATATGAAAATAACATAAATTAAGCACACTAATATAAGACAGCACTCTTCCAGACATATATTTGGAACACAACCAATTTCAACACAGCATCTAATGAAAAAATAATGCAAATTAACTAAGCCTTTACCTATTTACAATACCTCTTTCTCTTAGTTATCTATTATCTATTTATATTTATTTAGTTCCTGAATACTTTGGGCTCCTATTCCCATTTGTGTACTCCCCCGTTACATCCCTCCTTTTTCACATATCATTATAAAGATATATAACTCCCTTTTTATGAATTTATTTTTTATGTTTTTATTTATAAAGCACGCAAAGCGGCCCTGAGGTATCATAGCACTGTTACAGTAATGCTTACTTGGTTACAAAGAAAAAGACATGAGCACCTGTCTCTGGTTCTTAGGTACATTGAACCTGATGCCAGACAGGTGAACCCCTTTTAATCCCATTTGGATATTTCTAAAAAAAGATTTACACCTATTTACCTGCTATGGTAAGTCTATTATTGTGTAAGCGCTCCATTTTCAGAACACCATTACATGTTTCACTCCCTGCTAATCTCAATTTGCTCTAGCCTTTTCACCTCATGTTTTGGGTAGTAGGGCTTAATCTGATTAACATGGACAAATTGTTCCACTGTTAATTATCCCTCCTTTTGAGCAATTCTGTAGACCTCAGTTGAAACCTTATCTACAATAATATATGGCCCGTGCAATGCTGCAAGACGTTTTGAGGTTTTATGCTTACCCTTCCCAAAGTTCAATTTGTAGACCTGGTCTCCTATCTCACATTCTCTCACAGATGTCTTCTTATCGTGATATGACTTTGCACTGTCAGCAGCATTTTCAAAATTTCGCTTTGTAAATTCAAAGCATATTGCAAGTACTTTCTCAGTTCTTCCACATATTCATGGATTGTGGATGCATTTTCAAGGACCTGCTCATTTGTTGTGTAAAGCAGGTTTTGCGGCAAAACCATTTTCATAACTGTCAGCATTTTGTGGGGGCTGATATTTGTTGATTTAGATGGCGTCAACCTGAACGCCATTAATACCAAAAGAAGCCTCAGATCCCAGCTAGGTTCTGCTTTAGCTACAAACCTTTTCAACATGTTAACTATTGACCTGTTACACCTTTCCACTCTCCCTGAAGAGGAGGGGCCGGTAAGAATTGCGTAGCTTCCTCTTCACACTCAAGATTTGCCACATTTTTGTCATTACTGCATTAGTGAAATGACTTCAACGGTCTGATTCTATTCTTTGAGGTAAACAAAATCTTGAAAAAATATGATTCACAAGTAAAGTGGGTGCCGTTTGCGCACTGCAGTCTAGAGCTGGAATGCACTCCACCCATTTAGACATTAAATAAATTACTGTTAACATGTACCTGTTTCCCCTTGCTGATCTTCACAGGCCCTATAAAATCTACTTATAGATCGGACCATGGGAGTGTCAACCCCCTTTTCATTAATGGTGCTCTATGAGCTGGTGATGCAGGCTGAAACTGTGCACACAACAAAACACCCTCTGGTGTAGAGTTCAACATACTGGGACATGTGTGGCCAATAGGCATATTCTTTTAAAATATTCAATGTTTTCTGTGAACCTCTGTGGCCTGCAGTTATGGCATCGTGGGCATGATGTAACATCAATGCCCGAAATGACAAAGGCACTACCCATGGGATTTGGCCTGTCACGGATTCTCTAATGATCAGTCCATCTGTTAATTTGTTTTGTAAAACAGGTTTTGCAGCAAAACCATTTTCATACCTGTCAGCATTTTGTGGGGGCTGATATTTGTTGATTTAGATGGTGTCGACCTGAACGCCATTAATACCAAAGGAAGCCTCAGATCCCAGCTAGGTTCTGCTTCAGCTACAAACCTTTTCAACATGTTAACTATTGACCTGTTACACCATTCCACTCTCCCTGAAGAGGAGGGGCGGGTAAGAAATGCGTAGCTTCCTCTTCACACCCAAGATTTGTCACATTTTTGTCATTAGTGCATTAGTGAAATGACTTCAACGGTCTGATTCTATTCTTTGAGGTAAACAAAATCTTGAAAAAATATGATTCACAAGTAAAGTTGCCTCCGTTTGCGCACTGCAGTCTGGAGCTGGAATGCACTCCAACCATTTAGACATTAAATAAATTACTGTTAACATGTACCTGTTTCCCCTTGCTGATCTTCGCACGGGCCCTATAAAATCTACTTGTAGATCGGACCATGGGAGTGGCAACCCCCTTTTCATTAATGGTGCTCTATGAGCTGGTCATGCAGGCTGAAACTGTGCACACAACTAAACACCCTCTGGTGTAGAGTTCAACATACTTGGACATGTGTGGCCAGTAGGCATAATCTTTTAAAATGTTCAATGTTTTCTGTGAACCTTTGTGGGCTACATTTATGGCATTGTGGGCATGATGTAATATCAATGCCCGAAATGACAAAGGCACTAACCATGGGAGTTGGCCTGTCACGGATTCTCTAATGATCAGTCCATCTTGTAACCTAATTCTCTTTTTGTTTTTAATAATACCCTCAATTCTTCTTTCCCTTTGCAGTCCTCTTCAGTCAGAGGATTTTGTTCTGCATCTAGCAAATGGTTGCATAATGGGCCTAAAATAAGGTCCTCCTTTTGTGCCTTAATCAAGTCTTGATCTGGAGTATTAAAGCTCCATTGTGCTACAAGCTTTTCAACTGTTTTCGGAGTTTTGGAGCGTGTTATTGCATCCACCTGTATTTCACCAAGCAGGTGTTCAATAAAAAATAACTTATCCTCACCTGGTGTTTTCAAATGACCACATGTTTTCCTCCAATGGATTATCATGTCATTTTCTGAAACAAGTTTGTCTATAGCTTGAATCATCTTGCCGTGTTAAGTGACTTCTTGTTATATGTGAGCATACCTTTCACCTTCCAGCCATTTAAATACTCCACAAAACTATTTAATGCAAAATCAGAATCAGTGACTAAAACTATTTCTTTAAGTCTATTTTCTACTGCTATAGATATTCCCTTATATATGGCGGCCAATTCGGCAACTTGACTACTTTCGGGGCATATCCTCATGCTTACTCTTGGAATGCTGTTGTATTTAAAACACACATTCCCTATTCCTGCCACAAGGTCTTTTTCAGCATCATTTTATATGTGGTATGCACATCCATCTACATACACAGTTGGAAAATCCTTACATATTTCTTTGGTAAAAGTTTTGTGTGGGGATGCTCAAATTCATTTAAAATTGTCTCTAGCTCTGTGTCATCAGGCGCACAGACAGCTGCACAATCATGTCATTCCGCTAGCCCTTGAGCAACTGGGCTCTTTTTATTCTGTCTATTTCTCCCTTCTACTGGAAATGCCTGAAGTGCTAATGTCCATGAAGTGATTCTTGACTGGGCTAAATTCCCTGATCTGATCCTTTTACTTTGCAAAAATTGCAGAGGCTGTTGATTTGTTTCAACAAACACCTGCTCCCCTTGAATTATGGGACGGAAATGTTGCAATACCCGGACAGTGGTCAGAAGCGCTTTTTCACATTCAGTAAATTTGGTCTCTACCTGTGACAATGCCTTGCTAGCATATGCAGTGGTTTTATTATTTGCATCATGTTTTTGATATAACACTGCTGACTTACATTGATCTGTGAATCGTATTTCTACCAAAAAAATCCTGGTTTTTCATTGGGTATGCCAAACATGGTGCTTTAATTAGACACCTTATTACATGCCCACTGCCTTACTTTGTTCCTTTTCCCCTTTCCAGGGTACAGCCTGCTTCAGTAATCTCGTCAAAGGTTGTGTAATCTCTGCATAATTCTCAATAAACATTCAGTTGTAGCTTGTCATTCCTAACAAGCTTTTCAAGTTAGTGGGATCTTTTAGTTTCTGAATCGCTTCCATCTTTTTCTTTTCTAAGTTTAATCCATGCTCTGTCACTTCATGGCCTACGAGGTTTACCCTTTTTCTGCACCACTGTGCTTTCAGTAAAGATACATTTGCCCTAGCCCTATGTAGCTGACAGAGTATGGGCCATATCACGTGTTGGGCGGTAATGCAGCGGTTTTCCCGTTGAGCGTAATTAGCGCTAACGTCAAGCCCCCCGGTGGATAGTCCGCCAGATCACGAGTTTTCATGCACGCGCACAGGGATATGGCGGTAGCGCAAATAGCGCTCGACGAGAAAAAGGCCCGAGAACCCGTAAATCCAGCGCACTGTGCACTACCGCCATACTGCGCTAATAGCGCATGTCATAAGAGCACGCTATTAGCGCGTGGGAAATGCGTCACCACCGGAACAGGAAATATAGCAGCAGCCATCTTGGAAATCACAATCCGTCGGATATCACAGCCCCTGCAAGACATCCACCCCTGGGTAGAGTGAATTATGTCACAGGAGCACACTAGGGGCAAGTCAGCCCTGGACAGGGTCAGGAAGCCAGAATTTAGTGATCAGGAGCTGGCCATACTGGTGGAGGAGGCAGAGATCCACCATGATGAACTGTGGCAGAGCAAGACAAGTGGGCAGCGGCGTGCACAGATCTGGCGGAACATCAGCCAAAGGGTGTCTGCAGTGGGGCGCGTGCCCCGGGATGGCGAGGACTGTTGCAAGCGCCTCAATGACTTGCGTGTGAGAGTCCGCGGCATACTCTCACAGCACAGGAGTGCAAGCAGGGGCACTGGAGGAGGGCCACCACCACCCGAACTCACACCCTGGGAGGAGAAGATGACTGCCCTAATCGACATGGGCACCATAGAGGGAATTAGTGGAGCGGAGGCAGGCACTGCCATTGAGCCGACTCCAGGTGAGTGTAAGTGTACATGAATTCACCCCCAGGACCTTGAGCATGGTGCATCCCAATCCCGCATGTGATGATGGCACACAAACATTTCCATGCAGTGTTCCTCAACACTCACACATTCCACCAATCAATACATGGAGATTGAACAAAATGCAAGTGCCATGCATAATTGATACTGCCTTGATGGCATGAACTGCTTGATACTTATGTAGGTTGCCTTGAACTCAATCCACACCCTATGTACCCCACAGGCACACAGCGAACTTCACTGGATGATGATGACGGTGAGGAGGCCACTTCATCACAGCGCCCGAGGCAGCATACCTTGACCAGCACCACCACCCCACAAAGGGGCCGCGCGGAAGGGAACCGACGCCGGACCCATCCCACATCCCCACAACGCAGCCCAACCAGACCGCTGCAGCACCCACATGGTCGCAGGGTGTCAGCGCCTAGCTCACCCCAAGCCACCATCCAGACTTCAGATGCAGAGGGAGTCACCTGTGGGTCAGAGCCGATGTGGGTGTGACACCTCCAGCTGCGCATCAGACAGGACATTTGCATTCCCCCGGAAGCAGCAACGCCAAAGGGATGGGCACACCACAGGGGACCCCAGGGCCAGTCACACAGGGAGCACAAACCCCACGTGTGCATGCGCGTATTGTCCGCACACCAGAGCCAGATGTAGACACATCATCATATGGCACTGAAGACCGGCACTCAGAGCCCGGCAGCCCCATCCAAGCCGCCAACATTTCCCCATGCAGCCCCCCCCCCAACAGCTTACAAGTGGCAGGCCGGTACCTGCCACACCAGGGGTACCTTTCGTCACGGGAGGAGCTGTGATGGGAAGTCTGGACACAATTGAGGCCAATCAGGCAAAAGTGGAATCCATGGCCAAAGTGCACAGCCGGCACATCAAGGCCATCAGCGCATCCATACGGCATGGCTGCAAGTACATTGCCCGAGACAACACGCGCACACGCAGAGTGGTAGAACAATGCACCTCAGCCCTGACAGGTTTTGGCCAAAGGGTACTGGAGTTGTGCGAGGCAGGATCTGCACTCGTTGAGCAGACAAGGGAAGCAAACAACCTTCTCTGTCAGCATCTGCAGGCAACCGGGTCAGTCCCATCAACCTCCACTACACCCACGGTGGGATCCCTTGAGCCTTCTCCTAGGCGCCGTTCATCGTGTCACCTGAGATCCCACACACCAGAGGGTCCAGGACATGGAAAGCGCCCGCGACCATCATAGTTGGACATGGCATTGTTGTGGGTGCCCTGAGAACATGCACCTACCTGCACTGTTGTGGGGAGTTGACTACGGAGGGGGGATTGTGTGCTTGGTGTTCACTGGGGGGGGGATTGTGTGCTGGATGTTCACTGGGGGAGGGGGGATTGTGTGCTGGGTGTTCACTGGGGGGAGGGAGGATTTTGTTCTGGGTGTTCACTGAGGGGGATTGTGTGCTGGGTGTTCACTGGGGGGAGGAGGGATAGACAATCTTTTGAATAAATCACGTTTAAAATTCATACAAAGCATGGACAGTTGTGATTGTGATCAAGTGACATGTGCAAAATGTAGCCGTCACCTGTATAAAAAGAAATTACCAATCAAGCCCTGTCTGGCCAACCTGCCCTCCCTCAGCCCATTCCTGTGTGCATGTGCAACACTTCTGGCACATCATCACCTTCACTCCCATCCTCAGGTGGCTGCACATGAGCATTGGGGGACAGTGGCACATAACTGCGACAGCAAATGTTGTGCAGCATGGCACATGTCAGTACAATTTTTCTAACTTTTTCAGGTGCATACATCAATGCCCCTCCCGTACGGTCTAGGCACCAGAAGCGTGCCTTCAGCAGTCCAAATGCCCTCTCCACGCAGATGCGTGTACGTCCATGGGCAATGTTGTATGCCCGCTCAGCTGCAGTGTGTGGATGACGCACAGGGGTCGTGAGCCATGTGTACTGGGGATATCCAGAATCACCTGCAGGGGAGAGAAAGCAGGTATGGGGACAAGGTAGGTTCAGTGGGTGCACAAGGCTCAGTCATCAGTGACATTTTCAGCAGGCTCAAGTTTGTGTTGAGAAGGTCATGCTATCTCTTTGAAATGTTGGCATCCAACCTTTGACTTCCAGGACATCCAACCTCTGACTTCCAGGACATGCATGGTGTGAGGTTGCCATACAGCTGTGTATCTATGTATTTGAGTTGTTATGTGCATTACACTCATGTATTACATGTGGCCTACTTATGATTTGGTCACTCACATTGTGGAGTGTGCTGTGCTAGGAGCAGCATTGAATCAATGGAGTACTCACAACTTGCTACGCCTCTGTTTCTAAATGTAACAGTACTCTGTCCCTAGTCACTGGAGGAGGGGACCCTTCCATCTGCTTGTGCATGCGACAAGTGATTAGCCCATGTGTCATTGGCATTCCATTTGGCTGCTGTTGCATTTACTGGTTGCCACTATTATGCACTGTTCTCCAGGCATGTGATTGGCTAATCAGGGGGTCAGTGTTTCAGGGATGTACATTGTCATTAATCAGACTACTTATGTGTTGTGCTTTTGTGGATGTGCCGACTTTTGTGTAACATTGGCATGACTGTCATGTGGCCAGGGTAGGATGTCTGTACTGTGTCAGGGTGTGAGGCTATAGTGCAACACACACAGGAGGCTTTGTGGTAGTAGGCCTTCCATATGTGACTGTGCTGCCACATGTCTTTTACATCCTGACTGGGTGTGTTCCACTGTGTTGGACATGTCCAAGGGTTCTCGTGCAAGGTACATGCATGGAAATGCTGCAGTGATGGTGCTGCCTATTGCTATGCAGGTATTTCACTGTGTGTGACTGGCCCATCAGATGTGATTCAACATGCATTACGGACTACATTTGTACTCACCCAGCATCCATGTGTTTTGGCCTCGGTGCCTTTCCATGTACGCTGGCAGGATACGGTTGTGCAGGACCATGGAGTCGTGGGTGGATCCTGGGTAGCGGGCACAGCATTGGCTGAAGGTGAGGTCAGGGCTACATGTCATCTGCACATTCAGGGAATGGTAATTTGTCCGGTTTCTGTAGGCTGCCTCATGTGCCTGGGGTGGTACGAGTGCTACATGTGTGCATTCTAGGGCTGCTATTACATTCAGAACTTGGGCAATGGCATGGAATTGACCCTTCAGCTGGTTCACCTGTGCCTGTGTGGCTGGCAATGCAATGAGCCCATTCACATGGATCAACAGTGCATCCAGCATCTGTCCCAGCATGGCACTGAAGGTGGACTGGGCCATGCCGTGCATCATGGCAATGGTGTGTTGGTAGCTTCCAGTCCTAAGGAATTGTAGCACGGACACAAGCTTCACAAGCGGGGGTACTGCTGTGCTGATGGCTATACGGCTGCCGATGTCAGCCTGGATTGTGTCCAGCAAGTGGGTGATGGTTGCCCTGTCCAGCATATATCCGGTCACCAACTGGCCATCAGTCAGGGCCCAGGGTGTTGGCCTGGGCCTGGGGGATGGCTGGCCGCCTTGCTGGTGGTGCTCTCCTCCCCCTTCTCCTCATCCCCACCCCCCCTGCGCTCCCAGGGCCCTGGACTGGTTGGCTGACCTCTGTAGCTCCAGGCGCAGCAGGTAAATGTCCACATCAAGGCTCCCGGCTCCAAATGGCAGCATGGTGTTTGGAAGTGTGTGTTGTGCATGGGTGGGTCCTTTGTAGGCCTCTAATTTGCATTGTTTCACCTGGGCCCTTATTGCTGTCTCCTCCCTGCTCCTTCTGGTGTAATGGTGTTGGGGAGGGTTTGTTGTGCATGGGTGGGTACTTTGTAGGCCTCTGATTTGCATTGGTTTCACCTGGGCCCTTATTGCTGTGCCCTGTGTTCTTTTACCTCCAGCATTTTGCTGGGGATATTTTTGGCGGATTATCTGCCGCTTTTCTGGCGCTAATAGTGCCTTCGCCAGACTCGTGATTGCTATGTTTTGGCGCGAATGGATACTGGTGCTTTTATAGCCGATGCTTTTTACAGCCTTCTGTACTTGCGTCGGCTGTAATGGCGCCGGCGGTATTAGTACTTGTGAACCGATGGACCCTTAAATTCGGCACTGATAGCGTTACCGCCAATTTTAAGGATTACCGCCCAACTCATGATGAGGCCCTATATGTCTAATCCCATTGAATTGGCTTTTCAAATCTTCATTTTTGATTAGCACTTCATCCACATGAACTATTGTTCCTCTTTCAGCTACATTCAGGGGTGCCTTGCAGAGGAATGTCCCAAACTCACTGCCACTACTAACATACCCAAAAGGGGTCCGGGACTATGCATATTGTGATTTGTCAAATGAAAATGCAAATACGTTTTGAATGTCTTCAGCTAGTGGCACACACCAGTATCCAGCTGTAAGATCTAAGGTGGTAAATACATTTGACCCGTGAACCTGTGCAAGGCCCTGATCCATACATTTCAAGGGGCTACCTTAAAACTTTTTTTGTTTAATTCTCACAAATCTGCACACTAGCGCCATTGGCCATTGGGTTTTAGCACACCTAATATGGGAGTACTTGATGTACTATGAATAGGCCTAATGATTCCTAAATTTTTGATTATTTCAGCCAGTGACTCCAGACATGCCAAGGGGAAGCTATATTGCCGCACAAATACTGGATTCCCCCCATGTCCTTCTGGTGGCATTGTAACATGCAAATCGGTCAGCCCACTTTCATAGGCATCTTTGGCAAAAACCTGTTTGAACTCCATAAATATTTTCCTCAATTGATCTTTTTCTTCTTCATTTGTGCAAGAATCTGCAGCTTGAATCTGCTCCTCTACCATTTTAGAAATGTCTGTGAAGTCTTCAAAAGGAGGAACCACTGTACTTTCCTCTCTAACTGTGTGGCAATGTCTCTTTGGAGAGTCGCTTCCCTCAAATATTTTGGAACATCGACTTCCACTTCTATATGCTGCTTTTCTATTTTATATTCACCTAATTCGAATATGATGCTATCCTCCTGATGAAAGCATACCATTTCACGTGGCTCATAAGAGTATACAGACTGAACTTTAAAGATTCCCTTTGGCTTAGACTCCAATGATTCTGGTAATTCATCCTGTCAGTCACATAGCTTTCAGGGATGTTCCTGATCACTGGGCTACTGAAATCAGCAGTGTAGTAAGATTTCTGTACTGTCATTCCTAAAACTGTATTTTCTTCCAAATTAATGTGTTGACACCCTTTATTGTCCATCAGGATTTCAGTGGGTCCATCCCGAATCTCTACAAATGGCGTATATTCACATTCTTTATGGATTAATTTAGGCACACAAATGCATCAGAATCTTGTATCTCTTGTCCCTTCCTGTATTTTAATCCTACTGTAAATTGTTTGGTAAATGCAAGAATGGTAACATCCTTTTTCACTAGAAGTTCAGTTGCATATGGCATAATTTGGGCACAATGATAAGCTTGTCTTTTGTCTTCAAATTCAGGTACTGCTCCACCCAATCTGACCAGACCTTTCTTTTGTTTTAGAAAGTCTAACACCATACACATTCTGTGCATGATGTAATTTCCCAAATAGAATTCGTTTTGTGTTCTGCTCACAATCCACGCATTGTGATGAATGTTTTTAGAGCCAATTGTAATCTTTAGCATGCAGCTTCCCACAATTCTTTGTCTCATCTAGGCCAAAGGTGTGTTGGGCTTTTATTTTAAACTTTGGGATCTCCTCTCTGTCAGGTATTTGCCAGAGAACCTTTTCACTAATGAAACTCCTTTCATGCTCAAGCGCCAAAGTGGCCTCAATCATCTCAGAATGCTCATTCACATGGATAAGGATCCATGGCTGCTCTTCGACCATGTGTATTTCTGCAACTGTTGAAATGTGTTTTTCCTGATCTGACTCTGGAGTAATATTTGGTTTGTATTTTCCTTCATTTAGATAAAAATGCAACGTATTTTCATCTATTTCTGTTTGCCAGTTTTTCTTAGGGTCCAAATAAATCTCCAAAGACTGATACTCTTTTTCTCCTCTCATTTCATCCTGGCACATGAGAATGGCAGTGACACTAGGCACTGTGAGAAACCTGAAGGTATCTCAAACCCTAGTCCCCGGGGATCTATCATCCAGGTGGCCAGGACATGGCCATCGCTTTTGGATCCAGTTCCTGGGGGTGGACCAGTGTGGGAGGATCACCTGGATGAGGGCTCCTCAGGGAGGGGAAGTGGGACACCTGAAGGTGAGACGCAGTATCTCCTTCCTTGTGACACCTTTTCATCATCCTACCAGGTAGGATACTTAGGAACTCAAACCCCCCCTTTCCCGACATGAACACATTCTCACAGACAGTCCACCGTGAGCGACAATGGACTAACACCAGAGCCACATACCTGACATGTCACAACACAAGGGTCATGCAGAGCCAGGCAATTACTGATACTTACACGCACCTGACTTCCATCACACTTCTCCACCTGGATAAAAGGTGGAGCACGAAAGCACACTCTGAGCGAGGCAAAACACCCAAGGAAGCAGTAGTTCTGAGATGGCAGTTTAATACAAGGATAAAGATGGCGAGACCAGAAAGAATTGCAAGGAGGGAATTGCACTTGGCCTTTTCAGCGGAAGACAACCGTTACTTTCCCAAGCCCTCGAGGGTAAGACACATAAGACCGGAAATTAAAGCTGAAGAAAGGTGCATTGTGTGTTGAAGGTAACCAGGGCTCTCCCACATTGACGGCTGAAGCTGGAAGGAGTGATTACTGCTGTGGAACTGTCCTTGGCTCTGACAACCAAGCCGATCCAGTAAAGTCAGCACAGCCAGTGAGTCAGGGAGACTGATAGCAGACCGGTCTGTGTTAGAACCAAGGATGCAAGTGGCAACATTGTATGAAGAAATCTGCAAAAGCAAAGGGCGTATGTGACGAGCGATGAGAATATAATTGAATTGCAAAGGAGCAAATTAAATTTTAAAGGACAAATAAGATACTGTGTACAGAGTGATCCGGGGCCACGTGGGTGCTCATTCGAAAGGTCTCTGTTAGGTATCCAACTGAATGGTAACTATATTGTGAAAAGGAAGTTTGTGTCGAAGTGGTCATGCAGTGGGTCAAGCTAAACCCTTTGCACATTCGAAAGTCTTTGATAAATGTAAAACAGACTGAAATTGGTCCAAGCCCGGCTGAGGGAGACTAATTGAGAAAAGGGGATCTGAACCCGCCCGAGGGGGATCCAGGGTGAACCGTGAGTCACCCAAGAGCAGACATACAAAATATAATTGGTCCGAGCCCGCATGAGGTAGTCTAATTGTGAAAAGGGGATTTGGCCTGACTCAGAGGGATCTGGAGTGAACCGTGAGTCACCCGAGAAAAGATTGTGCTACAAAAGGGCATCTGTGCGCAGCTGAGGGGGATCCAGGGTGAAGACTCAATCGCCCTACTTGAATACTTGGAAAGAAACTCTTTTGTTTGTTTGATAAATCAGGCCCTCTGGATCAATAGACTTTTAATAACTTAAGAGACTTCGGCATAGAAGGCCTTGAAGTAGAACTGTGTCCTCATGCCAAAGAAGCCCATGAGTGTGCTACGCTCAAGGGAACCGCCTTGCACCGTGCTGAAAACATGGGGAAGGGAGGCCAGGCCTCAGCATCCTGACTTATCATTTTGTGAACACTTCTTTCTTTTTCATGAACATTTCCCCACACTATTTGCAATTTAGTGGTAAGGATTGGCAATAGGTATTTTAGTATAGGCCCTTTTTATTTTGATGAGACTCCACTAGAATTGCTTTATTATTATTTGATGGTCGTAGCTTGCTCCCATCTTAGATTTAGGTTTAGATAGGCATGCATCACACCCTTTGATAAGGTTCAATAGATACCCTTGAACTGTGGTCACTTGTGTCTGTCTTACTTTGATACCATGTATCCTTACAGCAGACAGCCATTCTGAAGATATACTTCCACTTCACCTTCTGATTTAGCAACGGTGTAGCATTCTTTGACTGAGGACCACAATACCCCATTTACCCCATCAATAAGCAGTGACGTCATTTCACCAAAGTGTTGGGGTAGCAGAAGTGACATCACATGACCCTTGACCACTAATAACAACACATGAAGTGATGTCATTTGACTCCACCCTGAAGTGACATCACGGGAAGCAATGGAACACAACCTTTTACCCCTAGACAAAACAGGAAGTAGCATCACATATCATTGTTCCTAAGTACACTATGAAAAATATGGTTACAATATCCATGAAACATGATATACATTTCATACAAGAATGGTTCACCATATGTATCGGCAGAAAAAAACATGCTATTACTTGCGAAAAGCAAAATACATAATCCGAAATGGATGCTTATTGTACTCTAAATGCTTTTTGGAGGATTTTGTCTGCATTGTGAATTTGAGGTGTTTAAGAACAGACTAAATCAGTGACTCAGCCCCTGAAGGGTGCCTGAAATAAACCATCAATGAGTCTAGCAATTATTGTATAGAATTCCAGAAAGACAAATTATTTGTTATTTCTATTCTTTCTTATTCAGTGTCACTGCTCAATAAGAAGCCTGAACAAGAAAGCCAGCCACTCTAGAAACAAAGAGCCACATGGCTTTGGCGCCAGCCCAGGGGCTTCAATTTGTAAAAAACATTTTTTTTTTAATATTTTATTTAACTTTTCATTTTTAGAGGTAGCAAGGGAGACCTTGGGGGTCGCAAGTGCGACCCCTGGCGACCCTTAAATGACGTCCCTGTCAATAAGGGGCAATAGTCTCCTCATGCAATTTGTCCCTATGAGGAAGGGTATTTCATTAATGGGTGTGACTAACACTTCCTGTCTCATCCTATGCGTCTCTATCTTTATGTCAACCTCAGTGACACCTTGGATAGGTATTTCTTCCCCATTGAAATTGTGCACGGGGCCTTCACTTTGTCTCACCCTTACATGGCTTTGTGGGGATCTCCCTTCATTGATACTTTTCACCAGTTCCTTTGACATTATTGTTGTGTGGGCACCTGTGTCAATCATTGCAAATGCATTACATTTTTCTTCAATAGTGATAGGACCATAGTACCTATCCTGAACCTGTTCTAGCATAAATACATATTTTGAATTTTTACTAATTTCACTTTTTGCTAGGCAAATAGGCATATGAAAATACATTTTACCCTCTTCATTTTGAATTTCATTGTCTATTCCCCTGGGCTCAGAACCCATTTGGAGTGTAGCCACTGACTGCCCCTCTAACTTGGGACCACTAGTGTTCACACCCCAATTTCTCATTGTGCCTTCCCCATTGTCTGGGTCCTCCCTACTTACTTCCACACTGCAACCTATTGGCTGTGTATTTTCACAAGTGTCACGTGACAGCATGTCAGTTTCTGGTGCGTGACATTTA
This sequence comes from Ambystoma mexicanum, assembly GCF_040938575.1. Classification (NCBI taxonomy): domain Eukaryota; kingdom Metazoa; phylum Chordata; class Amphibia; order Caudata; family Ambystomatidae; genus Ambystoma; species Ambystoma mexicanum. The sequence goes on along the minus strand of NC_090926.1, from coordinate 574,631,427 downwards.
TCTGCATTTTGTATAGAGCCTGTCCTTTCTGTCCCTTGCAACATCTGTGGCTCAAAATACTCCTCAGGTGACTGACCTGCACCTGCCTCTGCCTTTTGGGAAATTGTTTTCTCTGTGGGGGTATCAACAGTATTTTGATTATCAAGAAAGGGTAACATTTTGTTTTTCATTTTCACATTGGATATTCTTATTAAATCTGCTTCTCTGTTCTTTGGTTTTTTCTTGTTCATTTTCCCCTTTTTGCTCATCATCTTCACACACGTGAATGGTCTGGTTCAACTCCAAGTTAAACCATACTCCCTTTTTGGATATGTTAAAATTCCCTGTCTCACTTTCATTCGTTTGTTCTCTTGTCTTTAAATCAGAAAGCAATTCAGTATTTGTATTCAAAGGTGAGGCATGTGCATCTGTGTTTTCATCAGGGAAGAGTTGATTAGCTAGTCACTTGTTGTCACTGTGTACAAGATCACTCCTATGACCATCTGCACCTTCACTTGGCTGTTGCTTTTGAACTGCAAGTCATTTTCCTATTTGCTCAGACAACATTTTGACTTGGGCCTCTAAGCATTGCAACCTGTCCATGTCTCTGAATTCCTCTGTGGTCTGGGCCGGTAATGATTAAACTCGCCCTGATTAGGCCTGTTCTGGTATCTGTCAGGAGATTGATTTCTGTTTGTTTTACCCCTGAATTCACGTGACAGAGGAGGTGGAGAACGTGGAGCAACCATCCTTTGACCATGGTCAACCTGTGGTGGGGACTGATTATATTGGCAAGGTACATAATTCATATTTTGTCTTTCATTTGGTGGGAACTGTTCCCTATGCTGATTTCCATTTTCCTTTTTTGTGATCAAACAATTTTTATTGGTTTTGTACATGCATAAACATCACAAATAAACTTTACTTAAGGGAAAGGGAAAGTGAAGGCCAAAAGGCCAAAGGGGGAGGGGACTCAGCACCCGGAATCGTCAAGCACTAGAAGCGGGTTCTCGCAGGCCATTCTGTAAAAGTCTGACTCCCCTGAGTGGGTTGCACAGTCTGCAATGGGGATCGAGTCTCTGTTGCACTTCAGGTAATTCAACGGGATTCCTCCCATTTCTACCATATTTTGTACGCCTTCTGAGGGGACCCCCTCGCAGCATATACTCTGTGCTCCACTGCTGTGCATATGTCCACGTCTGTGGCCCAATGTGCGTAACTTGGCGTAGTTTCTGAACCCCACAATTGAGCAATGTTCCTTCTGAGAACCGCTGTGGCAGTTGACCTGAGTAGCTTCTCATAACGGGACATGTCGCTGTCGTCCGATAAGCCTAGTAACAAGTGTTTTGGTTCCCTTGATACTGGTTTACCCATGACCCTTGATAGTTTATCGCAACATTCCCGCCAGAGCTGTTGTATATTATCACATTCCCATAAGATATGAAAGAAAATCCCTACTTCTCTTTTGCAGCGCAGACATCGGGGGTCTGGAGCTCACCCCCATCGAAACAGTGCCACTCTCTGGTAGTAGGTGCGGTGCAGGATTTTCAATTGGACCAGTCTGAGCCTGGACGATATGGTGACTTCACGAGGGTACATTAGAGCCTCTGTCCAGTCCTCTGGAAGTAATGTCTCTACATCCTGCTCCCATTTGGCTTTCAGGCTAGTTTCAGTGTGGCAAAGGATGTAATCGCATTGTACATGGTCGAGGTGATTTTGTGCTTGATTTGTTCCTGGACTATATTACGTTCCATTGGAGTGTATTCAGGCATTTCTCTCATGTTCTGTAAACTAGGTGGCACCCCATGTTTCATTTGGGTATAGTGATATCTTTCTGTGTGTGGGAGGGAGAAGTCAGATTGTAGTGTCTCGAAAGGGGCCAACATGCCTTCCCGCACTATATCCTCAATCCTTGTTACTCCCTGCTGAGTCCAGGAAGGCCATTTGGGTAGTTTGTTTATTTCCGGGAGGAGTCTGTTGCAATCCATAGCGGTTGTATCAGCGTCAGTTTCAAGTCCCACGCCATGTATTGGTAGTTTCTGCCCATATTCTGGTGATTTGTGCCGACATTGAGGGGGACGTTGCGCCGCCCAGGCTGCGGTATAATAGCTCTAGGGGAGATGTTGAACTATCGGCGTTAATCCCTCTATTTGAGGCAAATTCGCATGTCCGTGAAGCATGTCGTTCACCACCGCCATCTGTCCAGCCCAGTAATATGTTTGCAGCCTAGGCAGCCCAATCCCCATCTCCCAAACAGACCTCTGGAGCGTGTGCAGAGCTATCTGTGGGTGACTCCCGCCCCATTGTAATTTCTGGAGGGTGCGATCGATTTTAAGGAGTTCGCACTTTGGAATGTGAAGCGGTGCATTTTGCAAAATATACAGAAACATAGGGTGAGCAATCATCTTAAACAGGGCCGCTCTACCTAACAACGTCAGTGGCAGGGAGATTCAGTGGCGAGCGTCTTCCGCGAACTTTGTTGTGACGGGATGTAGGTTCATGGGTATGTAGTCCGTAAGGTTTTTTGTGACTTGTCCGCCTAAGTATTTGATCTTTTCTGTTACTATCCGGTGTGGCATTTCATTTGCATAAAGGTGACTGCACTTACCATGGGGAACAGCGTAGATTTTGAGCAATTTACGTTAAGCCCGATAAAGGCCCATACCTCTGTAGCATGTGTGTGACTCTATGGCAGGACTTACTCGGGTCCTTCAAATATATTAATAGATCGTCTGCATAGAGTGAAACTCGATTTTCCCATGTGTCTGACCACCGGAAGCCCTGCCAAAGTGGGGTGTTTCATAAGAGTATAGCCAGGGTTTCTATGGCGATTGCAAATATCATGGCCGACAGGGGGCAGCCCTGCCTCGTGCCCCTTCCCAACACAAAAGGGTCCGATTGCCAGCCGTTAAACCTTGTTCCGGCTCTAGATCAGTTGTATAGTAATTGTACCCAGCTCATAAAATATCGGCCGAATCCCATGTGGTGCATTATGTCCCAGATTGCCTCCCAGCGTACCGAATCGAAGGCCTTTTCAAAGTCGATTGCCAACAGTGCTAGCGAGCCCTGGAGCCTGTTTGCTTTTTCCAAGGCTGAGTGTAACCTGTATAAATTCATACGGGTTGATCTTTGGGGCATGAAACCGCATTGGTCCGGGTGAATCAAAGAGGGGATGACTTGCTGTTGTCGGTTTGCCAGCACCTTGGCTAGTATTTTTGTTTCGCCGTTTATGAGTGAAATAGGTCTGTATGAGCTACAGAATTTGGGAGGTTCATCCGCTTTGGTTAGTACTATTATTGTGGCTACCCGTAGGTCCGGGGACAGGGAACCCTGCTCCCGTGCGTGTTGGTACATGCAGAGTAGGTGCGGGGTGATTGTGTTTGTTCCTATTTTCCGCCACAGTTCAACCGGGAAGCCGTTTGGGCCCGGAGACTTGCCGGAGTGTAGTCCAGACATGGCGTTCAGTACCTCCTCTTCTATGATTTCCTTTTCTAGTAGGTCCTGTTGCGCCCTGTCTAAGGTTGGGAGGGTCAGTTGCTCAAGAATCGAGGTGTCCGAGGGAGTGGTGGGGGTTTTATAAAACTCAGCGTAGTAGGCTGCAAATCCCCCAGCTATGTCCTGATCCGACACTAGTGGATTAGGAGCTCCTGTCTCGAGTTTTCTAACTTGGTTGTGGCCCTGCTCCCTACGTTCTAGCCACACTAGTATTTTACTGGCTTTATCCCCTGTTTCATATATCCTGGCCCGCATCGTTCTATGTGCTTGCCTAGCATTGTCTAAAGCTACGTTCTGTAGGCGTTTCTGTGCCAATAGTAGAGCGTGGTTCATGTCAGGCATGTCTTGGGCTATGTTTGTCTCCTCTGCTTGTCGCATCTGCTGTTCTGCCTCGTGTATCTTTGAGAGGTGTTTTTCTTTTTAAAGCGGTAGTCCATGAAATGATTTAATCTATGAGTACTGCCTTGTATGCCTCCCATAGTGCCCCAGGGTCCGATGCGAACTCTGTATTTAGTTCAAAGTAAGTATTGGTTGTTTCTTGGAGTTTATCCACTAGTTCAGGAATACCCAAATAGTAGTTATTGAGACGCCAACAGGGAGGAGGGGTTGGTCTGGATATCTTGAGTGCCAGTACCAAAGTGGAGTGATCAGAGATTCCTCTGGGAAGTAAGTATGCCTCGTGTGCTTTGTGTATGTCAATTGCTGAGAGGAAAAAGTAATCAAATCTGGAGAGCGAGGCGTGTGCTCCCGAGTGAAAGGAGTATTCTCTGTCATTAGGGTGGAGATCTCTCCATGCGTTCCGCATGCCCAGGGCATTTATGAATGTAACTAGTTTAGGTGGGTTTCGGTCAACGATGTCCGCGGTATGTCTATTTAGGTATTGCGTGACAAGACGGCGTTTGACCCCATTGCCTAGGCCATTCACGTTCCATGTCATAAATTTCAGGGTTCTGGGGATACCAGTGGTGGTGCTACGTGGAGCCATTGCCTTTTGTGTTAGGAGACGTGTGTGCTGGGGAAGGTGGCCTGATGTGCCTTATTAAGCTGTGTTTGTGTAATGTGGCCCTCTTGCCTGGTGTTGGTGTGTGTTGTGCTTGAAGAGTCCATTTCCCAACTAAACTAAACAAACACATATCCTCCCAACTAGAAGCATCGGTTGCCTGAACATCAAAACTTTTAGCTTTCAACTGGACAGCTTACATGTATTGAACTGAACACTAGCTCAGGCAGCTGCCCCCTATGATAAGTGGCTGGTGGGTGCTATCTTTCGTGCTATAATAGGAGAAAGCGCAAAGAGATAAGAAGAGGGAAGGGGGAGGGAAAGGAGGGGCGGGCGGTCCCTGTGCAGCTGTATTGTGAAAGCATGTCTTGCCTTATGTAAGGTACCGGGTCTCGCTGCAGGTCAACGGACATCTTAGATTCCTACTCACTGCTGGACATGGGGGCTTCACCAGGGTTCGAGGCGGGGCTCAGCCACCATTCTCTTCCAGTGGGTTTTGTGCTGGCACCTGTGGCGGGATCAGCCATTGGTTGGCTGGCTGGCTGGGCTTTCTGCTCCTATTGCTTTGAGGTGACGACCAGTCCCCTTCTATGTGTTGTTCAGCCCAGCGCCATGCTTCCTTGGGGTCACTGAAATGGACTGTGGTTCCTTTATGGCAGATTTTAAGCTGGGCGGGGAAAAGCAGGCCATATTTGAACTCCCATTGAATGCAGTTGTTTTTTGAGCTGGTCGAAAGATTGCATGGCTTTCAGTACCTCCCTCGTGTAGTCGGGGAAGAAAGCAACCTTGGAGCCGTTGAAAGTAATCGCGCCCTTAGCGCGTGCCCGTTGTAGCAGAGCGGCTCGGTCTCTGTCGGTTAGGAGGTTCGCTATTACAGTACACGGAGGCGCGCCGGGCACTGGACGTCCCGTGGGTATGCGGTGTGCTCTTTCAATGGAAAAACATTTTGAGAAGGAGTCCGGTTCAAACAGATCCGTGAGCCATTATTCAAGAAAGAGTTCCATGCATGGGCCTTCTGTTTTTTCCGGTATGCTGAATATGCGCACGTTGTTGCGCCTGGATCTCCCTTCTCCCTCCTCAATTCTGTCTTCCAGGGTTTTGATCTTGGCCATAACGCTTTGGAGTTGCTATTGCATATTGTGTAGGCCGTCCTCTGCATTTGAGATGCGTTGTTCAGCCTCTCCGATGCATGTTGATAGTTTTTGTAAGTCATGCCTGAGGAGGGAGATGCCCATACTTAGCCCATCCATCTTCTGCTCCATTGATGTGCGGGATTCTGCTATGGTGACCATGACGTCCTTTAAAGAGAGCATGTGTTAAGGTTCTAATTCCATGGGATTCAGTGCTTGGAGTTCCTGGGTTTGTGTCAGGGGTATTGTGTACTGGTCTATTCTGTTTTGTGCGGGAAGTTTCTTCAGTTTATCTTTTCCCATGCTTGCTAACTGGTCTCGCCACTGAACAGGTATGGTTCAGTATTATTGCTCACTGTCTTTACTGATTGGGGAGCGGTGTGTTTTAGTCCAAGGTCTCCTGATATTTGGTGCTCCCCTTAGTGGTGTCTTGGTCCCCGGGCGGTATCTCTGTTCTGCTTTGATCTACAAACTAAAGAAAGCAAGGGAAGTGAATCTTGCCACACGAAAAAGCAAGGGAAGTGATTCCTGTAAACCTTGAAAGGGAATGTGAAGGTGAAGTGGGCAAGTGTGAACCCGGAAGAGGGATGCTGACGAGAAGGGGCAAAGTCTAAAGTCCCAAGAAACAGTGTGTTGACAAAGATGAACCCAGCCGAGGGCTGTCCACTGGAACTGTTTAAAAAGATATTAATATTTGTGAGTGAAGGAAAAGCCATAATGAACCCGGAGGAAGGAGGTTGAAAGTAAAGGGGGGGTCAGCACCCGGAAGAGGGAGACCCAGAGGTGAAAAATCCACACCCAAAGGAAAATCAGGAAACAAACGTTCATTTTGTGGCAGGAACTTTTGTTTTTGTTGTTGAACACGTCAACCCCTTGAAGGCAAGAGACTTTCAAGAAAAACTAGACTTGGCCATTGATGGTCGTGCTAGCTTCAAGTGGAACTGTCAACTCGTCCTGGGAAAGCTCGAGTTTGTACTGTGCTCCAAGATCCCATCTTGCCTCGTGCTCAAAACGTGGAGAAGGGAGATCCAAGCTATCGCATCCTGACATATTATTTGTGAACACTTTTTCTTTTCTCAAAAACCATCCCACACCCTTTTTCTATTAGTTGTAAGGTTTGGCAATAGGTTTCTTAGTATAGGTCCTTTTTATTTGACACAACACCACAGAGGCTGCTTTATTTTCATTTGATGGTCGACGCTTGCTCCCATTTTAGATTTAGGATTAGATTAGGTGTTTTTCCAACCTGCATACAGTTTAATAAACACCCTTGAACTGTGATCACTTGTGTCTGTCTTTGCTGTTGCCACCATGAGTTCCTTACAATCCAAATATCTTGATATTTCTAGGTGGCCATACACCATTGTGTTAGGGTCAAATCTACTCTCTGCCTCTAATGTATGGAATGGGCCGTTGTACATTTGATTTTGATTGTTATTTAGGCCTGGCATATAATGGCGAAACCCCGCTCTGGGAGAGCTGCCAAGGTATCTAGGACTAATGTAAGAACTTCTGTCACTGGGATCAATGGATTGGAACATATGAGTGTGGGGTGATGTCCTCTGTGGGCCACGCCCCTTTGATTAGGTGTCATGTTGTTCTTTGCCTGAGTTTGGGCTTAATCTAGTGGCATCTTTACAGATTTTACCTCCAAAATCGCTGGTGTGGATTCCTTAGGGCCTGATACACAGAATGTTTTCCTATGGGATTGCGCCATTATAAAACACTTCCATGAATGAGGCCCTTAGACTTTGGTTTTGCCTCTTTATTCCTAGGACCCTCCTCTTTCTGACCAAATATCACTTCATACAGTTTGGTCCCCTGTTCTTTTTTCCATTGTAGTGGTTTTTCCTTGTCAAATTCACAGATTAATTTGGAAACAATTTATTTCTGGAGCTCATAAAAGTATGCAGTTTTAAATTCTACTGAGTTAGGGTTAAAGGTCACATCAAAATGTAAAAATGCTCTTTTTAAGTTTTGACGAGGGGATTCATTTTGTTGTGTAGCCATACTATAAGCAGCTTTCTTGGCTTGATGTACAGACTGATAGGGTGAAAATTGGTGTCTACTCTCTTTCACAAAGTCTGCGAGGACAAATGTTCCTGTTCATTGAGACCAGCCGAAGCCGCATCTAGAGTGTGGTGAAAATACCATCCATATTGTTCCCTAGGAATCTGAAGAGTCTAGAATATATCATGGACCACCTCCAAATGACCTTCTATGCAACAAACCTGTCCTTTTTTGAATGGTTTAATCAAAGTCTTGATAGATTTCAAAATGTTTAAAGGACTACATGGTGCATTCTGGTATATACCATTTTGTCGCTCATCCCTGTTCTCTTTTGGGCATGAATGTGTGTGAGTATTTGCCGGTGATTCAGACCCTAACATTGGGTCATAACCAGGTCTGGCCAAGTGGGCAGCTGCTGGTACATTTCTCTGGCTAGGACTGTGATTAAGTTCAGCTCCAGTGAATGTAGTACACTGTTGCTTTTCCTGAGACTTGAGATAAAATATTTTCTGTTCCAGGTTTTTGCACTGTCCATTAAGCTGTTCTGCTTAATGACAGAGAGCAGCATTGTCTTCCCTGACTTTATTGATTATTGCTTGCAATTCTTTGTTCTGTTTCTGACAATGATCAATAGCTTTACCTTTTCTTTCATTTTCATCCAGTTCCGTGGCATGGAATTCCTTATCTTTTTAAAGGTTTGAATTTTGGAAACTGCAACATCTTTATCTTGCCTTATATCATCCAATATTTAAGCGCTCTATTTTGAGGCAGTACTGGTGCAGGGTTAATATGTCACACGTTGCTACTTCCGTTATGGCAAGTTGTAGCACAGAGAGTAATATTGATTTATCCACTCTGTCTTCCTTTTTGCTGCAAGCTGCTTGGCTTTTTGTGCTGCTGGAGCCTGCAAAGGTTTGCGGTTGCCCCTCCCAACCCTGGTTTTCTGATGACCTGAGAGCTGCAAAGCTTAAGGTTCGTCAAGCCGAGTGCAAATGGCGCCGGGCATACAATCCTACTGACATAGCTATCTTTTCCTCGCTGTCTAGAAACTATCATTTGCTGATTAAGACTACCAATCATGTTCACTCATAGGATAGAAGGTGAGTTAAATCAATCGAAGGAACTCTTCTCGGTTGTGAAATCCTTTTCCTCCACTACACGTTTTCTCCCAATAGCTTCACCTTCCCAGTCGCATTGTAATGCAGTAGATATTTCATTCTAAAATCATGGATATTCGGAAAATCATTAAGATCTCTCAGCCGGTGACACCAGTGATTGACATCAGCCCTCCAGTTATGGCTAGCCGGGACACTTTTCCGGTATTCACTGATGAGATGGTTATATCTGCTGTTTCCTGTATTAAATCTGCAGCTCCATAAGACCCTGTTCCCCTATTTGTCCTGCAGAAAGCAGGATCTCCTGCCTAGGATTATTCCTATAGTTACCCAGGCTGTGAACCATTCTTACAGCCATGGCCTTATTTCACCGGAGCTAAAGCAAGCCATTGTAATCCCCTTGCTTAAAAAGCCATCTCTGGATTCTTCTATCCTGTCTAATGTTCGACCTATCTCCTTACTGCCATTCTTTATGAAGCTTCTTGAAGCTTTGATCTCTCCTCTTTTTTCCTCCTTTCTGGAGTCGTCTGCTATTCTTCATCCCTTTCATTCTGGCTTTCGGCTAGGAAGGGGTACAGAGAGTGTCTTTGTCTCTGTATTGGACGATCTTGTTAGGCTGGTTGACAGTGGCGGAGTTGGTGCCCTGATTTTACTCAACCTGCTTTCGATGCAGTCGATAATCCCCTCCTCCTCTCTAGACTAGTGGCTTTAGGGATATCAGGCCCTGTGCTGGCCTGGTTTACCTCCTTTCTGACTGGCTGAGGCCAGTCTGTTTCTCTTCCTCCTTTTCTGTCGTCTGCCTATTCTCTGTTCTGTGGGGTTACCCAGGGCTCCACTTTGTCACCGATGTTATTTAACATCTACATCTCTTCTCTAATTGGCCTCATCCGCTCCCACGGCTTTAGGTGCTACTCTTATGAAGACGACAGACAAATCCTGGTCTGTATAGATCGTGACTGGGACGGTGTGTCTTGTATGATTATCTTTTGGCCGTGGGGGATTGATGGGTACCAGCTGGCTCAAACTGAATGGGGATAAGACAGAGATCCTGGTGGTGGGATCTTCTGTGACCCCCGAGTCATGGTCCTCTTCTTTCTGGCCTGCTTCTTTGGGTACTCTTCCTATTCCAGTGACAGTGGTGACACATTTGGGGGTTTATTTGTCTTCATCACTGTCTATGGTGGCAAAGGTTAGTGCAGTGTGCCAGTCTGGTCATTTTCTGCTGTAAGTTCTTTGTAGAGTGTTACCCTTTCTTCCTGCCCGGTTGTGCCCGCCGGTGGTGGCTGGACTGGGCTCAAGTAGGATAGACTATTGCAATACTCTTTTCCTGGCTCAGCCAGCTGGTTTGATTCATTGCTTGCAACTTCCCCAAAACCTAGCTGCTCGAGTTGCTACTGGTACTCCCTATGGCGCACATATCAGCCCAGTATTGCGTCACCTGCACAGGCTTCCAGTGCAGCAGCGTATTACGTTTAAATCATTATGCATTGTTCACCGTGCAGTCTATCAAGCTGGGCCTAAATTTCTCCAGGATAGTTTCCTGCCCTATGTTCCCAACCGGACCCTTTGTTCTAGTAGTGAGCGATTGGTGGTGGTTCCTAAGTTTCGTCTCCAGAGAGTGGGTGGTAGAGCTTTCTCTGTAGTCGCAGGTGGGTTAAGTCCACTGTGGACCACCTAGCCTTCCGCCGTCTACTTAAGACTACACTGTTTTGCTGATCTTGCCTTTGTACCTTTATCTTTGGTTCTGCTATATGGTACTCCGTGCCATGGTGCCTCCGGGTGTATGTGCGCATAATAAGTGTTCATAACATAACATAAAATAACAATATTGTTTTTAAATGGGTTAATTCTTGCTCACTCTCATAAAGTTGTTTCTCTCTCTGAGACAATTGAGCAGGAAGGTGGCTAAATTTGGCTTGCAGTTTCATGTCTGACTCTGTGTTTTAATTCTGCACTGTAATTTGCTAATGACCTGATCTCATTGTCTTTCCCTTGCATCTTTATAATAATAATAATAATTAGGCATTTATATAGCGCTACGAACCCTCAGGTATCTGAGCGCGGCTTATTATTACCCACGGTGTGTGGTGCTCATTTACCGACCTCGGAAGGATGAAAGGCTGAGTTTGGCCCCGCTGGGATTCGCACCTGCGTTAACAGGCTCAGCACAGATGTCAAAGCGAGCGCTCTACTCGCTGTGCCACTTGGATCTGTGTAGCCGAAACCAAAGTTAATATATAATATATATATAATTGTTCTATACTGGACTTAGTACACCCTAATAATTAACTTATCCCCTTTGTGGTATCTTATTTACAATACCACATTATGCCCTTTTGGCTTGCATCTCAGAATACATTTACCATGTAAATGAAACACAAACATTCATTTGGAGCCTCTCAGAGTAACACAATTTACAGTGACTAACTTAGCTTTTATATTTTACCTGGTAGTAATGTGTACGATGGCTACAAAGTATCATAGCCCGATTGTGCAGCAATCGAGGAAAAGAGCAACACATTACTAAACGATTGCGGTACAGAACATGGAAACAAGTGAATGCAGCCGAAGATAGGACCGCGATATTAAAGAGACATCCAGCTGTGGAGTGAGGCGTGGCTGTAATGCAAATTAATCCTGACACTGCGGCCAACCTACTATGCGCGGGGACAAGCTGAGTACGGACCCGCACGGAGGCAACCAGCTGGGAAGACTGAGATCCCGTCGAGGTACGCGACACCTGGAAACGGTGCAGTATATGGTGGATGACTGTAACACCATAAGACACACAGGCGTCACAGGCATGAACTTGAGATATAGAAAAGAATATCCCAATACAAGGTGGGCACAGGCACTGAATGTAACGTGTGTCTGCACTGACTATGTAGAGGGCAAACAGGGTGGACTGAAGATGAGGCAGGACCGGTGGACGCCTGAAACAGGATGAGAAGCACTGACACCAGAGTACTGAAACAGGATACTGGCAGACAGAAGAGAGATCAAAGCGCACACCCCTGAGACCTTGTAGCGCACAAAGGGCCAAGATAACAGTAATGCAGCCTGCTTAGGACCATAAATCCCAAGCAGTGAAGGGAAGTGACACAGCCCCATGATGCACATGCAGTGTATAGAGCACTCCATATAAGACGGTGAGAAGCAGACGGCAAATGCTGAAAAAGGAGCTGAATGAAGGAGGTACTGCACAAGCGGCCCTGGGCAGCGCTGTCCTACACTGACAATTTCGGGCATAACTACTACAGGTCAGGTCCTGAAGGGTGCATGCAGACGAAGGCACGACCGAACGGGTCAGACGGCTACGCAAAGTGAAAAGGTGATAAAGCTTCCCACATGGACAGACTCAAAGGGCAGCTGGGACCATAGCACAGGTGTCAGGCTCAGGGTCTAACTCCCCCTTCTCCTTACCTGAATCCTCGGAAGTGCGATCCTTAAGAACCGCTTCAGTTGTTTTCTGATCCTTCTTCTTCTTCTTGGGTTTTTGATCCTTGAGTTTCTGTCCCTTTCGCTCGTGTAAATAAGGTCTGGCCCCTCCGGAGGCCCCCTTGATAGAAATGAGAATCTGCCCTCGGGGAACCCCGGGGGCCAGACTCGCTCCCAGGGAAAAAGCCGGAAGGCAGAAAAAACCCTGGAGATGATGGTGGTTTTCAGAGATGGTGCAAATATCCAAAGACCAAAGTCCGCACAAAATACTGTCTGACTGGATAACAAAACTACTAATCAAGAAATGAGGAACCCGGGAAAGGAAGAAACGCAGAGGAAAGAAAGAAGGAAAATATCAGGAGGAAGGAATCTAGAACAGTTAAGAGAAAACTTAAAACAACAGACAGTTGTCAAAAAAAGTACACAGGCACAGTCTAGTAGACAGAAAATAGAAAAGAAAGCAGGTGTACTCCAGACGTGAGCGGCTCTACGCAAAAGGTAAGCCAGAGTAAGCAGATGGAACGAAATTGCTGTTCACGTCTAAGGTTGCAGGTGCAGCCGAGCAAGAACGGGCAGGCGTCGTGTACAGTAAAGTAAGAAAAGAAAAGCAAATGCTGCTTACGTGTAAGGCAGTCGAACAGCTAGGCGCCGTGAAAGGAAAAGTATAGTAAACAAAGAAAGGAAAGGCAAACGCTGCCTACATCCACTGCGGGCCCGGGCAGCGGAGTACACACTGACAGAATGCCGTGATAGAAAGATCACGAAGAAGAAACGTTAGTAAACAGAAGACAGGAAGTAACGGACAGTTAAGGAGGGATGAAATTCCAGGGAAGGAAGAGTGCATGTAACACAAGAGTTTCAACAACAAGAGTAACGGAGAGTTACAGAGCGTAGTAACAGGAAGAAAACAGATACAACTCACCGACTAGGGGGGACGGAGTCAGAACTTATAGGACGGGACGCCATGTTTTTTGAGGACTAGAGCGTTAACATGAGCAAGTCAATGCCTACAGTAGTTCCATAGTTTACACCCGCAAGTCCTGACAGCAAGCCTGTAACCAGAAATCAGTAAGAACCAGCCCTGGACTTTAGTAGAAACAGACACGAGGAATCAAAGCTCAATAATACTGTGGAAAGGGCCCAGAAAATCACTAGGAGTAACGGGGACCACATCAATAAAGAGCCACTGATCCCGACACATACACAGATACAAAAGGCGAAAGCACAAGGGTGTAGTTGCAGAAGGGGGAAAAAAAAAGGAAAAAAAAAGGAGTACGGCCAGGCCTTCATCAGGCTGTAAGTGGACAGGTCTCCCCGCATACGGACAAGGAAGCCATAACAAAACTGAAGCAGAGCTTATGGCGTCCAAAATAAATAAACCCAGAGGGAAGCAGCCGCTGATGGACATATTTGCGAAATCGCCCCGTGTAGGAGAAATGGTAAAACCTCTTGAACGCAATAAATCGGAGGAAATCAACTCAGTGAGAGACGACCGACAGATCCTGGATGCAATTGCGGACCTGAAAGTAACATGGGAAACCAAGCTTGGATCTGCCATCACAGATTTAAAGATATCTCTGGAAAGTAAAATAGATGCAGTCAGTGTGGATGTAGACCTCCTAAGGCAAGACGTGAGGGGCTTAGCTGAACGCACAGGCAAACTAGAGGCTGAAGTAAAGACGAACACCAGTAGCTGTACCACCAATGCAAAGGACATCGCGACGCTCCAACAACAAGTGTGTAACCTAGAAAGCAGAGCAGAGGAGGAAGAAGGGTGGGCACGTAGGAACAATGTCCGTATTGTCGGCCTGCCAGAAGGAACAGAGAGTCCATACCCGATGAATTATACTGAGCACTTACTGCTACAAGAGATTGGAGCAGGATCACTCACACAGGGATTCACGGTTGAAAGAGCACACAGAGCCCTGACGAGAAAACCACCACCTGGAGCTCACCCTCGACCGATCATTGCCATGATCCTGAACTATAAAGACAGAGAGAAAATCCTTGAATATTTCTGCAAAGGAGGCACCATCAGCCGAGGGCATGCAACCATATCGGCATATCCAGACTACACTTTTCAAGTACAGAGACAACGGTTAAGCTATGCTTTCGATCAAGAGACATCTATGGGAATCTGGCCTGAAATACATGCTGATGTATCCAGCACGAAATAAGACCCTTTTCTTTAAGTCTCCAGAGGACGCAACAAATTGGATGGACACGCAGAACTACCCGGCGACAGCAGATGATCAGACGGAAGATTATGAGGATAAGTGAATTGATGTTTCATTTACCGTAACTATGGGGTGAACAGAGCTCAATCATATGAGAGTAAATAAGAGGGGGTTGATAGAGGGGCCTAGATGAGCCTTTGAAAAATGAATCAGCACTAAATAAGAGCGGCGGACACTGCACAGAACTAAGATACGAAATGTTGGACTATATTATAGTGGGTAATGTGATCCGCTTAGAAGTTGAATACAATGTAGTGATAAATGAGTGGATAACACAACGTGACACTAATGCAGGAGACATGGAGGAGGCGCGTTCTCACCCCCAGTAGTTAGTTTAGTTAGGATATTAGTGGTATAGTATCCCCCTGCTGGGTTCTGAGTATCGGCAGAAGCTGTAGAAAAGGACTAGATGCGGGGTAGCCTGAGATCCAGGGATGGAGCTGGGCACTTGTTTCGGAGGCAGGGAGCGATAGGGATTGGCGTAGTTGGGTTAAGTGGAAGTCAGGGGGAAAGGGGGGTGAGAAAGGGGGAGCCTGTGATAATAAGCCAGTCCACAATAAGAAAAGACAGGAGTGGTGTCGGGAGGAGGGGGGTACAGTTGACATGGGGGACCTGAAGATAGTGATCTGGAATGTAAGGGGGCTGAACAGTTATATCAAACGTAATAAGGTCCTGATGTACCTGAAAAGACAGAGAATGGACATTGCACTGTTGCAAGAAACCTACCTGACTAAAGATAAGCTGGAAGTGTTGGAGAGGAAATTGAGAGGGACCACAATAGGTGCAACATACTCTAGGTATGCCAGAGGAGTCATCACATGGGTAGCGCCACATGTTCCATTCAAATTGATACAACAAGAGGTAGAGATAAATGGCAGGATGGTATTGCTGAAAGGTATAGTGGGGAACAAGGAGGTGAATATTGTTAATATATTTCCCCCGAACAATGACACTACGGCATACTTCAAGAACCTATACGCCAAGATCAGCTCATATATAGATGGAACAGTTATAATCGGGGGGATTTCAATTGTAAAATGGACCCTATGGGGGCTCAAATGGGAATGGGGAACGGTTTATGCAATGGGGACCAGTAAGTCCCCATTGCACAACACCGGACACGGTCACGGTATGGGAGGCAGCCATGGAGCTAGTTGCTCCATGGCTACCACCATACTCGTAATGACCCCCAATATAGCGAAGTAGGAATACCCACGAACATCTGATATCATTGTACGCAGATGACATGCTGCTTTATCGGCAATATCCTGAAGAAAACCTGCAATATATTCTTGAAGTAATGGAGCGTTACGCAATACTCTCCGGTATAACAATCAATCCAAAAAATCCACCATATTCCCCCTGGGCAGATATGTAGGAATACCACAGCACGAGCTACCAGTGCTGCAAATAGCATGGGTAACTGACACTTTTAGGTACCTGGGAGTGGATATATACCATAATGTTGAGGATGAGCACAAGTATAACACAGAAAAGGCGTCTGGGAAAATTGAACGAAGCATGGTATTCTGGGCCCGGTTACCTCTCACCATGATGGGCAGAGCAGCATTACTAAAGATGATAGTATTATCCATGCTACTGCACTACTTTGTGAATGTCCCGCACATGATATCCAAACGGTTCTTCACCAGGATGCATAGCATATGTAAGGGGGTTATCTGGCATAACTCTAGAAACAGGATATCATTGTGGAAATTGCAGAACCCGTATGATCAAGGTGGGATTATGCTGCCCAACTTCGAGGTATATTATCTAGCTGGCCAGCTTCAATATGTAGCAAGATGGCTATCCAAAGACCCCCACTGGAGTCTAAACTGCTAAGGGTGGAGTGTACACCTTATTTTCTGAACAAATGGATGTGGTTGGCAGAACCTCCGAAAGGAAGGAGGTCGGCATTGTTGGACCTGGGGAGAAAGATCTGGCGTAGGGCCTGCCAGGTAATGGGGAGCCCTCTCCCATGCTCCCCACAGGTTCCTTTGGTGGCACTGAGAGGGGTGGACGAACAATTGAGAAAGACTATTAGAGAACAGTGGGAACCAGTTGGTGTAACAACCATTGGGGATGCGTGGCA
This sequence comes from Ambystoma mexicanum, assembly GCF_040938575.1. NCBI lineage: Eukaryota > Metazoa > Chordata > Amphibia > Caudata > Ambystomatidae > Ambystoma > Ambystoma mexicanum. The sequence goes on along the minus strand of NC_090926.1, from coordinate 574,614,931 downwards.
AGAAGGGGAGATGATACCATTTGATACACAGAGAAGATACAGGTTTACATAGCGGGCAATAGATCACGCATGCTAGATTGATGACAATGGTAAAGAGGGCGTGGTCTGAGGTGGAGCTGACCCAGCAACCAGATGCTGCCATAGAAGCGGTATCTGACGGAGGCCATGAGGTCTTCCGAATCTACGAAATAGTGATGACCAAAGTTGGGAAGGAGGAGGTTCAAATGAGCAGGGACTGGGAAGAAGATGTAGGGGAAACAATAAACGACAGGTTGTGGGTGAGAATGCAAAGATATCACAAGAAGGTGTCAAGAAATTTGTTACTACAACAAATTCACTTATACGTCACCCATAGAGCATATATGACCCCTGAGAAGATTGCTGGGTTCACGAACGCCAATGTACAGAAAGGCCCGAGATGTGGAGAGGTAAATGCAGGGATGGTACATATGATCTGGCATGCCCAGAAATAGCAAGATATTGGGAAGAGGTAGTAAAAGGGATAAAATTGGAAGTTAACTCTTTATGGGCGTGCATGATGGGTGGATTTCCAAGACCGCGTAGACTCAAACACGTGAGTAAACTTAAAGACCTGGCGTTTATTCTAGCTAAGCGCAGGATAGCAATGAATTGGAAGGCAAGTATGAGACCGAAGGCAGAAGTGTGGTGGCAGGACCTCCTGAAATGGGCAGATGCAGAAACGGTGGTATGGAGGTAAGCGTGGCCAGAGGGGGTGAAGAGGAGGCGCATACGCTCACAGCCTGGCTACATCTGATCGCCTCATTGAAGGGGTCTGAACAAGAGGAATTGAAAGGAGACAGCTCCTCAGACACAGAAGGAGGAGAAATGCCCGCAAATTAGGAAACAGAGGCTAGGATTGGTGAGGCTTTAAGGGGAGGGGAAGGGAGTTAGGGGGGGAAATGTTGGGGAAGTGTGTTTATTCACTGTGTTTTGGTGCAATGTATGTTGGTTGTTTTGAATAAAATAAGTAAAAAAAAAAAAAGGTTGTCAGAGGCAAAGATGTAGTCGAGGATCTGGCCTTCATAGCCCCTCTTCCAGGTCACACTAGGTGGTGAATCTCCCAACGTGAAGCCGTTTAAGATCTTAATATTCCTCAGGCTTAAAGCCTTTCTCCACTTCAGTCCACGTAAAACCGCTTCATCTGAAGTCGGGACTGGATTTCCTATCAAAGTTAAGTTGGAACTGAAGCAGTTGATGTTGAGGTCGCCACATATAATTATCTTCAAATCTTATCTTGCAACCCTAACATCGTCAATCTCATTCAAGACTTGATCGATAAAATTCTTGGGCAGCTCAGATTTTGAGTTCCAATAGAGATTGCAAATTAACCATCATCCTAAAACGTTATAATGTGGAGGTTTCCTCTCGAGCAGGACGATTTGGATTAGAGGGGAGACATTCTTCACCCAGCTTACCTTTAAACCACTGTCAGCGGTTATTAGGAAGAACAGGCCTGCAATGGGTCGGCCCTTTTCACCTTTAATGGCTGGGCTCAGGTAGAATGCAAAACCTTTGAGGATTGGCGTGTCTCTTTGCCAGGTCTCCTGAAAGCAGGCTATGTCAAAGTTCTCATAGGAGAATTTCCCTTCACCAAACAAGTGCTTAAAGCCCCTGGTGTTCCATCAATCGAGGGTGTAACCCTTCACACTGTCGTCCATCCCTCTCCTTTGACGTTAGGAGTTAGATACCAAGGCCCCTGCTAGCCCCTCTCATCCATCTTCTTTGTTCCTTAGATGTTTGTCTTGGTGCGGTCTCCTGTTGTCCTTGATGTAGGAGTTGTCTATGACTATCCTCAGATTCCCTGCATGGTCGTTGTTGTGTCTTGGGCCCACAGTTGTCGATCGCTTGGGGTTGATGCCCTGAGGGCTGTCGGGTCTACTCCTTAGTTGTTTCGGGCCTTTCGGCAAGGGTCTTCCGAGTTCCTCTGGTTTCTCAATATTCTCGGAAGTATCTGAATTTATTACTCTTAGTGAGAATAACATCATAGTTAAGTGTGAGGTTTCTCTTGTCAGCAGTTGTTGTGTTTCTTTTGAGGATCGTTGGAAATCTACCATGTCTTTCCGCCGTTCCTCTGGAAAGGCTATCAAGTCGAGATCCTTGGAGCGGATCGAAGTAAGTGTAGTGACACTGTGGAGGAGTCTTAAGATGTTCGCTCTGTTGAGAATTAGGTAATCTTTTATATGCAATATTTTCTCCAGGTTCATCGTTATTTTGGAGTGGTTTCTAGTGTCTACATCTCATGTCCCAAGGGACAAGCGGGGCGGTTTCCTGTCTTTTTTAATGTCATACGGTGGACCCCCTTTCTCCCCCCAAGCAGCTTGTTTGCTTAGGTCTTGACTTTTCTGTTCTAGTGTCCTAAAATAGTAGTATGGGCTCTTTGACTGAAAATCCCAATTATTTGCTAGGTTTTGGTTGCCCATGTGTACCCGTGAGGTGACTTTAGCCCTTTCATGAGGCCTATGGGCAGTTGGCCCCGGATTGATTACGTGCGTTTTTGTTGGCGTTGGGCATGCGCTATTCTGGAAGGTCCTCTTGTTCGTCGCAGCTTTCATTATCAGTTACATCAATGACCTGTCCACTCATGCCGTGGATTGATCTCAGTACAAGACGCTCTACCAATGTGTCCCTTGTTGGAAAGACTTCTTCCCAATCATGCGAGTAGGTTGAAAGGTTCATCAGTTCGTCAAAGCCTATTTATGTATCCTTTGGATGCAAAGCACCGTGGCCTATCGATGGAACCGGGCCCAGTGAATTACTAGTAAGGCTGAGGGGTTCTCCCTCGTCCTGTATACTCATAACAGAGTCGTTAATTGAGTTGTCTAACGAGCTCACCCTACAAGATGGCCGCTGGTCAGTTCTTCTTGTTGGTTCTATGTTGGTTGAGGTGGCGTTAGTTGGCCTTGAGTTTTTTACTAACTCAATTCTTCTTCTCCGTTTAGATGGTAAAATCTCTGGTGTTGAGTTAGGCTGCTTGTACGAGACTTTCTTTACCGTTGCAATTTGTGTAGTGATTGACCTACTGGGCTCACTTATGTTGTGTAGTGAGTCCAGGGCTTTTGAAAATATCCCATAATATTTAGTAAATGGAAATTCAGGGGAGAGCACCTTCATTGAATCCATTTTGTGTGTAATGTTAGTACTTACAGTTGTTCCCTTTAGGTGTCCCACTAGGGTTGAACCGTTCCTTGGAGTTGGACCTTTTGAGGGTTTTTTTTCCCGGTGACGATAAGTCAATTTTGTCCGGTTTGTTCCATGGTATGTTACTTTTTTTCACTCCTACGTTAGTGTGAGCTACTCGTTCTTCAAGAGTTACAACTTCTTCGTCCATAGGGACTTGAGTCAGGGTGTCATTAGTGTCCAGGACATACAATGGAGAAGTCCTTTGATTTATTGTCATTGAGGCCCTCCTTTTTTCCTTTTCTTTTATGATGGGCTCTAAAAAGCTCCTCAAAAAGTGTATTTAAAAAAAAAAAAAATGTTATTGCCATTTGTATACAAACATACAATATTAAATGTGAGTTATCATGATCTTATTATCGGATAGTGTCCATTATTTCTTAACTAATAAAACAGAAACATTAAACAACAATTAACCGTGGCTGTCTTCAGGCTGTGTTGTGGTTATGACTCTCATTGTCTCTTGGATGGTGGGATGTTATAAGGGTTGAGTATATTGTTCTGGGGAAGCCCTGTTGGGGGTGCGGACCATGAATTGTTGGTAGTGTTTCGGGTTTGTGCTGGGCAATCCATGTGGGCTCAGGGGGGCTTGTAGTCTGTTGAGAAGATCATGTCTCTTATTAAGGCTTTCCATGATTCAAGCGTGGCGTTTATGTCACCTTCCTCTCGGCTGATCCCTGCATTCCAGGCGTTGGTTTCCGCAGTTTTCCATCTCTCCATCTCTTTGATCCAGATTTCATATCTTGGGCCCCCGGGTGATTGCCTCGCCATTGCGATCGCTCTTTTTGCGAGGATACACGTCATGCCCATTAATTTTACGATATGTTTGATTTTGCTCAGTCTGGTATATCTGCCTAGTAGGCACTCTTTCGGGGTCCACATGTATCTATTCACCCCTGATTTTCTGCAGGTTTGTTCGATTTTGGCACAGAATCCCAGTAATTTATGACAGGCCCAGAACATGTGGATCATGTTGGCATCCTCACTACTGCACCAGGGAGATTGCGTTTGGGCTTGTTTGTTAAAGCTGGCTACCCTTTGTGGGGTCATGTAAGTTCTGTATAGAACATTCAGCTGGATTAGTCTGAACCTGGCGTTTCAAAAAGTTTGGTACGGCTCAAGGTTTTTATCCATGTTCCCTTGTAGGGCCGAGACAAACCCTTCGACAAAAATCATTTTTGAGTGAAGAATGACCAATAGAATGGTTTGGTCTTTCAGTTGATCGGCTACATTTTCATACATCTTCATAAATGGGGCCATTGTCAGGGAGAAGGTCGCAATCATGATTGCGTCTAAAGGTGGGGGTGTCATGGTTTTTTCCTCCATTTGGGCAGCAACTAAAAGTCTAAAAGCAAGTCTTCATCTGATAACGTGTTGGCTTCTGGTACATTCAGGTAATCTGCGCAGGATGTCATTCAACAGCGTTTGGTAGCTTTAGTCGGCCTACTTGATGGACTTGAGTAAGGCAAGCTAGCCATGGGCGAGTCAGCAACCTTTGGCCTTCCATGTTTTGCCGATGTTTCTCCTGTATTTGGCTGTTTCTCAGATATGGAACATTGTGTTTCATCTGAGTCGTGGGCTTTCAGCGCGGACTGTAGTCCGTCTGCTTCCACAATTGGCTTGGGGTCTATTTCTTGCTCGACCTCCTTAATTTGACCGAATTGGTGGCCTGTGACTGGACGTGGTTCTGATATGGAGTTCCCCATGAGTTCTTCGTGGGGGGTGACACAGTTTAAGTTTACATTTGCTAAGACTGTTGTGTCCCTGACTCCGGCCGAGGCGTCGGCGGGAAACAGGGAGGGTAGGCCCCGGGCAGCTAGGCCTCCCTTCGCAGCTCCCGCGGGAGCAGTAAAGACACGGACACTCTCGTGTTGCTGTCCTGCCCCGGAACTGCCTCCGCTGAGCGGGGGCGGGGCTTTTATTAGGACGCCTTGCATCACCGCATAGCGGGACGCAAGGCGGGCATAACATTCCTCCTTTATTTTAACTGAATAACAATAAAACATTTCACAGCCAACCGAGTTTGCCCCTTTTCATCATTTAGTCTCTCAGTGGGATCTTCTTCCACTCATAGTCTCTGGGCCTGGCCGGGGGACGGGTCGCAGTTCTTAGGCTATATCTTCCACCCCTGGGTGCAACCCCCTGTGTCCCCTCGGGTTGCTCACCTTTAATGTTCGGCTCACTCAGTTCTGGCTCACTCAGTGGTTCCTCTGTTCGGTCATCCACGATTTCTCCATCCTCCGGATTTTCATGTCCTTCGTCCCCAGGCGGATTCTCTTCTTCCTCCGGGGGACACTCGCCATCTGTCCATAGATTCTTTGGCACTGCCTTGAACCATGACGCATTTCACGTTACTTGTCTTTGCCCCCTTTTTGCGGTTAGGATAGTGCCATGCCGCCGGCTTATTGTCCATGGGCCAGCGTCATATCGGGTGTCTAGTAGAGATTTGGATGGGTTCCTCACCATGACCACTTGACCACTTCGACTCGGTGGTCGGACCGCATGGCATTCCTTTTGTTGCTCATGTGGGCGTTTGCCCTTGCTCTTCGTAGTTCGGTGCGCTCGTGGTCGAACGTGTCTGTGCTCCTGCTCGGATGGTGGGTTAATGATTGTGCCATACATTAGGTCTGCCGGCGGTATTCCCGTTGTGCTGTGGGGTGTAACTCCGTAATTCCGTAGAAATCGGTATAAGTACACCTGCCATGGGCTAGCACTGAAGCGCGACAGGCGCAGTACCTTCTTTATTGTCTGCATGAAGCGTTCCACATCGCCGTTTGCCTGCGGCCATCTCGGCATTATGTGGTGGTAGCGGATGTTGAGTTCCATGAGGTATTTTTTGAATTCTTCTCCCTGGAAAGGTGGGCCATTGTCGCTCCTGATTCTCCTTGGGAGGTCATGTGTTGCAAACATTTTTTCGATCGCGGGTATAACCGCCTCTGCTGCCGTGAAATTCACAATCTCGACCCCCGGGTACCTGGGGTGGTCATCAATTGCCACCAATAGGTAGGTTCCTTCCTGTATTTGGCTGAAGTCTATGTTTATGGCGTCCCATCTCGCGGACCCTCGCTCCGCCGATTGAATGGGCTCCGGATTGGGCGGTGGCCCCGTTATTTGGCATGGGAGGCAGGTGCTGACTAGCCGCTCGACTTTTCCATCGATATGGGGAAACCATACGCGGTGCCTTACCCGGGGCTTGGTCCTTACCATCCCCTGGTGGCCTTTGTGTGCCAACGCCACTATTTTGTCCTGTAGGCTTGGAGGGATGACGATTCGGGTTCCTCGTAGGATGAGCCCTTCTTCCGTGATGGATAGGTCCTGCCGGACTGTGAAAACTCCCGTGAGGAATTCTTTGGCTTCCGATGTTCTATTGTGGATGTTCTGTCGAAACAACTTCAATTCCCACAAGATGATCGTGTCCTTCACCAGATTACAGCATGGGTCACTTTGTGTGGCCTCTAAGATGTCTTCTAGTCCGATTGGCCGTGGCTTCATGGTGTGTATCACCTGGCAGATGTGTTCTTCTGTCTCTTCTGCTACGTGTATTTCCCTCAGTGTTGCCGCTCTCGGGTGTCTCGACAGGAAGTCCGCCGGGTTGCCACTGCCTGGCTGATACGTCAGTTCTAAGTCATATTGGTGGAGATGTAGCAGCCACTTAGCAATCCTGGCAATCCTATTTACCATCTAAGGAATAGTTACTGTAGTAGCAAATACATCTAGACCATCAGATTGTTTGTGTTCTCAACACTATCAATGCTTAATAGGACTTGAGTTTCTACTTTTCACTTGAAACAATGAAATGGATACACACACCCACATTGATGCCGCCCGATTGCAATTAATTGACATAGAGGATATACATTTATTTTTAATAACAGATAGACTGGGAGCATGCTGGATTTTTCCTCTAATCACGAGACTGCGATCATTTTCAATATCATGTTTTCTAGATTCATGTAATAACTCAATGGACCTACATTACACACCATTAAATATGTTTAATAATAGATGTTCCAATTTAGTCTTTTAGACTCTACCCTGTTCTATAAATACCACACATTATATTGCGTCAAAAGTAAACACTGTGACGTCACGACGTTGGCACGCATTGATGTCATTACGCTATATAAACATCACGACGGCCATTTTTTTTCAGTTGCCGTTCGTACGAGCTTCATCACAGGATACTTGCACAAGGGTGTCCCCTTTCCAGGTAAGCTATGTTAGAACTTTATACTCACCACATAGAATGATTCCATAGCGTTTTTCTAACGGGTAAGAATAGCCTCTGACGAACCTCTTTCCGTCTACAGGGCCCACGTTATCTCTGATTGTGCTGCTAAGACCCACTACAGTATTATAGAGCTTAAATAAAGTGGGAGATTATCCAAAATCCTGACTACGACCTGCAGATCAGGTAATTACCAATACCCTTTTTCTAATGGACATGTTTGAGAATGCAAACATGGTTGTTGATATCTAACATCTTTACTTCTCACAACGGTAGGGATTTACAACCCCTTTTTTATATATTTTTTATATACTTTTTTTAGGATTGACAAGAATATACTAATCAAGATGGAACTTAAATTTCAAATTGAGACCATACTAAGAAACTAACAGGTGATTATATATAAAGAAAAATCCAGTCATGACAGACAGGTATTACGATGTATCATTATGATTAAAATAACAATATACTTTTTACTGTTGATACAGATAAATTGAAGAAAAACACGTCTAGTAAACATCTTCTGAAGAAGGGGATCTATTCGCCCCGAAACGCGTAAAGCATACTGTACTTTGAAGACTTTGACTCTGCCTGCTAAGACGCATGTAACATATCACATATTACTGTGAACATTGGATTAGGAGTTAAAATCAAGTACAAATTGTCTACTATAAGCCACATGAATTGTAAATGAAAGTCTTTGGTTGTCTGGACTATAAAAAATAGTTACTATCTGTACCATGTACTGTAAAAATCAGTTTACTTTATGTTATATATGTTGGTTATGAACTGATGCAAATTGTATGTTGAATTATTGTTTGTCTAAATTAACCCTAATTGGGGTACAAAATTCATGGATGACGAAATCATCCCTTTATAAAGTTTTATTTTTGAAATTACACAAGAGAATTTGGTTGTGTTTTCAACTACAGGGTGTGCAAGGGACGGGAGCGTTCCACAAAGGTTGTGGACACCTGCTGTTTTCACATAGTTTGGTACAACCCAGTGTCAGGGTTGATATTCTTCCCTGCGCCCCGTTAAGCATCTTAATACTTTTAACTAATTTAAGAAAAAGGTGTGCACTAGGCAAAATTGTTTGAGGGGGGTGAGATGAGGTGCCTGTGAAGATTGGGAGCAGTGGTTTGTGATCTGTGTAGGTTTTGAACTTCTGGCCGTACAGATATAGATGGGAGTGACGGCAGCCCCACAGTACAGCTATTGCCTCTTTTTCGATGTGGGAGTATTGTTGCTCCGTCGGTGTCAGTGCTCTGGAAGCATAGGCAATCGGCATTGGTTCTCCTGTTTTGGCCACCTGTATGAGAATGGCCCCCAGACCCACGGGGCTGGCATCCATGTACAGTTCGGTTGACAGTGCAGGGTAGTTGTAGGTCATGGTGGTGTCTGCCGAGAGTGATGCCTTGATGTGCTCGAATGCCTCTTGGCAGGTGGGCCCCCACTCACATTTCGTGCTGTCTTTTTTGAGTTCTCAAAGAGGTTCAGATAGTGTGGCCAAGTTTGGGATGAACCTTCCGCAATAGGTGGCCATTCCTAGAAAACTGTGCACCTCTGTTGGTGTGGTGGGGGGTGTGGAAGCTTGGATGTCTGCTACTTTTTGGGGTCCGCCGAGATGCCTGCGCTATTGAACGTGTACCCAAAGAACGAGATCTCTTCCTTCAGGAACTCGCATTTTTCTTTGTGGATTGTCAGACCAGCACTCTCTAACCTGCTGAGTAGCATGTGGAGCCTACGTAGATGTTCTTCTTTGTTGCCTGCATGAATTTGAATGTCATCACTGACGTGCAAAACTCCCGGAATGTCGCGTATTACCTCCTGTATTGTTTGCTGGAAGACCTCAGCTGCCGAAGAGATTCCGAAACTCAGGCGGTTGTACCTGCGTAGGCCGATGTGAGTTGAGAATGTCGTGATGTACCGGGAATCCCGGTGTAGCTTCAGCTGGTGATATCCGGCGTTCAGGTCAAACTTTGAGAATATTTTGGATCCTGTGAGGTCTGCCACTATATCATTGAGAATCAGGGTGATGTGGCGCTCTCGTTTTATTGCTGTGTTGGGGTGGCGCATGTCTATGCATATTCTGACCTTCCCCGGTTGTTTGGGCTTCTTAGTGACGACCATGGGAGAGACCCATGGCGTAGGCCCAGTTACTTCCTCGATGATGCCTGCTTTCTCCAGTGCTCTTAGCTCTTTTTCCACTTGGCTGCATAGGTGGAACGGCGTCCTTCTGTGTCACACTGCTCTCGGTTGGACTGACTCATCGATGTGTAGCCTGATTGACTTTCCTTTTAGGCATCCGATTCCCTTGAGGAGTTTCGGGTATCTCTCAAGAATGTTGTCGACTTCTTGTGAGTCGGTCACTTCACAAATGAAGCTTATCAACCCCAGTTCCTCTGCTGCGTCTCCGCTCAGGATGCATTCGATGCCTGCATTTACCACGTAGATTTTTGACTGCAGTGATTTTTCCCCTTGGCTGACTTTGATCCGGAATCTGCCTACTATGGGCAGTGGGGTCTTACACCCGTATGCGAATAGTAGTGTGTCCGTCGATTTCAGGGCAGGTTGGGGCTGTAGTTTTTTGAACGTTGTCAGTGGCATCACGTACATGGATGCCCCCATGTCTATGGTCATTAGTATGTTTTGGCCCTGGATCGCTACCTGGCATTTTCGTATTCTCAGTTTCCTTTTTGGTGAAGTGCTACCTAGTTGAGGGCTGAAACTAGGTATACTTTCTTTCCTTTTTTCCAATGTTCATTTGCAGCTTCCTGTTGGATATGTGCTGCGCCGTCCCCTTCCTCCTCTGTCGAGGACTTGGTGGTTTCGACATGTCGGGTGCTGCACTCTTGTCCTGGGGTGCTTGCAGTGGTTGCTGTGGCACTCTGACGATCTGCACACCTTGGTGTAGTGGTCTTTTCTGCCACATGCGCCGCATGTGGTTCCTTGAGTCGGGCAGTTGCGTCGTCCGTGGTGAGGCCCTCTGCACCACCCACATTCCATGGGTCCCGGGATCCGGTGTTGCCCTTTGGGGTGCGCGTTGTTTCCACTGGCCTCGTCCCTCGTGTATTGGCGATTCGTGATATCGGCCACAGTTGCCCTAGTGAGTTGCCTAACTCCCTCTGGCGGCCAAGTTCAAGGATTCGGGTTAGTGATATTCCCTTCTCGCTCAGCACCATCCTCCTCAGTTTTTCTGAGTGAATCCCTTTTATGAGTTGGCGTCGGATTTCCTTCTCAATGTCCGTGAATTCACATGAGATTGCGAGCTTCCGGAGTCTGGTGTGGTAGGCATCCAGCATTTCCTCTTCCATTTGGATGGTTGTGCAGAATATAAATGTCTCATAATCTGGATTAAGCTGGGGCGTGAAGTGAGCCGTCAGGGCGTCCTTCGTTTAATGGTAGACGTCAAGGCCATCCGTGATTGCCAGCGAATTGAAGATGCAGAATACTTCATCCCCCACATTCAGTAGTAGATACAACCTCATCTTTTTCGATGTAGTAATGTCTTTACATTCCATTGCCATCTCGAACTTCTGTAACCACAACTGCCATCGTAGGCCGACTGATGACGGGTCAGTGTATGGGTCAAAAGGGTAGACTGCAACGGATGATCCACCTTGCGGGCGGGCCTGCAGCATGGACAGTGACAGGTTCGCGGCCATTCTGCAAGGCGTGCCGGGCCTGGGGGTGGACATGCCTGACACCATGTTGATAGTCAGGGCGCACGTGTGGCAACCGTTCTCTCACTTTAGGGTGCTCTTGAGAGTGTTCTTGGCCTCCCCTGCGTCTGTCCATGTGTTGGGCGTGATGTTGCACCTTCTCCCCCTCCAAAACTCCTGCTGTGTGGCGTGGATAATTTCAGGACTCGTCTGGAAGTTGATCGAGATTAGTCCAGGATGGAAAAGGAGAGAAAAAGATTTTTTTTAAAAAAGGGTTTTTTTTTTTGGGTGAGGGTTTGGGTGCCCCCTCCATGTTCCCAAAAATGTCGCCTTTGTGAAGGGCTCTGCGCGCTGGGCGGCGGCGTCACGCCTTCCGTTGTGTTCACTTCCTCGTCGCCAATGTTGTGTCCCTGACTCCGGCCGAGGCGTCGGCGGGAAACAGGGAGGGTAGGCCCCGGGCAGCTAGGCCTCGCAGCACAGCTCCCGCGGGAGCAGTAAAGACATGGACACTCTCGTGTTGCTGTCCTGCCCCGGAACTGACTCCGGAGAGCGGAGGCGGGACATTTATTAGGACACCTTGCGCCACCGCGTAGCGGGACGCAAGGCGGACATAACAAAGATGTCAGTAGGATGTATACAGTTGTCTTTGTGCTGAAGGATTGGTTCATTTGTAGAAGTAGTCGAATGATGTTCTAAGCGCCCGACATTCCTTTAGGCAGCATATCTGCTTTTGTTCGTGCATAGAAAAATCGTTCCGTGGCCTGCAAGTTAACCGGAGTCAGGCCCATTGGTTTCCAGGCCGACAGACCCGGTGCATTGCAGGACTGCTTCATGGACTTGTTTGAGCAGGAAGCCCCAGATGTGTAAGGTTTCAATGGCATAGTCTTTGCCCCCCTTCCTTCCTTATCAAGGAGTCGTAGTCCGTGATCCGAGGACATAGTTAGATGGCTTCAGTTGCTTTGGAGCCTAAGTCTGTCAGACATTTCTGTAAATCATTGAAAGGGTCCAGTGCTTTGGAGCTATTTCTGTTTTCAGTTTGTCAGAGCCGCTTCCTGCAGTTCTTGGTCAGCGTGCTCCACGGGAGCTTTTCAAGATGTTGCACAGGGAGCTTGTCTTGGCCGTGATTTCCACTCGGATATCCCAGTGGCATGTAGGCCGCACGTCCTTCGTAAGTGGTACGTAAGGTTCAGTGGGTGTCTCAGAGATACCGCTCTTTTCAGCATGAATAATATCACTGACAGCTGCCATTTTGCGCAGGAGCATCGCTTAGGGGAGAAATTAAGTGGGGGATTTCTCTCTACTTCCCCCTATGTATCTAAGATCCTTTACTACTGCTCAGAGGCCCGTGGGGATCAAAGGGCTAGGTCCCGGCAGTCTCCGTGCGGTGCGTGCAGTCAAGTATTTCTCCCAAAGTTTCACTCAGAATTGATAGTAACGCTGGATTTGCAGACCTTTTGGGTGTTGTGTTAAGCTTCTTCTCGTGCCTCTGCACACTTTACACACTCTCCTTTCCGCACACACTTTAAATGTCTTTACTTTCCTTCTGCACAGCCTTTCTGAGTACACTTTAAATGTCTTTACTTTCCTTCTGCGCCGCTAGCACCTTTTCCTCCTTTCTGCTTTCCTTAAATGGCTTTCTTAAGCTTCTTCTCGCTTTCCGCTTCGTGCCGCTTTATAAACTTTCTTCCACTTTTCTGTGCCGTGCCGCTTTATAAACTGTCTTTTTCCCGCTCCGCACCAACCAACTGCACGCACCCGAGTTTCTCTCTGACATGAAACTCACCGGGCTGTGCCGCATTGATGAGCGGTCTCTCTGGATACACGGGGTTGAGGCCAGGGTCTCACCACCTCCCCCACAAACACCCTTGGGACAGGCACAAGTCCCAAGGGAATGAACATTTCACTGAACACCAACAGCAGGATGCAGGCTGCCTCGCTCCAGATCCTTGGAAGCACGGCTCCCTAGCCATGCTGCAGCCCCTCACAAACCCCGGGCCAGCATCTCGGCACACTGTTCTCCTCCAGTGTCAGGTTCTGCTGCTGTCTGCTACTTGGGCTCTCTGGTCGGACAACATCCACAGCTCGCTCTCCCCTCTGTGAAAAACCACACCTTTTATAGTTGAACAAACAGTCAAGTGGAGTCAGGTGTGAGTAGTCATTATCAAAAGCCTGACCCTGCCTTACTCTATTAGTGGGAGAACTTGCGCTCTTTCTGTAGTAGTTTTCCCTTACTTTCCCCATGTTGTTTCTATGGGTAATCTTCACTGATCCTGGATGCATCCTCCTCATCTCAGTATTTGCTGGAAATGGGGCGGGGCAGATAGAGCGAGATTGGAGATTGGAAATACCACATGAAGGCTGAGGGAGAGTGGGTTGTGGTATTATTGGGAATGGGGGAGTACCATGTCTCGGCCTTGGGTATCCTCCTCCCAATCCTTTGTGATCCTCCACTCAGGTGATCCTCCCTCGCTTGTCCACCCCCAGGGTGGGGATCCTAAAGCAATGGCCCTTTCCTGGCCAACTGAATGGAAGATCCCGAAGGAGTAGGTGGGAGAATACTGTCAGATTTATCACAATTATTTTACATTTATCCACCTTTTCTATACTGCGTGAGGGGGCAAACAGTGCTTTTAGCATGTTTCTGCTTCACAATCTGCTCATTAGGCCTTGCTTTCCACGTGGGGGAAAAGCTCTCTGTTGCCGGAGCCTCCCAGCCTAGGACGCTGCCGGCTTGCAATATTTGTTGCGCACGCGTGTTATGCGTTGTGCGTGTCACGTGCTGGCTCTTACCCGGGTAGCCGTGTGCGACCTCTGTGCATGCCGGTATGTGTAGTCAGCAGATCTGCTCATAGGCCTGATCCTCGCCGCTCTGCTATAATGTGAACAGCGCTCGCCGGATACCAGCGAGCAGTGTTCCCCTTGTTAGGCAGAATCACATGCAGTACCCTTTGGAAACACTACATGCAATTAAGACTAGAAGTGTCGTACAAATTCACCTTTGGTACAAGCTTGTACTACACAGTAAAGTGGTAGCGATGGCTGAGCAGCCAGACTTATCTCAAGATTTGAGTGAGCAGTAGAACAAGTTACACATAGGACCAACAAATACAGTGATTCAAACAAACACTTTACTCAAGGTTTCTTAGTAAAATAATATACATTTATTTACACAGTCAGTTTGAAAACATTACACTAGCAAGAGCAGCTCAATATCACACACTAATATACTAGAAATACACAACCAATAAGTTACTGAACAAGTTCAGCTCCCCTGAAGTGGGAGCAAAATGGCACTTCAAATACTTTTAAAGGGGTTAAAAAGACAAGGTTATAAGAATAGACAGCCCAAATAATTTCATAGGCAGGGTGAAGCGGTTTCAGTAAACTACAACCAGCAATTCAGTTCATAGGCCTGGGCCACAGTCAATGGTTCAGAGTCTTCGTATAGGATAGCACAGTTCTAGTAGTAAACGGTTAAGTCTTTGCCACGGATTTCTGAAGAATTTGGTTTGACAAATGTTTAGGGAAGGCCAAGCCTTCGAAGTCGGGAAAGTTTCACAAACTTTCTCCGTGGCCGAAAAGATTTCCGGGCTGCGTTTGCGCAATACCTTAAAAGTGAAGAAGAGCTGTAGCTGAGGCAGTTGTTCATGGCAGTTCAAGCAGATCTCACTGTTCCTGAGCTTCAGTCATGGGGACAAGAAGGAGGACGTCGGGAGGTTCCTGCACTGCCCAGGGATGAGGCCACAAGCTTCGCAAAATGTAAGTTTAAGGTGTGGGTGCCTTAAAGACCACAAACTGGTATCCTTCCCGCTGGTTATCCGGTTTCCCACAGCACTGCAGAAGATTCGACCAGGAGGGGACCGTGTCCAGACGACTTGCGTCTTGGTGGCTCCCTCTTAGGGAGAATTCTCATTTATGGCTAATTTCCCTCACCTAGTGAGTCCCCCAGCAGCTTTTCTGGACTTCTGGAGTTTATTTTTTTCCACTTGGTAAGAGTGAGAGCTTTTCCCACATTCTTCCCTGCGTTTTGCCATGTGCTTCTACCTGTTTTTGTGATTGTGGACTCTGAAGTACACCACTTCAGTAGCCCCCTTCTTTTTGTGTAACACAGCACCTTCAGTGCCATGACACAGGGTTGTCTTTGAGACTCCCTCGACTCCATTTCTGAGGCGACTACCGTCCCCCAGAAAAGGGTAAAGTTACCATGAACTTTACCTAGTCTATCGACCACAGATCCAGTACACCCCATCTTCCATGGAGTACTGCAAAAGATTAATTCATATCCCTTTTTATCTGTACCTCCTGGAGCATTGTTTCGCTCTTTTAACATTTAGACTTGGCTGGTGGCAGAGGTATCTACCCTAACTTTTCTACCGCGATTATATTAGATAAATACGGTACTGTTCTTGGCTATTATATTAGCTGTGAACATAAACCCGCTTGACCAAATCGTCCTTCTTTTGGCTCCGGTTGGGTTTTTTCGGCATTTCTTTTTGTTAAAGTCCTTCTTGTGTTTTACTTTGCGCGGCAAACTAAGTTTGCCTTCTTTGTTCACTGTCTTTTGGCGGGCTTCTGCTCAGAAGCCCTCCTCAAGGCATCTGGGTGTCTAGGTGGGCTGAATGTGAGGGAGGGGTGTAGTCACCCCTGCATAGGGTATCCTAGGAAACCCAAGTTGCACTTTGTCATGATTGGCCAGGGTAGTTGTCCGGGCTGGACAACCCTGCTGCTGGGTGATTGACAGCCAGGCTGTGTGAATGGAGGTTTTTCGCATAAAAGGCAGGTCTCTTGGGCTAGAAGTCAGAGAGCCGCCACTGGAACTACAAGGAACTGAAGAGAAGCGGAGAGAACGACGGCTGCTGCAACTACCCCGCCCCGGTGAAGCCCTGCTGTAGTCCTGAGCTATCTTCCCTTCAACGACTTAGAGAAGATCCAATCCGGAGTCTTCTTCCCTTGAGCTTGGTGGGGATAACCAGCTCATCTTCTACAGCCATAGGATCCTCTTCCTTGGTCGAAATCGCTGCACGCTTGTTACGCTCACCTGACTCCCACGGAGGCGCTGGCCAGGATCGTGCTGCTGTGACCTCTCCTAAGGTGTTGCACGGGGCTCAGAAGATGGACTGGACCGGACTCCCAACTCCTGCTTGTCCGGCTTGCAAAAGTATCCTTCTTAGGGTCTTAAAGGGCGAGCTCGCCTTCCTGCTTCTGATGCAGGGGCGCGTCGGTATCCAGTTACTTCACTGGATTCTTGGTTTTATGAGAACCAAACTTGCTTGGCTTCCAGGTAAATTCCTTGAAAGGTTCCCCTTTTGTCCTTGCATCAATATGCTAATGTCAATGTCTTTTTCCCCATAGGGGCCGGGGTACGGAATGCCGGGGAAAAGGCACCGACCCGAGATGCGAGGTGCAATCCCTGTAGAAATCAGGTAAGTCTTGATGAGCGTTTTTGGGTAATGTCTTTTCATTCGCTCATTGACGCTAATGTCTTTTTCCCCATAGGGGCTGGGGTCCGGAAACGCCTGGATGCGGCGCGGACCCGAAATGAAGAGGGAATGACCCTAAAGGTAAGTCTTAACATGGAGGTTTAGGTTTCCTCATTCCCTTCTCTCTCTCGCCTTTGCTCTTGTCTTTTTCTCCCTAGGCGTGGAAGCGTGGCTGCGAATCCGGGTGATCGCTGCTGAACATGGAGGCGCCCTGTGAAGGTGAGTGGAATGCGGCGCTGCGGCGGTCGATGCGATGTGCTTTTAAATTAAGTGTCTTCCTTTGCAGGATCGTCGGCGAGCTGACTCCGGAATGCGGATCTTGCAGGTAAAGTCTTTTCCTTCTCCTATTCTCTCTTTCTCTTCCTTTGTAGGTGATCAGGGTGCTGGCAGGCGTGGCAGAAGTCCGAATGCAGGAGCAAACACGGTGAGCGTCCAGCTGCTAGATGCAGAACAACGCGAAGCATGTGCTGCTCTTTGGGTGTGGTTTAAATAGCCTGTAAAGTAGTTCCAGGTATGTATCCTTCCACTCAGGTATGTATTCTTCCTCAGACTACACCCGAGTGATAAAGTAGTCCAAAAGATAAAGTAGTCCCATTCAGTCCTCAAGAGGGCCTGGATGTAGCAGCACGGTCTGCTTCAGGTAAGTGCACATTAAAACACTTACACACATGTCTTGCTTTATGAGCCTGGCGCCTAAGGCGCCAGGACTGAGGTCCAGAATGAGCCTGGCGCCAAAGGCGCCAGGACTGCGTCCAAAAGGCCCCAACTTGGGCCCGCTGAGACGTCCTTGGGGAAAATGATGTCTGCCTCTGGGGTTGCTGGGCTGAGCCTGGCTCCTTGGAGGTAGGCATCATGACAATGCTGCTATAGTGGTCCGGATAGCCATCTGAAGTGCCTCTCCTGTTTTTAAGGAGCACACCTTTTATTCCTTGTCGCTGCTGCCGGCTTCATTCCTGTGTGGTGCAGACCCACTTCAGACGTGCTCCTTCACAACGAAGCTCCAGGAATCGTGGGTCTGCGGGAAACCAACAAGAACAACTGCCAGGGCACCAGCTGCACCATTGGAATAAGGTACTGTGTTCTGCTTGAGGAAACTGGGTTAATCCCTTTTCTTCATTTCCAAGGCTTGCCTTTGTCTTCCCTCCTTCTTATAATTTTTGCTTCCAAACATTGACAATATCAAAGTACTTTTGGCTACGTTGAATCGTGAACTGACAGTGTGATCTTCAGCAACATGCCCCCGGTGTCTTTCGACCCTGGCTCCGGCCCTCTGACTTTTGAACACCTGTCTCTGAGTGTTTCTCGATTCTGCCTGCCTAACCAAAATATTGCCTGTGATTTTTGCCCCCAACTCCCTCTGGGTATCTCAGGTGCTAAGTGTGTTTTTGCCCCGGTAGCATATCATGTCACGGATACGCGTTTAGTTAGTAGACCGAACTGTCAAAAAGTGATCGCAATCGTATTCACGGTAACGTGTTTTGTTCGTAACACCGGTTCATTCAAACACAGGGTACTTACCTTGAGACTTACTGTACAAAGTAAATTGGTTAGTTGTAGTATATTTAACGTGTGTTTTTTATTTAAGTTTAATAGAAGTGTTCTGTTTATAACGAATGGTTTAAAAATAAATGTACTTATATTTTTCTACCTGAAACCTTGAGTCAGTGTTTGCTTGAGTCACAGTAATTGTGGTCCCTTTGTGTAATCTCTGCTACTGCTCATATACTCTTGAGATAAGCCTGGCTACTCTGCCACTGCTACCACTCTGACATAGTAGTACAGGCTTGTACCAAAGGTAAAACTTGTATTGCCACCTGTAGTCTTAATTGTGTGTAGTGGTCCCTAAGGGCACTGCACAGGATCCTGCCTAACACTCCCACCAAACTCAAGCAAGAGCAGCTCAATATCACACACTAATAAACCACAAATACACAACCGATAAGTAAATTAACAAGTTTAGCTCCCCTGAAGTAATATCACACACTAATAAACCACAAATACACAACCGATAAGTAAATTAACAAGTTTAGCTCCCCCGGAAGTGGGAGCAAAATGGCACTTCAGATACTTTAAAAAGGGGTAAAAAGACAAGGTTATAAGAATAGACAGCCCAAATACTTTCATAGGCAGGGCAAAGGGTTTCAGTAAACTACAACCAGCAGTTCAGTTCATAGGCCTGGGCCAAAGTCAATGGTTCAGAGTCTTTGTATAGGTTAGCACAGTTCTGGTAGTAAACAGTTAAGTCTTTGCCACAGAGTTTAGAAGAATTTGGCTAGGCAAAAAGTTTAATGAATGTTTAGGGAAGGCCAAGCCTTCGAAGTTGGAAAAGTTCCACGAACTTTCGCAATGGCCGAAAAGATTTCCGGACCGTGTTTGCACAGTACATTTAAATTGAAGAAGAGCTGTAGCTGAGGCAGTTGTTCCTGGCAGTTCGAGCAGATCTTGCTGTTCCTGAGCTTCTGTCATGGGGACAAAAAGGAGGATGTCGGAAGGTTCCTGCACTGCCCAGGAATGAGGCCACAAGCTTGGCAAAAAGTTGTTTTAAGGTGTGAGTGCCTTAAAGTCCACAAGCTAGTTTCCTTCCCTCTGGCTATCCGGTTTTCAACAGCACTGTGAAGAAAATTCAACCAGATGGGGACGGTGTCCGGGTGGCTTGCGAGTTGTTTTGTTCCCACCAAACTCAAGGGAAGAAGTTAACCTTGAAGGGCTTCTCTGTCGATGGAGTTTCAGGCAATCAGACCTGCAGAAAGGCTTCACCGGTCGTCCAGGAGTTGCAGCAGTCCTCTTCTTTCAGCTCGTCTTCGGTTATTTTGTTCCAGTGGTTGACTCTCCTTTCCAAGTCGCAGAGACCTGCTTTTAAACAGTTTCCCCCCATTCATTCCAGCCTGGCTGTCAATCACACAGCAGGGTGGCTGTCCTTGCCGGACAGTCAGCCACCCAATCACGCCAGAGTGCATTCAGGTCTCCTAGGAGACTAAGCACAGGGAGTTTCGGGCACCTCCCTCACATGCTGTCCACCCCAGACACCCTGGCGCCAGGGGAGGGCTTCAGCACTGAAGCCCGCCAAAGGCCAACGAACAAAGTGACCAAACCTGGTTTGGTGCGCAGAGGCAAACACAAGAAGGACCTTTCCTAGATGAAATGGCGAAAAAAGTTGACCGGAGTCTGTTTTTACAGATATGTCATGGGCGCCATTTTGAAAAACATGGCTGACCCGATTTTTTGCTACCGTTGTTCCTAGTCGGGAAAAATCATGGTAGTTTGATCTAAACCACTGCCACCAGCCATTTAAAGTAGGAAAGGGTAACATTTTACTGTTACATGAGTGTTTTGACTCAGGGGAACCTAGGCAACCCCACCTGCACTCTATAGGAAGATAGGGTGTGCTGGGTCAGTAAATTTAAAGAGATTAGTAAAGTCAATTTAACTTTACATGCTCTGGGAGACAGTAGTCAGTCCCAGAGAAGGTATTTAAACTTTGGGAAGTCTGAAAGCCATCCCTGTGCCACTGCACTGAAGGTGCTGTGTGGCACACAGAAAAAGATGATGCCTATGGAGTTGTTTTAAAACTCCATAACCAAAGAACACAAACGGGAAAACATTGAAAATTGTAAGGCTGTTGCCTGTATACTGTTTGACAGACGAAGCGAACAGTATACAGGCAACAGCCTTACAATTTTCAATGCAAATTGGATTACTTCTTAGCCATTGGCTTTTATGAACCACAGGGAACTTCGCCCTAAGAACCTTACCCATATGCCTTGATAAAGACCCTTAGGGGTTGAAATACGTGTCGGCTGACCTTCACCTAATAGACAATGGGCCTCATTACACGGACGGCGGTAAGGATTTACCGGTACCGGTAAGGGCACCAGTACCGGTAAACCCTTACCGCCTTACTACGAGGTCCCTTTGCGGATTGGTACATTAACGCCTGCTGTTTAGCAGGCGTTAAAAACCAACCCGCAAAGGGACCAGGGTGCTAATTACGGTACCGCAATTTGCGGCACCGTAATTAGCGCTTTCCCCATTCCCATAGAGCCCTATGGGGCAAAAATTGGAATGGGGAAGGGCAATGGGGGAAGGGGGAATTACCGCCCCGCCACCCTTGGAATAGGGCGGTAATTCCCCTTTCCTCCAAGGCGGTGCCAGTATTTTACCGGCATGGACCATGGTGCTAATAGCACCTTGGTCCTCCGCCTACCGTGTAATGAGGCCCAATGTCTCTAAACTATGTTCCAATGCAAATAAAACACACATGTAATAACCACAGCAGAAATGTCTGAGATCCTTTCATATACAAGGGTCAGAATACTTTCCTTGCAAGGTAACAAGGACGTTTTGTTAAACTTCCTTTTCAAAAGGTATTGAGTTTACCTCTTCCAACCTGTGACCTTTCAGAAACATATAGATTCCAAGCGAAGTATTCAAATAGCTCATCACAGGAGTGTTCACTAACTAGAACCCAGCTTTTCTCTCTTACGTAATAATATTCTGCCACAATTGTTAAATTGAAAAGCAGTGGCTGATGTTTAAACATTTTCTTTTTTAAAAAGAGAAACATTTTGAAAATTGTAAAGATCTGCAAGAGAGCAGTGAATAAAGAAGTTTAGCATAATGCTTGCCTCCGGTCTTGACATGATTTGCCAGACTTGCTTGCAGTGGGGCCTTGATGGGTTGGCTCCTTTGTGAGGGAGACCAGGAATTTTGGGCACAGTGCTTAAATCACAGTAAGTCTATCTTAACCAGTGCAGGAAATTAAAACAGCAATGCCCTAGGCCCGGAGGAGGGGGAGAAGCATGGGGGAATAGAGAGATAATTACAGTGAGAGAGAGACGTTTATAGTAGGAGGGTGTGGAGAAAGTGCAAGGTAGTAGCAGAAGTTGTGGTGCAGGTATAGTGAAGCAGAAGGACGGTGGTAGTTAGAAGAGGTAGGCAGAAAAAGTGTGGTAAGATTAGGGTATAGAGATGTAGGTAGGGAATTGTGTGTAGGAGAATGGAGAAGAGATTTCTAGAGTACACTGGAGAAGAGATAGTAAAGTAGAGTGGAGGTGGGAGTAGAGAGGAGAAAGAGTGGAGAAAGGAGAGGAAAGGAAAGTGGAGAGCTTGGTGGAAAAGGGAGAAGAGTGGGGTTGGGAGCAGCGTGGAGAGAGAAGAGTAGAGGGGAGTAGAGAGTACAGTGGAGAGGGGTGAAGAAAGAAGAGTGGGGAAACACAGTGAACATCAGAGGACAGAAGAGAGTGAAAAAGTGGGAAAACGACTAGAGGGAGTAAGAAAGGGCAGGAGCGAGAGACAGTGTGTGTAGAATAGAGCGAATAGTAAATGAAAGGAGTGAAGGGGACCGATCATCGGAGAGATTAAACCAGAGCATCAGATATTGGAACCTTTTCTCAACAAACCATAATGGCAACATCGGGGAGTGTTAGACGAGGGCTTCTCACTAACAGCTAACATTAGATAATAAGTGTTACCGATCTCTAGTGGCCAACGTGGGAGAATAGGGAAGCCTGGGCTAGGGATGTGGAAAAACCACGAGAGACAAGAGAGGGACACCCCATAGTGTACCCTACCCCATCCTATTAACACCGAACAATCTGCAAATCTTGAGTTGTTTAAAAAATAAAAATCCTTCAAGCACCATTCTGAGTCTGGCTATCTGTGACGATACTGATCCAGATAACCCTGACAATGCAATCCCTCCAGAAGTAATTGAAACAGAGTTTTCCTGAAATGCTGAAGTTGAGGCTGCTGTTTGAGCTTGGGGCTGCACCTCCTCGTAGTTGGATGCATGGACCCATGTCAGATGCCCTTCTCATTTAACCACCATCTGTATTATGAGGATCTGGAAAAGTCCCCATCAATGAGGTTGCAACGTCAACGTCCTCTGATGCACTTGCAGGTAAATCTAATCACTGGGTCGTAGGGAATGTCAGGGTCATTTGCGCTACAGCTCAGCCCCGTGGAAATGCGCAGGTCAACTTTGTGAATAAGGTGGCATGTCCATTTTCAAAAAAGGGTTGTCTAAAAATAGCATATCCTCTGCTTTATTTTTAGGGTGTGATGGATCAGATGGGGAGTGAAAGGCAAGAAAGCAGAGGGAGAGCAGTGGGTCAGTGTGGGAACCAGTTGGCAAGAGAGCAGAGAGGAAGCAGTGGGTCAGTGGGCCAGAAATCAGAACGGGAGCAGCGGCCAAGAAAGCAGAGGGAGCACATGCTACAGGCGGAGCGGTGGGCCAGAAAGCAGAGAGGGTGCGGTTGGCTGCAAAGAGGCATTGAGCTGCAGATTGGGAGAAAGGATGAGGGAAGAGTGCGATAGACTCGGAGGAAGCATGCATGATGCAGAAGTAGCAAGAAATAATGAAGGACCGTAGACTGCGGGTGGAATTGGGGAGCGTAAGGTGCAAATATTGTTTTGATGTGCGACAGGGACTGGAGAGTGCAACTTGTTATTTGGCAGTGTGACAGCATGTGAGTATGTGTATGAGAGGTTCAGGAGTGTAAGTTGTGATCGGAAATTGGTGAGTGTGAGGGGTGTTGGTGAGAGAGGTATGTGGGTGTTTAGAGGTTTGGGGAACATAGAAGGGGAATATTTCCACCATTCTAACTAATAATGATCAATACAGTTTAAATTACATGGACATGCACATTAAACCAAAAACAGATATTCTCTTTTTTCTCTTGAGACCTTTAAAATGATGTCTTTTCACGTAGAACCTTAGAAGGTGCTAAACCAGGGCATATTCCATAGGAAACCTTTGGTTTTACATCTGTATGAAAATATCATGCAGGTGAAAAACCAGCTGCTCTTCCAAGACACAGGGGGAAAGCAAAGCAGCAGTGCATGCTCCCCTCTGCTGCCCTACTATGCTTTGGAAAGGCACAGAAATGAGCTACAGCTGAAAATTGAAGCTTAAAACAATGCACCTTGCTTTTACATTTTAATTTTCCACTCCATCAAATGTAAATGACCCCCATTGTGTTCCTTACACTTCACTATTTTCAGTGCAGAGGGTAATAAAATGGGCCAAAACATAAACGCTATTGGATATGGAGGCCTGCTCATGTCAGATAGCCACGTTGCTTCCACACTATACAAAAGTCGTAAACAACACCAGGGGCATGGCGGTAATCAGTATAAAACTTGGCAGACTTTCCTCTAGCCACTACACATGTAGGGTAAGAGCAATCAATACAGAAACCTCATCAGAATTATTAAAATGTGCAATTGACAGGCTTACATACATTATGTTGTGTACAAACCGCATAACCGAAAGAATGTTTACCCAGATTATTATGTAAATAAAAACATCAATGAATAGGATAACATAAGGGTTCTGCAGTGGTACATCTTTTAAATCAACTCTAGGAGTCAAGAGGTTTTCCGTTACCAATAAGCAATCATGGGTCTCCCCATCTGAGGGTGTTGAAAGTAAAAAGAATGACTCAAAATAGAACAATTGGTAACAGTTACATTAACAGCAGAGATCAATAGCTTTCAATACTTAGTTAAACATGAATTGGATATTTGCAAAGTCTTTCCTTTTCTAAGTAGTGCTAGGAAAGCATTAGGTACCACTACAGTGGCCGGATGCCCCTGAAACAAAGTGTCAGCTTTTTCTACTAACAATGCAATTGCATCCACTGTGGGTAAACAAGATGATATAAACCTGCAGCCACAAGATATAACGTGGTACTGTAAAAGGAAATGAGGGGGTGCTTATCACCATGAATTTGGGTTAATATTCCCAAAGCAAAACCTTCACGTTCATCGTAATATAGAGTGAAATATTGCTGATAATTTGATAAACCTTATGCTAGAGACTTTGACATTTCCTGATTTATTCTGCTAAATTCCTTGTCAGTTTCAGATGACCATGGAAAGTGTTCAGGAGTTTCATCAAGTGTGAGGCCCTCTAATGTATTTCTAAATGAAACATAGGCCATTATCCATTTGCGGCAGTAACCAGCTAAATCTAGGAAACCTCTGATTTGATTCCATGTTTCAGTTTTGGGAACTTGCAAAATCACATTAATTTGAACTTTAGACAGGTGTCTCTACAAAACAGAAAAAGCTTGGTCAAGATAATAGACCCAGGTCTGACACAACTGAACCTTTCTTTAGAAGCTCTGTGTTCTTTCAGAGCAAGAGCTGTCAATAAATAGAGATAACCTTTCTTGTTCACAAACTTTCAATGAGGGGGACACTCATTAAATGTCATCTACATTCTGAATCACAGACCTCCCTTTGAACATCAACAAATCAAGATCTCGCTTTAAAACCTGAGAAAAGATTGTTGGACTTTCCATGTATCCCTGCAGTAAATGAGTGAAACATTTTTGTAATATTTTGTAATATTTTTATAAGCAAAAGTGAATAAATATTGACTGGCAGGATGTACAGGCTTAGAAAAGAATGCAGAACATAGATCCACTACTGTAAAGTGTGTTGCAGTTGCGAGAATACAAAATTGAATGGTTGCAGGATCGGGAACAACAGGGGAAAGTGGGCAGAACCACTGCATTGACAGCACAGACATCTTGTACAAATCGATAGGTTCCTTTCCCTTGTTTTCGGTAGGAAAAATAGGAGTATTTACAATAATTCGTTGCTTAAGAAATGACTCAACAACCCCTCTTCATCTTCCACTTCTTTTGAAATGAGGTACTTTGGGTTGCACTAAGGATGTTTGCCTGGGTTTCGAGTAAAGCACCCTGGTTCCACATTTAACATTCGTCCGGCTTCATATGTATGTGTGGACCATAATTGGAGGGAACTCTGTCCATCAATACCTGTTGCAAGGGAGTGTTATTCCACAGCTCCTTCTTTAACTTGGTTGTTCCTGCTACAAAGACAGACTTCTAATTCCCTGTGTATTTGGACATCTAAATAAATACTATCAGGGGAACAATAGATAGTGCAACCCAATCTTAATAAATTAATTGGCATCGAAGGCCTAGTGGAAAAGCATGATGTTCAGAGAAAGTACCCAAGTGATAGTCATAGTTCACAGGGGACATGTAAAATTCAGAGCCTTTTAAGATTAGCGTGATGCTCCAGTATCAACTAAACACTAAACTGTCTTCGCACTAAAAGCACAGTTTACATAAGGAGCAGATGGATAAAGCGGAATCAGTGGTGCAACAATATTACTAGACTTCTTCCTGTCCTACTGTGTATTAAAGGTAGCACACAGTGGTGGTGGTGGAAATGACTGTGAGAAATTAGGAGGGAGCTGCGTTGGTTGTGCTGACTTCCAATGTCCAAAATCTTTGCAATAATTACACTGATCACTGTACAGAATCGACATCAATCTTGAGCTCCTTCTTGACGCACAATAAGAAGGACTCCTCTTCCTTTCCCCCTACCTCTTCCCTAAAAGCTGGGTCGCACTTAATGCCCCGCCCTTCCTTGCGAAGGCTTGAGCTGCTGGATTTGTAATGCCATTAATGTAGCCTCAGTAGTATCTTTCTTTCTCTCTACCTTTTCATGAAAATGCTGCACAACTAATAACACTTCAGTCAAATTCTTGTTTTACCAGCCAATGAGTACTCCCTTAATTCCTTCAGCAATTGTGAGCTGCAGTCCCATCAGGAATGCAGAAACCACAGCTTGCTGTGCAGTCATTGCTGCACTGGGATTCCCATGAATCTCAGTCTCTTGTGCTGATCGGCCATGTTCTCCTCTTTACATTGTTTAAGGGCATTGATTTTGGTCCAATCTGTTTTCTTGGGGCACATTTCTATAATCGTTTGTAGTAGACTGTCAGTATACTCTTTTAGATTATCTTTAGGGGGGTCTTGCAATGGTCTGTTTCTTCTTTGCTTTAATAAAAGGAACGTGTCAGGAGGAGTGGCATCTCATCATTTAATTGACATAAGCATAAGTAGTGTTATGCAATTAATAATGACTTGACTTAACAGATTTTAGTAAATATTTGCAGAATGCTAAATAGATCAATGGAGTTACATTGTGCGTGCACAGTCACTATCATAGTCCCTGTCCTAGGAAACTGTTTTAAAGCGTACACTACACAATCAGCTCAAGAGGATGTACTAATGAACCCTTCAAAGGCTTCAGATACATTAGTTGCAAGTGAGGAACCAAAAATAAAGCAAAGCATCCATCTATTTCACAGCGCATCAATTGGTGAAAGAGTTCTCAATGTAGAGCCTGCAGTGATTGTATAGGAGTATATTGACTATAGGTTAGCGGTTCAATGAGGGATGAATCTTTGCCCTGAAATTGAATATGCCCATTCGGTTTTGATAGCGCAACATATCAAGCTTCTTGTGTTGTTCTGGTGCCTAATCAGGTTCATAGATTAATATAGCAGGATTATACGACTCTAAGATATCTTCTGGAATTTCATTTAGAAAAAGTTTACTCTAATCGTTTCTCTTTTTATGGACAGACACATTTGATTGCTCTGCTCTCAGTTCATTTAAATGCTCTTGGAGTTTTCCATGTGCATCTTTCAGAGCTCTGGTCTTGGACTCAATTTAGTGGCCTCCGTGTACCAGTCAAAGAAGCATCCCTGGGTCTCTAGAGTTCCTCTCAAATAAACAATCCTATCAAGATCAAATTGGCCTTCCTTGGGGAACTGTTATATCATGTCACTACATGTAAAATATTCCCATTTAGGGGGGCAAGGCTTGGAGCGCCATCGATGTGGTCGCTCCTCTGAGGCTGCCCGTGGGATGCCCGCCGCTGTCGAATTCCGGCGGTTCTAAGCAGGGTTCCGCGTCGGCAATACCATCTAAAGCGACCGGAACCGACATGGCACAACCTGGCTAAACATAGCCCTCGACCGAGGAGGCGTTCTACCAGAATTTAGCGGCTGAACTTCTTCCCCGTCTTCGACCGAAGAAACCAAGATGGCCGCCAATTCAGAACCCAGCAGCACACGCCGCACTCGTCGGTAGCGGGGCCCTGGGACGCTGGGGGGCTGGTGAGGGAGAGCGGTACTTAAAACAGAATCACCCGATTCGCACCAAGGCGGCCCGGAACACCCCGGCGGCTACGGCTTACATACACCCGGAGGGACCAAGAGAGCAGGCCTCCACCCCTCCCCCCGCTACGCAGAACGAATCGGGACCCCCCCGGCCATCTTGCATCAGACCCGACGGAGACCCTCTCCCCATACCAACGTTTCCTGGGGCGCCCCTGCCCACTCACCCAGACCTAGTCCAGAGCGGGGGCCGAGGGGGCGAAGCTCTCCAACTGCGGTCTCCCGCCGTCCTGGGCCTCGCTGCTACTCTCTTAATTAAGACCGCCTGACACGAGCAGCATGCCGAGGCAGATGAAGGCGAGCAAGGGCACAGATATCTCCGCCATGTTCACGGCTCCAGAGAAGCCCAAGAAACAGGATCCTCCCAAACTGACCCCACAGAAGCCACAAGAGGACAGGGGTGCTCTCGCCACCAAAGGAGACCTGATAGCCTTCATGGCGGACATCAAATCTGAGTTCCGCGCCTGCCTCTCGGAACTCACCGCTAACGGATCAGAGGGTCACAGAACTCGAACAGAGGTTCGGAGAGATCGAGGACCATTCCCAGGATCACGCTACCACACTGGGAGAAATGCAAAAATCCATCGATTCCCTGCATCACAAATGCGAGATCCTGGAATTCAAACATGAAGACCTCGAAAACAGGGCTCGTCGCAATAACCTCCGCATTCGGGGCATCCCATCCTCTGTCCCCGACAATAAGCTAGAGGACTATGTGGGAAGCTTCTTTGAAGCTTTACTCCCGGATCTGGACAAATCACAGCTCCTACTAGACCGGACCCACAGACTCCGCCCGCGCCGTGGGACAGATTCGGACCCCCCTACAGATGTGATTACCAGGGTCCACTTCTTTACGACGAAAGAGGCAATATCAGCGATCAGTCGCGAAGGAGAAGAGATCACTTTTCAGAGCACTCCACTCCAAATCTACCAGGACTTCTCACCACTCACTCTCCAGAAAAGAAGGGCTCTTCGGCCTCTGACATTATTCCTCCAGGAGCAACAGATCCGTTATAGATGGCTATTTCCGACAGCTCTCCAGTTCACATATAATGGCACCCTATGCCGAATCAGCCACTTGGAAGACGCGGATAAAATCTTGCACCCGACCTCACCCCGAGATCCTTCCACGCCAATCCTAGAGGGGACCGAAGGCTCTGGACCGCCTCCCTCTCCAAAACCCAAACGCACGCCTTGGTCGTCGACCCAGCGGAATAGCAGAAAGAGATGAACGGGGACACTTCCATGGTCCCAGGCTCCACCAGCAAGTAAGCCAGGACACAGATACCCCTGCTTGAAGCAGGACCCGCCACCTAAATTGCAACTTTAAACACGGTGGCGGCGGGCCACACCCATGGTTCATACCCACCCCAAGGATGCTTTCCATCTCTTGTTCCTTGGGAACCCACAGTACTCGATACATGATGGGACAGTTGGCCCTGTTGGCCTTAGGTATGACCGTACTGACAATGTCGGTCTACCTCCCTGTTAAAGTTGCGGTCCCCCGTTGGGACTCCGCGTTAAAACCTCAAGTGCAGAATGATACCAAGAGTTCCCCTAACAGACATGACAGTTGAACCTCCACCCCAGGACCCCCCTCTAACCCAAGGAACGGAGAATGAGCCTTCAGAGGACCTTCAGTCGCTTCGGATCCTCTCCCTGAATGTTAATGGCCTGAACTCCCCCAACAAGAGAAGGTCAATTCTACTAAAACTTCGCGACGAAGAGGCAGCGATAGCTATGCTTCAAGAGACCCACCTGCTGCCGGCAGATGTATCTCGCCTTCGATCCCGGCTATTCCCGCTCCAATTCTTCGCTTCTGGCACGAGTAAAAAAGGAGGTACGGCGATTCTCTTCAGGAAAGACCTGAACCCACAGATCCTGTAAACGAAAATATGCCCAGAAGGCCGATTTACAGCGATTAAATGCCTCCTGATGGGAGACCTGTATACCCTTATCTCAGTATACGCTCCCAACACTGGACAGTCACATTTCTACGACGCCTTGGGCACATCTCTCGCTAACTTTGTGGAGGGCCAAACAATCGTCGGGGTGGACTTCAACGGGGTCCCCGACCCCACCAAAGACCGTTCACACCCCCCGACTCCAGGTGACTTCGCCCAAGCACTCAGCCTCCTTCGATTCTTCAGGACTCTGGAGATAATAGACTCATGGCGGGTGTTTCACCCTGACGAAAAAGATTTCTCCTTTTACTCTTTTGTCCATCGCACCTTCTCAAGGATCGATTTGTTCCTGATCTCCCCGCATACGTTCCCCTCAGTCAAAAAGGTCACCATCGGCACAAGAGCGATCTCCGACCATGCCCAAGTGCTTCTGGAACTCCGGGTTCATAACCCTAACCCCAACATCCCGCATAAATGGATGCTATACGACCCGATCCTCAACGACATGGCCACCAGAGACAAGATCGCAACAGGAATAAGTAACTTTTTTAAGGAAAACCCAGCCTCAGACACCTCATTGGCGAACAACTGGGATGCCATGAAGGCAGTAATCAGGGGCTCCCTGATAGCCCAAGGTGCGGCCTACCATAGAGATAGACGACAGACCCGGACGGCCCTAGAGGACGAACTAAGAGAGGCCGAGGCACTCCACAAGGAGAAAGGCTGGTCCCCCAAAACACAACGGATCATCCGTACGGCACGGAAAAAACTGGAAGCCCACTACGCGGAACAAACCGCCCAACTAATGGCGAAGGCCAAACAGTCATATTATGCGAAGGGCAACAAGGCGAACAAGTTCCTGGTGGCCAAACTAGCCAAGCAGAGACGCATTAACGCGATCATGGGCCTGCGGGAAGCCAACGGGGTCACACTATACTCAGAGCCCGAGAAGCAACGCCTCGCAATAGATTACTTGGCCCAAATCATGAAGGCAACCCCACGAAACCTATCACAACAGAAGGAATACCTGCAGCGGGCAGAAGTGCCCCGGCTCTCCGACGCAACGAAATTGAGGAGGCCATCAAATTACTCAA
The DNA here is from genome assembly GCF_040938575.1 of Ambystoma mexicanum. Lineage (NCBI taxonomy): Eukaryota > Metazoa > Chordata > Amphibia > Caudata > Ambystomatidae > Ambystoma > Ambystoma mexicanum. Next base: position 574,584,354 of record NC_090926.1, on the reverse strand, counting down.
AACACGGGCCCCAGGCCCGGATGGCTTCTCCACCAGGTTCTATAAGCTATTCAGAGCACAACTGACCCCCCATCTAATTACCTTATTCAACTCCTTCAGGGAAACGGGGGCGGTGACCCCATCGATGCAGGAGTCAATCACCATCCTCCTTCCCAAACCTGGAAAAGACCCAAGAAGCATAACTTCTTACAGACCAATCGCACTCTTAAATATCGATGCAAACATATACTCAAAAATTCTGGCAACCCGTTTGAATCGCATCTTGCCGAAGATCATCCACCCCGACCAGGCTGGTTTTATCCTGCACCGGACAGCAGGTGATAATATCCGGAGAACCCTGAACCTGGTGGACCTCGCCTCCCGGAACTCCCAAAAATTAGTCTTGGTGGCTCTCGAAACAGCTAAAGCATTTGATAAGGTAGATTGGACGTTTATGAGACACACCCTAGGGGCCTTCGGCTTCGGACCGGCTTTCCAAACGATGGTTCTAGCTAACTATGATTGCCCTAAAACAAGCCTGAGGATCAATGGCCATAACTCGGCCCCAATCCACTTATCATGCGGAACCCGGCAAGGCTGTCCACTGTCGCCCTTGCTCTTTGCACTCACCATGGAGCCCTTTGCACAAAATAATTAGGCGGAATGACCAAATTAAGGGCATTCAAAGTGGCCCCACACACCATAAACTCGCCCTATACGCGGATGACATTTTGCTTACGATTTCGGAGGCCCACTCATCCCTTGAACATGCGATACGCGAAATCACCAGCTATGGCGAAGTCTCAGGCCTCACCATAAATTTCGTTAAATCATCCGCCTTGGGAATAGGCCTCACCTCAGCAGAACGAGAACCGTTGACTAGGATGTGCCCGATAACATGGGAAAGGAGCGCCATCCCCTATTTGGGGGTCTACATCCCGGCTGACCCAAGGGAGACATACAAAGCCAACTTTCCCCGACTCTTCAAGGAACTGGAAGGCGACTTGAAGCGATGGGAGACCCAAGAGATCTCTTTGCTCGGGCGCATCACTGCATGCAAGATGAACCTTCTCCCGAGATTCCTATACACATGCGCCTCATTACCGGTGGCAATCCCCACGCCAACTCTCCGAGGGATCCAGAGGAAAATGCTGAACTTTATCTGGAGAGGTAAGAAAGCGAGAATCCCTCTCAGAACTATGTTGTGGAGTCCCAAATTGGGAGGGCTGGGGGTCCCAGACCTACAGGCCTACAGAGTGGCAGCCCAGCTGGCCCGGGTCCAGGCCTGGCAAAATACGACAAACCGCCCCAGATGGGTGGAGCTGGAACAATCACAGGCACCCCTACCCCTGCGATTTCTACCACACATCCCGCCCCCCCTCAGGACCCATTGGGGAGAGCTCATGCTATCAACTAAACACACCCTTAGCACTTGTGAGTGGGCGCTGAAACGAAAGGGAGTGCCAAGAGGACTGAGCCCATTTTCCCCGGTCTTTCATAACCCAATGTTCACACCGGGTACGAATCCTCGCAATTTTCGCAATTGGATCAAAGGTGGGCTGGAGACCATAGGCCAGCTGTATATGGGGGAGCGACCTCTCACATTCGCCCAATCACATTTTCCAACTCCAGGAACGGGATAGATTCACATATATCCAACTACGCCATTGGTGCTCGCATCCCCAAACCTTACAAGAAGCAACGCGCCCTCCCACTGCCCTAGAACTCACCCTAGGAGACCTTCCAACCCGCGGCAGTGTATCCACCCTGTACAGACGCTTTCTAAGCGACTTCCTGACCACAAGAACCCGATGCATGGCCCAATGGGAAGCGGACCTGGGTCACCCGATAGAGGACCAAACCTGGGTTGACATATGGACCAGAACACATACCTCGTCCACCTGCATCACCAACAGGGAATGTGCGTATAAGATCATGCTGCGGTGGTACTATTCGCCCCTCAGACTTCACCATATGAACCCCCAGGTGGACCACTCTTGCTGGAGAGGATGCGGCCACCCAGGCTCTTTCTTCCACATGTGGTGCGACTGCCCGAAGATCCAACCATTCTGGAAAGCTTGCCTAGAGTCCATCTCACAAATTACCGGAACATTGATTCCCTTGAAACCAGAACCGATCTTGCTGGGAGCTCCAATCCCCGGGACCTACCCGCGCTCCGGGCCCAGAGCGAAACTACTAACGCACTGCCTACTAGCAGGGAAAACGGTGGTGGCCCGAACCTGGAAAACCCCGGAAGAGCCCCACATTGCCCAATGGTGGACCAAACTATGGGACATTCTGATAGCGGAGAAGGTGACGGCAGCACAAGTGGGAACTCTACATCGCTTCCAGAACATCTGGGCTCCAGTGCTGGAATTCGACCAGCGCTTCCCCGCCCTGACCTACAAACCCACCAGGGCCCACTGGATCTTAAAAAACCAGGAGAGCCTGGAGGAAGACACATAGTCGCTGAGGCTCAATCCTGACTGCCCGGGGGGGAGGAGTCCGCTCACAGACCCTATGGGACGGATGGACCAGGGGGAGGGTGGAGGGAGAGGACACAGGGGGGATAAAGGACTTGGGATCAACTTGCCGATATAACCACTGCATATAATGTCTGTACTTATCATTCGGCCTTGATTTAAAATAAACAAAGTTAAAAAAAATATATATATATTCCCATTTATCCAAAACTGTACAGGCCATGGGCTAATAATGTGTGTATATAAAATGAGCTGGACTTCCCATAGGGGGTAATGGAACTTACCTTGACTGACCTATTCCCATTCTCAAAGAGGTAAAACAAGGATTAGTTTGTAAGAAAGTCTGTGTCACTCTTTGTACCCTGCACAATGGTCCTGAGATGCAGCTAGTCCTGACACTCAGTAACCACACCTCACACAGCAGTGTTGCAACCTGGTTTATATCCATTAACACCTTTGGTTGGATAACCATGCCCCACTTATCAGCGTTGAGACACTACTGTTTATACCCACCATTAACATTAACACTGTTAGTGCTGTATTTGCCAGAGCAATCGACTGTTGGCTGTAAAAATAAGTCTGGTTTGGAAGTGGTGGATGAACAGATAACTCTATCACATGGCTACCTTTCACCACCGATTCAGTATTTTCTGCAGCTGGCCCTGTACAACAACCTATATCCAGTTATGACTCCCAGTTGGGCTACAGGATAAGTATAAGGCTGTCTGATGGTTTTGAACTGTGCACAGATCTCTTTTGCTTTTTTCACATTACTCAAGAACCATTCATACAAGAATACTGACTCCCTACCATTAACAATGATCCCCTTAAATGTTTTTTGTGGATGCCCGTGCTTCTGCTACTGACCGCTGGCTGCTCCTGGACCAGATAATTTTTCTTTTAAACTGCTATTTTAACAAAATCCAAAATAATAGTTATTAGAGACAAACAAAATAAACAAATACAAACAAATATAATCTCAAATATTTACCAAGATATCCTATAAGTGAAGAGATACAACTCTAGTGGGTTAGATACAAACTACTGTGCGCTATTATCCAAACTAAATTGTCCACTGCACTAAAAAGACAGCTGCGAAAAACCTCGAAAGATAGGAACCACCCACTAAGGGTTCCAAATTAATATTAGTGTTTAAGTGGTAATTTCGAGACAATATTCGCGCTCAGTACATGTTATATCGGGTTCAATAATGTAAATGCAAATTAAAGGTTATTTCACAATTGCTAGTTGAGTAACTAAGCAAAATCCTGAGGTATGCAATATCTTGAAGTTGCAAAATTGGTATTTTTATTTCTTAAAGTTCACAGATCAGCCGATACGTGTTTCCACCTGCTTGGTCGTTATTAAGGCAAAAAAACTGGATAGACTTTCCCAAAACTCAGGGACCATTCGTCCCGCTTCTGTATTATTTTGTTTACACTGTATAATCCAAAATTCCAATGAGAAAAATCTCTTGTTGAAAAAGTATAATAATGGCAGGTAATGTATCCCGGTGGATATATAGTCGAAAAAACTTCATGGAGTTGGTCTCTCCATTCAAATTATTTGTTATCTGCTGTAGTATATAATAGGGGTTCAATCCCCAGAATTGTTGAGCTAGTCTCTTCCTCGTATTCGATCTGCTTAAAATACCTGGGCATCCTGTGTCTTTGTCTGAACTGCCACTTCCGCTTGCTAGTCCCCCCTGCCGGCCCCTTGTGTGGTGTTGGTTGCTGATGTAGGGACAGTTGGTGAAGTTTGAAACCTGACCTGTTTGTAATTGACCGATCTCTGATCTCCCTTTTTGTGTCTGCAGATTTCCTCTAAAAAACTAAGTCCAGGACAATTTTGTGGTTCTGTTGTACTTTCACTTTTAATATCCCTTCATGGCTATCTTCCTCAGAATCCGGATCTGAACTGGCAGGAGTGGTGTGTGATGAGCCAGGTTTGGATCCAGGGCCCGTGTTATCATATTTTGATTGAAATGTATACATTCTATCTAATCTATAATCTTCATCGTCACAGAACAATTTTCTAAATTTCCTCATCTTCATGTCATCTTGATATTCTCTAAGGATCTCATTCATTTTTTTCAAAATTATTTCGTTTAGTTGTTTCTGCATTTGTCATATTCTTAATTTCTTCTTTTACAGTATTAATTTGTTCAATCAGTAATTCTAACATTGTCTTCGATCTGGTACTTAAATTTTGTTCCCATTTTTCTGCCAAATCTGCATCCTCAGCGAATATTGTCTCGAAATTACCACTTATTCTATGAGTCAAACCTGCTCTTCATTCCGTTAAATGAAAAGCTCTCCAACTCATGGGCACTCCCGTCTGTGAGGTTCCCATTAGGACAAAGTGTCTTACCTTCCTCAGTGGGCCAGAGATGTCGCTGAGAGGCTCATCTACGACTCCTACGGGGCACCTCTTAGCCAATGACTCTAAGGCCAAAGGTAGCATAAACGGTTGCAGAAATCAGCCTCTCGACTTGGATCTCGGGTGAGGCTAGTTTGGTAAATCTTTAATAGCAGCACTGGATAGTGAACACAGGAATGGACAGCATACAATCCTCATGCAATCCTGACATTGTGTTACCCCGCCCCTTCATCGATTTATATAGGATTTCAACACATTAACATTAATGCAACAAATGGAAGATTACATGACTTCACTAAGGAGGATTTCACTCTTTCCAATTCATACAATGGTCTTCTATGGGAAGACCAGCTAGCCCTTTCTCCCAAGGTCACAGCACAGATGTGTATTAAAATACAAACAAGACTCACACTTTCATATCATCATTCATTTTAAATTCCTTTGGTAAGTAATACATGAAAATACCTTTGGCAATGTAAGCAATGTTCTAAATAAATGTGCTAAGGCAGTAGAAAGTTAGTGTACAAGTAAATACCATTTCAGTGAGCCCTGTTTCTTTTCTTTATTCTGACTGCAAGCATATCATTCATAATGGACTCTCTGTAAGCTACACTAGACCTTGGAGCTGGATGTAAAGGTCTAGTTCTCTTGTCTTCGCATATCCTTCTCATATTCATTTGAATTAACATTAGAAAAGAGTTTATGTGGCTGTGTATCTGGATGATGTACTCATCAACTCTCAAAGCAGACAAGACCATGAACAGGAAACACTCCTCCGATTGCAAAAACACTGTTTTCATGCGAAAGTGCCAATTCCACACAAAGGAAGTGGAGTTCTTCGAGTAGTTGCTCACCCTTAGTGGGATAAAGATGGACTACATGGATTTGCAAGCTGCACTGGAGTCACCATACTTTACCCTTGATTACCCCAGAACCTTGGTAACCTTTCGTCATTTGGTCTTTGCTGACCTGGAAAGGTAGAGAGTGATTCCCTGGAAGAGAACTTTCTTTTTTATGGATAGGCATATGGTTTACAATAAACCTTACACAATGTAAAAAGAAAAGAAAAATACAAAATATCATGAAAGGCAGAAGAAGATAAAACAGAAACAGAATGCAAAAAACAATAAGGCTCATTACGAATTTGGTGGTATCTCAATACTACTACCACTAAATGGTATTATTGTTACCACCACTTGGTCCGGCAGTATTATCATCGGCTGTATTACCTCTGGCGGTAATACCACCTGATTACAAACTCGTAATGAGCCCAATGTCCTTTAAAATACAGTTCCTGTGCATACATTCAATTAACTTATAATTTAGTCTTTATCTTATTAATTAGAACATGTCCTCCTTCAACATTTTACAAAGATCAATAATTAAACTCATTGTAGCGAGAATAAGAGAGATCCGGGCTCGCTGAGGGATTCTTGACAAAATTGTTCTGTAGAGAGACATGTTTCCTGATGCACGAATCTCTCAAAATATTGCCTTCTCCTTTCGTAATTAGTTTACATTCAATGAACAAAGGTGTCAGTGATTCATCCTTATCGGGTGATAGACAGTCTACAGAAATGTATGGCTTTAGCAATTTCACACCTAGGACCTGTAAAATAGGCATGGTATCAAAGGTATGACAAAGAAACAAGAGAACAGTTTCAAGACCTTTCTTATTAAATGTTCAGATGGCTGAGAGAACGCCTATCTAGTCCTATAACTAAGATGGGAGAGATCTCAACCACCAACATAAAAGAACACATTCCTAGTCACACCTAGTTAAATAAAAATGGTCTATGCTAAAAAAAAACGAATGCCTGCTATAAAGAAGGCATGTTATTAAAGTAAGACAGACACAAGTGACCACAGTTCAAGAGTGTTTATTGAACTTTATCAAGGGTGTGATGAACGCCTATCTAAACCTAAAGTTAAGATGGGAACAAGCTACGACCATCAAATAATAATAATGCAGTCCTAGCAGAGTCTTGTCTAAATAAAAAGGGTCTAAACTAAACTATTGTCAATCCTTACTGCTAATTTACAAACAGTGTGGGGAAAATGTTCGTGCAAAAGAAAGAAGTGTACACAAAATGAGAAGTCAAGATGTTCAGGCCGTTGGCCTCCCATCCCCAGGTTTTCAGCATGGGACAAGGCGGTTCACTCGAGCATAGCACACTCTTGTGCTTCTTCGGCACAAGGACACAATTCCAATGGGCCTTCCATGCCCAAGTCTCTTAGGTTATCAAAAGTCTCTTGATTCAGGTGGCCTGATGTATTAAACAAACCGAAAGGTTCCTTTCCAAGTATTGAAGTAGGGCGATTCACTCTTTACCCTGGATCCGCCTCAGCCATGCTCAGATCCCCTTTTCTATCATAATCTTTTCTCGGATGACTTATGGTTCACCCCGGATTCCCCTCAGCCGGGTTCAGAACCCTTTTCACAATTAGTCTCCCTCAGCCAGGCTCGGACCAATTTCAATTTACTTCATAGGATATTCTTTTTTGGGTGACTCATGGTTCACCCCGGATATCCGTCGGCCGGGCTCAGATCCCTTTTCACAATTAGTCTCCCTCAGCCAGGCTCGGACCAATTACAGTTTGTTATTATCTATCGAAGATTTTCGAATGTGAACAGGGTTTGGCTTGACCTGTTGCAGGACCACTTCGATTTCACAGTTCACAATTTTACTCTCTCAGTTGGATACTTATTAGAGAACTTCGAATGAGCACACACGTGGCTCCGGACCACTCTGTATATGGCATCTACTTTGCTTTCAAAAGTTCAGTCACTGCTTGGATAATCAATTATTTTTGCATCACTCATCACATACATCTTCTTTACAGATTTCTTAATACAATGTTGCCGCTTGCATCCTTGGTTCTAACACAGACTGTCTGCTTTCAGTCTCCCTGACTCACTGGCTGTGCTGACTTTACTGGAGCAGCTTTGTTGTAGGAGCTAAGGACAGTACCACAGCAGCAATCGCTTCTCCCTGCCTCGGCTATCGATGTGGGAGAGCCCCGGGTTCCTTCAACACACAATGCACATTTCTTCAGCTTTAATTCCCGGTCTTGCATTTCTTATTCTCGAGTGCTTGTGAAAGTAACAGTTTCCTTCCTCTGAAAAGGCCATGGGCAATTCCCTCCTTGCAACCCTTTCTGGTCTTCCCGTCTTTCTCCCCGTATTAAACTGCCACGACAGAACTGCTGCTTCCTCATGTATTTTGCCTTGCTCAGAGTGCTTTCGTGCTTGCCATTTTATCCGTGTGGGGAAGTGTGATGGAAGTCAGGTGTGTGTACTAACAGTAATTGCCTGACTCTGCCTGTCCTTTGTGTTGGGACATGTCAGGTATACGGCTCTGGTGTTAGTCCGTTGTTGTGAACTGTCCGTGAGAAAGTGTTTGCGTCGGAAAATAGAGGGGGGGCTGAATTCCTAGGTATCTTAACTGGTAGGATGGGGAAAAGGTGCTATTGGGAAGGGGATACCGCGTCTCACCTTCGGGTGTCCCTCTTCCACTCCCCGAGGAACCCTCATCCAGGTGATCTCCCGCAGTGGTCCACCTCAGGAACTGGATCCAAAAGCGATGGCCGTGTCCTGGCCACCTGGATGATAGATCCCTGCGGACTGGCGGGTGAGACACCTTCAGGTTTCTCACACTGTCCTTACTCTAATACACAGAATTTGAAAAGGGGGTGTGCAGTTAAAAAATGGAAAATCAGTGTTCAAAAGAAATGTCAGGATGTCCTTGTTAGCCAAGGGTAACTCCCTTCCCCACGTTTACATCCTGTTTTTTTTTTAAAGAGTTCTTGCCGGGTGACTGGCTCATACAGTTCACAGGATTTGCACACTTCAAACCACTTGGTATGTTTCACAGTGTTGGTTTTTCCTTGACATAAATATTTCCACAACGGAATCTGGTCAGGCATTCTTTGCTTTCAAAGACACAGTTTCTTTGTAGGCTTCCCTCGTCTTGGTTCCAAGCAACAAAAAAGACTCATCACAATTCTGGCACATCAATCTTTCAAACCAGGCTTCTCAGGCTTCTCTTGGTGTAGGCCTGAGTTTCTCTCTCTGGTCTTTTAAGTTTGTGTCAACACAATTTTCTAACAGGTCCCTCAGGTTTCCCTTACCTGAGTCGGAACCTCTCTGTACTGTAATGCTCTATATGTCACTATTTCGTGATTGATGTTTTGCTTTCCCGTCAAAGACTTTCGAATGTGCAAGGATTTGATATTTACCTCAGCATGACCACTTCGACTCTCACACTTAACACATTTTGATATGTGCTCTCCCGGCACTATTGCTTTCTGGTAAATGTAGTTGTCTCATATACGTGCACTCTTGGTTCATCTTCCAGCTTATTGGCACTTTGATAACCCAATATCATCTTCCTGATAAATGCGCAGTTTAATGTAGGCTTCCCTCCGTCGGGCTCAAACCTGTCTTTCTCAATTGGGTTTGACTCTGCTGGGCTCCAACCCTCCTTGACTACCAGTAACCTTTGTGCACTTAAAAAGAATGTTCACTCCCAGTTCACTAAAACTCGCAGAATGCACTTCTTCCTTTGCCCTTTTAACTTCAAACTTAGAATGTCCACTTCCCGATCTCTGCCCCTCTTCAGCCACATGCATACCACTGGGTTACTCTCTCTCTGATTCCCCCAAGTAGCACAGCACTGGCAGGTAGCCCCTCTGGGTCTGTGGGCTGAGGTCAGGGACCCACCACCTTCCCCTCAGACACCCTTGGGTTGGCACTGGCCCCAAGGGAATGAGCAATTGTCCGGGCCTCGCCAGCAGGGTCCTGTCTGTCTGATTCCAATACTTCGGACGCACAGCTCCTATGACACACTGCAGCCCTTTCTTCTCACCGGGCCAGCGTCGTAGCACACCATCCTTCTTTGGATCTCATTGGCAGCCCTCAGCCTTTTGGCTTCTCCGCTCCAGACAACCTTCCCAGCTCCCTTCTGGTGTTTGGGATTTGAAGAGGGATTCGCTGCCGGTCTCAGCCTTGTAGCCTCCCTCCTGCTCACCCAACTGCAACTGATTTCGCTCCCTCAGCAGCCTTCCTTTATACACCTGTGTGATGTTAATGGGCTGCAGGTGTGTGATTAGGGTTGGGTCTGTCTGACCTTGCCTGACATCATTAGTGGGACGACATGAGGATAGTTGGTTGTAGTCTTTTCTCTGTTTCAGAAGGTATTTCATACAGATAATCATTGGTACTCTCAGTGGTCTCTCCTTCTTCCCAGTACTATGCAAAAATGGGGAGGGATGGATTTTGTGTGTTTGAAAATACCCCAAAAAGACAGAGGGGGTATGCGATTGTGAATAACTGGTAAACAGGGATACCGTGTCTCGCCTAGGGTATTCCCATGAGAATGACCACAGACTTCCCTACCCAGGTGTTCCTCCCGCGCTCATCCACCCGCAGGTTTTGGATCCAAAAATGACAGCCCTCCCCTGGACACCTTAATAGAGGATTCTCGGAGTCCAAATGGGAGAAGTCCCCTAGGTTTCTCACAGCCCCATAATGTACAATGTGGGGATTAGATTCAGATGAGAGTTTACAAAATGTACACAGTTCTAACCTGAAGAACATGTCTGTAAGTAGATGTAGAGGACATCTTGCTTATCTTCTGGGCTTCTAGAAGACCCTGAGACTTTTCTGATATCTCTCTGCCATTCGGCCTCCCACAGTATTTTCTTTAAGAAAGCATTTTTGCTTGCTGCTATATCCAAGGACAATAGAGACCAGAAATTGTTTCTTTGCAAAAGTGCATAAACTTAGTGATAGTTGCACATTTCTGACTCATATCATTAAATAATCACTTGACCTTGGCTTTCCGGATTTTACAATACAATGATAACTTCCTCCAAGTCAATATAATGAATAAGGAAGTGAGCTCAAGATCCAGACGTATCAACACCATAGGAAATCTAGGCAGGAGTTTCAGGATGCCCTTCCATATGTACCTTTCTAGAACTGCCAGAGAGTCAAACTCAATTTCGTCATTTGTTTCAATCCCATATGATAAAGATGGAATGATCTTAACTTTATAGAATTTTATTGCTGTAACATAAGAGACGTTATCGTACATAGCAAGACATTTTGTTCATTTTTGCATGGAGACCCGCACTTCAATTTTCACCTCTGTTGGAGGGTTTCCTTTACTTTTGTAGTAGAAAGAGTAAACCCTAAATAGACAAAATGTTCCAGCTATTTAAGGGATACTCTCTTTAACTTCCATATGTAATGCAATTTCTTCTTTTGATTATTCCTGAATGGAATCACTTTAATCTTGGAGCTTTTCATTCTTACAAAGTTTTTATTGGCATACTCTTCCATTGCTATGGGACTAGCCTGTAGGCTCGCGGCGTATGATCAATTATCATGATGTTGTTAACATAGGCTAACCACGTTATCCTCAGTTGGCCCAATTTAGGAGCAATATTTTAACTGCTAAGGGTGTATCTAACTGATCCGACAACTAGAAATCATGTAGAGAGGGGCCTGGAATATACCCATGCTTAGGCCCCTATGTGTGGGTATGTCTCTGGTGAATTTTACAACAGCATACAATCTCACTTGTGTGGCCATCCATATTGGTGTAAATAATGATGGTAACTTTTAGGATACCTGCAGGAATACCACATCCAGCCGGTTTTTGACAAAGCCATCCCTATCCACTAAATCAAAGGTAGCACTAAGGTATAAACATGCTACATACAGTAGAAGGGATCCTTTTGAACAGCCTGGTTCTACATGAGGCTAAGGGTAAGCCAGTTTAATATAGTACCTGTTCTTTTGCTGAAACCAGTGTGGCAATTATTAGTTGGCTTGATGTTTAAGATCAAGCTATTACACCATCCAGAATTAAGTAGGCAACAATATTACTGCTTACACCTACCAGTGCTATCTGTCTAATTTTGGAAGGGTTATCTCTGGGTTCTTTTTTATAACTAGGAATGATGAACGATTTATCCCACATTTTTGGTTTAACAAAGTTTTAACTATGGAAGTAAAAAGAAAAAAATGAGAACTTCTACAAAAACTCTATCCTCTCCAAAAAGCGGGCACACATCCAAGCCTGCATCACTGAAGCATCTAACAACTCGGCCAAACCTTTGAAAATCGGCAAGGAACTTGTCAATCCACTTGCAGTCTCCACCTGTCTCCCTCCTTCCCAGGCCATCTGCACTGCCTTGGCCACCCAACTCACACCCAAAACTCAGGGCATCCTGTCCTCACTCTCCTCACTGCCTTCTCTTCTTGCATTTCTACTCCCCTGCTTCCCTTGGCCCCCACTGCTCCCACCTGCCTCCCTCTCTGCCCACCTGCCCATAACACTGGACGAGGTCTCTAAAGTGGTCCGCTCTAAGGCCTCCTCCAAACGAGTGCTCCTCTGCTCCCCCAGAATCATTAAGGACATCTCTCTTGCCCCGTCCCTTGCAGACCTTTGCAACCACTCCTTCACCACTAGTTCTTTTCCTCAACCCCTCAAGCACTCCCTTGTGCTAACTATCGCCCTATCTCTATTACCCCCTTCCTGGGAAAACTCTTAGAAAAGTTGGTCCTCACCGAACGGATCCTCTGCACTGATCTTGTTGGCTGCCTTCATGACCGCCAATCTGGATTCCGAGCATCCTGAGGCACAGAAACGGCTCTCCTGAACATTCGTGAAACCATTCTCGCAAAGTTCGATTCCAACTCTCAAGCTGTTCTCATTCTCCTCGATCTCTCCTCTGCCTTTGACCGAGTCAACCATTCCATCCTCATAAAACGACTCTGTGACACCCTCTGCATCACCGACCGGGCACAGGGCTGGCTGGCCTCTTTCCTCACTAACCGCCTTTCCAAGCTGCAATTGGGCCCTTTGTCCTCCCCCACCACCCTCTCTACCTGTGGTGTCCACCAGGGCTCTATCCCATCGCCTTGGCACTTTAATATCTCCTCCTCCTACCCTCATTTCCAGTTTTATGCCGATGACACACAACTTTCCTTCAAACTTCCCTCTACTTCCTCCTCCTCCTTTCTCATCTCCAACTTTCTGTCTGTCATTCAGGCCTTGTGTTCAGCGAATGATCTCTGTCTCAATGCCAGTAAGACCGAGATCCTCCTAATCAGGACACCTGTGCCCTCTTTTCCTCCTATCCTTTGGCCACCCTCTTTGGGCCCTCTACCCCTCCATCTTTTGAGGCCAAACACCCTGTTGTCATTTTCAACTCTGCTCTCTCCTTCACCCCTCACATCATGGACCTCACCAAAAAGTCCCACTTCCAGCTCCACCTCCTCACAGGCAACCTTCCTTTTCTCACCTTCCCCCAGAAGTTCAATGTCTCAGAGCTCTGGTCCTTTCCAGTCTAGACTGCTGTAACAGCCTCTTTATCAATCTCCCTCTCTTCTCTCTCCACCCCTTCCTGCTAATCCAGAATAAGGCTGCAAGACTTATCCTTGGCCTCAAGCCCAGGGACCTTATCGCTCCAGCCTTAAAACTTCCTCTCCACTGGCTCCTGGTCGCTGCAAAGATCAAATTCAAGACCCTCTGCATCATCCACAATGCCTTCTGGGGCCTAGGACCACGCTATGTCCAGCTTTCCCTCCCTAAATACGCCCCTGCTCGAGCGCTATGCTCCTCTAAGTCCAACTTTCTGACTGTCAAACGTTTCTCTAAGTAGAGAGTGGGGGACAGATCTCTCTCCGCGGCTGGTGCCTTTCTTTGGAATACCCCCCTGTCCCTCTCAGATTTGAGCAGGACGTCCTTAGGTTCCGGAAACAGCTAAAAACTCTGCTCTTCTCTACCTCTTTACCTTCCGTGCTAATCACCCCCGCTGCCGCTGTGACCAGTGGCCTCATCCTCATGAACCTCACAGGCTCTCAGTCCCTTCCCCCTGTCACCTGTCACTACCACCCTCCCACAAGCACTGCCATTTGGGACCCTGCCTGGTGGCTCCACATACCACCCTTGAGAGCTGCTTGTGCTAGCACTTAGCCTGAGGTGCTCCTCCGGGCTCCCCTTAGCACTTCCCTTTGGGCCCTCTTCCAGCACTTGGCTACTCCTCGGCTTCCTTTCCATCCCCCTCCCTCACACTTCTCATCAATGCATTTGAATGGCCAAATGCCACAAGGCCTAGTAGGGCCACAACTGTATATAATATATATATATATATATATATATATATATATATATATATATATATATATATATATATATATATACATATATATATATATATATATATATATATATACACACATACATATTCTTGTTGCCTTTGTTCCTTACCAGTGTTATTATCTGCCCTGTTCCCTTCCCATTCAGCCTTGTGGCACTTTGAAACACTATTCTGTTGTATAAAGCTCCTTACAAATAACAAATAAATAAATAAATAAATAAATAGGTGAAATGGCTGGGCTATCTTTCATTACTACATTCGATAAGCCACCATGGCCTGGGTCTATAGACAATGTAAGACCTCTAAGCCTTGCATTAGATCTACTTTTGATGGCCCAATAGCCAATTTAGGTAGATATCGCCATTTAAAAGTTTGACCAATTTGAGAGAAAGAAGAGTACACATTTCCAAAGTAATGTACCCATTTGGTCTCTGGAATGGGATTGGGTTGAGTGTGGTGTTGAGGAACATCTAAATGTGACTCTAATCTCCAAAATGACTGTGTGTTCTTACCGGCCAAGATCTTCAACATGTGTTGGCTTTCGATAATAAGCTTTGTTTTCTTGTACCGTTTCAAACAGTTTTTGTGACTCTTCAACTGGCACTTCTTCATCTGCTTGTATTTCACCCCAATGAATCCAGAAGATCATTAAACTCTCAAGTAATTAGTTCTTTCTTACTCTTGAGCGGATCTGGGGAAAGTGAATTACAGCAAGAAAAGAGTGGTCACTTTTCCCATTTTTGGAGATTCTGAATTCCTTACCGGTCTAAATAAACAACTTTCCAATGCAAAAATATGATCGATGGTCAATCTTTGAGAAACATGAGTCCAGGTTTTATTACTTGAGATATGACTCTTTTATTCAGAATAATAAGAACCCAAATGTCAAATGTCAAACAATTACCCCCATGTTAAACCAGAATCATCAGATTTGTGTGCAATATTTTTGCAGGGGATATATCAAAAGCATATTCTGAATCTCCCGATTTCCCAAGCTTATGAATATCTAGACATTTAGAATTCAATTCTCCCACCAGTAGTACATTTCAAGGTTACCTTGTGAAAGTCATTGCTGAAAATTATAAAACATCTCACCCCTAATGGCATTCCCATAATTTTTGACTGGATTGTAATAAACATTCATTAATAGAATATCATTACTGTAGGTTCGAACATCACTGATATATAGCAAATGCCATGAGGGAATCGGAATTGATTGTAACTAATACACCACGAGCTGTCAATAGCTACTTATGGCAATGATGATCCCTCCCCTCCTTGGTCATCCAATGGCCCCTTTGCTTGTGCTCTTAAACAGGATCATATGCAAACATTACATTACAGATGTTAATAAGGATGCTATAATATAGAACTGAAATCTCTCAGCTAATGAGCTGATATGCAGGTCTGCACATCATGAAACAGTGACTTTGTAATCGATATGTGCTAAGCATTATGTGCTTTACAGACATAGATTTTAGGCGCACCCACAATTAACTAACCCATTGACCCCTAACTTAATGCAAATTTGCACAGTGAGGAACATTGATACAATATAGATGTCTATCATACGAACAATGATATTCTGTAGTCGATCGGTATCCAACACCATGCACTTTACATAGGACCCTGTCCATATGTTTACAATTGTCTAGGGACGGACTATTACCCTTCTGCGCTAAGCACTAAGCACTTTATAGATAGGGTCAAATAAGTTCTGCACAGGTACTATGCACTTTGTATATGTAGCAGTACATGTGAACTAATGGCAGGTTCCCAGGCGGTCAATATGAAGCAAAAGGGTTGATGTTCTCGATTTTGCAAACTGCACAGTGTATTTGTGAGGGTATAACCATCAGCGAGTGTGTTTTGGCAGTTTGAGTGTATGCAGTGGCAAGCTGTGTCAGAATTAGGGAGCACTTGGCCAGTCTTAACAGCCAGGATCAGAAACTGCGACTTGCGGTTCACTGGCAAGAACACCACCAATTTGCAGAGAGCAATGATTTGAGATTTATTGGCCTTATGAGAGCCAAAAGTGGCAAAAGAGGTAAGACCTCAAACTGAAATTGAGACAAATGGAATCTAAATGTATATGTTATCTGCACTGTATTAAGGAAGGACTCCACAATGATCATGAAAAGAATATCTTCTAATAATTATGATCATGTTGCTGGATCCTCATACTGACAACGTATTGAAATCAATGAGCATTTGACGAACAAAGTTTTGTGGAGTACACATTTCCATGTTGATGGCATGATTGCAGCTTACAATATGGGATAGAACCAAGCATTAAGGCAAGAAGCTAGATGTACATTATCTAGCTAAACAGTCGCTCGCAAACTGTACCCAAACAAGGGTTACTGAAAACAATTGTAAAAAATATCCAGAAAATTTACATCAAAAAATGGTTATTCTTAAGTGTGCTGAGTTCTTTCCAAATTAAGAGACCACTCTCTTTAATGTGTTCACAATTTATGAAATAGATCGTGATTTTTCATTCTTAAATGGGAGGCCAGCTTGTGTAAAGGGCTTAGTTGCCTTTGAATTTCGGAGTGAACATAATTCATCAGGGCAAATATTTAAACGCAAATAAATGAAAATCAAAGAGACTGTACAGGAAAATAATCATGTCTGACACTCTACGCATAAAACAAACATCATGATGGAAGAAATTGAAACAGGCAAATGCGAAGCTCTGAAAAATGGGTAAAAGCCAGAAAAGATGATCTAGCACAAATAGCCTGCACAGAAAAGGAGCTAAAAGAAAATCCAGATTGTATCAAAAGAAAAATGGAAGAGTTGGACTGGATCCTGACAACTGAGAAAGCGGTGGGAACCAAACTTCTAATCCATCTGCCACCGACTTTCAATAAGCTGAAAAAAACCTCAGAATTACTGTCAAAAATTTCCGGACAAAAGAATGAGAAGCTGTTTCATGAAAGCCAGATTAAATCTAGTACTAACTCGGAAGATCATAGCGATTCGAGGAGCTACGAGTGACAAGAGATGTTGCCTATGCAAAAAGGAATCAGTGGCAGAAACATTAAAGCACCTAGTGATAGTCTGTCCGAAAACCAAAGAAAACAGAAGCACTTATCTCCTACCGCTGATTGAAAACACGTGGATGCTACAACCAAACGATCTGTGGAACAGATGTATCTCAGGCGAGACAACGAGATGGACGGTGGCTATTGTCAAACTAACAGAACTAGCTGTCATCCGCAACCGCTACCGCGGGTGGCGGCTCCTTCCACGTTGGAGGCTCTCCGGCAGGTAGAGCTATTTAGTCCTTTCTTTGTATCTAGTACCTACCACCACCAATCACAGCACTGCCGGCAGTTTATCTGTCATCCAAGCCCGACAGTCGCTGCGTTTCAACCGTTGCTGGCTCTCACTCCAGCGGCTCTGGTTTTTGCGCTCTCCAGCGTTGCCCTCTGCTAGCCTCGACTTGCAGCGGGTCTCCTTTGCTTGCTCACTCCTCATTTTTGGTATAGGAGTTCTTTTCTTCTTACCTATTTTGCTGCTTGATTACAGCGGCAGTTTTTTGCTTTTTGCAGCATTTTGTACTTGCCGATCCTTTGGCTCTTCTTCGTTTTTTCTCTTTCTAGACTCGCCGCTCCGGCGGCGGGCGTGTTATTTTTATCCTTTCGCTTTGCCGCTCTTTTCTCTCGCGGCTCTCCAGTTTTCCTTTTTTCTCTGTCCATCAGTTTTCTCTTCTGTCTTTTCTCTTTCTCTCACCGCTCCCAACTTATCCTTGGCCTGGTCCCTTCCACCATTCTTTGGAGCATTGGATATCCCTCCTGAGTTTCTAACCGGTGGATCACGCATCAGCTTCCAGTTCGATCGTCCCACACCTCTTTACCAGAACTTCCTAAGGGTTTTTTCCCACTTGTGGGTTTTTCCCTTTTTGTCCGGCCTGTTTCCCGGTCAAGGGGTCCCAGGACGGCTGTCCAGTCAGCGGTCACTGTGGCTTCTCACCGAGACAGGCAAGTGCTACCTAAAAAAGAACGGGATTACCTGAGCCGGCGAAATCTACAGAACACAGGTGACTCTGAGGACTCAGGTGAGGAGAGTGTGGAGGGAAGAAAAGAGAAAGGGGAGACACAGCTTTCACAGCCACATAAATCACAGATTGAAACGCCAATAAGGACCAAGATGTCTGCCGAAGAACAAATCCAAGAATTATGGAAGGCTTTTCAGGCCATGTCACTGGAATTACAGGGGGTAAAGTCGGAGAATGCCCTTCTAAAGCAAATGGTAGCGGTCCGGGAACCCTCACATCCTCCGGAATTGCCTCCTATGACTCTGTCGTCAGGAAGATTTGATGGCTCACCTAAAAGGGTGAAGGAATTCCTGGAAGCCTGCAATGTATATTTTACTTTCAGACCACACACCTTCTCTACAGATCAAGCCAGAGTAGGTTTCATGATCTCCAATATGACAGGGAATGCTTTAGCCTGGGCTACTCCGCTAGTTACGAGCAGCAATGCCATTCTACAGGATTGCTCAGGTTTCCAGAACCTACTGAAACAGACTTTCGAGCGACCTGAACTATCTTTTACTGCAGGTGAGGACCTGCTGGATGCACGACAGGGTGCACTGGATATGCTGTCATATATTTCCTCTTTTAAGACACTGGCGGCAGGAGCAGGATGGTCCGAACAAGCACAATACGCTGTATTCCGAAGAGGGTTGAGAGAGGAGATCAAAGATGAGTTAGCCAGATCTCCACGCTCTCCCACATTTCAAGACTTACTTGCTGCCGCGCTCCACATTGAATACCGTCTCCAAGAGAGAAGGACAGAACGCAGGAAACAAAGAGGACCAGGAAATCTCATGAACCCTCCTTCACACTCTCCTTCTGGACGATTCACCTCTACTCAAAGCGAAGAACCGATGCAGATCGGAGCTACCAGAGCACCTCTATCGTCAGCGGAGAGAAGGCGAAGAAGAGAAAATGGGTTGTGCGCCTATTGTGGTTCCGATCAACATGTACTGAAGGATTGCTCTGAAGTACCGGAGAAGAAGGTGGGAAACGATTACCCTCGGCGCCAATAGGGACGGGCAGCCGGGGGTATTCGGATCTTTTTCAGCGTCCCTATGTCACACTTTCGGTATCGGCGTCAGAATCCCAAGAGGATTCCAGACTGATGGTACTATCTGTTACCTTGAATTTGAATGGAAGACTGGTAGAAACATTAGCCTTATTGGATTGTGGAGCGGCCGGAAACTTCGTGGACACTCTGTGGGCAGACAAGATGGGGCTCACACGGATAGTACGGAAGGTGGGTCAGAAGGTAGAAGGAGTGGACGGTACACCTTTGTCGTCCGGATTAATCACTCATACCACTGAACAACTCTCCATGGTCATCAACCAACACACAGAAAACCTGCAGTTCGACATCATTAGAGCCGCACATTTCCCCATAATCTTAGGCATTCCCTGGCTGCGCAGGCATAATCCGTATATCGACTGGACGGAAAATCGACTAAGCTTTTGCTCTACGTACTGTTCGGTACACTGTTTTCCTCCCGATACCAGGGCGGATCAACAGTCTATCAGAGTTCTCTCCAAGGATCATATAGGTATTCACGCGCTTCCTAGTTTCTGTGCAAGATATTTCGGGGTATTCCAAGAGAACCTTCACGCTCAGCTACCTCCCCATAGACCAGAAGACTGTGCAATCGATCTCGAACCTAATGCACTGGTACCATTTGGGCGCATGTTCTCTCTCTCTCAGGCCGAGAAGAAGGCATTAAGAGTCTATCTAGATACCAACTTGGAGAACGGTCTTATTAGACCTTCGAAGTCGCCTGCTGGCGCCTCCCTGTTCTTCATTAAGAAAAAAGACTCGACTGATCTTCGACCCTGTATCGATTACCGGGGCCTCAATAAGGTTACAATCCGTGACCGGTGTCCCATGCCACTCATAACCGACATTATTGAGGCAGTACAAGGGGCTCGAATTTTTACAAAATTGGATCTCCGAAATGCTTATCATTTGCTTCGCATCACCAAGGGGGACGAATGGAAGACGGCTTTTCGAACTCCATTCGGTTTGTTTGAGTACAGAGTAATGCCGTTCGGCCTAGTGAATGCACCGGCTATATTCCAAAGGTTCATGGACAGGCTATTCTCTGATCTGCTGTCAGTCTCAGTCATCATCTACCTCGATGACATTCTGGTTTTCTCCCCTACCCAGGAGGAACACGTTCAACATGTCACACAAGTACTGTCTCGCCTTCAAAAAAATCAGTTGCTAGTCAAGAGCGGGAAGTGTAAATTTGCAGTATCCTCAGTTCACTATCTCGGATTCATTCTTTCAGAGGAAGGGGTGGCCATGGACCAAACCAAGGTGGATGCGATTCTGGATTGGCCAGCTCCTACTTCAGTCCGAGAAGTCCAGAGATTCCTAGGATTAGCCAACTACTACCGCAGATTCATTTCAGACTTTTCAGAGGTAGTATACCCGATTACGCGCTTACTCAAGAAGGAGGCTATTCCTTTTTTTTGGTCTGAGGAAGCAGAGAAAAGCTTCAATTTTCTCAAAAGATTGTTCTGTACTGCTCCCATTCTCCAGCATCTGGATCAATCAAAACCTTTTTGTTCTGGAAACGGACGCGTCTGCGGTAGCTGTAGGAGCGGTGCTTCTCCAGCTTATCCAAGGAGCGGAACACCCCGTAGCCTACATGTCAAAGACCCTTTCTCCCAGCCAGCTCAACTATTCGGTACTGGAGAAAGAACTTCTGGCCATGAAACTAGCCTGCGAAGAGTGGCGCCATCTCCTGCTAGGAGCCAGACATCCTTTTCTGATTAGGACCGATCATAAGAACCTCAAGGTATTACAAGAATTGGAATGTTCAAATTCCAGACAGGCCAGGTGGGCACATCACTTCGCACAGTTTGAATTCCAAGTCTCGTATATCCCGGGATCCCAGAACAGTCTGGCGGATGCCTTATCCCGCAAAGACTCTACCAAGGAACACCTGGAAGTAAAGAGGGAATCCATGTTCAAACGCAACCAAATTCTGGCCTTTGTTGGTTCTTTCCTCAAAGAAGTGAAGACTGCCCTCACTCAGGAAAAACTTCAACTACCCCTACGTAACACCTCTCCTTTTCAACAAAGAGGTGACTGGTTATTCTACAAACAGAAATTGTACATCCCCACGGGTCCTCTTCGTTCAAGAATTCTAAAGTGGAGTCACGACTCTCGCTCGGCCGGCCATAGAGGACCTGAGAGTACTTTGGAACTTCTCTCTAGAACATTTCTTTGGCCAAATGCTAGAAAGGAGACATACGAGTATGTCAACACTTGTCCAATTTGTGCCAGAGCCAAGTACCGCCTAGGAAAACCATTGGGTCTGCTCATTCAGGTCGAACTTCCAACGCGCCCTTGGGGTCTTATATCGACCGATTTCATAGTTGATTTGCCGGTTTCGGAATCCTGTACCTGCATCATGGTCACAGTAGACGCTTTTTCAAAGTTGGCTCATTTTTCTCCCCTTCCGGGTCTGCCCACTGCTGCTAAGATGGCGGAGGTTTTCTCTCGAGATATATTCAAGCTACATGGTCTTCCCGATAAGATAATCTCGGATCGGGGAAGTCAGTATATCTCAAAGTTTTGGACCGCCTTCTGCCACCGTTTGGGCATTGAAAGAGCTCTGTCTTCAGGTTTTCACCCAGAGACCAATGGTCAGACGGAACGCCTTAATGCAACGCTGGAACAATACTTAAGGTGTTATATTTCTCAACATCAGGACAACTGGGTATCGCTGCTTCCCACAGCGGAATTCTCATACAACAATACTAGACATTCCTCGACAGAACTCTCTCCTTTCTACTGCACTTACGGGGTTCACCCTCATGCCGTATTTCCAGAGGTTCCCAGTTATACTAACTCCCCTACAGTGGAAGAGGTATTAGGAAATATCAAGGAGGCCCAAACCTCTGCTATGCGGAGTTTAGAGATTAGCAGAAGACGGACGAAATCCAGTGCCGATCAACATCGGAAAGAATGTCCTGTTTGGAAGCCAGGGGATCAGGTGTGGTTATCCACCAAGTTTCTACCTAGATGGACAAGGCCTTCTAAACTGTCTCCTCGTTTTCTGGGACCTTTCACTATTCTCTCTAAAGTGAATCCTGTAGCTTTCCGCCTTCGGCTTCCTTCCTCTCTTCACCGCATTCACCCGGTCTTTCATTCCTCTCTTCTCAAACCTTACCATCCCGGTCTTCACCAGAGAACCATCCCCAGATCTATACAAGCACAGTCCTCGGAGCCTGAGGAATATGAGGTATCTAAGATCCGTGATTCCAGGTATTATCGTGGACGTCTTGAGTACCTTCTGTCCTGGAAGGGATACCCGGAGTCGGAGGACTCATGGGAACCGGCTTCTCAGGTTCATGCACCAAGGTTATTGGCTACTTTTCACCGCCGCTATCCGGGGAAGCCTGGGGCGGTTAGGTGGGGAGGGGGTCATACTGTCATCCGGGTGGCGGCTCCTTCCACGTTGGAGGCTCTCCGGCAGGTAGAGCTATTTAGTCCTTTCTTTGTATCTAGTACCTACCACCACCAATCACAGCACTGCCGGCAGTTTATCTGTCATCCAAGCCCGACAGTCGCTGCGTTTCAACCGTTGCTGGCTCTCACTCCAGCGGCTCTGGTTTTTGCGCTCTCCAGCGTTGCCCTCTGCTAGCCTCGACTTGCAGCGGGTCCCCTTTGCTTGCTCACTCCTCATTTTTGGTATAGGAGTTCTTTTCTTCTTACCTATTTTGCTGCTTGATTACAGCGGCAGTTTTTTGCTTTTTGCAGCATTTTGTACTTGCCGATCCTTCGGCTCTTCTTCGTTTTTTCTCTTTCTAGACTCGCCGCTCCGGCGGCGGGCGTGTTATTTTTATCCTTTCGCTTTGCCGCTCTTTTCTCTCGCGGCTCTCCAGTTTTCCTTTTTTCTCTGTCCATCAGTTTTCTCTTCTGTCTTTTCTCTTTCTCTCACCGCTCCCAACTTATCCTTGGCCTGGTTCCTTCCACCATTCTTTGGAGCATTGGATATCCCTCCTGAGTTTCTAACCGGTGGATCACGCATCAGCTTCCAGTTCGATCGTCCCACACCTCTTTACCAGAACTTCCTAAGGGTTTTTTCCCACTTGTGGGTTTTTCCCTTTTTGTCCGGCCTGTTTCCCGGTCAAGGGGTGACAGGACGGCTGTCCAGTCAGCGGTCACTGTGGCTTCTCACCGAGACAGGCAAGTGCTACCTAAAAAAGAACGGGATTACCTGAGCTGGCGAAATCTACAGAACACAGTGACTCTGAGGACTCAGGTGAGGAGAGTGTGGAGGGAAGAAAAGAGAAAGGGGAGACACAGCTTTCACAGCCACATAAATCACACTAGCATTCAAACAGATAAAACAGCCAGCGACCCACTGTGAGCCAATTAAGTGAGTGGGTCTACGACGCAATCCTAGGCATCCATACTCGAAGCCAGAGCGATGCAATAGCGGTTTGGTGGATTTGTGTGAAAAGAACTTTTCTCGTTTTAAGCGGGTTCGAAACCTTGATAAAACTCAGGTTTAACTGAGTAAAACTCAATAAAAAAAGAAAAAGAAAAAAAAAGAAAATCAAATTACATACATAAGCGAAGTTAGCTCCACTGACAGACAGACATGGCACAGCATATTAATGAGTAGATACATTACTTACATATGTTGCATCTAATTTTTCAGTGCATATGAGTGTTTTAACATAATGTGGCCAGTCATACACCATGAAATTGGGATTGAAGTGATATTTGTGACACTCTTACCAGTCAACAAATGTACAATGTTGGTCTTATTTTGTATTACATATGTTCTCTTTTTGTCTCTGGTTTTTTAATAGTTTGTGGAACATTGCGCCACATGAACTGTTGCTATATCATTTGATTTTTATTTATTGGTCAACAAATGCCATATATACGAGTTGACCGGTCTGCATAGCCTTGGCCTTGATTGTTGTTAGCGTCAGTATATTGATCGATGTTCCTGCATTTTTTACAAATCCTTTCTGGAATGGATCTCCCCCGTTTTTGGCTTTGAGCCAGGCTTGAAATGCTTCCAAGGCGAGCCCGCCATATATTTTCCCAATGACATCCAACAAGGATATTGGGCGGTAGTGGCATGGGTCTTCTCGATTTCCACGTTTAAAGATTGGAACCACTATCGCTTTTCTCCATGAAGCTGGTATATTTTGCTCCTGGTTGCAGGTTTTAAAGATGTTACTGATCAAGGGAGCCCATATTTCTTGGTGTTGTTTTAGGTCACTATTTGTGATCCCATCCGGCCCCGGGGCCCTTGAGATGTTAAGTTTTTTGATTTTTGCCAGGATATCTTCTTCCTTTGTTGTGATCTCCCACGGCGAGTCAGTCCCCTTTTTCCTTTTTCGCAGGCGGGCACTCTCTATGTCGGGCAGTGGTGCATATAGGTTGGAGAAGTGGGAGATCCAGCTCCCTTCTCCTACACAATTTTGTAGGGCGGTGGTAGATGACATCATAGTTCCCTTTATAAGGGTCCAAAAGTCTCTTGATTATTTCCCGCATAATGTTTTTAACATTAGCTCAGAGTCTGCCTGGTAAAGGGAGTGCCTTTTTTGAATTATCCAGGATTTATAGTTCCTGTTGGCCCTCTTCCAACTTTCACGCGCCTCTTGTGTATCGGATCTGATCGCCATCCGCTTTAGTTTTCGTGCAGTTCTTCTTCTTGTTACTAATTCCTGGTTATAGGCATGAAGATGATTCATTGGGATCTTTTTGGTTTTGCTTGTCGTCTTCATGTATTTATTTAACAGAAGTGTATAATCCATCGTCTTCGCTGCCTTCTTTTTTTTGTATTAACTTCCCCATCCATTATCCTGGAGTATTTTTCAGAAATCTGCTTTATTGCGTTCTCCGTCAGTTTTAACCTGGATTCCTTGATGTTCACATCTATTTCTTGGTTAAAGAGCTGTTGGGGTTTCTGTGAGTTCGCCCACCTTATATGCTGTAAATTGTGATCACTATTTTGAGTCCTTACTATCGCAAAACTGACTATAGTTCCCAGCAGCTCCTTAGACACAAATGTGTGGTCTAATGTCCTTGATTGTTCCATTCTTTGCCAAGAAGGGATCATCAGGTTTTTATCTGATCGTACCCAATGAAGGTTGTGCAGGTCTCTTGAACTCAGTATTCTTTCGAGTTGTTCACCTCTTTTCAAGATTGGCGCAGATTTTGATAAATGTGGTCGTTGGTTTCCAATGTTCTTGCATATAGCATTGAAATCCCCTGTGATTATAGTGTGATTACATGTTTGGTTTTCCGCATTTTCATCTAGAATATTTATAAGATTTTCCAGATACAACTCGTCCCTGCTTGACTCTGGGTTCCAATACGTGTTAATTAGTAGTATGCGCTCTTCCTTTTCTCTACTACTACTGTCTATATATTTCCAGGATATTATTAAAACTTGGAATTGATCGCAAGAATTTTTTTGTTCTATCATCTCCAATCCGATACCTGACCTTATTGCTGTAAGTAAGCCAGCTGTGGGGCGGCCTTTTAGGCCCTGTTTTGCGGGTATAGCGAATGTAGAATATCCATCCATTTCTGGTTTCTGTGTTAACCATGTCTCCTGTAGACATAGTATATCCCATTGCCCCAGATTCACGTCACTCTTTACAGTTAGGTGACTGAACCCTCGTGTGTTCCAAGAGGCCATTTCTATGAAAAAGTTTCTCCGTGTCAATAAGGAACATTCTTTTACCAGTTCATCAACCTGAAGGGTCCCGATCAGGTTTTCTGGTTGCTAATTGTGTTTCTTTATATATATGTCCGACACTTTCCATGACCAGTTTGGCGGTGATCTCCTCACAATTTCCGCTGCGCGATTGCGAGCAGTGTCTTTTCCCTTTTCTGATTTAGCCTGCTTTCTTTCTTTATGTGATAGTTTGTCTTCCACATCCCAATTATAGTTGGCCCTAGGGGAAGAAGATCCATCTCTTTGGGTTTCTTTTAACCTTAAACACGTTTTGACCATAGAGCGATCTTGATATGTTCTTAGATGTTCCGACCTATGGTTACTCTTATGGGCCGAGTCTTTACTTCCTCTTAATCCATGTTGGTTTTCTTTTTCTTTTTTCTCCTTCACTGGGTGTTTTTGATTTTGTTCGACTTGACCCGTCCTTTCCCTTCCTTTTAGGTTTCCCCATTGAGTATTTCCGATGTTTTTATGAGGCGTATCTTTTATCTCATCCTCTTGCCTTGACGTCTTAATCCGTGATTTCCTTAGATCATATCCCAGGATATCAAAGTTTGCTGTTTCGTTCTCAAGCATCGTTTTGATAACTTCTGACTTAATATGTAGATATGAGCAATCTTTTCTCCCAGTTTCACAAGGTTCTACCATCCATAAATCTCGATTTTCGACGCATCGTAATCTTGGAATCTGTTTGAATAGGTTGATAATTGTATTTCTGTTTAGAATTAGATTGTCTTTAGACCTTTTTTTCCGTTCCAAACGAAATATGCATGAGCTTTGTATTCTAGACGGGTCTGATTTTTCGGTTTGATCTTTTTTTGGTGTAGTTTGTCTCTGCTCATTACTCCACCTTAGTTTCCGGCTTGTCGGAGAGAAATTTCTATCCATGATGTTCCTGGGTTTGTTTCTAGGTGGAGTAGCCCCTATTTCCTTCTTCTGGTCGGATTTCTTTCTTTGAGCTTCTTTCCGGCCTGCTGTACATTTCTGTGTCCGCTTACTTTCCTCTAGGGTTAAATTTCCTTTCCCTATTGTAAACAGCCTCTTGTCTTGATTTTCTTTTTGATTATTTGCAACCTTCTCAGCCTCTCCCGATTCTTCATTCTCTCCTATGATACGAACCTTCTTCTTAGGTTCCATTTCCATGTTAGAGAGGTCCAGTATGACTGCTTTTCTTTTAAATCTTGGAGATGCGTTGTTTTCTGTTTCGTATTCGTCCACTGTGTACACACTCCATTCACTTATATCAGTTCCTGAATCTATTGTCTCGTCAAGTGGTTGACTACAGTTAGTAATAATTTTATTTGTTGTCTTAGTGGCTTTTTTTTCCATGCACGTTTTCGATTAGTGAATATTCCAAATGTGAAATTTGTTTTATTTCCTGCCTCTTTCTCTTTCCCCTTCTGGGTTATAACCACTTTTTCTTTCTGTTGTTTTGTCTGCTTGTTCTTTATTTTCTTGGGTCTCCTTTCTTACTATTTTAGTGTTTTCATTTGGTTCTTTTGAGGACATTTTTTTCCCACCTTCTATCACATTCTTCTTCTCCAGATCTGGGTTAGTTGGTGAAATTCCTCCGTTCTCTTTCTCTATCCGCCCGTCTTCATGTATTTTCAATAACCTGTCTTTTGCTGTTACATATCCTTCCAGATATGTTAATTTCGTGTTCATGAGGGCGATCAAAGAAGTCTGGTCCCTTGCTGTGTCATTTAAAGCCTCGTATAGCTTTGTGAAGGGTGCTAGCGCTATGGTTAGAGTCGACATAATAGACATTAAGTGTGTTTTTTGTGTTGGGTCGATATTTGAAGATGAGGGTTCTTCACTACCTCTTCTACTAGTGGATGTTATTTTGTTTTCTGCCAACGTTTTTGGTTGTAGCGATCTTATGTTTCTGTTTGGGTTTCTAGCTGTTCCGCCCTTTTCGTCATTTTTACTAAGATTGAATTCAGTTTGTATCCCAGCTTTCTCTATATTCACAGAATTTGCTTCTTGCATTAAAGCTGTTGTCTGCGTTGTAACTGACACTTTTTTTGTTGCCATTGGTTCTGTTAAAAACAGAGTGGTCTGAGTGCTGATAGCTGATGTTTCAGGCCTAAGGGTCTCGATTTCCTTCATTTGCGATGAAGGCGTGGTAGATAGGATCACTTTTTCACTCAGTAGTCTGTGTCTAACGGCCGGTTTCTTAAAATCCCATCTAACCTGCGCATTATTAACTTCCTTCGCTTCTTGCCCTCTTGTATCCTCTCTCTCTGTGACTGGCATGGTGTCCCAGTCTTCCGTCTGTAGCACACTATTTAGTAGATCTGCGTCAGATATTTCTTCTTCTGTATACTTTTCCTTGAGTTCTTTAAGGCCAAAGTAGCTTTTTATACAGTCTGCCTTTGTTAGATTCAGCAAGGTCGTTTTATAGGCCGACTTTCTTTTTTGCCTTTGAATTTAGGTGGGTTAATCAGTAATTTGCAATACTGTTGTTTCTGGGATTTCTTTCCCTTCTTCCTTCTACCACCTTTTCCACTTTCCACTAATGTGGACTTCGTTTTTATTTGGTCTTCCGATTCATATCTCTTGGAATTATCCTCCTTATCTGATACTGTCTGTATTTCTTGCGTCGTTTCGACTCCTCCACTTACGTTTTTCTCTCCAGACATTTTGTCAGTTATTATATTTGTATCTAAAGATTCATCCATCTTGCTTTTAAGAAGTTGATGTAGACGATCATATAAGGCCGCGTTTGGAGTTGCAGCGATGTCATCATTATAAAAAGCGTCATGTATCGATGTTATTTCTTCTAATGACTCATCCATGATTGCCATTGTTTTTATTGGAATTTGTATCTTGCCGATTGAGATTTGTCTAGGAGTTGAGTGCAATTCCACTATGATTTCCATATTTTGATTTGGTATCTGGATTTGCTCAGGAGGATTGTCGTCTTTTACAGGCGAGGTCAAGGTGTTATCTTTTTCTAAGGTTTCCTCAACTGCTTTTTGCAAATTTGCTGCGTTTTCGGTGTGTAGTTCAGCCACGTTGTTCTCTCCCTCCACCTCCTCAAACTGTATTTTTTGCCTTATATCCTTCAGGCCTTTGCAAATTGTCTCCGCATCCTGTTCCATCGGCGGCCCTTCAGTCTTCTCTGCTCTTGCTTCCGTTGTTATTTCCTCTATTGAAGAGCTTGGTTCCGGCTCCTTTGATAAATTAGTATTTAGGATAGCTCCTGCCTTTTCAACATCTCTCACCATGCATGGTATTGTCCCTTCGTTGACCAGATGTTCCACCTCTTTTACCCCTATATGGGTGTCAAAAGAATGGACTCCCCCATCGCATACTCCCTCCTTTTCCATGTAGTACGTTGGTCCAATTCCGGTGGTGCCCTTCAGGGCACTCCTGAGTAAGGGCCCCTGATTTCCCACTTTCCCCCCTTCTTTTTCCAACTGCCCCAATATTGATTCTGCTTTCCTCGGGGGCCACGAGGTCTCACCTCTCTTAGCAGTAGGCCATTTTATTTTGGACTGCGTCGGGTCTCTCATCAGGGCCTTAGATTGTCTCCTCACCCTTTTCGATTTCCCCTCCAGTGTGCCTCCTTTTCTCCCACTTGGACACTGCCCAGTCACCTGTGGCAGAGACATGTCAACTGGCAAATGTGTGGAAACCGCCTCCTGAGTGATGGGAAGTGGAGGGTGTAGAGGCAGCGGGGAAACCCTACCTTCCTCCGTATTCTCGTGGGGAATTAGGTCGGAGGGAATCATAATCCCTACTTCTTCCTTTTCGGGGACCCCGTCTTCGGCCCCTCCCGAACCCTCCTTTTCATTTAATTTCTTACCTTCCAGACGAATGGGCCTGTCCGTTTTCGAGTGCACGCCCACCTCGCACTCATCTCCTGATTTGCATCTTGGGATATGTAGTGGATTCACCACCTCCTTTGGTGAGGCGGGACTCATCCTAGCCTCCTGCTGCCTCCAGCCACGAGCAGCCCCACAGCTCCACAGACTCCCAACAGACTTTGCCTCCGCCCTTTTCGCGACTCCGGGCTTATCGCCGCAAGGGTGACGCGGCTGGCCTTTAATCCAGCTGGTCAGGTCACGTGATCAGTCACGTGATTGGTCTCTTCACAACAATATCAGCTGCGAAGAAGTATGCAGCTGAGAAGCTGAGATGCGGTGGTTTAAAGGGCCAGAGCCCTAGTCCAATCCACTCCTTGATATATAGATGTAGCTCGCCTCACTCCCAGTCTCTCAGCCTGCGCCGCGTTTAAATATTGCTGACTTTAATGGCATAATTGCTGTGCTTTAAACAGTGGTTACAATAGGGTTTTGCCCTGATATTGATATTGTGTGAAGTGCAATTTATCAAAAAGACAAATTCTAAGAATGATATTTGTTCCTGTTTGTTTTTCCTCATGTCACACCTCCCCGCCCATTTACTAAGTACGTAACTTTACTTTATCTTGAAACTTATTTTTCTTGTGTTGGCTCAAATGTATAATTTTTGTTTTGCAATGAATATGTATATAATATTTTTGACATATGGATATGATGTTATCTATAATTTATCAGCCTTAAAAACGACCTAGTGTCGAAACACGTGTCGACTGGGATATGAAAATAAACTCCAAACAAAAGGCTTATCATATATAATAGTAGCTCAAATCTCTGCAGGCTCAGCGCGACTCACCGGCACCACCAACCACTGTGTGCACAGTGTATTCTCTGTGTATCATGCACTGAGCAATATGCACAATATCAGAAATAGGGGCACATTGTCTCTTATCAGGTACCTGGTAAGAATAAGGGCATGACATCAGCCAGGCACAAGGTAAGAAATATAGTCAATAAGTGTCAGACTAAAGTATGCTAATTATCGTTTGCAATATGTAAAGACATGCAATATATAGGTACATTACTGGCATACATACAATAATTAGGCACTTTGGATAATATAGCTTAAGGATATTGTGGTGCTATCAAATTAGACCTAAAATAATGTGCACTAATGGAGAACAAACAAGCTCCAACATGGCACACAATGTGTTCAATGTTAAACTAGGGCAAGCTCCAGAAGGGTAAATGAAGCAAACAAGGGACTCCAGTATGGATAAAAGTATGTCTTTGCCGATGTAAAGTGTTCAATCTGACAAAAGCCTGTGTAGGGTGAAATGTGTTGTTTGTACTGTAATGTTCGTGTTGTCCACTATGGAGCCAATAAAGAAAGCATGTAACTTCTGAGGGGCCTGAGTCCTTTTTAAATGTACCGGAGTGCCGCTGCTTTGTGGAGGAGAAATCCTACTGCTATTATTTTCATTTCACAACACCACCTAGTAGCCATTGATGGAAGTTCACCTCTATTTCTGAGCCACAACAGCAAGGCATTGTGGGTATGCAAATTAGCTCAAATGCAAACCGTTTTCTCCAGTAAATTGTCTTTGTCTAGGAGGGCAGTGCTACTTTATACATAACTTAATCAACCCAAGAAAGACATTTGCAAGCCTGCCAGGACAACTACATACCTGGTTTCACCCTGCTCTGTGGCTCTGCCAGCTGGCCCACAACTGTTCTGGGTGATTTCTTTCACATTGCTTGTCTCATATCTTCCTTTGAGGCACTCCCTGCTGCTGACACCACTGGGCTGGCTGGTGATGGGCTGCATAGACCCTTGCAAAATGGTCTTCTTTCCCGCACCTCCCACACATATGTCCTTTGGCTGGGCACTCATGCGCGTGCAGGCCCCATCCACACTGCGAGCATAACGTTGCGCCTGTCTCCTTTTGTGACCACTCCCCTTTTCTTGCTGGCTTCCTTCCCTGCCACTTGGCCACGACACACACCTCCTCCAGTTTCACCCGTTGCATGGGGGCTTCCAGCTTGAACTGCTGCCTAGAGATGTCCATGGAAGATATACATATGTCTGCTAGCTCCTGGGCTCGTCCCAATTCCAGGATTATTTCCAAGGTTAACCCGGGCTCCCTGAGGACCTGCTTCTGCAACTTGTCAGAGCTACAGCCATAAATTAAATGAGCCCTGATCTCATCATCCTCAAAGTTGCCCAAAGGGCAGAAAAGCGCAATGGAACGAAGTTTGCCATTAAATGTATCTAAGCTCTGCCCTTCATCATGTCTGGCACATCTCATCCTGAGCTGTTCGTAGTCACGGTTGATCATGGGCATGAAGTATTCATTCAGTGTGGCAATGGCTGCGGAATATGTTTGACCCCTGGGTCGCAAAGTCTTGAACAACTTTGCTGAGTCAGGGATGTCATTTAGGGGTTGCCAGGGGTTGCACTTGCGACCCCTGAGGTCTCCCTTACTACCTCTGTGGTCTCCCTTGCTACCCCTAAAAAAAGTTTATTTAAAAACTTTTTTTTTTTTTTTTTACAAATTGAAGCTCCTGGGCCGTGGCCAATGCCATGTGGCTATTTGACCTATTTGTCTTTCTGGAATTTCATTCAATAATTGCAAGACTCATTAAAGGTTAATTTCAGGCACACTTCAGGGGTCAGGCACTGATTTAGTCTGTTTTTAAAGACCTCAAATTCACAATGCAGACAAAATCCCCCAAAAAGCATTTAGAGTAGAATAAGCATCCATTTCGGGCAATGTATTTTGCTTTTCTCAAGTTGCAGTTATAGCATGTTTTTTTCGGTGATAGATATGGTGATCCATTCTTGTATGAAATGTATATCACATTACAGTAATATTGTAACCATATTTTTCATGGTGTACTTAGAAACAGTGCTATGTGATGCCACTTCCAGTTTTGTCAAGGGGTAAACGGTTGTGTCCCATCATTTCCTGTGATGGCACTTCACGGTGGGGTAATGTTACATCACTCCCTGTGATGTCATCAGAGGTCAAGGGGCATGTGATGTCACTTACGCTACCCCTAGCATTTTGGTGAAATGACGTCCCTGTGCTGAGTATAGCAAAGTTGCCCGTTTCACCCTTTCCTTAATCAACACCGCATCAAAACACAGTTCAAGGTTCTCCACCCACTCGGTCCAATGGGGTCCTAGACCGGCAGGTGCTCCTACTACATCAAAGGTGTGCAGTGGCTCAAGCTGTCTGTGTTGCTGATATGCCCCTTGGGCATCATCTTCCGAATCTCACATGACGGGTACCTGAGGTAAGTTGCCCTGCACATGTGCCGCCAGGTGTACCACCTTAAGTCACAGTGTGTGTTGTCAAGAGGTTGTACAAGCACTCACCGGGAGCTGCTACCCTCTGGTGTCCAACTGCCGGAGCAAAAGTGTGACCTCTTTCCCCAGAGCCTTCTGGACTCCTGGGTTTCTATAGGACAGCTGCTACAGGTTTTCCAGAGTGTTTAGATGCAGGTTTTACAGAGTGCCTCAGTATTTTGTCCCCGGATCCCTCTGCTCTTTAGAGGAGCTGTCCCTCAACGCATGCAGACCAGTACCTGCATGTTGCTTTATCTGTCCGCCGAAAGACCCAGAACTTGCAGGGGGTGGGGGAGGACCTGTGTGTGGAGTCGGGCCGCTGGACATGAGCGGGCCCGACCGTCGTACGCGGGCCTAGGTAGGCCTGCGTAAGCGAGCTGCGCGATGTGGTCGCAGGCAAGAGAAAACCCGACCAATTAGTGGAGTGCATAAACCCGGACTGGCGTTCTGACGCCAGTTCCGGTGGTACCTTTATTTCCGCTGTGTCACATGACCCGGAACTACTCGGGCACGTGACACCACATTCCTCCCAAACTTGGAGGTGTTTACATTACTGTCAACGACAAACATTATGAACTAATACTGACACATTAAGTCTTACTCTGAGTTTATTTGGAGGGGGTCTTCTGTGTGTGCGCTCCATCTACTACATAGCCTCGGAGACGGGATGATGGTTTCGGCCTCTCTCTCAGGTGATATCGGGTGTTTCCTCTCTCCGGTGTGTCTGCCCGGGGGATTTCGGGTTCAGCCCTACCTTCTTGCTGGTGTGTTGTTTCAGAGTCCCCTCGTGTGTCACAACTCCTCGGCAACACTTGTCCTCGGGGTGTGCATGGTGCCACCGTTTCTCCCGGTGGGGACGTTGGGTGCTCTTCCCATAGCTCAGGTGGTACTTTCCTGAAGTGTGACACATTTCTTGTTACGGTTTCACTCCCTCGAGTGGCGGTAACCATGCTGTGGTTGGTCGCACTGCAAAACAGAAAGGTGATGGCTGGAAGGTTTTGAATTAATCATAACCACGGGCAAAGCTCTGGGCAACCCTCCAGACCATCATTTTTCAGCCTGCCAAGCCATTACAGAAGGGGAAAAACCATATGCAAATCAGGCTTGGTCCCACCCCAAAAGGGGCAGTCCAGCCCGAACTGCTAGGTCGAGACCACAAGCATCCCCAGACATGTTTCGGCCTTGTTGGGCGTCATCAGTGAGGAGTAGCTTGGGTCTCTAGGCCTGGCAGACTCGGGACCCACGTCTGGGCATACCCGTCCCACTCGGGGTGACTTTGGCAAAACAGAAAGGTGATGGCTGGAAGGTTTTGAATTAATCATAACCACGGGCAAAGCTCTGGGCAACCCTTCAGACCATCATTTTTCAGCCTGCCAAGCCATTACAGAAGGGGAAAAACCATATGCAAATCAGGCTTGGTCCCACCCCAAAAGGGGCAGTCCAGCCCGAACTGCTAGGTCACATCCCGTCTGCACGAGACCACAAGCATCCCCAGACATGTTTCGGCCTTGTTGGGCGTCATCAGTGAGGAGTAGCTTGGGTCTCTAGGCCTGGCAGTCTCGGGACCCACGTCTGGGCATACCCGTCCCACTCGGGGTGACTTTGGCAAAACAGAAAGGTGATGGCTGGAAGGTTTTGAATTAATCATAAACACGGGCAAAGCTCTGGGCAACCCTCCAGACCATCATTTTTCAGCCTGCCAAGCCATTACAGAAGGGGAAAAACCATATGCAAATCAGGCTTGGTCCCACCCCAAAAGGGGCAGTCCAGCCCGAACTGCTAGGTCACATCCCGTCTGCACGAGACCACAAGCATCCCCAGACATGTTTCGGCCTTGTTGGGCGTCATCAGTGAGGAGTAGCTTGGGTCTCTAGGCCTGGCAGACTCGGGACCCACGTCTGGGCATACCCGTCCCACTCGGGGTGACTTTGGCAAAACAGAAAGGTGATGGCTGGAAGGTTTTGAATTAATCATAACCACGGGCAAAGCTCTGGGCAACCCTCCAGACCATCATTTTTCAGCCTGCCAAGCCATTACAGAAGGGGAAAAACCATATGCAAATCAGGCTTGGTCCCACCCCAAAAGGGGCAGTCCAGCCCGAACTGCTAGGTCACATCCCGTCTGCACGAGACCACAAGCATCCCCAGACATGTTTCGGCCTTGTTGGGCGTCATCAGTGAGGAGTAGCTTGGGTCTCTAGGCCTGGCAGTCTCGGGACCCACGTCTGGGCATACCCGTCCCACTCGGGGTGACTTTGGCAAAACAGAAAGGTGATGGCTGGAAGGTTTTGAATTAATCATAAACACGGGCAAAGCTCTGGGCAACCCTCCAGAACATCATTTTTCAGCCTGCCAAGCCATTACAGAAGGGGAAAAACCATATGCAAATCAGGCTTGGTCCCACCCCAAAAGGGGCAGTCCAGCCCGAACTGCTAGGTCACATCCCGTCTGCACGAGACCACAAGCATCCCCAGACATGTTTCGGCCTTGTTGGGCGTCATCAGTGAGGAGTAGCTTGGGTCTCTAGGCCTGGCAGACTCGGGACCCACGTCTGGGCATACCCGTCCCACTCGGGGTGACTTTGGCAAAACAGAAAGGTGATGGCTGGAAGGTTTTGAATTAATCATAACCACGGGCAAAGCTCTGGGCAACCCTCCAGACCATCATTTTTCAGCCTGCCAAGCCATTACAGAAGGGGAAAAACCATATGCAAATCAGGCTTGGTCCCACCCCAAAAGGGGCAGTCCAGCCCGAACTGCTAGGTCACATCCCGTCTGCACGAGACCACAAGCATCCCCAGACATGTTTCGGCCTTGTTGGGCGTCATCAGTGAGGAGTAGCTTGGGTCTCTAGGCCTGGCAGACTCGGGACCCACGTCTGGGCATACCCGTCCCACTCGGGGTGACTTTGGCAAAACAGAAAGGTGATGGCTGGAAGGTTTTGAATTAATCATAACCACGGGCAAAGCTCTGGACAACCCTCCAGACCATCATTTTTCAGCCTGCCAAGCCATTACAGAAGGGGAAAAACCATATGCAAATCAGGCTTGGTCCCACCCCAAAAGGGGCAGTCCAGCCCGAACTGCTAGGTCACATCCCGCACTGACTGTCCATGGTTGGAGTTCGAAGTTGAGTGACATCTTCTTAGGCGTTGCTCGGTTTCTGATGATGACTGTATCGCCTGGTGTTAACTCTCTGTGGCTGGCTCTCCTAGCAATGCTCTCTTGTTCGTTTCGCCTTAGTCGCATGGCGTCTATGGCTGGGATGTCTGGCTCCGGAGCTATCCACTGGGGGTGGATGGGGAGTCCTGCCTGTATGGGCACTCCGAGCATGAGAGCGGCAGGGCTGATGCCTGTGGAGGAGTGCAGGGTTTGCCTTTGGGTTCTCAAGAACCGATATACCGCCTTCAGCCATGGGTGTCCTCGTTCTTTGGCAATGCGAATAACTTTGTTGAGCGATCCCATAAATCTTTCAGCGTCGCAGTTCGCTTGGGGCCATCTCAGGGTGATTCGTTGATGTTTGACGTTTACGTCCTTTAAGTACTCGCGTAGTTCTTGGCTGGTGAATGATGGACCATTGTCGCTCTTTATTTTTCTTGGGATTCCATGCATTGCAAAAATCTTTTCTAACGTGAGAATTGTGGTCTCAGCATTGGTGGATGCCACGTGTTCCACTTCAGGATACCTGCTGAACTCATCGATCACTACGAGTAAGTATCCCTCACCAGCAATTGTGCAGTGATCCATGCTGACTGCATCCCATCGCTTGGGCCCTCTCTTCAAGGGACGCAGGTAGTATGATCCGGTGTCCTTTGAGGAGCACCCCCTCGGGGGCAATGGAGAGTTCATATCAGATCCCGAAAAGTGCTCGGAGGTTGACCTGAGCCGACATGGTGCGTTGGGCCATGGATGCGAGGTAGTTCTTCCAATTCCCTAACTGAATGGCAGCAGTGGTATGTTGCAGGATGGTGTCTGACTCCGTCTCACGTGCCACTTCATGTAGGGTCAGGGCCCGTGGTCGGGCGCAGGCGACTACGTGACAAAACATGTTCATCCGTTTCTTTCGCATGGCGTTGTTCTCCCTCAGTGGCCTTCCTCGGGTGGCGGGACAGGTAGTCGCCGGGGTTGTCTGTTCCTGGGCGATAGTCAACTTCTATGTTGTAAGGTTGCAGTTGCAGCATCCACTTCTCGATGCGTGCTGGTGGGTGGGGAGCAGATCCCCGGAATATCGGGATCAGGGGCTTGTGATCCGAGAAGACTTTTGTTCGTTTGCCGAGCAGGTACACTTTGAAGTGACGGCATCCCCATAGAATAGAAAGGGCTTCTTTTTCTATGTGAGCATAGTTCTGCTCGGGCTTAATGAGTGCCCGACTGGCGAATGCAATGGGGAACACATTGCCGTTGTTGTCCGTTTGGGTTAGTACTGCCTCTAGGCCGACCGGGCTGGCATCAACGAGGAGTTCAGTCTGTCTTTCTATGTTGAAAAATGCCATGGTGGTGGATGCTGACAATGTGTCCTTGATTTGTTGAAAGGCCTGTTGGTGGGTTGGGGTCCATTCCCATTTTTGGTCTTTCTTCGTCAGTTCTCGGAGTGGGCTTGCGATGCTGGCGAGGTCTGGAATGAAACGCGCGCAGTATGTCGCCATCCCCATGAAGCTTCTCACCTCCGTGGCCGACTGAGGTGCCTTGGTGTTCTTTATGTCTTGTACCTTGGACGGGTCTGGGGATACACCTTTGGTGCTGAAAATGTATCCAAAGAAACATAGTTCTTCTTTCTTGAACTCACACTTTTCCGCATTTAGTGTCAGGCCTGCCTCTTCCAGCCTGCTTAGGACTGCTGCTAAGCGTTTGTGATGCTCTTTCTCGTTCGATACGTACACCAGAATGTCGTCGCTGATGTTTGTGGTGCCCTCTAGGCCAGTGATGACTCTGCGGATTTCGAGTTGGAATACCTCCGCAGCTGACGATATTCCGAAGTTGAGCCTTTTGTACCTCATTAGGCCAAGGTGAGAGGAGAAAGTTGTGATATATCTCGACTCTCTGGCTAGTCTGAGTTGATGATAGCCGGATCTAAGGTCAAGTGTGCTGAAGATGGTTGCTCCTGTGAGATCCACAATGAGCTCATCTATTGTTGGGGTCACATGACGTTCTCTTCCAATGGCCATGTTGGGAAGCCTCATGTCTATACAGATCCTTACTGCGTTAGGCTGTTTGGGTTTTTGGGCCACCACCATGGGCGATACCCACGGGGTTGGGCCTGATGTTTTTTCTATTATACCTGCATCTTCATGCTTGGCCAGTTCTTTTTCCACTGCTTCTCTCAAATGAAAAGGAATCCGTCGGTGTCGTACGCTCAATGGTCGGGTCTATGTGAAGCTTGATGGTTCTGGTTTTTAGACATCCGATGCCTTGGAATAGTGCTTTATGCCGTTCTAGTAGGTCATCAAGTTCGTCATGTTGAAGGTCGAAAGCAAAATTAATCAGTTTCAGCTTTTCCGCTGTCTTGTAGCTTAATAGTGTCTCACAGCCGATATCCACGACATAGATGCGCGCCCGGCAATTGGTGTTCTTGTGGGCGAAATCTGACTTAAATGACCCCTGCACGGGTAAGGGCTTCTTGCACCCGTAGGCATATAGCCGGACTTTCTTCTTGTGAAGTGTGGGTTTCGGGTGAAGTTTGCTGAATGCCATCGCTGGCATGACATTTACTGTTGCACCTGTATCGATGACCACCTTTAGCGTTTCTCCGTTGGAGAGGATAGTACACAATGGTCTCCTCCTTTGGCGTGATCGGTGTGGTTCAACGGCTGATATGAGGTGTACTCGGTGTATCCGCCTGTGCCTTTTCTTCCTCTTGTCCTTATCTTTTCTCTCGGGGGATACGCTGTCATCGCTGTCGTCGCTGTCACTCGTGTCAGGGGATCTTTGGGAA
The DNA here is from genome assembly GCF_040938575.1 of Ambystoma mexicanum. NCBI lineage: Eukaryota > Metazoa > Chordata > Amphibia > Caudata > Ambystomatidae > Ambystoma > Ambystoma mexicanum. The sequence goes on along the minus strand of NC_090926.1, from coordinate 574,545,489 downwards.
TGATCGACAGCTCTGGCCTGCCCTTTCCGTTCTTGTTGGTAGGAGGATTCTCTTGGGGTGAACTTCTTCTGGCGGTCTTGTGCCGGTCGCGTGGTAGCTTCCTTGTCATTTCGATTTGGCGGGTTTAAACAGACTGCAGCATAATGATTTAGGCGGTTGCACTTTCTGCACGTAGACCGGATTCGCCTCTATGCCATGGGCCACCGCACCTCTTGCAGGCTTTGTCTCTCCCTTGTGGTAGGTGTGTTTTCTGGCCTTGTTTTGTTTGAGTGCCCTGATGTTTGGATATGGCCGCAACATCTTCTGTCGGCTTAGGGCTGTCCAGCGGGAGCCTTTGGATCGCTGCTTCCATCACTGCTACCTGATCTTCCGTCTGCTCGCGAAGGCGCGCTATTTCTAGGATGCGCGACAGGCGAATGTTTCTCTCGGATAGTATGGCTCTCCTTAGCTTTTCCGAGGATATGCCGTTGATTATTTGGAGGCGGATGGCAAACTCTTTGTCAGGGAACTCACAGCCTATTGCCATTTCGCGAAGGCGGGCATGAAATTTGTCCACAGTTTCCTTTTCGCGCTGCCTTGCCATGCAGAAATGAAAACGTTCGTAGTCCGGGTTGAGATCTGGTTTGAACATGTTCGTGAGTATGGCCTTGGCTGCGTCGTAGTTGTTGTTGTCCCCGCGGTTTGGGGTGGCGTTGAATAGGCGTAGGGTGGCAGCTCCGATGTTGAGTAAAAAGAAAGTGCGCTTCTTTCTTGCTATGGTGATGTCCCTGGCATCAAAGTGCATTTCAAATTGTTGCAGCCAGATTTCCCATCTGATGGCTGCTCCTGTGGTGAAAGGGTCAAACGGCGGCATCAGTGTGGACAGCGCTGGGTCAGGGTGGTCAGTGGTAAGGCTCATTCTGTTGGACGAGCTCGTGCTGGCCCTCGCGGGGCTGGTTTCAGAGCTGGACATGTTGCTGCGGGGTTAATGACGGGAGGACGCTTTCAGTGAGGGCGGTTGTTTGGTACACTCACTGGTGTTATTCCTGCATCCTGTCTTGCTGTGGGGGTATCCGGGGTCTTGCCTGCAGTGTGGGAGACCAAGTTCTCAGGCTGCTCCAGTTCACTCTAGAACACAAGAGCTTTTGGCTTGGAAGTGACTTCTCCTCCTTTTTCAGAGATGGTGGCAGCAAAAACGTGCGTGTAAATTGTTTTACTCTTGTTGGTCCCAGTGACAATGTTGGAATGTTGAGGGAAGACAGTGATGGCCTTACGGATGTGTGTGTTGACACGCTGTTTCCTGGAATGTTCGAGACGTGATGTGCGTGCCGGAGTAGTTGCAGCTGACACGCGGCAAGGGATTCTTTTTTTTTTCTTTCTTTCGGTGCGCGTATGATACTGAGCTCTCGTTGCTGATGTGGCCGACACGTGGCCTCACAGAGCGCTCCGCTCTGCAGCCGTGTGTAGGGCAGGGTGCGTGTCCGATCGCGCGGCTTTCCGGAGGCAGTCAGCCTCTGCTCTCTGAAGAAGGGGGGCGCGGCCCCACGTGAATCCTTCTCCGGCCTCGTCGCCAGTGTGGAGTCTGGCCGCTGGACATGAGCGGGCCCGACCATCATACGCGGGCCTAGGTAGGCCGGCGTAAGCGCGCTGCGCGATGTGGTCGCAGACAAGAGAAAACACGACCAGTTAGTGGAGTACATAAACCCGGACTGGCGTTCTGATGCCAGTTCCGGTGGTACCTTTATTTCCGGTGTGTCACGTGATCCGGAACTACTCGGGCACGTGACACCACATTGTGCATCTGAATAAAAGCTGTGGTGGAGCACTTCAAAAATCACTGCTGCTCGGCCTGGGCGTGGTGGGATTTGGGTGTGGGCAGCCATGCGCTCCTCTTCACCCCACTGTGCAGGAAGTGTGCTTCTAAAACATGCTGCTCGGCCCGGGCATGGAGAAGAATTGGCTAAGGCAGTGACGCGGCTCCTCTATACTCCGCTGCGCAGGGAGCGCCGGTGTAATGTCACTTTTTGCTTGGCTGCTCACCTCCGGCAGGAGACACTGCTTCCTCGCCTCCTCCGCAGGCGATGGGCAGCCCGCAGAGCAAACGGCAGCCCGCAAACTGCGATACATCACTGTTGGGGCACGGGGCCCAGACCCCCTTGTCGACAATGTAGTGTCCTGCTCTGGAGGCACCCGAGCAGGACACTCAGCAGCCATAGAGCACTTGGCTGGACCAGTTGCACTGCGATTACACAGGGCGGTACACTGCAGGGGTACCCTGCTTGGGTCAGGACCACCCAACGTTGTTGCAGACACTGGGGACACCCAGTGCACGTGGTCCTCGGCGCTGTGGGTACATAGGCCGAGAATCCCCCATAGGCCGTCATCACACGGCTAATATACCAAATAACGGACACTGACACAGGGTTACCACGTTCCGGGTCTTCTGCTGCAATGCCTGCGCGTGCGCAGAAAGGCCTCTTTTCTTATCTTGAGTCATGACTAAGTCATGGCTCGTTTTCATAAACAGTCAACACGCCCCAGTTAAAGGGGCCACACCACACTGGTGATCCTTTGTTAAGGTTTTGGGGCGTGACTGATCTATCTAATGATCACTGTAACTTCAGCCGATCTTTAGTAATCACCCATGAAATGTCATAAATGACGGGGGATCCAGATTCTCCTACAAATACCCTCACTTTTTCTCCATGCATGATCTGCCACCTCCACTGTCCCCCGCCTGGCCCGCACAGCAAGCTGGGGAAGGGAGAGGGGCTGTAGGGACTCCACCTCATAACACCTCCGGCGTCAGTTCATATAGCAGGTGGCTTTGCTTGGCCCCACAGAGTCTACTTTCTCCCTCAACTTGCTGCTTACGGGTGACTTCATCACAGGACACACTATCCAGATAGAAAACCATTTTGAGGTATGAATGACTTTCCATTCGTTATGAATTTATGACCCAGTGTTCCTTGATAAATGTGTTTTTCTGAATTATGGTTCCTTTGAATTTTAGGTTTTTTGAATTTGCATTTATCAAAAGCACTTCTCTTTCCTTTTATCCCATACTCCCCCTTGTCCAGCCACCAGCCACACCCTCTAATTAACCCTTTCCCCCAATGACCCAGGTATGTTCGGGGGCCCATTTGAAATCGGATATCGAAATTCTCTTTGGAAATCAGGGAGTTTCTGTTCATTTGGTATCATACTGTTTGTAAAAACTGTATAACAATGTGTCCCCAAAATGTAGTATTTCCTTAGGACAACTTGATCTCATTTCACTATCGGACATGACTCCTTTTCCCAACATGTAACATTTCTTTAGGTTGACTGTATCTCAATTCACTTTGGAGCTTATGCCTCAATTGCCCAAAATGCAGGTTTTCTAATAGTTGCAGTTGAGTTACTTCATTTGGGGCTTGTGGCTCAGTTTCTCAACACGAAGGCTGAATCAAATGAACGTAAGGTTGGAAGACAGACCTCTGCTGTCGGCTTATTCAGACCACTTTGGTGCACAAGTTCACCAGATGGGCTTTCAAGAGTTGCTTTGCTGGATTGGTGGATCTGTGAAGTTAAAACATCTACCCATTACAGATGCCCTCCCCGATGATGACATGGTGGAGTCTTTTATCATAATATGTCAAGTGTCAATCTTCAAGATGGACAAACCTTCAAGAACGTCCTCACCCGTTACAGTAGGAAGTTTCTGACTTGTGCTCTACTGTAAAGTTGAACCTTTTCAAGGAAGCTACACTAGAAGAATAGCTTTTTGTTTTCTGGTTACATCACCAAAAGCTACTTTAAAAGCTTGCGGTCAGTCTGTACTCCAAACTGGACCATAATCAGATAAAACCGAAACCATTCCAAGGCCCAGATAATGGGAAATACGCCTTTTCAATCACATCCCATTTCTGCTCCATGCAGTGGAGCCTCTGACTGAAGAGGTCAATGGGTGCTGCCATCCCTTCTTGTTTACTTGTGTAAAGTGAGCCTCTTCCCCATGATTAGAGGTCCTGTCCCGACCAACATTCGTTTCCTCAATATGGTGCTTTCAGCATAGGTCTTTCACAAAGGGACTGGTTTGACATCAGGAAGTCCTTCTGGCAGTGACGAGTCAAGATTACCTCTTTAGAGTACTTCTTGATCAAGAGTTCTACCAGGACTATGGAACCATAGCCATTCAAAAGATATCAGTGATGATATGTGCCTTGGGTGGCTCCCAGTGCATAAATGCCTGGATCTTGGTTTCACATACACGCTATTGAGCTTTTCATCAACTGCCAATTGACAGCTTTAATGATGAGCTTAACATGGTATAAAACCTTCAACACCTAGACAAGATGGGTTATTTGGTAGTTTAATGTAAAGAACGCAGATGCATCATCTCTGTGAGCTGCACAGAAGCAGTGAGAACCATAAGAACCTGTTTCAGCTGGGATTGTAATGTGCTGGTTTCATTTAAAACCAAATGGCACTGAGTCGTACTAAAAGTGCCCTCTGTCTTTGGAATCCTGCCCATAATCACTGGTCAGATTTGTATTTTTGTATTTATTTATGATTTATATAGCACCTTAATCCAAAGCGCTTCTCATAAGAAAGTATAAAAATAGTACAATAGTGTGAGTAATTACATAAAAGCCAAGATCAACCCTGCTGGATAAAATGTGTTTTCAACGATTTCCGAAAGAAAGAGTAGGCAGAGATAGACAGTAGTGAAAGAGGAAGAGCATTCCAATGCAGAAGAGTGAGAAGAGAGAATGTACAGAAATGTGACTGGGCACAAGGGGGGACTGGAACTATAAGACAAAATGGAGAACCAGTACAAAGAGAACGAGAAGGGATTAAAATGAGACACATGAGTATAGATAATCCGAGGCAAGCCCATCGAGTGATTTAAAGACAAGACATAAGAAGTTGAATTTAAATTGAGCCTGGAAATGAAGCCAACCAAGAGTGAGAAGAACATGGGAAATAGAATTATGTGGAGTCAAACAAAAGGTACATGAATAGAGGCATTGAAGACAGATTTCAGAGGAGCAAGACAAGAACCGGAAGACCAAAGAGTGTAGTAGAACAATAGCAGAGACTTGAAAAAATCAAAGACGATATCAGTATTTTGGTGGCATCGAAAGTTAGGAAAGAGCAAACTTTACGAATATTGAACAAGTGAAAGAAACAGGCACGAGTAGAGGTTGAAATTTGATATTTGAAAGATAGAGCAGAGTGAAAGTAACGTCCCAAATTACGAGCAGTTGATGCAACGGGGAGGTTAGATGGTGGAAAGCGTACAGACCCTGGAGGCAGAGGGGGAGGAATAGCAGTGGAAGGAAAAAAAGAGTACTTCAGTTTTAGCAGTGTTGAGTGTGAAATAATGAGAGGACATCCAGGATTTTATTGCCAGTAAGCATGAAGACAGCTGAGCATGTTTGTCAGCGGAGAAGGTAGAAAAGGAAAGAAAGAGTTGAGTGTAATCGGCATAGAAGTGATGTGATAGGCCGTGAGAGGAAATAACCTTAGCCAAAAAAGAAGAGTAAAGACAGAACAGAAAAGGTTCCAGAACTGTCCCTTGTAGAACCCCATGGGCAAGAGAATGACAGTCTGAGGTGGTCCCTGCCCAGGAGACAGAAAATGTCCACTGGGATAAATAAGATTTGAACCAAGAGAGAACAGAACCTGAAAGAACAAAGGATGAAAGAGAGACTAATAAAAGTGAATGGGCCATGGTGTCAAATGCAGCAGACAGATCCAGTAGGATGAGTAGAGAAGAGTGTTTGGAATAGCATTCTGTGAGCAATGAGTTTAGAACTGGCAGAAGAGCAGTCTCTGTTGAGGGCATGGGGCAGAAGTTAGACTGAAAGTGAGGGAGGATTGAGGATTGAGTTGTTTGAGATAAATGAAGAGACTTGGGAATATACAAGGCGTTCAAGTAGCTTAGAGAGATAGGGAAGAAGAGAGATTGGACGAAAATACAAGACTAGAGAAGCTTTTTTCAAAATAGGAATAATAGAGGCATGCTTGAAAGAAGAAGGAAAAACTGAGGTTGAGAGACAAATATTAAAGAAAGATGAACGGTAAGATATGAGAGACGGAGAGACTTTAGAAATAAGAGTCAGTGAGATAGGGTCCATAGGAGCAGCAGTGGGATGGCACGGGAGAGCAAAAGGGTAATGTCACCATCTGTGATAGAGGAAAAATTAGAGACATTAGAGGTAGGGGACAAAGCAGGAGAAAAGTGAAGTGTGGGACTGCAAGAAGAGGAGTCTTCGATAGCAAGGTGAAGAGAAGCCACCTAAGAAGAGAAAAATGAGGCTAAGTCATAAGCCGATAACGAAGAGTTAAGCAAGTGATCGGGAGTAGGAGGGGAAGGAAGATGAGAGAGAGTTTGAAAAGTAATTGTGAATTAGATGATTGTGTATAGAGGAGATCAGAGAAATATGACTTAGAGTGGAGCCACCGCATTTCAAGATGATGTAGCATTGAGAGAAGGTGGGCTGAAAGCAAAGGCTGTGAAGGTTTGTGAGAAGGATAAAAAACAGATGTGGGATAGAGAGTGTCAAGAGTTAAGGAAATTGAACAGAAAAGGACTGAAGCTGCGTCATCAGCTGACAGGGCGGCGAAGGTAGAGTGAGACGGTAAGACCGAGATGCAAAAAGAAGCAAAGGGCAGAGCATCGAAACTTTGCAGGTTACGCTGATAAAAGGTGAGAGGAGAAAGAGAAGGCATCAGTAGTGTTGGAGGTGTAGGAGAAATGACGGGAGAGAGAAGATAGTGATCAAAAAGATAGACAGGAAGAGATAAAACTTCAGAGAAAGTCAGAGAAGAGGAAGCAAAAATAAGATCAATATGGGACCCAGAAATATGTGAGGGTGTTGTAGCAAGAGAAGAAAGAAAATAAGAGTCTAGAATGGCGATACGTGGAAGTGCAGAATGAGTAGAAGAAAGATGAAGATTAAAGTCACCTAGAAGGACGAGGGGACTAGAAAATGGAGAGATGGAAGAAGAAGAGTGTCAAAGTCATCACAGAATGAGCTGACATTTATAAGCAGAAAAGAGATAGGATAGGGTTTAGAGAAAGTGGTAAAAGAATGTTCAAAGGAGGAAAAGCTCGTAAGAGGGGGCAGGGAAGGTGAAACAACTACATAGCTAGCACAATATAGTATTTCAGTCCTTCCACCGCGACCAGAGGCATGCTGAATATGGCAAAAGAATTCTCAGAGGTAGTCAGGGAAGCAGTGACTGTGGTATTGAAGCGTGGGATCCATGTCTTAGTGACACAGAAGAAGTGTAAATTCAGTCTCAGAAACCAATCTAATACTGAGGAGGAATTGTTGCATGATGTTGCAGATTGAACATGATCAGCAAGTTAGAAGTACTAAATTTGTCAATGAGCTTTTCAGCTTCTTTTTGTCCATGTAGAATTTCAGCTCCATTGACTTTCTCTTTAATGCCAGTGCAAATGCTTTTTCCACTCCCATGAGCTTGTATGCCCAACCACATTTAGGTGTTTTTAAGTGTGCATCAAGGCTGTTGCAGGATGCTGCTACAGATGTGAATTGACATCAGTGGCAATGTACATGAACCACCTTCCTGATGAATGGGAGAAAAATGTAGGGAATTGATTGAGCAAAGTTCAGAATTCTCCTAGCTGTCTGGAAGTCATTGTGTATGAGAGTGGCCTTCACTACCAAAGTGCAGTGCTATTGTTTGTATAAAAAGAATGTTGAAAATTGTAAGAAGGAAAGGGAAGTTGAAGCTCAGACACTGGAGGGATGAGGTAATGGGCTTGTGAGGTGTTAGATTTCTAAATTATGTAGTAGAATAAATTAGGCGTAATATTTGTTTGAATCCTGCCCTATTATGTTTTCTAGACCTTTGGTTTCAATTGCTTGCTTATTGAATTCTTAATTACTTTCTATCTTAAAACTTGCGCAATTTTATATTTGTATTGTTACAGCTCTCAAATACCCTTTTTATTTGCTCGATCCTTCATTGAAAGCACCACTTCCTTTTAACTTGCTTTTGCATTCTGCAACTACATTACCCAGCTGTATTGTAGTCCGTGTGCATTTATACCTGCTGACTGGCGCATGAGCGCTGGCGCGTTATGTCAAGCCCGGTCTGTGCCAGTATAAAAGGGACCCCAGTTACATCTGTGCACTATTTGCATTATATTTGTTTGAAACCTGCCCTATTGCGTACCAGAGGCATGCTGAATATGGCAAAATAATTCTCAGAGGTAGTCAGGGAAGCAGTGACTGTGGTATTGAAGCGTGGGATCCATGTCTTAGAGACACAGAAGAAGTGTAAATTTACTCTGGATGTATCCTTTGGGTTTGTGGGAATCTGGACTCCCAAGTAAGGAATCAACTTCTTCTCCCATTGGATGGGGCTGAGGGAGCTGAGGGGTTCTATTTCCCCTGGGGCCAGGCCAATCCCTAAGGCAACAGATTTGCTAAAATTAGTGATAAAGCCTGTGACCCTCCCAAAAGTGTCATTTTCCTAGAGAGCATGTCTCATCGAGGTGTTCGCTTCAGAGATGGTTAGGAGCACATCATCCGCGCAGAGGGCTATTTTGTGTTGAGACGTGCCCACCTGTAGGCCCATGATATTGGTGTTCAGTCTGATTCTCTGGGCGAAAGGTTCCATAACCAGGGCAAATAATAGGGGAGACAACGGGCATCCTTGCCGTTAACCCTGAGGAGGGTTTTCGGGGATCTGTAGTTGGCCATGACCATGTTCGAGTTTTTGGTGGTTTTGGCTTGTCTGGAAATCGTGGTTGAGGTGCCGGAGGTAGCAGGGACCCTCTTGCAGAAACCCCAGGTGAGGGGGCAAGGGAGAAGGACTCCGGCCCCTATTTTCCCACTCGTGGGGGCCGTTAAGCGTGTCGTGTGGGTAAGTGTGGAGCAGGCAGTGAGGTACTAGAGAGTGGGGGGGGGGTAGAGGCACCAGAAGGATTGCGTGGATCAGGGCCACCAGTACTACTGCCCTTCCGGAGCCCATCTGGATCCCTGGATGATCACCTGGTGCTCTCAGGCTGATGTTGCCAAGAAGAGTTGGATAGGGCCGGGGCGCCCCAGAAATGGAGAGGTGCTGCTCCCCGTGAGGGGTTGCAAGGAGGCCCGGTGAGGAGGAAATTGCAGGTCCGGCTGTCTCCATGTCGCTTCTGGTGGCAGTGTTAAAGGCCAAATGAGGTCAGAGCAGGGACGCCGGGTGGGCAGGGGCGCTCCTGGATCCTGGAAGAGGCTTAGTGTAGAATGCTGTTGTGGCGCCAATGTAGTGGAGCCTCTCCTAAGTCAGGCCCCTACATTGGCACAGATGGGGCAGTGCAGTCCCTCAGGCTGGGGAGATGCTGCAGTGCTTGGGGGCCCCTTCACTGGGCCCTCCCCCCTTTCTATGAGCACGGCCGTGGCCTTATTGAAGTTCGGGGTTGGGGGGACAAGACCCCCACGCTTCTGCATGCTGTCCCCGAATGCTGTGTGGGCAGGGACGCCCCTGGATCCTGGGATGGGCTTGGTGTATGATGTTATTGTGGTGCCAATGTGGAGGAGCCCCTCCTAAGCTGGGCCACTCGATAGGCACAGCTGGGGCAGCGCAGTCCTTCAGGCTGGAGAGATGCTGGAGTGCCTGGTGACCCCCCACTGGATCCTCCCCCACGCTATGCGGCTGTGTTGAAGTTTGGGGTTGGGGGGGACAAGACTCACCCACGCTCCCGCAGGCTGTCCCCAAACGCCGGGCTCAAAGACCCCCCAGTCCTGTCCCCGTGACCACGTCTCCTGCGGTGGGCGGGGAAGCCCAAGGGAGCCCTGGATCACGTTCCTTGCGGGCCAGAGCAGTGGACCGCCCACCCCCCGCCCCGCGACACCCTCTCACTGTGCCCGTGGGTGGAGGCGAGCCATTCCCCTCGGGTGCTTCGCTCGGTGGACCGGCTCTGGGTGGCAAAGAGACGCTACTGCCAGGGCTCTCAAGAAGAAGGGGATGAGAGCTCCCGGAGTGCCCAGCCCGTCCCCGGGCCATTCCACGGCTCCGATCGCCATCTTGGAGGGACGCTACGGCAGGCCCGCGGTGCCAAACGGGCTCGATCTGTAGGGTCCCAGGTCCGCCCAGCTCTGCAAGTTCGTCCGGACGGGCGCAGGACTTCTCCACTCCGACCCATGCATGAAGTTGTGGAAATGGACCGCCAACGTAGTTTTAAACTTTGTGCCGCTTCGGTTCCCACACAGAGGCCATTAAAAGAGCGTCCGCATCGCCGCGCTCTTGGCCATGCCCCCCATTAGGTATTATAGGCCTTCCTTTTTAAGTACTTGCTTATTGTGTTCTTAATTACTTTCTATCTTAAAACCTGTGCAATTTTAAATTTGTAAAGAAAATAGCTGTGTTACAGCTCTTAAATACACTTTTTATTTGCTCGATATTTCATTGAAAGCACCACTTCCTTTCAACTTGCTTTTCCACTCCGGAACTACATTACCCAACTGTATAGTAGTCTTTGTGCATTTATAACTGCTGACCAGCACATGAGCACCGGCACGTAACGTCAAGCCTGGTCTTTGCCGGTATAAAAGGGATTCCAGTTACTTCTGTGCATTATTTGTATTATATTTGTTTGAAACCTGCCCTATTAGTTTTCTAGACCTTCGTTTTTAATTACTTGCTTATTGTGTTCTTGATTACTTTCTATCTTAAAACTTGTGCAATTTTAAATTTGTAAAGAATATCACCATGTTACAGTTCTTAAATGTCTTTTTATTTGCTTGATCCTTCATTGAAAGCACCATTTCCTTTTAACTTGCTTTTGCACTCGGGAACTACATTACCCAGCTATATTGTATTCCGTGTGCATTTATACCTGCTGACCGGCATGTGAACACCGGTGCGTGACGTCAAGTCCATTCTGCGCCGACATAAAAGTGACTCCAGTTACTTCTGTTTCCTATTCGCATTATATTTGTTTGAAACCTACCCTATTAGGTTTTCTAGGCCTTCCTTTTTAAGTACTTGCTTATTGTGTTCTTAATTACTTTCTATCTTAACACTTGTGCAATTTTAAATTTGTAAATAAAATAGCCATGTTACAGCTCTTATATACCCTTTTTATTTGCTTGATCCTTCATTGAAAGCACCACTTCTTTTTAACTTGCTTTTGAACTCCGGAACTACATTACCCAGCTGTATTGTAGTCCGTGTGCATTTACAGCTGCTGACCGGTACGTGTGCGCCGGCGTGTGATGTCAAGCCCGGTCTGTGCCGTTATAAAAGAACTCCAGTTACTTCTGTGCGCTATTTGCTTTATATTTGTTTGAAACCTGACCCATTGCGTTTTCTAGGCCTTCCTTTTAATTACTTGCTTATTGCATTCTTAATTACTTTCTATCTTAAAACTTGTGCCATTTTAAATTTGTAAAGAAAATCACTGTGTTACAGCTTAAATACCCTTTTTATTTGTTTGATTCTTCATTGAAAGCACCACTTCTTTTAACTTGTTTTTGCACTACGGAACTACATTACCAAGCTGTAGTGTAGTCCGTGTGCATGTATATCTGCTGACTGTCACGTGAGCACCGGTGCGTGATGTAAAGCCCGGTCTGTGCCAGTATAAAAGGGACTCCAGTTACATCTGTGCACTATTTGCATTATATGTGTTTTAAACCTGCCCTATTACGTATTCTAGACCTTTATGTTTAATTACTTGCTTATTGTGGGGGGTGCGTTTGAGCAGCCTGCAAGATGGCCGCTTAGCTCTATAGATCTGTGCCCGACTACCAAATATCCGTCTGTACCAGCGGCTTTCCTCGTCATCCAGTGCTGGGAATGAGCAAAATGTGCCTGTGATCCCCAGAGCTACACATAGATCTGTCCTCGCGTGAAAACGGAACTCCACGACTGAACCTGGGCCTCTTCTCCTTCCTGGTCTGCTGTCTACTTGCTATGACCTAACGGGCCCGGCACACTGTTTGACTGCAGACTTCGCTGCTTTCACGGCCGGCCGCCTACCTGCAACGCCCTGCTGGGCTAGGCGCTGCCACTGGGGGCCCGACCCTCCTGACGCCGCTGGGCCGGCGGATCTGCGGACCTGTTCTCCCCCTCACCTTGTTACATATCTGCTTTGCTATCCGGGCGCTGCGGAGGCTGCGTGTCCTGCCTTGGCCCTACTCCCTTCGAGGCGCGGTGCACCGGAGGCTGCTGCTGCGCGGGGCTCTCCAGCTTGCCCCTGTTGCTGTGGAGGAGCAGCGTCTGGTGCCATCCGGATCGTGGCTTGGCTGCTGAGGGGCCCCACCGCTCTGCAGTGAACGCAGCCTCCCATTGGCGGCCATCCCGCTGGCCCCCGCTCCGTGGGAGGTGCTTGCGCTATCTGGCCGGCCGGCTGCCCCCAGCCGAGAGTCTCGCCTCGTCGGCCTGACCGTGACGGACCGTGCTGAACCATTTTCAGGCTCTCCAAAACGGGACCGCATCCTGTGTACTACGTGTGGTTTCTTGCGTCCCGCTATCTGTCCCCTCCATCTCACTGACCGCTCTGAACTGTACTTTCGACCACTGGGGATACCGGCAATTTGCGTCCCTCTCTGCCCTCACAGTGCGCCCTATCTGTTTGCCCCCTGCCTGGTTTGTGCTGCTTCACGGGACCGGGGGATGTGCTGGGCCTCCCTGGACGGCGTCACCGACACCCTAGAACTGGACAACCTGATAGGCAGCTCAACCCTACCTCTCCTCTGAGCTTGGCCTCTCGCTGGATGGGCTGCTGTGGCCCCTCTTCTCCATCCTGATACAGATATACTCTATGAGCCTAAAAGCCACAAACAACATACCCTGTGGAGTGTGGCCCTGAATCACACCATTGCTCTCTTGAGCTATGCCATATAAATCACACGGGACCAGCAAGGCGGGGGCAATGGACAAATACACTAAATCGCTTCCCAGACCAGAGCAGGGGGGGACCAACCCAAGCCACGACGACTTGGATCCGCCTTCATGCTCCCCCCAGCCCGACTTGTCGACACTAATGGAAAGTATGGCGAAAAATTTTGCGTCATTCCATGAGAAGCTGGATGACATTAATGCAAGTGTGGCCTCCATGCGGACCAAGCTGGATCAACACGGAACCAGACTGGCAGAGGCTGAAACCAGAATCGGGGCCAATGAAGATGAGGTACATTCTCTCCAAACCACAGTCTCTGACCTGGTGCGCGATATGAAACAAGTCAAAGCAAAGTGCGATTCCAGATCCCGGAGAAACAATATTCGCATTGTAGGGGTCCCTGAGTCCGCCCTCAAGGGCAGGATGGAACAAGCTATAGAGAAACTTCTCAGAGACCTTCTGGACAATCCCCAACTCTCTCCGTTCTTCACGATTGAGTGCGCCCACGTGCTCTGACCCCGCGCACTAAGCCGGGTGACTTCCCTAGGCCGATCATCGCTAAGGTGCTTAGCTATAGAGACAGGGATCACATACTACGTCTGGCCCGTGAGAAAGGGGAGCTGAAATCGGAATCACAAACTATTTGAATCTTCCCAGACTTTTCCATTGGTGTGCAGATGGAGCCCAGACAATTCAATGGCGTGAAAAAGCTGCTCAGGGAAAGGAAAATTGAATACGCCAAGCTCTCCCTGCTCGACTGAAACTTACTCATCACAATAAGTTATATTTTTTCACGGTACCGGATGAAGCGGTAAAGTCCATCGAATCCCACATCCCGCTTCCTGTTCCGGTGAATGAGCCAATAGATGATGCCTGAGGTGGTGCGTGGCGACCTCCATAGGTGGGCCCCCTCAGACGCCACCATCATACGCACTGTGCAATCTCCCTAGTTGCACTAATGGACTTTTGTATCCTGTCTATCTCCTGCTAACTGTAATGCTATACACTGGTTCCCTTGAAATTGTAATGTTAAATATCGCTGTACGACCTATGGTGCACTGCACCAGCCTCTCGTTCAAGTTGGGTTACGGCAGCGGCGAGCCCCACTGCAGCTGCAATGCCATGTTGGGCAGGTTATGACCTTTGGTTGTGCCCCAGTTGGGCGTACAGGCAGGCGTTGCCTTGTTGGATTTGGTACGCCTGTGTCAGGTCACTGGGTGGGTTCTTCTACACTGCTGGGTTGGGGTGGGCAGTGAGGGTGGGGGGTGAGGTTGTGGGATGTTATTTTGAAAATGGCAAGGAAGCTGTGGCTGGGAGGGTGGAAGGGTGCATCATTGCATCGACAACTACCACATGGCCAATGAGCAGGCCCACGCTGTGCTGGGATGTCCTGTAAAGTAGCCGTATGGCCATTAGACTAATGATGTGGAACATCCGGGGGCTCAGCATTTTCCTGGACCCTCCCCCTCATGTCAAACTTGAGATCCTGGCAACCGAGGAGGTGAATGTTATGTCCCTGATCCTCTTTCACTCATATCAATCTGACGCCCCGGCTTACCCTCTGCCTCTGGCCACCACGATCATGGCATGGAAACTGATTCTGCAATCCCACTCTGAACACCGCCCGTACTATAAATGGTTGCCCATATGGTCATTCCAAGGCCTTGCCCCCACACAGGATAAACTCCTCAGGTGACACTGGCAGGACCTGGGGTACCGGGCGCTCTCCAACCTGTTTCCCGAGGGGAAATTCATTACCCCGCAGACATGGAGACCAGGGCACTCCAATTAAGCACTCGAGTTACTGCACTACTTTAGACTTAGAGCGGCTGTGCAGGACATGTGGCCCTCATACCCGGACGAGCCCCCTGAATCCCCGGAGATCTGCTACATTGCTAACTCTGCAGGAGGTAGGGGCATAACGTCTGCCCTATATAAAATGTTATTGGCACAATCTGCAGAACCATCCCACAAGCTTCAGGACGCATGGCACCATGACGACTTGTGGGCGAAAATGTGCATACACATACACAAGGTCTCCCTCAACTCTAGATTCAGATGCATGCAATATAAACTCCTTAATCACCTGTATTATACTCCTTATGTGGTGGGGAAATTTGCGCATGACCAATCCCATGTCTGCCAGAGATGCAGATCCAACGAAGCGGATCATGCCCATATGTTCTGGTCCTGTGGGGCGCTGGCCCCGTTCGGGGAGGCTGTGCTCGAGGCCCTCTCAGAGATGGTGGGTTTTCAGATTAACCCTGATCCCCTGGCTGTGCTGTTCGGGCTGTGGAAGGGAGCTGAGACAAAACGGGTTGCTAAATTTTTGAATGTGGGGGCTATAGTGGCTAAAAGATGCATCCTGCAATGCTGGAAGCGGCGCTCCCCCTCTAATTTTGTAGTTTTGTAGTTACCTGAACAGCAAAGCTGACTTGGAGCTTCTTTCCTCGCCTACGTCACCGAACCGGGCGGATGTGCAATCCGGGCTATGAACAGCCTCACTAGATCTGATTTGTTCTAAGAGAATGTCCCTGTTTTATTACCTATGCACTGCTTGTCTTCTTTTCTATCCATGTCCTTAAGTATGTAAGGTGGATTGTTGATGTGATGTTCACTGCATCTGCAACTTTTCCTTGCCAATAAAGAACGGAGTCTGCTGCAGAGTCTTTTGGTTGCGGTTGTGAGAAGACTCTACAGTTTTTGCTCCTGTACCTGTGAGGACTTGCTTCCTGTCCTCTTTTTGTTTCAACTGGTACCTTTAAAATACCCAGAAAGCCGCAGAGCGGCCGCGGAGTCTGCTTGTCTTTAGGCTCTGCAGGCTCAGCGGCGCCCCCAAATACCTCCCTCCCGGCTCGTTGGATTCCAGATTGACTGCTTCTTATCGCTAGCTGATTGCTTTGCATTGTTGGCTGCAACTCTCCGACAATCCTGGGTGAAAGACACCCCCCCCCACTCGGGGGTAACTCCCCCTTCTGGACTTCGAGATAACCCACAAAGCCCCCTCTCTCCCCCCTCCCTCCTCTCTGATCTCTCCCCACCCCTTCAGAAGTTACGTTCTCATTCAACATTGGCACGGACACCCACACTCACCCTCTTCACTACTTGTGATCTTCCCAGATTTTCTACATTGCTTTCGACTCTCTGGTCTCCATCCCCCCTCTGTCCGCGCTCCCCTGACCCGGCGTTCCGGCCTGCTCATTCTTGGCACCCGCGGCCTCGCGGTCCTTCCACGTTTGTTCGCCTGAAGATCCGGACTCTTCTGTCTGCGCGGCTCCGGCGTGGCACGGCGCTTCAGCTTCCTCGCTTCTGGCGCCCACAGCATTGCTGCTCTGTCGCATCCCCTCGACAGTTCATCTGACCCCTTTCCGCGTCAGCCCGCGCTGCTCCAGTTCAGCGCTCCAGCGTGGGGACTCCTGGCGCCCGCAGCCTCACGGCTACTCTCCGCGTCTGACTCCATGCTGGTGGAGCTCCAAAGAAAACAGCGAACCCGCGCCAGCACTGCGTCGGCTCAGCGCTTCAGCTTGGCGTTCATCGGCGGTCATCAACGCCTACAGCCCGACTGCCTCTACGTGCTTCTACGTGTCTGCCCCTAGCAGACAATCAGCCCACGCTCCCCCCTCACTGCCACAGACCAGAACCTGACTTTCCACCTACAATTCAGGCCAACATCGACACAAAAACGTTTTAAGCTAAACTTCTTTTAATTAAAAAAAGGAAAAAAAAAAAAATCAAAAACTTCTTTTTTATGGAATAAAAGGAAAGAAATAACAAAAGACTCTCTGCTCTAAGGAACTCATTGGACCACCCCTCTATTGCGGCCTCAAGTCTGAAAAACGCTCTCACCAAGGACACAACAGTCCTGATCCAAAACCCTGAACATCCAACCACCCTCTCCTCCCTGATACCTACACAAAGGTCTCATCCTGTTGACCTGAAACAGAGAAAACTCAGATCCACACGGCAATACAAAAAGAAGATCTTCATTTTCTTCAACAATAAAGAGAGCAAAAGAACTACCGACCTAGATACCGAACGTTAGCTTAATTTTAACCATTATAACAAACTGGGAATATTAAATCCCGATGATGGACTAAATGGGACACTGGGATAGAGCTCATTAATTTGATACTATCACTGATCAGGAGACCGAAAGGGCGAGTCCCTTGGATCCTGAATACTACAACAGTTAAATCGCACTTTCAACCACTGTAGGAGACCGAAAGGAAAACATCCTTGACCCCTCTCGCTGACCAGGAGACCGAAAGGGTTCGTCCCTTGGATCCTGAATAGTAGACCATTCTCGCTGACCAGGAGACCGAAAGGGTTCGTCCCTTGGATCCTGAACAGTACAACATCTTAACCATATTTTCAACTACTACAGGAGACCGAAAGGAATTCATCCTTGGCTCTTCTCACTGAACAGGAGACCGAAAGGTTTCGTCCCTTGGATCCTGAATAGTACAACATTTTAACCGTACTTTCAACTACTGCAGAAGAGCGAAAGGAACATATCCCTGGCTCCCTTCACTGAACAGGAGACCGAAAGGGTTCGACCCTTGGATCCTGAACGTAACACCATCTAAACTCTACTCCAAACTACTGCTCGGAGACCAAAAGGAACCCATTCTTGGAGCCCAAAGCACTCTGACCACACCAGTAATCAGAGGACTGAAAGGGCTCGCCTACTAGAACCCAAACTCTACAGAAATAAAACCTTACCTGTAAAAACGCATAGGAAACCGAAAGGACAAGCTCCTTGGATCCTAGCCGAACACACAGTGACTCAATCACGATGACAACAATCCGTACCACTAAACAACACTCCATTCAACGTCCAAAAACAAGACAAACAACTAAACTAGCGACTGCTAGTACCATGGAGCACGATTTATCACAGCTAACAATGGAGCAATCCTTTAAGAAAGCATCAATCCACAAAGGAAACCAAAAAGCTTTGGCACTGGACCCTCAATCCAAACAAGAATATCAGTCCATCATAGAACACAAGCCAGAAAATGACAACTCCACTCAGGAAACTCTCCGACTAGCACTTGCGACACAAATTACAGCAGTTAATCACCAACTCAACTCACCTGAGCTCCTACCTCTAGAAATCAAAGCACAAGTCCACAATTCATGTTTTGAAACTCAACAAGACACTGTACCCGCGGCACCCTTGTGCACCTCGCGACCTCAACTTGAATGTCAAGAAGACGACCCTTCTGGCGACCCGAAAAGAAAAGAGCGATATACAAATCATAATCTCCTCAGTAACTCAAGAAGTCAAGAAGACGACCCTTCTGGCGACCCTAACAGAAAAGAGCGATATACAAATCATAATCTCCTCAGTAACTCGACACAAGATGAACTGCCAAATTCCATGATCAACAATAGAGTCTATAAAATCGACAGGTGAACAGATTCAAGCAAGCGCACTAACTGAACAAGCTCCTGAAACTAGTGTCATGCCACATGAATCTATCAGTAAACAAAAAGCAAAAGACAAACCTAATCACAACGGTGACAAAGATACCCCACATCACCAATTGGGACAAGATTTAAACACCCGATCATCAGTACCAACAACATCTCAACATACGAAAAAAGAAAAAGTAAGACTTGCACGACTCGCGTGGCTTCAGACCCACAACTCCGTCAAATGCACACTTTCAGCAGATCATACAACCTTTAAATCAAGAACTAAAGTAGCAAGATTATCAATGGACATTACTGAAATTGAGTCACTAATGACAACCATAGAAAAAAGAAAAGAAATATTCAGAAATATAACAGAAGCAAATCAAATTCAACTAACATCAACACCGTGCTTTCTCCATGACACTCAAAACAAACCGGTGAAAAGAGAACCGCAATCTGATCTTGATGAAGGGAAAAAGGCCTCAACATGTTTCAACTACGACTCAGACGAATCCTATTACATCCCAGAGCCCACAACTAAGAACCCAAAACCAGGCAATCTTCAACAAAAAAACGCAAATACAACGCACAATCATGATCACTCTGAAGAAAACGCAAATCAAAGGATTCCTACAACAATGTTAGACTTACAAAATATGCTCATTGCAAAACTTTCTCAATCAATGATTCCTTTCCTGAAATTACACGAAGCTATAAAAGACACCATGAAGGATCAAGCAACTCTCCTAGCGCTAATTCACTCGAAACAGATCCATATGGAACATTTTGTCTCGACAGTTGAATCCCGTCTGACAATTTGAATCAGAGGAAACACATCGATGGCAACAAAGACTAGCAGAAATGGCAAGGGGCGACCGCCAAGAGAAAACAAAACTTACAGCAGAACTAGTCAGATGCTCAAAGAACACCATCAGCAACAATCGAACAGACCAAATGACCAACGAACCTCGAGCCCTCCTCCTCCAAATCTACCACAACATCCAACGGAGACAATCTTGAGTGGTACACAGCGGATAACAAAAGAATCGGGCCAAAACATCACCACCCAAAAGCCAGAGACAATCAACTCAAACATTCTAACAGAGAAACCAACCTAAGCCTTCCAGATTTTCACAAAGGAAAAAACAACAAATGATACAAAACCCACACAACAAAAAAATATCTAAAAACAACAAACGGGTTCGCGAGCCTTTCTAAGAACTGTAAATCAGAACACTCAACCTCCTCAACCATCAAAGACCAAAACCACAACCCGTACAATACCACCATCCACCAGTACACAGAGAGACCAAGACCCCCTAACGCAGACACATCTTCAAATACCGCAAATGATCCCACCACAATCACCGATTGATGAGGAACTGCTTAACCTAACCACCCACGATGAACAAGCATCAGAAAACAAACAACATTCCTTACAATCAATAAACCAGACGGGCATCATAATAATTGATGAATATTCCTCAGTTTATGATCATCAGACAAATAAAAATCAAGATAAAACTACAGAACTCTCTCTAGAAGAAATCTCAGCTATATCGATGGAAAACGACCCAACAGACGAAACAAGAGACGAATCCTATGATCTAGTCTCATCGGCCTCGCTAATAAGAACACCAGAAGATTCCATTGAACAGAGTCGGATCCTCCCAATATTTGTCAATCCACTACGACAGAATGAAGTATGTGAAATTCACATCGAAAATGAAAGCAAAAGACTGGAACCGATAATTCTAAACAGAACCAACTTACTACGTCTCTTTGGTGCAATACCTCGCCTGAATAAACTTACAACAAAAGAGATCGATCTCATAACTTTCAAAAATAACCTAAACTTGGATAAGATTGTCATAGAAATACCGGATCCTAAGAATCAAGAACTCATTTTATCAATGCGAGCCCAACTACACAAACTTGGATTCATATGCTGGGCATCAACATACACAAGGCTCCCCAATAAACCGAAGTATAAAGCGACCACAAAGAGTCAGAGAAAGATCAATGATCAAATAAAATCATACAAGGAAAAGCAGACACCTGATTATACTAGCAATGACAGATGCCTAAGTCACTCGCCACAAACACGCCAGTCACGCAGAAACGATCAACCAAGTAGAAGAAGCTACAACTCTGACACTTCCTTTACAGACACCGCATCGATGGAAGACTCATCACGAATACGCCAACCCCACAGAGATGTACAACCGATCAGAAGAATTTACGAGC
This sequence comes from Ambystoma mexicanum, assembly GCF_040938575.1. Classification (NCBI taxonomy): domain Eukaryota; kingdom Metazoa; phylum Chordata; class Amphibia; order Caudata; family Ambystomatidae; genus Ambystoma; species Ambystoma mexicanum. The sequence continues at coordinate 574,524,992 of NC_090926.1, read as the reverse complement.
CTGAAACCACCTTTGCAGAAATCGTACCGACAGAAGACTCAATGATGACCAACTCATAACAATCAATTAATCCCGAGTTCACATGGTCACTATGCTCGTGGAACACTAGAGGGAACCTACACCTTTTTACAAATCCATCTACTGAACTAGAACAATATCAAATTATATGCCTTCAAGAAACCTGGCTCAGCGACCCACCGGCATGTGATGGTTTTATCACCTTTCTCAACCCAGCCATCCTTCAAAAACAAGGAAGACCCGCATCTGGGTTTCTCACTTTCATCAAGATAAACCCTTGCAGTACAGTAACAATCTCTGAGAACATAAACCCTTGGACCCAACTTATCACACTAACCTCCATAAAGATTGACAAAAAAGGAGAAAGTAAAAACGACTTAATAATCCTAATTCTAAACCTCTACTGGAACCCAGTAGCAATAACAACGGATGCCTTCCTAGATGGAGTGTTCCTCTCAATTGACAAAGCTACCACAAAATATCAGACATTGGAAATAATAATCTGTGGCGACCTGAATATTAAACTATACAACAAGAATGGCTGTCTGAAAACCAACTCAGAACTCTCTCCAAATGCAAGGAGATGGATAAAAGAACCACGACACGAAATATAATACTTCTGAATCATGCAAACACCTCTACACCCTACACTCCAACATGGAGTAGAGGTTCATCCCACGCAATTATTGACTAAATATTTCTATCTGAAAGCCTACATCAATCAGTCACAAAACTACAAACGGTACACACCGACAGGAGTGATCATAATCAACTCCCTGTCCACTCTCAACCTTCATCACAACAAAGAGGCCCAGCAATATCAAATCTGCTAGAATTAAATGGTACAACATCAAGATTAAGGATCCCACAACCAATCATAGCCACTTTACCGAAAAAATTCCAAGACGCCACCCTGACAGACTCTGCAAAAGTTAACTATGAATGGATTTTAGTTCCTTTCCGACAAACCACCAAAAACCGTCTTCATAAAGACCACCATCATTCATATAATCAAGAAATTGCTGAAAGGAAACAATCCCTAAATCGAACAATACGACAACTAAAGAAAACCTCAACTTCAGAGAACATCAACCAGATCAAATCCCTGAAACAGAAGTACTCCAATTGGATGAAAGCTCAAAAAAGCGCCATTCAACAAGCAGACGCTGAAAACATATTGAAACTCCACAAGACTCACAACACCAGAGAGCTCTGGAATTTGCTCAACGAAAACCATCAAAAACAACATAAACTCACAGCCAATGTAGCACAAGAAACTTGGATAACTCACTTTGCCACCATCTACGCATCACGTAGAACAGATCTACAGAACACACTGCCTGCAATAGAACCAACATGGAAAGTACATGCGGAATTCGAAGACTTCATTCAACTGATCAAAAAGCTTAATACCTCCAGAGCACCAGGCCCTGACGGTCTATCTAATGCTGTCATTAAACAAGACCCGATTGCCTGGGCGAACTTCTTGTGTCACATCACAACTTTGATCAATACACTACATCGAATACCAAACTCATGGAGATCAGCAATAATTGTACCAATTCACAAGCAAGGACCAAGAGAAGATCCCCAAAACTTCCGTCCGATTGCCCTCCTCGATCCACTAGGAAAATTATTTGCAGCAGTACTACTAAAACAACTAACCACGTGGGCCACAAAAAACAACAAATTCTCGACTAGGCAAACAGGTTTTACAGCCAACGTTGGAACAAACCTTAATCTGATACTATTGCAACTAATCAAACATGAAGCTATCAATTCCAACTCTAAAGTATATGCAGCATCCATTGACCTAAAGATGGCCTTCGATGCAATTTCACGCGAAAAACTATGGTCGAAACTTAGAACATGGAATTGTCCACCGAACATTCTTGAACCGATTATTCTACTGTACTGAAAAACCACTATAAAAGTAAGACTATCAAAACAAGGAGCCACAACATCTGCCATATCAACAGCAAACGGTCTAAAACAAGGTTGTCCTCTGGCAGCAACACTTTACAATCTGTTCACTGCTGACATCGAAGAGCACCTAACATCCAATAAAACCAACCCTCCAAAAATCAATTCGATTCCAGTTCCGGCTATGGCACACGCAGACGATATCGTCCTACTAGATAAAACACCAACTGGACTACAAGCCACGCTGACAGCCCTGAGCCAATATATGGGAACAAACGAATTAACGATTAATACTGGAAAAACTAAGACAATGACCCTCACCAAAGCATACAGAAAAAAATCATACCAACCAAGCTTTATGATCAACGACTCCAAAATTGAAAATGTGACATCCTTTAAATACCTTGGCATCCCAATAAATCAATCGAAAGCAGAAGATCAATGGATAGACAAAATTGACCAAACAGCTCAAACTCTATCAAGGCAAGGCTGTATACTTCACAGAAAATATGGCAAGTTCTCTTTCAAGCCCATTATTGCCTATTACAGACAGAAGTACATCCCAATCTTAACATATGGAACAGAAGCAATGCTGAATGCTTGCAAAATCAACTGGACGAAATATGAATCAATCTTCTGGCGTAAAATCCTCCAACTTCCACAAACATACCCAATGCCAAGAATACGCTATGAAATGGCAACTCAGTCAATCGAATCCTTTGTACAATGGAAAAGATTAGACATCTTTCGCAAAATACTGACAGACGAAAAAACTCCAGCAATCCAAATTCTACGAGCAAAAAAAAACACCTTTAACACCACAATACTTCAAAAATGGAAATCTTCAATGAGAAATGAAATGGAGATCGAAGATATTACAGAAGAACTTCTCACACTCCGCCCACAACATGCAAAAATGAAACTTCTGCACAATGACTGGATAAAGACCATTCAAAAAAAGAATACCTACAAACAGAATCTCCAATGTACAAATCATAATAGGAAAATCCACGAACCACAAGCCTAATTGCAAATCTTCCCAGACCAAAACATTCGAACAACGTTCTTAAAAGTACGTTTGAACATTCTTCCCACAAAATCATACTTATCTACAACAAGACAGATTGATGCTGAAAACAACTACTGTAGGTTCTGCAAAGATCAAAAAATCGCTGAAACCATCTTTCACCTAGTCATGGAATGCAAAGAACTCTCCCCACAATGTAAACAATTTGGAACGTTTTTTCAACTTTCAACCAAACAAATGTCCACGGAAGAAAGGTGGGCCGCCCTTCTCAGTGGCCATAATAATAAGTACACCTACACAATTGTTCTTTTTCTAAGCGCTATATTGGAACTAAACAAAAAAACAATCACCGACTCTAAACCTTAAAGCATTAAACTCAAAGACTAACGAACTTTCTGTAAATGATGAAAAAGTTTCCAAACAAACTAAATCATCACAAAAAAAATAAATAAATAAAGAACAGTTTTTAAAAAATTACTTGCTTATCGTGTTCTTAATTACTTTGTACTTAAAAGTTGTGCAATTTTAAAGTTGTAAAGAAAATCGCTGTGTTACAGCTCTTAAATACCCTTTTTATTTGCTCGATCCTTCATTGAAAGCACCACTTCTTTTAACTTGTTTTTGCATTACTGAACTACATCACCCAGCTGTATTGTAGTCCGTGTGCACTTATATCTGCTGGCCGGCGCGTGATGTCAAGCCTGGTGTGTCCTGCTATAAAAGGGACTTCAGTTACTACTGTGCACTATTTGCATTATATGTGTTTGAAACCTGCCCTATTATGTTTTCTAGACCTTTGTTTTTAATTACTTGCTTATTGTGTTGTTTATTACTTTCTATCTTAAAACTTGTGCAATTTAAAATTTGTAAAGAAAATCGCTGTGTTACAGCTCTTAAATACCCTTTTTATTTGCTCGATCCTTCATTGAAAGCACCACTTCTTTTAACTTGTTTTTGCACTTCGGAACTACATCACCCAGCTGTATTGTAGTCCGTGTGCATTTATATCTACTGACCGGTATGTGGACGCCGGCAAGCCTAGTCTGTGCCGGCATAAAAGGGACTCCAGTTACTTCTGTTTACTATCCGCACTATCTTTGTTTGAAAACTGCCCTATTACGTTTTTTTGGCCTTTCTTTTTAATTACTTGCTTATTGTGTTCTTAATTACATTCTATCTTAAAACTTGTGCAATTTTAAATTTGTATAGAAGATCGCTGTGTTACAGCTCTTAAATACCCTTTTTATTTGCTCGATACTTCTTTGAAAGCACCACTTCCTTTCAACTTGCTTTTACAATCTGGAACTACATTACCCAACTGTATTTTAGTCTGTGTGCATTTATATCTGCTGATTGGCACATGTGCACCGATGCGTGACGTCAAGCCCGGTCTTTGCCGGTATAAAAGAGACTCCAGTTACTTCTGTGCACTATTTGTATTATATTTGTTTGAAACCTGCCCTATTACGTTTTCTAGACCTTGGTTTTTAATTAATCGCTTATTGTGTTCTTGATTACTTCTATCTTAAAACTTGTGCAATTTAAAAAAAAAAAATCATTTATTTGTAGTGTATCAGTCAACATTTTACTTTTCACAACCAGAAGGAAGAATTTTTCTTTTTACATACATTGTACAAGTTAAATAACATAAAACCAAATGAAAACAAGGAGAGGAAGAAAAACAAAAAAAGAAAAGAATTACCCAAAAGAACAGTCAGATAATGTACATACTTTGAGATACAATTCTCACTTTCTTAAGAGTTTGATCAAATTGCAGGCCATCTTAATCTCTACAGGGCCACAATTGTCGGCTGTCATAACAGAATTAAAGTAATAGAAAACGATAGCCATTCAACTGGTTTTTGGAGTTTCAATTTCCTTTAGAAGCCTCAGCACCTCCAAAGACAAACATTTCTCTTTCCCCTCCAGAGGCGTAACCAAAATTCCTCTGTTGTCAACCAGTGTGTATTGTGGACAAAACAAGAGAAATTACTTGATTCTCCAATCACTAGTCCCTGGGCATTCCATCAGTAGGTGTTTAATATTTAGTTTCAACCTCAGGTCACATAGATTACAGATCCCATCAGTCTTGGGGCCCTTGTTCCTTATCCTAAGAGTCTCCCGGGTCCCCACATGATTCATTCTAAATCTCTGAAAATTTGCACGTCAATATTGGTTTGGAAACCTTCTAAGATATGGAGACAACTATCCCAATAGTTTGTCCCCAGGTATCATAGATTCAAAACATTTCTTATCCAGAATTTAGGCCCTAGTTGTAGTCCAGTCAAACAAAGCGAACTTTTTCTTGACTTTCAATGGATTATTAATCAATTCCCTTTTGGATGACGCAGAGATCACTAGATGAATAGACACCTCCTGCCTTAGTTCATATAGAAAGGGATTAGAGTTTGATTCCATCTGCTTCTTGCCGTCGACGTAGACAGAGTTCTTTTCGGGTACCATAATTGACCTATATAGTGCAATCCTTTTCCATGCTGCTTGAGAATCTAGAGATTGGATACCTAGTTCATACGTCAACCTGGACATAGGCAGAGAGGACGGCAGGTTAAGAACTTTCTTCCACAGTCTGCCCTCTAGTCGAGCCAGTCGATTTTAACATCCAGATTTTCCAATTCAATCCCATACATTAGCACTGGGATGACTTTTCCACTGTAAAACTTGAGCAAAGGCACAAGAGTAGATGTACAGTATTTGTATAGGATTTATTTCATTTGGCTAGACAATTGTCTTATTTTCTCATTGAGGTAGGTCTCTAATGCTAGCAGGAATGGTTTAGAAACCCAAGTTTTTTATTTCCTTCACTATAGGTAATTTGGTGTCATCGAGGGTCCACCTGAAGGTATTCACACCGTCTTTCCTAGCTGGTTGGAATGCCATCACAGTAGTTTTGGTAGGATTGATCAATAGATCATTCTGCTTGGCGTACTTTGCGAATGCATTGATCAATCTCTGGGGGCTTATTGCTGTGCAGTCTACCAAAACAACATCATCTGCATAACAAACCACAGATTTTTTGGTCTCCCATCAAGGGAGCTACAAATGAATGAATCATCAGATAATCCCACAGATCAGCCATAAACATGTTGAAAAAACTAGGTGTAACTATGCAACCCTGCCTGAAACCTCTAGTCATAGGGATTTTTTTAGGATACATTTACTTTTAAATTCAGCCGCACTTGGATAGAAGTTGACTCGTGCACATAAATAATAATGGCCAATAATCCCTGAGGTATGCCCCAATCTCTCAGTTTGCACCACAACTTGCCCCTGTTAATAGTGTCAAACACACTTGAAAGATTGATCCAAGCCCCATTTAAACATTTATGCTTTAAATTGTTAGTACTGAGAATCTTGAAAGACATGCCATTCAAGGATGTGGAAAGCCCCTTGCGGAAGCCTGTTTGAAACTTCGATATTATATTGGCTTGGTACGCCCATTCCTCAAGATCTTTCAGGACTAATCTTGTGAATATTTTGCTTTCCACATCCATCAGCACTATGGGTCGGTAATTAGCTGGATTACATCTCTCCCCTTTTTTGAAGATGGGGATTAATATGGTGGTGCTCCAAGATGGTGGGTATTTGCGAGAACTTAAGATATTACTGAATAAAGTAAACAAGATTGAAGACCAGAGATTCAATGATTTACGTAAGATCTAATTTGTCAGGCCATTTGGCCCTGCTGCCCTTGATGTAGAAGAGCTGCAAATGAAATCTTTAATCTGGTTTTCATCCATCTTAAATTCCCACTTAAGATCTTTGCTGATAAGGCATACAGTTCTTCAAATATCCCTGCAAAATGTTTTATATATACGGATTCACCGATGCAGTTGGTCTGGGAGATGGGAATATGCTGAGCTGGCACACTTATTAAACTCCAGAAATTTCTAGAATTAGAGGCAGTAACTGCCTTCAACATGTCTTTACCATCAATGGTCATTCTCTCAGCTCTCCGCAGTCTAGACCAATTCCAATGTTAATTGCGTAGTGATTTGATTGCTGTTACCATCACATCTTGGGGCTCACCTTCTCTTTGTAATCTGCATATTTCTTGATGTAATCTAATTTTACGAGCTGCTGTTTCTTGATAGTATTGATGCCGATGGTTGGGTACTACAAACCCTTGTGTTTCAATTGGTGTGTCTGTCACAAATCTCTCCCCTTCTCACCTGTCTGTATTGTTTACTCGTGATCTTCGGAGATGTCTTCTTTTGCACAGTTCGGGATTTATATAACCCCGTGCGTAGGTCCTTGGATTCCAGTGTGTAGTTCGCAACCCAACTCCAGGATACTTTCAGATGTCCAGGACGGAGACCAGGAAATAACGAGGTTTGCACTCGGAGACCCGAATGCGATAGAAATCCAGGATATGCAGAGGTAAGGACAAGGGGAAACAAGGAAGAAGAGGAATTCAGGGAACTGGGAACCAGGAATCAAAAGTAAGCGCTGAACAAGCTCCGGCAACACATGTCCAACTACTGCAAGTGGTAGCGTTGAGATGCGCAGAGCCTCAGGGGTATGTCTGCTTTGTAGAACGTATAGTGTGTAACGCAGAGACTGGCAAACAGGGTTCCGGGTTCAGCGGCCATGTTGGGAGGACTACTGAATTCAGTCCTCTATGGGTCAGGGACCACAAAGTCCAGAAGCGACGCAAACGGCGGTTCATGACAGCATGCCTCCTCTGAAACCCAGCTCCTCCGGGTTTGCCCGGATGTATAAGGTGGTATCTTCGAAGCAGCCTGGGGGCATTCATGTTTGAGATGGGTTCCCAGGCGCGTTCACTGGGAGGGTACCCTTTTCACTCAACCAGATACTGTAGCTGACCACATCTGTACCTAGAGTCAGATATTCTGGAAACCTCATATTCTAGCTGATCATTGACAATCACGGGGGTAGATCTTGGAGCAGTTCGAGAGGACTGGACGTACGGTTTCAACAAAGAAGTGTGAAAGACTGGGTGGATCCTTTCCAAGATTCTGGTAGTTGGAGTCGAAAGGCCACTGGGTTAATGACTTCCTTTATGGAAAAAGGGTCGTAATACCTGGGAGCCAATTAATTTGTCGTAGGTGTCGGGGAAGAAGTTTCGAGGACAACAGACCTTATCACCTATTGAGTAGGAAGGCCCTGGTCTTCTTTTGGAGTCAGTATAATGTTTAACGTCTCTTCGGGCCTTTTCTAGGTGTTCCTTTGCTTCTTTGTGTACGTTGATAAGGGTTTCAATCCAGGAATCAACCGTAGGAACTGGGGTAGGATGTGGGAGAATGGATGGTAGAACCGAAGGGTGGAATCCTTGACTACAGAAAAAAGGGCTGGTTTTGATAGCCGAGTGATCTGAATTGTTGTAGGCGAATTCAGCCACAGGTATTAAGAGTGACCAATCGTCCTGGACCTTGGTGGCAAAACAACGAAGATACTGTTCCAGAGTTTGGTTTACACGTTCAGTAGCTCCATTGGTCTGTGGGTGATAACCTGAGGATAAGGCACGTTGGATTCCCAGTATACAGCATAATTGTTTCCAGAACTGGGATATGTACTGGGGCCTCTGTCAGAAATGATCTTGGAGGGTAGCCCGTGGAGCCGGAATATGTGTTCCAGGAAGATTCCGGCAAGTTCATGTGAGGATGGCAGTTTATATAAGGGTGTAAAATTAGCCATGTGAGTGAACAAATCAATGGTAACCATGATGGTTGTGCAGCCCCTGGAAGGCGGTAGTTCCACGATAAAATATGTGGCGATGAATTCCCAAGGTCTTGTTGGTATTGCTGGTTGGAGTAGGAGAACTGCCGGTTTCTTGTTATCATGTTTCTTTTGATTGCAGACTGCACATGTTTGGATATAAATCTGGACATCATCCTTCATCTTCAGCCAACAAAACTGTCTTTGTATTAGAAGGAGGGTGTTGGTGATGCCACGGTGTCCTGAATGAAGGGTATCATGACATAGGCTTGTGATCTTTTGTCGCAGTCTCGGAGTGGGAATGACCAAGCGATTATCCTTGAACAAATATCCGTCCTTCGTTTTGAGATTCCATCGATTATTTCCATTAAACTCCCTCCGAATATCCTCCAGGAGGTTGATTGCTTGGGCAACAAGTATTGTGTGGGGAAACATCTTTGGGAAGGATCGATCTTCAAGGATTTCGTAGTCAGGACGTCGGGATAAGGCATCGGCTATTATGTTGTGTGTTCCAGGAACATGATGGATTTTAAATTGATATTGAGCAAAAAAGAAGGCCCAACGGGCTTGACGACTGTTTCTACATTCTAGAGATTGTAGGACTTGCAGATTTTAATGGTCCCTGCGGACCTGAACAGGATGTTTTGCTCCCAGGAGTAGATGACGCCAATCAGTGAAGGCTTGACGGATGGCTAGCAATTCCTTTTCTAGAACGGAACAATGGGTTTCGCTAGGAGTCAAGGTGCGAGAAAGATAGGCGATGGGGTGCTCTAATTTGTCATCCAACTCCTGTTTCAGGACTGCCCCGATGGCGTAGTTGGAGGCATCAGTTTCCACAAGAAAGGGTCGATCAATGTCAGGTTGGGCTAAAATTGGGGCTTGTGTGAACTCCGATTTTAACCGTTGAAACGCCTTATCTTGGGCTTCTGTCCAGTGAAAGGGGGTATCCTTTTTCAACAATGTAACCATTGGGTTTACAATCTCCGAAAAAGAGGGTATACATTTCCGGTAGAAGTTAGCAAGCCCCAGGAAGGATTGAATTTGTTTTACAGTAGTTGGGACAGTCCAGGATAGAATGGAATCTACTTTCGAGGGGTCCATTCCAATTCCTTTTGGGCTAAGGACGAATCCAAGATAGTGAACAGTAGATACATGGAAAAGGCACTTCTCGGGTTTAGCCAGGAGCTTATGTTCACGTAGATGTTGTAAGACTGCCTTTACATGCTCTTCATGCTTCAGATGGTCCTTAGGGTATATCAGAATGTCGTCCAGATATACAATGACAAAGAGGAACAGCATATCGGAGAACACCCGGTCCATAAAACGTTGTAAGACCGCTGGGGCATTGGCAAGTCCGAAGGGCATAACCAAGTATTCAAAATGACCAAAGGGTGTTCTAAAGGCTGTTTTCCATTTGTCACCTTCCTTTATACGGATAAGATGGTAGGCACCCCTGAGATCTAATTTTGTGAACACTACAGCTCCTCTTACTGCTTCCAAGATATCCGAGATGAGGGGTAAGGGGTAGCGGTCCTTGAGGGTGCATTGATTAAGGCCACGGTAATCTAGACAGGGCCTAAACTCCTTGGTATCTTTCTTGGGAATGAAAAACAACAAAGCTCCTGCCGGGGACTTGTATGGTCGTATTGTACCATTTTCCAAGTTAGTATCCAGGTATTCTCGGAGGGCTTTTTTCTCAGGTTCTGATAGAATAAAAATCCTCCCAAAAGGAATCACCGCTGAGGGTTCAGTATCGATGGCGCAGTCCTCACGTTGGTGAGGGGGAAGAGCTTGAACTATGGCAGTCGAAAATACATCTGTATAAGCCTGATAGGCCATGGGAATCTGGATGATATTAGAGACAGTGAGTGGAAGGGTGGCGCTGTGGAGCAGCCCAAGATGGCTGCTTAGCTTTTGAGCTCCGTGCGGCTCCGGCCCTCATCTGCCCACATCTGCGAACATCGGAGCTTGCTACACTCCTAGTGCGGCCAACCATCTGCCCCTGTCTGCTGGGCAGCTCCTGGCGGAGTCCCGGCCTTCTCTGACTACTGGGAGACTTGCTACGGCCACATCTCTCTGGAGGCCTACCCGGGCGGCGGCGGTTACTCGAGGTCTCGCCACTCTTTCGCGGCCCGCCCGCCCCTTTCTCCCACCCTGGGGGACCCCGCGGGGCGGATCGCTGCCGGACGGGGGGGTGGGACCGAACCGGCGGCTGCGGCGGCCTGTGGGGTGCCCCGCCACATCGACACTCGCCTGGCGGAGGACTGCACTGTCGAGGTGAGGAGCGGAGGGGTGACGCATCTGGACGGGGCGCGGTGGGCCCGGCCTTCACCTCGCACTGCCCCTGGACCTGCCCTGTGGGCGCCCCTGCCCCTGCCCCCCTGGTGCACCCCGCTCTGTATTGCCAGCGTGATCCACGTCCACATCGGTGAAGATCCCCCCGGGCTTGACTCGACTCCTGGACCCTGTGCCCACCACCTCCACGTGGCTGAAGCGTGATATCCACGGCGGCCGTCGCTACTCCTCGTCATGCCAAGTAAATCGAAGGGGAACTGCAGGGGAGGATCGATGGATAGATTTGCTAGAGCGGTTCCGAGATCCGACGCTTGCTCATCCCCACCCCCGCCGGAGGAGTCCGGGGTGGAGCCGCAGGCCGGGCCGCCGGGACCTGACCTCACGGTTATCATGGAGTCGATGGCCAAAAATTTCGCTTCCTTCCACGAGAAGTTGGACGATATACATGCCAATGTTGCCTCGCTCAAGACACGTGTAGACCAAGCCGGGACCCGAATAGCGGAGGCTGAAGGCAGGATCTCTACTAACGAGGACGAACTACACGTGCTGCAGTCCACGGTCGCGGCCCTGTCCCGGGACATGAAGGCGGTTAAATCCAAATGCGATGACTTGGGAGTCCCGCTCTCGCAGGAATAATCTACGCATCATCGGTGTCCCCGAGAATGCACTCAAGGGGCGCATGGAGGAGGCGATCGAGGGCTTGCTTAGGGAACTGCTCGACAACCCGACCCTGTCTCCGCACTTTACGGTCGAGCGCGCACATCGGGCCCTGTCCCCTCGCCCTAGACCGGGTGATCTTCCGAGACCCATCATTGCCAGGATCCTGAACTATCGGGACAGGGACCTCATCCTACGCTTGGCACGGGAGAAGGGAGAGCTGCGCCTGGAGGCCAACACTGTCAGGATCTTCCCCGACTTTTCCGTAGCGGTCCAGCAGGAAAGGCGCCAATTTCTTGGTGTCAAAAAGCTGCTCAGGGAACCCAATGTCCCATACGCCATCCTCTTCCCGGCGCGATTGAAATTGACCCACAACGGCAAACTCTACTTCTTCACGGTCCCCGAGGAGGCAGTGAAGTTCATTGAGCTGGAGATACCATTACCTAATCCGATAAATGCTCCCGTGGCTGCTGAGTGAGCACTCCCTGTAGTGCCCCACTCTCTTCGCCAGCTCTCTCCGTTCATTTTGGATGTGTTGCTGGCAATGCTGTTCTTTGCCCCAGCGACTCGAACCCCGTGGATGACCATCCGGCCTGGGGTTTCGCCCTGGGCCCTTGGACACTACTTAATACTCCTCGTACACTGTATGCTCATGCGTTAGATCGCCTATTGTTTTCCTGTTATCATCCGACCTCAACTCCTGGGTTCGAACTTGGATCCTTCACCGCAGAACTTGACTTGATGGCCCATGTTGGCCTACATGATGCTTAAGATGCCGTCCGCACGGCTACAGCGCCCCCACTGCGTTTGCAATGTTTATGTTTGTGCTTGGTTTGCTGTTAGGGCTGGGTGGCCACTGTTGGGCCGAATCGTGGGCGCATCCCCGTTGGGTGGTGCCCTCTGTTCCTCCCCGGTTGGGGAGACCCTGTCACTCCCCTGGCTTAGCTGGGGGCCTTGGGTTTGGGTGGGGGACGATACCTACTGCAAGTTGCGGGTGGGCAGTGTGGGTGGTGGGTGGTGATGTTGGGGGTGTGTGGGATTGTCTTACAAAAGACAGAGGTAGTGTGGCAGAATGCATGACATCGGGGCACCATTGTGGGGCCCATTTTAAACCACTGGCTGGCTGTAGGCAGAGAGTATGGGATGTACCCTAGTTCGATGCAATGACAACTGTTGTGCTGTCTTGGAATGTACGGGGCCTTAGTAATTACACCAAGGCTCGTAAAATTATGGCTTACGCCAACAGACATTGTTGTAAAATCCTGTTCCTGCAGGAGACCCACTCTGGGGGCCACCTGGCCAGATGCATGGCCCCTTCCTGGGGCCCCAATAGATATTTTACCTCCTACTCCTCCCGGGCTAGGGGGGTCCTGACGATGGTTCATAGATCGCTCAAGTTCTCTCTACATAAGAATTATGTTGACCCTGAAGGGAGGTATGTTATCCTGCATTGTTCTTTGGCGAATAGGGAATACCTGCTGGTCAATACGTATGGCCCTAATGTGGACTCTCCTGATTACGTTGACCGGGTGGCGGCGATACTGCTGGGTTATGTGGGGGTACAGATTATCTGGGGGGGGGGACATGAATTTCATAATGGATACCACGTTGGACAGAACGGGCACTGCCCCCAGATTGCTCTCGGGTGCAGCGCGTAGACTATTAGCACACGGGGTGACACTAGATGTTCGAGACGCATGGCGGGCGATGCACCCGTTGACGCGCGAATATACCCATTATTCCTCGGTACACGACAGCTCCTCGAGGATTGACATGTTTTTCGTGTCCAGTACGCTTCTGGGCAGGGTGGCTGAAACTCAGATCTTGGCGCGTACCCTGTCGGACCATTCTCCTGTCCGGATGTCCGTGGACCTGGGAGTCCCGGTTCCCACTATTAATACTTGGCGCTTCAAGTCTGCCGCCCTGCAGGACATAGTATTCAAGGCGGATATTCTTGCTGATATACAGTCCTACTTTGAGTTTAACTTGTCCCAGTCCACCTCCCGGGGGGTCCGGTGGGAAGCCTTCAAAGTCTTCATCAGGGGAATGTCCATATCGAGGGAGGCGGGAGTGCTCAAGGCTATACGTGCTGCTCTTGCCCGTTCCGAAACCAAATTACGCGACCTGGAAAGAGCGCATCCCACTTCGGTTGACCCAGCCACCCTCTCCCAGATTAGTGAGGAGCTCCAAGCTTTTAATGACCAGGCCATCAGGGAAGTTCGATATTTCAGTCGCCCCCAGGCGGCTCGCAAGTATGGTAAGGGAGACAGGCCGGGCAGGACGCTGGCTGCTGTGGCCAGGGGCGAGTGGGGTCATTCACAGATCTCCTGTATCAAGGACAGGTCAGGGCTGAGCCAAACGTCTGACCAACGAATCTTGGAAGTCTTCGCGGACTTCTACGCTGACCTATACTCCCAGCCCCCTGAACATAGCGAGTTCCAAATGCGCGATCTCCTCAGCCAGATCCCCACGACACTCATTTCCCCCACAACCAAAGACTCACTGGACTCCCCCATTCTGCTGGACGAAATTGTCGGGGCAATCTCCAATCTACCCAAAGGAAAAGCTCCCGGCCCGGATGGGCTAACGGCAGAATTTTATCAGGAGCATGTGGCCATCTTGGCCCCCAGGCTGCTGGAGGTCTGGAATGAGTCGCTCCGGCTGGGCACCCTCCCTCCATCATTGCGGGAGGCCGCCATTACGGTCCTTCTCAAACCTGGGAAACCTGCTGATGAGTGTGGATCGTATAGGCCCCTCTCGTTAATGAATCTAGATACCAAAATATTCGCTAAGGTGATTGCCAACCGCTTCCTCCCGGTCATGTCCTATATGGTGCACGATGACCAATCAGGGTTCGTCCCTGGGAGGTCGACGTCCCACAATATTAGACGGCTATTCAATGTCATGGCCCGCATAGATCAGGGAGTGGGCGCCGTGGCGGTTACGCTGGATGCCCAGAAGGCTTTTGACATGGTCTCCTGGAAATATACCTGGTTGGTGCTGGAGACCATGGGTGTAGGGCCTAACATGATAGCGTACATTAAGTTGCTATACACTTCCCCGGTGGCTAGGGTGCGGGTTAATTCCCAGACGTCAGCTCTGTTCCCTCTCTCTAGGGGCACCCGTCAGGGTTGCCCGTTTTCTCCGATCTTATTCGCCCTGGCGATAGAGCCGATGGCCGACTATATCAGGGCCCGGCACGCCCACCAGGGGATCCGCCTGAAGGACGCTCCCGAAATCGTCTCGCTCTATGCAGATGATGTTTTACTTTTCGTAAGAGACCCGGATGTGCACCTGGACCCGATCATACGCGGTATCACCCGGATTGGCACTCACTCCGGGTTCACCATTAACTATACCAAATCCGAAATTTTCCCTCTTACTAGCTCCACCGCCCAACCGCTCACGGAGTACCCGCTACGCTGGTCCCCAATGGGGATTAACTATTTGGGGGTCCGGGTGTCTCGGTCTAGGGAAACACTGCTAGCGGATAACTACCGAGCGGTGGCGGAACAAGCTGAGGCCAAAATCACGCGCTGGCGCGCTCTCCCGCTATCGCTGGCCGGTAGACTCTCGCTGGTGAAAATGATCCTGCTCCCTAAATTCTTGTATATCTTCTCTAACGTCCCTGTCTGGCCGGGTGGGAGATACTTTACAGACCTTCATAGAGCACTTGCACAATTTCTCTGGCACTCTGGTGCGGTGCGTAAGAAATGGTCGGACATGTGCCTCCCATATGACAAAGGGGGCTTCACGGCCCCGGACTTGCTTAGATACTGGACGGCTGCTCAGGCGCAATTCGCCTCGTACTGGTACCCCGGACCCCCACCTCGCCCCCACGTCAAGTTGGAGACTCTGGCGGGGGCACCCTGTAACATAATGTCCCTGATTCTAAATAGGAAGTATGTTCCGGACTCGCCTATCGATCCAGTCCGTGCCACTGTGCAGGCCTGGGGCCGGCTGTTTAACACATGTGCCGAACAACACCCATACTACAGGTGGCTTCCCGCCTGGAACCTTCCCGGGCTTGAACCCACAGGTGACATTGCACTGGCGCGGCACTGGGAGGCGCTGGGTTACCGTGCCCTCACTGACTTTTACCCAGATGGGCGGTTTATAACACTGCAGACGTTGAGGCCGGGGCACTCCGGTTCAGCCATGGAGCTGCTGCAATTCTACAGGCTGCGCGCAGCCTTCCGCAGCGCGTGGCCTGACTTCCCAGCTGAGCCTCCGGACTCCCCCGGGATCGCATACATCGCCAATTCGGGAGGGGCGCGGGGTGTGGTCTCCTCATTATATAGATTGTTACTGACCGGCCCCTCTCCCCGCCCGTCCAGGGCACGGGAGGACTGGGCCGCTGAACTGGGGACGGACCTTACAGACCAATTGTGGGGGAAAATGTGCTCTCATACCAGTGGGGTGTCCTTGAACTTTCGCTACCGCACCATACAGTATAAATTGCTCAATAGGCTGTATTTTACACCGGGTAGAATTTCGAGATTTGCACGCTCTGCCCCCCGGCCCTGCCCTCGCTGCGGAACCGATGGGGCGGACCATCTACACATGTTCTGGGCCTGCCCGGAGCTGGCCACATTCTGGTCCAAGATCATGCAGACGTTGTCGACAATTATTGATGTTGATGTTGACCTCGACCCGCTGGGGGCGCTGTTTGGGGTGTGGGGCCTCGGGGAGCCTAGAGATGTGGTCAAGTTCCTAAATGTAAGTTGTGTGGTGGCCAAGAAATGCATCTTGCTGGATTGGAAAAGCTCGATCCCCCCTACATACCAGAAATGGTTGAACCTGCTCACATGGTCTAGGAATTGCGAGGAGGGGTTTTTGGTCCCGCCCCCGTAATATCTGGTCTGCCTTTAATAGTTATTTGAACGGTTTGGATGACATCTCCACGGTGGGCGGATCTCCCCGGCCTTCTACTAGTGTTGTCTAAAGTGTTGGTGTCTCATGTTATGTTGCTGATGGTCCCTGACAGCTTACGTTCCGCAGAAAAGCCCTTGTATTGATGTACCTGTATACTGTATTTGCTCTTGCTGTCCTGATGTAAATGTGTATGCTACCTGCCTCTGTCAACAAAAATAAAAGTTTAAAAAAAAAAAAAAAAAGAGACAGTGAGTGGACCTTGCTGGTTTGCTTGCGAGTCTTCAGAGGATCTTGACAAAGAGTCTAGGGATAAACAGTGGGACATACAATGTTCAGAACCAAGAAACAAGGATCCTGCTGCCCAGTTGATGTAGGGGTTATGCTTCTGTAACCAGGGCATGCCTAGAACCATTGGGTAATGGGCAGATCTTCTGATGTTGAATTTGGTTCTCTCTTGATGGTGGTTTATAGAAGCTAGATCTCTTTAGTTTGAAGGGTTATGGGTCTTGAAGAGAGGGGTCTCCCATCAATAGCCTCTACAGGTTGCATGATCGCTCGAGTTTCATATGGAATATTATGAGTAGTGACCCAATCATGATCTATGAATATCCACATGGCCCGCAATCCACTAATGCCAAAATGGGGTAAGATTCTTTCTTGGAAAGTGATAGAAAGGCCTGCAGAATCACAAGGTTGTTTTGTCCAGGAGAGTTCAAGGATGGAATAGATGTGGAGCAGACATCTCTCCCCCAAAACTGTGCTCCATCTAGGATTGGGAGCTGGCGTTTCCCGAACGTCGTAGAGGAGCAATAGGACACTCTCTCAGAAGATGTTTATCAGAGGCACAATACATGTACAGACCAGTGTGAATCCGTCGCATCCTTTCTTGCGGAGTTATGGGTCTGCGGAAGGCCCCAAGTTGCATGGGTTCTGGGTCCGTGGTCAGAGAAGCTGAGGGCTCAGGTCTAGATGGATGGTCTGGAGTGGCCTTTTGGAAGGTTGACTTAAATTTCTTCTTCTCCGCCTTTCTTTCCTGGATACGAAAGTCGATTTGCAAAGAAAGATCCATGAGAGCCTGGAAGGAACTTGGGCAAGCTACCCTGGCTAGCTCGTCTTTTATCTCTTCATTCAGACCTCTTCGAAAGAGGGTGAAGCTGGCCTCTGGAGACTAGTCTGCTTCCTTGACCAGTTGTTTAAAGCGGGTCACATAGGTAAGCATATCCTGGGATCCTTGTTGAAATTCAAGTAAACGTTCTTGAGCACTGTGAACCTGCTCTGGGTGATCAAACAAAGCCATTATAATCATCCAGGAGGGCGTCACCCGAATTAACTAGGGGGGTTGCCCAGGTCAAGGCATTACCAGTGAGGTGTGAGATCTTAAACCCCACCTTTGCTCTGGGAGTGGAGAAGTAGTAGGGCTTAAAGGTGAAGTGCACTAAACATGAATCGAGGAAGGCACGAAGGGTCTTCGAAGAACCATCATATTTATCCACTACTCCTCCCAATAACACGCTTTCCTTGGTTGCAGTGTCACGTGACAAGACCAGCTGTTTCAACGCAGCATTCTCAGCCTTAAGATTTTGGACTTCTGTTGTTAACTCCTGCATGCCTCGCATGAGGTCTTGAACTGCGGCCTCCACTTCTGTAACTGTATCAATTTGTTGGCGTCTCAATCTGTCACAAATCTCTCCCCTTCTCACCTGTCTGTATTGTTTACTTGTGATCTTCGGAGATGTCTTCTTTCGCACAGTTCGGGATTTATATAACCCCGTGCGTAGGTCCTCGGATTCCAGTGTGTGGTTCGCAACCCAACTCCAGGATACGTTCAAATGTCCAGGACGGAGACCAGGAAATAACGAGGTTCGCACTTGGAGACCTGAATGCGATAGAAATCCAGGATATGCAGAGGTAAGGACAAGGGGAAAGAAGGAAGAAGAGGAATTCAGGAAATCGGAAGCAGGCATCAAAAGTAAGCGCTGAACGAGCTCTGGCAACACACGTCGACTACTGCAAGCGGTAGAGACACGGGGGCGTGTCTGCTTTGTAGAACGTAGAGCGTGTAACTGTCACGCCTTCCACCGCTCACCCTCTCCCTGCTTACCCCGCACGCCCGGCACCTGCCAAACACCATCAGGGTATCTCGCATGTGCATTCTGGCAGTCGGAGACTGCATCCCCTCACCCGCAACACCAGGACACACTTTGGACCAGGGGTTTATCGACCTTCCCATCGCTGGCAATTACAATGGAGACTCCCGCTGGCAGCCTGCAACAATCCACATCGTTTACGGAGGACCTTGCGTCACGTGAGGGGGCCAACACGATCACGCATCACGTGAGGGGGCTAGCACGGCAAAGAGTCACGTAGCGTCAACGCTTCCGCATCATGTGACGCGCATCACGTGACAGTCCAACGCATCACGTGTCTTTCCCGATGATTCAAAAGGCGTCCAGGAACACAGAAGCGTTGCTTCACAGCTGATCTCTGTCAGTATTGTACGGCTCTTGTTCCATTGTTTTGAACCTTGCTACTACGACCTCGGATTTTTGCTATGACCTCGGATTTGTTTCTGGATTGCTCTGTCTACCCCCTGGCACCTTGAACTTGGCTTTGCACACTACTACGACCTTGGATTTGTTTCTGGATTGCTCTGTCTACCCCCTGGCACTTTGAACCTTGGCTTTGCACATTGTTACGACCTCGGATTACGAATTGGACTGCCTTGCGATTTAGTTTTGATTTGGTACTTTGGCCACTGGCCTCTTGTAGGCGCTCGCCTGGTTGCCAACCCGGACTGCCTCAAACCACGTTGTGCGCCCATCTACAGAGTCTCGAACACCCCCCTGACCCTCTGCTATTGGAAGTTCATCAAGCCCCATCCCGGGCCCCACTATCCTTTCCAACAGGGTGACACTTCCTATAATCTTAGGTAAGCGGTGTTCTGTTTATCTTGCTGGCTATTCCTTGTATTACACACACATTGTTTGATAACCACTCATTGCCTTACAGCGTTCAAGGGGTCCTTCTGGCAGCTCCCGGTTCCAGACCTGACGGCTCACAAAAACATCCTGTGGCCTCAAAGACCGCACAGGCCCTGAATATCTCGTTGTCTGTGTGGTACTTGGGGACGGAGGCATTATTAAACTTCACGACCATCAAGAACAACTTCATAACAGTAACGCAGAGACTGGCAAACAGCGTTTCGGGTTCAGCGGCCATGTATTCAGTCCCCTATGGGTCAGGGACCACGAAGTCCAGAAGGGACGCAAACGGCGGTTCATGACAGTGTCTGTTTCCCACAGAGACTCAACAAATGATCTAGGATGGGTCAGTACATGGTTCACAAGGTTATCTGCGCTTTTAATTCGGGTATCTAACTTGTTATTCAGATGGGCGCCACCTTGCCTAAATCTGATTACCTGATTTTCTCCTTGTATTTGCTTAGTTAGGGCCAACATTGAACCTCTATTTAGGCTCCCTTTGCCTTTAATAGGGTTAACCCTCTTTATCCAAAATCTCGGTATTGCAAATGGATCCAGGATTTTCTCTGCTTTGCCTTGTTCCTTATTTTGCAATTCTCTCCCCTCCTTCGGAGTATTGATGGGGTTCGTAGATTTCATTTCTGGTTCATTTGAGAGTGCATTAATTCCTTGATTCAGCTAGTTTGGAGTACCCCCGTCTAGAGAGGGTGCTGGTGCCAACCATGAGCTATTTTTCCCCCTGGATTTCTTTTCCAAGAGATTGAGGCTCTGTTCCCTTTCATTTGACTTTTTAAGAAAATGGGATCCAAACGATGAGGCTTCTTAACCTCCCCTTTCAAATCCTCAATTTGGAGGCCCATACTGACATGTTTGATCGTTTGGTCCGCCTGTGATGCAACCAGGACTGCAATCAATTCTCCTATGATATCCCCTGAGTCTTGTGTGGATTCCTTCACATTTGGTTTTAGCAAGTTCTGGTGTATATTCTCTACTGGCTCTTTATCTACAATTTTGTTCACAGTGTTAAAGAACTTCCTTTTCCCAGATGGTTTTTGTTTGCCTTGTATCTTATTCTTCGTTTTCTGAGGCTGTGTCGTCGGAATCAGTAATTGAGTGCATTCTTTTGCATGGTCTCCTTTGTTTTATCTTTTTTTTCCTGCTGTTTCTTAGTATTTTCACCTTTTGCAGTTCGCTCATTATGTAAGACTTTGTCGGGGTTCAATCCATTCGGAATAGAAACCCCCTCACTTATCGATGGGAGTTCGTCTTCGGTGGATATCAAAATATCATTTTTTGCACCAGGAGCCATCCAGAAGAGCTAATAGCATCTGACAAAGACTTGATTTGTATAGAGGATTTTGGTAAATTGACATCACCCAATTGTGCCAATCTTATGAATTCTTCCAGCGTCGATTGTGACAAGGAGGTATCATCAAGTGGATAGGTGTCATGCCCTCCTGGAGGGTATGGGAACGGTGGAGGCGCCATTGAATTGTGCCATCACGCTTCCGCCGTTTCTCTGGGAACAGTCTAGTTGATTTCCAAAATGGCTGCTCGCCTCTCGGCTCAAGTAGCCACGTACCCGGCATCTCGGTGCGTTGCACCTTGGATCTCTGTGTCTAACGGTAGTTTGTTTTTCTCTTCGCTTGCTGTCTAGATTGTTTGGTAGCTTTTGTTCTGCCCGATCGCGGAACGGCTGCCGTGACCTTCCTGTGTTCTCTGGGTCGCTCTCCCTTCGCAGAGCCCTTGCTGCCGCGACCTGCTTTTTCTTTCCTACGCGGTGCTCTTTCATCACATATTTCCATTTCTACCTGTTTTTTCTCTTCCCTATCTGAGTGAACCCTGCACTACCTTTTTCCTGACTCTCAGGAGGATATTTTCACCCCCTGTTCTTGTCCGCTCGGATTTCTCTCCGGGACTCTTCCCGTTTCTTCCATTCTTTCTTCCTGTCTTCAGGGCCGCTTGTTTTGTTCAACGGCTCCCTAATCCTCAGTCACTCCTCCGGATTCCTGACCTTCAGACCCCCTGCCACAGTTCTGCCAACCGGATCCTTACCTCAGAGGAATCATTCTCATCTAACCACCATAGTTCCATCCTTATTCATTTATACAGTCCGAACTCTCAAATCCATCTTTACTGGACTCACAACATTTTTCAGCCAGGAGGCTTTTCCCTGTTCCTGGGGCTAGCTCCCAGGGAAACCATGCTGTTGGGGTTCTTCTTGCCGACAGCGTGGAATCCCCAGGAGAGAGACCATACTTATGCCAGAAAAAAGACAGGAGAAAGTCACGCTTAAGACCCACTGGAAAAAGAAGAGGGATCCTGAGGACAGCTCCATTGAAGACCCAGGTGAGGAGGGAGGGAGGGAGGTTTCTTTGGATTTTGACAGTGTGTAACGCCCAGAACCCATCATGGCATCCTTGGAACAATATCATGAATTGGTTACAGCCATTCAAGGACTGACTGCAGAAGTACAGACACTTCGCTCCAAGAATGTGGCATTGAGGCAATAGATAGCAGTCCGGGATGACAGGGTTAGCGGTGATCTGCCTCCACTACCATTGCCTTTTAGCAAATATGATGGAAACCCAAAGACCTTGAAAGAATTTCTGGATGCCTGTCTCGTGTACTACACATTTCGGCCTCGAGCCTATGAATCGGACCGAGCCCGGGTAGGGTTTCTCGTGTCTAACTTGGTAGGCAATGCCCTAGCATGGGCTACACCACTGATATCCCAGGCTGACCCAGTGGTCAATGACTATGCATTGTTCACCCAACAGTTCAGAGCCCTTTTCAAGAGACCCGAAGTCCAGTTTTCCATGTACGAAGCCATGTTGGACCTCTGCCAAGGCTCTCAAGATGTACAGACCTACGTGTCCCCCTTTCAACGATTAGCGGCCAACTCAGGATGGCCAGACTCAGCCCAACAGATGCTATTCCGCGGCGGGCTTCATGATGACATCAAAGATGGGTTGGCCAGAACAGCTTAACCCCATCATTTCAGGAATTGGTTACTCTCTCTCTGCAGATGGAGTTTCGTTTGGGTGAGAGAAGACAAGAAAAAAGAAGGAACCGCCAAGCGCCTCTGCCTCTGACTAACCCATCCTTACAGGGGGAGCATTCCCCGAGCTTGCCCAGAGACGAACCGATGCAGATTGGAACGGCTAGCGGTCCCCTGACCCCTGAGGAACGCAAGAGGAGATGGGAGCTGGGCTTGAGTATGGTTTGCGGTTCCCAGAAACATCTTTTTACGGAATTGCCTAGAAGTTCCTCCTCGGCGGCAGGGAAATGCTACTCCCCGGAACTAAGTAGGGATAGGTCGGCGGTTGTTGCTATCAGTCCCTGTAACACCACCAAAGCTCTAGAGCCTCAGGAAGACAACCGGTTTATGGAACTGAAGGTACTTTTGTCAACAAACGAACAAGAGTGGGAAGGATTGGCCAAGCTGGAATCCGGTGCAGATGGCAATTTTGTTGACATTTGTTGGGCAGAGAAGAATAACCTTCCCATCCACACCAAGGCCAGATCGATACCCGTGGAAGGGGTGGATGGAACCCCATTGTCCTCCGGGCCCATAGTCAAGGAGGATGTATCCACTGTTCACTCCCGAACGTAAGGCGCTCAAGGAGTATTTGGAAACCAACTTAAAATATGGTCTCATCAGAGAATCCAAGTCCCTGGCAGGAGCATCCCTTTTTTCTGTCCCCAGGAAACGATCACGTGAACTCTGGCCTTGCATAGACTATCGCGGATTAAACCAATTTACCATCAAGGACCGATACCCTATTCCATTAATCAAGGAAGTCCTGGAGGCTGTTCAGGGGCCATCGATCTTCACCAAGTTGGACCTCAGGGGGGCCTATCATTTGTTGCGAATACAATCCGGCGACAAATATAAACAGCATTCAGAACTCCCCTAGGTCACTATGAATACAATGTGATGCCCTACGGTGTAGTTAACGCCCCTGCAGTTTTCCAGAGGTTCATGGACAAGTTATTTGCAGACCTGTTGTTTGTTAGTGTTGTGGTTTATCTGGATGACATATAGGTTTACTCCTCCTCCTCGGCAGAACATCGCAAGCATGTGAGGCAAGTCCTTCAGGGCTGCAAATTAACCACCTCTATGCCAAGCCAGAGAAGTGTACTTTTGAAGTGTCTTCTGTCTCCTATTTGGAGTTTATCCTTTCGGCTAAAGGGGTACAGATGGATCCCGGCAAGATTCAAGGTATCACTCAATTGCTGACCCCTACGATGGTGAAGGACATCCAATGCTTCTTAGGCCTGGCAAACTTTTGTCGGAGGTTCATAGCAGATTTCTCTAACAAGGTGTTACCTCTTATTTCACTCCTGAAGAAAGGAGTGCCCTTTCTTTGGGGACCGGAGGCCGATCACGCATTCAACCTTCTCAAGAATGCCTTCACAACCGCACCCATCCTAAGGCAGTAAGATCAAAGTCTCCCCTTTGTGGTTGAATCCGATGCGTCAATGGGAGCGGTGGGTGCTGCACTCCTACAAGAAGGGGAAGATGGGTTGAAACACCCAGTGGCCTATCATTCACAAACCCTCACCCAAAGTAAACTGAACTATTCCGTTATTGAGAAAGAACTGCTTGCCATACGCCAAGCCTGTGAAGAGTGGCGTCATCTTCTTCAAGGCGCAGTGCATCGCTTTAGTGTCTGAACTGATCACGGTAACCTTCGTATACTCCAACAGATGGAGTGTCAAGACACTCGACATGCACGCTGGGAACATTATTTTTCCCAATTTGATTTCATCATCACGTACATACCTGGGAAAGAGAACACCTTAGCAGACGCCCTCTCCCGTAGTATTGGGGAGTCATCCGATTTCCAACACGGAAGTGAAATTCTGCTGGCGGGTAAGGAGATCATAGCGGCAGTCAACATGTTCCTTCAGGACGTTCATGCAAAGCAGCAACAGGAAGCCTTACCTAACGCCCAAAGATATCTTTTAGTCGAGAAAGAAGGACTATATTTCAAGGAGCATGCCTTGTATTTACCCACAAAGTATCTACAGGATCAGGCCATAGCCTGGTGTCACGACCTTCCTTCTGCAGGGCATAAGAGTCAGAGGGCGACTGCTGAACTTCTGTCTCAGTATTTTTGGTGGCCAACTTTATGGAAGGATGCAGCTGTTTACGTTTCTACATGCCCCATGTGTGCTTTGGGGAAACACCTGTCCTTCAAACCAGTCGGGTTGTTACAGCAAGAGAGCATCCCTACCAGACCATGGATTCACATATCAACCGATTTTATCGTGGACCTCCCAAAGTCTGACGGATACACAGCCATCATGGTGATTGTAGACACCCTGACGAAGCCAGCTAATTTCTCTTGGTTACCTGGGTTGCCATCAGCTCCTCAGACAGCTTCAGTGTTTTTGAAAGACATAGTCCGTTTGCATGGTATCCCTTCTACCATTGTGTCTGATTGGGGTACCCAGTTCACCTCTTCCTTCTGGGCCTCCCTATGCCAACAGATGGGTATCCAGCGAGCTCTCTCCTCAGGGTATCACCCCCAGAGCAATGGGAAAACGGAGAGACTGAATGCTACAGTAGAACAGTACTTACGATGCTTCTGTTGCCACAAGCAGGACGAGTGGAGCAGGTTTCTTCATATGGCTGAATTCACTTATAATAATACCTTTCATACAGCCATAGGAATGAGCCCTTTCTTATGTACCTACAGAGACCATCCTCGTCAACTTCCTATCAATGTGCCAACCTCAAACAAGGTGCCCTCTGTAGAAGACCTGGTGGAGAAGATCAAGGAGACACACTAACAAGCACTAGAGACCCTGGAAGAAAGCCAGAGAGAATACAAGAAGAGAGCAGATGCAGGAAGACTGCCAAACCCTTCCTGGACTAAGCACACTCTGGTTTGGCTGTCCACAAGGTTCCTGCCTAGATGGATAAGGAAGGGGAAATTCTCTCCCAGGTAGATTTGTCCTTACCCTGTACAGGTGCGCATAAATCATGTGGCTTTCCGTCTCCGTCTCCCGTTAAGCATGAAGAGGATACACCCTGTATTTCATTTTCACCGGAAGATTCTGAAGCTTGGAGTCTCTATTCAGATGAAGATGAATACGAGGTGTCCCACCTAGTGGACTCCCGGTATCGGAGAGGAGTGTTGCATTACCTGGTGCATTGGAAGGGTTTTTCTGAGGCAGAACGCACTTGGGAGCCAAGGAAAAACATTCACGTTCCTTTCCTCATCCAGAGGTTTCATACACTTCACCCGGGAAAGCCAGGGCTCCCCCACTCCCGAGAAGGAGGGGATATACTGTCATGCCCTCCTGGAGGGTATGGGATTGATGGAGGCACCATTGAATTGTGCCATCACGCTTCTGCCATTTCTCTGGGAATGTCTAGTTGATTTCCAATGTGGCTGCTTGCCTCCCAGCTCAAGTAGCTATGGACCTGGCATCTCGGTACATTGCACCTTGGATCTCCGTGCCTAACACAAGTTTGTTTTTCTCTTGGTTTGCTGTCCACATTAGTTGACAGCTTTTGTTCTGCCCGCGATCTTCCTGTGTTCTTTGGGTCGCTCTCCGTTTGTGGAGCCCTTGCTGCAGCAACCTGCCTTTTCTTTTCTACGCGGTGCTCTTTCATCACGTCTTTCCATTTCTACCTGTTTTTCCTCTTCCCGACTCTCGGGAGGATATTTTCACCCACTGTTCTAGTCTGCTCGGATTTCTCTTCGGGACTCTCCCTGTCTCTTCCGTTCTTTCTTCCTGTCTTCTGGGCCGCTTGTTTTGTTTAACGGCTCCCTAGTCCTCAGTCACTCCTCCAGATTCCTGACCTTCGGTTCCTGCTGCCACAGTTCTGCCAGCCGGATCCTTACCTCAGAGGAATCATTCTCATCTAACCACCCTAGTTCCATCCTTATTCATTCATACAGTCCGGACTGTCACATCCATCTTTACTGGACTCACAGGGTTTTTCAGCCGGGAGGCTTTTCCCTGTTCCTGGGGCTAGCTCCCAGGGATACAATGCTGTTTGGGTTCTTCTTACCAACAGTGTGGCATCCCCAGGAGAAAGACCTTACTTGCGCCAGAAAAAGGACTAGAAGGAGAAAGACATGCTTAAGACCCATCGGAAAAAGAAGAAGGATCCTGAAGAAATCTCCATTGAAGGAAACGGGGCATGGCTAACTGGCCATGTGAAAGGCTGGAAGACCCTGGAGCTCCCGCAGATCCGACGAAATCCTGAGTATGCCCGCCGGCAGAACGAACGTAAATGACTCCAAAAAGCAGGACCAGCTGTGGGAAAGTGAGCGGCACACAGCGCACTAAGCCAATTCCAGAAACGGTCACCCAGGACGGAGATAATTGTGAAAAGAAAGTTGCATGATCCCCGCGGACGTCCACCCAAAATGGCCACTTCGAGGAACAAAGGACTCGGATGAACCGAAGCTCTGATGGCTGAAGCAACGGAATATAAACAGGAGATACTGCAGAAAATCGGGAGCAACTGCCCGCTGAGGAGGACAGATGAATATGTGCCGAGAACGGCTTGCCAACACAAAGCGAGTGCTGGCACACATGTGCTGCTGAATAAAGACGCAGCCCGGAAGATCACGTAATCACGGACCCACGTATCACTGGGCGGACTGTGTTGCGATGTGAGCCCTGCTTACCCGAAGGCAGAATTCCCCTCAAATAGCCGGACAACATAGCAAAAGATGACTGCTGCAATATGCCCGGTGCAGCGATATGCGCGCAGGAAGGAGCCGAAAGCTGCATAGCAGGACGAACGCAGCCCCCCACAGACACCTACACCAATGGATCACCGGTCGGGGGAACGGACATAGACAGGCCATAATCCCGAGTAAGGCACAGACAAGCGGCAACAAGAGAGTGAGAGAGCCCAACCAGTAGCAAGCTGCAGAACGCAGGCGATGACGGCAAACGAAATAGAAGCTCTACACACACGGTAGGAGGAGAAGTGTTCCGACTGGCGGAACCGTGAGACACGGACCCGAGTCAGGAGGTACCTGATCCAGAAGAGGTGAAGGGCCCAAGAGATGCTCCACCTTGCTGCAGGACTGCACTAGGTGGACAGCACCAACAGAAGAGCCTGCACACAAAAGTGAAGCCCCCAGCTAAACCTCCTAAGTAGCAAAAACAAATAACGAGCCAACCACACTGCAGGCTAATAGCTAAGGGCAACAGGGCAGGGCGGCAGACCAATCCTCCGAGGTAGGAGGTGAGATTGAGGCAGACACATGGGGGGAGATTGCCTGGCAACATACATCGCTACTGGCCCATATTGAAAGAACAAGACAAAACACTTTGGGAACCAGTGGAGAAGCCCCCACAAATCTGGGCCATTGTATGAGAGAGCATCCAATAAAACCGGCAAGGCGAGATACCCCATGAGGAGTGGCAATAAACGGGCTGCACCCCACCCATAAACAACAACATAATACGGAAGCCACAACCGGAGGGCAAAATAAAGGGAAGAGTGCGGACGCCACAGAAGCGCATAGAACCACCTCACTCCACAAAGGCATCAATAATCAGAGAGACATTTCGGCCCACGTTAGCGGAACCAAGTGCCCCCAGAACAAAAACAAATGCTACTGTGCCAGCGCGGGCTTGCACAACGGAATCCCAGACTCCTGAGACCTGAGGCGAGCATATTGGGCGAGATTGCGATGGCAGCCAAACCACTCAAAACGAAAGGGAAACAACACACCATAGATGAGTACACTAAAACACCACAACCAACGGACGGAGCCATGTGCAAAGAGAGGAACTTACAGACTGAAACAGCACCAGCAAGTAGCGAACAACAGATCCTAGAGGCAATAGCAGACCTAAAAGTTACTTGGGAAACCAAACTAGAAGCGGCCATGACTAACCTCCAAACGTCCCTCCAATTCAAGATAGATGGAGTACAAGTGGACGTTAACCTGTTACGACAAGACATAAGAGCGATAGCAGAATGCACAAGCGAGCTGGAGAAAGAAGTCCAATCAAATACCACCACCTGCACAGCAAATGCCTCTGAAATCCACACATTGCGTCAACAAGTAAGCAACCTGGAAAACAGGGCTGAGGAGGCCAAAGGACGGGCCCGAAGTAACAACATACATATAATAGGGCTCCCAGAAGGGGAAGAGGGATCAAACCCCACAGACTACATTGAAACCATGCTGCTGCAAGAAATTAAAGGAGGAGCACTCACCCATGGATTTGCAGTGGAGAGAGCCCATCGGGCACTGACACGGAAACCGGCACCAGGAGCCCCCCCGAGGCTAATCATCGCCAAGATATGAAACAATCGGGATAGGGAACAAATCCTGGAACACTTCCGAAAAGGGGGTACAATACAGGGGGCATCAGCGGCAATAACAGCATATCCGAACTATACTCTTCAGGTGCAGAGAGACCGACTAAACTTTGGAGCAGTCAAGAGAAGATTACGCGAAGCAAGCTGCAAATATATTCTGATGTACCCGGTGAAACTGAAAATATTCCACAAAAACAGGGCTTTGTTCTTTGAGACCCCACAAGAAAAAACTGATTGGTTGGATGCACAGAACAGCCCGTCAAGGATGAACGATCAACAAGATGGCGGAAACGACAAGTGAAGCAGTGATCACGGAGACTTAAGTGCTGTATAAACATTTACATTGGGATTTGATTATAGACCCGCAGACAGTAGTGAGAAGAAGAGCAATGTATACGCCGGGCAGGACACATTGTAATATTAAGGTGGGGATACAGAGAATCCAACCCACACTCCGTTAGATAGATTAGTTTGGTTGCCAGCAGTGCGTCAACCCCCTGCTGAGTACCTAGTACCTGCATGACCAGGGTAGGACTAAATGCAGGATAGCCTGAGATCCAGGGATGGAGCTGGGCAACAATTCGGGCAGGGGAGGGTGGGGGGCTTTGGGAAGGGAGTTGGGGAGGTTGTCTTAGAGGTTGAAAGGGAACGAGCATATATCTACGCGCTTCTGCGAGTTAGTCAAAGGGCGTGGAAGGACAGAGGCAGGACAGGCTATGGATGAAGGATGGAAGACCTTAAGATAGCAACCTGAAATGTCAGGGGACTCAATAGCTACCTGAAAAGAAACATGATCATGATGTACCTTAGGAGGCAAAGAATAGATATTGCCTTACTACAAGAAACCCACCTCACAAAAGATAAACAGGAGCTGATACGAAGAAAATGGAAGGGTACCATCATTGGGGTGACAAATTAGGCATATGCCAGGGGGGTAATCACCTGTTTCGGCCACATGTACCATTGCAGCTGATACAGTCCAAAGTGGAGCCAGACGGGAGAATGGTGGTGATACGGGGAATGTTGGAAAATAGAGAGTTGTGCATCATTAACACATACGCCCCAAATCAGGACACAGCGGCCCACTTTAAGGCCCTGTATGGTAAATTCAGTCCATACCTGAGAGGCGCGGTCATATGGGGGGAGACTTCAATTGCACACTAAACCCCAGGGAGGACAGATCGGACGAAAAACTAAACAAGCCTACCACCGCTGCCAAGTCTCTAAAGACGCTGCTGGGAGACTTCCAGCTAGAGGATATTTGGAGATTGCACCACCTACACGATATACACTATTCACATTAGTGTGCCCCACAAAACCTGTACACACGATTAGATTACATGTTCTCTAACCTGGAACTCACAGGGGATATAGTGAGTTCAGAATATAAAGCTAAGGTCCTATCAGACCACTCACCCTTGATCCTAACTTGGCAACATCAGCCCCCCAGAGCCAAAATCCGAACATGGCGACTGAAAGACACAGATTTCAGGGAAGACCTGAGGGAGGAGATAATAGAGTATTTCGAAAATAACACTGGAAGTGTACAATCGGAAAGCACCCCTGTGGGAGGCATTCAAAGTAGTGGTGAGAGGCGCAGAAATATCTAAATCTAAAGGGCTCCAAGGAGACATAATGAAAGAGTTGCAAACTACAGAAAAGAAACTATAAGGAATCATGAAGAACGGGGTCTCCTCACTGGAAAGGGGTAAAACCATGAGCCAATTATAGCAGGAATGTGTAGGACATTGGGAGAGACTATGTAACTTAAACTACAAGAAGTACATAGAGAGGCAACACGCAGGAGGAGATAGACCGGGAAGGCTGTTGCCATGGCTATACAATCATGAAACACCTAGGCAACCGATAAGAGAGATAAAGGGAGAAAATGGTCAAAGACTGGATATCCAAGAAAGCGTTAATGGAGGTTTTCTTGAATTCTACCAACACTTATACGAAGACATTGGAGGGGTGTATGAGAATGAGATGAGAGAGATATTAGGGGATATTGGGCTACCAAGACTGAGTGCTGAAGAAAAGGAGAATTTAGACGCCCCCATTACACTAGAAGAGCTAGAAACAGTGGTTAGGCAATTACCAACGAGCAAGGCCCCAGGAGCGGCTGGGCTCCCTAGTGAGTTTTACAAAACATACAGGGTGGAGGTGCTTCCCCTGCTACTAGCAATGTTAAATGAGGCTTTCGAGGTAGGGAAACTACCGGAATCCATGAGAGAGGCAATAATTATCAAGCCTAGCACAGCGTGCGGATCATACGGGCCACTGTCTATGCTAAACCAAGATAGTAAAATACTCACGGCGGTGCTAGCCAACAGACTCAGACTGGTCATAAATAAATTCATACATCAAGACCAGTCTGGATATGTTCTGTGCAGGAGCATAACAGACAACCACAGACTGCTTCACTGCGAAGTGGCAATTGTCTCCATAGATGCCGTGAAAGCCTTTGATTCTGTAAGATGGCCCTGGATGAGGATGGTATTGAAGGAATATGGAATGGGGCTGGGTTACTTGAGGTGGGTGAAGCTGCTGTATAGCTCGCCACTCGCTAGAGTCCGAACGGGAGCGATCATCTCAGATAAATGGCAACTCGGCAGGGGCAGCAGGCAGGGCTGCCCGTGGTCTCCCATGCTGTATGTCCTTGCACTGGAACCCCATGAAATATATTTGAGGCAACAATATGAGGGAATAGGGGTCTACACTAAGGAAGGCCTGCACCTGATATCACTGTACGCAGATGACATGCTACTGTATCTGAGATATCCAGAAGAAAACCTGTAATATATCCTGGAGGTAATGGATCAATTTGCCTCATTCTCTGGCATAGCGGTCAACCGCAAGAAGTTGTGTATATTCCCCTTAGGGAGATACATAGGAATTGTGCATAATAACCTGCCAGTTTTACAAATACCCTGGGAAACCAGAACATTCAGATACCTAGGGATTGACATTTACCACAAGATACGAGATGAACACAAACATAATACGGAGAAAGCAGAAAGAAACATTGAAAATTGCATGAAATTCTGGGCTAAACTCCCCCTGGCTATGATGAGAAGGGTGGTATTGTTGAAAATGGTTGTATTGCCCAGGATATTGCACTTTTTCGTGAATATCCCATATATGGTGCCTAAACGCTTCTTTAATAAACTACAGAGCTTGTGTAGAGGCTTTATCTGGCACAATACTAGAAATAGGATCGCCCTATGGAAGTTACAGAACGCGTACAAGAAAGGGGGCATAAGATTGCCTAACTTTGAGATGTACCACCTAGCTGGGCAACTGCAGTTTGGGGCCAAGAGGCTAACTGAAGACACAACAGCAGAGTCCAGACTGATGTGGTCGGAATGTACACCTTTCTTCCTGACAGAACTGATATGGCTGCCCAAATAGGAGCTAGAAGGGTGATCAAAGCTGTTAGAATTGGGATTTAAGATATGGCGCAAGGCATGCCAGGTCATGGACAAGCTGTGCCGCTAGTGGCACTGAAGGGTGTAGACGAACAAATGAGGAAGACAATACGAGGACACTGGGAACCTGTGGGCATAGCAACACTAGGTGATGCGTGGCGAGATGGGAAGGCATTGGAATTTAAAACACTAGTGGGAGAAACTGCAGTGCACCCTACATCACTTACATTAGATTGATAAAGCATATAAGAGCCACATGGTCGGAAATAGTGCTGGAAGACCAACTTAGCCGAGAAAGGCATTAACTTAAATCTGGAATTGGTGTGGGCGTGCATGGTGGGGGGATTCTCTAGACCATGCAAAATGAAGCATGTATGTAAGGACTTAGCCTATTTCTAGCCAAACGCAGGATAGCTATGGGATGGAAATCGAGCCAGAGACCCAAGATATACGTGTGGTGGCATGACCTTCTGAAATAGGCGGATGCGAAAACCGCAGTATGGTATGGAGTGGCACACAGGAGGGTGGATGATGAAGTGGGGACGCTGATGGCCTGGAGACAATTAGTGGCCACATTAACCGTGGACACCCAAGCAAGCCCAAGCGAACAAGACACCTCCAGGTGC
Organism: Ambystoma mexicanum; assembly: GCF_040938575.1. Lineage (NCBI taxonomy): Eukaryota > Metazoa > Chordata > Amphibia > Caudata > Ambystomatidae > Ambystoma > Ambystoma mexicanum. Next base: position 574,492,149 of record NC_090926.1, on the reverse strand, counting down.
ACAGATGGGGAAGGGACCCTGGAAAGGAATGAGCAGAGGTGCGAGGGAGCAAGCTCGAGTTAAGGCGGTTGGGGGTTGGGATGGCAGTGGAAAATGCACGCGAAAGCAAATGATGTTTAGATATTGTAACGTACACTGTCGGTGTTTGTATTAAGAAAATAGTACAAATATTTTTTGTAAAAAAAAGCTCCATTGAAGACCCAGGTGAGGAGGAAGGGAGGGAGGTTTCTTCGGATTCTGACAATAGGATTCAATAGGCACTTCCAGGGTGCACCCTTTTAGTTTGCTTGGGGCATTCCCCATGAATTTGACTTCCATTTCAGTAAGTCAAGATCCTGATCAAATTTGACCAGATAAGCCTCCCTGTCGACATGTGTTGCTTACTGTCATCGATGTTCTTGCCCCTATCATGAGGATTCGCTTGAAACCCAAAGCCAAGTGCAACTCTTGGTACAACTCAGACCTTGTCACACTTAAACGCAAGTGCAGGGTGTCTGAGAGGAAATGGCAGCCTTACAGGAACATCCTCTGACAAACTGGCCTGCCGCCTGCTCCAAAGGCAATACCGGCTCTCTGTCGGCACCAAGAAGAGAGCCCACATCCAAGCCTGCGTCTCTGCGGCATCTAACAACTCGGCCAAACTCTTTAAAATCTGCAAGGAGCTGGCCAATCCTGCTGCAGTCCCCACCTCTTCTGTACCCTCCCAGGCCCTCTGCACGGCCCTGGCTTCGCATTTCATCTCTAAAACTCAGGACATCCTGTCCTCTCTCTCTTCCTCTCCCCCTCCTCCCTCTACTCCCTGCTCTTCCTCTGACCCTTCTTCGGCCACCTCTCCTCCCTCCTTCTCTGCCTTTCCCCAGTTCTCATCAGACGAGGTTTCTAGACAAGTACGATCTATGAAAGTCTCGTCAAAACAGGTTCACCCCTGTTCCTCCAAAACCATCAAGGACCACATTGACACCCTGGCTCCTTCTCTGGCTGATTTCTGCAACCACTCCTTCACCACTGGAGTCTTCCCCTCCCTCCTGAAGCACTCCCTCGTGCACCCTCTTCTTAAAAAACCCTTTGCCAACCCTTCTTGCCCGGCTGCCTATCCTCCAATCTCCATCACTCCTTTCCTCGGCAAACTCCTGCAAAAACTGGCCATCTCCCAGCTTAATCTTCACACTGAATCTGTTGGTTGTCTCCATGACCATCAGTCTGTCTTCAGAGCTGCCAGAAGCACAGAAAATGCTCTCCTGAACATACATGAAGACCTGCTCTCCAACCTCGATTCCAACTCCCACTGTGTCATCATCTTACTTGATCTCTCTTCTGCCTTTGACACGGTCAACCATGCCATCCTGCTCAACCGTCTCCATGATAGCCTGGGTACACTGATCAGGCCCTGGCTTGGCGGACCTCCTTCCTCTCTGATCGACCCTTCCAGGTCCAACTTGTGTCCTTCCTCTCCTCTAGCTCTATTTCTACCTGTGGTGTTCCCCAGGGGTCTAACCTCTCTCCCTGGCTGTTCAACCAATACCTGGCACTTCTTGCCCACCGCATTGCCACTCTCTGCCCCAACTTTCAGTCCGATGCGGATGACACTCAACTTATTTTCAGGCTCCCCTCTGCCACCTCTTCTCCATCACTCATCTCTTACTGTCTGTCCGCCATCCAGGAGTAGTGTGCCGCCAATGATCTCTGCCTTAATGCCAGTAAGCCTGAGATTCTCCTCATCAGCACACCTGCTCCCTCCTTTCATGTCACTCTCTGGCCGGCCTTTCTTGGCCCTCTTCCTGCTCCCACAAGTGAGGCTAAAAACCACGAGTCATCTTCGACTTCACACTTTCCCTCTCTCCTCACATCTCTGATGTCTCTAAAAAGTCACACTACCAGATGCACCTCCTCAGAGGTATTCTTCCTTTCTTCTCCTTCCCCCAAAAGCTCACTTTCTCCAGAGCTCTGGTTCTCTCTAGGCTTGACTATTGCAACAGCCTCTTCTAAATCTGCCTGCCTCTACTCTCCGCCCTCTGTAACTTATCCAAAAAAGGACTGCGAGACTTGTTCTTGGCCTGAAGCCCAGCGATCGTATCTCTCCAGGACTGAAATCTCTGCACTGGCTCCCAGTGGCGGCGAGGATTAAGTTCAAAACACTCTGCATTGTCCACAAGGCCCTCTGGTGCCTGGGCCTCAATGCCTTCAACATTCTCTTCCTAAATATCTTCCTTCTAGAGCTCTTCGCTGATCTGCCTCCAACTCCCTCAGGGTCAGTCGTTTCTCAAAGCAGCAAGTTGGTGGTAGATCTCTTTCTTCTGCTGGGGCCTCCCTCTGGAACAGTCTCCCTGCCTCTCTGAAGCTTGAGGAGAATCATCTCTGGTTCCGGAAGCACCTCAAGACCTTCCTCTTTGCGTCTGCTTTATCTCCTCCTCTCTCCTGCCGAATCTGAAACTGCACTGGTTACATGGCTATCCTCTGATCTCAGGCCCAGGCCCCCTCCCGCCAGTTGTACACCTGCACTGCCCCCCCGGCAACACTTGCACTCGGAGACTGTTCTGTATCCCTACAGCCTCTACTAGCACTTCACTCCTGATGTCTGCACTTACCCTTGCACTTGCCACCAGCTGGCCGCACTTAATTTATTGTCTTTATCTATTTTACTGTTATCCTATGTACTGCACTGCCCCCTCCCCTTTTCCCCTGCACTTTTCCCCCTTGCCCCTCCCCTGCACTTGCACAATCTCAATGTCACCTGGCCTAGTAGGATCGCTGTCTCTGTCTTCCCTGTTTCCCCTCCCTTGTCTCGTCGCGCCTTGAAACACTTGTGTATAGGCACGTTATAAATGCCATATCATATCATACCATATCATATCATCCCTTAGAAGCACTAAGTCTTTTACAATAGAAGCATTTCTGAGGCCATTCAGGCCAACCATTGCTGATTCCCAAGCTTCCATCTCTTTCGTCAGTTCGAGTGACATCCCCGAGTGAGTTTGAACCTCAGACTTTAGGAGTTCGAACACACTCACTAGTGAGTTTAATACAAAACTCAATGTTGATAGTGTGGACTCATATGGAGCCTTAGTGGGATCTGGGCTTCTTTGATTGCTGTTTTGGGGACTCATGGTACCTCCGTTCCCTTTCAATTCAGATCTTAGAGGAGGGAGATCCTGCGATTCAGTCGTAATGTCTCTGACAACTGGACTCACCCCTTCCATCTTCAGATTCTGAGAGTTGTCCATTATGTCCACTTCTGCATCCACACAGATTGTATCAGTGTTCGAGTGACCCCCAACTCACCCCGTCGCAGGCAACACTCTTGCTCAAAGCCCTTTTCGTGATGACCCCTATTGTTAGCCTCTTTTTAATTGACGAAGTCGATAATGTGTAATCCAAGTTATTCCTCAGAATTTTGGACATGTCATTCGCAGATGGACGTGGACTTGATATCAAAATTTGCATTTGCGTTGGATGTCTGATGTCCAAATCTACTATCCCATCATTCTGTGAGCAATATATTTGAGGGTGACACATGGATCTATTAGAACAATTATATTCCTCGGCACCTGACTCAGGCATCTTGTGCAGTTCTGGAGCCTTAAGGTCATCCCTCCACGTGGCACTTACACTGCCACTACCACTCCTTAAGTTATAACAGGTTGACATCCAACTTGTTTTTACAGCGCACCCAAGTGGACTCTTGCGGGTTCACTGGATTCACTGCTCGACTTCCTGGGTCTATGGGATTGATGGCAGATTATTAGCAGCGCTTTGAAAGTCTTTTGATGATAGCCGTTATTTATATAACACAGCACAATGCGATGATATAACACTTTTATTTATTTTATTTTTTTTATATTCAAAATTAGCTTTTTATTTATTTAGCCAAAATGAATCATAAGTAGAATTTATTCTGTAAAGTGTTTTCTTGGTTTTATAACGGAGCCTGCATTTTGTATGGCAGGTGTATTACCAAATCAAAGAAATGGAAAAGATATAGTAAAAGCAAAAAACAAAACACTGATGAGTTAAAATCACTCATAAACGAGACAATGGGCCTCATTCCGAGGCTGGCGGTAAGGGTTAACGGTCACCGTTAATGGCAACGGTGACCGTTAACACTTACCACCATATTCCGAGTTCCCTTTTGCGGGTTGGCATTTAACGCCTGCTTTTAGCAGGCGTTAAAAATCCAACCCGCAAAGGGACCTTGGAGTAAATTACGGCACCTTAATTTACCGTGCCGTAATTTACTCCTTCCCCATTCCCATTGAGCCCTATGGGGGCAGGAATGGGGATGGGGAACCGGTATGGTGAATGGGGAATTACCGGTCCCTCCAACCTTGGAATGGACCGGTAATTACTCCATTCACCATGCCGGATTTCCATGGAGTAAATAGCTCCATGGTTGCTTACCATGGTGCTCTTTACTCCATGGATAGCGCCATCCTCGGAATGAGGCCCAATAACATTACAAGTGTGGTATCACTCGTAAAAAAGACATTGGGCCTCATTACGACCCAGGCGGTAAGTTACCGCCTGGGCCGTGACTTTACCACCATGGCGTAAACTACGTTTACGCCATGGTGGTTGGCGGACTTACCGCCCCATTCCGAGGTCGGCGGGGCGGTAAGTCCCCAATCCCCATTTACCCTTCCCCATTCCCATTTTTGCCCCATAGGGCATAATGGGAGTGGGGAAGGCGTTAATTACGCCACCGTAAATTACGGTGGCGTAATTAACACCAAGTTCCCTTACCGCCATGGTTTTTTACACCCGCTAGAAGCAGGTGTAAAATCCACCATGGCGGAAAGGGAACTCGTGATTGGCGGTAAGGGGTCGGCGCAGCTAACGATGGCGCTAACCCCTTACCGCCAGGGTCGTAATGATTGGCCCTCATACCGAGTTAGGACTACACCATGGAGTAAATAGCTCCATGGTTGGCAACCATGGAGCTATTTACTCCATGGAATACCGGCATGGTGAATGGAGTAATTACCGGTCCATTCCAAGGTTGGATGGACCGGTAATTCACCATAGCCCTTCCCCATCCCCATTTCTGCCCTCATAGGGCTCAATGGGAATGGGGAAGGAGGTAATTACGGCACCGTAAATTATGGTGCCGTAATTTACTCCAAGGTCACTTTGCGGGTCCCGTAATTTACTCCTGCTAAAAGCAGGAGGTAAAGAGGGACCCGCAAAGGGAACTCGGAATACGGAGGTAAGGGATTACCACCATCGGTGCCCTTACAGGCGCCGGTAATCCCTTACCTCCAACCTCAGAATGACCCCCATTGACATTACAATATACATGAAAAAATGTAAGCCAGTTCTATAGCAGTAAATACTGCTGGGGTTGACCATTATATACATCACATTTCAATATTTCAAATATTTTGTAGGACAACCTTCCTGTAATGTCAAAAAAACGTCCTTCTTGATGCTTTTGAGGTGCACTGCGTATTAAGAGAAAACCTAGTCTTTGGTCTACGTCTAGATATGGATCTAGTGGTGGAGCGGGGCGGGGGTGGTGTGCCCGAAAATTGGAGTGTCCCGTGACGTTTCGGCAAAAAAGCCTTCTTCATCGGCCTTGACCAGGTTTCTCTGGACAAAATATGATGTGGTACAAATTCAGGCGGAAACCAGGCTTCAGTTACAGCAAGCGAGGATCATAGCTTCCTCACAAAGACCAGTGATTCCACAAGGAATATTACAATCCTATAAGGAATGGAAAGACCTTGGAGTGTTTTTTCTTAATTTTGAAAGATTAGCCCATCAATTGAATTGAAACCCAGAATGAAATACCTGCTATCTAGCAACCCTTTTAAAAGGAGAAATTCAAAATTCTTACCAATTTCTTAATCCAGAGAGTATTACTGTCACAACCGCAGGTTCCTGGCGTTTATGGAAGAGGTGTAAATATGGCAGCCGTCCAACTGTGCCGCCACGTTGTGCTCCCAAGCGCTGTTAGCGGTCTAGTCCTTTCCATCATGGCCGCTGCCGAGTGTACTTCCCTGTTTACGCTCAGCGGCTCGGCGCGTTGCACCTTCTGTATCCTCTTCGTTGCTAGCGCTCCACAGTTCTCTCGCTTGGCGGTGTTCCGCTCCTGTCCTATTTTTCCTCTGCTTACCTCTCTCTTTCCGTTGTCTTTTCTTCTTTCTCTTGCCTGCGCCCCGTTATTTCTCTAGGGCGCGTGGATTGTTCGCTTCCCTTCTCCTCTCCTGCCTTGCCTCTTTTGAGTTTCTCTCTCGGGCTCCCCCCCCCTTTTGATTCCATTTTGTGCCGTTCTCTCAACTCGCCTTTACTGAGCCCTACCCGCCGGTATTCCGGTCTCCCATATTCCAGCTGATCTTGGTGTATCCTCTCGTTCCGCTGCATCGGATATCTACACTCCGAAGGGGTTTTTGTGCCGTAAGGCTTTTCCCCTTGCCTCACTTGTCTGTCGCGGGGGGGAGTCACCGCTGATTCGTTCCCAAAGGGTCGCGGTGGCTTCCTCCCGAGGCCGACCCTATCTACACAAGGAGAGGAGGACTTTCACTCGTCGATCCCGCGGAAAGAAATTGGACTTCTCATCTTCATCAGGTGAGGAGGAAGGGGAATTTGCAGACTCTCAGGGTTCGAGTGGGGTGGACAACATAACGGAAAACCCTGTCGATACGCCCACAGCATCAGGCATTGTTGATAATTACCCCCTTTGCTGAAATAAAGGAAGGATTGCTAAAGAAAGTAGGTCAAACCAAAAACTTTTATAAACAGAAACTTTGAAGTATGAAATTGAACCCTGATGATACCCCCATAGATGTGGCTGCTAGAATTCAAAACACATTATCTTTATGGCTGAAAAGAAAACATTAGCAGAGGTAAAAGAAACATTAACCAGAGAACAATTCCTCAATCCTGTACCTCCGTTTTTGCCAAAAGCCATTCTGCAGGTTAACAAACCCAATCTATCCCTGGTCATTGAAACGGCCCACATTCTTTTTGATGCAAGTAAACCTGTATGAAATTTACATAAAACTGAAGACATAAAGAAAGAACCTAAAAGTATACCTCCTTCTCCTCATAGGTCAATCAAATTTTCTTTTTTTTAAACTTATTTTTATTGTTTTCACCATATAAACCAATCACAATATACCAATATTCCCCCGAACGTCCCACCTCCCCCCCTCTCCTGCCCACCCCCTTCCGGAAGAAATTTCAGTGTTCCGTTGTCCTCTGGCTTATCTATGAGGTGAATATGTCCATTATTTTAATGTTATGTGGGCACCATTGCACCATGTAGTCCGATTGCAGGTATTCTAGCACCCCCCCCCCATTCTTTCAGGAAGGAGTCCTGAGTTCCCTGAAGGTTATGCGTGATTTTTTCCATGGTAATTTGCGACCAGACCTTTTGTAGCCATGTGTATATCAGTGGTGGGTCTTGCTACTTCCAGCTCTGTGCTGTTGTGGTCCATGCCGCTAGGACCAGGCCCATGAAACTTCTCTGTTTTGCGCCTTGGTGTATTTTCGGGTTTGTTGGTCTTGCAGTCCGCACAGCCACACCTTCTCCCCTACCAGATCCGCCTCTGGGAATATCTTTTTCATTCCTGAGATCAATTCTGTCCAGAAGCTTCTGACCCTATGACAGTCCCACCAGATGTGTCTCCAGGTGCCTGGTTCTGTGCAGCCTCTCCAGCATCGGCTTGGAGTATTTGGATGCATGCTTTTGAGGCTGTCTGGTGTGTAATGCAATTGTGTGACTATTTTTATCCACATTTCCCTGGTCTGGGCTGCTCTTGTTAGTTTGGGGATATCAGCCCAGAGCGCCTGCCATTGGTGGTTCGTAGTTTCTTCCCCCAGAGTTTTTTCCCATTTTTTCATGTAGGCCCATTTTACACCTTCTTCCTGTTTGTTTATGAAGTTGTATAGTGTGGAGACTAGCTTCTTGTCTCCTGTATTGGTAAGGAGGAATTTTTCAAAAGTAGTCAGTCCCCTGGTCGCCGCCTGGATCATCTCCGTCATTGTTAGACAGTGTCTGAGCTGTTCATATTTGTACCTGTCTGCACTCGTTAGGTTCCACATGGTCTTGCATTCTGCGTAAGATCTTATTTCATTGTCCTGAAACATTTCCACGATTTTCCTGCACCCTGCCTCTTCCCATTTTTCGAAAGCCCCGTGTTCTAGTCCCGGTGGGAACTGTGGGTTCCTGCAAATCGGTGTGAATGGGGCGGTTGTCGTGGTTATGTTTCCTTTCCACGTTTGCTCGTCCCAGGCATTCAGTGTAGCTTTCATGATTTCGCTAATTCAAAGGTTTGGGTGTCTATGTTGCTTGAGTTTCCATAAGAGATCTTCTAGGGGGTCTCTTGCTACCACCCTATCCTGCGTCACCCAGATCGTTCTTTGGTTGTCACCCAGCCATTCTATCAGGACCCAGAGTTGCGCTGCGTGGTAATAGTTTCTGAAGTGTGGGAGTGCAAGTCCCCCCTCTCTGACGTGGGTCGTGAGGACTGCTCTGGCAACTCTTGGGGGTTTCCTATTCCATATGAACTGTGAGACCGTCCTTGCCAGCTCTTTAAAGAACGAGTTTGGGATTAAAATCGGAAGGGCATGGAAATAATATAACAGTTTAGGGAGTGAGTTAATTTTCACCGATTGTATTCTCCCTCACCATGAGATATTTAGCGGGCACCAGCGCTCCATATGTTTTTTTACTGTGGTTAGTAGAGGGGGGTAATTCCGTTTGTAAAGCGCATCTACTTTTTGTGTAAGTGTTATGCCCAGGTATTTTATGCCTTCTTCCACTATTTTTATACCTAATGATCCCGCCCCCCTTTCCAGGGGTTCTCTATTCCCTGCTAAGTGTAGGATCTCTGATTTATTCTTATTTATTTTCAGGCCCGAGATGTCCCCAAATTACTCCAAAACCTGTACCGCACAAGGGAGCGCGTTCATAGGTTCCTCTAGCGCTAATAGCATATCGTCTGCGTAAGCTATCACCTTATGTTGTCTGCCCGCCATCTCTATCCCCTTAATTTGGGTACATTCCCTTATTTTGATTAAGAGCGGCTCCAGGAAGATTGCGTACAAGAGGGGGGAAAGTGGGCAGCCCTGTTTCGGCCCCCTAGTAATCATTACCCTCTCTGTGACTGCCCCATTGACCGCTATTCTTATCGAGGGGGAGGCGTAGTTGGCTTTGACCATGTTTATAAAGTGGTTCCCAAATCCCATGTGTTCCAGGGTTTTAAAGAGTATGGACCATTCGACCCTGTCAAAAGCCTTTTCGGCTTCGAGTGATAGAAGAATTGCTGGGGTATGGGTGATGTTAATTTTTTCTATTAGGTGTATTAGTCTTCTGAGGTTATCGTGAGTTTGCCTCCCAGGGATGGAACCGGATTGATCCGGGTTTATCAAAGAGGGCAGTAACGGGGAAAGCCTTGCAGCTAGAATTCTCGTGTATATCTTAGAGTCCAGATTTATCAGTGCGATTGGTCGGTACGAGGCGGGGAGGGAGGGGTCTTTCCCTTGTTTATGAAATACCAGAACCTTTGCCTCGTTCATGGATGGGGTTACATTTCCGTTGTCTTTAAAAGAGTTTAACACTTTTGGAATGGCAGCCTGCAACCCGCTGCCACAACCGCACCCACATCCCTGCACCCCTTCCATAGTTGTTATAGCACCGGGCTCCTGATTTTTAGGATGTTTTCGATATGTTCACTGAGGAACACGCAGTATGTTGTGCGCGGTACACCGATAATCAAAGAAGTAAAACAGATTGCAACTCCTTTACGACCGCTTACTGCTTCCCAGAGTTGACATGCGCCACAGGCTGTAGGCTGCAGGGTGCGGGCACGGGGGGCGTGCCTTCCACATACAGATGGAGTGTTGTCCTTTCAGTTCCCTTGGGTCCAACGGGAACACACAGCAACACACTCGCCGCACACGCTTCGCTCTTGCTTCCAGTGGGGGATTTTGAATGAATATGAACACTGCCTTCCAGTAAACAGTAAAGAAACACTGGTGTCCAAGATAGTGTCACCATGGCAACACTCTAGCGCCGATTTTAAATTTGTAAATATAATCGCCATGTTACAGCTCTTCAATACCCTTTTTTATTTGCTTGATCCTTCATTGAAAGCACCACTTCTTTTTAACTTGCTTTTGCACTCCGGAACTACATTACCCAACTTTATTGTAGTCCGTGTGCATTTATAGCTGCTGACCCGTCCGTAAGCACCGATGCGTGATGTCAAGCCCGGTTTGTACTGGTATAATAGGGACTCCAGTTACTTCTGTGCACTATTTGCTTTATATTTGTTTGAAACCTGCCCTATTACGTTTTCTAGGCCTTACTTTTAATCACTTGCTTATTAGATTCTTGAATACTTCCTATTTTAAAACTTGTGCAATTTTAAATTTGTAAAGAAAGTTGCTGTGTTACAGCTCTTAAATACTTGATCGATCCTTCATTGAAAGCATCAATTCTTTTAACTTGTTTTTGCACTCCGGAACTACATCACCCAGCTGTATTGTAGTCCGTGTGCACTTATATCGGCTGGCCGGTGCGTGATGTCAAGCCCGGTCTGTTCCTGTATAAAAGGGATTCCAGTTACTTCTGTGCACTATTTACATTATATTTGTTTGAAACCTGCCCTATTATATTTTCTAGAACTTTGTTTTTAATTACTTGCTTATTGTGTTGTTTATTACTTTCTATCTTAAAACTTGTGCAATTTAAAATTTGTAAAGAAAATCGCTGTGTTACAGCTCTTAAATACCATTTTTATTTTCTCGATCATTCATTGAAAGCAACACTTCCTTTTTACTTGATTTTTCACTCTGGAAGGGAGTAGTTTCTTACCTGTAACTCCATTTCTAAAGCGTTGGTATCTTTCATGGATTCACATTTTTTGAATATTCCCCGTCGTCAGGCCGGCAACCCTCGGTATATTTATTAAAATGTTTTCCATTGGAAAAAACTCGACACTTTTGTGTCCTATCAATGTCCTTTTGGGACGCTTACGCATGACCCATTAGGACGTAAGGTATAAATAGCCCCGTCCCCGTGGCCCCTTTCAGATTTTAACCCCCCAAAGTAGAGGCAATACCAAGTTTGCATTCAGGGGAAGCCGGCGGGCGCATGTGAATCCATGAAAGATAGCAACGCTGGAGAAATGGAGTTACAGGTAAGAAACTACTCCCTTCTCCAGCATTGGATCTTTCATGGATTCACATGCTTAGAATAGATTACACAGCAGTATCCTTGTACCTGGAGGCGTGTAATGCAAACCAATACCACAGGAACGCAACATGCAATCAGCAAGAAAGGCCAACAACCATGGTACATTGAAAGGGATACCCCGTCTGTGGGGGCTTACCTTACTGAAACACTTGTTGCAGGACCGCCCATCCCATCTACACATCTGCTGCATGCTGTTGCTCCAGCCAATAATGCCAAGTAAATGTATGCGGCACCGACCAGGAGGCCACCTGACATATGTCCACCAGCGGGATTGCTGACTACAATGCCGCCGATGACATGGTGGATCTTGTCGAGTGAGCCTTTGAACGCCTTTCCAGAGGCTTCCCTGCTTTAGAGTGACAGAAGGCAATAGCTGACGAAACCCAGTGGGCTAGTCCTTGTTTGGAGATTGGTCTTCCCTTTACAGAGGGTCCATAAGCTATGAACAGTTGTCTTGTACGCCTGAATTCTTGAGTACGTCTCAGATAAAACTTCAATGCTCTTTTAACGTCCAACGTATGGAGAGCTTTCTCTGCGAAAGAAGAAGCTGCAGCGAAGAATGCTGGTAGCACAATCGAAGAGTGCTTATGGAATGTAGTTGGCACCTTCGGGATAAAATGAGGGTTAGTTGCTAACACCACCTTGCTCTTGAAGAAACGTTAAGTATGGGGGATCAATTACCAGCGCTTGGAGCTCCAACAGTCTTCTTGCTGAAGTAATGGATACCAAGAAGGCCATTTTCCACAACAAAAATTTGAGGGGTGACGACGACATAGGCTCGAACGGTGCCTTCATTAGCCCTGATAGTACCAGATTGAGACTCCAACTAGGAGGGAACTTTTTGGCCGGAGGAAAAGTCCGAAATAAACCTCTCAGTAAATGCTTGACTAGTCGATCACTGAACAACAGAGTCGAGTGCCTCTTTCGAGTAAACCTTGAAATGGCTGCCAAGTGAACTTTTATGGAGGAGAAAGACAAACCTCTTTTCGTCAAGTGTAGTAAATAAGGCAGCATTTGCTCCGATGAAATGTTTAAAGGGTCCACCCCCGGTTGATCCCTACACCACCCACAGAATCTCTTCCACTTACATGCGTATGAACAATTCGTGGACGGAGCCCTAGCTGCCTCTAAAATGCGGCGACAACCTGAAGAAATGTTCAGCGCCCCAAATTCGGAGCAGTCAGGAGCCAAGCCGTCAGGCTGAGGGAGCCTGGGTCGTGATGCCAAACTGCTCCCTTGTCTTGGAATAGAAGGTCTGGCGTCACTTGAAATCTCATTGGCTCTGCCACGGACAGTTGGAGCAGGTCCGAAAACCATGGCTGCCTCGCCCAGCGAGGAGCAATTAGAATCACACGGCATGGAAATTTGTGAATCCACTGGAGGGTCCGTCGAATGAGCGGAAACGGAGGGAACGCGAACCTGACCATCCACGGGAAGAAGAACACATCCCCCAGCGAATTGGGCTGCGGCCATCTGCTGGCGAATTGCTTGCACTTTTTTTTTTTTTTAATTTGGTTTTATTGATTTTGAAACAAAAATAAACAGAAAAACAAAAAAAAGAACAAAAGATTCAAACGTTTCACTTGTTACAACTCTGTTAGCATGTGGTTACATCAAAAGAGCAAAACTAGAGTCTCATTATACAGTTGATCATCCTTGCGTTCGTTTCGGATCTCTAGTAGTAACAATCAGAATAACATTCTCCATACCCACCCCCCTCCCTCCCCGTGGTTGGGCAGACATCATTGCGGCATCTTTTCTCTGTTGACATGTTCATTGCGGGTAATGTTCGGTTCACTATTATGAGGTTTCCTTGATTCATGGGTCTTAGCTGGCTTGCATTTAATGTTTTGGAATTCTTGGTTTATTTAAGATCATGTAGTGTTTTCGGGTTGGGAGTCCATCGTCTCAGAGAGGTGTGTGCTTCGAAACTCCGACCATAAGGTCTCGCATTGCGGTGCTTTGTTATGCAGGGAAGCCGTGATCAATTCCATTGTATAAATGTTGGTTGATAAATTGATCCATTCCTTTTTACTTGGAACCTTTTTGGATTTCCATTTTGTTACTAGCAGCGCACTGGCTGCTAATAATAAGTGTGGGGCAAGACCCCTAAGTCTAGTCCATTCGTCCTCGTTTTTTTCCTTTCCGATGAGAACCAAACGTGGATCAGCGTCTCTCTGTATGCCATCTATGTCCTTAATCCATGCCAGGACTTCCTCCCAGAATACTCTAATGCGTGGGCAGCTCCAGCACATGTGCCAGTAGTCGGCAGTTTCTCCACATTCTCGCCAACATTTCGGGCTCGGAGTCTGAAACATCTTGGACAATTTGAGTGGGTCGTATTGCCATCTATGTAGGATTTTGTTGGCGTGTGATTTATATTGGCTGGATAAGGACGTCTTGGATGCGTTTTTGCATATAATTTCCCATTGTTCTGGGTCTATCTCCTCTCCTAAGTCTCTCCCCCATCTGCTTCTTAGATGTTCCGTGGACCCGGTGCCTGCTTCGATAAGTTCCTTGTCCATAGCCGATATCAAACCCTTCATTTCAGACTTAGAATCCAAGAGTTGTTCGAATGGTGTGAGTTCTCTCTGCAGTTTTTCTTTCCATGTGGATTTTGTGAGGACTCCTTTTATCTAGATGTATTGGAAGGTGGACAGTGGGCCTATCCCTAGGGAATCAGTTAGGTCTGGGAGAGTAATGAATTTGTCCTTCTGCTGGAGTTGCCCTACCCTTTTGCGTCCCGCCTCGTACCAGGATGGGAATCTCCCTACCTCAGGTATGTGATCGTTTATGCCAGGGGACCATAAGTGGCTAAGTGGGGACGGCCAGGTGGTGATCTTGTTCATTGCTTTGCTTTGTTGCCAGATGTTCCAGATGGTACTCAATATCGGGTGGCCCTTAATTTTCCGTTGTATCCTTTTGTGAGGGGTCCATAGCCCTTCTGACACAGTGGCCGGCAAGAAGTAATGGTTGTCCATGTGGACCCATTGTAGATGGTTGTGTTCACGTAAGTGTGGGATAAGGATGCGTAGATGTGAGGCTTTGTAGTATGTTCGCAGGTCGGGGAGACCTGGCCCTCCTTTGTCTTTGGAAAGCGTCAGAGTATTGAATGCAATCCTTGCCTTTTTCCCTGCCATAGGAACCTAAGCATAAGTTTTTTAGCTTCGTCAAAAAACGCATTTGGTATCTCGATAGGTATCATCTGGAAGGGGTACAGGAATCGGGGGAGGCATACCATTTTAATGGCGTTAATCCGTCCTAACCACGAAATCGTGAGTTTGTCCCACCTGTTCAGATCGGCCGAGAAGCTCTGGAGGAGGGGAGGAAAGTTGGCTTCGTATAGGTCCTTTATGTTTTTAGTGATCTGGATGCCTAAATATTTAAAGGCAGAGTGTTCGAGTTTGAGGCCTAAGGGCAAGAACTTGCTTTTGTTTTCCTCTTTTGTTCCTTGCAAAGGGAACAATATTGATTTAGTCTTGTTCACCTTAAACCCAGAGAATTTACCATATTTCTCTAATAGTTGGAGAGCATGAGGGACAGATACAGAGGGGCTGGTAATGTGTAGAAGTATGTCATCAGCATAAAGTGCTATCTTATATTCTTTTGTTCCCAATCGCATGCCTTCTATTCTGGAGTCGGATCGTATCTTTTGGGCCAGGGGTTCTAGGGAGAGTGCAAAAAGTATAGCTGAGAGGGGGCACCCCTGTCTAGTACCACATCCCATGCCAAACCATCTGGAGTATTCCCCATTAACAGAGATAGATGCCGTTGGGGATGTGTATATTGCTTGTATCCCTTTCCTAAATCTCGGCCCTATCCCCACCTTGCGAAGGACTGCCCTCAAGAATTCTCACTCCACTCTATCAAACGCCTTTTCTGCATCTATTGACAGTAGGGCAGGGTCACTTGGTAGGTCTGGTGATGCATGGATGAGATGAAGAGTTTTACGCATGGTATCAGCCCCTTGCCTACCCAGTATAAATCCGACTTAGTCATTGTGTATGAGGTGAGGGATCAGTACTTCTAATCGAGCGGCTAGTACCCTGGTGTAAATTGTTGCGTCCAAGTGGAGCAATGAAATTGGGCGGTATGAAGCACAAAGTTTGGGGTTCCTTCCCTCCTTTGGGATCACTGTTATTAGCGCCTTCGTAAAGGAGTCGGGGGCCGTCCCTGTTTCTAATATCTCATTAAAGAGCTCTGTCAGGAATGGTGTCAGTTGGTTGCTGAAGGTTTTGTAAAACCCAGCGGTATAACCGTCCTCTCCGGGGGATTTACCTATAGTTAGTCTTTTAATTGCCTCTTGGACCTCAGGTTCAGATATCAGGGATTCTAAGAGCTCAGTTTCGGCATACGAGATTTTGGGCATATCTATCTGGGAGAGATAGTGTTCTGTACCTGATTCCCCTGGAGTCACTTCGGAGGTGTACAACGCCTCGTAAAAGTTGGCAAAACTCTCTGGGATAGTGTGGGGGGTTGGGGGGTTCGTAGGGTTATCTTCAATTATCTCTTTGACTTTCCGTTCTGCCCTTTGTTCTCTGAGTCTGGCTGCCAATAGTGTGTCGGCCTTGTCCCCTTCTTATAGAATTTCTGTTTGAGGAATCAGAGTTTGTGTGCTATTTGTTCGTGCTCCAATAGTTTTAGCTCTTCCCTTTTAAGTTGTGCCATGTTGATGTTGTCGCAGTCCGTGCTCAGGTGTTCTCTGTTCTCGCTCTCCAGTTGGCATATTTCAGACCTAAGTCTGTGCTCAATGATCTTTCTCTCTCTTTTTTTGGTAGATCCTTCTCGTATCAGGATGCCTCTCCAGGTGGCTTTTGCCACCTCCCATACTATCTGCTTGGAGACTTCTCCATTGTTGTTTAGTTTGAAGTATTCCTCGATTTCAGTTGCCATTTCAACTTTAAATACTGCATCTTTCAGCAGGCTTTCATTACAGCGCCACTTCCCTCCTGAAACAGGTAAGTCTGCCCACCTTATATCTGCCAGGACCATGTCATGGTCCGACCATGTTATCGGAATTATTTCTGATAGCGTTGTGGTGTCAAGGAGGTCCTTGGTGAGGTACAGGTAATCAATCCTGGTGTATGTTTTGTGCGGATTGGAGTAAAATGTGTAACCCCTTTCATCAGGATGTTTAATTCTCCACGCATCTTGTAGATCATATATCTCCATTATGTCTGAAAGTCCAGTGCGTTCACTTCTCATTTGGCTTCTTATCTCGGGGTTGCCCTGTTCCCAGTCTTTGGTGGGTCTGCCCACTGGTTAAAGTCTCCTCCAAGAACAACCTGGCCGGATACTTCCAACATTATTTTGGGTATTGTCTTTTCTAGGAACTTGGCTTGTCCTGCATTGGGAGAGTATATTGCTGTGACTGTTACTTTGACTTTTGCGATTGTCCCAGATATCAGGAGAGCCCGCCCGCTTACATCAGACCAGGTCTTTTCCACTTCAAAGTTGATTCCTTTCTTGATCAGGATTCCGACCCTGCCTTTCCCGGGTCGGTGGACCCGGGCCCCAGAAATCCTTTCCCCCTCTTTTTCCAAGTATTCCTCTCTCCTCCCCCTTGGCAAACTTTGTCTCTTGTAGAAGGAGAATGTCTATTTGAGATCTACGGAATTCCCTCGCCACTAGTGATCTCTTGGTCGGTGACTTGAGGCCTTTCACGTTAAGTGTTACTATCCTTAGGCACTCCCTACCCTGCTGCTCTTCAATTAGTGCCATTATTACAGTATTTCAGTTGTGGATTCGAGACCCATGTGAAGTATGTATATTGGTCATAGGGACTCATGTCGTCTTGAGTGATCCTTCGTGTTGCCAGTATTGCTTCATCCTCTGTACATTTCTTGTCTGCCCCGCCCCCCCACCCTCCACCCTTCCCACATTGACGACGTCCGTGCAGACCCAGGTGAAAACGCTGGTCCCGCATCGAACCACCTTTAGGGACCGTCGCCTCGGGTCCCCAAGACTATTATAACATCATAATCTTGATTGAGCCCCCCTTCACCCCCCATCTTTGTGTACATGGTCTGGATCTTTTTTTGACCCTAGATATCCTTACACAGTTCAGGCCATGGACATATGTATTAAAGTATATGTCGTCTTACCAGTGTTGTAGTTCATCAATTCTCCCCCCCTGGGGGGGGTATTACCTCTCCGAAATGTCCTTGATCCCTTGACACTTTTCCTTCTGGGGCCCTGTATACGCCATCCTCTTTATTCATAGCGTGGGTCTCCCCGATCATGTTCCTCTTCGCTTGATCCAAGGAGTTCGGAGATGTACGCCTTGATCTCCCCTTCAGAGCTCAGCTTGATTTTGTTTCCGTTATATTCAAAGGACATAGAGAAGGGGTACCCCCACCTGTATCTTATGTTCTTTTCTTTCAGATGTTTGGTGATAGGCCCGCACGTGCGTCGGAGTGCCAGGGTCATGGATGATAGGTCCTGGTATATCGAGATTCGGGATCCTTGGAGGGTTATTGAGTCGCTACCTCTTGCTATCTTGAGGATCCATGTTTTGTCCTGAAAGCGGTGGAATCGAGCGAGGACAGATCTCGGTCCGCCTGGGGGCCCTCCGGCTCTGTGTATCCTCTCTGTCTTAGGTTCATCAACTGTATCGTCGGCAACTAAGAGTTTGATGATGTCGTGCAGGGTATTCTTCAGATCGCTCTTTGTTTCCCCTTCTCGTTCCGGGATTCCGAAAATCCTCAGATTATTCCACCTCTCCCGGTTTTCCAAGTCATCAAGCTTGAATTTGAAGCTCTCCTCTCGTTGCTCCAGTTCGGTCATCCATTGGTCGAGTTGCGCTTCATGGACGCTTGATTATTCTCGACCCCTTCGAGCCTCTCCTCCATGGTATCTAGACGTTGGGTAATCTTGTCAATTTTGGAGCCAATGCTGGCACCCATATTCTTTATTTTGCCCAGCAAGGCGGCAATGTCCCCTTTGGTAGCTGCTGATTCACTCTCTGAGGGATTTGGGTTCGCCATGGTATGGGCACAGTTTTCGGCAGAAGTCGAGACATAGGAGAATGTGGCTAGTTTCTCCCTAATGTCCATTGGTTCTCCCAAAGTTCCTTAGTATCACCAATGCTGTTCGATGGGGAGACGGAGTCGGGGTCAGAGGAGGCACACACCCCTGGATCGGGGGCCCTACCCTCTGCACTACGACGTCAGTGTTCTCCGTAAATTAGGCGTTTGCTGATATGCCCAGGGTGCGGGTTCAGTAATGTGCATGGGTTACCCAGAGTGCGCTTGGGGTGATTTCTTCTTGTGCAAGGCGAAACATTTAGGGCGCGAGGGGTCCGAGCCACTGCTGCGTGGTGATGCTGCCGTTGTTCACGGGGTAGATGGGATGGGCGGGCCTACCGTCTCCCCGCTCAGCGCTGTTCCAGGGCCTAGCCTAGCCCGGTCTTGCTCTTCGGAAACTCTGCTGACTCGACCGAGGCTGACCCGCTCCTTTCGTGGCGTGGGACGTCGCCGGGAGTGCGAATTCCGTGGTCAGGGTTCTAGGTCTTTCAGGCGTCCTTCGTTCGGCAGGCCTAGGGTCTGCTTCCGACTGTTGGGCTGTTCCTTGCGAGCAGGCCGCGGAGCCATTACCTGTGGCGACTTTTTGATGGACGTGTATCTCCGGTTTACAGGGGTCGTTTTCGATCGGGTTTTCGACCAAACAGGGGGGGGGCTCTCTGCTGGCAGCACATCGACGTAGAATCTTGAGGGGGTCGTCAAAGTGGGGGCTCAATCCCTCTTTGGGACCCAAAGTGGCGGAGCTCACGCGAAGTCAGACCACATCCGCGCGCCCCCTGGTGGCCAGTCCTTTGCTTGCACTTTTTGTTCTCCTGGGTTGCAAAGAGATCCAGAGAAGGACGATCCCATTTCCTGAAGATGCTCAATACTTGCTGATCGTTCAGCTCCCACTCGTGGAGTTGGTTCATCGCCCCGCTGAGAGAGTCTGCCTGTACATTGTTCACCGCTGGTAGGTGAAACGCCACTATGTTTATGTCTTGTTCGAGGGCCCAATGCCATAGTTCCTGAGCCTCGCTCGAGAGCATTCTGGAATGAGTGCCCCCTTGTTTCCTGATGTAGAACATCGTGGTCGTATTGTCCGTTAATACTCTCACGACCGACCCTCGTATGCGCGGCAAAAAGGACTTCAGAGCCCAACAGCTGCTCTTAGTTCCAGCACATTGATGTGAAGGGTCGATTCTCCTGGGGACCATCGACCTTGAACTTGTAAGGATCCCAGATGTGCTCCCCATCCTGTTTGAGAGGCATCCGTCACAATTGTTGATTGAAATTTCGGCTCTAACAGAGGCATCCATCTTGCCAGATTGTCTGAGAGTTGCCACCACCGAAGAGCTTGTAGAAGCTCGCTGTTGATCATCAACTTGTCGGACCACAATCCGCGACTTTGAGACCATCGGTCCGCCAGAAATTCTTGTATTGGCCTCATGAAGAGACAACAGTTCTTCACTAGCGGGATACATGACGCCATGGCTCCCAGAAGTGACATGTATCTTCTGACTGACACTCTGGTTCCAGCTCTCCACTCCTCTGCTTTTTGTTTGAGTTTTTGAACTCTCTCTATAGAAGGTTTCAGCAGTCCTGACTGAATCTGGAACTCCGCGCCCAAAAACACCAAGCTCCTGCAGGGAGACAGAAAGGATTTTTTGAAGTTGACTGCAAAGCCCAACCATTGTAGTGGCTGCATGGTAACGTCTAGGCTTGCTTGCACCACTGCCGGCGACGAGCCCCTTATCAGCCAGTCGTCCAGGTAAGGGTAGACGTGATGACCTTTTCTTCATAGCCATGCTGCCACCGGAGCCAAACATTTTATAAATGTCCTGGGAGACGATTTTAGACCGAATGGGAGCACTTTGAACTGGTAATGACTCTGACCCACCACGAACCTCAGGAATTTTCTGTGTCGTCAACGCATGGGTATGTGGAAATATGCGTCTTGTAAGTCCAACAACGCCAGAAAATCCCCCGGTTGTATCGACCGGATGACATCCTGAAGCGCAAGCAACTTGCCGTTGGGATTTTTGACCACGGAGTAACGGGAGTAGACCCCAAGGCCTCTCTCGGCCACCGGAACCAATTCTATAGCCCCTTTTTGCAGCATAAGCACAACCTCCTGCTGTAATATGTGAAGATGGGGTTGGGCCGAATACACAGGTGGAATGGGAGATGGCATGATCTTGAACTGCAATGAGTGGCCTAGTTTCACTGTGTCCAACACCCAACGGTCCGATGTTATCCTTTCCCATTCGTCGACGCGATGGGACACTCTGCCTCATTGGACGTCTTGAAGATTGTCATTGCTGAGATTTTGATTGCTTACTTTTGGTAGACGAAGACTGTCCTCCTCTCCTTCTAGAAGTCTGGCAATCCCGGCTTCTCCATGTCGCCTGGACAGCTTGCCTGTATCCTTGGGAGGAGTATGTCGATCTATTGAAATTCCGATCCCTGGATGCAGCGAATCGAGAATTCCCCGAAGCTCTGCGGAAGGGGCGAAAAGGCCGAAATGCTCGTCCACATTTTAATGCCCCCAATGATCTTGCAGTATCTGAATCCTCCTTCATGCCTTTGATGGCGTTGTCTACCTTTTCCCCAGATAACTGCTCACCTTCACAGGGCATGTCTAGCACTTTATACTGGACTTCCGGCCTAAAGTCTGTACATTTTAACCAGGCCTGTCTTCTTAGTAGCTCTCCATTATTTATTTGTTTGAGTCCCGACTCCGCCAAATCGACAGCAATGTTGATAGAATAGTTTGATGCCTCTGCCCCTTCATGCACCAGTAACATGGCTGTCTTCCTGTGCTCTTCGGGCAGGTGTTCCAAGATGGGGGCCAAGCAATGCCACATTTCACGGTCGTATTGTGCCATAATAGCTAACAAGTTAGCCGCCTTGACCGTCATCGCTCCCACTGCCAAGACTTTCTTACTAAAGGCATCCTGCCTTCTAGCTTCACTGTCCGGAGGTGTTGTGCACTTGTGTTGTGATCTAACTTTTCTGCTAGCTGCCGCTGACACTACCGATTCCGGAGAGGGCTGTGCGGTCAAACACTTAGGTGTAGAGCCCGGGGCTTTAAATTTCTTTTATAACCTGCCCTTGATTGCAGGCTGCAAAAATGGATGGCGCATGGTACGTAAGCCTTCCTGCCAAACGTGGTCCAGAATCGGAACCGAGAAGATTGACTTTCTCCTCTTCCTCATATGTTCAAATAAGATGCATTCCTTCCGTTCTTCCTCTGCGGTCATACCAAATTCAATACAGGCTTTCACCATCATCGCATGCAGGGCCCCGATGTCATCTGGAGGTGACAGTTGTGCCGGGCTTCTAGGAGTTTCTACTTCTTCATCCGTAGGGTCTCTCGACGGCGACGATGAAATGTCTGAGATGGAGTCTCTAGGATCTTGACCTGACTCAGAGTCCTATAATTCACCTTCCTCTAGGTGTGAGCGGGAGGGTTCTTCGCTGACCGGACGCGAGACCGGTAACTCAGCTGTTGACGTTGACCGTGGAACGGGACCTGCCGCGTCGCCGACAGGTATCGCTCGAGGTTCACCCATGGGAGGCAACCTTGCATCCAACTGGCTTAAGAGGGAGTGCAGTGTAGACAAAACTTGTAAAGACAACATCGACTGCGGATTTAGCAGAGAAGATGTAGGGGGGGCATTTTGAATCCCTGAGGTCGTCGACGGGCCAACGTCCTGTAAGCCGAGATCTGTTGGATGAACAACTGTTCCCGTTCCTCCTCGATCGACGACACAGAGAAAGCCAATTCCTGCTGTAATAGGGTGTCCGGCAGAACTGTGTCCTACACCGCCGGTTTCCAAACCGCTGGAGGATCACCCGTCGACAATGAAAACCTAGGAGGTTCCACTTCCCCCTTGTCGATCGTCACCACCGGGGTGGACGAGGCCACTGCAGGTATTGACTGTGCGGACGGTAATGAAGCCGTCGACGACGGGAGTCTCGTTGACGCAGTGGTAGTTGTGGCGCAGACTCTTTAGGCAATCCCGTCCTTTTGGAGTTTCTAGGCCGGTGCTTTGAAGATTCTCTACTCGAGGAAGACCTATGATGGTCTCCTGAGGAGGAGCGCCTTAAAGGGTCTTTCCTATCCTTTTTTGAAGTAGATGAAGACAAAGATTTTTCTTGCTTACGGCCCTGGTCCACACGACCATGTTTTGACGATGAAGGGGCATCTTTCGCCAGATGTTTCCCCGAAGAGGAACAACTCTTCTCCTTAGGCCGTGGCTTCTTTGCCAGAGGCTCCGCCGAAACAGAGCGGCGAAGAACTACAGGGGACTTAGGTCTGTTCGATGCCAGACTGCGCACCGATCCTACTCAGATGGAGGGTAGGCCCCCTCGTTCAGCCACATTATTCGACGATGACTGCGGTCCTTAAACGTCTTTTGCGAGAACCCCTTGCAGATATCACAGTTGTCCGCATAGTGATGAGGGTAAAGACAATAAAGGCAATCCATGTGCCCATCCCCTTCATAAACTTTCTTCATTCCACACATGGCACACGGGCGGAACAACGCCTTCCCCTACATTGGGAAAGAAAATACAACCTAACAAAGTGTAGAAAACACGAGGTGATCCCGACTACTTTGGAGACGGTTGAAATTTGAAGGGAGCCGCGGGGACGGGGCTATTTATACCTTACGTCCTATTGGGTCATGCGTAAGCGTCCCAAAAGGCCGTCGATAGGACACAAAAGTGTCGAGTTTTTTCCAATGGAAACATTTTAATAAATATACCGAGGGTTCCCGGCCTGACGACGGGGAATACTCTAAGCATGTGAATCCATGAAAGATCCAATGCTGGAGAACTATATTACCCAGCTGTATTGTGTTCCATGTGCATTCATATCTCCTGGCCGGCCCGTGAGCACCAGTGTGTGACGTCAAGTCAGACTGTGCTGTTATAAAAGGGACTCCAGCTACTTCTGTGCACCATTTGATTTATATTTGTTTGCACTATTACGTTTTCTAGACTTCTGTTTTTAATTACTTGCTTATTGTGTTGTTAGTTAGTTTCTTTCTTAAAACTTGTGCAATTTTAAATTTGTAAAGAAAATCACTGTTTTACAGCTCTTAAATACCTTTTTTATTTGCTTGATCCTTCATTGAAAGCACCACTTCCTTTTAACTTGCTTTTGCACTCCAGAACTACATTACCCAGCTATATTGTAGTCTGTGTAGAGTCATATCTGCTGACCGGTGCGTCAGCGCCGGTGCATGACATCAAGCACGGTCTGTGCCGGTCCGTGCTGTACAGGCTGTTGGGCTGTGGAGCGAGCAGGTACTCTGTCATTTTGTATTAATATTATACTATTAACTTTCTCTACAGGTATCCTTTACATGCTATAGAAATAGCTAAAGCTAAATCTAATCACTGCTCTGCGCGGTATACAGAAAATATGTCTCGCACCCTCCCTGCTCTGAATAGAAATACAGTAATTTAAAAAATGCACAAT
Organism: Ambystoma mexicanum; assembly: GCF_040938575.1. Taxonomy (NCBI): domain Eukaryota; kingdom Metazoa; phylum Chordata; class Amphibia; order Caudata; family Ambystomatidae; genus Ambystoma; species Ambystoma mexicanum. The sequence continues at coordinate 574,468,463 of NC_090926.1, read as the reverse complement.
AATAGGGCTATTATACCATAAATTCAGTGATGATTGATATACTACCCTCTCTCTCCCCTACACAAGGTCAGGCTATATGTGGAGACATGAACAATTTAGCTCCTCAGGAAAGTCAACATATGGCTAGCCAAAATCTCCCCTCTGGCTTGATGATTACTCAGATGTATGTTGTATCAGCAGCTGGTGATATTTCCCTCATCATATCCACTAATTACAAGTTTAAGTTAGCACTTCTGAACACCCACTCTATCATCAAACCTGCCACTGAGGTGACAGACTTATTGACTATACACAATCTTGATATAATCAGTCTTAGAGAAACCTGGTTAAATGCAACAATTAATCATGCTGCACTAATAGCAACACCAGCAGGTTACAAAATCATACAATCCGACTGTGAAAAGGGCAGAGGAGTTGCTGTGATTTCAAAAGACCATCTTAAAAATCATGTTCTGAATATTATCAATCTCAATGGCTGTGAACACCGGTTTATTAAAATGTCAATTGATAATACCACCACTATCAATTTAATAATTATTTACTGGCCACCGTCCAGCAGGCCTTTATTTGAAGAGCCATTATTGACATTGCTCGGAAATCTCACTAAACCCACTTCTCACACTATAGTCTTAGGTGATTTTAAGATCTGGGACAATTACTGCACAGACTCTGTTGTTGTATCTTTTATCACGTCTCTGCAGGTCATTGGTCTCCAGCAACATATAAATAATCCTATCCCTAAGGATGGCCATATGTTGGATTGGGTCCTTCCTCATGATCTTCAAACCTCTTCTTTTAACATCACTCAATGTCCACGGACTGACCATTTTCTTATCCATTTTGATCTTATTCCTCTGGCTTCTTATGTAAATGTTAGTGCGTAACCATGTCTTGAAATTAAACCAAGAAACCTAAACAGAGTTTGAAGTACAGACTTTTCCGACCTTCTTCTACCACTGTTGTCTTCTGTCCTGGGGCTATTTGATGCTGAAGCACGGGTGCAGGAGTTACCGATATGACAGCTCCAGCCATTAATAAATTAGCACTCATCATCGTCAAGAAATTCAAAACTGAAACTGCAGGGAGTTCATGATTTTCTATTGACAAAATTAGGCATAGAAAACAAAAAAGAACAGCTGAAAAGCAATGGAGGAAGGATCCATGCCCCAAATGTCTTGCAACGTATAAATCAGCGAGTGCTGATTTTAAAATGATATTCTAGCTGCAAAAAAGGAAAATTATGCAAAAAGAATCAGTAATGCCAAATCGGACAAAAAAGAACTGTTCTCCATTCTGTGTGAATTGGATGGCAGAAAAAGCACCACAAACAAAGTCCCTCTAAGTAACTCTTGGTGTCAAGAAATCAGAGACAGTTTTTCTGCCAAAATAAAGGTTCATCAATCCATTGTCGTCAGCCAGAGGCTGGTGATAGCGCATAGTACAGAAAGTGCGCCTACTAATATGGCTCTAACAATTATTCTCAGTGATTCGGTCCCAGAATTTAGCTTGAGCTCTATCATTGAAATGTCTTTGACTGAAAATGTTAATGGGCTTAAACCCACAAGATGTGAAGGTGACACATGCCCTGCAATATTCATTAAAGATTCCATCACATGTCTTTCTCTATTAATCACCAGTATTGTCAACTCGTCCATAACTAATTTGTGTGTCCCCGTAAGTCTTAAAGAGTTCTGGATCACCCCGTTTTGAAAAAAACTACCAGGGATCCTGAGGCTGTAGGAAGCTACAGACGGATCACCAATGTTCCATATTTATTGATAATCCTACATAAAGTTGCATATATACAGCTTCAATAGCATCTGGAAAAGAACACCAGTCAGGCTACCGTGCGATTCATGGGATGCGAACAGCAATATTGGACCTGTAAGCGAATCTGGCAGAAATAGTCAACAATGGCAAGGTTGCATGACCTTTCCGGTGTATTTGACTTGGTTGACCATGCCTTACCGCTAGAAAGGCTGTGCAAACTTGTCAACTGCTCTGAGTCAATCATTACATGGTTTGCTTCATTTCTTGGTCCCAAACCAGCAAGAGTAGCAATAAGTGGTGTTCAGGCCCATCCAGAGCCACTATCTTGCAGTGTCCCACAGGGCCCTTGTCTTCCCCCTTTATTGTTCAATGTGTACATACACCCTTTCTTTGACTAGCTGGATAGTGTAAGCACCAAACACACCAACTATGCTGACAAACTATGCTGACAACACCCAGATGGTCTTTTAGCTTTCTGATTCCATTCTCATTAATGACAACTATAGTGTGATCAAGGGCTGGATGCCAGTCAACTCGTTGATATTGACCAAAAAAAAGACGGAGGTCATGATTGTTGGTTCCAGTCAGAGAATGACAAAATTAGATCCAAGGTCTAGCCACTTCACAATATCTGGCTGTGTTAATCCAGTAAGCCCCTTTGTGAAAACATTAGGTGTCATCTTAGATTCTGGGCTGGCAATGAAGAGATATGTAAGCCATGTCGAGACGTCCTGTGCTTATGTGAACAAGTTGCTGAAACAGATTAGACCATACTTATCCTCTGATCAGCTCTCCTCCCTGGCTACAGCACTTGTTAACTCTCAACTTGACTATTGTAATAGTCTTCTTGTAGGTACATCCAAACACAACTTGAAAAGTCTTCAACCCGCCCAGAATGGGACAGTAAGAGATGTTTGCAATCTTGGCCCGCAAGATCATGTTTCAGACTCAAGGAGAGTGCTGCATTAGCTTCCAGTTAGCCAACGCTTCTCACATGAAATGCTCACTCTCACATACAAATGCATGGCTGGTAAGGCCTGCAGGTACTTTAAGAACCAGCTGGGTAAGGCAACAACTGGGCACTTTCTTCACTCCAGTAAATCCAATAAACTTCTTGTACCAAGACATAACTTGAAGACATTTGGTGGCACTTGTTTTCAAGTGTATGCCCCAATTTGATGGCACTCTCTCCCCCCTGCCCACCCCCAATTTAGGGTACCTTCCCAGTCTTTCTAGTTTCAAGAGAGCACTAAAAACGTATCTATTTATTACTAATGATTAGTCTTATCTACCTGTCTGCTTATTCCCCGGGGTTTTTTTAATCTCTCCTCTTCTCTCTGATCAGGTCTTGTATTTCTGCACACAGAGGCCTTTGAGTTTGTTGCGCAATACAAAAATTGCATAATAATAATTATAATAATAAGTATATTAGATGGGCCTGTTATATTTTAGTAGTGATGAACATGGGTTACAATCCATATAAATAAGATGTGGGAGCATCATGGTTTCTTTTTGGTAGGCATTGTAGCATTCAAGTTACTTGACCTAACCATTGGCAATAAGGATTGTCTTCCTGATCTTGGATAATGGCATTCTTATTGTGCTGTTATAAATGGCCATGACCTATCATGTTGGTCTCTGTGATCTGACCATTCCAGTTTGCATTTCACCAAGACTGTTGGATCTTCTTTGACGCAGCCCCTATATTTTAGATATTGCTGGATGGAAGACAGGGCCATATCTTCCTCTTCTTCCCTCTCACATTGACAGGACTTTTGGGGTGGTCGGGACACATAGGGGTCTCTCTGGCTGGAGCCTCCAGAAGTGGGCTAATAAGCCCTATAGATGCCATACGTTTGTCCCTTATGCTACATTACCTATGAGTCCCGGTGGCAGCGTGCATCATACTCATGCCACCGGGTCGCCTTTATAGGACCCCCCCCCCCCACCCGTGCCAGTTGCTGATTATGGATGTCCAAGGCATGGACAGGGAATCTTTGTTTAGGGGATTGGCTGTATACTTTCTTCATGCAGAGCACACGTTCACTCATTCAGTGCGCGAGCTGACAGGTTTGCCAGCTCTCGAACTGAGGCTGCCCAGCACTCGGACGGACATGCTTACCAGCATGGATGGCCAGGCTTGCTGGCAAGACCGGTTGCTCGCCAAAGAAGCGAGCGGACAGGCTCGCCAGCCCATGTGCTGATGCACTAGGCTCTTCTCTGCTGAAGTCAGCTCGCTCATGGAGACCTCGCTAGGTCACCGGGCCTAAAATAAGTACATTGTTCATTGCTCTGTGAGTTAACAGAGTAACATACAGAGCATGTATGTTGAGTTGTATCAGGAATACAGGCTGTTCTGGAAATTGCATTATATGTGCTTGCTACATGTGCTTGCTTTTGTTTGTTTAACATGACGGCTTTTAATGTGTTTGCTTGTTGATAATGATGCCTTGTGATTATTTGTGATCATTCCATGACTCCAGCATATATTGCTTTGTTCCAACCATGATGCCAGCATTAGCTGTGCTTACTTTTGTTTTTCATAACTTTAACATATCTGTGCTTGCTTTGTGTTTGCTCAATACCAAAGCATATCTATGCTTGCTGTTTGTTTGTTCGCATTATACGTGCTTGATTTGTCTGTCTATGACTTCCACATCACACATGGCAGGACAGATAGTCTCAATGGCTTCTATTGCTTGTCAGTAGCTTACATGGGTGTATTTTAGTACAGCACCACAATTAAGAGTGATGCTTATATGTCCAAGTGTATTAAGGAGGTATTTGCACTCTCAGAGGTACTGTGCAGAATTGGTTCCCCTCACCCCCTTCCTATCCACATAAATCAACAAAAATACAAAATCTAATTGTGAACCAAAACAAGGTGTATTTACCTTATTACCTAATAAGCCCTACCCAGAATGTTAACATAATCCAGCGCCATTACCAACAAGGTTTTCCCACCCACTTGTATATACTCTACCATTGGGAATTTTGGAGCTTTTTCCCAAGCAAACCATGTAACAGGCTGCAGGATTCAACTAATCACTCGACCAGGTGGAACAATAGTGCAGGGGTCTGCCATTCCTCTAAGCTCTCAACCCAGCTATACCTTAATATATGGAGCGCTCAAAGCCCTACTGCTTTGAACCCACTCAGAAGGGTCTGCAATTTAGGTAGGTGACTGAAAGTTTACATCATTTGTAGAAATGACCTCTTAAATGAGGGACACATGTTATGTTGCTCTGCTTTTATACCGAGCCAAACACCACTGTACTGCTGGTGCTGTAAGCAAGACCTTAGGTAGCTATTCTTATTCTTTTACATAAAGGACATTAAATCATCTAAATGGGCTCCAAGCAGTGCTGTTGTGTTTCCTTTATATAAGAGGAACCAGGAACTCCCAAATGAGGCGCACTGATGTCTAGTTCTCCCAGAGAAGTAGCCTAGGTAGCCACATAGGCTTCCATACATGTGAATGCACAGCTGCCCGCCTCTTGGCTTCAGCTGAAACAGTAATTCAAAATTAGTCTAATTTCCTAGGCACTCACTCAACATTCAAACTCTGCATCGTTTTTCACAGAAAGTTTTTAATCCATTGTATTCTGTGTATGCTTATGATATTATTGTTGTCCAGATGAAAAATCTCACAATAGGAGCTCAGTTTATTTGCACAGCTTCTTTCGAGTCATGCTCAACCCTTAGTGAACTGCTACAAGTAAGAAAAGACATTTCCTTTTTTTTTTTTAACAAAAATGTTATATATGTTCAATTATTCACAATACCTCAAAAAACATACAAGTGTGGACAGCTGGCCAGCGACTCAGTAGCATACTATCATAGCGTGTGCGTAACAATATAAAAATGAGTTACAGCAGCTATGCCATTTATAACAATACAATGCTATCACAAAGAGGTTGTGCAGGACACCTTAGTTTGTGATAATTAGTGTGTATGCAAACTTTACACTCTCCTCGTTGCCCACTTAGGTGACACAGAAACTAACTGGCCCTCACGGGGGTTCCCCTCACCCTAGCCCTGGTGTTACTGCTGAATCATTACAGTTTCTCTGACCTGAATGTTAATGACAACCAGAGCCCTGTGATATGTCTCCTGGTCACCGTGTACACAGGTGATTTTAACAGGATTCCCTTTCTGTAGTTCATCAGCATAGAGCAGGTCTACCCTCACCGCTGTCTGTTTGCTCCCTGAGTCCACTAGAGCTGGTACGGGCACTCCATTCACTATGGCTGGCTTGTGAGTGTTAAATGGGGTAGACAAAGACAGCTGCTAAGGGTCTCAATGTCTGGGTTTTCCTGTTGCTCTATGTTCTCCCATCTTCCCCGCCATCCAACCTACCTCAATGGGTTCTCACCTCTGGTTTATGGGGCAGGCTCCGACTATATGTCCTCTTGTGCCACGGGAGAAACAGGTGGGAGTTGGGTTTGTGGGTACTTTGTTTTCTTTAGTATTAGTGAAGGGTGTTTCTCTAGGGAGGATGGATCTTCTCTCATCCCTTCTTTCAGGCTCCTGGTTTACACATTTTAAGGGCTTAACGATTTTCTCAAGAGGGTGTCTGGACTCTTTTGGTGTTTTAGGACTGAACTTGGGGTCTTTTCCGGTATCTTCCCCTCTGTGCATAGATCTTATTTGTTTTGAGGCTTCTGCATATATCTGCGTGGTCCTAATAGCACTATAAGTGTGGGCTTAGTGAGTTGTAAGACTGCCCTCTGTTAAGAGGGGGGTAGTCCATTGACTAGTTGTTCTAATTCTAGGGCTTTCATCACTTCAGCTAAGGTTTTCCTACCAAACCATTGTGACAGAGTGTTTTGAACCCTGGCTCCATATTCGAGGGGTGTTTCATTTGAGCCCAACTTTAGCTGCCTGAATTTTTGTCGATACAAATGATCGGGTTGGCCCACATGGTGTAGTAGGCCTCTCTTAATTTCATCAAAGGGAGTGGTCCCCAGGATGCTGAGGGTCTGATATGAGGCTTGTAACTCTCCCTGCAACAAAAGGTGCGAGGTAACACATTTTAATTTCCTCGTTCCATTGGAACTGCATAGCCAATCTTTTAAAATTTAAGAAAAGATTTCTGAGATCCTCTTCCTCTTGGTAAGGCTGTAGAATACTATGTGGGAGTATGAGCCTCTGTTGGCCAAACAACATTTTTTGTAAACCCTCTTGGTGTCTTAGATCTGCTTCGATTTGGTGATTTACAAGGCATTCTAACAAAGCCTCTATGGGATTCATGTTTACTATCGGGTTTATTTGGTCAGATATATTGGGGCCTTCCTCTTCTCTTTCAGATGTTGAGTCCCTAGATGTTTCTGAAGTAGATTCTTCCCACTCTCGTGAGCTACCCCCGTCTTCACGATCACCCTCTGAGTTGTCAGAGGCTTCGCTGGGGGTCTTGTGGCACTGACAAGGAGAATTAGACGTCTCTCTCAGTGTCGGTTCTCCTTCTTTTCCTTGGTTAAGATCTGACCCATTGGGAGATGTTTTTAGAGTTTCTCCTACTGGTTCCTCTGAGTTTCCCTAGCCATTTGTTCTATGTCCCTCTCACTCTTCAATCTTTCAGATAGAGGGGAAATTAAGGGAGTTCTTATAAGGTTTGAAGGGCTAGGTCTTTTTAGACTGGGATTGATTCCTAACAAACCATTAGGGGATAGATTCCTTCATTTCTAAGCATCCTCCACTATTTATCAGGTGGATTAGCATCCAATTACTGACACCATATGTAACATATGTAAGTGTGCAGCAGGAGAAGACTGACACACACGTGGCATGCTTGTTGGCATAAACCTTTATTAGTAATGAAAATAAAGAGAAAACCTAACTTTTGCTAACTCTAAGAGGGGTTTCCCTGCCTCAACTAAAATACTAAGGTTCGGTCAAGATGTCTATGTAAATCAGTAGTCCACTGACGTGTGTCAAAAATGTACTTCTGTCCCTCACACCTATAACTAAACTAAAGAAGTAGTGGATCTCCTCGGTCCAGAAAAATGGTTCCCTTTTTCTGGAGAGCGGATCAAGTTCCAATTGTTAGGTGGGATCTTTACGTGAAGGAATGACTCCCTTGCCCAGGTCTCAATCCCTTTCCAAGGCACAAAACACATGTCCAGGTTGTAATGACAAAAGGCAGTACAGTTCTCAATTCAAACTCAAAAGGTAAAGGTTCAGTTCAAACATCAACATTCCTTATTGCCCATAGTTGCTTCTTCGGACTGTTGGAAACGGCCAGTGTGAATCGTGCAAATCTTGCTGGAGCGAATTCAGCTGGTGAGGCTTGACAGTTAGGTTACGTTACGCTAGGACCTAAGTCCTTTCCTCTAGTCCGCCGAGCCGAGCTGCCCGAAGGTGAAGGAGAGCGTTCAGTGTCAGAGTGCTCCCTGAGCTCCGAGCAGTGTTGGAGCGGAGCGGAGAGCGGAGGCATATTCCCGCCGGATGTCGGGCAGGTACCTGACACTCTACAATCACTCAGGAGAGGAGAGAGGTGAGAGGTGAGGCGTGTGACGAGTTTGTTAGAAGCTGCTCGCCTGCCCTCCCGCCGGCCCGCTCGCCACAGCGTTCTACTCTACATATTCCATCGTTATCGTGTATGAGTCTGTGTCTGTGTCCCTGAGGTCTGCCTGAAGGCAGATTATATTGATTTTAGTCCCTCTGAGTATTGAAGGCAATGTGAGTTTGGACTGATTAGACCAGTCATCTAGACCAGACTCGGTTTGGTCATACCTTGGACACTCGCAGAGATTGTATGGGGCAGACTATAAGTGATACAGAGTGACATTAAGTGTGGTTTATACACTTAGTGCTTTCCAGGTGGAAGGGGGCAAGGTTATAGAGAAGTCCTCTCTCCTATCCCCCCTTAACCTGGTATTCTAGTGATTTGGCCCATCAGTAGAGTCAAGGGCACGATAATTGCAAATACAATTTTGGCTGCTGGGCTGGGGGCAAGGGCATTCTCTGTTCTATCAATTTTCAAATGGGATTTTATAAGGACTAAAATCTTATTGTCAGTCCCCTGGAGCTGAACCTCCCACAACTCCGACTTTCCCTCTTCCTCCTCCTCCTCACCTGACAAATAGTCCAGAACTGAAGAAATCTGCGGTCGGCGGGCTCGATAATCCTGCTTCTTCTTCTTCTCTTTTTTTTCTGAGTAAGAGTCTCTCTCCCTGAAGGAAGCCACAGTGCTATGCTGTTAACTAGCACCGCCTGTGGCCCCTCTCCCGAAAGGGACGAGAAGGGGAAAAAGCCCGCAGGGCACAAAAAACCATAACTGTAGGTAAGCAGTAGCTGATGTCCGTTCTGGAGGATGTAGAGCGGAATGCGGACTCCAAAGATGCCGTGGACAGGGCCAGGAGCCAGCGGAGTGTTGACACCAGGTAAGGGAACCAACCAAAAGCTCCGGAGAGCAAACGGGGAAAGAGGTATGGAAACCAAGCGCAGAAGTACAGGAACAGAGCGAGGGAAAGAGGCGGGGTAGAGACCCCAAAGAGAGAGAAAGTATTTCGTAGCGGTGCCTAGAGGAGGCAGTACCCAGAGAGAAAGCACAGGAAAAGGGATAAACTAGCGTTGTAGCAACCGAGAGAGAGCAGCCGCAGGGAGGCTGACTGAAGCGGTTGCAACGCACAGTGAACAGGGAGGGCGTGGCTAATAAGCCTCCCTGTCCGCTGTTGCCGCAACGCTAGACCGCTGCCGTCAACGTCGGAGAAACGTGACGGTCAATTCAATGGCGGCCTGCAAGCCGCAATCTGGACCACAGGGTCCATGGAAGGCGGCGGCGCGTGACAGTATGCCCCCCCAATACTGCACCCCCCCGGTTTGCCAGGGTGCGCCCTATGGAACCTCCTGAGCGAAACCGGGGCTTTGAGATGTGAAATGGGTTCCCAGGAATCCTCAGCTCTAGAATACCCTTTCCAATGCACCAGATATTCCAGACGACCTCGCCTATAGCGAGAATCACAGATTTGGGACACCTCGTAGTCTACATCAACCTGTGGCGGAGCCCGTAATGGAAGGGATCTAACAGACGAGCCCTGACCAGCTTCACGAAGGAGGGAGGAGTGAAAAACAGGGTGCACTCGATGTAGGCAAGGGGGCAATTTCAAACGGAAGGCAACAGGGTTGGTCTTGGCCACAATTGGATAAGAACCAATGAAGCGGGGGAAAAGTTTAGACGGTCGGGTCCACCGGGGTAGAAACTTGGTAGCAAGCCATACCCTGGTGCCCACCTTCCACTCTGGTACCCCCAATCGGTGACGATCAGCTTGAGTCTTGTAAGCTATTAGGCTTTCCAGCAGACTGCATCTGGCTGTCCTGTGGGCCTCCCGTATCATGGACAACATGTCCTCCACTGCAGGGAGATTGCAAGTAAGAGAGACACTGGGAAATATGGAGCGGGGATGAGTCCCATAAGTACAAAAAAATGGAGTGAGACCAGAGGCAGAGTGCCGAGAATTGTTATATGCAAATTCCGCCGTCGGAAGGAGCGACACCCAATTGTCTTGTTCCTGATGGACATAGCAACGTAAGTACTGTTCGAGAGTGCCGTTCAATCGCTCCGTCTGCCCATTGGTCTGTGGGTGGAAACCCGAGGAGAGTGCCCTTTCGATGCCCAACTGCTGACACAACGCTGACCAGAACTTAGAGATGTATTGGCTGCCTCTGTCAGAAGTGATCTTATCAGGGAGGCCATGGAGACGAAATATAACCCTAAGAAACACACTAGCCATCTCAGCCGCAGTGGGCAATCCGGGAAGAGGAGAGAAATGTGCCAGTTTGGACATGGAATCGATGGTCACCATGATGCAGGTACAGGCTTCAGAAACCGGCAAGTCCACTATGAAATCAGTGGAGATATGGCTCCACGGACCGAGGGGTACTGAACCCTGTTCGAGTAAACCCAAAGGTTTGGTGGTACGATATTTACTGCTATTACAGATGTTGCATGATTGTATACATTTCTTGACCTCAGCTTGAATCCCTGGCCAATAGAAATATCTCTTAATCATTTCCCCCGTGTTGGATTGTCCTCTATGGCCGGCCGTCTTGTGATCATGGCACCACTTCACAACCTGATGTCGGAGGGCGGAAGAGGGTATGAAGAGTCGATGATCGTGAAACAAGAGTCTGTCTTTTTCCGTGAATCTTTCCTTTACTTCACTGTGTTCAGACAGAACGGTAGCTTCTTTAACTTGCTGGTGGAAACTGGCCGCCTGGATGAACACCCGATTCCTGGGAAAGAGTCTTTCTGGTGGCTGAAGTCTAGAACCTTCCGACACCTCCTTCCGGGATAATGCGTCTGCTAGTAGATTCTGGGAACCAGGGATATAGGTAATCCGAAAATCATACTGGGCAAAGAAATGTGCCCATCGGGCCTGGCGAGAATTGACACAATCCATGTTCTGGAGCACCTGCAGATTTTTGTGGTCGGTGCGGATGGTGAAGGGACAACTACCTCCTTGTAGTAGATGCCTCCATTCTTCACATGCCATTTTCATGGCCAGAAGCTCTCGCTCGATCACAGAGTAGTTCTGTTGACTCGGGGTGAGGGTCCGTGACAAATAAGCAATGGGGTGTTCTTCCCCGTCCTGTTCCTGCAGTAATACGGCACCTATCGCAGCTGCCGAAGCATCTGTCTTAAGTATGAATGGTTTACTTTGGTCTGGATGGCGCAAAATGGGAGCTTTGCAAAACAGTTCCTTTAGATGAATGAAATTCTCTTCTGCCTTGGAATCCCAACAAAATGGCAGGGAAGTCTTCTTTAATAGACGAGTAATGGGTAGCACTACCTCAGAGAAAGAGGGAATGAAACGTCTGTAAAAATTCGCCACTCCAAGGAATTTCTGTACTTCCTTGACTGATCTGGGAGAATGCCAACTCAGGATCGCCTCCACCTTAGTCTTATCCATGAGGATACCCTGGGGAGACAGAACGTATCCTTGATAAGGTACTGAGCTGACCCCAAACTCGCATTTCTCTCTCTTTACCAAGAGTTTGTGTTCCTTAAGATTCAGAACTTCAGTAAGATGAATCTGATGTTACTCAGGGTCCTTAGAAAATATCAAGATATCATCCAAATAGACAATAACAGACACAAACATGAGATCCGAGAATATCCGGTCCATGAACCTCTGAAAAACTGCAGGTGCGTTGACCAGCCCAAACAGCGTCACATGGTACTCAAATAATCCAAATGGAGTACGGAAAGCCGTTTTCCACTCGTCACCAGCATGGATCCGTAAGAGATGGTAAGCACTGCGAAGGTCCAATTTGGTGAAGATCTTAGCTCCTTGGACTGCCTCCAAAATGTCTGTGATGAGGGGCATGGGATAGCGATCCCTGATGGTAACTTTATTTAATCCTTGATAGTCAACACATGGTCGAAGATCTAGGGAATCTTTTTTCGGAATAAAGAACAATGGGGCTCCCGCTGGGGATTTTGACGGGCGGATAAGTCCGTTTTGCAAATTATCATCCAGGTAGGATCTGAGAGCCTTCTTTTCAGATTGAGATAATGAGAACATTCGACCAAAGGGGACTAAAGCATTGGGGAGAAGATCAATTGAACAGTCCTCCGGTCTGTGTGGAGGTAATTCAAGGACGTTCCTTTCTGCAAATACCGTCTTGTAGGATGAGAGGTCCAATGGAAGGGAGTGTACATCAATCGTGCTTACTGGCGGGGCAGTATGTGCCGTGGCCTCCATAAAAAGTAGGTCTTTTAAACATGCCTTTTGACAAAACCCCGAATCAAAACTGATACTGTTAGTAGACCAGTTGATTTGGGGGTTATGTTTGCATAACCATGTGATCCCTAAGATAAGAGGAAAATGTGCAGCACGAATAATGTCAAACTGAATTGATTCAGAATGCTGTTGAATGGACATCTGTAAGTATTCGGTGGTCTGCGTGATGGGTCCAGAGCTAAGTGGACTACTGTCCACTCCTTCCACCTTCTGGTCTTCTTTCCGGTTGATTCTGCGTAGGCCAACCTTGTCTGCCCAAATGGTATCTACAAAATTGCCGGCTGCCCCGCAGTCCAATAAGGCCAAGGCATCAATCTTCTGTTGATCAATCATTAGTAGTACTTTGAGCACCATGAGTCGTGAATCTTCCAACTGATTAGCGGGACCCACGGATAAGGACACATAGGGACTGGCAAAATTCCCTCAGATTCCCGTCCCTCCTAGGACCGAGGGTTCTCATTTCCCGACTTTCGGGATGGAATCTCTGTGCAGTTCTTTATCTGATGTTGGTCAGAACCACAATATGCACATAACCCCAAATCTCTCAGTCTCTTCCTTTTTTCCAAGGACAATGAAGGACGAGTAGTACCGATCTGCATCGGTTCATCTGGGCGTGGAGGAGCTGTGGTGGAGGAAGGAGGAAACCTTGTAGAGAAAGTCGGGTTACGATTCTTCCGTCTTTCCAGTCTTCACTCATGAAGCCTATGCTCAATCTGGACGGCTGCTGCCAACAATTCGGGGAAAGAGGCTGGTCGAGGAGATCTGGCTAATTCGTCCTTAATGTCTTCTCGTAGACCCCTTCAGAATATGACAAATTGAGCTTGCTCTTGCCATCCAGCTTCAATGGCCAGTCGATTGAAGATGGAAATGTGAGTGAGTACGTCTGTCTGGCCTTGGCGCACAACTAACAGATCCTCACCTGCTGAAAAGGTTAGTTCGGGCCTCTCAAAGTTCTGTTTCAGCCTTGCAATAAAGTCATAAAGTCCTCATAATCTTGCAGTGCCGGATCGGCCCCCACCACTAACGGGGTGGCCCAGGCTAAGGCATTTCCGGCCATATTGGAAATCATGAAGCCCACCCGGGCATGACCGGTGGGAAAAGTGTTGGGCCGAAATGCGAAATGGATGCTGCAAGCCTCCAAAAATTATTTTAATTTCTTGGGTGTGCCGTCGTACTTCCCTGAAGGTAAAGCCATGGGTGGCAAATCTACCGATCTGGGTTCCCGGGCAGTTATTAGTTGTTTCAGCACATTGTTTTCAGTCCTCAATGTCTGTACCTCTACAGAAAGTTTGCGTACCTCTGCTGAGAGGCTTTGTACCGCGGTCACCACCTCTTGCAATTGTTCAGTGGTAGCCATCATGGGATCTGAGCGTTGCAAACTGTCAGCCCCCTGGGGCTGAACCTCCCACAACTCCGACTTTCCCTCTTCCTCCCCCTCCTCACCTGACAAATAGTCCAGAACTGAAGAAATCTGCGGTCGGCGGGCTCGATAATCCTGCTTCTTCTTCTTCTCTTTTTTTTCTGAGTAAGAGTCTCTCTCCCGGAAGGAAGCCACAGTGCTATGCTGTTAACTAGCACCGCCTGTGGCCCCTCTCCCGAAAGGGACGAGAAGGGGAAAAAGCCCACAGGGCACAAAAAACCCCAACTGTAGGTAAGCAGTAGCTGATGTCCGTTCTGGAGGATGTAGAGCGGAATGCGGACTCCAAGGATGCCGTGGACAGGGCCAGGAGCCAGCGGAGTGTTGACACCAGGTAAGGGGACCAACCAAAAGCTCCAGAGAGCAAACGGGGAAAGAGGTATGGAAACCAAGCGCGGAAGTACGGGAACAGAGCGAGGGAAAGAGGCGGGGTAGAGACCCCAGAGAGAGAGAAAGTATTTCATAGCGGTGCCTAGAGGAGGCAGTACCCAGAGAGAAAGCACAGGAAAAGGGATAAACTAGCGTTGTAGCAACCGAGAGAGAGCAGCCGCAGGGAGGCTGACCGAAGCGGGTTGCAACGCACAGTGAACAGGGAGGGCGTGGCTAATAAGCCTCCCTGTCCGCTGTTGCCGCAACACTAGACCGCTGCCGTCAACGTCGGAGAAATGTGCTGGTCAATTCAATGGCGGCCTGCAAGCCGCTATCTGGACCACAGGGTCCACGGAAGGCGGCGCCGCGTGACACTTATAGGCAAGGAAAATCAAAACCTATAATGCATACAGCCTGTGGATTCATTGAGACTGCGGGAGCAAACAATCCTTTGATCACGTGAATCCGGGAAGTGCTATATTAGTGAATGCTGGTGACTGTGGAACTTTTTCTTTGAGCAAGCACTTTTCCTTTTCCCTGAATAATCAGGCAGCTGGGCTGTAGCAGCATCCTGTGTACAGGATACACAGCTTGATTGATACAATGAAGCTTAGGATGAAACTGAAAAGTGCTAAAGTCAACAAAAAACCTACAAATAAAGGGAATCCCTTGGCTATAAGTGATAAAAGCCCTCAAGTTACTACTGATAAGGGAAAAAAGATCACAGATTTTTTTGGTGAACAGACCGTGATGGCGGAAATCCACTCTGAACTACCTGTAAACACCCCTATCGTAAGAGATGAGATAACCATCCCAGCGGAGTTTGATAACAATAACTCTCTACTAAATCTATGCTACAGTCTGGAGGGCCAAATCTCGCATTTACAGAGATCTGGGAATGAAGGGCAGGCAAGGATATCTGAAGTCATTGCTGATCCAGTTCCCAATATTGTGGACATCTCTATAAATACCATACCAAGTACAAATGAGGAAAGACTCTCATGCCCCCCCGTCTGTCTGGATAGTAAGATGCAACAAATGAAGATGCTAGTGTGGTTCAGGATAGCGCAGCATCAAGCCTAAACCATGATTGTGGTAAATGTAATATTGACTCTAAATTCAAAGATCTGGATGCCCATAATACGGCTACAAGTTTTGCACTTAAAATATTACTAAGGCTTTGCTATACTACGGATGCACAAACTAGGAGTAATGCGGAAGTCTTAAAAGTATTAGTTAAGGATAATATTTCAAACAAGCAGATGGAAGCCAATTTAAGATCGGAAGCCTCAACATTAAATACTTCAACTAAAGAAACATGTAAAGTCAACTTAGAATCCACCTTGGTAGAAATATTGGCTGGGAGCGAGGAAGAGAGTGAGAATGGTGCTCCTATGTCGAGAAGAGAGAAACGAAAGAGAAACAGAGAAATACAAAACACGGCAAAGGATGAGATCATACTGGTCAATAAGGGAAATGTAGCAAAAGTAGCAAAGAAGAACCGTACAAAAATAGAGAGAAAAAGGGTGGCCAGAAATGCAAGAAAGCATGCAGAAAAAATGAGTGGTGAAAAAAAGGGCACTCTTATCTTGGGTGATAATTGGGCAATGACATGTAAAACAGAGGTAAAGTCCAATAGGTCAAATAAGGCTGAGACCTCAAATGGACCCCTGCAACAAAAGGTTTTCACCATCTCACGTACAAATAAAAGAAACTCCAATGTCATCAATAGGGGAGTGCTGCTAGAAGCCCTACATCAGCAACTGCAATTAAGAATATTGAAAAGTGGGGACTTTAAATTTGTGGAGCCCTGTAAGGGCAACTATAGTCGCATTCACTGCTACTCTGAGGCGGTGGTAAGTCTTGTGAGAGAACACAAGGAAGAACTAAGGTGCAATGGTTATGTTCTGAACGCAAAAGAAAGTGAGACAGGATGCCGAGATAGTAAATCTGTATATAACAAAAGTGCTAAAAATGTTCAACAGCCAAGAGAACCTAAGAAGGGTAATGCTATAAATAAGTCACATTGGTAATGGCTATGCTCCTTTTTGCCTCCAGTATCTGATGGAGAATGATTAGACTCTACCATTATGTCCTGGAATACCAGGGGCCATTCCCATCTTTTTGCATAAAATGGGTCTTTTGGTTTATTAAAGGATGCACTAATTATTTGTTTTCTTACAGGAAACATGGCTTTTGAAGGGTGCTGTGTTTGATGGCTTTAAATCGTACCATAATGTTGCAAAAAAAGGAGAAAAGGGTCGTCCCTTTGGAGGCCTCACTATCTTAGTCTCTAATAGACTGAATTCACAAGAGTGTATACTCTCTCCAAATAATTCAAATGTGTTGATGGTGGTAGTTGATATGCCCAATAATTGTAAAATCTTGTTGGTTAATAAATATGATCCCCCAGGACTGTCCCAAACCTTCGAGATTCAACAGACAATATGCGATGCTCTGGCTAATCAAACTATGGCAGGAGGAGAATTGAACATCATACTTGGAGGTGACCCCAATGCTAATCTACTAACAGACGATATGGGCATATTAACAAGAGCAGCTATTTGGAGAACATTCATCAGTGAAAACACATTAAGGCTGCTAAATGGAAGGAGTTGTGACAAATTCCCCAACACTGTAATATGGACTAACAACGCCCATACCTCTACACTGGACTATATATGTATAAGCGACAACATGTCTGGGCAGACCAAAAGCTTTGAAGCTCTGAATAAAATTTTTAGCGACCGTTATCTTTTGCAAAGTAAAATGGAATTGCACATGGCACCCCCTGTGAGAGATGCTGTGGGTGAGGTATACAGCGGTAGTAACGGCACTAGAATTCGATGGTCGGATACTAACCTGGCTAAGGCCAAAAGGTGGTGTGAAACAATTGACCCAGAACAGTTTCTTGATTCCTCTGTGGACAATATAGTAGCCTGATTTTCAAATCAGCTCTCTGTCCTGATGCCAACTCCAGGGAAGGTGTATCCCCGAAAGTAGGAGGTCATTCATAGTAGACTGTTTGATAAAAACATAAGGGATATGAAAAGGGAGAAGTGAAGAAATCTGAGACAATTGAATAAGCTATGCTTGAGTCTTGAGGGGCAGTCACGGAAATAAACTTTTCTTTCCACCTGCCCCCCACGCACTATTACTGCAACCATCTCTGCATCCTGCGTCGCCCAGTTCGGAGAGTCTGCACGACTAAGAGAGTGTCCACAATGTTTCTGTGGTGAGATACTTATCTATTACGCCCACCACAACCCAATAGAGATAGGAGTCCACACAGAGTTCACTCCATCTCCCATTGAAGGTTCCCACACTCCTCCATTTTTTTTTTTTAGCATGCTCCACATTGGGAATTATTTTCCTTCAGGTTCAAATTCAGTCAACCTTTTACTAATCCACCCTTATAAATCCAGCACGGAAACACCATTGTGACAAGAGAGTAATCGAGCTATGTTTTTCTCTCTTGGTCTTCCCTCCACAGGGGTCACTCAACCGCCCTGAAGAAGGCTGCTTCCACGTCCCTCTAATTTTGATACAAGATGGACGCCCAGGCCGCCGAAACGTCAGTTTTCAAGCAAGGGGGACTTATTCAACAACCCAATTTGGTCAAGTGATACAATACTGTACAAAGATTGCTACACTTCTAGAAGTGGGACCCCCACTTATATATACCCCCCTGCGACGTTGGCATATAACCAGTTGACATACAACCAGTTGGAATTATCTGGTACACTACCAGTTGGGATCACTTTGTCCCAATATAACTTTTTGGCATAGACATCCAGCCATTGTGAATTAGACTGAATTTACACAGATGGATAGCTTTAGGACCAATGGACCAACTTAAGAATTTGTTTCAAAGTAAAAACTCATGAAGAGTACAAGTTGTTGATCAGTATTAATTTTTCTGTTCTATGTCCAAGTTTTAGGATTTCTCTTTATCACACTATGTTTAAGTTGTACTATTGTTTTATTTGAAAACATTATGGTTTGTTTTTTTGTAATCAATGTCTAATGTTTCACACAAAACTGTAAATACGTGTGTCTAATACAAGTTATATATTTTCACAACCCCTAGTGTGTATGTGGGTTTTTCCTTCTGGACTTGTTCTTTTTGGGTCAAATATTTCATTGAAGATATATTCTATTAGTAAAAAACCAGTGAAGGTTCCTTGATTTCATAAATTGGTCAGGCTTTATTCAATGACACATAATCAAGATGAACCCTTCCAAGTAGCAGTACTAGCTTTTGTGTATTAATGCTTGAGTCTTGAAGCAAGTCAAAAAGGCAGAAGGGAGATTTGCAATAAGTACTCTAATGCGATCGAACTCTATCAGACATCAGAGAAGAATGCCACTTGGCAATCTATGGTTCGAATATTAAATGAAGGTGATGCTAGGAAGTTCTGGGCCTGCTTTAGAAATATGAACAATGCAGGTAACCCAGAGCTGTTCATTCCTATTGACAGCTATACTTGGGTAAACTTCCTAAGAAAAAAGTTTAAAGGAGAATCCTTAAAACTTGAAATTTGCCCTATAACCAACATGAACATATGCAGGGAAGATATTGTGTTAATAATTAAGAAGCTGAAGAGCTCTCGAGCCCCGGGACCCGATGGTCTATGCAATATCATTCTAAAAGAAAATCCGGAAATCTGGGCAGATATCTTATTAATAATGTACCAAAACATTATTGCTACAGGAAGGATGCCTAATTCCTGGAAGACTTCTAATATCATACCTATTTTTAAGTGTGGTTTACACAATCTTCCTGAGAACTATTGGCCCTTACCAATGTCCCTAGCAATATTTTCTGTACTATGATACTAAAGGAAATAAATAAGTGGATTGCTAGTGAAAGCATACTAGATAAAGCCCAAACAGGCTTTAGGAAAGGATGTGCAACAGTAGATAATATCTTCATACTAAACACACTAATTGATCAGGCTAACCAAGATAAAAATCTACCTCTATATGTACTCTGTAGATTTTACTTCTGCCTTTGACTCGATGGAGCGGGGGCGACTTTGGATGAAACTTGAAGCCCGAGGTATGCCTGCAAATCTGTTGTATTTTTGTATGATGATATATGATGACAGTAAAGCCCAGATACGCATAGACAATCGAGGTACTCTATCTGAACCTTTTAATATCTCAAAAGGCATAAGACAGGGATGTGCACTAGCGCCCATTTTTTTCAATTTGTTCATGTCCGATTTTGGTAGCATCTTTAAAGATAAAATGAATGCCTTTCCCAAAATCGGCTCACATAAGGTGGGGTGGATCTGCTATGCAGATGATATTATATGGGCAATACATACATGGGCATTTGTAATAGTGCATCAGCCCTGTGTGAATATGCAGATAAGAATGGCCTTACAATTAACCTGAAAAAACACAATTTATGAGCTTTGGGACCCACTGCGGTAAAAAAAACACCATATTATGTTCATTGGGAACAATAAGGAAGGTTAACTGCTACAAATATTTGGGCCAGGAAATATGTGGTGAAAGGAAGAAAATGAACCCACTAGTTCAAAAGAATAAACAAACCAAGATAATGGCAACTTTAGCGGCAGTTGTGAGTTTTTCTAAGAAAACAGCGGGCTTCAGCCTACTGGGAATTATTAACATCTATAAGCAAATGTTGGTTGCAGTGTTTCTGTATGCCTTGGAAGCCTCTTTCTCTGATTGGTCTGAATGGGCGGATGTGATAGAAGGTGTGATATGGAGGTCTCTCTAATTATACACCTATCCAGGCCATCCGGTTAGAAATGAGGTTGATTTCTCTATCTAACCAAATAGATCATAACAGAGCAAAACTATATATCAAAATAAGGTATGCACAGCAAGGCTCATTACCGCACATAGTACATGAAGGGCTAAAGGGAGGAAATATGGGGGCCCTGAATAACTTCCAGAAAAAAATCCAGGATATTTTTGAGAGAATTGCTTTTGTCCCAAAATGGGAATATGGAGAGGGGCGGTGCTGAAGTCCTTGAAAGATTCCTTGGAAAAGTGGGATTGGGCTTACAGCAATGATAGGGTTGCTGAATTTGGCTCATTAGGGTAATTTGCAAAGCTACCTTTCCTATATAAAAAACCTCAGTTCTACCTAAAGCGTTTGCCCTCAAAGGTCAATCGGAAAATCTTCCTGGACATGAGGCTAAATCGTCTTAATGTTCTGGGGTACGGGGGGCCTGGCTAAAAATCCCGGAGGGAAGCAGAATGTGCAGACTGTGCAGTAATGAAAATGAGAAAGAAACTATAAGACATGTGCTCACCTGCTGTAAGAAAATGAGTTCCATCTATCAGAGAAATACTTTGAAAAACATCTAGTAAAATATGAATATGATCTTACTTATATTGCCAGTGAAAGGTTTTGGCTGAGATGCTTAGCAGGGTGGAACAGGAATTTAATAATTGCAACAACTCAGATATGGCAGGTGGCGAATTTTCGTCTTAGGCTGTTCGAAGAAAATGTGAAGTTATTAGCAGAATTATAAATCTTTCTTCTGTCTGAGTTGGGGTCGAATTGAGTTACAACATCTCCATTATGGTCACCCTTTTCCTAGAAGATGAACTGAACGAGATTTAGATATACTCAGGAGTGATGTGTTGTCACAGAGTTCCCCCTTCTCACCTGAGACCGATCCTTGCTGGACTCCGTGGGCGGTGTCTTCTTGCGGTCAGGCTTGGACTTGAATAAGGCTGAGCGAGTCTCTTCCGACTCCAGCGTGTGTTTAAGATTCCGGGGTGCAGCAATCCGGGGAAGAAGGCGTGCTGATGGCGCACAAGTCCAGGAAGCAAGAGGAACAAGCAAAGGGGAAAGGAATGGAAGTAGAAAGGCTAGGAACCAGGAAAGCAATACAGCGAACTACGGAGCACACGTCTGATCGCTACTTGGCAATAACATTGAGACGCGCGGAGCCGCAAGGGTGCGGTCTATTAGTAGAATACGTTACATCCAACGTATAGACCGCGGAAGGCGTGTCACGCTGGACGGCCATGTTGGAAGTATCAGGGAATGCAAGGCCTGTAGCGATAAGGACCAGGAAGACCAAAAGGGGCGCGTCCTGTGGGTCATGACAGCATGCCTCCTTCGAAAACCTGTTCCTCCAGGTTTGCCTGGGTGTATGAGGTGGTATCTTCTGAGCAGTCGAGGGGTATTCAGATTAGAAAGTGGTTCCCAAGTTCTTTCACTGGGGGGATATCTTTTCCATTCAACCAGGTATTGAAGCTGACCCTGTTTATACCTGGAGTCGCATACTCCGGGACACTTCATATTCCAGTTGATTGTCCACCACCACAGGAGTGGGTCTGCAGGATTTCCGGGAGGATTGAATGTAAGGTTTCAATAAGTAGGTGTGAAAAACTGGGTGAATCTTTTTCCAGGATTCTGGTAGCTTGAGCCGGTATGAGACTGGGTTTATAATTTCCTTGATGGAAAACGGACCATAATACCGGGGGAGCCAATTTGTTTGGCCGTAGATGTCGGGGTAGTAATTTCGAGGACAACCAGACTTGATCTCCAACTGAATAAGAAGGCCCGGGTCTTCTTTTGAATCTGCATATCTCTTGGTGTGTGTTCTGGCCTTCTCTAAGTGCTCTTTGGTCTCCTTATGTATGTTGATGAGTGTTTCAATCCAGGAGTCGACAGTAGGTACCAGTGTGGGTTGTGGAAGAACTGAGGGCAGAACTGATGGATGGAATCCTTGGCTGCAATAAAAGGGACTGGTCTTAACTGCTGAATGATCGGAATTGTTATAGGCGAATTCTGCCACGGGTATCAGGAGCGACCAGTCATCCTGAACCTTAGTGGCAAAACATTGAAGATATTGTTCCAGAGTCTGATTAGCATGTTCTGTGGCCCTGTTGGTTTGAGGGTGATAACCTGATGAAAGAGCGCGTTGGATTCCTAATATTTGACAGAGGTGTTTCCAGAATTGTGAGATGTATTGAGGTCCTCGATCGGAAATTATCTTGGAAGGAAGTCCATGAAGGCGGAATATGTGCTCCAGGAAGATTCCAGCCAGTTCAGATGAGGATGATAGCTTACTGAGGGGTGTGA
The DNA here is from genome assembly GCF_040938575.1 of Ambystoma mexicanum. NCBI lineage: Eukaryota > Metazoa > Chordata > Amphibia > Caudata > Ambystomatidae > Ambystoma > Ambystoma mexicanum. The sequence continues at coordinate 574,446,076 of NC_090926.1, read as the reverse complement.
AATGAGCCATATGAGTGAACAAGTCAATGGTGACCATGATGGTGGTGTACCCTCTGGAAGGTGATAATTCCACAATGAAGTCGCGATAAATTCCCATGGCCTTGTTGGCAGTGCGGGTTGTAGCAGAAGACCCGCCGGCCTCTTGTTGTCATGTTTATTCTGAATACAGATTGCACAGGCTCTGACGTATAGTTGTATGTCAGTCTTCATTTTAGGCCACCAAAATTGTCTTTGTATGAGGTGGAGGGTGTTGGTGATGCCACGATGTCCGGAGTGAAGGGTATCATGATAGAGGTTTATTATCCTTTGTTGTAATTTTTGTGTAGGAATGAGCAGAGCGTTGTCCTTGAGCAAATATCCTTCCTTAACTCTCAGGTTCCATTGATTCTTTCTTGAAATATTCTTCCAGAGTTCAGAGGATTGGGTTTGTACTCGGATTTCTTCCAGGAGATTGACTGCTTGATCTACAAAAATCGTGTGGGGAAACATCTTAGGATAGGCCTTATCTTCGGTAGTTTCATAGTCAGGCCGTCGGGATAAGGCGTCATCAATCAAGTTTTGTGATCCAGGAACATGAGTGATGTGGAACTGGTACTGGGTAAAGAAGAAGGCCCAACGAGCCTGACGACTGTTCCGACACTCTAATGACTGTATAATTTGAAGATTTAGGTGGTCCGTGCGAACCAGGACTGGATATCTAGCTCCCAGGAGTAGATGTCGCCACTCAGTGAAGGCTTGGCGGATGGCTAAAAGTTCTTTTTCCAGGACAGAGTAGTGTGTCTCACTGGGAGTCAGGGTTCGTGAAAGGTAAGCAATGGGGTGTTCTAGTTTATACTCAAATTCTTGCTTCAACACCACTCCAATGGCATAGTTACAGGCATCCGTTTCCACAAGGAATAGTCGATCAATGTCGGGTTGGGCCAGAATGGGGGCTTGAGTAAATCTTGTCTTCAAGAGTTGGAATGCTTTATCTTGCGGAATAGACCAGACAAAGGGGGTGTCTTTCTTCAGGAGAGCAACAATCGGTTGAAGAATCTCAGAGAAGGTGGGTATAAACTTCTGGTAGAAATTGGCAAGACCCAGGAAGGATTGAACTTGTTTCACGGGCGTGGGAGCAGGCCAGGATAATATAGCCTTTACCTTTGAAGGGTCCATGCCAATTCCCTCTGGAGTAAGGATAAATCCTAGGTAATGAACAGAGGCAACGTGAAACAGACATTTCTCGGGTTTGGCCAAGAGTTTATGTTCACGGAGTTGTTGTAGTACTGCCTTTACATGCTCTTCATGCTTTAGAAGGTCCTTGGAGTAGATCAAAATGTCATGCAGGTAGACGATGACGAAGAGGAATAGCATGTCAGAGAACACCCTGTCCATAAAACGTTGAAAGACTGCTGGGGCATTAGCAAACCCAAAGAGCATGACCAGATATTCAAAGTGACCAAAGGGTGTTCTGAATGCTGTTTTCCATTCGTCTCCTTCCAGGATACAAATCAAATGATAGGCACCCCAGAGGTCCAGTTTCGTGAAAATCACAGCGCCTCTGACCGCTTCCAGGATATCCGAGATTAAGGGTAAAGGGTACCGGTCCTTGAGGGTGCATTGATTTAATCCACAATAATCGAGGCAGGGTCTGAGTTCCTTAGTGACCTTCTTAGGAACAAAGAACAATGAAGCTCCGGCTGGAGATTTTGTAGGTCTTATGGTGCCATTCTCAAGGTTGGTATCCAAGTATTCTCGGAGGGCCTTTTTCTCAGGTTCGGAAAGGATGAACATCCTGCCAAAGGGAATCACTGCTGAGGGATCCGTGTCTATAGCGCAGACTTTAGGCCTGTGAGGGGGTAAGGCCTGGACTATGTCAGTTGAGAACACATCAACAAATCCTTGATAGGGCTTAGGAACCTGCACAATATTGGAAACCATGAGAGGTGCTTGATGGTCTATTGGTGGTTCTTTGGAAGGGTTCAAGGAGGGATCCAGGATTAGACAGTGAGACATACAAAACTCTGAGCCGAGGAATAAAGATCCTGCTGTCCAATTGATATATGGATTGTGTTTCTGTAACCAGGGCATGCCCAATACCATGGGGTAATGAGCTGACTTGATAATGTCGAATCGAATCCGCTCTTGGTGATGGTTAATTGAAAGCTGGATCTCTTTGGTCTGCAGGCTTATGGGCCCCGAAGTGAGGGGTCTTCCATCGATCGCTTCCACCGGCTGCATGATGCTTCGTGTTTCGTATGGGATGTGGTGACTAAAAACCCAATCTTGATCAATGAATATTCCCATAACCCCGCAGTCTACCAAGGCCAACACAGGATAGGTGTATCACTAGATTGTTTGTCCAGGAGAGTTCAAGGATGGAATTGATGTGGAGCAAACATCTCTCTCCCGAAGCCCTGCTCCATCTAGGATTGGGAGTTGGCGTTTCCCGAACGCCGAGGAGGGGCCAGAGGGCATTCTCTAACCAAGTGTTTGTCTGAGGCACAATACATGCACAACCCCGTATTAATCCTTCTCATCCTTTCTTGCAGGGATATGGGTCCACGGAAGGCTCCTATCTGCATGGGTTCTGGTTCGTGATTGATCCTGGGTTTGTGTCAGATTTGGAGGTACTCTCAAAGGACACCTTTGGAGGGTTTCCTCTAGATTTATTCTTCTCTGCCTTCCTTTCCTGGAAGCGAAAGTCTATTTGCATGGCAAGGTCCATAAGAGCCTGGAATGAGTTCAGTCGGGCCACTCTGGCTAAGTCATCTTTAATCTCCTCATTTAATCCTCTCCTGAAAAGGGTAAAACTTGCCTCCGGAGACCAATCAGCTTCCTTGACCAATTGCTTGAATCGGGTTACATACGTGAGCACATCCTGGGATCCCTGCTGAAAGTCTAAGAGGTGTTCCTGGGCACTAAAGACCTACTCTGGGTGAGCAAACATGGTCTTTAGGGCCCGTATGAAACCATCATAGTCATCTAGGAGAGTGTCGCCGGAGTTAACTAGGGGTGTAGCCCAGGTTAAAGCATTTCCGGAAAGGTGAGAGATTATGAAACCCACCTTAGCCCTGGGAGTGGAAAAGTAATAGGGCTTAAATGTAAAGTGAACCAAACATGAGTCCAGGAATCCACGAAGGGTTTTTGCTGACCCATTGTATTTGTCAACAATGCCGCCCAGTAATACACTTTCTTTTGCAGCTCAATCACGGGATAGAACTAATTGCTTGAGAGCTGCGTTTTCCGCCTTTAAATTCTGCACCTCGGTGGTTAATTCTTGCATACCTCGCATCAGGTCCTGGACGGCCGCTTCCATGTCGACTTCGAGTACGGTCGGTAGGCGTCTCAAACTGTCACAGAGTTCCCCCTTCGCACCTGAGACCGATCTCTGCTGGACTCTGTGGGCGGTGTTTTCTTGCGGACAGACCTGGACTTGAATAAGGCTGAGCGAGTCTCTTCCGACTCCAGCGTGCATTTAAGATTCCTGGATGCAGCAATCTGGGGATCCGGGAAACGAAGAAGGTGTGCTGATGGCGCATGAGTCCAGGAAGCAAGAGGAACAGGGAAAGGGGCAAGGAATGGAAGTAGAAAGGCTAGGAACCAGGAAAGCAAAACAGCGCACTACAGAGCACACGTCTGATCGCTACTTGACAATAGCATTGAGACGCGCAGAGCCGCAGGGGTGCAGTCTATTAGTAGAATACGTTACGTCCAACGTATAGACCGCAGAAGGCGTGTCACGCTGGACGGCCATGTTGGGAGTGTCAGGGAATGCAAAGCCCGTAGCGATAAGGACCAGGAAGACCAAAAGGGGCACATCCTGTGGGTCATGACATGTGTGTTTGCTTTGTTTTATTTTATAATTGGTTCATGTAAAGAAGGCAATTAATATCCTTTTTAATAATGTATATTATATATATTGGTGACAGATTTAAATGCAGGTATTATTTTTTATGCATTTTATCGATTAATGAGTGTGTACTGTCTTATTCCTCTATTTTTTATTTGTTTTGTGTATGTTTATTTCTTGTGAAAAGTTATTTTGAACTAAAACACAATAAAAAAAAAAAAAAATTTAAAAAGTTGCTTCTTCACTATTGGGTTCCTGGAGAATATCTCCCTTCTACAGGTCTCTTGACACAAAGCCAGGGGGAATGACTCCCTTCCCCTGGCCTTCCTTGTTTTTTTTAATAAAGTGGCTTACTTACACTCATAAGCAAGTTGCAGTCTTTATTTTATTACATATACTTACGTTGCATTGCAATAGCTCCGTAGGAACAAACACTGGCTCCCATCACCCAGTCAGGTGTTCTCCAACTGCCTAGGCTTAGAACCTTCACCACAAGCATTCCCTCACTCACACCATAACATTCCATCTCACATCACATGCTTCTGCATTCATCCCCAAACACAATATAAAAGTTTTGTTCTCACACTCTCTTGGCTTTTACATTCACAGTTCATAACACCAGGAGACTGACTGCCTTCCCCTGGCGTTCCTTCGCATTTTAGTTTCACAATTCACAACACCAGGGGAATGTCTCCCTTCCTCTGGCCTTTCTCATTCTCATTTTCACAGTTCGCAACACCAGGGGGAATAATTCCCTTCTCCTGGCCTTTCTGATTCTCAGTTTTATAGTTCACAACACCATGGGGAAGGACTACCTCACCTCTTGCCTTTATTATTCTTCATTTCACGGTTCACAATGCCAGAGGGAATGACTCCATTCCCCTGGCCTTTCTTAGTCTCATTTTCACAGTTCACAACGCAAGGGGGAACTACTCCCTTCCCCTGGCCTTTCTCATCCTCAGTTTCATAATTCACAATACCATGGGAATTAATCCCTTCCCCTGACCTTTCTTATTCTCAGTTTCACAGTTCATAACACCAGGGGGCCTGACTCCCTTCCCCTGGCCTCTATTATTCTTAATCTCACAGTTCACAACACCAAGGGGAATGACCCCCTTCCGCAGGACTCTCTTAGTCTTAATTTTACAGTTCACAACACCAGTGGGAATGACTGCCTTCCCCTGGCCTTCTTTCTTCGTCCAGCTCTGGCAGACCTGGTTCACTACCCGGTACTGCCACGAAGAAGATGGTTTAAGGCTTTCTTTGTTCTTGTGAGCCGGTCACAAACCCGGCTTTTCTCTTTTCCTCGCTTTAGTAGACCTAGTTCACTACTCTGCCAGGTACTGCCATGAAGACAATGGGCCAGGAGGCTATTTGTTATTGGCTGCAGGTCCTAGACCCATCTTTCATCACTCGTCAGCCCTTCTGGTGTCCCACCAACCATCCCATCAACCCAGATACCTGCAGGCCACTTGCTGGTGCTTTCTGTTCGGTTGTGGGCTTCTCTGCGCTCCATTTTGGGCTTCAGGCTGCTTTTCCAGCAACTGCGGGAGCTATGCAGCGTCTTCTCCTTCTTTGGATGCGCTTCTCCATCTGGCTGCGCGTTTCAGGTCATCTGGATGCCCGTTCTTCCTCCGGTTTCATTGGTCCATCCACGGCGGACCTGCTAGAACTGCCTGTGCTGGCAGACAAGCGTATTGGCTCTGGTTCTCCCTGCTTGTCCTTGCTTGTCGGCTTCGAATCTCACGGCTCCTCAAGGGAGGGCTTCTCTCTCTCTTCCGTAGTCCTTCCTTTATTTCTGTGTGTGCTTCTACAATGAGAGTTAGCGAACCCCTAGAAGGCTGACTAGAGATTCTAGGAATAGCCAGTAGGGCTCTGCACCTCCTCCTCATCCCAGTACTTATCATTGTATTCGTTCTGGGTAGTCTTTGCTCTTCTTTGTCCCAGTATGAGCCAAGGATATTTCTCTTGCGTAGTCCCTACTCTTTCTCGTCCTAGCGGAAGTTAAGAAATGGGTTTTGTAGAGACACATGGATGTCTGTGGTCTGGAAGTGAGGGATGACAAGGTGGGCCTCATTGACTGAGTGGAGGTAAAGTAAGTGGGTGGAGGGTGAGGGGTGTTGTACCGCATTCTCCCTAGATGGTCGTCTTTGTACTTAGAGGGAGAGTCTCTCCCTCCTGTTGAATACCACCCCGATGGGGGGATTGACAGGTAGCAGCCGCACCTCCCTGGCCTCATGGGAAGGGGCCTCCCCTCTGGGAGAAATGACAACATCTAAGGATTCATCACAGATGGCATAAGCGTAGATATGCCACCCAGATTGACCAGATGTAACACATCTTCAGATGTGAGCCTTTTAATCTTGGGGTAACTACCCATAGAGTACATACGTATGAGGTCAATAAAGATTATCACCTCAACGGTGTTCCCATGTTTAATTAGCTTTTCTGGTATCTTTTGATTAATTTGTTTACAGCATTATTGGCTTTAAGTATGTCTTTGTTGTGTTCTTTGCTTATAACAATTTCTAGACAAAGGTCCCCACACATTTAGGTGTTTCCAACTCAGTAGCACCCAGAGGTTTTCTTCTTTTTCGGTCCACTTTTTAGATAGGTGGCGCACCACCAGGGCCGTCACGAGAGGGGTGCAGGAGGGCAAACTGCCCTAGGCCTCGCGCTTGGTAGGGGCCTGGTGGCGCCCTCCCGAGTAGAAGGCTGCACAGCCCTCCCATATTCTTTATTCAGATGGGGGACTGTGCTGCCTCCTGTCAGCCCCTGCAATGATTTTGATGTTTTTTTTGCGAGCCGTTTCGCCCCGCAATAAACATCAAAATAATAGGAGACAGCAGGGCTCATAAGTGAGCTCTGCCGACTTCCACCATTGAACAGACAGCATAGACATGCTGAATGACAAGGGAGGACTCCTCTCTATCAGGCAGCGTTTCAATGCCTCGGAGTGAAGGAAGGGCCATTCGTGGCTGCTCAGGCACTTTTAAACGGTCTGGTAAGTTTTTATTTTATTTTAAATTAAATGTGTATATATATGTGTATATATATATATATATATATATATATATATATATATGTATATATATATATATATATATATATGTGTGTGTATTTACATTAAATGTGTATGATTGCGCACATGTATGATGCTGTTCATCTTTGCGTCAGTGCTGTATATGATTTTATTTATGTGTGCATGCAAGGAGTTGTTTGGCTGGTGGATGAATGCATGGGTAAAAGTGTTGTATGTAAGTCTGTGTGCCAGCCCCCACCCTTAAATTTAGTGTCCCGCAGGATGACTGCTGGATGAATGCAGGGGTGAAAGTGTTGTATGTGAGTGTGTGTGCCAGTCCCCACCCCTAAATGAAGCAGCCCTGCAGGCCACTACATTTAGGTGTGGGGGCATTGCATTCTTTGTAGTTTGGGATATTAGGTGGCACTGCCACCAATAAGCCAAAACTCTTGCATTGGAGTACAGACAGTGGTAGAAATTGACTTTGTTTTACTGTGGCAGCACAGGGGAAGGGGGCGGGTCCAGCGAGAAGAGGATTGGGAACAGGCCCGACTGAAGATACATTGGGGACTATTTCAACATGATGGTTGGGGGGGCCCTACTTAGAGCAAAAACAATCTGAGGTACCCCTGGGGTGCATACATTACAAATGCGACAAATATAAAGTTTAATGGTCACTGATTATCACGAGAAGGCCATCCAGCAAGGATCTTAAAAACTAAAAGCCCACTGAAGAGCATCATGTGTGTAGTATCAAGTTTTAGGAGGCAATGAGGTGATAACACTTCTGTAAATTGCATAGGACTTGACAGCTGAAAGGGCTCCAGGAAATGCAGCACATTTCAAGCCCCAGCAGGAAAACAGAAAAAGGAATATATTGCTGTGTTACAAAGACTACTGACTGGCAGTATGGGGTAGTTGCTGAGGCACCAAAGAGGCCCCTTTCCTTTGAAATGATTGAAAGGCCCTGATGCCATCCCTGATTGGGAGGGTGTAGGGCAGGTATTTTTAGTCACCCTCATAAACATTTGCCTTTTAGCCCCTCATATTTATCATGAACATCTGGAAAATAGCAATATTTTCAGTATTGCTATCAGTAGTTCCAGTACAGTGCAACATTGACAAGGGATTTCACATGGATCCTGTTCAGACCTTCAAGTGGTCTTGTGGCACAATGTCTCACTTCTGACCCCAGAGACCATGGTTCATATCCCTGCCTGACATAAATATGAACCACAGCATTCTAAAATAAATGTATAGTGCACAGAGATTAACCAGGATTGTAGAGCCAGCCAGCTCGGAGATCTGGGGAGATATTTTCTGCCAGATCTGAGATCCGGGAAGATCACGCCCTATGACAGCATGAGGTACAGATAGGGAGAATGGCATATGAGGCGGGACAAAAACCTTGTAGGTGTGGTTTGGTTGTTTGCCCAACCATTGACTGCCAGTGGCCATGCAAATCCCTATGGAAATTACAACCCAATTCCTGAGCCCCCTCCCAAAATGCCTCGTCATGCGAACTCTTGGAATTAGCTTTAATCAAGCCTTACCATCAAACTTTGCACTCCAAGTGCCTGCAAGTGTTTTCTCAAAGGAGGTGTCTGAGAGGTAATGACGTATTTGGAGTTGTAAACACGACACTGGTGTAATAGAAATGTGTTCACCTGGTCTGCCTCAGCCACTCAATTCAAAAGCACTGTGTGTGTCCTTCACTGAAGTCCTGTTAAAAACATGCATTGGCAAAGCAAGCAGTTTTGGCTTGTGCATACGGATTAGGCATTTGCCAGGCACTATTAGAGGCACAGATACTCAAACCATTTTGCACCTGCTACCATCAACAGCAAGTTAATACCAATACAGCAGTGCCTTGCCCATGCCTACACGAAAGCACATACTGTTAGCATTACTAATACTTGTTTTGTTTTATCCTTGATGCAGAGGACTATGCATCAAGGGTAAACCAAACATAAATTGTACTAAGTAGCTAAACTGGACCACATTGAATGTAGAGCAGTGTAGCCAGTAACAACACTTATGGTGCACTGCTAGCCTGGGTATACTTTCTGTGGCATTGAATCTTTACTGGCTGGGAGTCCTCATATGGCAATAATGGCATATGTTGGTGCAGCATGCATGGACATACGTGGGAACAGCCAGCATGAATATATTTTTATACTGGCATATGTTATGGGCAAAGGCAGCATGAAATGCATTGGAAATGTTCCAGGCACAGTTGGTGACTTGCAACTATTGGAATTTACATGTGCTACATACAAAACCAATTGCAAACGGTGTTGCTGTCTATCCAATTTTTCAAAGAAAGTGCTGTAAAATGCACCATTTAAAACCAATGTTTCAAAAGTTTTCTTGGGAGTGAGAAACCCTCTCAAGCATCCTTTGTTTGCATTGGGCTCCCCACTGTGCTCTGTCGGTCCTGCATAATTGGCACCACCATTTAAGTCTCTTAAGTTCAAAAATACACCAGCCTCCACTACACATCATCTGTCCATCACTGTGTATGATGTGTTTTTTAATGCGCACACATGGACACAGCACTTCTTCATGCTGGCGTCACGCACCACATGCCTTCATGCCATCCCAAATATATATTAATGTATATGATACAAAAGTTGCTCTGCCATAAACCTTTCCTCAGTAGAGAAATCTAACTTTGCTGTGGTTGATTTGCAGTTGTAGCAATAAACCATCTTCAGGTTCCTTCCCACTTAAACTCAAGGTGAGATTTCTCCCGTCTCCTGTTTGAGGCAGTGTTGCCCCTGGCCGAGTGCAAAACAACATAAGGGGGCCTCACCAAATGTTTTGCCGCAGGCCTCACCACACCTTGTGACGGCCCTGCGCACCACCACATGCTAGAGTGAGGAAACCCCTGTGATGGACAATTCATTATTTCTCTGTCACCCGCTATGTGGGTTACGACAAGGGTGCAAAGTCTGCATACAAACTAATGATCACACACTAAGCTTTCCTGCTCAACCTATTCATGATAGCATTGTTGAATTATTTGGGCAGGTCCTGCCAAACAATACTTTTTCAGGCCCGTTTGTGTGCAAGTAACAATACAATGCCCCATCTAAACTTCCTTGCTAAGATTATCCAGTTCTAAATTCTAATATACTTTTCTTCTCCCCTCTGAATGTTGGAAATGTCCCTTTTGCTTTAAAGTTGTTATAGGCTTCGAAGTCATTTTAGTCTGGACTGTGCCAAGATCTGTAAACAGAAATTCCATTCTTGTATATTACAATATGTAATGTCTCTCATCCAAGTGTCTGTTGTGAGGGCCAGGTCACTTCCCCAGCACTCTGTAGCAGACGCTTGGTTATGACTAGAGCCACATACAGAAATTCACTTTCTGTACACATTTCTCTGGAAACAGTCCTAGTAACCATATTTTCGGTATTATATGAAATCCCATCCCTGTAATATCCCTCTGTGCATCTTTTCAGGCCATCATGGTGCTCTGGAATAATCGGAGCAGTAATTGTAAAACCTGTTTGCGTGAGGGCCATCCTGACCGTGTAACTCTGAAGTAAAACCAGTGATATGAATTTGTTTCCAAACTTAAGCTGTCATAGAGTCAAACCAACAATTGTGATATTTGAGCACTAATGGAGGCTGACCCCAATTCTGGTGTATTGCAGGGGTGAATTACTGTTGTTTCCAAAGGTAAACAAAATAGCGGAAAGGTTTTCCAGAGATTGGCACTGCGTTAATGGATCCCTTTCCTTCAATAACTGGCTTCTCTAAATTATGAGCTTCTGTTTCTAAATTTACACAAGTGTGCATAGATGATGGAGATGTATTTTCTAAGACCCCTTCTATCACTGACTCACTCAATTGATCTTGTTGTGTGAATAATAGGTCAATGTATTTGTTTCGAAATCACATCTGTGTGTCTGGAATTGTACTAGGATTTTCTTGATTTACACAAACTCCTTTCTCATTTGCTTTGGGAAATGAACTAGTGATTTTACCCAGAAGCGTTATCAAGTTTGGCTCACTGATAATTGATTTGCTGTGTGACAAATCTTTAGAATTAGACACCAAAGGCAGTGAATTATACATTTCAAAACGTTCTATGTGATTACAATGGGGAAAAAAACATTGAGGTTTTGTTTTCTTTTAGGTCATTTCAATGCAAGTGTATGTGAAACTCCTCCTGCTCCCCAATGTTAGTTATAACCCAAACCCACCCCTCAGATATATTTGCGTTGAAATTCAGCCAAAATAACTCAAGGTTTTCATCCTCTGTTTTCTGCTGTGCAGTTTTCAAGGTGTGCCATTTAAAACCTGCCTCTCGCTGATCCAGTCTTGGATGTCCAGTGTATACTTGAAGTTCAACCCCTCCAAGACGGAATCCCTACTCCTCACCAACAACACCGAACACTCAGACCTTGTTATCAACCATGAACCTTGAGGGCTTCACACCCGTGCTCACTTCCTGCGCCAAGTCGCATGGTTCCACATCAACAAACACCTCTCCTTCAAGGCAAAGATAGCTAAGAAAATGAAGATAGCTTGGTATCACCTATACTTCCTGTGGAAAGTCAAGCCCTTCCTCCCTTCAGAAACCTTTAGATCCACCATTCATGCACTGGTCCCATCCCACCTGGATGGGGGAAATGCCCTCCTCAAAGGCCTCACGTCGTCCTCCCTTGTGCCACTGAGAAGTGTCCTACATGTGGCTGCATGCCTCATCAAGGGTCTATGCAAATATGACACATCACCCCTTCCCTAATCAACCTTCACAGGCTCCTACTGCATACACAAATCACCTTCACGTCTTTCTGCATTATCTATAAGGCAGTCGCCCTTAAGTCACCCAGCTTCCTCGCAGAGAAACTCAGCATCTCCGGTGGACAAGCGCACCACCAGAATCCAGGACATGTGTATACTTGAAATCTGCCGTTGCAAAAGGGAAATGACTAGAAAACAAGCCTTCTCTGCCTATGTCCCACTATGGAACCTCCTCCCCGTCAGCATTAGACTCACCCCCAGCCTCCTACAATTTAGAAAAGAACTCAAGAGCCACCTCTTCAAGGAGTCTCTTCTCCTCAACACCTAGGCCATCATATCACCTGACTCGCTAGACGCCATTCACCCCTCTCCTCCCTGCCACTCTGTATAGCTGTAGCCCTCCTATGTACCCCTTTGTATCCTACCCCCCGCTGTATATCTTGAGCTTATGGCCCTTGGAACATGCATCTGTTACTGGATGGGATTACACCAGAAGAATTCTGAGTCCAAATAACTGGGCAAACTTAAGAAGATGGCAAGTTGCTGTTTTATTAGCAATTATCTAAAACATGGAGTTTACAATGAACATCAAAGGCTGTATGCTCATTCTCAGCGATTTCCACAAAAAATACAATTATATACTTCTTTATGCGTCATAATGACTTCACGCTACGTGGCAATAGTGAAAAACCTATCAAAGGTTGGGATTGGTTAAGTGACACATCTAGATATACAATCATGTAGGAGTTAGGTTTTTTATTGGGTGTCCGATATCAGGTGGACAATTTATGCCTACCTCTTGATACGTGTCATTTATGGAAAATGAGTTACACAGTGTTTCATTGGTTTCTCAAGCTATAAGGTCCTTCATTATATGGCCTAATACAATTGGTATGGCACGCTTGTGCCATGTCTGGAACATTCTGTTAAATTAGTAGCACCTAGGTCAAGACCTAGGTGCACATAGATAGGATATGAGGCTGCCCTACCACCCAATTAGCCCAACATCTCTCATCACCCATGCCTTCTGCCATGACATTCTCTTTGTACTTGGCCTTGCAGAGTATTCTTGTCCTGTGAATTGTGAGAAACCTGAAGGTAACTCGCCTGCTAGTCCTTGGAGATCTGTCATCCAGCTGGCCAGGACACGGCCATCACTATTGGATCCAGTTACTGTGGGTGGACCGGTGGGGGAGGATCACCTGGATGGGGGTCTTCGGGGAGTGGTAGTTGGACACCGATGGGTGGGATGCGGAACCCCCTTACTTCTAACCCCTATTCCCCATCCTACCTCGTAGGATACTTACAAGCTCTACCCCCTCCCCCTTCTGACTGTTAGGCATAATTACATGCAGTACCCTTTGAGAACACTACACACAATTAAGACTACAGGTGTAAACACAATCTCACCTTTAGTACAAGCCTGTACTACACAGTTATGTGGTAGCAGTGGCTGAGCAGCCAGACTTATCTCAAGAGGGATGTGAGCAGTACAAGATGTTACACAAAGGACTTGCAATCAAAGTACTTCAAACAAACACTTACTCAATGTTTCTTGGTTAAAGAATATACATTTATTTACACATTTTGTTGAAAAACATTCCACTAGTAAGAAGCAGCTAAATATCACACTATAATACACTACAGTACACAACCAATATGTTTCTGAACAAGTTAGGCTCCCCATGAAGTGGGAGCAAAACGGCACTTCAGTAACTTTCAAAAGGGATAGAAAGACAAAGGCTATAAGAATCAAAACACAATTACTTTCATAGGCAGGGCAAATAGTTTCAGTTCACTAGAAGAGGCAATTCTATTCAATAGGCCTGGGCCAAAGTCAATGGTTCAGTGTCTGATAGGATAGAACAGTTCTGGTAGTAAACGGTTAAGTCTTTGCCAATGTTCTTAGAAGTAGTTTTCCAGAAAAAGAGTTATATGTCGGATTAGGAGTGAACAAGACTCCAAAATTGGGAAATTTTCACAAACTTTCACTGCGGCAGAAAGGATTTCCACACTGCGTTTGCACAGTACCTTATGGATGAAGAAAAGCTGTAGCTGAGGCAGTTGTTCCTGGCAGTTCCTGCAGATCTCGCTGTTCCTGAGCTTCAGTCGTGGGGACAAGGAGGACATCAGGAGGTTCCTGCACTGCCCAGGGAAGAAGCCACAAGCTTGGCTAAATGTCGGTTTTAAGGTGTGAGTGCCTTAAAATCCACAAACTTGTATCCTTCTCACTGGCTATCTGGTTTTCAACAGCACTCTGAAGAAAATTCGACGAGTATGGAGATGGTGTCCAGGTGGCTTACGAGTTGGTTGTTTCCACAAGCTCAAGGGAAGAAGTCGTCCTTGAAGGGGTTTTGCTGTCGAGGGAGTTTAAGGCAATGCGGACCTGCAGCAGGGCTTCACTGGGCAAACCAACAGTCCAGGAGTTGCAGCAGTGGTCTTCCTTCAGCTCGTCTTCGGTTTTTTCGTTCCAGTGGTCGACTCTGCCTTCCAAGTCCCAGATACCTGCTTTTAAACAGTTTTCTCCCATTCATTCCAGCCTAGCTGTCACTCACTCAGCAGGGTGGCTGTCCTTGCTGGACAGTCAGCCAGCCAATCACGCCAGAGTGCATTCAAGTCTCCTAGGAGACTAAGCACAGGGAGTTTCGGGCACCTCCCTCCCATCCTGTCCACCCCAGACTCTCAGGCGCCACAGAAGGGCTTCAGCTCTGAACCCCGCCAAAGGGCATTGAACAAAGGGACCAAACCTGGTTTGGTGCAGAGAGTTAAACAATAGAAGGACCTTTCCTAAAAGAAACAGCAAAAAAAGATGACCGGACTCTATTTTTACAGAGGGGTCTTGGGCGCCACATTGAAAAACATGGCTCACCCGATTTTTAGCTACCAGTGTTCGTGGTCGGGAAAAATCATGGTAGTTTGTTCTAAAACCACTGCCACAAGCCATTTCAAGAGGAAAGGGTAACATGTGACTGTTACTTGAGTGTCTAGACATAGGGGATGCTAGGCAACCCCTCCAGCACTCTATAGGAAGTGTCACGACCCTCGCCCAAAACCCCCTCTGGCAAACCCATTGGCCAGGTGGAGTCAGGACTGGGGCCTCTAGAGCCTGGCATCCTCTTCAAAAGCCCTCATGGGGCCAGTCCTGGCGCCTATGGCGCCAGGCTCATACACCATGAAAAACAATGTGCTTGGGAACTACTTTATTGTATTGTCAGCCAACATGGAGGCATCCGCATAGCTTGGTTCCTAAGAACCAAGCTATGCGGTCTAGTGTTTTGGGTGTGGTAGCCTAGGGACTACTTTATCTGGACTATTTTGTTGGGGCTATTTAAACCACACCCGAGCAAGACAACACGCTTCGCGTTACTTTGCAGCTTGCAACGTGTCCAGCTATTCCCTCGAACCTCGGAGAAGCAGAACCTTCAAGGAGACAAAAGGAACATCATTAGCAGCAGCATCTTACCTGCAGTCTTCATCTTTAAACATTCGCAGCTACTGAGAACAGCTTCCTCGAATCTGCACGCCTCCCGGACAGAACGACCTGAAAGAGGAAGATAGAGGCAACATTAAAGAAAGCAGTAGATACATTTACAAATTACGAACTGCTCAAAAGGCTTACCTGGCTGGTCGCCTCTCGCTGGCACCACTCCAGACATTCCACTCACGCTGAAGAACACCGTGACCTACAAGGAAGGAAAACACAGGTTAGCAAATGCAAGACTTTGCAGCGCTGCGCATAGTGCATAGCGCTTACTTACCGCATCATAGCGCTCTTAATGCGCCATCATTTACCAGCAGGGCTCAACCAAGCGAGTTCGCCGCGCTGAAGCTCTGCATACCTAAGCGAGAAAAAAGAGACATTTTAGACAAAGAAAGGCATGCAGGATAGCAACAAAACTAAAGAAAAGCAATAAGACCTACCTGAACAATATCAAACGGGCCAGTGTCAGTAAAGTAACTGGACCGCACTCACCCATGAAAGACAACGCGCCCCTGCAAAGAAGGCAGGACGGAGAACACGCCTAATTCTACCACAAGGCGAGGAGAGGGCACCAGAGGGACGGAAATCATACGGGGGTGGAGGGAGGATACTTACCCAAGTCGGTCAGCCTTGAACACAGTCCTCCTGCATTTTCAGGCAGAACCTTCCCCGCAGACCACATCAGGGCAAAGCTGAGAAGCATACCAGCGTAACCCGGCTGGGTGGCGTCCCTGTGGATACCAGGTGAGCGTAACAGGAAGATAGTTTGTGCTGGCTCTATGAATTTAAAAAGACTAGCAAAGTCATTTTAACTTTACATGCACTAGGAGACAGTAGTCAGACCCAGAGAATGTATTTAAACCTTGGGAAGTCTGAAAGACATCCCTGTGCTACTGCACTGAAGGTGCTGTGTGACACACAAGAAAAAGATGATGCCTATGGAGTTTGTCTAAAAAATCCATATCCAAATAACACAAAAGTAAAACACACCTCAAAATACATGAAAGAGTGGGAAAAAAGGCTTACGCTCTTTTCAGGTAAAAATTAAAATCCTAGAAATCCAGCAAAGTTGCTGAGGGTCACGAAAGGTAAGGGAAATTAGCACATTCTTGAGAATTCTCCCTAACACTGGCACAAACACTTTCCAACACCATGAAAGACAACGGACTAACACCAGAGCCATTTACCTGACATGTCCCAATACAAGTGTCCGGCAATTGACAATAACCACACACACCTGATGGCCCTTTCGCATCCTCACATGGATAAAAGCCAGAGCACGAGAGCACACTTTGAGCAAGGCCGAATGCACGAGGAAACAGCTACAACGGACCAGCAGTTCAAATGGAGGAGAAAGGAGCCGAGACCTGGAGGACCTGCCCTTTCCCTTTTCAAATGAGACCCGCAAAGATTGAAAAAGGGAAATTATAAAATGGGGGTGTCCAGCTGGCGTCGGGTGTGACAGGTGTCAATGGCACACAGGCTCCCCTTCGCTGATAGCCAAAGCAGGAGGAAGCGCTTGCTGCCATGGTACCGTCCTTGACTCCCAAGAAAAGAAAACCCAGACAGTTCAGCACAGCCGGTGAGTCAAAGAAGACAGATAGTAAAACCGAACTGTGCTGGGCCCAAGGTTGCAGGCATTGACCTTATTGAACAAAGAACCTGGGTAAATGAACTTTAAAGAAACCCCAGTAAAAGTTTTAGAAGCAAAATGGTCAGGCATCTTGAGGCACTCATTCGAAGGACTCTAACTGAAGCCTTTATTGGTTGTGTTTTTGTTTTGTAGAAACTACGAAAGCCAAGGGGCCTTAAGTAAGGCCATAGAGAACAGAGAAGTGTCAAAGAGGTCCTTCGAGGGTCGAGCAAAACCCCTCGTACACTCGAAAGTGTTTGACATATTGGAGAAAAGTGAACAAACTGTAAAACTGGCAAATGTGAACCCGACAGAGGGATGCCTGCGAATTGAGGGTAAACAGGGATATACCCATGATCATTGTGACAACAAGTGTGAACCCGGCTGAGGGATGTCCACAATGGATAGTTGGTTAAAAGGACATTGAAACTGTTGAATACTACGATTTTGAGTGAAAGGCCACAATGAACCCGATTGAGGGAGGCCAACATTGCAAGAGGGATCAGAGCCTGGGTGAGGGGGATACAAAGGGGCGGAGAGCAATCGCCCAATGTGAAAGATTACCAAAGGAACTTTTGTTTGTTTATTGTTTTGGTTTAGCCGGCCTTCTAAGGCAAGAGACTTTGCAGGAAAGAGACCTGGCCCCAGAAGGTCCTGGCATCATTGAAAGAAACTGTAACTTTGTGCTGGCGAGGCCCAGGAGTGTGCTGTGCTCAAAGGTCCTACCTTGTCCCATGCTAGAAATGTGGGGAAGGGAGACCCCAACCCTACCATTCTGACTTATCATTTGGTGAACATTTCTTTCTTTTCATGTGAATATTATCCCACACTACTTTGTAATTTAGTTGTAAGGATTGGCAATAGGTTTTTTAGCATAGGCCCGTTTTGTCTGACAAGACGCCACTACGACTGCCTTATTATTATGTGATGGTCGTAGCTTGCTCCCAACTTAGATTTAGGTTTAGATTAGGCATTTTTCTCACCCATTATACAGTTTATTAAACACCTTTGAACTGTGATCAAATGTGTCATTCTTTACTGTTGCCACCATGAGTTCCTTACAGAATGCAACAGGAGTGAGGCCACTCACTATCATGTCTGGAACTCCAAGTTCAAGCCCTATTTCCATCCTCGATTCACGTGAAAAGAGACCATGATTCTGTTCATTCTGCAAGCTTTTAAATGTTTTAAATCAATTAAGACTTGGCATCAATTGTGTTCTTTCTTGCACCTTAACGTGAGAGGATTCATCCTCCACACACATGTTGCTCTTCAGCGTAGTAGCTGACCTCGACTTCTCAGTTCTTAACTTCAGGCCAGACAGCCTCCCAATACAGCTCCAATAACCTGCTATTCTACTGCGCCACAGCCTTACATTCTCTCTTCATGATTCTTTGGCTTATTATTTCATGATACCAATGTCCAGTTTCTGTACAATTGCGGCTCCGCCTGCATTCTATTCACTGCTTGTAGCTAGCCTATACAATAACTTGATCTATCTTGCATTTCAGCATATTTACATTCTTTATACTTCTGATTTCTGCAGCACTTTTTACTGTGTAATGTTCTTCTTTTACACTTTAAGGTTCACTTGATTCTTTACTTCGTCATTTCCCCTCTAGGATCCATGCATCGTCTTCATTCAGTATTTCAGAACATTGTGCACACTTTCCTATGACATCTTGGTCCATTTTCTTAGCTCTTTCTCATAGTCCTTCAGGGAATTCCTCCTGCAGGCTGTCACAATCTCGAGGGTACATTCAATATGGTTGGCTTAATGGATACCTTCTTCCAAATACTCGATGCAGTATTGGTACAATAGCTGGTGTTAGACAGGGCACAGTCTCATGTCTCCAATGCAGGGGATGTAAGGGGGTAGGATCTCCTGGGGATGTGTATGTCTGCTGCTCTACATTCCCCCCTCTGGTCAAGTCCTCAACCACCTCCTCACATTTTCCTGCTTCTTTGAATCTTCTCTTGAATAAGGGTTTCTTTGGTATCCATATCTTCATCACCTCCCTCAGGGTGCCCGCATTTTTTAAATGTTCGTCCACACTCCAGGTCATGTAATTGCATTCTTCACTTGGGGTACAGAAGACCCAACCTCCCAGATCATTCTTATGATCTCTTGGCTACAGGAACTTTGTTCCTTCAGGTGCCACAATACTTGCTTTTATGCGGTCTCTGATGGTACTTTCAGTCTGCGCGTTGTCTTCTGTGTCCCCCTTCACATCAATCATGATCTTTATTCCCACTGCTTTCTTTGCCGTTTTCTGGCATTTTCTAATTATTATCCTTATAACACAGAATCCAAACATTATCATCACCAATATTGCTCCAAGGAACTTGAATATATTCACCATCTAGTCGGGAATCCATGCAAACAGAAATGAGAACCAATCGTCATCTCCAATGGCCTCTGTCTCCTCCTCCATTTTCGTGGCAGTTCTGTCAACATTGTTATAGCATCCGTCAGAGTCCTGTTCTCACTGTCATGAGATGGTATGAAAGTAAAGCAAAAAGGCCCGACCTTGGCGCAAACACCTCCTTCCATTGCTGTAATCATGTCAAGGACATACCTGTTCTGGAGGGTCATTAACCTTATGGACATCAATTCTTCCCTTATGGCATTAAATCCTTTTATAGTGGCATTGATTATCTGTAACAGCTCCCACCTGGTAATCTGCAGTCATTTGGCATTCACTACTGTTTGGAGTCACGGCATAAATATAGATGTCATTATTATAGAAGTCTTGCTGAACAACTTGTGTTCATCAGGAATGTCTTCATAAGCCTTTATTGATTTCGATGAGATATAATTCTCTCTCTTCATCCGCCGGAGTGCAAGTGACTTTCTTTTTCACAAGTGCTCATCCATTTTTGGAAATCCCTCAATATTCAGGTCGCTCTGGAGAATCACCAATGCTGGAACATGGATGAGTAAAATGGAACACACTGCTCCCCAGTTCCTGGGCAATCTCATATATGCTCTGGGTCCACAAGCCCAATATCGATCCATTAGGACAGCAGTCCCTCTTCATTCCTAGTATATCAACTGTGTACTTTTCCTTTGCTTCAAAAGCAAATTGTCGCATAAGTCAATGGGACTACAGCCATTGGTCCTGCTTCGTCGTTCACCCATGTCAGCAGTTTAGATATCTTGGCCCATGACTTTAGGCACTCATCGTTCACTTTCTGGACATCGTGCACTGGTTCCTTTCTTAGTAGATTGGCTGCACATGACAACATCCCATCTTCCCATCCTTTGGTCGTAATCACTCGTCCATAGATTAACAGCTGTGAGCGGTCCCAGCACCCAAGCATTCTAGTCTTTTCAGTTTTGTCAGAGCAATTCATCCTTTGTCTTGTCCCATGGAAGGATACACGAGCATCTTGTCTGTTAATCCAGGCTCTTTTGCATTTGCATTGTCTTGTCTTGATATAATCCTCCTGGAATGGGAATGTCTGTCTTGATCAGCATTGCAGGGTTGCCCAGCTTCCTTGGAACTGCCCTCTGATAGTTCATGCTGCTAGATGGATAACACACTTTGCATCATGTGCCGCCATCTCTTTTGAAATTAATGTTCTTACTATACTCATGTCTTTAAGCAATGAGATAGAGGGAAATGTTCTGACAGGTTTCGCAATTCAAAGTGGTTTGATGAACCAACTATTGTGGAAAACAGTTTTATTATTATTATCAAAAAACAATTAGAACAGACAATAACATTTGTCACTCATTAGTGATTATCAATTAATACAATGCATTCATTTGTATAGGTGAAATAGGAACTTTTTGGCGGCAAACAGGGTTTCAATGCACACCCTACCCAGGTTGTTAATGTAAACTTTGATGCTATTTAGACCTATGTATTGCTCCACAGGTTATACTCAACATGTTTCCGTTCAGTGATACCAAATATTGAACATTCTTCAGGAGAAATCACAAAGTATATTTCCTATTACAGGTGTCCGGCTGGGATATCTGTTAAAATATGATTGACCTGTCAAAGTAAAACAGAAAATAGACTAAGCTATTGTGGCTTATATTCTATTATTCTATTCAGGTTCTATTAATGAACAGGGAACCTTAATCCATGGTTAGTTACCTTGGCTGGTTCTTGTGGGGGCATACAACTTAGAATTTTGTTGTAACAGGACTGTTTCGTAGTCCTGTGTTGCCTGCTGCAAGAAAAGCATAAATAATTGCCTTTAAATCGCTTGTTGAGTGCAACCATGCTAACCGAGCCATGGCTGGGAAAACACTAACATTTATAGTCCAAAATTAGCATAGTTATAGTTCTTGTCACCCACCTGGTTAGTGAGTTTGGGTCGTTAGCTTTGACTGGCTCTTGTACAGGTAAGTGTGGTATGGCTATCGTGGTATGGAGGGTATAAATCCCATAGCTTTGTCTCGGAGATCCCTGCCACGATACATTAGATAGAATTAGGTGGGGTGTCAAACCCGTAGTTGATAAAGCATACGTCTCATGTTCTTAACAGATTGTTATTAGCACATTCTATCTTGAGGCGAATGTCATACTTACAGAGAGTGTCTGACAGCATTTAGTGGGGTGCAGAACCCGTGGTGGATTTAGCAAAAGTTCCACGTTCTTCACACTCTGTTATTAACACATTATTTCTTAAGGCAAATCTCTTAAAGGTACCTGCTTGGGGCTTGTATGCTTGTCGCTATTCAGTGATATCAGTGCATTAGTCTTCTACTTCTGTAGCTCGGTTTCACAGTTCACACGCCGAATTCCACGAGTCGTGCTGTAAAATTAGTGGCGATGGGCAAGTGAATTTGTATATACTGTGGTCCTTAGGCGGTAGTGAAGCGGCGGGATAGGGTATGCTCACTTAGAATTACCTTAAGATGTGATTGTGTGTCGTGGTGATCTTTTCTTATCTCGATCGGAAATTTAGATCGGGTGCAATTCACTGTGCAGGGCTGTTCTGCTCGCTGTTACTCGCTTCGGTATCTAGACACCGGCGTACTGGTTGCCATGGAGACGTTACCAAAATCTGGCTCATGGTCAGTTTTCACGGCTATAGTGTTGCTCGAAATGCCGGGCGCCATCTTGAAGAGAAGTTTGTTATAGATGCGGCCACTAGAAAAAGTATTGGGTCAAATCCACGTAGTAACTTAACTTCATTTGCTTGTGATCTCTTGCTTGAAAGGTATAGAGACCCAGAAGCCAGGGGTAAAGAGTAACAATTGAGTAAAAATTGAGACACCCTGGGGTTTTAGGATGTCTCGGGTTACACATGCGTGTCACTCCAGTAGTATGCTGTTTTTTTTAGGGGGCATGTAGAGTAGCCTCTGAGGTGTGATCCTGATTTCTCTGGTGGCCCATAAGTTGATGTGGTTTGAGCGCTTTATATAGGCGGTACAGCACATTCTGAGGTTCTGTAAATGTCTATCTGGGCATTGATTTCTTTTTGATTTTGTGCCATTCAATGGACTTATTAAGTCCCTTAGTGTCACTGTGCATGGTATAGATCATTTCTTGTTTCCTTCTAAGTAACCTGTCTTCCAGTCTTCCAGTTATGTTGAGTTGTTGCCCTTCATGACTTGTAAAACGGTCCAAGTGAAATCTTTGTGGCCATGGTTTTTCATAGTGAAATGTTTAACCATAGGGGCTTTATTTGTCTTATTGCGTAGACAGCTCCGATGTTCAATGATCCGGGTCTTGATTTTCCTATTAGTTTTACTCACGTACGGAAGGCCACAAGGGCATCTGATGAGGTAAATCACGTGGTCAGTATTACAATCAGAAAAAAAACCTTTGTTGCCTTTTCTTGTGTGTGCCAATATCAATCTCCTTGCTCTTACTTGTCAATTTACATACTCTGCAGGTTGCCGCATGGATGGTGTCCAATTGTTCATTCCATTCCCCATAGCGTGGTGGTGTTCTGTCTTGGGGCCATCTGAGTCCTCCATTTGCTGCTGTTAACTCTGTTGCCTATAGATGTACTTTTTTTATAAGCAAAAATAGGAGGTGTAATGGGGTTCTTGCTGGTCTTAAACATTTTCCAATGTTTTTGGATGATATTCCTATTCTGAGCCTTTGATTGGTGAACGTGTTGACACACATTAGTCTGTCTTCCTTAGGTTTCTCAACTTGTGTTTGCAACAATGCTTCTCTATTATTGTTAAATGCACGTTTAGCCGCTTTTTTAACAATGCTACTGGGGTAGCCTCTTTGTCATGGCATAGGGGATGAGAGGGCAGACATAACAGCTCTCATCAGATGCATTCTACCCTCCCTTTTTCATATGTTGGTACCACATATTATTCCCCAAGTGAGCCGAATTATAAAGATAGCTATTTATCCCCTGGTTATCTTCTTCTGAATCCCTCTTACGTCGTTTGACCTGCCCAAATAGGTCAAAGAAATGATCACCATTTGTACTTATACTGGAAAAGATCACATGTGTCGTGTTTTCAATTGAACCATCAGATTAATAAAAACTTTGAAATGTATGGTACACTAAGAAGAAAAGAAAACACATGCATATGTATATCATGCATAAGAGTCTAGTAAAAAATGTTGTGTGCCACGCAATTTCTCCTTGAATTGCTAGTCTTCCTGCAACTGCATTTTCTTCTTCCTGAATCATGTTTAATACAAATACGCAAATCAAATTCATAGTTGCATAATCGGCTCCATTATTGCAATCAAAAGCCTTCTTATAACTGGGCCGTTCTTGGATTGTAGAGAAATGTGAGAATATTAACAAGGGTAGGGTATGACTGGAGTATAAACACAAACACTGCTACCACAAACCTGTGTGTGTCACTATCGGCTGGTGTCATATGTTATTTTCAAAACAGATATCTTCCCAAAAATTAATCTGGGTATAGATCTCTTTTCCATTTTTAAAAAGGAATTGGTGCTTGGGCAAAGTGCTGATATGCTTTTTTACTTTTTCAAAGAATCTCTAAAAAGTATGTTTAAGCTCTGGAATTCTGTGCCAGTCCATGCAATTCCTGCTAGTATTTTAAGGAGTGTCCAATGAATTCCAGTCCAAAAGAAATGTTTTAATCACACACTGTTTTATTGTCTTTCTTCTTAGTCATCGATCGAGTCTGCACACGCAGTAATTCTTCTTCTTGTCTTGCTTCCCATTCAGCGGATAGTAGAGAGTGGGTCTCGCCGTTATAGATCTTTACGTCGCCCAAATATAACCAAGATCTTCTTCCAGCCACCCTAACTCGAGTAGGGGAAACTTCTGCTACTTCAAAAGGTCCATTAAATCTTGGCTCATGCCATCTACGGGTGGAATTTTTAATAAGCACTTGATCTCCAACATATACATTGGTGGTGTCAATAATTGGCTTGGGTCAGTTACTGGTCCAATCTCTTCTGTGTTCCTCAACCCCTCCCTCCGATGCTTGACTTGATCTGAAATGAAAGAAACACTGGTAGTCATACATGTCAAATTATAGTGCATCTCATCACCTAGAATCTGCGCTACACTCTGAGCATCATTTCTAACTCTAGATAGGGGCATGAGGGGCACTCTCATGCGGCGCCCTGTTACTAGTTCATGGGGTATAAGATGATCATCGGAACCTGGCTGATTTAGAAGGGCATACAAGGTTATGGGTATGCAATATAGCCATCCCATTTTCAAAATTAATCTGATCTTTGCTATCCTTTGCTTTAGGAGGCTGTTGAGCCTCTCACATATCCCGTTTGCTTGTGGGTGATAAGCAGAAGAAAACATATGCTTTATGCTCAATAAAAGCCCAATTTGTTCAAATAGCTCTTTGACAAAGTGTGGCCCATTATCTGACCTTAAAACTTTGCACACATCCCATCTTGGAAATACTTCGCGCACTATGAACTTCGCTGCGCATGTGGCATCAGGATGTGTACGAGGACTGACTTTGATCCATCGAGAAAAGGGAGACACCACCACTAATAGATACCTATATCCATTACATGTCTGCAGCATATCGACCTGCAAATGTGGAAATGGGCCATTTGGACAGGGTATTACTCCTCTGATTGTTCTTATTGTATGCCCAGCTGTAAACTTCTGACACACGCTGCAATTCATAATGAACTGTGAAACGTGTTCCAATATATTGGGAACACACCAGTTCTCTTCAATGGTGGCAGCAAGACTTTCTTGGGTTATATGCATGGGGTAATGTAGCTGCTCAAGTGCCATTTTCAGTAACGCTGCTGGCATCACTGGCTTTACAGTGTTTTCCTGTCTCCATATTGCTTCCGTGGGGGATAATGAACACCCCCTACATCACCATAGTTCATGCTCTTCTTGTGGGGCTCTAACCTGTATCTCTATAAGTTGCATTATTGACAGCATATTAAACCCCTCTCATACTAACATGCTTCAATTTAATACTTATTTGACATTTTCAGTTTCGAAACTTGAAATTTCTGAAGAAAACGCAACCCTTTTGGCTTCTAACTCTGCGGCTTTGTTTCTGCAAAAATAAAGTCTGTTTGTTTACTATGCGCTGCACATTTTACGACCGTTATAGCTACTGGGAGTTGTAGTGCCTTAATGAGCCTGTCCAATAAAGACGCATTTGCCAACGTGACAGCCCTGTGTGTACGGTTGGCATCACAAAGGCAGAGTCATTGTACACCGTCACATCCTGATCTTCATGTTTCTCGAGCGCAACAATAAGCGCTACCAATTCTGCAGCCTGTGCTGAAAATTTGGACAGTAGTGTTGCACTCACCGCTACCTTAAATTCACCATTTAATCTGTATCTTACAACTGCGGATCAGGAATGCCCCTCTCCACTAGTTTGGTCAATTTTTGACAAACCATCAATAAAAAGAATCTCACCTCCTGCTAAACCATTTTCTTTCACACTGGGTATATCATCATAAAATTCAACATAATTAGTGCAATTGTGTACATGATCACCTTCTTCCATAGGTTCAGCTGCAAACATGGCTGGATTCACTATTTTACACCCCCACAATTTTAATTGCTGGATTAGAAATCATCACTTCATATGCAAAAGCTCTTTGTGTCACCAATGTACATTTGGGTTTCTCTAAAATGGCAAATAATGTGTTCTCCACGTATAACGTCATTGCACAGCCCATGGTAATACTTGTGGACTTGTCCATCGCAAATGCAGCCGCAGCCAAAGATTGTTCGCATGGAAAATGTCCTCTCATGGCTGGATCTAATATCCTACTGTAATACTCCAAAGGTTTATACCCTAATGTTGTTCTATGTGTGAGTACTGTTGTCATTACTGATCCATTGGTTTACGAAAACAAATGCAATTCTACACTATAATTGGGGATTCCCAAAACTGCAGCTGTACAAATTGCTATATTTAATTCCTCAAATCCTTCCTCCATTTCTTCAGTCCATTCTATCTTTTCCTTACCAACTTGTGCTTACTTAAGTACTTGCAAAAGTGGTTGTGTGTACCTGCTCTAGTCGAACACCCAGGCCCTGCAATATTTGAATAAGCCCAGAAATTGCTGCATTTGCCTCACTGTATTTGTGTTCTGTAGCCTTGATGGTCGTGCAGATTATGTGATACCTCCGTCCCCAAGTACCCCACAGGCAGAATGTAACCACTGCCTGTGGAGTCTTTGCGGCCACAGGTGAGTGGTTGGTCGTCGAGGTGGAACCGGGAACTGCCGAAGAGACTCCTTGAACGCTGCAAGGCAATAGGTAAGTAATCAAGTAATCAAGCAGTGCAAAAATAGGCAAGTGAATATAAGTGAATATACAGGCAATATAACACTGCTTACCTAAGGATGTGTATGAGCTAGCACGAATGGAAAACGGGACTTGGCACCAGATAGGAGACGTGAAGGGGTCTTAAACCAATGGACCGGGTTATGTTGCAGTCCGGAAGAACCCAATCGAGTGGAAACACACACCAGAACCAACAAGAGTAAATCCTGTGGTATCCGTTGAAGCAGAATCCGTAGGGAAAACAATAAGCAAAGTCCGGATCAAAATATAGGGGAAAAGCAATCCAAAAGGTCCGAGGCGACGTAGCAATTCAGGGGCAGAGTCCAGAAACCAATCCAAAGAAGAGATCCGTAGTCGTAAGTTCCAGAGTTAGCAGTAGAATCCAAAGAGCCACGCAGTACTTGAATAAGCAGCTGAGAAGCACCATTTCCGAGTTCTCAGCGGGCTTTATACAAAACAGCAGTCACATGACAGGTCCATGAAGCCACGGTCGACGTGCAATAGAGTCACGTGATACTGGCTGCTGGTCACGTGACAACTAGTCCGTTTTGCCGTGGCGATTGTGCCGATAGCGGCGCCAGAGGAAAGGGTACCTCCATTTCAGTTGCCAGAGGAGAGAGGGTCGATAAACGCCTGAAGTACCAAGCAAACTGGTAGGGAACTGTTGCCTTTGCCTGAGGGTTCGTGTGCGAGCCAGAGAGTGATTGAGGTTCTGTTGGGTTGCAAGTGGCTGCGGGTTGTTCCCTGCATCAGTGTGAACACTGGTGGACGTGACAATTTGGCTTTGGTGTTTTCATGATAGCGTCAGCTTTCTCAGGAATCACTTTCTGTCCTTCGTGCGAAATTAACTGGCCTATGTACAACACCTCTTCCTGGCAATAATGACATTTCTCCTTGTCTACTTTGTATCCCTTGTCTGTCAATACAGTCATTAACTGAACAGAGTCCTGCCTACATTCACCCTCTGTTTCACTACAGATTAATGTGTCATCTACGTACTGAATAACTGTGCCTTAATGTCACCTAAATCTATCTGTAGGACCCTATTAAAAATCGACGGGAATCACAGTACCCCTCAGGTAAACAAGTTTGTCTTAGTCTCTTTTGGCTGAATGTAAAAGAATTAAGGTCTTGTGAGTCTTTGTGCAACGGGATTGAGAAAAAAAACATTTTTCAAAGAGTTCACTGTGAAACACTTAGTGTCAACTGGGATGCTACACAATATTGTCTCCGGATTCGGACCTAATGGAAATTCTACTTCTACAATCTGATTAAGAGAGCGCAGGTCTTTGATAAATCCCCATGACCCTCCTTTAGATTTTTTAATCAGATACACTGCAGTATTGCATGAGGATTCTGTTGGCATTAGGATTCCCTGATTCATCAATGCTGAAATAGTCTTAAATATGCCTTCATCAGCTTCTTAAGACATGTGGTACTATTTTGCTCAGGGTAAAATCGCCCCTGGCTTGAGTTTTATTTAACTTCCCATATTCCCTTCAATCGGCCAAAGTCATATGGGCCTGTAGTCCAAAGACCACCTGACACCTTTCCTATGTCTTCGTGAAAGAACACTGGTCTTTACGGATCAGTGCCATTCGCTGTGGGACTTCCCTTTTCTCAATCTTTATCCAATATGTAATGCTTATAAAAAATACTACATCATCATCTATATGTTTATCTCTGGAAATATCTTCATCTGTTATGTCAGTCCATCTGTATCCCTCCTCAAGAGCTTTCACTGTTCTACATGGTCTGCCTTCATCATCTACTCCTTCAAACATTGCTATTTCCCCTCGTACTATAGCTGCTTCCAATTCTATAGGAATAGTCTGCCCTTCTTCCTCATCCATAGGTACTTGTGGTCTAAATAAAAATTCATCAGGTATCCTCACAATTTTCCTACTTATCCAGGTAGCCAAGTTAAAGGTCACCCCATACATGAAAACTTCCAGATCTACCGGAACTCCTTGTAGAGCCAATTGACCTGTAAATGCCAGTATAAACTCTCCTACATTCAAATAGAGTATTCCGGGAGAAGAGCACACTATTCCTTGATCAGTGAATGAAATCGTCATGTAAAGTTTTGCCATCAAATCTCTACCCAGAATGTTAACTGTCTTTTGTCGCAAATATGACAAGGGGACAGACACTATAGAAACAGGCAATTTATCAGTAAAAGGAACTAAACTCGTAGCTCCAGAGAACCCTTGAGCATTCATGGCAATACCTGACATTTCGCTCCCTTATACAAGAGCGAGTTGCCCCACTGTCTACAAGAAAAGAAAAAGATTTGCCTCCTATCTTCACATCGACCCTTGGTTCATCTTGGGGGTCTGGTGTTACTGATAGTACTGAGCACATCAAGTCCCCCTGGGAGCTGTCCTATTGAGGGTACAAATTCATCCCTCCTACCACAGTGACACCCCGTTTCCTAGGTGTTAGTATTTGCCCTGTGTTCTCATTCTGTTGTGTCTGCAAAGGTGCTTGTTGCGATTGCCCTTGTGGCGGGCGAATTTGCACTGACCTCTGCTGCTGTGCCTGCTGTGATTGCAGCTCCTGTGTCTGATAGGATGTGTGATCCTGGGCATATCCCTCTTGTGTTTGTGTGCTGTATGGTGGTGGATGACCTGGCCCCCTTCTTGAATTTTGTCCATTCTGTTGCATGCTTCCTCTGCTTCTAGATACGTGCGTGATATGCGCTGTTATCCTACAATTCCAGCACGCTAGGGGTGGCCCTCTGGTAAACCCACCATTACATCCTCCCTGAGTATTCTGACTTACACCGTGGGTATTTTGAAATCCACCTTGGGTGTCCTTGTGACCAAAACCCATACCCACTTTGATCCACTGGGTGTACATTATTCACCTGCAATGCACCCGTTATATCTTGCATTCCTACTGCTTCTCCACTTGTCAATACTGCCCCTTCTGTAGCAAATGTTGACAATTTCTTCTGAACTAAATTGGCTTCCTCAATCTTTCTATTCTCATCTTTCCTTCTATTCTTCTCTGGCAACAATCTGCAAGGATGTACAATAGTCAACTGTATCTCAACCCTCGGCTTCGCTTCCATTCCTACTTGTTTTTTCATTAATCTATGTACTTGTTCTGGCAATCCCTGACACAAAATATGATAGAATAGTGCTACTGTTGTTTCCCAAGGCTCACGCGTCTCAAGCTGAAATCTCTTTTGAATATAATGAATATAAGCAATAGGGTCTTCATCTTCTTTCATTTTACGTGTCTTAATTGCACCCATATCTGATGTATCAGGATACTGTACCCTGAGAGTCCTCCAAACATCTGCCCTACAACTATTAAATGGCGCTCCATCATGCGCTGTGTTTTGTGCAGTCGCACCTGCATATCCCACTCGTCTCAAAATGTTGTCAGCTCTCTCCCCAGGAATAGCTGCCAGTAGACCCGATATGTCTCCTATGGCCAAGGTATTTCCACCTGTCATTTTCTCTAATTCATAGATCCATTTTCCAGCCCCCGAAGTCAAACTAGGTAACTCTCCTCATCCATTTGAGGCCATGGAATATATTGCGGTCTTGCTCCCCCTTCGCTAGCAGCGGAAACTGTGTAAACCCCATCCCATAAATGGATCCCATTATTCATTTACCCAATGCAGGGGTTATCGTCCATATTCGTCTTCGTGCTGGTAACGACCTTAACCTACTCATATAATGTGGAGATTTTCCTCTCACACTACACGATCTTCTTTGGGGAAATTTGGGATATGGTGTAGGATCTGATGTCCTGTCCTTAGGGTGTTCCAGATCAGACCATCTTACCTCTTTATCAAGATTTTGACTTCCCAAGGGGGCGCATACACACTCCCCTTCCATCTCACGACCTGACTCCCTTTCTTCATCTGACATTGCTCTACCTCAACTGGTATGACTAACATCCTCCTCATCCCTATCTAAATCTAGTCCACTCAAAGACAAAGCTCTGCGCTCATCACTAAACATGTTTTCCTCCTCATCCCGTGGTTTCGGGATCAGGGATCGTCTGCCACTCTCTTGAGTCCCATACTCGCTGTTCTGCCTTATTTGCTGATATATCTTTTTGATACTCTCTCCAATACTTTCTGCGTCATATCTTTCCTCTTCTTGTGCTACTTTAGTTAATTATTGAGCCATTTCTCTCATTGGGAAAACTTTTCTTATCGTTTCCCATCGCCCCTGTATTTCGTTGCTTGGTCTTATTCGTTCTTTAAGAACGAGACTGGCATCAAGATCTCGTCACCTTCTATTCTGTTTCATTCCTTCTTCCACTTCCCTTCGCTCTCTTGCATCCCTTCTTGTCCTCTCTTCTTCTTGCTTTCGTACTTCCTTTCTTATTTCATCTGTTCGTTCTTCTTCTTCTCTTCATTCTTCCCTTCTTGTCTATAATATTTTTTCCTTCATGCGGTGTGCCTCTTCTTCTCTCTTTCTTTCTCTGCTATCCCTTTCTTCTATTTCTTTCTTCCGACTGTCATACTTTCCTTGTTACTTTGCCCGCTGTTTGTCTTTCTCTTGTTCTTCTCTATATATCCTTTCCCGTCATTCCCTGCTTTTTCTTCCTTGTTCATCCTCGCTCAACCACTTTTCTCGTTGCCTATCCTTCTTTTCTTGCTCATCTTTGTCTTCCTTTTGCCTAACCTCCTCAATGCTTTTCCCATCAAACTTGAGTAATATCTGTCCTCCCATCCATATAAACGTACACGTATCTTCCTTCCTTTTGCTCTCTTCTGGACTGTCAACGCTACTATAAGCGGCAGGTGCATATGTCGAGTTACTATACCCTGCATTTTCTTTTAATTCTTTTAAAGGATAAAATCCTGTCTCCTCTGCATCTACATTCTTAGTTTCAGATTGAGAAAGAGGAGCTGAGGGCTTGATGCCCTCCCCTTTATGCTGATTAACCATCCACTCTTCCTTTGGCTGGTCCTCTTTCTCCTCTTGAAACATTTTCCAGAATTCTAAAACTGAAAGTCTTTTCTCTAATTTCTGCGCAGCGTGCACATATGTGGTCATGTGTATACTGCTTTTGACAATGATCCTGCTTGTGGCCATGGCATGAAAACCATGTCAGCTGTGCCCTTAACCCATTCTACACTGTACTGTTTGAGCTTGGGTGCATGTCATGGTAATGTTTTACAAAGATGCATAAGAGAAGTGTCCTCCATAATGACAAGTCACAATTAACTGTCAATACTTACCAGATCGTTACCTTGTTATATTTAATAAATCTCTATTTATCTCAAAGCTTATTGGTCAATTTGTTTAATCCAAAAAACAATAAATATAAGCAAGCACCAACAATCACTGCTCAATCCTCTTTTGTCTCAACAACCTATGTGTCTTCTGACTGGGGCCAATCGTTTACTGCACTTAACTCAAACCACCTTCACTTCCAACTTTCACAATTACCACTTTTCAGAACTTCATACATCAAATAACAATCCCAATAATAACACAATACACATTAACAGCCCCTGTGATCACCTTCCCTTTTCTCTATAATCATTTATAGTACAAGGTATTCTTTCTTCGCCTCCAATTATATCACCCCGTACAGAGTTTAAGACGTCACCTTCCATGGTCCTGACCGTGTGTATTCTCTCTCTTAATATTCTGACTGGAATTTGAGACGTCTTCTTCTATCTCCCTTGAAATAGAATTACCAAGGTGTTCCTTTATCCACACAAAATGTTCCCATTACCCACTTATTTTCATAAAATATCTCAATCCCACCCCTTTATACTTCCATTTTACTTAGTCTAATTACATCCATTTAATCGACTCGAGGCCTTAGGTATAGACTGCTCCTCCAATCCGACCACTTCGCCTTCCATCCGCGGAGCGCCCATGGAAACCGAGCAGAGATTTCTTCAAAGAGGAAACTGCGCACTGTCTCGGTTCTTCTTGCAAGTTTATTCCTATCGTCCGCTCTCCAAAGGAAACTCCACTATCTTCCAGCTGATGGCGGAGGATGCCCGATCGTCTCAAACTCTGAAGTCAAACTAGTTTAGATTGAAACCATCTGCATCACTACAACATGAGTTTATGGCCCTTGGGACGTGAATCTATTACTGGATGGGATTACACCAGAATAATTCTGAGTCCAAATAACCGGACAAACTCAAGAAAATGGCAAGTTGCTGTTTTATTAGCAATTATCTAAAACTGGGAGTTTACACTGAACATCAACGGACAGACGCTCATTCTCAGCGATTTCCACAAGAAATACAATGATATACCTCGTTATGTGTCAGAATGACATCACGCTACGTGGCAATAGTGAAAAACCTATCAAGGGTTGGTTAAGGGGCACATCTAGATATACAATCATATGGTAGCTAGGTTTGGACAATTTATGCCTACCTCTTTATGTGTCATTTAAGGGAAATTAGTTATACAGTGTTTCATTGGTTTCTCAAGCTATAAGGTCCTTTGTTATATGCACTAAAGAAATTGGTGTCATGTCTGGAACATTCGGTTCAATTAGTAGCACGTAAGCCAAGACCCAGGTGTAAGTACATAGGACATGAGGCTGTCCTACCACCCAATTAGCTCAACATCTCTCATCACCCATGCCTTCTGACATGAAATTCTCTTTGTACTTGGCCTTGCCGAGTATTCTTGTCCCAGGAATGCAACGGGAGTGAGGGCACTCGCTATCGTGCCTGGAACATCACGTTCAAGCCTTATTTTATCCTTGACTCATGTGACAAGAGACCGCAATTCTGATAATTCTGCAAGCTTTTTAATGTTTTAAATGAATTAAGACCTGGCATCCCTTGTGTTCTTTCTTGCACCTTAACGTGAGAGGATTCATCCTCTGCGCACATGTTCCTCTTCAGCGTAGATAACTGACCTCAACTTCTCAGTTCTTGATTTAAGGCCAGACAGCCTCCCAACGCAGCTCCAATGACCAGCTATTCTACTGCGACACAGCCTTCCATTCTCTCTTCATGAAATTTGCTACTTACCTTTTTCCGTTCCTGCTTCTTGTCCACTCCGACAGTTATTTCACCAGGAATCGGAGCCGCCTTCAGTTGTATCTGGATCAGCCCCTCGATGAGGCCTGCTCCTGATCCGATGCCAACGACGCCTCCCTGGTCATGTGCCTCTCGGGTGCGAGAGTGGCTGCTCAGGAACATGCCATCAGCCCGCCCGCCACGGCTGCCTGTGACCTTCTGCCGGTGCCTCCACACTGCTCTTGGCGCCGCCGCCTGCAGCCCTCCCCACTCAAGAACGGGCCCGGCTCCACAGTATCGCGGCATCTACCCATCCACCTTGGCTGCCTGAGATATCCAGCGTGAGTGTTCCGGGTGTGTTCTCTCCTGCCTCTACTGTCACTCGGCCCTCCAAACCAGTCCTGGTGCCTTCGCCTGTGGCCATCCTCACTCAGGTTCAGGCGCGGCTGCTCAAGATAGCGGCATCAGCCCACCCACCTCGACTGCATGAGTCCTTCCGCTGGTGCCTCCACACTACTCCTGGCACCGCCGCCCACGGTCATCCCTGCTCAAGATCAGGCGCAACTGCACAGGATCCACCTTGGCTGCCTGCATTCTTCCGAC
Source organism: Ambystoma mexicanum (assembly GCF_040938575.1). Taxonomy (NCBI): domain Eukaryota; kingdom Metazoa; phylum Chordata; class Amphibia; order Caudata; family Ambystomatidae; genus Ambystoma; species Ambystoma mexicanum. Next base: position 574,412,063 of record NC_090926.1, on the reverse strand, counting down.
GGGCCTCCATACTTCTCTTGGTGCCGCCCCCCTGGCCCTCACGAAATCAGCCAGCCTGCCTCACCTACCTGGGATCTACCGCCGGTGCCTCTACGCTGATCCTGGTGCCTCCACCTCTGGCCCTGCTCAAGCTCAGGTACAGCTGCCCAGCATCACGGCATCCACCTGCCCGCCTCAGCCGCCTGGGCCCTTCCATCGGTGCCTCTATCCACAAACTGGTGCCTGCTTATTAGTAGGTGCGGCCACCTAGACTCACCTTTTCTGCCAGCCTGCCTTTGAATGCCTGTGGTCTCCCACTCGGCGGCCTGCCGGGATGGGTGGCTGCTGTATGTGTCTCATTCGGGCTCCGTAGAAAAAACACAGATGAGCAAGCTCATGATAGTCTCAATGCTGACAAGAGAATCACTTAAACCTGATCTAGTCTCCTCATTAGAGGTGGACACAAAATTTACAATGAAATCTGTACACTGCAGTTAGGGTTTATTTCATATGCAGTAGGTGTATTGATACACATGACTTTGTAAGACATATGATATTCACTGTTTAGACATACAAGGTATGGTACCTAAGTTACAGTAATCAAATGAAGAATATTTGACATGGTTACTTAGGCTTGTACATTCTCTCAGGATTCCTTGGGAAGTAAACTAGAGAACTTAGTGAAGTACTTAGTCGGGTGATCAGCGCAGTGCCGTGGGATCAATCTATAGTTGAAACAACATAAACCAACAAGTCAACATGACAGTGTATCGGCCATCTTCAAAATTAGCTTGGTGAGCTATGGTGGAGTAGGCCTTCATCAGGACGAGGGATTCTTTAAGAAGGAAGTAACCTGTGTGGTCTGTTGGGGTAAACAAACAAATAATGTGTCAGGAGATAGTGATTCCATAATAGTCTAGCAAAACAAATGTAAGTGAATGCATTGAGAAGAGGGAATTCGGTGCTTACCAGATCCGGGGAGCACAGTGGCTCAAAACATCTTAGTGTCTACGTACACCGAGGTAAGTAGTCGAAATCTTATTCCGAGAGATCATCATTCCTGTCAAAAAGAAGCATGGAATTCTAAGTACGGCTTCAGAAATAGCCAAGTGGTACCAAAGAGATATAGGTGTAGATTCTTACCTATAATATCCTCTAGGCGGTGGACTGTCCTTACAGGATGAGTATTTTGAATACAAAAGTGGTTCCGTGTGGAATCACAGGGAACATCTCTGTGGGGAAAAAACAGAGTACAGGGACTCAGCGTGGAGTACAAATCCCTAAATTGACACGAAAGGTGCAGGTGTCGTGTGGCGCTCGCAAGGTGTGCAAGGAAGCGCTGCCTGTGCGTGCAGAGGAAGGGCATGTGTGAAGCACAACATGCCGGCAAACCATTCTAAAGGTCACCAATCAGAACAAAGTGGTGGACTCTGCGTGGCAGCATGACATAATTAAATGCTGGGTGATGGAGCCTCGTGGGTGACAGAGGTCTAAAGGGTATGACATTCCCTGGGATGACACGAAGGAGGGCGCTTTGTGTCGGGCTCGCAATGGTGTGCAAGGAGGTGTTGCCCGTGCGTGCAGAGGAATAGCATGTGTGAGGCACAACATGCCGGTGAAGCAGTCAGATCAAAATGGTGAACTCTGCGTGGCAGCATGACGAGATTTAAGGTCGGGTGGTAAAGGTCTCATGAGTGAACAACATTATAGTTCTAACGAGGCAGAGCGATAGAAGCCAAGTGCCCACGAGTGAATAGACGTGCCGTAGAGTGGACTACGAGGCGTTCGTGTGAAGCTTACCTCTGTCCGGTGTTCAAGAGTGTGCTACCCAGCGGGAGCATCCGGCGCTCGGTGTGAATCTCCAGCGTATTTGCAGGAAGAAATACCTGAAGGGCTACAGGAAAAAAATATTCCATCTTGGAAGCTACGAGGATGGGCGGTCCCTATCTAGTGCCGGTTGGCATTACAGCGTGTGAGGGGACACGCCAGTCTAATACTGGGGGGGGTCGCTGCATGTGAGATGCTTAGATGTGCTTCCACTGTGCCCAGAAAAAAAAAAACACATTGTTGTGTTAAGAAACAGGCAATTTGAATGGACACCTTATCTGCAGGGGGCCGGTGTCTGCTCGATTCTGACCTGCACAGATAGACATGGTGGATGATACCAAAGGTATGTGGATATTCTAACGGGAGCACCTGGTCGTAGCAGGGCAAGGTAAAGAGCAATGTGTGTCCATGGTGGTTAGAGCATACATGCATGGTGGATAAATCACCATAGTCAAAATTGGATATTGAAAAGGGTGATACAGTGTTATAAGTGCTCATCATAGAGTAGGGTGTCCAAGAAGTGATGAGGTACATAAAACATAAGGCACACCCATGTACCTGATGAAGGTTAAATATGGCACTTGCATGATACTTAATTTACAAGGGTATGGTTTCCATGACAGTAATGAAGTCCATGAGTGGCACGTAACATTCATATATATGGGTTTCAGCGATATACCCAGTCAATGTGGGACACTGTAAGGTGCAATTAAAGGTGTATTGTCCTGATCACTCAAGTGGAGGAATACTTGAGTGGCACTTCACCTTTCAGTGTCTTTCTATAACATTTCAATGCGTGGTTCAACGTTCATAGTTATAGTTACATGGGTGGTGAACAAAACATACAGTGTGATATTCATATGAAATGCTTCCACTCCAGGGTGATGTTCAGATCTTCTTTTACGGTCCGTAGTTTATGGACCCATTTTTGTTCTAACTTGGTAAGGGTGCTGTCAATATCACCGCCCCTTTTGGTGGTGGACACTTTTTGTATCACAAGCCACTTCAAGTCCATGTGTGTGTGGTTCTTCTTGAAATTTGCTACAAGGCTTGTCTGGTACCTTGTTTTTGATACATGAGCGATGCTCGCAAATTCTGGTTTTTACTGGTCTCATGGTTTTGCCTAACTAGAGGAGTCCACATGGGCATGTTATAATGTAGACAACCTGCTTCGTGTTACAGTTTGTGTGATCTCGTAGAGGCCAGGTTACATCCTTGTGCTTGAAAACTTTGGTTGTTTCTGTAAATTGGCATACTGTACATTTTCCACACTTGTAGTGGCCTTGGATTGGTGGTAAATTCCACAAGGTGTTTTGTTGCTTGGGTGGTTCCACATAAGTGTCTATGCGTGTTTCCTTGATGTTTCTGTTTTTCTTGAATGCAAACAGGGGAACTTTTTTGCAGTGATCCTATGTTCTTGATGAGGGGCCAGTGCTGCTTGATGGTCTTCTTAATCAGATTGCTCAGTGGACTGTATGTGGTGACGCAGACCAATCTGTCCAGTTCATTCTTTGTGGTTTTGGTGAGGCATATCGCCCGATCAGTATTGGCATCTCGCTTCTTGGCGTGTTTCACAGCTTTCCTGGGGTATCCTCTGTCGAGCAAATGTGTTTGAAGGTCCGTGGCATGTTTTTCATAGGTGTCCCGGTTGGAACAATTCCTCCTGATCCTGAGAAATTGCCCGTAGGGTAGGTTATATTTCAGGCTTTCTGGATGGTAGCTGCCGAAATGTAACAAAGTGTTGCGATCTGTTGGTTTTCAAAATAATTCTGTGTGTAGGCTGTTGCCAGACCTGTAGATGTGCAGGTTGAGGAAGTCAATTTCGTGGAAGTCCCAATGCATCGTGAACTTAAAGGGATGGTTCGCCCAACATTTTTTATTTCAAAAATAGACAATATTAAAAAAAATGGATTGCCAATTTTTTTTTTCCAAGTCCCTATGTAATATTTTGAGCAAATCAAGCTCAAAGAAAGCACATGGGGGCATCCATTTTGTGAGATGGATGCCCGCCGCTGTGCTCGCTTTTGCTTTTGTGGCAATAATGAAGGAAAAGCCAGCCAGCTATAGTAAACAAAAGCTACCACTGGGTGGCTTTTCCTTCATTGGTGCTGTATGCAGAGGACGGGGACCAGAGACTACAGGCAGAAAAGCTGCAGCTGCATCTCGATAAGTGCTATTTTTTTTATAAAAAATAAACACTAGCTGCGGTTTGGGTTGGAGGAGCCCGGAAAACTTAGAAATAAAACCGCAGCTTTAATAATGTTGTATTTATGTTTGCGGTAGCTTTTGAAGAGACCGCAAACATAAATACAATGTTATTCTGTTTGAAAACTCTGCGGTTTTTCTTTCTAAGTTTCCCAGGCTCCTCCGGCTCGGAGGAGCCTGAGAAACTCAGAAAGAAAAACCACAGCGTTTTCAAACACAACCGCGTTATGTTTCTGCCTGCCGTGGCTATCACTTTGGGTCTCCGGTGCTCCCCCAGGAGAGCACCGGAGACTCAAAGTGAAAGCCAAGGCAGACAGAAACACAGCACGGTTGTGTTTACATGCCGCAGTGTTTCTGCCTACAGCTGATTTCCCATTTGGGGCTCTCGGGCTCCCCACGGGGGGCCAGAGAGCCCCAAATGGGAAATGCTAAATGGTGCAGTGTTTCTGCCTAAATCTGCTTTCCCATTTGGGGCTCTAGGGCTCCCCACGGTGAGATGACTATTTTAAAAAACTCCTAGGGACCACATCTACCCTGAGTAATGAAGATGGCATCCTCACACAAGGATTGGCCAAAGACGAATTAGAAAACATCAGAAGAAAAAGAAACTGATAAGGGCAGAAATGCACGGCAAATTCATGCTCGAGTATCTGAAAGCAGGAATAATACCTGAAGGGCTAGAGGTAAAAAATATTCTGCTTGTATTTACAGACAATCCCAAATTCACAAAGAACTTTAGTGGAGTTGGTAACAAATGTAGTCGTGATTGTCTCATTTTGGTTATTGACACAGCGGATGAAGAATGCAAGAAACAAGGGACCGAACTTATGGAACTAGAAAAGAAATTTCAAGAGGATGCCACGATACAAGATGCTAAAGCGAAGCTTGAGAAACTCGAAACTGAAATTGACAAGTTTAAAACTATCACCATAGAAAGAAAATCCCAAAAGTTCAAAAAAAGATCTTCAAAATTACGCTGAAGAAGAGACCGACCCATACCTACGTGAGAACTACTACACCGAAATACAACAACAACAAGGAAATTATAACAGGAGAAATAGATGAGTGACTTTTTCAGGGACCTCTTCGAGCAGCAGCAGCAGCACCTCGGGAGGCCTGGGAAATCAACAGCAACAACAACCTTTTATTCAACGGGGCATGCAACAAGGACGGCCAAGGAGAAGACAAACCCCACAGGGACAACATATGCGGACCCAGCAGTGGTATTACAATTGAGGACAACAGAGAGGATTCCCATCTTCAACCTATCCAACCACTTAACCACCCCTGCAGAACAAAACCTCATTGAGAAAGGACTGTCTTTTGTACCCGCTGCAAACAAACGTTTCTTCCATAACATCTGCCTGAAATACCTCTTTGAAGTATACCTACCTGAACACTCGCAATCCAACACACACCCGGACATGGAAAATGAGACCATCACTGGACTCAAAATGAAATCAACCTTCATGCCTCCTCCTCACACAATTCCTTGTGAATTTGACACCTACGAAAAGATGGTCACCACTGCAATCCAGAAAGGGCTAGCACAGAAGTACTTCTATCCAGACAATTTAGAAATGGAAGAAAGGACTGATTTGATCTCGTTAAAGGATAGCCACGACATCACGATCAAGCCTGCTGACAAGGGAGGCGGCATTGTCATCCTGAACACCAAAGACTATGATAAAGAATGCCTATGCCTACTGAGTGACACGGAAGCCTATACACCTCTACAGAGAGATCCCACTAAGGAACTACAAGAAGAGATTTTGAGCTTGTCCAACCACGCTCGACAAGAAGCATGCATTTGTGAAGATGAACATCGTTTCTTCAACAAAACTCACCCACGGATACCTGCCTTTTACATACTACCAAAAATTCACAAAAATGCACTGAATCCACCGGGCAGACCGATTGTATCGCATGTGATTCCATTTTTGAACCACTATCCATATACACTGAATTGTTCCTCAAACCATTCATAAACCAGGTGACCTCCTATCTCAAGGATAGCACCAGTACCATCTTATTACTGGAAGAAATCACCATGCAACCGGAGTACATCCTAGCAACTTTGGACGTTGAGGCCCTCTACACCCCCATACCTCAACAAGAAGGACTGGACGTCATGAGAATGTTTCTAGACAAAAGAGACAACATTGAGATGGTTCCGACCAACTTCATACTGGAATGTGTGAGACTTACCATGACCAAAAGTTTATTTTTGTTCAGAGAACAACTTTATCAACAAACTAAAGGGGTCCGTATGGGTGCCAACTTTGCGCCCGACATAGCCAATTTGTACGTGGCCCACTACGAGATAGTGTACATCACTGCAGTGACCAATCCCTACAGAGATAACATAGTACTCTGGAAAAGATACATTGACGACGTCCTCCTGATATGGAATGGTGACCACCAAGACCTCCTCGCTTTCCAACAGTGGCTTAACCGATGCAACCAACATATTAGGTTCACGATGCATTGGGACTTCCACGAAATTGACTTCCTCAATCTACACATCTACAGGTCTGGCAACAGCCTACACACAGAATTATTTTGAAAACCAACAGATCGCAACACTTTGTTACATTTCGGCAGCTACCATCCAGAAAGCCTGAAATATAACCTACCCTACGGGCAATTTCTCAAGATCAGGAGGAATTGTTCCAACCGGGACACCTATGAAAAACATGCCACGGACCTTCAAAAACATTTGCTCGACAGAGGATACCCCAGGAAAGCTGTGAAACACGCCAAGAAGCGAGCTGTCAATACTGATCGGGCGATATGCCTCACCAAAACCACAAAGAATGAACTGGACAGATTGGTCTGCATCACCACATACAGTCCACTGAGCAATCTGATTAAGAAGACGATCAAGCAGCACTGGCCCCTCATCAAGAACACTGGATCACTGCAAAAGGTTCCCCTGTTTGCATTCAAGAAAAGCAGAAACATCAAGGAAACACTTGTACACACCTATGTGTGCAACCACCCAAGCAACAAAACACATTGTGGAATTTATCACCAATCCAAGGCCACTACAAGTATGGAAAATGTACAGTATGCCAATATACAGAAACAACCAAAGTTTTCAAGCACAAGGATGTAACCTGGCCTTCTACGAGATCACACAAACTGTAACACGAAGCAGGTTGTCTACATTATAACATGCCCTTGTGGACTCCGCTACATAGGCAAAACCATGAGACCAGTAAAAACCAGAATTTGCGAGCATCGCTCATGTATCAAAAACAAGGTACCAGACAAGCCCCTTGTGGAACACTACATCAAGAAGAACCATACACACATGGACTTGAAGTGGCTTGTGATACAAAAAGTGACCACCACCAAAAGGGGTGGTGATATTGACAGCACCCTTACCAAGTTAGAACAATAATGGGTCCATAAACTACGGACCGTAAAAGAAGGTCTGAACATCACCCTGGAGTGGAAGCATTTCATATGAATATCACACATCTTTTCCAGAGTACTATGTTATCTCTGTAGGGATTGGTCACTATGTTTTGTTCACCACACATGTAACTATAACTATGAACATTGAACCACGCATTGAAATGTTATAGAAAGACACTGAAAGGTGAAGTGCCACTCAAGTATTCCTCCACTTGAGTGATCAGGACAATACACCTTTAATTGCACCTTACAGTGTCCCACATTGACTGGGTATATCGCTGAAACCCATATATATGAATGTTGCGTGCCACTCATGGACTTCATTACTGTCATGGAAACCATACCCTTGTAAATTAAGTATCATGCAAGTGCCATATTTAACCTTCATCAGGTACATGGGTGTGCCTTATGTTTTATGTACCTCATCACTTCTTGGACACCCTACTCCTATGATGAGCACTTATAACACTGTATCACCCTTTTCAATGTCCAATTTTGACTATGGTGATTTATCCACCATGCATGTATGCTCTAACCACCATGGACACACATTGCTCTTTACCTTGCCCTGCTACGACCAGGTGCTCCCGTTAGAATATCCACATACCTTTGGTATCATCCACCATGTCTATCTGTGCAGGTCAGAATCGAGCAGACACCGGCCCCCTGCAGATAAGGTGTCCATTCAAATTGCCTGTTTCTTAACACAACAATGTGGGGTTTTTTTTGGGCAGTGTGGAAGCACATCTAAGCATCTCACATGCAGCGACCCCCCCAGTATTAGACTGGCGTGTCCCCTCGCACGCTGTGATGCCAACCGGCACTAGATAGGGACCGCCCATCCTCGTAGCTTCCAAGATGGAAAATGTTTTACCTGTAGCCCTTCAAGTATTTCATCCTGCAAATAAGCTGGAGATTCACACCGAGCACCGGACGCTCCCGCTGGGTAGCACACTCTTTAACACCAGACAGAGGTAAGCTTCACACGAACGCCTCGTAGTCCACTCTAAGCCACGTCTATTCACTCGTGGGCACTTGGCTTCTATCGCTCTGCCTCGTTAGAACTATAATGACGTTCACTCATGAGACCTTTACCACCCGGCCTTAAATCTCATCACGCTGCCATGCAGAGGTCACCATTTAGATCTGACTGCTTCACCGGCATGTTGTGCCTCACACATGCTATTCCTCTGCACGCACGGGCAACACCTACTTGCACACCATTGCGAGCCCGACACAAAGCGCCCTCCTTCATGTCATCCCAGGGAATGTCGTACCCTTTAGACCTCTATCACCTACGAGGCTCCATCACCCAGCATTTAATTATGTCATGCTGCCACGCAGAGTCCACCGCTTTGTTCTGATTGGTGACCTTTAGAATGGTTTGCCGGCATGTTGTGCTTCACATATGCCCTTCCTCTGCACGCACGGGCAGCGCTTCCTTATACACCTTGCGAGCGCAACACGACGCCTGCACCTTTCGTGTCAATTTAGGGATTTGTACTCCACGCTGAGTCCCTGTACTCTGTTGTTTCCCCACAGAGACGTTCCCTGTGATTCCACACGGAACCACTTTTCTATTCAAAATACTCATCCTGTAAGGACAGTCCACCGCCTACAGGATATTATAGGTAAGAATCTACACCTATATCTCTTTGGTACCACTTGGCTATATCTGAAGCCGTACTTAGCATTCCATGCTTCTTTTTGACAGGAATGATGATCTCTCGGAATAAGATTTCAACTACTTATCTCGGTGTACTTAGACACTATGATGTTTTGAGCCACTGTGCTCCCCGGATACGGTAAGCACCGAATTCCCTCTTCTCAATGTATTCAGTTACATTTTTTTTGCTAGACTATTATAGAATCACTATCTCCTGACACATTCTTTGTCTGTTTACCCCAACAGACCACATAGGATACTTCCTTCTTAAACAATCCCTCGTCCTGATGAAGGCCTACTCCACCATAGTTCACCAAGCTAATTTTAAAGATGGCAGAAACACTGTCGTCTTGGCTTGTTTGTTTATGTTGTTTCAACTATAGATTGTTCCCACGCCATTGCGCTGATCACCCGACTATGTACATCACTACGTTCTCTAGTTTCCTTCCCAAGGAATCCTGATAGAATGTACAAGCATAAGTGACCATGTCAAATATTTTTCATTTGATTACTGTAAAGTAGGTACCATACCTTGTATGTCTAAACAGTGAATATCCTATGTCTTACAAAGTCATGTGTAGCAATACACCTACTGCATATGGAATACATCCTAACTGCAGTATACAGATTTCATTGTAAATTCTGTGTTCACCACTAATGAGGAGACTAGATCAGGTTTTAGTGATTCTCTTGTCAGCATTGAGACTATTATGACCTTGCTCACCTGTGTTTTTTCTACTATTGTACCCACCTGCGCAGAGCAAGGCATTAACCAGGCGCCCCGATAAATATTCATTCTGGCTCTGGTCATCCACCTGCAACCGCTGGTCCTGAGACTTCCATCTGTAACAGCAGGTGCTTGCTGTCTGGTGCTTCCACCCCGCCCTGGCACCCCTCTCCACCTCTCCTGTTGGGGACTGCACTCCTGAGCCAGAACCTCCAACTGTAGCGACATCCTACCAGCAGTGTTTTCGGCCCGCCTCTACTACCCAGAACTGCCATCTTGTCCTTGCGGAGACCCTGCTTCCTCACCCCGTGCAGGATGTGTATGCTGTAGGCTCCCACCTGACTGCAGCTGGAGCCGCCTCATTCTGCACCTGTTCTGACCTCGCCTCCTCCACTGTCCACTGTCTACAGCCACACCATTGCCTATGCCAGCACCACTCTGGGCCCCACATCTATTTCCCGCCTCCCTACCTCGTGTTTGCCCCGGACTCCCTTCTGACAGTGGCAGGAGACGCTACATTTTGCTACTTATCCATCTTGCCTAAATGCCTATGACTGATCTATTGTCCACATCAGCTCTAGTCTAGCCCACACGTCGGCGGTTCCCAGCTTCCCCTGCACAGCCTCCTCCTGCCCAATTTCCCTCTGCCCTCTCCATAGTCTCCCGACTACTTGGAACACCCATCTTTCCTCTCCACCGCCCAATCTTGGAATGTGACTTCTGCTGGCCCTCCTTCTCACAGGCTCTCACCTGCCACACATCATACAGCCTCCCCCAGCCCAACTGCCCTCCACTCTCTCCATAGTCTCCTGACTACTTGGGACGCCCGTCTACCCTCCAGCCCTAGCATGTGACATCTACTGGCCCTCCTCCTCGCTGGCACTCTACATACCTTACAGTCCCTCCTACCTGACTCCCTCCCCCCGCTTCCCCTTCAACTCAGACCCAGTAAGTATCACACTTGCCTACCCTTACTACTCACCCCCTACTGCTAGTTCTCCTCCCCCTTCCTCATCTAAGTCCTCAGCCCAATCTCACCTAGTTTCACACTTGCCTACCTCCTACTGCTCAGCCCCTGCTGCTAATCCTCTTCCCCTTCCTCATCCAGCATGTCCATAGAGCGTTGGCTCCACTAGAACCTACTACACTGGTCTCTGTTCTCACCATCACCAGTCGCATCAGCAACAAGCCTCATAGCTCCACGTATCTCTAAATACTCTGTTATGCGATCTGCCAAATCTCTTTTTCACCACCCTCTCTTCCCTTCCCCTCCCCTCTCTCACTCTCCCTACCTTCTCCTCTCCCTCCTACTATCTTTTTCTCTCCTCATGCCCAGTCCCCTCTTCTATCCCCTCCCACACTCCTCCTATCACAATCCCACCCTCTCTCACCGTCCTAATCTTATTTACCCCCCCACCGCCCATCACTCCAGCCATATGAACATGGCGCTCTGGAACGCCAGATCCATCTGCAACAAGACTGCAGCAGTTCTTGACATTTTCTTTCATCTCAACCTTCATTTCCTATGTCTAACTGAAACTTGGATCCCCCCTAACACTTCTGTTCCTGCTTCCCTAACCACCTCCTCTCTATCTCTCGCACAACTGGCCGTGGCGGAGGCATTGGCCTCCTCTACCACTCCAAATACCTCTCCTCCACCTCCTCACCATCTCTTCCTTCTTTTCCTACCTTTGAATTCCTTTACAAATCTTTCTCCTCTCATCACCCTATTTCCTTTCTAATCATCTATCGTCCCCCTGGCCCTCTTTCTTCCTTCTATGAAGATCTTAACCACCTCCTCTTGCTTATCTCTCCCTCGCCCTCTCCTCTTACTGTACTTGGCGACTTTAATCTTCACCTCCCTTCTCACCCTCAATCCTCTCCCCTCTTCTCTATCCTCGACTCCTTACTCCTTTCCCCCCTACCATCTTTCCCCACCCATTCCTCTGGCTCCATCCTAGACCTCATCTTCAATTCTTCTTACCCCTCTTCTCCAGTCTCCACTCTTCCTGTCTATCTCTCCGACCATGCCTTACTCTCCTTTTCCCTTTCTCCCCTACCACCTTACCCCGCTACTAGCCCCTCTCCTCCAATCTTCTGATGGCGTGACTTTCACAACTTTGATCCTTCCCTCTTTATTGACACTTGCTCTTCTTCTCTCCCCTCTCTCCAAGACTTCTCTTTATTGTCAGTGAACAATGCTCTATCCTCTCTTTTCTCCTCCCTTGATCAACTTTACTCCCTTTCTCTCTTCCGCCCATCCCGGAAACCCTCTCAACCTTGGCTCACTCCTCAACTCCTTTCTATGTGGCACCTTCTCCGACGTCTAGAGAGACTCTGGGCCTCATTACACATTGTGCGGTAGGGATTTAATGTTACCGGTAAGGGAACACCGGTATCGTTAAATCCCCATGCCAATTACGACCCGGCTCACCACTATTAGCGGCACCGCTAAGTACGGTGCCACTAATAGCGGCTAGTTCGCGTGCGCGCGACCCTCCATCCTGTAAATAATGCCATGCCGCTAATAGCACACCATCACAAGCCAAGCGGACATGCTAATAGCGGCATGGTAAAGTCCCCAAAACCCCTTACCGCCATGGTGCTAATACCGGCATCGCGAACCACCCGTTATTAGAACTGAGCAGTGTTCCCACCTGCCACAGGTGGACACAATCAGCACAGGTGGAGGCAATGGACACTGTGGCAGCACAAAAGGAGCACACCACACCCCTTCACACACCCCTTCCCACACCAAGATTGTTCCAATACTAGCAGCATTACATGGGCTGGAGGACATGATTGCAGAGCAGCACCAACAACAACAGGCAGCACAGACGATACGCAGGAGGAGGAGGAGGAGGAGGAGGAGGAGGAGGAGGAGGAGGAGGAGGAGGGCAAGACAGGCGCAGCAAGCACCACCAGGGCACCTAGTCATACCACAGAGGTAGCCACCAATACCCAGGATCAGAGCCAGTCCATTTAACCTAACCCCTGAGCAGATACACACCCTGTACCGTCTGGACCGAGATACCATCACCAGCATTGTGGACATGATACATGACGACATTGTCAACCTCATAGACATCCGAACTGCCATCCCCCCTCTACTCAAGGTGGTGACTGTGCTCCACTTCTTGGCCACAGGCACCTACCAGCATACAGTGGGGCAGATGCATGGCATCTCACAACCAGTATTCTCACGCACGCTGAACCAGGTACTCAATGCCCTCCTGAAGCATGCACCTGAACACATATTCATGCCACGGACTGCCCAGGAGATCGCAAACACCAAAGTTGGCTTCTATTCACTGGCAGGCATCCCAAGTTGCATTGGGGCCATCGACTGTACCCATGTGGAATTGGTTGTCCCACATCACAATGAAGTAGTCTACCGAAACAGGAAGCAATTCCACTCCATCAATGTCCAAATGGTATGTGACGCTAACAAGATAATCACTCATTGTTGTGCCCGATTTCCCGGATCAACCCATGATTCCATGATCCTGCGGAACTCAACCATACCACGCTACATGGAGCGACAAGCCAGACTACGTTCATGGCTACTTGGTGAGTAGCAGGGCAGTGTGATTGGGGGGGAGAGATACATACTCCACCTGGGTGTGATGGAGGGGGGAGATACATACTCCAACTGGGTGTGATTGGGGGGGGTAGATACATACTCCAACTGGGTGTGATTGGGTGGGAGATACATACTCCAACTGGGTGTGATTGGCGGGGGGAGAGATACATACTCCAACTGGGTGTGATTGGGAGGGGGGAGAGATACATACTCCAACTGGGTGTAGCCTGTCGTCCGTAGGACAAATGGACATACAGATGTACGCCAATGTCTATCATGGAAGGCCCCAATGTACTTGAGAGGAACCCGCATGCAATTATAAGCTACACAACATAGAGAACAATCCAAGTCTACGAATATTACACATCCATCCACATTCCACATTGCACATTATGCCACAGCACATAATACACGATTCAGCAACATGGCGTCAAGATGGCAATACAGTATCAGTGCAGCACAACATCAATACAGAAATGTGCCCTTGAATGCATGCAAAGGGATCACCCCTAGCCATAGCATTGAACCACACACCTACAGCACCAGTGAAGTGATGCTACACAGCATGGCAACATCAATGTCGGAATGGCAGTACACTACCAGTGTGGTACCAAATTTGCCTGGGCTCAGGGACACCTAAGACCTGGCCTCACCCAGGACATGTCAATTGCTGTTGGAGGCATGATTCGGGCATGTCCACTTGCAGGGTCAAGTACACCTTTGCACATTGCAGTCACACAGATCGTCTGCATGCATGCTGGTAGTCGTGGATCACAATCAGTATGCATAGTTGATTTGTGTGACATGTACATGCCACTCCAGAGTTGTACACTAACAGGCCCCATTCTTCCCCCCCATACAGGCGATGCGGCTATCCCCTGAAGAGGTGGCTCCTTACCCCTGTAGGGAACCCACAGAACCGGCACAAAGAGGACTACAATCGTGCACATACCCGTACCCGTGTCGTGATTGAGCAGACATTTGGCCTTTTGAAGACACGGTTTAGGTGCATAAGCAAGTCGGGTGGCGCTCTCCTGTACGGCCATGAGAAGGTGGCCAAGATCACCATGGCATGTGTCATGCTGCACAATATGTGTATCAGACGGAATGTGCCACTGCCCCCTGACGTTCAAATGCAAGCACCTGATGAGGATGATGATGGTGATGAGGACGGAGGTGACGGGGATGCAGGTCATGCAAGGGGCGATGGCCAAGAGGGACGTGATGTGAGGCAGCATCTGATCAACCAAATTTTCTGAGTAACATGGTTTCACTCTGTACGATGGATATGGGTAGAAATGCACTGGTGTCAGAAGTCCAAGTCTGTGTTTTGATTAATCACCAGTGTATTAAGGAATTTAAAGATGTATAAGTGCATGTCCCCAACCATCCCACCACCCTTCCCCCCTCCCCCCACAACAGTCCCGAAACACCCTTCCCCCCTCCCCCCACAACAGTCCCGAAACACCTTTCCCCCCTCCCCCCACAACAGTCCCGAAACACCCTTCCCCCCTCCCCCCCACAACAGTCCCGAAACACCCTTTCCCCCTCCCCCCACAACAGTCCCTTATGTGTCTGGCACACTGTAGTTGTCCAGATGCACATGTGGAAGGTTCACCCTGCAGTCCCTATTCCCCATTGCCACCACTAGCATTAGGAGGCTGGCTTGACGTGCGCCTGGTGGTGCATGTGGAGCGGCGGAGGGGGCTTGTCTGCCGCGAACTAGCGGATGATGATGTGGCTGTCTGTCCGGGTGGTGGTGGTGGGAACTGGCGGTCCATCGCGTCCGCTATCCGCGTGAGGACCTGCCTGAGTTGGCCAATCTCCCCACACAGCATGTTGGTACAGGCCTCAATCGCCTCCCTTGAGTGCCTGGCAGTCTCCGTTATCTCCCCCCTGACACAGGCAGCCTCCTCCACATGCTGACCAACCAGCACAGTTATGTTCTCTTGGCACTGCCTGATGCTTGCCAGGTCAAGGGCACTTTGGCATTGTGGTGGTGTGGCTGCTGTGCCTTCCTCTGCTACCAGGACATCCGGTGAAGCCACCGGTGGGCTACTGAACCCTCCCATGTTGTCCTTGCCAGACTGGCCATGGACACTGGACACAGGTGTTTCCTGTGGAGTTGCCTCTGGGCTTCCTGGGGGGTTGGGGTGTGAATTTCCATGGGGAACTCCATTGGGTCCTCCACATCTGAGAGCGGTGCTGTGGCTGCCGCCTCTCCTGTGGAACTTGTTGCAGCAAAGGGTGGGCCCTCCGTGTATGGAATCTGTGGTGGGGGGTTCACTTCAGAAGGTGGGGCAGTTGTTGCTGGTGTGGACAGTTGTATGTTAGCAGTGGCGCTCCGCCGATGTTTGGCACTCTGCATGGGGACTCTTCTCCCTTTTCCCCTTGATGTCGTGGGGTGTTCCCTGTTTCCTGTGGCCTTGGTTTTTTCGTGGCAGGGGGTGCCTGAGTTGCAGTGCCAGGAACTTTGTTGTCTGTATGTGAGACTGTTGGGGACAAAGAGGGGGATGGCATTGGTAACTGTTCTATGTACTTCATGCAGAATATGTCAATCATGCTGTTGTGAGCATTTGGACTTCATTGGTAGGGATGCAGGTGATGTGTCAGTTGAGTGGCTCATACATGCATGGTTGTGTGTGGCACTTGTCTCTGGTGCTATGTGCATGTGTGTGTGTTTGGGTTTGACACTGACATGGCCAGGGTTGTATGCATGTATGGATGTTTGCGGATCCATGAGGTGATTATGGGCTCACATTTGGGGGGACCTGAACATTCACAGTGCATACTTTCATGTGTACACTCACCTCCATCTGATGTAGTTGCAACACCATGCTCCATGGTCCCGACTCCCTCAATCGATTCTACTCCAATCATGTTGGCGCAGGTCTCTTCCCACTCCTTTAATTTTATCGGCGAATCAGATCCACCTGCTGTGGCTATGTTGTGGTTCGCAGACAGGATTCTTCTGACCCGGAGGCATAGATCATCCCACGCTTTCTGCACTCCTGGACAGTGCGGGTGGTGGTGCCCACTGCACTCACTTTCAGGGCAACCTCTGCCCAAATTGCCTTCTTGCAGATAAGGGTCTCCCGACGCATGTCGCTCGCAAATACCACGTCGGCATTCGCTGCAAGGGTCTCTGTAAGCATTGTTAGCTCCTCGGTGGTAAACTTCTCCTTGCGCTGGCGGTCGGTTGTTTTTTGGCAAGGGTGTTCTTGTGGCTTTTCAATAGCGGAGTACTCAAAACAGGTCCAGGGGGCAGAGGATGGCAATGGATTGTGTTTTTAAAGATGGCCGCCGTGCTCCTTCCTGTTCCTGTGCGATGACGCTATTTCCAGTTCCGATATTTAACGGTGACCGCTAATTGCGATGGCCGTTATTAGCGGTGACTGCTATTTGCTTGTTGCAGGAGGTCGGAAGTGCTATCAGCGCTTTCATCGGTGCTGCTAAGGGTCTTTTTGGGGTCTTTAGCGGCATGGCGGTAGGGTCATTACCGGCATGGCGCTATGCTCGTGTCCGCGTACTCGCAATGGTATGCTATTAGCGGCCTCTTGCGAAGGCGGACACGTTCATAGCGCCATGCGGGTAAATTGCGATTTTTACCGCACGTGTAATGAGGCCCTCTGGCTCAAAACCCCCTCGCTTTCCAACCAAACCTCCTACTTCTCTTATCACGCTCTCTTCGACTCTTGTCTTGCCTCGGCTAAACGCTCCTACTACTCAAACCGTCTCCACTCTCAAGCCTCCCACCCTCGCCGTATCTTCCAAACTCTCTCTCGACTCCTCTCCCCTCCCACTCCTGATCCCTCCTCCACTTTTACACTTTCTCCCTCTGACTTTGCTAACTTCTTCTCCGCTAAGATCCTTACCCTTTGGCAAAAAATCAACTGCTCCTTGGATTTCCCCTCTACTCCTCCCCCTCCATCATCCTACATGTCCTACTTCTCACCTATCTCCCCTTCTGAAGTCTCCACCCTCCTCTCCAAAGCCCACCCCACGTCCGCCCCAATGGACCCTCTCCCATCCCTTCTTATCCCTAAGATCTATCCCCTTCTTATCCCCTACCTTACCTCCTTCTTCAACATCTGTCTTTCCTCAACAACCTTTCCATCTGCTTTCAAACATGCCACGATCATCCCTATTCTAAAGAAACCTTCTCACTTCTAACGTCCGACCCATCTCTCTTCTTCCATTCCTCTCCAAGCTTCTTGAGCGTCTCGCCTACTTTCAGCTTTCATCCTTTGTCACCAATCTCTCTCTACTACCCCCCTCCCAATCTGGCTTCCGTCCTAAACACTCCCCTGAAACTGCTCTCACCTATATCCTTAACTCCCTCCTCTCTGCTTCACATTCTAAGCAATCCTCTATCCTTATCCTCCTCGACCTCTCCGCTGCCTTTGACACTGTCGATCATCCCCTTCTTCTCCATACTCTTTCCTCCTTTGGGTTCAAAGACTCCGTTCTCAACTGGTTATCCTCTTACCTCTCTTCCCACTCTTTTACTGTTTCCTGGGGCGGCCGGTCCTCTCCAACCCAACCTCTAGAATACGGCGTACCTCAAGGTTCGGTGCTTGGACCCTTCCTCTTCTCTCTCTACACCTCCCTCCTAGCCCCTGGTATCTCCTTGTTTGGCATCTGCCATCACTTCTATGCTGACGACACTCAACTCTTCCTTTCTTTCTCCTCTCTCTCATCTGACCTTCACCTAAAACTTTCTTCCTACCTTACTACCATAAAGAACTGGATGTCTTCCTGCTTTCTCTCCCTTAACACTGACAAGACTGAAGTCGTATTCTTCCCCTCCAACTCTCTTCCCCCTCCCTCTCCTCCGCCTTTCATTCACTTTCCTCCCTCTAATCTCCCTATCTCTCTCCATGCTCGTAATTTAGGCATTCACTTTGACTCCTCTCTCTCCTTCTCCCACCATATCTCTCTCACTTCTCACACCTGTCACTATCACCTCTTCAATATTCGTAAAATCTGTCCCTCTCTCACCTTCCATGCTCCCACCTCTTCTACTGCTCCTCCTTATTCTTTGGACTACCTACTTCTCATCTAGCCCCCCTCAAATCTATCTACCATTCTGCTGTTCGTATCCGCTGTCTCCTTAACCCCCGCTTCTCCATCTCTGCCTCCCTCTCTTCTCTTGGCTGGCTTCCATTTCACTCCCAACTTAAATTTCACTTTCTCTGCCCAGTCTTCAAATCTCTCCATGGTCTTGCTCCCCCGTATCTCTCCTCCCTCCTCGCTTTCTACTCTCCCTCTCGTTCCCTTCGGTCTTCGGACCATTTCCTTCTCACTGTTCCTCCGTCCCCTTGTGCCCCCTCCCATTTCAGCTCTTTCCAACTCCTCGCCCCCCCTGCACTGGAACTCCCTTCCTCTTGCAATCCGCTCTACCACCACCTTTTCCTCATTCC
This sequence comes from Ambystoma mexicanum, assembly GCF_040938575.1. Taxonomy (NCBI): domain Eukaryota; kingdom Metazoa; phylum Chordata; class Amphibia; order Caudata; family Ambystomatidae; genus Ambystoma; species Ambystoma mexicanum. Next base: position 574,393,230 of record NC_090926.1, on the reverse strand, counting down.
GCACCTCCCTTAAATCTCTCCTTCTCCACTCTCCTCCTTGAAACCCCTTCCCTTTCCTGCCTCCCCTCCCTCCTTTACCTTCCCCCTTGACCATCTCCCTCCCCCCTAAACTCCCCACTCTCACCTTCCCCTTCCCTCCTTCTACTCCCCATCACCCCCCCCACCCAGCCCTATTCCACTATTCCCCCTATTCCCTTCAGTTAATTGCTCTTCTTGCTGTTATGTTGATTGATTCATATTGTTATTTGCTTCTACCGTTATACTGTTTATGTTTATGTATTAAGTTGTTCAATTGTACAGCGCTTTGGTGTAAAGCGCTTTATAAACCAATAAATACAAATACAAAATACAAATGATTCTTTGGCCTATTATTTCATGATACCAATGTCCTGTTTCTGTACAATGGCGGCTCTGCCTGCATTCTATTCACTACTTGTAGCTAGCCTATACAATTACTAGATCTATCTTGCATTTCAGTGTATGTACCTTCTTTATACTTCTGGTTTCTGCAGCACTTTTTACTGTGTAATGTTCTTCTTTTACACTTTAAGGTTCACTTGATTCTTTACTTCGTCATTTCCCCTCTAGGATCCATGCATCGTCTTCATTCTTCTTTTAATCTTTCTTGTCACTTCTACGCTGATGACACCCAAATGTTCTTCTCATTCTCTCCCTTTTCTGACTCTCTTCACTCTACTGTTTCCAGCTGTCTTTCCACAATTCAATCCCTGATGACCTCTCATTTCCTCTATCTTAATTCTACCAAATCTCAGCTCCTTTTTGTTCCAGCTAATAATCAACCTCCCTTCTTCCTCCACCATCTCTCCTCTTCCTTCCTACTTCTCTTTCCTTCTCATCTGCTTGCCAAAAATCTAGGTGCCATTCTGAAATGTTATCTATCCTTCTCTACTCGCATCTCTAACATTGGTACTTTCATCACTAGGTCATTAACCCATAGAACTTGCCCATTCTGGAGTTCCTGGTCCTTATCGCGACGAGGCTTGTATTCTTTGTTACTTCCAACATGGCCGCGCCAAGCGACTTGCTTCGAACCAGCCTTCACTTCGCACACGGCACGTTCTATAAATTGGCCACGCCCCCGCGGCCCCGCGCTTCTCAACGCTATCATTAGGTAGTGACTTGACGTGTGTGTGTGCTGTTTGGCGAATCCACTATTCCTAGATTCTGGTTCCTTTTTCCTTACTTTCACCCCTTCCCTCTAATCTGCTCCTGGAATCCCCATTCTTAGCGACCGTTACCTTTTTTCCTGGACATCCTGGAACAGCGGCCTTCCCGGAACTCTGAACGCGCTCTGCAGCCGGACGAGACTCGAGCGAGCTTATACAAGACCCGATCCGTCCACAAGAGGAATCCTCCTGCGGACAGAGCAAGAAGCGATCCCAGGTGAGACGGGGGGGAGATTTACGACAGTTTGAGACGCCAAACGACCGACACTGATACTGCTATGGAGAAAGCAATCCAGGACCTTATGCGTGGCATGCAAGAGCTCACAACTGAAGTACAGAACTTAAAGGCTGAGAATGCTGCATTAAGGCAGCTTGTTTTGTCTCGCGACCCCGCTAACAAGGACAGTGTGTTACTGGGTGGAGTGGTAGACAAATATGATGGATCGGCAAAATCCTTATGTGGATTCCTGGATTCCTGCTTGGTGCATTTTACTTTTAAGCCCTATTATTTTTCAACTTCTAGGGCGAAGGTGGGCTTCATAATCTCGCACCTCACAGGGAACGCGTTGACCTGGGCCACTCCCTTAGTCAAATCAAAGGGGGTGCCCTCCTGGATGATTATGATGGATTAATTCAGGCACTCAAGACTATGTTCGACCACCCAGAACAGGTTTTTAGTGCTCGGGAATGCTTACTTGATTTCCGACAGGGTACTCAGGATATGCTAACGTACGTTACTAGATTCAAACAACTGGCCAAGGAAGCGGATTGGTCCTCAGAAGCAAGTTTCACTCTATTTCACAGGGGTCTAAACGAGGACATTAAGGATGAATTAGCCAGGGTGGCTCGTCCTAGTTCATTCCAGGCTCTTATGGATCTAGCCATGCAAATAGACTTCCGAATCCAGGAAAGAAAGGCTGAAAGAAGAAAGACCAAGACATCCTTTCAAAAGAATTCCCTTGAGACCTCTGTTAAAACCGATTCTGCCCCAACCCTTGACATAGATCCGGAACCCATGCAAATCGGAGCCTTCCGTGGGCCTATTTCCACTCAAGAAAGGATGAGAAGGATCCACACAGGCCTGTGCATGTATTGTGCCTCGGATAAACACCTTGTTAGAGAATGCCCTCTAGCCCCTCCACAGCGTTCGGGAAACGCCAGCTCCCGATCATAGATGGAGCGAGGTGTCGGGAGAGAGATGTTTGCTCCACATCAATTCCATCCTTGAACTCTCCTGGACAAAACAGTTTGGTGATACTACAGGCCTTCTTGTCGCCCTCCAAAGACAAGATCTATCCCATTCTGGCCTTGGTGAACTGCAGAGCTATGGGAATTTTCATTGATCAAGACTGGGTTGTTAGTCATCATATTCCGTACGAGACACGAAACACCATGCAGCCGGTGGAAGCAATTGACGGAAGACCCCTCTCTTCAGGACCCATAAGCCTGCTGACTAAAGAGATCCAACTTTACATAAACCATCATCAAGAGCGGATTACATTCGACATCATTAAGTCAGCCCATTACCCCATGGTTTTGGGTATGCCCTGGTTACAAAAGCACAATCCGTATATCCATTGGACAGCAGGATCATTATTCCTGGGCTCAGAGTTCTGTATGTCCCACTGTCTATCCCTGGACCCCTCCTCGATAACTCCTAAAGAACCACCAAAAGACCAAGAAACACCACTCATGGTTTCCAATATCATACAAGTTCCAGAGGCCTATAAGGGATATGCTGATGTATTTTCTACTGCCATAGTCCAAGCCTTACCCCCTCACAGGCCCGACGACTGTGCCATAGATACAGATCCCTCAGCTGTAATTCCCTTCGGCAGAATGTTCATTCTTTCCGAACCTGAGAAAAAGGCCCTTCGGGAATACCTAGACACCAATCTTGAAAACGGCACCATAAGACCCTCGAAATCTCCAGCGGGTGCTTCGTTGTTCTTCGTTCCCAAGAAGGATACCAAGGAACTCAGACCTTGCCTCGACTATCGAGGCTTAAATCAATGCACCCTCAAAGATCGGTACCCACTGCCCCTGATCTCGGATATCCTGGAAGCTGTGAGAGGAGCCGTAATATTCACGAAGTTGGATCTCTGGGGTGCCTACCACTTAATCCGTGTCCGGGAAGGGGACGATGGAAAACAGCCTTTAGAACACCCTTTGGTCACTATGAATACCTAGTCATGCCCTTTGGACTAGTCAATGCTCCCGCAGTCTTTCAGCGTTTTATGGACAGGGTGTTCTCTGATATGTTGTTCCTCTTCGTCATTGTCTATCTGGATGACATATTGATTTTTTCCAAGGATCCTCTAAAACATGAAGAACATGTAAAGGCAGTACTACAACGACTTCGTGAACACAAACTGTTAGCCAAACCCGAAAAATGCTTGTTTCACGTTACTTCTGTTCATTACCTAGGATTCATCCTTAGCCCAGAAGGAATTGGTATGGACCCTTCAAAGGTAAAGGCCATACTGGCTTGGCCCGCTCCCACATCTGTGAAACAAGTTCAATCTTTCCTGGGGCTCGCCAACTTCTACCAGAAGTTTATTTCTACCTTTTCCGAGATCGTTCAGCCGATCGTTGCTCTATTGAAGAAAGACACCCCCTTTATCTGGTCTACGCCGCAAGATAAAGCATTCCAAAGATTGAAGACAGAGTTCACGCAAGCCCCCATCCTGACCCAGCCCGACATAAATCGCCCATTCCTAGTGGAAACGGATGCCTCTAACTACGCCATAGGGGTGGACTTGAAAACAGGCACTTGAGGATGGACTGGAACACCCCGTTGCTTACCTTTCACGAACCCTGACCCCCAGCAAGACACACTATTCCATCCTGGAGAAGGAACTGTTGGCCATCTGCCAAGCCTTCACTGAATGGCGACACCTACTTCTGGGTGCTAGATATCCAGTTCAGGTCCGCACAGACCATCGGAATCTCCAAATCCTACAGTTGTTGGAGTGCAGGAACAGTCGTCAGGCCCGTTGGGCCTACTTCTTTGCCCAGTACCAAATCCCAAATCACTCATGTTCCCGGATCACAAAACACGATTGCTGACGCCTTATCTCGACGTCCTGACTACGTAGCCACTGAGGACAAGGCCTATCCTAAGATGTTTCCCCACACTATCTTTGTAGCTTAAGCAATCAACCTCCTGGAAGAAATCCGAGTGCAAACCCAGTCCTCTGACCTCTGGAAGGATATTTCAAGGAAGAATCCATGGAATCTAAGAGTTAAGGAAGAATATCTATTCAAGGACAATGCACTGGTCATTCCTACGCAGAAATGACAACAAAGGATAATAAACCTCTGCCATGATACCCTCCACTCCGGTCATCGTGGTATAACTAACACCCTCCGTCTTATACAAAGACAGTTTTGGTGGCCTCGAATGAAGACCGACGTACAACAGTACGTCAAGGCTTGTGCTATCTGCAGTCAAAACAAACATGATAACAAGAGACCGGCGGGTCTTCTACTGCAACTATCGCTGCCAACAAGACCATGGGAGTTTATTGCTACAGACTTCATTGTGGAATTACCACCTTCCCGAGGATACACGACCATCATGGTAACTATAGACTTGTTCACTCATATGGCTCATTTTACACCTTTGTATAAACTACCATCCTCCTCAGAACTTGCTGGAATCTTCCTGGAACATATTTTCCGTCTTCATGGACTTCCTTCCAAGATCATATCGGACCGAGGACCTCAATACGTCTCACAATTCTGGAAACATCTGTGTCGTATTCTAGGGATCCAACGCGCTCTCTCATCAGGTTATCACCCACAAACCAACGGAGCCACGGAACGTGTAAACCAAACTCTGGAGCAATATCTTCGTTGTTTTGCCACTAAGGTTCAGGATGACGGGTCTCTCCTCATACCCCTGGCCGAGTTTGCCTACAACAATTCCGATCACACAGCACTCAATGGCAGCCCTTTCTATTGCAGTCAAGGTTTTCACCCATCCGTTTTACCTTCTGTTCTTCCACATCCCACTCCAGTACCTACTCTCGACTCATGGATACAGACTCTCATCAACATACACAAGGAAGCCAAGGAACAATTGAAAGAGGCCCAAACACGCACTAAGCTCTATGTGGATTCCAAAAGAAGACCAGCACCTTCTTATTCTGTTGGTGATCAAGTCTGGTTGTCCTAGAAACTATTACTGCGACATCTACGGCCAAACAAATTGGCCCCTCGATACTATGGAGCATTTTCCATAAAGGAAATCATCAATCCTGTCTCATTCCGACTCAAGCTACCTGATTCCTGGAAGAAAATACACCCAGTCTTTCACACTTCCCTGTTGAAACCTTACATCCAATCCACCCGAAAATCCTGCCGACCCAGTCCTGTTATTGTGGACGATCAGCTGGAATATGAAGTGTCCAGAATATGCGATTCCAGCTATAAACGGGGTCGACTTCAATACCTGTTTGAATGGAAGAGATATCCTTCTAGCGAGAGAACCTGGGAACCAGTTTCTAACTTAAATACCCCTCGATTGCTTAGAAGATTCCATCTCATACACCCGGGCAAACCTGGTGGAACAGGTCTTCGGAGGAGGCAGGCTGTCATGACCCATAGAACATGCCCATTCTGGACTTCCTGGTCCTTATCGCGACAAGGCTTGTATTCTTTGTTACTTCCAACATGGCCGCGCCAAGCGACTTGCCTCGCACCAGCCTTCATGTCGCACACGGCACGTTCTATAAATTGGCCACGGCCCCGCGGCCCCGCGCGTCTCAACGCTATCATTAGGTAGTGACTTGACGTGTGTGTGCTGTTCGGCGAATCCACTATTCCTAGATCATGGTTCTTTCTTTCTTCCTTTCACCCCTTCCCTCTAATCTGCTCCTGGAATCCCCATTCTTAGCGACCGCTACCTTTTTTCCTGGACATCCTGGAACAGCAGCCTTCCCGGAACTCTGAACGCGCTCTGCAGCTGGACGAGACTCGAGCGAGCCTATACAAGACCCGATCCGTCCACAAGAGGAATCCTCCCGCGGAACAGAGCAAGAAGCGATCCCAGGTGAGACGGGGGGAGATTTACGACACACTATAATCCTTCTCTGCTACAAAACCTCTCATGTCTCTCCCGTATTGACTACTGTTCTGCCCTGTAAGTCAGTCTTCCTACCTTTCATCTTACACCACTTTGTTCTATTTATAATGCCACCATTTATCTTCTTTTCCTTCTTCGCCCTCATACCTCCATCACTCTCTCTCTGTTGTTGTCTATTTCTTTTATTCTATTTGACTCTCGTCTCTTGTTGCACTTCCTTATCATCATCTTTAAGTGTTTCCATAGTCTTGCTCCACCCTACATTTGTTCTCTCATTTCACTCTAGACTTGTTCTCACACCTTGCGACCACAGTCTCAATTTCCCCTTGCGATTCCTGCTCCTCCTTGTGCCTCTTATCGCTTCTCACGCCTAAGCTTTGGAACTCTCTCCCTCCCACCACCAGCCCTTCTCCCTCGCTCCATCTATTCCACACTCCTCTTAAAGCCCATCTCCTCTCTATTCTCCCACACGAAATTGTACTTATTTTCTTCTTGCGTTCATTCTCAAAAAATGTATTATTCATTTTTGTACTATTATAATCAATTGTGCAGCGCACTTGCAGAGGTGATTTATAAGTTCAAATAAATACAAATAAACCCCCCTGCGCCCACTCCCAGTTAGCGTTCTTTGACTAGAGTGGCGTTGGTGGACTGCGGTAAGGCTAGGAAGCCAGCATGCTGGAAGATGATGTCTCCTAGGGTTCATCCACTGTTCATGATGATATCCCAGAAGCACTGTCCATGAAATCATGGGAACAGTGTCTGACATCCCTGGGCAACTTCCTGTATAGCCCAAGGAAACTTCCTGTACAGCCCAGGGCCTTTGGCTAGAGCATTCAAGCACCGCTGTTGGCGTCATCCCAGGAGCACTATCTGCACATCCAATTACCACTGTCTGGGACATGCCATGGCTGTCTCCCAGCTATGGTGATGTGGGTCAAGTTCTGCTAGGCCGCTGGACCACTGTCTGTGATTCAAGATGACTACTACCTGCGTAATAAGCCACACCTAGGCTGCCATGGTACTTTCTACATTACTGCTTGTGCCATTGTACGCCTTGCATAAGTGTCTGTAACAACTATGATAACGTGTAATCATATGTTTGCATGCGCAGTGTCACGGTGCCGGATGGCACATGTCAAATTACTGAAGCAAATCCTTACTCTAGATGTGGCCTTCAGACCGGCATCTAATCCTCGCAAACAGACGACCAGAAATGGACCGAATACTCCATATGTGGCCTCCAGATCAGTACTGAATATTCCAGATGCGGCATTCGAACTGGCCCAATGGTCGTGAATGGGCCTCCAGATGAGGAATAAATATTTCAGAGGATGCCTTCAAAACTGGACACAATACCCGAGATGTGGCCTCCGAAGATACACAAAATACTCGACGTCTCCTGAATTTTACACAATAGTATCCTGCTGTACATGTTCTGTAAAAGAAATCGCTCTCCCGGCTCCCGTGAGCCATTAAATGGGTTAATTAAACTCAATCTTGTAGCATTCAGTTGCCATGGCAACGGGATTCAGGCATCTGCAGCTCCATCAAAGGGATGAGTAATGTGTGCAGGATAAATAATTCTCCCAGCTTCTGAGACGTGTAACAAACACAGCCTCCCTTACCCTCTCCCCCAGCTCATCTCCCCGTCCTCCCCCCTCACCCCACCCCCCGCACAACTACCCTCCATCATCTGTCAAAATTCGGTGGATTCTTATTAAAGTAAGGAACAAAGGAAGGGCCAGGAATTTGATGACGGCAGCGCAGCTCTGCCAATGCACCCCGATCCTCTATAGCAGAGCCCTATGTGATACCACCCCAGAACTGATAGCTATACACCTGCTCTGCCTAGGCTCCTCAGTCCTGGTCAGTAGAACACGTGCTATTCCAATACTGGTGCCCAGCCACTGAACCGCCGAGACACCGCCATCATTTACTGAAGCAACCCAGATTATTCCAGTATTATTCTATTAGTACTGAACCCCACACTGGCACACGCGCCTTCTAGTAATGCGTCCCCTGCCATTGTATCACTGCGCACGCGCACAGCTATTTCTACACCCATCGGCCCTGCAGCGGAGACTGCCATTTTAGACTGGTCGCCTCATACGTGCACGTTAGTCTCTGCAGAATCCGCTATTGATCCCGTGCACAGCCTGCACGTTGCTCTGTCAGTGCACATGCATCCTGCACAGTGCAGACCCAGCTTTCACCAGGGCTGGGCCTGGGGTGCTCACGCGGTTCAGCCAATACACCAACCCCGACCCGCAGAAGAGCCTGCTGTTCCAAGAAAAATATCCACCAATCTATCAATGCACCCCAATTTCTGCATGCAGTGCAGCTTGCCATTCCGATATCAAAACCCACAACCACGTTTGGCAATGAAATTCTGACCCAGACTCTGTGGCGCACCCTCACACAGCATCTTGGCAGTGCTTTGTTGTGACGCAAGCAAACGTTGCCAATGCACTTGACTTGATCAGGGGCGCCTGAACTGTCCAAAATGTGCCCAGTGGGAAATTCAAGCTTTCTTGGCTCGGTTTCACAGGTATACCATTACCCCAGAATTTCCAGAGGGTCAAACCCCACCATGGGGTGGCATGGTGGAGTTTGAGGATCGCCGTCCAATTGCAAAGCCTGACACTTGAGATGGGAGTTGGGCCAGCCAATTATAAACCATGGGCCGTTCCAAGGCCCAGCTTGCTCCCTTTACGGGGTTTGCTTGTTTATCGAGATAGGAGCGGACAGGACAAGCTCACAAATTCATGGTTGGGAGGTGATTTCGGGTGAATTTGGGAGTGTTTGGAGGAGTATGTGAGTTTGTGGCGTTTCTGGTATTTCACGATCCCTGTTTATCCACTTTTGTCTGTGTTCTTTAGGCTCCTTCTCCAGTATTCCCTTTTTACCTTTACTCCATCTAAAAATTAAAATAAAAAGTTTCCTAACATCTTTCCTTTGTTGTGTGTGTGTGTTTTTCGGGGTCCCCTCCCCGTTGTGTGAGTCTTGCAAGAATCCGTTTGCCCCTGTCACTTGTTTTGTGTTTTGCACATTGACATTTTAGGCACTTTGGGACCCAAGACAACATATCCTTTTATTTATAGGGGGCGCTGTGGGGACTACTCTGAGGTCAGTGGGAGGAGAGAGAGCCTGAAAAGGAGGGGCAGACAGAGGTTTAGACGAAGCACGAGGTGGGGGGAGACATTTGTCGAGAAGGGGGAAGACAGTGGTTGAGAAGGGGGAGCATGAGGGGGACAAGGTGGAGCATGAAGAGGACGAGGGTACCAACCTGGAGCGGGCTGTTGTAGAGGCGGAGTGCCTCCAGGAGTTTCTGGGGAAGAAGTGGAACTCCAGGAGCAACAGGGAGAGGTAGCTCCAGGGATGATGGGGGGTCGGGGGGGGGGGGGGGTGGACAGCAGAGGGAAGTGAGGGGGGTGCTGCAGGAAGTCGAAGAGCTCCAGGCTGTGGAGCCAGAGATAGTCCCGCAGCAGGTGCCCAGGATGAGGCCACCGGGGCCCCTACAGCACTTCCTGTCTGTGCAGAGGGAGCAAGGCAAAGCCAGGCTTTCCTCGAGGGCGTGAAGTCAGGTCAGGAGACACACTCGCCAATGAAGTCACCGCCTAGCTTGTCATGGGTGGAGGACTACATCAGCTTGCCTGAGGGTATAACTATCAGGGGGGACGGGGCAGGCAAAAGAGAGTTCATTGGGGTAACCCAAGTAAGAGTGCCTTGGGCACCTCCTGTATGCACAAGCACTTTAGTCTGTGGCAGATTGATGTGTGTTTAGCGAATGCACACCACGTGCCACAGGTGCAGATAGTGTAGCACCCTCCTGCAGTGGTGGTGCAAGTGAGTGTCAGATGACACTGCAGGTCATCACTGTTCCTGCTCTAGCAAGCAACCTCCACCTCCCCACCCCCAACTCGGCGTCTGCTCACCCATCTCCTGGACCCTCCTTGTTTGGCACACACTGACCCGCTGGCACCATCGACTAGCAGGGCCACTTTACAACCACTAGCAGCACAGTCTTCTGTTGGTGGTGATAGAATTCAGGGTGTGGCGCCATTTGGCCAAAGAGGCAAGACATAGTGATGAGCAATGCAGGCACATAGTGTGTGCAATGCGTGACCTCTGTCAGTTGGTGTGGGATGGACAATGAGCTAGTGGTGGAAGCCATGGAGAAGCACCTGCACCACCCACTCCTCTTCTAGATGACTGGGCAGAGTAGTAAAAGGGGAACATTGGGCACTGGGTGTGAGCAGAAAAAGGCATGTGTGGCTGTGCAGGGTGGTGGAGCCAAATAATTGGAGGCAGACTCTCAAGTTTGTGAGTCGGTACTAAGTCCCTTAGAATTGCTGCACGGGTGGATAGAGCCAAATAAAACGAGGCAGATCACCACTGAATCCAATGTTGGTATGAACTGGACTGAGGAGGTCAAGAACGTAACTCAATGTAGAGGAAGTTGTGTGCTCTGGTAGTTGCTAGAACCAAATAAAGTGAACCACCAGTTTGCAAGCGTGGTACTAGGACACGTAGAGTGGCTGCGCTGGTTGGTAGAGCCAAATGCAATGAGGATGTAGGAAAAACTGAAGATTTCTTTTTTGTTTGCAATTCACATGTCCACTGCTCTCATAGCCAAAGTCTCCACCACTTTCGTTATGCCACTCTATCCACGTAACTGCAGCTGGCTCGCTCACATCATAGGAGGAATCCGCTGTGTTGGCTGTCAAGCAATGCACCTATTTTTTCCTCCGCCATAGTCTTTAGTGAAAAGATGCATGCTTATTTCTATAAATGTAAGCTCTCTCACATGTGTCTCATTAAGGCATCTCATGTGGTCTGAGAAAATAGCCCCAGCAGAGCTAAAAACCTGTTCACACTGCAAGCGAGCTGTGGAGGGTTGAAGGGGGTCATCTTTTACAGCACACTGAAAAAGTGAAGATGGCGACACGAGTGATTGCCAAGAACGTAGGTATCAACCATCTGGTCTGCAGTGGGACTGCTGAATTCTCATAGGCACCCAATACATATAGCAAGTTGGACTGGAGGAGGAGTCTGTTCCACAGCCTCTAATGTTTTTCCACTCTCTAAAAGGTTGGGTTGGTGCTGCTTCAACTAGTGTCAGGAATTGTGGAGAATGAGCGTGCACTGTCAATAAACTTCTTTGCAGTAGATTTTTGATTTCTGACCTTTGGTTCGCATTGCAAGCCCATCCCCTCACGAATGACAATTCCCAGTGTTTTCCCCAGAGACACGCACATTCTGTTTAAAAATGGCCACCTTGATTAAAAACTATGGGACAAAAAAAGATGCCAGGAGATACCAGTCATTCCCCTTCATCCCAACATTGTGGATCATGTCGGAAGATGAGAGCAAGTACTCAACTAGTTGCTCTGCTTCTGCATCCCCACACAGTTCACTTTCATACAGTATGTTGGCAAGTCCTAATTCCAAGAGGCGCATCAGTGGCACAATCTCACTGAGTGATGTAGCATAATCCAACCTGTTGGGTGAAAAACATTGTCCAACATTTGCCACTGGGTAGGTGCACCGTCCAGTTGCCGGCTATGTCTATTGCATTAGTCAGTGAGTGCATTGCACTGTTCTTGCTGATGCTTCAGCAAAAAGAGGGTTCAATTTCATCAGGTAGGCGATAGGTGGTGTGATAGCAGCTTTCCTAACACATTCCAGGCATTGTATAAACCGCTAAAGTGGGCACAGATCTTCAGGACAACACTTACCATCTCATTCAGTTATGGGTACTGGTTTATGAAGTTGTTGACCACAAGATGGAACAAAAAAGGGAATTTGCATGGTTTTGCCTATGCTTGGCTACAACTTCAGGTCAAATGCCAGCTGCCACAACTCCCACTTGTAAACCACAAGGAGTGATGCAATGACTTTCTCGCAGAGATCAACTCCCATGCTGCCAAACCCTTCAATACACAACGTGTGTTTCTGGCAAATGACATTTCGTAGCTGCTGTCTTGGGCTTTGCTGCTGGGAGGCATGGGAAGGTGAGCAGGTGTCAGGTGATGCCCATGAAATCGGTGTCTTCAGCATTGGTCCACATGAAATTGCTAAGTGGCCTTTATTACCCGCACAGTGATCCAGTGCCACTCCCACAAGTTCCACAACATGGTTGTAGAGGCGTGATACTGAAGCTCACGTGGTATCAGGTAATAATATCGCCATATATATGGTCGCCGTAAATAATATCGCCGGGAAAATGTTGTGGCAATATTATTTGGGTGACCATATATATGGGGACAGGGGCAAAAAAAAAATATATATAAGTTTACGGGTTTGCGGGTGTCCCCCCCGCATGTTCCATGCAATAATATCGCCACAAAAAACGGCAATTTTCCGGCGATATTTTTGCATGGCGAGATTTTTGTGGCAACATTATTACATGGAACCACTCACGTGAAGTAGTGGCAACTTACAATTTCCCAGCGGGGATCAACAAAGCCAAACAATCTGCAGTTTTCTACAAAGTACATCTGTTGCTAACATCAAAATAAGGTTTTCATTGAATAGATACAGCGTTTTGTGGCTTTGTTATATGTTATTACCTGATCAAAAGCCTCAGAAAAAGTGGGCTGCCCCCTTGAGGGGGAAATAACAAGTGTTCTGCGTGCTGTGGGCCCAGCAGGCAAAGATGGTGCTCCGATAGGGCTGGTGAAAGTTTTTCAATCACAAGCAGGATTCTCCCGTGCAGTGGTGTGGAATGGTTGTGCAAATTTGCCCATTGTCTACATTTAAAGGGCGCTGGTACAGTGCCCTGTTCCCTTTCCTTTTGCCAAGCATGCAAATTATGCTGTTACACCTGGACGCTCAGAGAAGTAGTACCCCAAGGGGTCAGCGCTCCTTGCTAGACACTTTCTTTGCATAATGAGCACATGACAAGATGAGCTGTTTGCTTTTATGATGTCAAATAACTCCACACCCCTGATTTTTTGGAAGGGCTAAAATGAGCTCTTAACATGCCATCTACCATATGAGAGTCTTGCAGTAGACTCAGACATATTAACTTAATTCAAACTTCTCTTCAATAAATGGACATGGGTTCAAAGTATTTTAGCAAAAACAAAGAGGTGATGGCTGGAAGGTTTAGAATTAATCTTAACCACTGGCAGTGCTCTGGGCAACCCCCCAGACCACCGTTCTTCGCCTGCCAAGCCATTACAGAAGTGAAAGACCATATGCAAATCAGGCTTGGCCCCACCCCAAAAGGGGCAGTCCAGCCCGAACTGCTAGGCCACATCCCTTCTGCACGAGACCACAAGCATCCCCAAACATGTTTCGCCCTTGTTGGGTCTCTAGGCCCAGCAGGCACGGGACCCACATCTGGGCATACTCGTCCCACTCGGGGTGACATAGCAAAAACAAAGAGGTGATGGCTGGAAGGTTTAGAATTAATCTTAACCACTGGCAATGCTCTGGGCAACCCTCCAGACCACCATTCTTCGCCTGCCAAGCCATTACAGAAGGGAAAGACCATATGCAAATCAGGCCTGGCCCCACCCCAAATGGGGCAGTCCAGCCCGAACTGCTAGGCCACATCCCTTCTGCACGAGACCACAAGCATCCCCAAACATGTTTCGCCCTTGTTGAGGCTCATCAGTGAGGAGTAGCTTGGGTCTCTAGGCCCAGCAGGCACGGGACCCACGTCTGGGCATACCCGTCCCACTCGGGGTGACATAGCAAAAACAAAGAGGTGATGGCTGGAAGGTTTAGAATTAATCTTAACCACTGGCAATGCTCTGGGCAACCCTCCAGACCACTGTTCTTCGCCTGCCAAGCCATTACAGAAGGGAAAGACCATATGCAAATCAGGCCTGGCCCCACCCCAAATGGGGCAGTCCAGCCCGAACTGCTAGGCCACATCCCTTCTGCACGAGACCACAAGCATCCCCAAACATGTTTTGCCCCTGTTGAGGCTCATCAGTGAGGAGTAGCTTAGGTCTCTAGGCCCAGCAGGCACGGACCCACGTCTGGGCATACCCGTCCCACTCGGGGTGACATAGCAAAAACAAAGAGGTGATGGCTGGAAGGTTTAGAATTAATCTTAACCACCGGCAATGCTCTGGGCAACCCTCCAGACCACCGTTCTTCGCCTGCCAAGCCATTACAGAAGGGAAAGACCATATGCAAATCAGGCTTGGCCCCACCCCAAAAGGGGCAGTCCAGCCCGAACTGCTAGGCCACATCCCTTCTGCACGAGACCACAAGCATCCCCAAACATGTTTCGCCCTTGTTGAGGCTCATCAGTGAGGAGTAGCTTGGGTCTCTAGGCCCAGCAGGCACGGGACCCACGTCTGGGCATACCCGTCCCACGCGGGGTGACATAGCAAAAACAAAGAGGTGATGGCTGGAAGGTTTAGAATTAATCTTAACCACTGGCAATGCTCTGGGCAAACCTCCAGACCACCGTTCTTCGCCTGCCAAGCCATTACAGAAGGGAAAGACCATATGCAAATCAGGCTTGGCCCCACCCCAAAAGGGGCAGTTCAGCCCGAACTGCTAGGCCACATCCCTTCTGCACGAGACCACAAGCATCCCCAAACATGTTTCGCCCTTGTTGAGGCTCATCAGTGAGGAGTAGCTTGGGTCTCTAGGCCCAGCAGGCACGGGACCCACGTCTGGGCATACCCGTCCCACTCGGGGTGACATAGCAAAAACAAAGAGGTGATGGCTGGAAGGTTTAGAATTAATCTTAACCACTGGCAATGCTCTGGGCAACCCTCCAGACCACCGTTCTTCGGCTGCCAAGCCATTACAGAAGGGAAAGACCATATGCATATCAGGCTTGGCCCCACCCCAAAAGGGGCAGTCCAGCCCGAACTGCTAGGCCACATCTATTCTGCACAAGACCACAAGCATCCCCAAACATGTTTTGCCCTTGTGGAGGCTCATCCGTGAGGAGTAGCTTGGGTCTCTAGGCCCAGCAGGCACGGGACCCACGTCTGGGCATGCCCGTCCCACTCGGGGTGACATAGCAAAAGCAAAGAGGTGATGGCTGGAAGGTTTAGAATTAATATTAACCACTGGCAATGCTCTGGGCAACCCTCCAGACCACCGTTCTTCGCCTGCCAAGGCATTACAGAAGGGAAAGACCATATGCAAATCAGGCTTGGCCCCACCCCAAAAGGGGCAGTCCAGCCCGAACTGCTAGGCCACATCCCTTCTGCACGAGACCACAAGCATCCCCAAACATGTTTCGCCCTTGTTGGGTCTCTAGGCCCAGCAGGCACGGGACCCACATCTGGGCATACCCGTCCCACTCGGGGTGACATAGCAAAAACAAAGAGGTGATGGCTGGAAGGTTTAGAATTAATCTTAACCACTGGCAATGCTCTGGGCAACCCTCCAGACCACCGTTCTTCGCCTGCCAAGCCATTACAGAAGGGAAAGACCATATGCAAATCAGGCCTGGCCCCACCCCAAATGGGGCAGTCCAGCCCGAACAGCTAGGCCACATCCCTTCTGCACGAGACCACAAGCATCCCCAAACATGTTTCGCCCTTGTTGAGGCTCATCAGTGAGGAGTAGCTTGGGTCTCTAGGCCCAGCAGGCACGGGACCCACGTCTGGGCATACCCGTCCCACTCGGGGTGACATAGCAAAAACAAAGAGGTGATGGCTGGAAGGTTTAGAATTAATCTTAACCACTGGCAATGCTCTGGGCAACCCTCCAGACCACCGTTCTTCGCCTGCCAAGCCATTACAGAAGGGAAAGACCATATGCAAATCAGGCCTGGCCCCACCCCAAATGGGGCAGTCCAGCCCGAACTACTAGGCCACATCCCTTCTGCACGAGACCACAAGCATCCCCAAACATGTTTCGCCCTTGTTGAGGCTCATCAGTGAGGAGTAGCTTGGGTCTCTAGGCCCAGCAGGCACGGGACCCACGTCTGGGGATACCCGTCCCACTCGGGGTGACATAGCAAATACAAAGAGGTGATGGCTGGAAGGTTTAGAATTAATCTTAACCACTGGCAATGCTCTGGGCAACCCTCCAGACCACCGTTCTTCGCCTGCCAAGCCATTACAGAAGGGAAAGACCATATGCAAATCAGGCTTGGCCCCACCCCAAAAGGGGCAGTCCAGCCCGAACTGCTAGGCCACATCCCTTCTGCACGAGACCACAAGCATCCCCAAACATGTTTCGCCCCTGTTGAGGCTCATCAGTGAGGAGTAGCTTGGGTCTCTAGGCCCAGCAGGCACGGGACCCACGTCTGGGCATACCCGTCCCACTCGGGGTGACATAGCAAAAACAAAGAGGTAATGGCTGGAAGGTTTAGAATTAATCTTAACCACTGGCAATGCTCTGGGCAACCCTCCAGACCACCGTTCTTTGCCTGCCAAGCCATTACAGAAGGGAAAGACCATATGCAAATCAGGCTTGGCCCCACCCCAAAAGGGGCAGTCCAGCCCGAACTGCTAGGCCACATCCCTTCTGCACGAGACCACAAGCATCCCCAAACATGTTTCGCCCTTGTTGAGGCTCATCAGTGAGGAGTAGCTTGGGTTTCTAGGCCCAGCAGGCACGGGACCCACGTCTGGGCATACCCGTCCCACTCGGGGTGACATAGCAAAAACAAAGAGGTGATGGCTGGAAGGTTTAGAATTCATCTTAACCACTGGCAATGCTCTGGGCAACCCTCCAGACCACCGTTCTTCGCCTGCCAAGCCATTACAGAAGGGAAATACCATATGCAAATCAGGCTTGGCCCCACCCCAAAAGGGGCAGTCCAGCCCGAACTGCTAGGCCACATCCCTTCTGCACGAGACCACAAGCATCCCCAAACATGTTTCGCCCTTGTTGAGGCTCATCAGTGAGGAGTAGCTTGGGTCTCTAGGCCCAGCAGGCACGGGACCCACGTCTGGGCATACCCGTCCCACGCGGGGCGACATAGCAAAAACAAAGAGGTGTTGGCTGGAAGGTTTAGAATTAATCTTAACCACTGGCAATGCTCTGGGCAAACCTCCAGACCACCGTTCTTCGCCTGCCAAGCCATTACAGAAGGGAAAGACCATATGCAAATCAGGCTTGGCCCCACCCCAAAAGGGGCAGTTCAGCCCGAACTGCTAGGCCACATCCCTTCTGCACGAGACCACAAGCATCCCCAAACATGTTTCGCCCTTGTTGAGGCTCATCAGTGAGGAGTAGCTTGGGTCTCTAGGCCCAGCAGGCACGGGACCCACGTCTGGGCATACCCGTCCCACTCGGGGTGACATAGCAAAAACAAAGAGGTGATGGCTGGAAGGTTTAGAATTAATCTTAACCACTGGCAATGCTCTGGGCAACCCTCCAGACCACCGTTCTTCGCCTGCCAAGCCATTACAGAAGGGAAAGACCATATGCATATCAGGCTTGGCCCCACCCCAAAAGGGGCAGTCCAGCCCGAACTGCTAGGCCACATCCCTTCTGCACGAGACCACAAGCATCCCCAAACATGTTTCGCCCCTGTTGAGGCTCATCAGTGAGGAGTAGCTTGGGTCTCTAGGCCCAGCAGGCACGGGACCCACGTCTGGGCATACCCGTCCCACTCGGGGTGACATAGCAAAAACAAAGAGGTGATGGCTGGAAGGTTTAGAATTAATCTTAACCACTGGCAATGCTCTGGGCAACCCTCCAGACCACCGTTCTTCGCCTGCCAAGCCATTACAGAAGGGAAAGACCATATGCAAATCAGGCTTGGCCCCACCCCAAAAGGGGCAGTCCAGCCCGAACTGCTAGGCCACATCCCTTCTGCACGAGACCACAAGCATCCCCAAACATGTTTCGCCCTTGTTGAGGCTCATCAGTGAGGAGTAGCTTGGGTTTCTAGGCCCAGCAGGCACGGGACCCACGTCTGGGCATACCCGTCCCACTCGGGGTGACATAGCAAAAACAAAGAGGTGATGGCTGGAAGGTTTAGAATTAATCTTAACCACTGGCAATGCTCTGGGCAACCCTCCAGACCACCGTTCTTCGCCTGCCAAGCCATTACAGAAGGGTAAGACCATATGCAAATCAGGCTTGGCCCCACCCCAAAAGGGGCAGTCCAGCCCAAACTGCTAGCCCACATCCCTTCTGCACGAGACCACAAGCATCCCCAAACATGTTTCGCCCTTGTTGAGGCTCATCAGTGAGGAGTAGCTTGGGTCTCTAGGCCCAGCAGGCACGGGACCCATGTCTGGGCATACCCGTCCCACGCGGGGTGACATAGCAAAAACAAAGAGGTGTTGGCTGGAAGGTTTAGAATTAATCTTAACCACTGGCAATGCTCTGGGCAAACCTCCAGACCACCGTTCTTCGCCTGCCAAGCCATTACAGAAGGGAAAGACCATATGCAAATCAGGCTTGGCCCCACCCCAAAAGGGGCAGTTCAGCCCGAACTGCTAGGCCACATCCCTTCTGCACGAGACCACAAGCATCCCCAAACATGTTTCGCCCTTGTTGAGGCTCATCAGTGAGGAGTAGCTTGGGTCTCTAGGCCCAGCAGGCACGGGACCCACGTCTGGGCATACCCGTCCCACTCGGGGTGACATAGCAAAAACAAAGAGGTGATGGCTGGAAGGTTTAGAATTAATCTTAACCACTGGCAATGCTCTGGGCAACCCTCCAGACCACCGTTCTTCGCCTGCCAAGCCATTACAGAAGGGAAAGACCATATGCATATCAGGCTTGGCCCCACCCCAAAAGGGGCAGTCCAGCCCGAACTGCTAGGCCACATCTATTCTGCACGAGACCACAAGCATCCCCAAACATGTTTTGCCCTTGTGGAGGCTCATCAGTGAGGAGTAGCTTGGGTCTCTAGGCCCAGCAGGCACGGGACCCACGTCTGGGCATGCCCGTCCCACTCGGGGTGACATAGCAAAAACAAAGAGGTGATGGCTGGAAGGTTTAGAATTAATATTAACCACTGGCAATGCTCTGGGCAACCCTCCAGACCACCGTTCTTCGCCTGCCAAGCCATTACAGAAGGGAAAGACCATATGCAAATCAGGCTTGGCCCCACCCCAAAAGGGGCAGTCCAGCCCGAACTGCTAGGCCACATCCCTTCTGCACGAGACCACAAGCATCCCCAAACATGTTTCGCCCTTGTTGAGGCTCATCAGTGAGGAGTAGCTTGGGTCTCTAGGCCCAGCAGGCACAGGACCCACGTCTGGGCATACCCGTCCCACTCGGGGTGACATAGCAAAAACAAAGAGGTGATGGCTGGAAGGTTTAGAATTAATCTTAACCACTGGCAATGCTCTGGGCAACCCTCCAGACCACCGTTCTTCGCCTGCCAAGCCATTACAGAAGGGAAAGACCATATGCAAATCAGGCTTGGCCCCACCACAAAAGGGGCAGTCCAGCCCGAACTGCTAGGCCACATCCCTTCTGCACGAGACCACAAGCATCCCCAAACATGTTTTGCCCTTGTTGAGGCTCATCAGTGAGGAGTAGCTTGGGTCTCTAGGCCCAGCAGGCACGGGACCCACGTCTGGGCATGCCCGTCACACTCGCGGTGACATAGCAAAAACAAAGAGGTGATGGCTGGAAGGTTTAGAATTAATCTTAACCACTGGCAATGCTCTGGGCAACCCTCCAGACCACTGTTCTTCACCTGCCAAGCCATTACAGAAGGGAAAGACCATATGCAAATCAGGCTTGGCCCCACCCCAAAAGGGGCAGTCCAGCCCAAACTGCTAGGCCACATCCCTTCTGCACGAGACCACAAGCATCCCCAAACATGTTTCGCCCTTGTTTAGGCTCATCATTGAGGAGTAGCTTGGGTCTCTAGGCCCTGCAGGCAAGGGACCCACGTCTGGGCATACCCGTCCCACTCGGGGTGACATAGCAAAAACAAAGAGGTGATGGCTGGAAGGTTTAGAATTAATCTTAACCACTGGCAATGCTCTGGGCAACCCTCCAGACCACCGTTCTTCGCCTGCCAAGCCATTACAGAAGGGAAAGACCATATGCAAATCAGGCTTGGCCCCACCCCAAAAGGGGCAGTCCAGCCCGAACTGCTAGGCCACATCCCTTCTGCACGAGACCACAAGCATCCCCAAACATGTTTCACCCTTGTTGAGACTCATCAGTGAGGAGTAGCTTGGGTCTCTAGGCCCAGCAGGCACGGGACCCACGTCTGGGCATACCCGTCCCACTCGGGGTGACATAGCAAAAACAAAGTAAAACCAGACGTCCAGAGCGGGTCCCACGAGGGAACCTCGTAATAGGGCGGAATGGGATTAACGGCACGGCACCATTACCGGCGCCGTTAATCTCATTACGCCCACCTCGTAATGAGGCCCTAAGTGTCTTCGTATGTGCGACAGGCCAGGACTAGGGCTGCATACAAATTAATTATTCACCCCAGTTATCACGCTGGTAAACATTTGATGCCACAAGCCTTATAAAAGTGCAGTGTGACAAATCCCTAGATGTCGTCACTTCCCCCCTGCAGGGGGGGCCCTTCCCATGGGGCCAGAGAGGTGAGGATGCTACCCGATAGTCCCCCTGGGAGTGGTACTCAGCAGGAGGATCCCATTGGGGGGGGCCCATCCCGAGGAGAAGTGAAGACTATTGAGGGAGAACGCGGTATGTTAATCACCATGCCACCAGGCATTGCTCATCCAACAGTATGTGTAGGACTCAAGCACCCCACCCTCTCAGTCTCCTCTTTCTTCTGCTTGTTACCTCATACATAGCAGCCCTGTCTATCAGCTAGATGATATTGTGACAAAGAACAGTGAGGGAAGAACGAGTATGGATGACTCCAAAAGTACTGATCAATGAAGAGCCACACACGGACCCTAGACAAACATGCTACCTACAGAGACTCAAGAGTCAATCTACCATAAAACAGACAAAGAACTCTCCTCAGTGTCAGTCCTGCCCACGAGGAGCATTTAGCTGGGGAGCGAAGCCACGCGAAGAGGATGCGCTGCAGTCGCGAACCCCTGGAGAGTGAAGGCGGGGTTTGAGAAGGCACAGAAGAGCCAAGACCTATCCGAAGGCTGGGGAACCTGACATCCGGTGGCAGAAAGGCAGCCATCTGAGTGGTCCAGGCAGGACTCTATGTGCGGGGAGAAACCAGCGTGGCGGTGCTGCCGAAACCCGAGAGCAGACCGCGAGAACCCAGTGGAAGCCAGAGAAGCTTACCAACGTTGCTGAGGACAGGAACCCTCATGGACTAAGTTGGAAGGTAGGCATAGGGGGACAGGGAAGGCAATGGGAGACCCTAGAGCTGTGGTTGGGAGAAAGTGCAGAACCATCTTCATTGTCCCAGTGGGACCAAGCAGAGAGATCAAATAAGGACATATTTTGTGAGAGAGCACCCAGCAGAGACCCAAAGAGAGGCCTGGCAGGATAGTGAACCGGGCCTGATCGAGAGAAACTATAAACCTAAAACGGTGTCTGGGACCCGAATACTGAGAAGCTGAGAGAGTTGTACATGCAAGATAATCCCTGGCAGGATAGTGAACCGAGCTTAACTAAGAAACATTACAAAGTTGAAAACGGTTGTCTGGGCCCCATATAACGAGACGAGAAGACCAAGTGCTGTGAAAGAGATAATTTTGCAAAAGACAGAAGAAGAAGAAACAAATAGAGAAAGCTTCTCTAACCAAAGTCAAGAGAAAGCCTGGGGAAGAGAAATAGATCCTTTGGCACAGGTTATGAGAAAACCAGAGGAAGGAAGATATATCCTTTGGTAGAAGTCCAGACAATATGGATGCTAATTGAAAAAGAGCCTAAGAAAGGCTTGGAGAAGGGAGACACCTTCCCAATCTTGCTTTTGGAACTATAAGAACATTGCCTAAGAAGGTCTGGGGAAGAGAGACCTCCTCCCCATTTGTGTGGAACAATTCAGAAAAGCCTAGTGATGGCCAGTAGAATAAGGATATTCCCCCATCATTCACAAACATCCTAAAAATCATCCAGAAGGAAGGAGCCACCGTTTTGGAGTCAGGGTCTAGACTACTTTATAGTTTTCTTTGGAATTGTAAGGGACAGAAATAGGTGTTGGACATAGGACGGTGGACTATTTGTTTTGACGGATGTTCTGACGCCATCCTTAATTTTGTTTGAGGCACGGACAGGTACAGTTCTTCCTTTTTTTCTGTTAAATAATGGTGTATGCCAAAAAGCATGGCACCTTTGTGCCCCGCGTCTACTTCTGCACCCTTAGAAGATACATGCAAAAAACACATATCAGCAAGGCAACTCTCAACTACAAAGAAACACACTTTTCCTATTATTTGGCATTAGTTGCAAAATAAGAAATCTTATTAATGAAAACACCCCTACATATTTGGAAACTCAGTACTATTAAAGTGTTAACCACAACCTTGCAAAATCTTGCTATCTGTACAATCATCATTTTTTTTTTAAACTGTGGTGTTATTAACATTTTCATGGTATAACAGACAGGGTCAAAGCATGATCAGTGAATAGACAATCGGTACACCCTGCAACCCCAGCCCCTCCTCCCCCCCCCCCAGAATGAAAATAGGAAGAAAAATAAAAGGAAACAAAGAGGGGAAAAAACAAAAGCACATTTCAACTAGTGCAAAATAACTGGGAGACACTTTGAGTGCACATATGTAACCAGAGCTTGGAAGTGACTGCGGCCGTGGGCATCCGCCCTACAATCATCATTTAATGAGAATTGACTTACTGCCAATGAACTCCTTCGGCCCTCCCATCTTTTCTGTTTTGCTTGCCTCTGTAGACAAAGGTCTGGTTATCCCGGGTGGGAACACAATACATCATTTTCCATACAAGTCCCGGAGATGTAACACCACTACGGTGGTTATGTGTGAATTTAAAAACCGCCTTAACCTAATATAAAAGACGTGGAGCAGTCTCCTCTAACTGGCCACTGAGGAGCACTCAATTAAGTTGAATAATAAATCGAGGGAAGCCCTACAGAGTCCTGAAACTATGTTTGGGGGAATTCCATGAGATGTTTCTTGGGTAGCCTAAGAATTGCAAGCAGATAAGGAACTTTTAAAGAGTTGTGGCCAGGCCCGGCTAAAGAGGTGTGGGGGCCCATTTCAACATGATGATTGGTGGCCCGATGCTAGACCGAAAACAGTCTAAGACACCCCTTGGGTGCATACTTTACAACAGCGTCAAAGATAAGGTTAATAGCCACTGATTATCACAAGACGCCTTAAACACAAATGCCCACTGAAGAGCTATAAACTCTTCTTTATAAGCAACTGGCTGATATGAAGGAACCAGCATAAGAAGGCAATGAGGTGATAACACTTCTGCATAGCCCGTGGGAAGTGACGGCTAAAAGGGCTCCAGGAAGCACAGCTTGTAATGCGAGAGCTGCAAAGTACACATTTTAAGCCCCAAGAACAAAAATAGAGAAAGGAATCTATTGCCGTGTTACTACTGACTGGCAACATGGGGGCAGTTTCTGGGAGCCCTCCTGAGGCTCGAGGCCCTTTTCATTTGAAAACATTGAAAGCCCCTGACGTTGTCCCTGGTTGTGGTCTATGTTACTAAAGGAGTGGCTAGCAGAAACGGTTGCATTTTCGTTCCTGTCATGAAAGGGAGAAAATCTATGTAAAGAGGAATTGTAATATAATTGATCAGCAGTAAAAATAAATTGTAATAAAACCTTTTCCCGAACTAAATCACATTAAATAAGCCAATGTAGGTTCAAATCCCTTATTTCTTTTGAAGGAAATTCGTGATTCCCATTTATTCATTTTCTTCAATCAGTCCAGTGCCAAAACTTCAAATAATCTGGTGTACATAGCAAATAATATATTGTCTATGTAATATCGTCCCTTCAGAGTATTACAACATAAACGTGTTCACTCAAAATGTATCAAACTGATGATATGATTCTAAACATGGGATGACAGTGACATCTACTGATCAAGAGCAGTTTTTCTGACTCACCAACTTGACTCAATTGACAAGGCACATGGGAAAATCAGGTTGTGGAGCTCAGGTGGTGGATCCCAGTGTGAAAGCAATTTCTGGACCTTGATTGAACAGAGTCCTGGAGAGCCCCAGCACACTTACAACCCAGGCATCGGGTAATGCAAATACATTATGAAGTTGCACGAAAGCAGTAAGTAACCCTGCCTTCATGATGCAAATTAATTAGTTCCCTTGATGGACGGTCTTTGGAGCTCAGTTTCCTTCAGTGGCAGGTTGCCTCAAACGGTGGTCGCAGATGGCTGCATGGCTTCATAAGCGTTCATAGAGGGAGGCAAAGAGGGTCAACTGCCACTACCCCCCTGTTGGCTGCATTGCCTCCTTAATTGGTGGCCTGCCCCCGCTCGGTCAAATAACTCTTTCCAGGAGTCTTAAAGGTGCTCCTTTACCCAGCCGTAATTTACTGGCTTTATTTGCTTAGCCTGTGTTCTACACCACGGGAGTTAATGGGCTATGAATATCCCTGGGGAGGGAGCCATCACAGCTAAAAGCAGACTCCCTACATGCAGGGAAAACTATTGTTTTCCAAATGTGCAGTTTACGCTTGCATTAAAAAAAACAAAAAAGTCATTTCCAAAATTAAACAGACTACCATACAAATACCCTGTAATTTTTGTGTTCCTTCCTTTGTGTTTTATCACAAGATATATTTCTAAAGACGTTATATGCTTGTCAAACTGCCTAATCACAAATAAATGCTTCTTTTGCGCTTCACTATGGGGGCATAGATTTCCCCACCCCAATCCTGGCCAGCCCAACCCATCCTCTGGCTAAACACATTTGACAGCACTTTTATATATAAGGAATTGCAAAAAGTCATAAGATTTACAGCAAGTTTTGAATATACAACATCTCAGCAACAGTCATTCAACCTGCTGAGCTACCCTGGTAGCCTTCTACTGTAAGGCATGTATTATAATCTGCCCCTACAGGATGCAAAGTGGGCCGGATGTGATGTGAAGCCCTGGATGAAAGGGCCCACCTCTTATAAAGGTGGGCCGTTACAACACCGCCCTTGTGACCTGGACATCGAGATGTTGGACGAACATCTAGCGAAGCTGAGTAAGAACTTCTGCCAAGGACTGGATCAGAACCCGAACCCTCTGATCAGAAGACTCACTGCCACCACTGCAAACCCCTTCGACCACTACCCGCGGCCCATCACTGCGAAGACCCTGTGAAACCAGCTCTACTGTGACAAGAACACACAGGCCAAGAAGAAAACAAACCCACGACTACATACTCAACCCGAGAAGATGGAGTAATGAGGCTCAAGCCTCCAAAAATCACCGCTGATGGATACAAATCTATCAGCAAGAAGAACAAGCGCACCGCCCTTGTGGGTGTTTGATCCGGGGTCACATCGTGCCTACAACAACTTGGCCACTTGGGACACACGGCTAAAACACCACAGTATACGTCGTGGAAGCGTGTTGTGTAGAGGAAAGAGTCCGGATACCTGACAAAGCGTTACCCGTCTCTGCCAACTTGCAGTGAGGCGCTGATCGGCTAGCTTCGCTTGCCAGGGAAAAAAATATTTAATAAATAACGGACTAAGCAGCACACGCCCAGGCTGGCCTTCCAAACGGGTCGCGAAGAAGTGACTCCCCATCTACAGATGAACTGCTGGTGCAGGAAGGGTGGACCGAAGAAAACTCTCTACACTGCTCGAATTTTCCTATAAGCACCTGTGTTAGGGGCTCGCCACAGCGAGAGTCCTCGTGGGACAACAGGTGTGAAAATGTCCCAGCCAAGAGAAAGAGGGGCCGAAGGAGTTGACGTGGAAGATGAGGTGCCACCATCCATGGATCAGTAGTGGCAACGCCTTCAATCTGGTTCCATGCTGCTCTTTTATGATGCCAGTGAAGCTCACCTCCTTTTTAAAACTTTGCCACAGAGTATTGGACTACATGCAGACAGAAAAGCAGCCATAAAAAACTATTTTTAACCAATGGTCAATGTGGACTATGAACGGTTCCTGTTGAGACCGGCGCAACAGGAGCAGACAGAATCATTGGACACCTTCTGTACTAGGTGGCATCATCTGGCCTCCACATGTGTTGTGTTTTACCAGGATGAAAAGGTAAAGATTAGAGGCCAAATCATTCAGAAGTGCCAATTGTCACAACTGAGGAGTCACATTTTGAAGGAGCCTGGCCTGCCTCTAGTATGTATTCCAGAGCTGGGGAGAGCGCAAGAGCTGGCGAATATGAGGGCATCACACATGGAAGATGCAATGAAGGGTATAAACATCGAACAGGCCAATGCGATCAAGTCTACGTCCCCTAGGCCAAGCAAGAGAAGAAGGAAGGCGAAGGCCTATTCACTGCAACGAGGACTTCAAGATCCAGCAAAATCATTGTGTAACCAGTGTGGTGGGCCACTCCCACATCCCCAGGAGTGTCCAGTGATGGAAAGATAATGTGGACGATGTTGCAAGATGAACCACTATGCAAGTATGTGCCAGGTGGCATGGTGTTAATTCCCAATTTGGCTTCAATCACAAAACCTGTGAGGAATCTTATCCGCAGTGATACAGTGTGGGAGTGGAATGCGACCACTCAGACACCATTAGAGAAGGCCAAAGCAATCCTTGAGGAGGACACGACAATGACATTCTTCAACCCCCTTTGCCAATCAAAAATGTTGGTCAATGCAAGTCCAGCAGGACTGGGGCCAGTGCTGACAGAGGTGGATGGTGAAGGTGTTTGAAGGCCCATCTCATATGCCAGTAAGGCGTTAATGGCTATGCAGAGAAAATACTCACATATTGACCCTGAGGCGCTGACCGTGCTGTGGGCTGCCAGCATTTTCATATATAAGTCTTTGGGTGGCTGTCACCGTGGTCAAGGACCACAAACCATTGCTGCCTATACTCCTTAGCGCCAATATGCGCCCGCAATTGAGATTGGCGAGGTGGATGCTGAAACTGCAGGATAATGGGTGCTCTCCAGAGTGAGAGTGCTCGTGTGACAACAGGTGTGAAAATGTCCCAGCCAAGAGAAATAGGGGCCGAAGGAGGTGACGAAGATGAGGTGCCATCATCTATGGATCAGTGGCAGCAACGCCTTCAATATGGCGCAGGACTACAATAGGTACAGCAGCACTTCCATAGCAATCCGGACCCGGAATTTCATGTGGCAGGGTCACAGGCTATGCTGGGACCGTGATGGGTGCTATGGGGCGAGCATTTGGACATGTTCTTAGGGGCTGCCAACACCTGGGATGATGACACCAAGTGCTCGTTGCTACTCTTTTATGCTGGCAGTGAAGCTCACCTCCTTTTTAAAACTTTGCCACAGACTATTGGGCTAAAGGAAGAAAGTGCCTATGGTCACGGCCAGGAAGGTAGGTAAAAAGGTGACCCATAACTCCAGTTAGTTTAAGAAGGTAATTCCTGAGGAAAGTGATGGGGATAGGCAGGAGTGAGGCCAATGACGAGGAATTCCACTTTCCGGAGGTTGAGGCCAAGGATAATACCGGAAAAGTAGATCAGGAGGTGAGAAAGAAGATACATGTCAGGTGGGCAGATATCTGAGAAGAGAACATAGGAGTGTGGACTTGGGAGATAGGCCAAAATGGGGATGGCTGTGTGGGAGACCCCAGGCAGAACCACAGCTTTGGGCCAGCACTTAACAGACCTGGTGAGGGTGCATTGTATATGCAGGTTGGCTGGTTCCCCCCTCTGGCAATAAAAGGCAGGCTACACCGAAGAGGGCACATACCAATGAATGCACCAGAGTCTTTGTTCAGGTCGGAAATCAGGAACAGATTTATTACTGACAGAGAAGTAGACTTATTGCCGGCAGAGTACGCTAGGCACACTTGACACAGATGATTATCGGCACAGGGCTGCGGGCAGAAGGCGGAACATTAACAGCAGGCACATAGGTCCAGCCCACCCGACTTCATGGTACCTGGGTTACTGTGGAGTACCCTTGGATGCGGGGGAGGGAAAAGGGACACCAAGGGAACAAGGGAAGAGTTGGAGAGGGACAAACTGAGTGGAGAAGCTGCTGGGAAGGAGAAGAGAGGTGAGATATATGGGGAACAGAGAAGAAATAATGGGCAGTTAGGGAGTGATGAGAGAGGAAGTGGGGAATAAGAAAAATAGCCGGTGTGGGAATAGTGGGAGAGGGGAGAGAAGGGGCTGGTAGAGAGCGTGATGGCTGGGGAGAGAAAAAAAGAAAGAGAAAGGGAACGAGGAAATGAGAAAGAAAGAGAAACAAAGAGGAAGAGAAAGAATGAGAGAAGGGGAGAGGGTAAGCGAAATAGAAAGAGAGAGAGAGAAAAAAAGAGAATTACCATTCTACCAGCCCTCATTCAGTGTAATAACATGACAGTGAGGATTCCTGTCAGTGTTCAGACTGAGGTGCCTGGGAGAGTCCTGTTGGGGAATGATCTAAAAACTCTAGGAGTAGTATCCAGTACCCCCAGGACTCCAAGTATGGAGAAGCAGAACCAAACCAAATTGGCTAGAGAGGCCACCTTAAGGAACCACCCTAAGCCTGTGGGAACCTCTACAGAGAACCCCACTACAAGCCCTGGTGTTAGTAAGTTAACCTCTAACCCAGGCACATTTCAGGCTAGTATGTCAGGTAAATGGGAGCCCCAACCAAGCTCCATCATTGTTCCCCCAGTTTTAGAGTCTCTGACTCCCCCTGCTTCTGAGGAAGAGGTGGATAGACCAACTGGGCCCCTATCTAGGTCTAAGAGAACTGGTAATTCTCAGTACTGGTGGAAAACCAGAAAGGAAAAGTCTAAGGCCAAAAACCTTCAGACTGTTGGACCTTCTACTGAAGACTCCAACCCAAATCCTAGTATTAGGAGGGAACCTCCTAAAGTAGGTAAGGTTAGATCTAAGAGGAATGGGAAGCAGGTACATTGCCTAACCCCAGCCCCTCCAACCAAGATACCTAAGACCCAACCTGCTCCCACAAGAGAGGTGGTGAGGAACCCTGGAGGCCCCTCTAGATCCAAGGGAATCCTTTATAAGGACCCCTTGAAAAAGCCTATCACAGGTTCAGGAGTTGACCAACTTCTGAGGGACTGGTCAACCAGATCCCCTATAGATTTAAAAAGAAAGATGTTCCTCAAAGGGTTTGTAGGTCATATAGCTTACAAAGGAAAACCTTTGATTTTACCATTGAGCACAGGTCAGGATGTCACCACCAAAATGCTGATGGTCTCTCTAGGATGTTTTTAACCGACTAGAGGTATGAGACTCATCCAGGAGCAGAATAGATGCTCCTGTCCCTTAGTCTGGGGGGGGAGGGCGAGTGTTAGGGAGAATTATCATTTGATGGCTAATTTCCCTTACCTATAGAGTACCCCAGCAGCTTTGCTGGATTTGAAGGGTTTATTTCTTTTTACCTACTAAGAGTAAGACTCATTTTCCCACTCTTGGGCATTTTTGCTATCTGTGTTCTAGGCTATTTTTGTGTTTAATGCATATGGGATCTTTTCTCTCACCCATAGGAACCATCTTTATGCACATGTGTCACACAGCACCCACCGTGCCGTGACACACAGGTGTCGTAGCGACCTCCAAACATAGACTCCATACCCTGGGACTGACTACTGTCTCCCAGGGCATGTAAAGTCCCCATTGACTTTACTAGTCAATTTTGTGAACTTAACCAGTACACCCCATCTTAATATGGAAGTACTGGAAGGGGTTAATAGTTTTTTTCCCTATGTTCATTTTCGAGAGGGTACCTTAAAGTCCCCCTCTACAAAGTTTCTGGCTGGTGGCAGTGGTTACTACCTTTTATATTCGACCGCAAATATTTCTCTATGGGATTTTCCCATTGTTCGAGGCTACCACTTTTTCTGACAGCCTCTAACATAAAGCCGGTCTATTTTATTATTAACTTTACTCCGGTAGGTTTGATTTGCCAGAACTTTGATAAAACTTCTTTCTTGAGTCTTACTCCATTTTCCTAACCCATGAGGGGGATCCTTTGTTCGTCCTTTTGGCGGGCTTCTGCCAAGAAGCCCTCCTTTCGGCACAACTGAGTCTGGGGTGGGTCTGTTGTTTGGGAGGGGGAGTAGAACCCCTGGACAGAGTTGCCACAGCAACTCAGGTCGCACTCCAACCTGATAGGCTGGAGGGTCTCCCGCCAAGACCACTCCACTGCGTGAGTGACAGCTAGGCTGTATGAATGGGTCTCTTCCTGCATAAAAGCAGGATCCTGAGGACTGGAAGAGCAAGACGTTGCCACTGGAACTACAGAACTGAAGGGGAGAGAAGCCAGAGACATCTTCAGCATCTATACCACCGGTGAAGCCCTGCCGGATCGTCTCACCACTTTTCTTCCACACGACGAAAGGAGATCTTCAGCGAAGTGCCTCCTGCCCTTGAGCTGGTGGGGTCAACCAGTTCGCCCATCGCATCCTCGGACCTGCCTTGGTCGAATCGACAGTGCCCCACACTTGAAGACTGGATAGCCAGGCAGCTATCGACCCGGACCGCGATTAAAAGGAGCGTACCTTTTAAACTTCGTTTGGCAGCACCGCGGCTGGTTTCATCCCTGGGTAGTGCAGCGACACGAACCTTCCTCCACGGCGAGAGCCTCTCTTCCTCTGTTGGATCCCTTGACCTGCAGGAACTACCAGGAACAACCACCACCGCAGGAGCCACTTCTCCACGTTTAAGGTACATTGTTCCGCCAGGCCGCCCTTTTTCCGTGGTAGCCCTAAAGGTGTTTGAAATCCTTTAACTACTTGTGGGGTCGGCCGCCCTCTCTTTTAACATTGTCTTTCGCCTTGCATCTACCTCTTCAAAAGTTTTCTACTAAAGACTTGACTGCAGCTACAAGAACATTTTTGCTCCTAAACTCTTGGTCCTGTACCACTGATTCTGGCTCAGGCCAATTGACTTTGGCTGATTTGTTAGATCTGCTCTCACCAGATTAGTTTTCAATGAGAAATGTGTTGATGCACTGAAATCTTCTAAACCCCTCTTCCTTCCTACTGTTTTAACCTGTGGAGTGCCATTTTGCTCAGTTTACATCCACTTATCTTTTGGTTAAAGTGTTACTGTGCAATACTTGTCCACCAAACATCAGGGAAGTGTTGCTAGGGGTGTCTGAAGATATTTCGACTTAACTTGTACTTTCCCTCCCTTTCGTTGAATTGTTAGAGCGGTTTTCACTGTGCCATTTTGCTCAGTTTTCACTCTACCGCAAACGTGTCTACAATTTAATAGGGAGTTGTATATGCTTTTGTTTTGACTAAACTTAACATACTTTATTAACTGTGATCTATGTATTGACTTAGAAGTGTATAAAATAAAAATATATATTCTCTTTTTAATACAAAACCTTGGTCAGTGTTTCCTTGCTCCATAGTACTGTATTACCTATTGTGTCAACCCTAAAAACTGCTTATCTCCCTCTTGAGATAAGTCTGACTGCTCAGCCACAGCTACCAACTAAATCTTTGTGGTACAGACTGATACCAAAGGGGATTTATTGCTCTCACCTGTAGTCCTAATCTGGGGTAGTGCTCCCTAAGGGAACTGCCCTGGATTCTGCCTAACAGGGCGGAAGAGCAGTAGAGAGAGTAAGAGAGAAGGAAGAACAGATGTGGAGGCCGCCGGGAGGCTGACTGGTGGAAATGTAGAACAGGTTGGAGGGAAAGGGCAACAAGGGGAGGGAAAGGGAGAAGGAGAAGGTGTATTGTGAAGGAAGTTGCATTTTCCTTGGGTGCATTAGCCTGCTGTGCTAACCATATTACATATTAGGTCCTTAGATGGCTGCTTATTCAAAGTGTGTGCTAAATGCTGAAACAGACCTTTATAGATGGATTAGTAATGTTTAGTAGCGCCTACATATTCAGCATAGTGAGCTACATTGAATGTGCAGGCATCAAAGAGGTGGAAGGTTACATTCATAGCTTGCAAAGGCAGGGCAGAGGCCCAAATTTAGTAGCTAATAGAGACCTGTATTTGAGTGCTTAAAGCATTATAGCGTTTAGATAGCCACTCTTGTAGCATTATAGACACTAGCTAGCAGAGTGCAGCCCGGTAAAGCTTGCTCACTAGGGGTTAATTGAAATGCATATTATTTCAACTTCTAATGGAATACTCTTTCTTTGCAACCGTGGCACTGCCAGCTTCCCAAAACAGGCCCTCTTTCGCATGAGAAATTGCTGCCTTCGACCTGGCCATTACTGATAAGAGACATTCCTGCGTTTTCGCAGATGGGGTCTGAGTGGGCAGGGGAAGGAAAGGGAGCACTATTGGAAAATTACTGAGCTGGGGGTTTTTCCATCAGTAAACAGGTTTTGCACTGAGACAGTTCTAGAATATTGCATCACGCTGACTGACCGCACAAAGGTACAACAATGCATGCACACATGACCCGGGGGGGGGGATTCTTCCGTGGGCTCGCTTCGAGCAAGTGCCCGGAGTTTGGTGTGCTCCTGCGGCTCCTTGTGGCGCTGTCATAAAATGACCAGGGTTCAAGGAGGGCGATGTCTAGTGTGCCAGTTAACGAGCAACGACAGAGAAAAAAGTACAAAACTCGGTGAGCAGGCAATGTTGAGACCAAGTACAGTGAAACATCAATGCAGTAAGTGTATACAGCTTCCAGCATGAAGTAACAAAAGGCAAGGATGTTCAGGCTATAGTAACTAGGCTTCTGTCATGGACAAAATACAAATGGCATAATCAAGAGTTGGGCAGTATTCTGGCGGTAATAGGGCTACCGCAACTCAGTCCAGCGCAATTTGTGCCAGATCACAAGTTGCAGGCGGACAATAAATCCCCATTCCCGTTAGAGAGTGCTATTATTGCCGGCGGTAATTTGCGCCAGGGGCAATAGCACCAATAACGGCCCGATAATTTATATTTTCCGCCCAACTCATGATTTGGTCAGCCCTTAAATGCGGCAGTAATACTATTACTGTTGCATTTAAGGGCTCAGGCCAAACTCGTGATGAGGCACAAACACAGGAGAACACGCAAACACTTGACAGAAATAAACCACAAGCAGGAGAAATGCAGTCAGGGCTTGTCATAAACGAAAATAAAATACAGGGAAACATGCACATAGAGGTAAAATAAAAACAAGCACAGAAACTGTAGTCAGGTGCGAGTCTGTGTAAATTCATAGGCAGGGATAGGGAAATATACAGCCACATACAGTGCAAGATGAAAAATACATTTGGGAGAAATTAAAAGTTACACAATACATTGGAAAAATGAAAAATACAGAACACCCACAGTAAACTCAAGTGACACATATGTGAAACACAAGTGAAGGCTGTCAGGGGTCTACACATGGAGACTGCCATTTCCACAGCCCCCTTTGGTCTCGAAAAGAGCCACATCAACTGGACTGGGGGCCAGAGTCACACTTCAATCCGGGCCAGTCTAGTAAAGTTCTTGGTTTAGGGAGTCTAGGGTTCCAGGATGTGAGGGGGATATGTGTCATGATCTCTGCTTCCAAAAGGTCAGGGTTTTCCCAACTCCCTTGGAAGCAGATCCATAACCCAGGTTCCGAGTGCCAACCAGTCCCAATTGGGACCTTTTGGACCCAGTCCTGGCGCCAGTGGCACCAGGCTCATAAATATGCCCAGTCCCAGCGCTGGAAGCGCCGGGCTCATAATGCTTGGGTGGATTTACCTGCAGCAGACCATGCTGCTTACTTGCCTGCCAGTTGAGTCTCTGATCCTCTTCTGTTTGGAACTACTTTTCCTGTTGGGTGGGGCAGGAGCCACTCCCTAGATTCAGAACACTGGAACTCTTCTGGAAAGCAGGAACTCTTTTCTTACCTAGGCGTGGCTGTGGAAGGAGACACCTAAGCACTACAGGAGGCTATTTAAACCACACCCGATGGATGAATCTTGCTTTGCGTTATTCTGCATCCTCAGCAGCAGAACGCTCATCGTGTCTTCTGCATCTGATCCTGGGCCTAAGGAAAAAGGCTTACCATCCTGAATCCAGTCTTCAGCAACACCTATAAAGACAAGAAAGAACAGGTTAGCATTACGGTCTTCAGTGACAGCTCTTCACTTACCTGGTCCATCGGCTGTCACCAACGCCTCACGCTGCATTCCGGCATCGGAAAGACAAAGGCTTACCTACTCTTCGTGAGCTCCGGAGGTCTTCACACTGCATTCCCGCATCTGAAAGACAAAAGCTTACCAACTCTTCGCACGCTCCGGAGGCCTTCGGCGCTGCATCCCGCATCTGAAAGACAAAACAAGGTGCGTTTAAAGACATTGGGGAACTTTAATACTCACGTGCCATTACTCCTTTCCACATCTAACCCAGTGGGTATTCCGGCACCCTGCAGCCGCCCCGAACTTGTACCTGCAAAATAAAAAGACAGTTAGAGCGCATCATGAAGCAGGCAACAAGCGCTTACTTACGTGCTTCCAGGCGCTTCTATTCATCACACGGGCTCCATCTTCAACTCACTTCAGCCCGCCATCCGCCATCGCCGGAACCCTGCAAAACAAGAGACATCATTACTAAAGACTTTAAAGACATTAGAATTACTCGAAACCTACCGTTCGTGCAGTAAACGACGGACAGCAGTCCTCTGAAGTCAAGAGGCCTGCTCCCCTTATCCAGTGAAGAAACTGGTTACAGCACCCTGCCTCGAGGCAGATGGAGAGCACGGCGTTCACTTACCTAAGGTGAGAGCGTTAACCTTTGGGGTCTACAGGAAGAAGAGAGAGACATTCAATAACCCAGTTCATTAATCCCACATTTTCTATCTGCAGACATCTTACCCTTG
Organism: Ambystoma mexicanum; assembly: GCF_040938575.1. Lineage (NCBI taxonomy): Eukaryota > Metazoa > Chordata > Amphibia > Caudata > Ambystomatidae > Ambystoma > Ambystoma mexicanum. The sequence continues at coordinate 574,358,257 of NC_090926.1, read as the reverse complement.
GAGCCAGACATACAGTGCACAGAGGTCCACCCCAAAGAGCCAGCCGTGTGTTACACATCACCTTTGAAGATACGGTATACGCCCAGTCAAGACCGGCGCCTCTACGGGAATCAGGTGAGCGTTACAATATGAGCCATGGTCAAGTAGGGCCCAGGGGTCTGGCAATACTTTGATATGAGGCATAAGAGTAGTTTGCAGCTAACAATTAGTGCAAGCAGCTGCCCAACAGCATACAGGGCATATGAAAGCAGTTTCCCCCTGAAGGAGCTGAACCAGCTTTTTATTCCATTCAGAAAGTCCTTGGATGTAACCTTGAGGGTGGCCTCAAAGGAGGTGATGTGAGCAGCATGGTCAAAGATTTCATAAGAAGACTCTGGAACAAATGCACAACACTCTGATCCAATAGGTGCACACACTCCACCATGGGAAGCCAATATCATGTTGAGGACCATATGGTTTTGGAGAGCAAGTTTTCTCAACTCCCTCTGCTCGGCAGCCAATATTTCCAGTGAGACAACAGTTTCATTTGCTACCACCTCCAGAATTGCCTGAAACCGATACACAGCCCAACCTCCTCTCATGACACCCATCTGGGGTATAATTGTGGCACCATACAGCTGTGCATCCGTCATAGGTGTGTAGGTGTTCACTATGTCACAGGCTTGTTGTAGGTCATGGGCACTTCAGAACTTGCTGGGAGGTTTTTGGGGACCTTGATGGTGGCTACCACGTTTCCCAGGGTGCAGCTGCCACTCCAGAGTTCTAGTAGCTGCTTGTAGGCCTTGCTGCTACTGCTGATCCATAAGAGGTCTTCAGGTGCCAACCAGGTGTCTGTTGGCTGGCACGCAGGCAAGGGTAGCTTCCATACCCAGTAGGCAATTTAATGTAGGAGGCATGGCTGTATTGTCGAACAGTTAGTTGGTGCATTCTCACAGGGAGTTGACGTTCAGTTTTCTGAGTCTTCAGGGCAGTCCATGTTAGATCCTATCCCTTTTTTCATAACCAGGGTGAGCTCATGTGTCCGGAGCACCGTGGCCTGGCCTCTCGTAGTGGCACCCACATCTTCTGCCCCTTGTTGGCCTTCCCACTTGTAGCACACTGCGAAGATGGTCTTGTACCGCACAGTTAGACCTGCTTTTTCCAGGTGGGCACTGAGCTTCCCAGGATGGTGGAGGAAATGATTGGAGACATTTGCAGGGACAACCTGGAGTGGGAACCTTACGCCCTGATGCAGAGGCATATGGTCACAGACCCCGCAGTTAGTTTGATTGAGTTTGCGGGCCACCAAATGGCAGATTTATCATTAACTGGCTGATGTCAGACATTACAGATTGGCTTTGGGGACCCATGGGGAGCATGAACACCCAGTTGGAGCATAGAGTGTGCAGATGAATCTGAATAGCATTTCAGGGAGCAGATGAAAAGTTCACTAGGTCCAGGGCAGAGCAGAGACCTCACAAGAACGCAAGCTTGAAAGAAATCAAGCTGGTACATAAAGACAGGACAATGGCATAATGCAATAATGAGAGACAAAAGGCAAGGCTGGTACGCTGAAACAGAAAATGTAAAAGTAAAATAGAGTTAAAGCAAAGTGAGCTTGGCACACTGTCGCTGTACGATGGTCACATTCAGAGACATTCAAAGCAGTACTGTCACAACCAAAACGCAGATCGAACTCCAAACATATCATAGTCCACATATCGCAATTCACACAAGTCAAAATTCAAAAACATGGAAATAAAAAATATCTGCTTTCAAGGGGATATCAAACTTCAAAAGAACAACATTCAAAAATTAAAATTCAGAAATCAAAAATCAAAATTCTGAATTCAAGACTAGAATTCAATGACTAAACTTGAAAACCCTAAAATCAAAATTCAAAAATATCAAAATTCAAAAAAATCCACAATGTCAATTGCCAACATTATAATTCAAAATAAAAATATAAAATGTAACATTCAAAATTCTAAATTCGAAATTATTCATAACAAAATGTTCAAAGTCAAACAAAATCATATTTCAAAAGATCAGGGTCTGAAAATACCACAGGTCCCAAAAACAAATTAAGTTAGAAAATATAAAATTTCAAAATATCACAGTTCAAACAGTGCTGTCTTCCGAACACAGCTCACTTCCACATTTATAAATGTAATAATAAATACAAATACAATACACATGGGAAAGAAGACAGCCGGTTCCCACGCCGGCATGGTTTCAGAGCGGGGTTGAGGGCAGATTTCCTGAAACAATAGAATTCATGCTCTGGGGTGTAGTTTCCTTTGTAACACACAAACCAGGTAAATTCCTTGGCCTCAGGTTATAACAGGCCACCACTGGGTTGAGCCCCTGACCTTTTAGGGCTAGGTGAAGTGGAGGACAGGGTCCCAGGTTTATAGTAGGAAGCGCTGGCGGTTCTACTTCAGGAGCAGAAGGGGGCCTCATTTTCTTGGTATGGGTGGTGTGAACCCAGGTCTTTACACCTTGCAGCTTTTGAGGGGTGTCTGTGGTCATAAGGGCAGTAAGGTCCCTTCCAACTGTGCTGTAGATTATTTTCATGGGGAAAGTCCTTACGCCTCACTGGGTCTCCTTGCTGCACTGATTGTAGTTTTTGCTGACCTGGCACAGGTTATGCCTCACTGACCGAGCGATAGATCTATCTCATGACAGAAGTAAGGTGCTTGAAATATGGCAGACATGAATCATCAGTCAGTGCCAAAGCCAACCTGTTCACAGAGGGAGGAGCTGCAGTCATCAGGGGCATTGGTCTTGCCATCAGGATCTCAAATGGAGAGAGTCCAGCAAAGTGGCTAAGCGTACCTCTCATGTACATAAGGGCAAGGGGAAACGTGTCTGACCAACTTGTGCGAACACTTTTGCCAACTTGTTCTTGACCTCCCCATTCTTTCTTTCTGTTTTCCCTGTGGTCTGTATGGTATATGTAGCTTCTGACCAATCCCCAGGGCCTCACACATGTAAGTCGTCACCTGGTTGGCAAAATGTGGGCCTCTGTCACTAGAAAGAAAAGAGGCCACTCCCCACCTTGGACACAATTCCCTAAGTAATCTTCATGCCACTGTGATAGCGGCATCATGGATACATCGGAAGGCCTCCACATATCCACTAAACATGTCAACAGGGACTAGAACATACCATTACTTAACCACTGATGGCAGTGCTATGAACTCCATTTGTATCTCATACCAGGGTTCAAAAGGGTGTGGTTGGTGGGTGGAGCCAGAGGCAACCTTCACTGACTTACCAATGTTATGAAGGTGGCAGATGTGACACTGCTGAACAAAGTGCTACACTTTCTCTCCCATCCTAGGCACAAACCAGGTACTCCTTATATTGCTAGTGAACGCATCGCTACCCACGTGTGCAGTGTTGTGTGCCCGGAGAATCAGATATTCCTGGCCAAAAGATGGAGCAATAGTTTCCCTCCCAGGCATGCCAGGCATCTGATTCATCCTGGGTGCACCCTAGCCTCCTGAATTCCTTTGGCTCTTGTGTCCCTAGGGTAGCTTCAGTGTGTGTGGCAAGGTTGTCAGTTCTGCTACAGGATCTTGTACTGGTAAATTGGGGAGAATGAGTGTCCTCGTTTCTCATTTTTCATGTCCTCTCAGGAGTGCTTTGAGCAGCCTGTTTAGCTGTCCAATCTGCCAAGTTGTTACATGTTCCGTGCCAGGATGTTCCAGTCTGGTGCACTTTACAGTGCATGATTGAGATATTGTCAGGTAGGAGCAAAGCATCTAAAAGATCAGCGGCATGGGAAGGATTCCAGATTGGGGTCCCAGCCAAAGTAAGATATCTCTTTTCCTGCCAAATCATGCTGAAATCTGGGCACAAGCCCAGTGCATACCTACTGTCAGTCCAAATATAACCTGCTTCCCTGACATCAGTGTGTAGGCTCTGGTGAGGGCCACAAGCTCTGTGATTCTAGCAGAACAAGGGGGAGATATGTGCTCTGCTTCTAGGACAGTGAATGTGTTGTTCACTTCATCCCAGAACGCAATGGCATAACCAGATATGAGAGCCCCAACAGACATTCTTCCTTGGGTGGACCATCCACAAATAGTGTATGGGCATAGGGACTTGGGTGTTGGACAGGTCAGAGCGGATGGTAACCTGCTGATGGACTACTTTGCGGCAGTCATATTCTTCAGGGTACTCATCACACGCTGACACTAAGGAAGCGATGTTGAAATCAGGAGCCCTCTCTACACTGATATTGTTACTTTTGAAAAGTGCCTCGTCATATCTCATTTTGTGTGGAGGAAAAGGATGTTGGGTCCTGCTATTTGTCAAGAGGGCATGCACTGAGTGGGGTACCCTAACAAGAAGCACACTGTCCAAGACAATATTCTTACTCTTCAGAACCAGAGACACAGAACTCGCAACGGTGCACAGACAAGAGGGAAGGGCAGCAACATCAGGGCCAAGTGGAGTGCTGTAGTAGGCCAGAGGATGCAGTGCACCACAATGATCTTGAAGCAGTACCCCTGAAGCTATTCCTTTCCTCTCATAACACTAGAGGATAACTTGTTTGCTGTGGTCAGGCAAGACCAATTTAGGTGCACTGCACATGGCTGCTTTGACTCGTTCAAAGGCTTCCCTTTGCTCAGAGGTCCAAGGAACAGGTCTAGCTAATCCGACAGGATGGCCTCCTGCAGTGGTCTGACTAAGATGGCATAATCACAGACCTAATGCCGGCAATATCCTATTATACATAGGAAGGAGAGAAGGTCACTCTGAGTTACTGGGGGAGGTAGGGATGAGATAGCCTTCACTCTCACTGGATCCAGGGACCTGCAACCCTTGATATGATATTATATGGCATTTATGATATGATATGATATGATATGATATGATATGATATGATGTGATATGGAATTTATAACACGCCTGTTGATGATACGACCCAGATACTTTACCTCAGGTTTGCAGAACTACATCTTTGCCTTTGACGCCTTGTGGCACCTGCTAGCCAGCTCAGCTAGCAGATGAACTGTGTCAAGAGTGGACAGTTCCTCTGTTGTAGAGCAGATCAGCAGATCATCCACATGGATCAAAAGCTTGCTGGAGCCAGGCAGCACTATCTCTGAATGGTACTGGTGGAGAATTTGGGAGAACACTGTAGGGGCATTGTTAGGAATACCCCAGAGGTGGCTCCCGAACCGCGACACCTCCACAGCATCCTGTATGTCCCATTACATGGCATCTGTACTCAAGATGGAGCCTCCCTGGACAGTGCCAGGCATAGAGATTGACGCACAACACGAGGTGGTCAGAGTCACTTCCGTTGCGCCTCGAAAAGATCAGTTTGGCATCTGAGCAACAGCTGAAGCTTATGCTCCAACGGCCTATGCACCATTTTGTCCAAGCCTATGACTGCCACATCCATACCTCACGCAATGAATATTACTGTAAGTGAGGGACAGCAGGAGACTAGGTCTCATAGTGAGTTTCTTCAATTCCCTCTTTTCTCGTTCCTACCATTGTTGTGATTTTAGTGTGTTCTCCCTCTCAACCACCCATTCTTGTTACAGTCTGGGAATTAAGCCTGTGATTTCCCACCCTCACGTTAGGTTCACAGCCCGGTTCCACGCTAATAATAGTAAGTATACCGGGGAACATCTTACCCAGGTAACATACATCTCATTTACTCTAAAGCAGTGGTCTTCAAACTGTAGGGCTGGCCCCCCTGGGGGGCCCAAAGTGTGTCCAGGAGCGGCACGGGTCTCTTCCAAAAGGGAGTATGAAGACTGCTTTTAAGAGAAATATAAGCAGATCTGGCATCTGTGGGGCCCAACAACAATATTTGTTCTTAATGAGGGGTCCTCCATGTTAGGAAAGATTTCATATTGTATGTAATTTTCCCTCCATGTGGCAACCCCCAAACTTTTTGCTGTTGTTTTACACCCTGATCTAGACTTTGCCAGAGAAGCGCAGCGTTCCGCCGCATTCCTCTGGGCTTTCGCTCAATTCTTATGGGGAAAATGACATGCCCTTAAGACAGTCAGTACTGGGAGACTTTGTTTCCCTTGGTCCTTTCCTCATGTTGCAGCTTTTGGGCAACATGAAACAAGAGTGCACTGTAACTTACTTTACCACGCTTTTGGGTCTCTAGTCATTCCAAAGGCCCTAGAACCTCTCGCTGGACTTATTATGAACTGTGCAAGTGTGTCACGGACAGGACAGATATGTTATCCACGCTTACCGCGTTTGGCACAAATGAGTGGCATGGCTCCAAAATGGCCATGCCACGAGGTTCTTTGTCCTGTCCTCTGACCATCTTGCCCCTTCACCTTCCCCAGGTCGAGCCGACCCAGGTCCGTCCTTATTTGGTCATGCACTTTCCCGTGAAACCTAACGCTTTCGCGGGCTTCTGCATGCCTTATATGCGCCTCCAGGATGTGGGCTGGGATGTCTGTTCCCAATACACATCCTGGGTGCCAGAGAGTCTGGAGTGTCCTGAATGCCTGGGACCACCGTGGTCCGTGATAGGTCCACGTATGGTGTGGGTGTTTGTGAGCAGATCTCCCATTGGGTCCTCTCCGTTTTGGCACGAAGGGAACTTTGGATAAGAGGAGGCTGAAAACACCACTACCATGTCGATCTCCTGAGTTCACACCAAACAAGGGATAAGGAGCCAAGTATCCTGCAACAAGAAGCTGAGTCGAGGAACTGCTGGTGACCCGCTGAAGGTTTGGCACCCTGAACTGCTGTTGTCCTGTGAGACCCTTCTGCATCTGATCGTCCTAGAAGGTCTGCGAAGGCGCTTCAACCTATTGGAATAGTGGGATCAAGTATTCCCGGCACCTTCATCAAACCCTGCAAGTAAGCCTCTTCGGAAGTGTTCCTGGGCCAACCAGTGCGCTGACCAGCTTACGCAGGACGCTTTGCTCTGTCACCGCCGCCGTGTTGGGGAAGCCCTCGAAACTTGGTCTACTGCTTGCTCTGTGTCCACGGCACCCTCACACCGGATTTAGTACACTTGGCATTCCCAGATCTGAAGTGAGACGAGTGCGCCCGGACCAGAGTAAACGCGGTTGCCGTGTTGCCCTGCTGCGGTAACAACCTGTGCACGTCCGCTGCATTTGTGACACCCTTGACCCTGCATCCTGCTACACAGAATCTACAAGGTGTCGAGACATCCTGATCCTCGCACCTGAACCTGCCAGCAACGTGAACTGAACTGGAGAAGTCTGGGTCTGGCTGCGTCGGGGACCGGTGAGTAATCCATACCTCAACCGGTGGCCCCTCACGCAGGAGCCCGTTTCTTTTCTACCGCTGTTGCAAAATAGCAACTCTATCCCGCACTCTCACCCTGCCTCTGCCCACAAGTGGAGGCCTTGCTTGAGTAGTAGGGACTTGTTCTGCATCGCTTCATTCACCTTCCTGGACTGCCTGAGACCCTTGAAGAGACCCTACTTTATCCATTAGCACCAGCGCGTGCAGGTACTTTTGAGCATAAGGCTCCTCTCTTCGTAGGGCTCGGACTTCCTCCTAGTTAGGTGTATTTCTGATGTCAAACTGGGTCTAATGATTACTTGCACTGCCTGTTTTCCTCCCCATATAGGTGCTCTACATATTACGTGCTCATAACTCCTTAGACCCCTCGGTCTTGTATATATATTGTATTGATTGTGATGTGTTGGTTTACTTTAGTATTATTGTGATTCTTTGCTATGGTCGATGTTACAAAGGCCTTGTAATAAATGTGTCTATATTTTTAATATAACACCTGTCTGGAGTAATTTGTAAGTGTCCTTGCTTTGTGTGCTCACTGCGGTCTTTCAGTCACCCTCACCCCTCTTGAGACATAGTCTTGACTGCCGCCATCGCACCCTGATTGGTCTGGCTTGTCCAGAGGTTACCCTGTTCCAAGAAACTAGGCTGGCTTTCTGAACCTCTACCCCTCCAGGTCAGAGTTCAGAAATCCATCTTAACAAATTGGTGTACAGCGGTGGGATAGGACTGAAGGTATCCAGTGTTGCGCACGAGTAAAGGCATTTCAAGTTATTCCTACCAGGACACATAGTGAATTGTCGTAGTATAACTTTTTAAAGGCCATAGTCCTATCTAACAGTATGGAAACAAGTACCTTGTTAACTTTAAATGCTTCTAAATCCGAAATATTGAAAAAGATGTGTGCTGAGAGAGGTGTCTCCTCTCAAGGCACCAAAATGGAAATGATCCAAAGAATCATGGCGTGGCAAGAAGCTCAGCTTAGCGCTATAGCTTCAGAGGACAGTGCAGAAGGAGGTGGGGCTGCTCTCACTGGTAGAACTGACAGTTCTGCCCCTGCACTGATCCACAGCGACCATGAGGACAGGGAGGATAAAATGTCCAATGTTTCCTCTGCCAGTGCTGATGGGGAGGCCATACTTGAATTCAAGAAGCAAGAACTGCTGTTTAGGAAAACAAAAAGACAGGGATCACCAGTTGGAACTGGCCAAGCATCAAGTTGCCAATAGATCCAAGGGTCCTGGACATGGGTCTGGGGTCTCCTCTAATCCAAGGTTTCCAAAGAATCTGCTCAGTGTGTATGAGGAAAAGAATGACATTATGGACTGGCTGAATACATTTGAGTATGCATGTGAAGTTCAACAAGTTGACAATGCTGATAAAATTGCCTGGTTACTTAGCAGACTGCCCCATTCTGGCTGTAGTGCCATTATGGAAATGTCAAAGGCTGAGAGAGCAGATTTTGCAATGTTGAAGCAAACTCTCATTTTAAAGTTTGGAAAGATTCCTGCCCAATACTTAAAAAGATTCAAAGAGTATAAGAAAAAAGAAGGTGGAGGGGCATTGGCTTGGAGCGCCACCGATGCGGCTGCTCTCTTGAGGCCACCCGTGCGAGGCCTGCCGTGTTTTGCACAAATATGTGGCTTTAATTCGTTGAGGGGGGCCATCCCGACTCCTGGTGCTATCGGAACCTCTTGGGTGCCTACAGCTCGACTCTGGGAGCTTAGTACTCCTGCTGGGCTGGGTAATCCACCTTGAGGCGGTGAGTCCCCGGCCCGATCCTGGCGTCCAAGATGGCGGACGCTCTTTCGGCGGGGGAGGGGAATCCGCGGAGCCGACGTGGGGAACCCTGCTAGCCCCCTGCGGACCCCGTGTGGCCAGCTGTGTGCGGTGCTCCCTGGACGGCGGGGGCCAGGGGCACACTGACAGCGAGTGCCCGGGTGGGGGCCCTGAGCCATGGGGGAGGAGCCCTAACGCCGGCCCCAATACCAGCACCGTGTGGAGTGGCTCCTCGGAGGCAGCCGTCTCATTACCTCGCGGCGAGACCCTCGGGACGAGGGGAAGCACTGGCAGCATCAACGAAGACATGGCGCTTCCTGCGCTTACAGGTGAGGCTGGCTCGGGGGATCCCAGGGGGAGGCTGTGACTCTCTTGGCCAGGTGATAGTGTGGTGCACACCTTGGCCACCCACTCTTCCCCCCCGGGCGTCCCTAGAGGCTTCCCTCGCCTTGGACACTCTCTCTCTCCTCTCCCCGGACTCGAGTGGGGATTATCCAGCACCTGTTCCCAGGCTACACAGCAAGGGCCCTGCCTCCCTCCGGTGCAGTTAAAAAGCGGGTGCCGGCCTGGGCCATCACCACCACTCAAAGGACCTCCTAGCCTCATCTGGCACTACCTGCTCCCCAGACCCTCAACACCACCGGATCCAGCCCGGAGGGGGCTCACTGATCAACGCGGTCGGCCCCCTCCGCCTCCTGGGGTGCGCCGCCAACTGATCTCGCGCTCCCCGGACAGCGGAGCGGAGGCCTTGCCTCTTCCTTGACACAACTATAACACAAGGGCCCTATCCTGCCCTTTGCCAGCAACCTACTCCAACAATTCAGCGGGCCCTGGCCACCACATCACATTTGCTGCACTCTGACCTGTCGGACCCTCGAGAAGACCTACGTTCAGGAGGAGGAGCCTTCATTCTACGTCCAGGCTCACCCCCAATCTGGGGATATCTCGTCCCCGACCCTCTCATTCCTGGGGCGCCCGGCCCACCGCACCACCCAAGCCTGATTCCTCTTCACCGGAGGCGCTGCACCAGCAGTCCTCGGACCCTTTGTCCCAGAACGCTAGGTGCCATCTGGGTGGAGGCGCACCTAGAGGCCTCCCCACTTCATCTACAGCCCCGAGCCCAACCACCATGTCTAAGCAAACAAAGGCTAGCAAACACGGGGACATAGCCACCATGCTTACCGCCTCAGATAAAGGAAAGAAACCTGACCTCTCCGGCCCCCCGGCACAGACCCACCAAGAGCGAGGGGACCCCCCAGCCACCAGGAAGGACTTGCTAGCTTTTATGGCGGATATTAAAGCTGAATTTAGATCCTGCATGTCTGAACTCTCCTCCAAAATGGAGCAAACCGACCACAGAGTAACGGAGGTGGAGCAGAGGCTGGGGGAGATCGAAGATCGTTCCCAGGATCAGGCATCCACGCTGGGGGAGATCCAACAAGCAGTGAGAGCCCTGCAGGATAAGTGCGAAGTCTTGGAGTATAAACAGGAGGACTCGGAAAATAGGGCCCACCGCAACAACCTCCGAATCCGGGGAATCCCATCTTCAGTCCCGGACAAAAAGCTAGCGGAATATGTAGGGGACTTCTTCCAACCCATCCTTCCAGAGATGGATAAATCCTTACTACTCCTTGACCGCACCCACAGGCTGGGCCCACGTCGGGGGGTTGCCTTGGACCCCACCCAGATGTTATCACCAGGGTCCACTTCTTCTCCACGAAAGAGGCCATCTCAGCCATCAGTCACTCCCAGGACGAGATCTCCTTCCAGGGCGAGTCGCTCCAGATCTATCAAGACCTCTCGCTCCTAACTCTCCAGAGGAGAAAAGCATTCCGACCCCTGGCCACCTTCCTCCAAGACCGACAGTTTCGATACAGGTGGCTCTTCCCGACAGCCTTGCAATTCCCGTATAATGGCACTCTACGAAGGATTAGCCACCTGGAAGACGCCAGCAGGATCATGTGCCCGACCAGCCCTGAGTAGGCAGCCTCAGCGAATTCGGACCAGGGCGGGACTCGGGATGCCCCAGCGGCCCCGCGGCTGAGACGTGCCTCAGGGTCAAGAGCCGCCCGCAGCAACAAGAGGCGATAGACACCGCCTGGGCATCCCCCACGGGACCCGGGGAGGCGCCCATGGTCCAAGTGCCCAACGTCTGTATCACCAACTATCATGCCCGATTTAGCCGCCAACCTCGCTTCTCAACACAGCGTGCCTCACCCACGGTTCATGCCCATTCCAAGGTTCGTACCATCTCCATGTCCTTGGAAACCCAAGTTATTTGATCGACTCGATTGGCCCTGTTGGCCAGGGGTCTGGCTGCACACACAATGCTGCCTACCCCACCAGTTATAAAATTGGCCCCCAGTTGGGGGCCCTTGTTAAAACCCCAAGAGCAGGACAACCCACTTTTAGCCCTCACCTATGGCGACGGATGTTAGCCTGACCCCCGCCGGCCCATTCCTCGGAGGGGACACAGGCTCCTGAGCACCAGACATTGCGATGCCTCTCCCTAAACGTCAATGGGCTGAATGCCTCCCCGAAACGCAAGTTGATTGTACAAAAGCTACAAGACAATGGGGCCGGAGTGAGAGACCCACCTCCTCCTGGCAGACTTTGGCCGCCTCCGCTCACGTCTATTTCCTCACCAATTCTTTGCCTCTGGGGAACCAAGAGGGGGGGCACAGCAATTCTCTTTAGGAAAGACTTAAACCCTCAGATCTTGGACTCAATCTCATGCCCGGAAGGCCGCTTCGTAGCGGTCAAATGCATCCTGACGGGGGACCTCTTCATCTTTGTCTCGGCCTACGCCCCCAACTCGGGCCAAGCAGACTTCTACAATGCTCTCGGCGCCTCCCTCACAGGGTTCACAGAGGGCCAAACAGTGTTGGGGGGAGACTTCAATGGGGTTCCAGATCCCACCAAAGACAAATCCCATCCCCCTACTATGGGAGATTTCACACTGGCCCTCAGCCTTTTACGTCTGTTTAGAACTCTAGATGTGATAGATGCATGGCGGGTGCTTCACCCGACTGAAAGAGATTTTTCCTTTTTCTCCCACGTTCACCGTACGTTCTCAAGGATTGATCTTCCCTTAACCTGGCCCCAGACTCTCGCATATGCTAATGAGGTCTCCATCGGCCAGAGAATTTTGTCAGACCATGCACCAATAATCATGAAACTTTGCACCCAAAACCCCGAAGCCAACCCGCACGCAGATGGTCACTCTACGATCCGATTCTTAACGACATGCTGGTCAGGGACAGAATCGCATCCACGATCAAAAACTTCCTGGAGGAAAGCCCAGTCACAGACACCTCCCCCGCCAACAACTGGGATGCCATGAAGGCTGTGATATTGGGGGCCCTAATAGCGCAAGGGGCGGCCTTCCATCGGAACTGCCAACAAACCCAGCTGGCCCTCGAGGAGGAATTGCAGGAAGCAGACGAGATGCAGAAGAGGAAGGGGTGGTCTCCCAAAACGCAACGGGCAATCCCCACAGCTAGCAAAAAACTTGAAGCCCACTACGTGGAACACACCGCGCAACTAATGGCCAAGACCCGACAACTGTACTACGCCAAAAACAATAAAGCTAATAAATTTCTCGTAGCCAAATTGGCCAAAGCAAGGCGCTCCAATACGATCGTAGGACTACGCGACCCACAAGGAAGGATGCACTACTCTGAACAGGAGAAACAACAGCTGGCCACAGATCACATCACCCAAGTAATGACGGTGACCCCACGAGACCAGCTGCACAGCGGGAGTACCTGCGGGGAGCGGCCCTGCCTCAGCTGCCCGCCGCAATGAGAGAGAGCCTAGAGGCCCCAACCACCGCCGAGGAGGTCGATGAAGCTATCAAGTCTCTGAAGGCTCAGGCCCCGGGCCCAGATGGCTTCTCCCCAAGATTTTACAAGATCTTCAAACCCCACTTAATCCCCACCATGGTGTCCCTCTTCAACTCGTTCAAAGAAACAGGCATGGTGACCCCATCCATGCAGGAATCTACGACAATTGTCCTCCCCAAGCCAGGAAAAGACCCGAGAGACCCAGCCTCATACAGACCAATCGCCCTGATGAACATAGATGCCAAACCTCTACTCGAAGAACCTGGCTAATCGCCTATCACACATCCTCCCGACCATAATCCAACCTGATCATACAGGCTTCATCCTGAACAGAGCAGCAGGGGACAACATCAGGCGTACACTGAACCTGGTCTAAATAGCCCACCGGAGCTCCCAGGGCCTGGCATTGATGGCCCTGGATGCCACTAAAGCTTTTGACAGAGTCGATTCGACATTTATGGAACTCACCTTGGCAGCCTTTGGCTTTGGCCCAACCATCCGAGCTATGATAATGGCCAACTATAAATCTCCCAAAACCCTCCTGAGGATCAATGGTGCCCTATCCGCTCCAATCTCTATGACCTGCGGGACGAGGCAGGACTGCCCTCTGTCACCCCTTCTCTTTGCACTGACTATGGAACCTTTCGCCCAGAGAATCAGGCAGAACAAGCTCATTAGAGGCCCTCAAGTAGGGTCATCGCAGCACAAGATAAGTTGTACGCTGACAACGTGCTTCTGTCGCTCTCAGATCTCATCATTTTGACAGAACAAACCCTGGGCGAATTGGCTAATTTTGGGAAGGTTACCGGCTTCGTAGTTAACTTCGCCAAATCAGTGGCCGATTGGGCATATCCTCGAGAGGGCTTCTCGCTCTTCGCGCTGGAGGCCGACCTCCAGTGCGAAGAGCGAGAAGCCCTCTCGAGGATATGCCCAATCACCTGGAAGAAACGATCTATTCCCTATTTGGGAGTCCACATCACGGCAGCCCTGCGAGACATTTACCAGTGCAACTTCCCCCAGCTTGTTCCGGGAACTGGAGGGGGATCTAAAGCGCTTGGCCACTCAAGAAATCTCGCTAATGGGCCGGATTACGGCCGCCAAGATGAACCTACTCCCAAGATTCCTCTACGCATGTTCCTCCCTTGCAGTGGCGATCCCGAACACAGCACTCCATGATCTCCAGAGGAAAATGTTGAAGTTTATATGGAAAGGCAAGAAAGCCAGAATTCCCCTTAAAACGCTTACTGGAAGCTCCAGGCTGGGGGGAATGGGTGTCCCCAACCTGCGGGCCTACAGGGCAGCAGCACAGTTGGCTCAGTTCGGGCCTGGCAGATACTCTCAGACCGCCCTAGATGGGTAGAACTGGAGCAAGCGCAGCTTCCACTCCCCCTCAGATTCCTCCCACACGTTCAGCCCGCCCAGAGAGAGCACTGGGCCAACCTCCTACTGACCACCAAGCACACCCTAATCTCCTGGGACTGAGCTCTGAAACAAAAAGGAATCCCCAGAGGCCAAAGCCCCCTCTCCCCGATCTTCCTCAACCCAAATTTTATGCCAGGGATGCATCCACGCAACTTCCGGAACTGGATAGAAGGCGGCCTCGAAACCCTGGAGCAACTGTATGTGGGGAACACCCCCCGCACCTTTGAACAATGCAAGGCCGAGTTCCGGCTCCAGGAAGAGGACAGGTTTAGCTATTGCCAGCTCCGACATTGGTGCTCACAACCTCAGACCCTCCAGGCTGCCACGCGGCCGCTCACTGCCTTAGAACTAACGCTTAAGGATCGCCCAGCACGCGGCAGGATCTCCTCACTGTATAGATGGTTCCTAAGAGACTTCTTAATCTCTAAGACCCGATGCATGGCCTAATGGGAGGCCGATCTGGGCCACCCGATTGACGACCAGACCTGGGTGGACATCTGTACACGCACCCACTCCGCTTCGACCTGCATCACCAACAAAGAATGTGCATATAAGCTCATGCTGCACTGGTACTTCGACCCCCTTAGACTACACCACATGAATCCGCGGCTGAGTGCCACCTGCTGGAGGGGATGCTCTCAGCCGGGCTCCTTTTTTCACATGTGGTGGTCGTGCCCAAAGATCTGGCAATTCTGGGAACGATGCTTGGAGAGGATTGAGCAAATTACAGGGCGGTCTCTCCCCCTGGAGCCCGAAACGGTCCTCTTGGGGGTCCCAACCCCCGGATCCTATCCCCGCTCAGGGAACAGAGCGAAACTGAAAACGCAATGCCTCCTGGCAGGTAAAACTGTCCTGGCCCGCTTCTAGAAGACCCCGGACGGCCCCTGCATAGCCCACTAGTGGGGCAAACTATGGGACATCCTAATTGCGGAAAAAGTGACCGCAGAAAGAGCGGGGGTGCTACACCGCTTCCAGAATGTCTGGGCCCCGGTGTTGGACTATGATTGGCGCTTCTCCGCTTTGACATTTAAACCGCTTAACACATGATGGACCCTGAAAGATGGGGAACCTACCTGAGCGGCAGGGGCCTCAACCATCCCCGAGGAACATGGCGACTGGGGAAGAGTTGCTGGAGGTCGGGGGGGCTCTGGGAAAGGGAGGGGGAGGTGGGGTATGGTTCACAAGTGAAACGTTATGGGTGTGTTTTCATGCAATGTCTTTTATAATTTGTACTGCCTTGGTTTAAAATAAACATATTTAAAAAAAAAAAGAAAAAAAGAAGGTGGTACTTGGGTTTCTTATGTAACTGAATCCTTAAAAAACTTGACTGGCTGGGTCGAAGGTTATAAGGTTTCTACCTTTGAAGGTATGATAAGTATTGTCATGCTGGAACATATTTTTGCATCTTCTTCCCCTGAGCTTAAGCAGCATTTGGCAGATAGATTCAAAGGAGATAGATCCTAAGAGCTTGCCATTGCAGCAGATTTATGGGTGTCATATTGATTGTCCCATAAGGACAAGACTCATCCTGGTAAGCAGGAGGAAGGGAAAAAGTTCAAAGATAAGGAGGATGGTGAAACTGATAAATCCTCTTCCCAAAAGTGCCACAAAAAGAAAAATAAGGGTAGGACACAAGAGAACTCACAGGGTAGTGAAGGTCAGCCTTTGAAACAGAACTCTGGTTATAATAAGCCTCCCTATGTGAACAGACCCAATGGATCTTGTTTTGCTTGTGGAGCAACTGACCACGTGAAGGGGGATCCCAGATGTAAGGTGAAAACCTTGGGGGTCCACTCTACTAATCTGGCCTTCTCCTCCTACGAGGAAGAAGAGATTACCGGAGCATCCTTCTCCTCAGACTCCTTACCCAGTGGGATAGAAGCTGAGGTAGTTTTAGTTTCCCTGGGTTACTGGGTGCCTAAAGTCGCAGAGGCTTATGCTAGGATTCCAGATAACACCAAGCACTACTTTAAATACAGTGTGCTGATCAATGGAGTAGATACTCCAGCTCTTAGGGAGAGTGGGTGCAGTCGAACTGTAGTGGATTCTACCTTGGTAGACCCAGAGGAAGTTGCCAGAGCTACTCTGATGCCCACTAAGTTGGCTAACGGCCCACCTCTCATGTTCCCAGTATTACCTGTAAATCTTACTATCAATGGTACAGCAGTCAGGATTCCAGTGAGCATTCAGAGGAGTGTCCCAGGAAAGGTTTTGTTGGGCAATGATCTCAGAGCTTTAGGGCTTGTGGGAGATATTTCTGACAGACCCTGCACAAGGTCTCAAACGAGAGCAGCATTGGCCAAGACCAATGCCCTGCCCCAGCCAAAGGGGAAACCCAAGGCTAAAGGAGTCAAGAAACCAAGAAGAGGGAAAGAGAATATTCCCCCTAACTCGCCTAACACTGCGGTGGAGGTAGTTGGTCAATCACTCGGACCTGACGAGGAGGTGGTGATGCCTGAAGTATTTAACCCCAATGACCATCCTGAACTAAACAATTTGTTAGTAGAAGGTGGTCCTGACAAGGAAGAATTCAGTAAAGGCCAACGTGAGTGCCCATCTCTGAAAGGCCTAAGGAGACAGGCCTGCTCTCAGCTTGAGGGTGAACCTCCTGGGAAGCATCAGTTTTATTGGGAAGGTGGACTCCTGTATAGTGAGCCTACAGAGTCTACAGAAAGAGACCATAGGAGGTTGGTGGTTCCCCTGGCTGTAAAACCCTTCCTCCTGCAGCTGGCGCATGAAGTGCCCCTTGCTGGTCACCTTGGTATTAAGAGGACCAAGCAAAGGTTATCCATGCACTTCTACTGACCCAAGATGGGGGTGCAAGTAGAAAGTCACTGCAGGAGCTGTGCCTCCTGCCAGATATCTGGTAAGAGTGGTTCAACAATCCAAGCTCCATTGGTACCACTCCCAGTTGTGGGAGTACCATTCGAGAGGGTAGGGATCGACATAGTTGGTCCCCTTGACCCCCAAACATCCTCAGGCAATAGGTTTATCCTGGTATTAGTCGACCATGCCACCAGATATCCTGAGGCCATCCCACTGAAAACCGTGACTGCCAAGTCAGTCGCAAAAGCTTTACTCAGCATCTTTACTAGGGTTGGCTTCCCTAAAGAAGTTGTGTCTGACAGAGGCAGCAACTTTATGTCGAAGTATATGCAGGCTACGTGGAAAGAATGCGGGGTCACCTACAAGTTTTCTTCCGCATACCATCCCCAGACCAAAAGTCTGGTGGAATGGTTCAACAGGACCTTAAAAAGTATGATTGGGGCTCTGGAAGAACCTCAAAGAGGAAAATGGGATCTTCTTTTACCATGCTTACTGTTTGCCTACCGAGAGGTACCACAGAAGGGTGTTGGCTTCAGCCCCTTCGAACTTCTGTTTGGTCACCCTGTGCGGGGACCCTTAGCCATAGTCAAGGAGGGATGGGAGATGGCCACTCCCCCTAATACTACCAACGTAGTAGACTATGTGTTAGGGCTCAGAAAAAGGATAGTACTCCTGATGGGTCTGGCTAGTGACAAGTTGAAGGCAGGACAAGCCCTGGTGAAACATTGGTATGACCAGAAAGCTTCCCTCATCAACGTCACACCTGGTCAGCAAGTCCTGATCATGAATCCCATAAGGCCTAGAGCTTTACAGGATAAATGGCCAGGCCCTTACACAGTGGTGGAGCCCCTGGGTGAGGTCACCTATTTAGTGGACCTTGGAAGGTCTGGACAGGCTCCAAAAGTGTTCCATGTAAATAGACTGAAGGCTTTCATCCCAAGAGTTGAAATCGCTATTAGCTTCAGATGTTGAGGAAGAGGAGTCTGAACCTCTCCCTGACCTGTTTCAAAGCAGTCCTTCAGATAGCTCCTTTGAGGGTGTCCGAGTGGCCCCTCACCTGACTTCTGATCAGCAGGCTGAGGTGAAAAGTTTGCTTAGGCAATTTTACCCCCTGTTTTCACAGTACCCTGGTTTGACACCTTGGTGCAAACATAACATAGACACAGGAGACAGTGTACCTACTAAAAGTAGGGGATACAGGATGTCAGATAAAGTACGGTCTTACATTAAGACGGAGGTCAACAAAATGTTAGATCTTGGGGTGATTGAACCCTCCAGTAGCCCTTTGTCCAGCCCTGTGGTTTTGGTTCCAAAAGCAGGCACTTCTGAATTGAGGTTCTGCGTGGATTACAGGGCTCTGAATGCTGTCACCAAGACAGATGCACACCCCTTGCCTCGAACAGATGAGCTGGTGGATACCTTGGGTGCCTCCAAGTACCTCAGCATGTTTGACCTCACTGCGGGCTATTGGCAAATAGCCCTTGCAGAACATGCCAAGGAGAATACAGCATTCTCAACTCCGGAAGGTCTTTACCAGTCCAGGGTAATGCCTTTTGGGTTGAAGAATGCACCTGCCACTTTCCAGAGGCTTGTGAATCATGTGTTGAATGGGTTGGATGAATACTGTCTTGCATATCTGTACGATATAGCAGTTTTCAGTGCCACCTGGGAAGACCATGTGAAACACCTTGGGATTGTGTTACAGGCTCTTCAGAAAGCCCACTTGACCATAAAGGCCAGTAAATGCCAGATTGGACAAGGCTCAGTGGTTTACCTTGGACATGAAGTAGGTGGAGGGAGGATACAGCCTCTACCCAGTAAAGAACAAGCAGTACAAGACTGGCCTACCCCCACTACACAGACCCAAGTGAGAGCCTTCTTAGGACTCACGGGGTATTACAGAAATTTCATAGCAGGCTATGGCACCATAGCTGCTCCTCTGACTGCTCTCACCACTCCGAAGAAACCCAAGAAGGTAACTTGGACTGAAGAGTGTGAGAAGGCCTTCAATGGCTTAAAAGACTCCTTGTGCTAGGCCCCTGTACTCAGGGCCCCTGATTACCAAAGACCTTTTATTGTGCAGACAGATGCCTCTGACACTGGAATAGGAGCTGTACTATCACAAGTAGATGAGAAGGGTAAGGAACACCCGATTGGCTTCATTAGTCGCCAGTTTAAGGACAGAGAACTCAGATGGTCCACAGTAGAGAAAGAATGTTTCTCTGTTGTGTGGGTCCTACGGAAGCTGAGGTCCTACCTCTATGGCACCCACTTCACTGTGCACCATAAGCCTTTAAAGTGGCTAATGAACATGAAGGGAGAGAATCCAAAGTTGCTTAGGTGGTCCATAAGTCTGCAAGGCTTTGACTTCACTATTGAGCATAGGCCAGGTGTCCAACATAGCAATGCTGTTGGGTTGTCCAGAACGTTTAACCGACCTGAACAAGAAACTCATCCAGGGGTGGATTAGTTCCCCCTGTCCTTAGTCTGGGAGGGGCGAGTGTTAGGAAAGATTTCATATTGTATGTAATTGTCCCTCTATGTGGCAACCCCCAAACCTTTTGCTGTTGTTTTACACCCTGATCTAGACTTTGCCAGAGAAGCGCAGCCTTCTGCCGCACTCCTCTGGGCTTTCGCTCAATTCTTATAGGGAAACTGACATGCCCTCAAGACAGTCAGTACTGGGAGACTTTGTTTCCCTTAGTCCTTTCCTCATGTTGCAGCTTTTGGGCAACATGAAACAAGAGTGCACTGTAACTTACTTTACCGCGCTCTTGGGTCTCTAGTCATTCCAAAGGCCCTAGAACCTCTCGCTGGACTTATTATGAACTGTGCAAGTGTGTCACGGACAGGACTGGTGGCAGCTATCGTTTCTCTTGTGTTTTGAACCCTTTTTCGCCATATTATCCGCGCTTACCGCGTTTGGCACAAATGAGTGGCCTAGCTCCAAAATGGCCATGCCACGAGGTTCTTTGTCCTGTCCTCTGACCGTCTTGCCCCTTCACCTTCCTCAGGTGGAGCCGACCCGGGTCTGTCCTTATTTGGTCATGCACTTTCCCGCGAAACCCAACGCTTTTGCGGGCTTCTGCATGTCTTTTGTGCGCCTCCAGGATGTGGGCTGGGATGTCTGTTCCCAATACACATCCTGGGTGCCAGAGAGTCTGGAGTGTCCTTAATGCCTGGGACCACCATGATCCATGATAGGTCCACGTATGGTGTGGGTGTTTGTGAGCAGATCTCCCATTGGGTCCTATCTGTTTTGGCGCAAAGGGAACTTTGGAGAAGAGGAGGCTGAAAACACCACTACCATGTGGATCTCCTGAGTTCACACCGAACAAGGGATAAGGAGCCAAGTATCCTGCAACAAGAAGCTGAGTCGAGGAACAGCTGGTGACCCGCTGAAGGTTTGGCACCCTGAACTGCTGTCGTCCTGTGAGACCCCTCTGCATCTGATCGTCCTAGAAGGTCTGCAAAGGCGCTTCAACCCATTGGAATAGTGGGATCAACTATTCCCGGCACCTTCATCAAACCCTGCAAGTAAGCCTCTTCGGAAGTGTTCCTGGGCCAACCAGTGTGCTGATCAGCTTACGCAGGACGCTTTGCTCTGTCAACGCCGCCGTTTCGGGGAAGCCCTCAAAACTTGGTCTACTGCTTGCTCTGTGTCCACGGAACCCTCACACCGAATTTAGTACACTTGGCATTCCCAGATCTGAAGTGAGACGAGTGCGCCCGGACCAGAGTAAACGCAGTTGCCGTGTTGCGCTGCTGCGGTAACAACCTGTGCATGTCCGCTGCATTTGGGACGCCCTTGAACCTGCATCCTGCTACACAGAATCTACACGGTGTCGAGACGTCCTGATCCTCGCAGCTGAACCTGCCAGCAACGTGAACTGAACTGGAGAAGTCTGGGTCTGCCTGCGTCGGGGAACGGTGAGTAGTCCATACCCCAACCGGTGGCCCCTCACGCAGAAGCCCGTTTCTTTTCTACCGATGTTGCAAAATAGCGACTCTATCCCGCACTCTCACCCTGCCTCTGCCAACAAGTGGAGGCCTTGCTTGAGTAGTGGGGACTTGTTCTGCATCGCTTCATTCATCTTCCTGAACTGCCCGAGACCCTTGAAGAGACCCTACTTTATCCATTGGCACCAGAGCACGTGCAGGTACTTTTGAGCATAAGGCTCCTCTCTTCGTAGGGCTCGGACGTCCTCCTAGTTAGGTGTATTTCTGATTTCGAACTGGGTCTAATGATTACTTGCACTGCCTGTTTTCCTCCCCATCAAGGTGGTCTACATATTACGTGCTCATAACTCCTTAGACCCCTTGGTCTTGTATATATATTGTATTGATTGTGATGTGTTGGTTTACTTTAGTATTATTGTGATTCTTTGCTATGGTCGATGTTACAAAGGCCTTGTGATAAATGTGTCTATATTTTTAATATAACACCTGTCTGGAGTAATTTGTAAGTGTCCTTGCTTTGTGTGCTCATTGTGGTCTTTCAGTCACCCTCACCCCTCTTGAGACTTAGTCTTGAACGCCGCCAGAGGTTACCCTGTTCCAAGAAACTAGGCTGGCCTTCTGAACCTCTGCCCCTCCAGGTCAGAGTTCAGAAATCCATCTTAACAAACAACAACATATTTACTCAAGGGGGGCTCGGCATAAGGAAAATCGAATACCACTGCTCTTAAGGTACTAAAAACCCTTTTGTCATCCTTACAGGAAAGAAGATGGAGAAGAATCCCCGTTCTGAGATTCCATGTCATCCTCTTTTTTGCTGTGGCTCGGGGAGAGGGTGGAACCCTAAGTACTACCCTTGATTGGAGACCCTGGGGCATCACCCTTCTTCCGGTGTACAGTACTTACTCCTGGAAGTGACCCTTGAGGTCCAACTGAAGGCCTCCAAGAGATACAGGTACTGACAAGCATGGAAATACCCCATGGCAAACAGATGCCAGGATGCAGAGGGACACTGAAGAAGGCACTGCAAAAATATATGACACTGAAGTGGGAAGCAGTCACAGGGGTGGCAGTTAAGAATGTGGCAGGATTAGGGGTAACTATAAAATGGATGGGTCTGAGGTCCTGAAGTAGGTGATAGGTGTTAGAATTGGGCTTCTGCACGCCATGTTGGTAGTATTAGCAGGGGACAGTGCCATAGCCATGATGTCCTGTCTTAACAAGGCATTAATGACCGGAACCAGTCACTTTTCAGCCTCTGGTTTCATAGGGTACTAGGAAATCCAGGGCAGGGAGGACCCGGGGATCACCTGAACATGCAGGAGCTGAGCAGATTTGATCAGCCCTGCTTCCATGCTCTGCGTGGCCCACAGGGTGTCAGCTTCTGCCCATCCACCTCCGTCAAAACCATGACAGAGAAGGTAGGGCAGATATTTCTGAATGCTTCATTTCAGGCTCTGTTTTTGCAGACCTCCATGAAGAACTCATTAGGATTATCTGGTATGTAACGAGCACAAAAAAGATCACTTGCACTCACCTTTCCCAGGAAATCCATCCCCAGCAGATTTTCATGGGGAGGATGCCCTCAACATGAAGGCCTGGGTGGTAGTCAGGGGATTCAGACAAACCCTTGTGGTCAAGGTGATGGGCACCTTATAGGGGATGCCCTCTACTATTACAGCTCTGACAGTCCGGCCGCTTCAGAGTGCTGAAGGTGGCTCCTGTGTCCACCGGCATCCTGGAATGCATCTTACCTACCTGGGCTGTCACCTGGGGGGCAACTAGATGGAAGGGGATGGTTAGGGCAAGAAGTTGGGGTGCCGGGGGTACTTCATCTGGTTCCAATTCCCATCAAGCTTGAGGGAACTGGAAGGGACTCCGACCTGTCTGCTTGGGCCATGGTTGCAAGGAGGTGCCGGAAGAGGCACCCTGGCTGTTCTGACTACTGGCTGGGGGATGAGAGGCATTGGTCTGGGTTCCAGGAGGGGGTTGTACAGGCTGGGGTGCTGGGCCAGAACCAGCATTCTGATCTGCTGTCTAGGCTGATTGTAGAGCTGAAAGGGACCAGGCTCTAGTATGGTGCAGGTGGCTTTGATTGTCCTTGAGCAGACCTGGTTCTGCGCATGCTGAATCTGCTGAGGACAGTTGTATTTCTAGTGGCCCCATTCCTTACAATAGGTGCACAGTCCTGATGCATGAGGGGACCTTACTGAGATGGGTACTGGACTGGGGTGTATACTGGCCTGGGACAGGCTGAGGCATGTACTGAGGGTTTGTATAGCCCTAGTACTGGGTGTTCAGAGGGGGCATCTGGGAGTCGTGAATGATTCCTCCTCTTCCTCTCCCTACCCTGCTAAGTCTAGACTGGCCTCTAGAAGCCCCATACTGGCCCCTATAGGGAGTATGTACCATCTGGAGGGCAATCTCCTCCAGGTCTGGGGATACAGGCATAGCAGTGGCAGAGGCCGCATCAGCCTGCATCTGCATAGTGGCAAACGTGAGCTACATTATTTTCTCTTTAGCTCTTTAGTGTCCTCCTGCTCCTTCCTATGCTGGCTGCAATAGTGCCTGGCTTGGGCCAAGATGCTGGAATAGGACATGCTGTCCCACCCCACACACATCCGCCTGATGTCTGCACTGGCCTTTGGCAGTAGACTCTCTACAAACTAGGTGACGATCAGGGGCCTAGCTGTCTTAACAGGGTCATCCATCCCAGATTATTGCTGGAAGACCTGTTTTACCCTCTCAAGATACTCAGCCATACCCTCATTTTTATGCTTCTTTCATGATCTTTAATGTATATTTTGTTGTTCATTGTAAAGCACCTTAGATTAAGGTGCTATATAAAACAATAAATACAAATACAAATGATTTGATCCTTTCAAAATCGGTGACTGCAGGGTAGAGTTCTGATATGACTTTTGAAAATTCTTCCAACTTCCGGGACAGGGCTGGCTTGGCTGGAGTCACTCTGTCACCTTCTGTCTTCTCAGGCAGATTTTGAAGGTCCATTTCTATGGTCCAGTTAGCCTTGGTCATAATAGTGGCCAACTGGTCTGAGGACAGGAGTGTCCTCAGCAACTGGTGCATGTCAGCCAGAGAAGGAGCATAGGTGGCTATCACATCCCTCAAGAACACCACACATTCCTGAGAGCTCTTCCTAATTTTGGGGAACTGTACCTTTAGGCTGAGTATCTCTGCTGGGAACCAAGACTGGTGGACCATATCTACAGTGAACGCTGAGGGCAGCCACAGTCCTCATAGGTGCTACCAACCCCCCTCTCCTCCTCCTCCTCCACCTCTTCTGAGATGGAAGAGTCTGTGTCAGAAACCTTGGCCTTGTCAAACAGGTAATTAATGACATTGGCCTCCCATACGTTAGGGCAAGATAGGTCTTGGGCCAGGCAAACCTTGGCTAACCTTAGATCCCCTGCCCTCTTGGGGTACTGCTCAATGACAAGGTATTCCACCCCATACCTTTTGACGGTTTCTCTATTCCTCCTAGTCTCTACGCAAAGGGGAAAAGTGTCTGGCATATGCACCTCTAACCGATGAAGGGCGTGCGCCTCTTTAGAGGTTGGCAATAGGGGTAATGCAGGGACTGTGGAAGCAGGGACCTGGTCAGTAGACATGGCAGCCACAGCCTGGCTGGCCAGCGCAGGTGCCTCAGTGGCGGAGAATACTACAGGGGGTGCAGGTGCAGCTGGGTCAGACAGTACATGGGCTGATGCAGCTGGGCATATGCCCAAGGGGCAGGGACTGGGAAAGGAGTAGAATAATTGGGTGGTGGAGCAAGCACAGAAAACTCAAGGACATCCTCTGGGGCAGAAGGGGTTACTGGGGGTAGCACTAGAAACATGCCGGTGTGACACCTATAACTGGGGACATTTCGCATCTTCCTCTCTAGATTATGCTGTTCCAGCTTTTTCTCTAGGGTCACTTGTTGTTTCAGCCACTTCTTCCATGCCACAGACATATTTTTCTGGGACCACAACATGTAGGCCTCCCACTGCCTAACTGCTGAGCTCCCTTTCTCCCTTTTAAGAACCCCACGCACCACAGCTAGGTGAGTCTTATCAAATGAGCCTTCTAGGAGCCAGACTAGTAGGCTCTGGCGCTTGGTCTTTTTATTCCATACTGGCATCCATCTGACAAGATCCGGAGCATGCACTGTGGCCATGAGGGCCACAGGGGAGCCACTGCCTGGCTTGCAGAATTTTCCATTGTAACAGGCAAAAATGTGTAGTACACAAACTAAAATGTCTCAACAAGTTTCTCAGGACAAGTACTAAGTCACTGCAGGGCATAGGTCAGCACCACTGAATCTGTATTATTCTAGCCTGTCAACCAGGTTGGATCTAGCACACTCAAAATTGCTTGCTCACAGGCACTCATAGATGCACACTCACAAGCGCTCAACTAGGGAAGGGGTTGGGTGATAAACTTTTGCAGGACAGCGGGCACAGTAATGCCAAGCTACTGGTACACTTCCAAAAAGAGTGTCAGGTACAATTCCCAGGCAGGTCAGGCACTCTCGCACAAAGGAGTTCCAAGCAAAGACAATCCCTAGAGGCCCACTCTCGTGGTCATAAGGAAATGTACGGCTCTCACAAACAGGATATGTACACAATCAAATTGTGTAAGTGGGTGAGGTTGGGCCCTAGCCTTGTTCACTCCTAGTGAGTGTCTTGGAGATGTGTTTGGTACACACTAGTTGGCCCTGGTACTAGTAAACTGAATCAAGCAACAGGTAGCACACTCTAAAACGAGGCTCCAGGCAGACCGGCCCCTAAGTTGAGCAGTGAGCCACAGCTACCCTTGTACACCCTCCAGTATGAGGAACACTCAGAGTCAAAACTGAAATACCAAATAAAATTAGGGGTTGGGATTAAGAAGACATGACTAGTTGGGTAGATTATCCGGATAGGTACACCCTACAATTTACCAGTACAATTGTGTGATGTTCTGTGGATGTGCACGAGACCTGGTGACGGTGCATTGTGTATGCAGGCAGACTGGGCCCCCCATCTGGCAATAACAGAAGAAGAAAGATAGCGAAGAACAGAAAGACAGAGAGAGAAGAGAGAACGAGTGAGAGAAAGAGAGAGGAAAGCGAGAGGCAGAGACAGGTGGCATAGAAGAGCTGGTTGGGGAGAAAAGGGAGCAATGGAAGGGAATTGGAGAAGGAGAAGGGCAGACAGGGAGAAGGGTACCTGCTACAGGGACTCTGCAGCTTCTCTGGCCCAACCCACATGTTCAGCACACCACTGCCAGCAACCAAAAAAGAGCCCTCAGGTCCTCTCTCCACAGGCTTATGAGGTGGTCGCCCCCCCTTCAGAGCCCGCCAATCCCCAGCCCCATGATGAACATAACAGGAGGAACTGGTTTCTGGGCTGCTCCCATGGCACAAGGAGGCTTGGTGAAAGGAAGTGACGGGTAATTTACAGGGGATAGGACAGGTGGGCAAACACAGACAGGAACAATATATGGAAAGGGAGGCAAGATTGTTAGATTGCTGTTACTCGGGAGGGGAGGAGGTTCTCAGGAAGAGATGAAAGGGCCAGCCCTGGGCTGTAGATTACTCTGCCTGAAAAGCTTGCAGCGATAGCAATGAGTATTACTGGGCTGGGAACAGGTTTAGTTTATCAGGTGGGATGTTTAGGTACTGGAGGGAATAGAGTCCCTCTGTCTGGACAGGAGCATGGCTGGGGTTTCACAATCCTCTGCACACACTCATACTTACATACACAGATACACACGGTGCATGGCAACAGAGTGGAAGAATATATACATGGGAACAGAGTAGAAGAGCATAAGACTGAACATAATAGCAGGAGCTCAACACATTTACACATAGCGGGGCAGGGTCACTCATCCACACACTCTGAAGACACAATGTCTGCTATCCATACAGTGCAGGAACACAGGGTACACAGAGGGCAATGAGATGAGCAACTAAAGAGACTGAAGTACACAAAGCAGTAAGAAGGCAATGCTGAGACCAAGTACAGTGAAGCATCAATGCTGTAACCAAATACAGATTCCGTCATGAAGTAATAAAAGGCAAGGAGGTTCAGGCTATAGTGACCAGGCTTCTGTAATGGACAAAATACAAACACAGGAGAACACGCAAGCACTTGGCAGAAATAAACCACACGCATGGAAAATGCAGTAGGGGCTCGTCATAAACAGAAATAAAATACAGGCAAACATGCACATTCTGGTAAAAACACATAGAACTAGTAGTCAGGGGCAAGTCTGTGTAGATTCATAGGGAGGGAAAAGGAAATATAGATCCACAAACAGTGCAAGATGAAAAATACATATGGGAGAAAAGAAAAGTCACATAACACATGTTAAACGATAAATACAGAAAACCCACAGTAAGCTCATGTGACATATATGTGACATATATGTGAAACACAAGTGAAGGCTTACAGGGGTCCACATGTGGAGATTACCATTTTCCACAGAAAGAAGAATGCCGGCTAGATTGGATGACCATGTGGTAGAAAATGACTAATAATAATAAGGGTTTGAATGAAAGTCATCTTCTATCATACTGAAAGAAATTACAAGCAACACCCCAACCATGACTTCTTGTCGGGTCTGGCAGATGCTGGATGGCACATCAAAGTCAAACCGTAAGCCAGGGCAAAGGAAGGTGGTGAGGGGCAAGGAAAGGGCCTGTATTAGGGGCAATTAAAGGGTGTGAGTGTCAAGGAATTGTAGACTGAGCAATGTTGGCAAGCTAAGGAATTGCGTGCTAGATAAGGGGATTGAATTACTGAAGGATGGAGCAAAAGGGGAATTGAGGTCTGAAAGTTAATTGTAAGAAACAGAGGGACATTGACAATGTCTTGCAAGGGAAGGACACAGAAGGATGAGGGGTGAGGAAAATAGAGTAAATGAGACTGAGGTACACATCTGGAACAGCAGGTCAGCATGTAGACTGTTGCTGAGATCTATGTCTGATCTGCATGCCACTGCTCCCGAGTGTGGGACTGGCTTGACTCCATTTTGCTTAATGAACATGTGCCTCAATTACTACTTATATTTGTTCTGGTTTCTTTATCATGTGAGTTGGTGCTTTGAAAGTACACACAAGTGTACAGACCAATATTATAATGACAGTACATTTTCATTTTAATTGCAATTTTAGGGCCTATTCACAGAGCATTTTCCTATGGGATTGTGCCATTATAAAATGCTTCTGTGAATCAGGCCCTTAGTATCTTCGTCTATTTCTCATAGGTATTTGCCTCAAGATACAGGCAATTAATAGGCTTTCCCCTTTGTAGATACTTTGAAACACAGGTTTATTGAACAGTATACTAGTTTAGCCCTTGAATAACAACTTTGCAGAACGCATTTGGTTTCTTTCTAATATTGAAGATGGAATAGGAGAAGTTGAAGTCTCCTCTCCTTTTTAAAGTGGAAACTGTGGAACCAGTAAGATAGGGCTCAAATCCCCACCTTCCATATTTCATACATTGTGATCCCGAGGCAATCACTTTTCATCACTGTGCCTTATTTTCCATAACTATATGTAGAAAAAGCCTCACTCAAATGGGTTTATAGTCTATAGTGTTACTCTAGAAATATTGTTAACAATGT
The DNA here is from genome assembly GCF_040938575.1 of Ambystoma mexicanum. NCBI lineage: Eukaryota > Metazoa > Chordata > Amphibia > Caudata > Ambystomatidae > Ambystoma > Ambystoma mexicanum. The sequence goes on along the minus strand of NC_090926.1, from coordinate 574,329,563 downwards.
TTGTTGCTGGTGAGGAGGCAGGATGACAAGTGAGGGTGTTATGTTGTGGGGTGTGGGCTGGGGAGGCAGGAAGCCAGGTACGGTTCTTTGGCCATGCAAGCTCGTGTTTGACTCTCAGAGCAAACCCAGACCCCTTGGTTCAGCAATGGCTCTGTTCTACCAATGAATTATCTAGCTTTCCAACCTCTTTACATTGTTCTAAAACTAAAGATGAGATGGGAGGAGATGTAGCCTGCTGTCAAATTGCCAAATGTAACACATTGAGAACTAGGCTCAAATCCCAGTTTTCCCAGTACTCCAATTATATTATCCTGGTGAAATAATTTTGCTATGTTTGGTAAGAGGAGAGATCAGTGGTCTGGATCTCTAATAAAACCACAAACATAACTGAAAAATATGTGCATAAAAGGAAAGTACTTCCAACATTGGCTACTATATATATTTGAGAATGTGAGGAAGGGGGAGCAGTGGGTATTGAGTTTAGGTTTTGTGGAAGTTGGGGCCACTGCACTGTGGGCTTTGGCCATTGTACTTTGGGCCAGAAAAGTAAACTTGCTTCCCAAGTCAAATGTTGCCAGTACTCCCCTGCACATACACTCTTTTAGTTCACCTCCAACTTGACGCTTCCTACGATAGCACTCAGACCCACACTCAGCAGCACAGGCCTCCCCGGAAGTTCTGCGGCCCATAAAGGAAACTCTCCTCCCTTCTTTTGATTACAGTTTTCTCTGCTCAAACGACTGAAAACTATGCACTCATCCCAAAGATCACTATCACTCAGCCTTCTGTTTTAATTTCCCTACATGTTGTGAGTTGTCTGTTTGCTTTTGACTGCTTGACTTCCCACTCTTCCCATTTCCCCCTCTCCTTGTCCCTGTTTCCTTTGCACCCCCATAGATTATGGTCTTTTGCAACCCGGGGCGTGATACGCAATTCGCTTCTTCGTGGACAGGGCTTGGTGATTTAAGACCACTACATTGGTTACGTGCGCAGCATTAAAGGCAAATCCTCTGCTTTGCTCTGTCCCTCCCGCACTTCCTCGTCAGACGATGCAGCAGCTGCTCTCCCCCCTCTCTTTTTGCAAGTGGCTTATGGGAACGGAAAAAATGACACAACACACGCACAAACCCCCACCTTCCCCCACCATATCTCGTTCTTTTGCTCTAAAACCATTACTGTGCATACATTTTTAGAACATGGCAATCCATTTACTTTGTTCTAACGAAGAAAATGGAGCGCGCGCGCCCTCTGCTGGAGAATTCCAATATTGCTATACCATAGGCGGACGTCTAAAATGGAATTTCAGCATTCTATAAATGTTAAATGTTAGAGGTATTTGTATCGCGCACCACCAACGGAATTGGTCCGCAGGCGCTCTGGCGGATCTGTAAACGATAAGGTGGGATGGATTAGTAAGGTGAAGAGGGAGTAGGATAGTGAGAGGAGTGGTGTTCTGTTGGCAGCTTCCACTCGGTATACACCGGGCGCTGAGCTTTGGTGCGGGTATTGGATCGGTGTCAGTCTGCGTGTGCTATACATATATTTATTTGATTATGTCTGTGTTTACTTGCAATTTCAGGGGGCATCATCTCAGAATCTAAATGTGTTTTCAGTTGTGGATCTCATTTCACTCAGAACATCAGAATTAATTGTCATTTTCTAAGGGTATCAGAATCCATGGGGCACTGCCTGCGGGAATGTGCTCTCTGTACTGAAAGAGGGATCTACTCCCCTCGGGAACCAGAAACCCCAAGGCACTTCCAGGGGAATACGCTTTCTATGCAACAGGTGGTTTCTACTACACTGGGGCATCAGAATGAATGGCACCTTTCCTACTGAAATGTGCTCTCACTATGTGGAATGAGCAGAGCTTTAAGTGGGATGAGAGATCGAGGGGCGTCTCTGGCAAGAGAGCGTATCCTAAGTGTGGGCATGGCCTAATGGCAGCAGGCGCCGTGTTTCCGGATCAAAATTTGAATAATTATGTTTGTAGATAATAATTATGCTCTTTTCACTGATGACCCAAAAGGGGCTCATCAGTGACTGTGTTACACTTAATGTCAGGCATCTGCTCAGGGTGTCTCTCTCACTTCCATTTGACTTGCTGTATCACTGGACATGGGACAACCCCTGGGTGTGCACAGACGAAAACAAAACTGATTTTTCTTCAAATTGCTCCCTGGAATCAGGTAAAGTCTCGTCCTTCTTCAGCCCTCACCACTGCACACAATGTCACTGCCAGCCCACATAATGCGTTTTCCTGCCTTCCTGGTGAATTTGTTTTTTGTTATTTTCAGCAGATTCAAGTGTGCAGGCACAGCTGCAGGGTGTTCTTAGTGTTTCACAGCGACAGAGCCTGGATCTGTTTTTCCCTTCACTAAAGTGCTTTGTGCTGAAGTCAAAATGCCTTTGCAGTGGCATCTCAGTTTCCACTTAAGACTTGCCTCACGGTTGTTTAACCAATTGATTTGTCAGTCCCCCGCCATGGACTTCTACCTACTACGTCACACCTAGTGACGACCACTTAATCTTGCCTGGAAATTCTATTTTCCTTTGGTTATTTACATATACTAACACAGCATATGGCATCACAATTGACTTACCGTCTCTATTATTGTAGGCAGCCGTGGCTTATTAGAGACATCTGAAAACTGTATGCAAGACAGTACCGACCTTTCTCGTATCCCTAGATGTCATTAACCTAAGGTGAGGGTCAGACTTTCTTCTCCCTACATTCCATTAGTAACGAATGGTATGATCACAATTCCCTTTTTAATTCGCTCCGTTTATTGTTTTTAGATGAACACTTGTACATCTATTTAACCCCCTTGTTGTCCTGAAGAAGGCTCGGAGCCCCTGAAAGTCATCTCACCACCAACAAGACTCTAGTGTCTATAACACCACTTACAAACACTAATCTAGGTCTCCAAGCTAGAAACACCAAATCTGTGTCTACAGTTAAAATGTGTCTAGTATCTGCTACTACACATTAATTAATTTCTTCTTACTAATATCAAGACACATGTCTTTTTTGTCTTCTTTTTGGTTAACAACTGTAACCCTGTTTTATGTATGTTTTTAAACATGTTTATTCAATTAAACTTTGTTTTATAAATTCAAGTGTGATCCTCTATAACTAGTTTAAGCAATTACTAGTTTTTGAATAAGTCTAGCCCCCCCTATACCCTAAAACTGGCTTGATACCCATTTTGCCTTCTAGCCCCAGGCCCGCCTCTAACAAAAAAGAAGGCTACAGCCTTCTACTTTTTTTCTGTCACACCAGGGCCTTGGGTCTGCCACACCCAAGCACAGACTACCCACAGGAAGGTATACACTACTCCACAAAAGCAGCAATCTCAACTACACTACATTTGCAACCTTCAAACAAAACATAACCTCCTTATGCCCTGGCCTGCCACACCAGGACCTCAGGTGTGCAACCCCTGAGCGCAGCCCTGCTCAACTACAGAGAGCAACAAAACAACAAGCCAAAATCCTGTCACGCCACCAATCACCTAACAACATCCTGATAAAACAAACCACAACACCACAAACCAACCACGAGTCTGCACTGTGATGCTGGAAATGAATTGGAGGGGCAGGGCCTCCATGTCCTTGTCCTGTACTCCTTTTATCATGTGTGTTCTGTGTTATTTTCTGCACAGGAGTCCATGTGTGACTCCTGGCAGTGCAGCTCATCCTCTTTTTGGTTTGGTGAACAGACCTTTGGGATACCCTTATGGCACCCATGGGTGGGGGTACACCCCTGTACCCCTAGTGTATGTTTTTGGGCACCTGTGTGTTGCCCACAGAGCAGGGCATGGGCTGGTGGCAGCTCCATGCCGAATTTGACAAGTGGTCTGAGTATCCTCTATTTTGGGATGCCCTGCCATTGGAATCAGTTGATTCCTGATATAAGACAAGATGGCCCCTGTGGCCTCTTGCTTTCTATTGCCTGTTACCCTGTTTTCCAAAAGTCCTGGGAAGCCCTCACTCCGCCCCTTCCCCTGACTGGCTGTTGGGTGGAAGCTCCATATATAGTATTGTGGGGAAGTCCAGGTCAAACTGGCTGGAGCCTTCCCAATGACTGTATGTTGTATGTACACCCTTAGGGTGGGACCTGGGTGAATAGAATGTGTGACCAATATGGATTTCATGTTATGAGTGTCTGGTTTCTAGTGTGTGACACAATGACTGAGACAGCCTGCCCGAAAATGGTATGAATGCAGTGTGGAGTGCTGAATAGCTGGGTGCTTGTCCCAATCCACATTCCTTCTCAGTGTCTGGATGGAGAAGAATGGCCTGAATGCACTGGGAGCCTGATTGGCTGCCTGTCTGCATGAATGCCCTTCTGAATGATTGGCTGCCTGGGCCTGGCTCAGCAGTGTGAATGGGAGAGGGAACAGTATATCTGGGGACCTCTCACTGACTAGAATCGTTCAGAAGCTGAAGTCGAAACTTGATGCTTACTCTTGAAGCCGAGCCGGAACAAGAAGAATTGCTGCTGCTTTCCTTCACCGCAATCTGAAAGCTGTTGTGCCGTCGAGGACTGATCCAAGAGAGGACCTGGCTAGGAGACCTCTGCTCGAACTACGAGGGACCATCATGCACCAGCTAACCTTCACCAAGGCTCCCTGGAAGTCAGTCATCGAACCGCTGCCGACCAGTGACGGGGACTGCCGAGGAATCTGAAGCATAGCGCAAGGACGTCGTGGCAATCGACGACTGCCACCGTCGACCGAGGTTCGGAGGACCGCTGTAACCTCATCGACCGGAGCTGCAACCCTCCATTGCCTAAGACACTTTGAAATCAAGGACACTCTTACTCATCACCGTCAACCGCTTTGTCCCACTGGAGAAAGTCAAGGTCGCCGACGAACCGAGGAGAATCCGCCAGTGGGTTTTCTGCCACCCGAAATCCAAGCCGACGAAGATCTGAAAGCCAGCCCTGGTCGAGTCCCGATCACGGACGCCAACCGAAAATGACCCGACACCCTTGCTGGGCCTACGTTCTTTATTGACTCTTTGCGGCAACAAACTATCGCGGTCTAGGTGCAACGCATGCCTCATCTTCCCAGGACATCCACGACTGATCGTCGACGAGCACCGCCACGACCGAAGCTGCTGCCTCGACACCATTGTTCACCCTTTTCTTCGAGGGATCACGACGATCCATGGCTCCTGGGAGTTCACTCAAGAAGGATCCGTCGATGACCCGACGTCGAACTCTACTAAACCAGGTACAGTGGGGTAGTAGAACATTGGTAGAAGGAAATAATCTGCTAAACGATATGACTGGGCTTGTCAATATCTTTATTTACAGGTTGCCCAGGTGGGGGGATCCTCACACAGAACTGTGTCTTTGGTAGGGACCCAGTATTCTGCCATTTGTTTAACCAACTAGTTTTCCTCCCAACTCTATGGTTGGTACCTTTTGCTATTGATTTGTAGGCCATGTGAAATTGTCAGCAGTTGGTGCATTTTAATGGAGTCAAAGAGTAATTGTGGACCACATAGACATTGTACATTTATCATTATAGTATTGCCTGAGCACAAAGTGTGTTATTGTATGTGTATATAATCTGAACCTTATTTATATAAAGAACTGTGTTATCACTAACCTAGTGTGTGGACAATCCTTTGTGGGGGCTTGGGCACTGCACTGTACTTAAGAACCAGCCTGCATCACCTCCTGAGAGCTTAAGCCTTGATTGTTCGTCCATAGCTACCTTATAGAAAATCTTGGCTGGGGTCCTCTGTGCTACTACTCTGCCACATAGAGGGCAGGAGTACAGCAAAAAACCCTCCCGTCTTTACACGCACTCACCACAACCAACAGCTCAACCACATCTCCCTGAGAAACAATTAAAAGAAAGAGCAAAGAAAAGTAACTCACTAGACAAAGATCACACTAAATCACGAACACCACTGCAAGGGAGCTGCAAAGTCACAACCCACATGAACACAGAAGGCCAATCCCATGTTCATGTGTAACCTCACCTGTCACGCAAACACAGGTTGGCCAGTCCCATGTTTAGGCAACCCTACTATGCTTCAAATAAATAAATAAATTCAAGATTTAGCCAGCTAAACCTGTCTGCCACAACCATGCCAACACCACAGCTAAACATGGCATAACTGAATGCACCGAAGTGCTATACTGTCTCCACATGACAACATACAACTCATACAAATGGCAGAAACCTCCATTACTCCTGCACAACCATGCTAGAACGTCCTATGTCAACAATTTCAAAAACGTTTAAAAGCTCCTTGGTTCTAAACAATATACTCAAACACCTACTCTTATCTGGTGTCAGTAACTACTGCAGCTAAAAATACAAACACCTACTCTTACCTGGTGTTTGTAACTCCTAAAACAATATATTCAAGTACCAACTCTTACCTGGTGTCAACTATTACACAATTCTATGACAAGACAGGAGGCGAGCATTATGCTTCATCTTCTTTTATTACTACTCCTCAGCAGTTCAACAACATATATATAAAACCATGGAAAATACCCAACAAACTTTTCCATTTTTTTTTTTTTTTTTTTAACTACAACCCCCATGAGTCTCTGTAGTCCGTGCTCATTCCACCAGTCCTGATCTCCTTCCTGTACTTAGGCTCCTCCTCTTCTTTTACTGCTCTTCAAGCAGATAAGTACCTTTTCTCCACTCTCTGTACGACTGGGGTAAAATGTCTGTGTGAGAGTGGGTGATTATACAAATAAGTTGAGACAGTGTGTAGGAGATAGTAGTTTATGAAAAAAAAAAAAAAAAAAATGTTTTGGTATAAAATAGTAGTTTGTTGATAGCACGCTTAGGCGAGTTTGCTTCGAAGGGAGCTCGCGTACGCGGGCAGCCGATTCAGGGATTCACCTTAGACAAGCCGGTTCGCGAGGCGGACGGTCCCGTGTCGCATACCCGGCACCGCAGGGGCTCAGTCAGGCCTCGCGAACTACGCGGCTGAGGCCGCGGGACACTCGCGAGCCGGCCCCCGCCCTCGGGTAGGGGAAGCCGGCGCTCGCGAATCATACGAAGCCGCCAGACAGCTCTCACAGAGGTAGCCCCACCCGCGGGTGGGCGGAGCTACCGCGTGAGGAGCGCGAAGAGCGACGCTCTCAGAGCAGCCCCCACCCGCGGGTGGGAGGAGCCTATCAAAGACGTGCCGCGCAGTACATTCTGCGTCGGCTTCGAACTTCGGCTCAGTTTTAAACGCCGCTAGTTCGGACAAGTTTCCCCTGATACAAGGGAAGCGCCAGGCCGTAGCGATCGGATCGCTCGGGAGCTCCGTGCCTAAGAAAGACATCACACGGCAGCTTACGGGTATAATAAAAAAAAAAAAAAAAAATAACGCTACTGCTCCTAGCAGATAACCGGCGCTACTGAGGAGAGAGAATACCTCTCAAGAGCCACTGAGCTGTGGACAAGCAAGGTGCAGCCACTGGAATAAAATAGAATAAAAACATAAGAGAATACAAGTAGGGGACCCTACTATCTCTAGACCATCAGGAGGGAGCAGTGGGCGTGCTAAGACACCTGATCCAGGTAATTTGGCACACAGCACTGTTTAATAAATAAAAAAAAAAAAAAAAAAATGTCAGAATTTGAGTGGAGCGAGGAGGAACAATCACATGACCTCGCTGCCAGCTTCAAGAAAGTGCTAGGGAGCTCCCTCATTGATGCAGTGGCGGAGGGCGTTAGGCCCCTTCAAGAAAGGCTAGAGACGCTGGAAGCTATGCTTTCGCAGCCTGAGGACAGCACCACAGACCGCAAGCGCACGCCCACAGATCCCGTGATACAGGGACACAAGGGGAGTAAGTTAGCCCTTAAGAGGAAAGCCTCTGTCGACCCCCGGGGCTCTTGGGACGGGGCAGAAGATGAGGCCCCAGAGGTGCCTGATGCGTTCGCAAAGCTGAAGGAAGCTTATCTACGACGACAGGCAGTGCCAGACCTCATGACCCCCTCTCCAGGGGAGGACAATACTGGAGATGACCCAGGCTCGGAGGAGGAGCAAGGGGAGGATCAGACCTCACAAGGAGACGAGGAGAGCGAGGTAGACTGGGTCCAGCCCAGTGGGGGCAAGAGAGCTCGGAAAGAGAAACACTTGACTGGGGGCCAAGATGATATGTTCGACCCGGACAGCATCAGGAATCCAAGGTCCACCGAGTGGCAGCCATCCCCCCGAGTAGCTCAGTACATGGCGGCTAGGCTGCGCAAGCCATTAGACAAGGAAGTGAGACAACGGCTGCGCGCAGAGTGTCCGCGACCGGATCTCCCGGGCAAAGTAGCAGAGGCCCCCGAGCTCGACCCGAAAATGCTGACCTTCGTGTCAAAGACAAATAAGGACCCCCGCAAAGGTATCGATAGGTCCTGGAAAAGTTGTCAGGAGAAGATCCTAGACCTGTCAGGACCACTGGCAAAGATAATGGACCTCGCAGAGAGGTCCAAGGACACTGGTGAAGCAGTGGACCCGGAGGCTCTCGCCGGATGGGCGCAGAGAGCGGTCTGTCTGCTCGGGAATGCGAATTGCGCCATAGCCTCAGAGAGGAGAAAGGGGCTTCTACTCAAGATTGATTCGAAGCTCAGCGATCTATCATCGTATGAAGCGGGAGAAGGGGCGCAAGGCCTTCTATTCGGAGAGACTTTTGGGAAGGAGATGGGCCGATTCGTCGGAACATACGCATCCCTGGAGAAAGCCCAAGCATCGATCCGCAAAATCTTTCCGAGTAGAGTTTTTGGAGGGACCGGCCGCGGTCGGGGTCGCGCAGCCGGTCGCAGTCACGGAGGAAGAAGACCCCATAATCCCAGAGCACAATACTGGGAGAACAAGGGCCAGGATACATTCTTCCCATCCAGAGGAAGATTCCCGAGAGGTCGCAGATCCAGGGGATCAGGCCGAGGCCAAGGATTTACGCCAGGTGAGAGCGATTCAGTATCCTCCAGTTGGTGGGAGGACGCGCATGTTTTTAGAAAATTGGCGCATGATTTCAAGCGATTCCTGGATATTGCAGACCGTCAGAGGACTGCAGCTAGATTTTATAGAAACCCCAATTCAGCAGCACAGGCCACGGGGCCAGAGACTAGCGCAAGCGGAGCAAGCATGGCTAGACAGCGAGATCGCGCAGCTAGAGCACAAACAGGCGATAGAGAGATGCGCGAGGGAGCCCAAATTCGTAAGCAATATGTTCCTAGTGCACAGGAAAGAGAAGGTGCGTCCAGTTATAAATCTCAAGGAGCTGAACGGATGGATCGTATACCGCCACTTCAAGATGGAGGGCATACATCAGCTCAGAGACTCCCTAAGGGAAGGAGACTGGCTGACGCGTTTAGATCTGAAGGATGCCTATCTCACGGTTCCGGTACTCGAGGAGTACAGACCTTACCTAGCTTTCCGCTGGCACAGACAGTTCTGGCAATTCAAGACGATGCCGTTCGGGTTGGCGTCGGCTCCTTGGGCATTTACAAAGCTAATGAAACCCGTAGCAGCAGCAATCAGAGAGAAAGGCGTCAGGTTGATCATCTATCTAGACGACCTTTTGCTGCTAGCGGAAAATCGAGAGGTGCTGCTATACCAAACGAGATGGGTACAAGACCTTCTGATATCGCTAGGGTTCCTAGTGAACATAGAGAAATCGGATATCATTCCAGAACAGAGATTAGACTTCCTAGGGTTTGTGCTAGACACAAAGAAAGCGACCCTGGAACTACCAGCGCGGAAGATGAGAGATATAAAGAGAGAGATCAGAGTATGCCTAGAGAGAAGGCTTATATCCCTCAGGACATTGGCGAGGATAGTCGGACTATTAGCAGCATCCATTCAGGCCATATTCCCTGGGCCTCTACACTACCGAGCACTGCAGAGGCTGAAGATAAAACATCTTCAACAGGGTCTGAAATATCACCAACAAGTACCTCTAGATCAAGACTCCATTACAGAGCTGGAGTGGTGGTTAAAGAATATGGACGCCTGGAATGGACGTGCCATATTCGGAGACAAGCCAGATCTGATCATAGAGTCAGACGCCAGCCGGCAGGGCTGGGGAGCCAGATGCGGGAGTTTACAGACCGGAGGCAAGTGGAGCGAAGAGGAGCTCCTGCTTCACATAAACTGTCTGGAACTCCTAGCGGGATCGTTCGCGATCAAGGCCTTCACGAGAGAGAGAGTGAAGTCTTGTGTGCTGCTGAAGATGGACAACATCTCGGCAGTGAGGTACATAAACCACTTAGGTGGCACGAGGTCCAAGATGCTGGCGGAGTTAGCGAAGGACTTATGGCACTTTTGCCTTCAGTCAGAAACGTCAGTGACTGCAGAGTACCTGCCGGGTTCACTGAATGTAGTAGCGGATTGGAACTCCCGTTACCTGACAGATTCCAGCGATTGGAGACTGGATCCAGTAGTGTTTCAGAGACTAGACAGGAAGTGGGGTCCATTGCATACGGACCTTTTCGCCTCCCGGCTCAACGCTCAGACGAGCTTATATTACAGCTGGAGGCTGGATCCGGGAGCTCTAGGGACGGATGCGTTTCTGCAAGAGTGGACAGGAGGTCCGCATTACGCTTTTCCCCCCTTCGCGATGCTGAGCAGAGTTCTAGCGAAGTGTCGGAGGGAGAAGGCAGAACTAGTATTAGTAGCACCCTTGTGGAAGTCTCAAGTGTGGTTCCCAACGTTAATGGAGCTAGCAGCAGACGTTCCCAGAGTCCTTCCCGAAGGAGAGCGACTGCTCACGGACCCAGCTGGGTCGTGTCATCCTCTGAGAGTGAGAGGGACACTCCCATTAGTCGCGTGCAGGATATCAGGAGACGCTGGGCTCTGCCAGGAATTTCGGAGCAGGCTGCGCAGCTTATCGCTGAATCCTGGGCTCCTTCCACTAGGAGGAGCTACGACGCAGCTTGGGCAAAATGGACGAGTTGGTGCAAGAACAGAAGTGTTCATCCCGTTTCAGCACCTGTAGTGGAGATCCTAAATTTCCTAGCGCATCTATTGCAGAATGGGAAAGCTTTCCGTACGATAGGAGTGTACAGGTCGGCTATATCAGCGGGACATATGTCAATTGAGGGAGTACCGGCAGGGGAACATCCAGCGGTAGTGAGACTCATCAGAGGAGCGAGATTTAGAGCGCCTCCAGGGCCTAAGTATAGTACTACATGGGACGTGGCGACAGTGCTACGATTACTATCAGACTGGCCAGCAGATAGATACCTTTCTCTCAAACAACTATCGGGTAAATTAGCTATGCTATTGTGTCTGATCTCATGTAAACGAGTGTCAGACGTCAAGGCGCTAGAGATTAATAGACGAATCTTCGGACCGGAGGGGGTTACGTTCTCCATAGTGAGGAGGACTAAGACAGGCACCTTCGCAGTCCATTACCCTTATTTTCCGGACAACTCGAAATGGTGCGTAGCTCGATGCATTAAAGAATACGAGAGCAGGACAGCAGAGAACAGAGCAGCTAGCACTACTCAGTTGTTAATAGCGCGTAGGAAGCCTTATCACGCTGTGGCATCCGCCACCATAGCCAGATGGGTCAAAGAGATTATGTGCGCAGCAGGAGTGAATGTGGACACATATGGAGCTCATTCAGTGAGAGGGGCGATGGCTTCATCAGCCGCGAGAGCAGGAGTGCCTTTGAGTGAAATAATGAGAGCAGCAGATTGGGCGAGCGATCGTACATTTAAGGAATTTTACTTTAAGCCAGCAGAGGGTTTGGCTAGTACAGTCTTGGGGAAGCTTTAAACAAGCATAATGCTCGCCTCCTGTCTTGTCATAGAATGTAGATTACCCCTGCTATCTGCGCAGGGAGTATTAATTCTATTAAAGACTAGGAGGCGAGCATTAAATTCCCGCCCGATTGGATGTACTGTATAAAATGTTGAGAAATTTATATGTGAGAGTACAGTACATGCGCACCACCCTAAGATTTATGATTGTGTCTTCATAGGGGAAGAGCAGAAGAATAACTGAAGAAGAGAAGACCATCAGGAGGCCGGGAGCGCACCGGCAGTTGAGTTAGAGTTCTGAAGATTCTTCGCACCGTTGACGAGGATCAGTTAATGGACAGGAGTGAATATCAGAGCGAGTAAAAGCAGAGGAGGAGCCTAAGTACAGGAAGGAGATCAGGACTGGTGGAATGAGCACGGACTACAGAGACTCATGGGGGTTGTAGTTAAAAAAAAAAAAAAAAAAATGGAAAAGTTTGTTGGGTATTTTCCATGGTTTTATATATATGTTGTTGAACTGCTGAGGAGTAGTAATAAAAGAAGATGAAGCATAATGCTCGCCTCCTAGTCTTTAATAGAATTAATACTCCCTGCGCAGATAGCAGGGGTAATCTACATTATAATTCACTTCACACCATCCATCTCGAAACCACATCAGAAGCACCCTACATCCACTACCATCACTCCAACTACAACTCACCCATTACAGCCGGTCCCATACCAATAACGTACATATGACTTCTCTTAAGGTAGTGGTGATCAGGCACTACTTCAAATTGCTACACAATAAACTCGACGTTTCCTAAACATGTAGAAGGTGTTACAACACAGTAAAAGCACATACCGTGCGATGTTATCAAAATACAAGTTCAATAGTTCCATCCTTCATGCTGTACTACTCACACCCACAACATGCCACATGTTGTACTAACTACACCCAAAAACATACCTACATCGTACACACACCCAAAACATACCACAATGGTGTACTAACTACATGCAAAACACACCTCCCTACATGGTGCACATCCAAACATATGATTCTCAACTCGTGTACTTTGCGTATTACACCCAACATCTGTACGAATCAAACCACTCCTGAAAGTATACATACACCAGAAGACCTCGCCTAACACCCAACTCAACTCCACTTCAATGGCAACATCAACTGACATTATTACAAACTCCCCATTATTCGTTAACTGTGTCATTATCCAATATTAATTTGAAATGCCTAATTTTAAAATACATGTCAGCACTAGTAAATCATACAACTACTCTTCTTAATCCACGCAGCACTACACATATCAGTTTATGAATCGTATCTTCTATTCCGCCTCCCGTGCCTACTGGACAGTCCCTAAACATTACAAAAAACACAGACGACAAAGTCATTGTTACGAACGGTAAAAACAAAGCAGCACTGTTTTTTCTCCTTACAAAATGCTGAAATCATGAACGCTGTGCATAACAATTCACGTCATCCCCATACCTCACTGCCAATGCCGCGACGACTGGTGTGGCAATAGGATGCCGTTACTACACAGCACCTCAACTCTGCACCCTTTTCCTCCGATGGGCACTGCACAACATTAAAGCCTCAGTTGTTCTCCTGACGCCGATGCACCCTGAACATCTTTGTCAGCAGTTTGTTTTCTCTGTGTAGCCTTCCCAGAGCACCATACTCCCTGCACACCTGCCTTTACTCTGATGGCAGTTCTGCAATTGGTAAGGACGTCATATCATGGCACAACGTTGAGAGGTCCTCTTTTCTATTACCTCCATTACTTCCCTTCGCAACCTTCCTCCATAGATGTCATGCCGCAGCGAGGACGTCAAAGGTCCTCTTTTCTCTGAACTCTGTCAGCACAGTTCACTTCATTCCAACTTCCACCAACATTGCCGTCTGCTTCCGATATCTCCATTCCCTGCTGGACAACAGGCGCAGGCGGAGCTCTGTGCTTCCCAACGGCCACATTGGAACCCCTGCATCCTCATCTGCCATCACTCCCTCCCTTGCCAGGACCTGTTTATATAGCACTGTTTTTTTTGTTGCATACTTATTGATGGTTGCATTTTGGTAGAGTAGGGTTTTGTGTTGAGGAGAGGTGAGGTTTGTAATGATGTACTGATGTGTATGAAAGGGTGTGAGCTGGATTGAAATTGTATTTAAAGCGCTTTTTGGGGTATATAATAAAAGGTGGGAGGGTGATTTGATTAATAGGGAAAGAGAATAAGGTGGAACAGCGCTGATTAATAAAATTTGTAAGTAGAGTATATTATTGTGTATTATGAATACCCCGCTGTACAAATCACCCCCCCCCCCCCAATATCGGGAGAAAATTGTAAAGTATCACCCACAATGGGCACAGGAAACGGCGGGTAAAAGGTTTAGCATTGGCCCATGGAGAGAACACACATGAAGGAAGTCTTACAGCACATGTGCACACATTTGACCACCACATATAAGAGAAAGAAATTAAAAAAACAGATGATTGAGGAGGAGGAGGAGGAAAGCAAGTCTGATTGCAGTGACATGAAGTGCAATGAAATACACCTGCTGCCACCTGCTGCTCCTCCTCCGCATTGTTTCCAGCGTCAACCATGCCCAGACAGATCCCGTAACAGCCAGCCGCAGGATTTATCAATCCCTGGTTTATAGCCCCTGACAAAAACAGTGACAAAAGGATTGACGGATAAAAGAGGACACACAAAACTCTCCTGTGTTGCAGGTTGAGAATGATATGTGGCAGCATTTAGAAGACCATGTCCGAGAACCAAAGGAGGAACTAGAGAGAGAGAGGTAAGCCAGAAGAGAGGCACAAGGAATAGGGACAGCTCCAGATAAATGGAGAGCAGAACAAATTATGTTCAAGGTAGACAGCACAGCTGTTGAGGACCCTCAAGTGCGACTGCCAGCAGAAGTTAATGTGCAGAGGCACAGGGGGGACCGGCCAAGCCTGCCGGATAGGGTGAGTGAACGAATACAGAACACAGAGATTGCTCTGAGTGTGGGACAACCTCACAGTACCAATTATGATTCAGTGCATGGGGACAAGAAAGAGGAATGGGAGGATAATGAAGATGAATTTGACGACGTCCTGGGCGACGACCAGCAAGCAGATGAGGAAGGGCTACCAGGGCCTCCATTTCCCTTGCCCCTGGGAAATATAAGAAGAGAATCATTATGCAGAGATAGGCTTCGATGCCTGCCAGGCCGTATAGCCATGGCAACAGGGAAAACGAATGTACCCACAGGCATTAACCGGAGAACACAGCTTCCCTTGTTACAGAGCCATAGAAGCATCTATAGAGGAATGGTGTAACGTGAGAGAACAAGCATTGGCAAGAGTCATAGAAGCTTATGAAACTGCATAAAGTGAATGGTGGCAACATGTGCAATCGTAATGCTTTACTATTGCTCATTTTGCCACCATTCACTCTTGCCAATGCTTGTTTTCTCAAATTACACAGTTCCTTTATAGATGCTTCTATGGCTCTTGCCAATGCTTGTTCTCTCAAGTTAGACCATTCCTTTATAGGCTGTACTCCCACAAAACTACTTTAATTCAGATCAGAATTCATGAGGATGTGAAATTAAAGTAAACCAAGCACCACTGTAGAGCTGAAACAGTGGTGATGTTCACACAAAGGAAAAGAGGCAAACAAGGTGTGTCGGTTCCGTGACCTGTAATTAGTGGACCGCGTGGTCCGACAACTGTGCCTAGCCCGAGTACACTTAGAATTCCTGCAAAGAAGCTTGTGATTGAAACTAAAGGAGTTGTTTTGTGAGCTAAAGAAGGATAAATTGTGAAATTTGTGAAAGTTAACCAAAGCAGAAGATTCCAAGGAGTTGTATTTTGGAGAAGTTGAAAGACTTGAAAGCTTGGGGAAGGGAGTCCCCTTTGCATTGTGAACTATCTTGAAACATGGGGGAGGAAACACCTGGGCATGGTGAACTATTTTGAACCTTGGAGAAGAGAGTCCTTGATAACTGTGGAGCTGGGAGAAGTTCTGAACTGTTATTTGATGCTGACATCCCTACACATTGTGTACAAATAGATATGAGGACAAGTATAGGTGTTGGACACAGACAGATTTTTACTTTGGACTTCTTGACAGAGAACATCTTTAGTTTTATGGCCACATTTGGAAAGCTATTTTGGAAAAGGGTATTACATTTCCCAAGATGTGTTCCAATATAGGTTTTACGTCAGAATTGGGCCTAGTCTCCTTATTTGCTTTGGTCACATGGAAGACCCTGACGCTATATCGTCAGTGTCTGTTGGAATCGCTGATAGGAGGATTTGGTCTGCTGAAATGCGCCCTTGCAAGTGGAAGTAATGGAGTTTTGTCGAGCTGGGAAGCAGCTTGTGAAATGACGCTGGAAACCTTGGATACAACAGAGCAGGAATTGATGGCCAATCCAGTATCCATAAGAAAGAAGATCTGGATACAGGATTGCATAGAGTCATTAGAAAAAGCAGGTCAATTCAAACTATGCCCAAATGACCTGATATGTAGACCCTATAACATTCTACCAGAATATCTGAGGAGATGCCAAGCCTTCACTGCAGGTCAATGTTTATGAGATTTCGAGTGAATTTGTATCCAACTCTAGAGGTTTTAAACACTAGAAAGAAGGCTGGCGATATGAGTGGGAGCTGTAGGCCTTGTAAAAAGTTCTCAGAAAAAGAAACCCTCAAACACATGATGTTATTCTAAAGAGGGCTAACAGATCTGCAGTCCCAATATTTTGGTGCTTTTTTCGAGGAACTCAAATAATTTCCCCGGAAGAAAATGGTGGACAATGCTTAGACAAGAGGAAAGAGTTTCTTTAATTATCACAGTGAACCCCTTTTTGCAGGGGTCCTTTGAGTGTATGGATAAAGAAAATGACTTTACCAAAACTCAATGAGGATAAAGAAGGTTTTTTGAAAGGATGCATAAAGTTTAAAGAAGTGGGTATGTAAGGTGAAAGACTTATTCTAAGTCAACCACCAAAATAAATAAATAAATAAAAAATATTTAGGTTGGGAAATCCCACCTTAGCATAGGGCAAGTTAAGCCTTCTACCAACCATGATTTTATTTAATGAAAGTTTGTAGCCCAAACTTCAAATCAGTTGTCTGTGTCTACTTCATGATGCCTTCACAGAGGCATGCGATAGATGAAGAAGGCATTGACTGGCTTGCAGTTCTAGCGATTGGTCCAGCGCTGCAACTGACCGACATTACTGACGAACACTTGTTCCAAGATGAGGACGAAGATGATGAGCTTATTTTTCAGACAAGCATCCCATGCCAATTGACAATAGAGTACAGAGAGGTCCGCCAGAGAATATTATTGGCTAAAAAGTATCACCAAATTGTCACAATGTTTTGAAAAAGTGCCCAAAGAATTATGGACCAGTAATCTCCATGATGTAGGTCTCCTTAGAAGCACAGGGGTGGTTAGAAATACATTGAAGAAGGAAGCATTGTTACCCAAGTACAGCAATATCCCATGTCAAGAAAGGCAGATAACACTACCATTAGAATCCACATGTAACACGGCTATGTGCCATGCGCACAGGTGCATGGAAGATGTGGCAACGGTTCAGTTGGAGCGGCCATTAGCATTCCGGCAGTATCTTTCACTATTTCGGGTGACGGTCTAGTTTTTTTTACGCATTCTCTGTTGAGACCGCGGATAGCTGGAAAGTACTTATTTCCGGTCTTCCCAGCTACCTGCGTGTTGCAACGTCCTGGGATACGCTTTCGCTTTTCCCTGTTGCTCTTAACAGTTGTTATTTCCAATTCTATGTGTGTTTTTGCGCATTTTATCTCCCTTTCTACTCTGGGGCTCCGCCTTGTTCTCCTTCTGCTCCCTTCTTACCTTTTTTTTCTGTTTAACTGGCTTCCTCTCGTCCCACCAGTGCCTTTCCAATTATCTTACGGGTCCTTCCTGTTGGCTGTACTCGTGAAGTTCGGCTGCGCTGTTTCTTTACTTACCTTATCTGCATTTGTGAACTCCATGGCCACTTCGCTGCCTATTTTGGTGATGACTCCTCCTTCCAACATTGCTGACTCCAGTAACCACCTTGGAGTTGTCTGACGGCGTCATCTGGAACTTTCATCTCCACGGAGACTCCACCAACCGGACCTCATTCTGGCATAGGGGTTTTTTACGCCTGCGGCTTTTTCCCCTGTTTTTTGCCTGTCTTCGGTGATGGGGCCGCAGGGGCCACAGCTCACAGGTGGCCGCTGTAGCTTCACACCGAGGAAGGTTTGTTTCACCAAATACTTGCCAGTACCGGGAACCCCCACTATACACCACGGATTCCAGTTATACAGGTGAGGAGTCAGAGGAGGGTAGTGGGTCAGAAGAATCGGAAACATATTGTGACAGTTTGCAACGCCTACCCACCATGGCAACCCCGGAGCAGGTACAAGAACTGGTAGGGGCGGTTCAGACACTTTCACAAGAAGTCCAAACCTTGAAGAGTGAAAACCAGATACTTCAACAAATTCCGCAAGAAGTGCAGACCCTTAAAGCAGAAAATGTTTTTCTCAAACAACTGATGACTGTTAGAGAAAATGCACACATTCCTGAGTTACCTCCTATGCCCTTATCTTCTGGTAAATTTGATGGGTCCTCAAGGAAGGTGAAAGAATTTTTAGATGCTTGCAAAGTGTACTTCACGTACAGACCTATCTTATTCGCCACCAGCAAGGCAAGGGTAGGTTTCATGATCTCTAATATGATGGGCAACGCTTTGTCCTGGGTCACTCCTCTGGTGACGGGAGAGGATCCTGTGCTCCAAGATTACGAAGGGTTCTGTACTCTAATTAAACAGACCTTTGAAAGACCTGAAACCACCTTTACGGCATGTGAGGATTTGTTAGATGCTCACCAGGGTGTTAACGTACATCTCGAGTTTTCAAGTCATTAGCGGCTCAGGCAGGCTGGCCTGAACAAGCGCAATACTCAATCTTTAGGAGAGGTCTAAAAGAAGAAATTAAGGACTAGCTTGCCCGAATGCCAAGACCTTCCTCTTTTTCGGATCTAATGTCTTCAGTCATTCAAATCGAACATCGTCTGGCTAAAAGGAAGAATGAACAGAGATTCCGAAGTAGATCCACTTTTGGTGGACCCCTCCAATTTACTCCTACTCCTCCCTCCTCTTTACAACGAGAAGAACCTATGCAGATAGGAACAACGCGCGGCCCACTCTCAGCAGAAGAGCGACGATGCCGCAGAGAAAGAGGGTTAATAGGGGTGCCTATTGCGCCTTGGAAAAGCATTAAATCAACAGTTGTGAAGAACTCTCCTCTCGCCGGTCGGGAAACGGATCTCCTTGGAGTTAGAAGGGACAAACTGCCGAGGAACCCTATTCCATTCTAGTCCCTATGTTTCTTTATCGGTCTCATCACCCTCGCAGTCAAAAATGGAAGATACTCGAGTGATGGTGATCTCTGTACATCTCAAGGCACAAAATTAATGGATTGAGGCCTTGGCTTTACTTGACTGCGGCGCGGCAGGAAACTTTGTAGATACCCACTGGGCGGCTAAAATGGGAATCGCCCGGATCAAGAAACTCGAAAACCAGAGGGTAGAAGGCGTAGATGGAACACCCTTATCTTCGGGTCCTATCACGCATTTGACAGAAAGACTCCAACCCAAAATATTCCAACACTCTGAGTCTATAACATTTGACATCATCAAAGCAGCGCATTTTCCTATCATTCTGGGAATTTCCTGGCTCCGTCAGCACAATCCTCGCGTAGATTGGGCTCAAAATCAAGTGACCTTTGAATCAGATTACTGTAAAAAACATTGTAATCTTCCGACTTGTTCTGTGCAGATACAGGCAACTAATTCCACATTGAGTACTTCCATTGGAATACATTCCTTGCCTGCAGAGTATGTCCAGTTCAAACAGGTCTTCACAGATCAGGCTCCTTTAGAACTCCCCCCACATAGACCTGAGGATTGTGCCATAGATCTAACCCCAGGGGCTTTAGTTCCATTTGGGCGTATGTTCTCAATTTCCCAGACAGAGAAAAAGAACCAAAAGAGACTCGACTGAGCTGAGACCATGTATCGATTTGCGGGGGTTAAACAAGGTTACCATTAGAGACAGATACCCAATGCCACTCATAGCGGACATCAAGGGGCCAAAGTGTTCACGAAGCTAGACCTACGCAGTGCCTATCATCTTCGCATACGCAAAGGGGATGAATGGAAGACGGCTTTTCGCACCCCTTTTGGTCTCTATGAGTACAGGGTGATGCCTTTCGGATTAGTGAACGCTCCAGCCGTATTTCAGAGGTTCATGGACTGCATGTTTTCCCATCTAATGTTCATTACTGTCATCATATACCTCGATGACATACTGATTTTTTCTAAAGAACCTACTCAACATACACATCATGTCTCAGAAGTACTAAATTGTCTCCAAAAGAATCATCTTCTAGTCAAACTAGAAAAGTGTGCCTTTGGGGTGACTTCCATACCCTATTTAGGGTTCATTCTATCCCAAGAGGTCATTCCTATGGATGAAAGAAAGGTCACAGCAATTCCGGACTGGCCGTCTCCCAAGTCAGTGAAGGATATCCAAAGATTCCTGGGCTTAGCGAATTACTATCGCAGGTTCATACCCAGATTCTCGGAAGAGGTTCTTCCTGTCACGTCTCTCTTAAAGAAGAGTTCACATCCATTTCAATGGACGGACGAGGCAGAGAGGAGTTTCCAGCATCTCAAGTCTCTCTTTTTCTCCGCACCGATTCTCAGGCAGCCCGATCAATCTCTTCCTTTTACCATCGAAACCGATGCTTCTGCAGCGGCTATTAAAGCAGTGCTGCTCCAAGAGTTTGACGGAGTGGAACATCCTGTTGCATATCTATCTAAGACTCTGTCACCCAGCCAAAGGAATTATTCAGTCTTGGAAAGGGAATTACTTGCGATGAAACAAGCCTGTGAGGTATGGCGGCATTTACTCCAGGGAAGTGTCCAACCCTTCACGATGTGTACAGACCACAGAAACCTCAAAATCTTGGAAACTATGGAACGTGTGAACTCGCGCCAGGCCCGTTGTGCCCATTATTTTGCCCAATACGACTTTCGCATTACTTAACACCCTGGAAGTCTAAACGTATTGGCGGACGCACTGTTAAGGAAAAGTACCGGAGAAGATACTCCAGTTCTCGTGTCTGAACGCATGTTTCCCAATAATCTCCAGATTGCATCGGTGAACACTTTCCTGCAACAAGTTAGACAAGCTACAGAACAAAGACAACCTTTTTTGCCTACTGGATTTACGGGAAAAGGACGGATTCTGGTTCAAAGATCAGCTACTTTACCTCCTCACGGAAGATCTGAGAAGGAAAGTAATACAGTTATGTCATGTCATATCTGACCGTTGGACATAGGGGAGTAACAGGTACTCTGGAACTAGTCCAGCGTTCGTATTTTTGGCCCCAGGCGTGCAAGGATGTGAATGAGTACGTTAGAAATTGTTATGTATGTGCAAAAAGCAAATACCATTGAGGCAAATACATTGGACTGTTAGAACAACCTGCTCTTCCCACTTGTCCAGGGGGTACTATCACCACAGATTTCATTGTAGATTTACCACCTTCCAACTCTTGCACTTGCATCATGGTAACTATAGACACTTACACCAATATGGCTAATTTTTCCCCTTTACGAAAACTTCCATCAGCCGAGGAAATGTCCAGGGTCTTTCTTCGTGATGTATTTCGCCTGCATGGTATACCTGACAAGATCATCTCAGATCGAGGGTCGCAATACACATCAAAATTCTGGAAGGCCATGTGTCAACATTTAGGCATTGAAAGAGCCCTTTCTTCAGGATTCCATCCCCAGACCAATGGTCAGACTGAGAGAGTGAACGCAATATTGGAGCAATATCTCAGCTGTTACTGTAATCAGCAACAAGACAATTGGGTGTCACTACTTCCCACTGCGGAATTTGCTTATAATAATGCCAGGCATACCGCCATCAACATGTCTCCATTCTACTGCACATACGGTCTACATCTGAAGAGTATCAATCCATTGGCTACAGAACAGTCCCAATTACCAGCTATTGAAACCAGTCTCAATACGATTAAAGAAGCTTATTTGAACGCTATTTCCAGTCTCAAAGACACAGCACTGTATAACAAGAGGCAGGCGTATTCCCATCGCCAGCAGGGATCGGATTGGACTGTGGGTTCAAAAGTCTGGCTCTCTACTAAATACCTTCCTAGATGGGCTCATCCATCCAAACTTTCTCCCCGAAACTTGGGCCCTTTTTCTATACTTTCCAAGATCAATCCTGTGTCCTATAGACTCCAGCTTCCACCTAACCTTAAACGCATTCACCCGGTGTTTCATGCTTCATTACTCAAACCTTTCTCCCAATCTCATGGTCGCTCCAACTCGAACTATGCACACCTAAAGGCCGACTCTGAGGAGGAAGAGTATGAGGTATCCCGGATATATGATTCCAGATACCGCAATGGTAGAATAGACTATCTTATTGGAAGGAAGGGGTATCCCAGATCTGAGGATTCATGGGAACCCTTGGTTCTTGTTCATGCTCTCGATTTACTCAGAAGGTTTCATAGGTTCTATCCCGGTAAACCAGGGGGGAGGAGGCGGCCCTGAGACGAGACGGGGGCATACTGTTATGCGCACAGGCTCATGGAAGATGTGGCAACAGTTTAGTTGGAGCGGCCATTATCGTATCTTTCACTATTTCGGGTGACCGTCTAGTTTTTTTAACGCATTCTCTGTTGCGATCGCGGATAGCTGGAAAGTACTTATTTCCGGTCTTCCAAGCTACCTGCGCGTTGCAACATCCTGGGATACGCTTTCGCTTTTCCCTGTTGCTCTTAACGCGTGTTATTTCCAATTCTATGTGTGTTTTTAGCATTTTTTCTCCCTTTCTAGTCTGGGGCTCCGCCTCGCTCTCCTTCTGTTCCCGTCTTACCTTTTTTTTCTGTTTAACTGGCATCTCTCATCCCACCAGTGCCTTTCCAATTAGCTGACAGGTCCTTCCTGTTGGCTGTACTTGTGAAGTTCGGCTGCGCTGCTTCTTTACTTACCTTATCTGCATTTGTGAACTTCACAGCCACTTCGCTACCTATTTTGTTGACAACGACTCCTTCCAACATTGCTGACTCCAGTAACCACCTTGGAGTTGTCTGACAGCGTCATCTGGAAATTTCATCTCCACGGAGACTCCACCAACCGGACCTCATTCTTGCATAGGGGTTTTTTACAACTGCGGCTTTTTACCGTGTTTTTTGCCTGTCTTCGGTGACGGGGCTGCAGGGGCCACAGTTTACAGGTGGCCGCTGTGTCATCACACCGAGGAAGGTTTGTTTCATCAAATACTTGTCAGTACCGGGAACCACCACTATACACCACGGATTCCAGTTCTACAGGTGAAGAGTCGGAGGAGGCTAGTGGGCCAGAAGAATCGGAAACATATTGTGACACTATGTACCCAGTGAAAAAAACAAAGGGAGGGTCATGGAGATTCATGCAAGATTCAAACCTTTTGAATAACATTGCGGAGGCAAAGTTCCCAATTGTTTCCAATCCAGTCACAATTATGTGTACCATACCCACCATTGCTATGCTACTGTTTTTACAGTTATTGATTTAAAAAATGCCTTCTTTTCCATTACATTGCATTCAGACTCACAATGCATCACTTTGTTTACTTACAGAGTGAAAGAATTCCAGCACACACAATTACCACAGGGGTATTGTGAATCCCCTAGTGCACGGGTGCACAACTTATGGCCCGCGGGCCATTTGCGGCCTGCCATGCTATTTTGTCCGGCCCGCCAGCAACAAAGACTTTCCTAATGGAGTGCGGCCCGCAAGCAGCATCGGCCGCCCTCCATTAGGAAAAGTCTTTGTTGGTCTTCCGGGCTGGACGAAACACTGCCCCTCATTGGCTCAGTGCACACGCACCACATAGCTCCTACGAGCCACGTAGTGTGTGTGTGCTGAACAAATGGAGTGCCAGCACTATGGCTGGCGTGGTCAATAAGGCTTGATGCCGGAAGGCATATCAGCCTTTCCACGCCATCCGTAATAACACAAACCTCGCCAGCGTTCCAGCTAGCCTGCCTTCCAGCACATCCGTTAAGTAGGGGGTCAGGTCGGGTCTGCCTGCCTGTATGTTTTTGTGTTTGTGTTGAGATGCGGTAGGGTGCGAGGGGTGTCGCGTATGCCTGCCTGTATGTTTGTTTGTGTGTTTTTGTGTGTATGTTCAGATGCGGTGGTGGGTGGGTGTCAGGTCTGCCTGCCTGTATGTTTGTTTTTGTGTGTATGTTGAGATGCAGGGGTGGGGGGGGGTGTCGGGTCTGCCTGCCTGTATGTTTGTTTTTGTGTTTGTGTGTGTATGTAGAGGTGCAGTAGTGGGGGGGGGGGGCGGGGTGTCGGGTGTGCCTGCTTGTATGTTTTTCTTTGTGTGTATGTTGAGA
Organism: Ambystoma mexicanum; assembly: GCF_040938575.1. Lineage (NCBI taxonomy): Eukaryota > Metazoa > Chordata > Amphibia > Caudata > Ambystomatidae > Ambystoma > Ambystoma mexicanum. Next base: position 574,305,343 of record NC_090926.1, on the reverse strand, counting down.
TGCGGTGGTGGGGGGGGTGTCGGGTCTACCTGCCTGTATGTTTGTTTTTGTCTTTTTGTGTGTATGTTGAGATGCAGTGGGGGCGGGGGTGTCGGGTCTGCCTGCCTAAATGTTTGCTTGTGTTTTTGTGTGTATGTTGAAATGCGGTGGTGGGGGGGTGTCGGGTCTGCCTGGCTGTATGTTTGTTTTTGTGTTTTTGTGTGTATGTTGAAATGCGGTGGGGGGTCGAGTCTGTATGATTATGTATGCAAGGTGTATGCTTGTTAGTCTGTATGGTGGGGGTTCGTGTCTGTATGGGTATGTATGCATGTTAGTCTGTATGCTGGGGTGAGGGGCTTCGGGTCTGTATGGGTATGTATGCATGGTGTATGCTTGTTAGTCTGTATGCTGGGGTGGGGTTGGGGGGTTTCGGATCTGTAGGGGTATGTATGCATGCTGTATGCTTGTTAGTCTGTATGGTGGGGTGGGGGTTTCGGGTCTGTATGGCTATGTATGCATGGTGTATGCTTGATAGTCTGTATTTTAGGGTGGGGTTTGGGGGTTCGGGTCTGTATAGGTATGTATGCATGGTGTATGCTTGTTAGTCTGTATGGTGGGATGGGGGTTTTGGGATATGTATGGCTATGTATGCATGGTCTATGCTTGTAAGTCTGTATGCTGGGGTGGGGGTGGAGGGGTTTGGGTCTGTATGGGTATGTATGCATGGTGTATGCTTGTTAGTCTTCATGCTGGGTGGGGTGTGGGGAGGGGGTGTCGGGTCTGTCTGTCTGTATGTTTGTTTTTGTGTGTATGTTGAGATGCTGTGGTGGTCGGGGGGTCGGGTCTGCCTGCGTGTATGTTTGCTTGTGTTTTTGTGTGTAGGTTGAGATGTAGTGGTGTGGGGAGGTTTCGGGTCTGCCTGGCTGTATGTTTGTTTTTCTGTTTTTGTGTGTATGTTGAGATGCGGTGGGGGTTGCGTCTGTATGATTATGTATGCAAGGTGTATGATTGTTAGTCTGTATGCTGGGGTGGGGGGCTTCGGGTCTGTATGGGTATGTATGCATGGTGTATGCTTGTTAGTCTGTATTCTGGGTTGGGAGTGTGGGGGTTCGGGTCTGTATGGGTATGTATGCATGGTGTATGCTTGTTAGTCTGTATGGTGGGGTGGGGGGGTTTGGGATATGTATGGGTATGTATGCATGGTCTATGCTGTTTGCTTGTGTTTTTGTGTGTATGTTGAGATGCGGTGGTGGGGGAGAGGGGGGTCGGGTCTGCCTGCCCGTATGTTTGTTTTTGTGTGTATGTTGAGATGCAGTGGTGGGGGGGTGATGCCGGGTCTGCCTGACTGTATGTTTGTTTTTGTGTTTTTGCGTGAATGGTGAGCCCATGGTTGTGAGCAGCCTATCAGAGGTCCAGGACTTTTGTTCATGTGAGGGACAGAGCTGGACTAAAAACGAAGGCTGCACGTTCAAGGCAGATAGAGAATTATGCTGTGGCTCCAGATGCGTTTTGTACCAAGTCGCATCACAAGGATGTTAAGACTTACACCAGTCATAAGAACAGTGGGGGAATCCCATGCATGAAGTTGAGTGCAATGAACTCTGGCTGAGCTTCACTCATGACACTAACTAGCTTACCAATGATCACCTTTATAGGTGGTCTGTTTGTTTGCAAAACTCTGATACCCAAAACTGACATACAACTGTGTACGAATGCTGTTGAAATATGTTTAATGACTATAACATATAGCACCTGGCCGAGGGCAGACTATAATCTCAGGAGTGCTGTGAGGTGACAACTGCAGCAACTCAAACAGCAATAGTACAACAGTGCAAAATTAAATTGAGGCTAGCCATGACTATATAACACATTGGGCAGGCTGTAATCTCAGGAGGGCTGTGAGGTGACAACTGTAGCAACTCCAACAGCAATAGTACAACAGTGCAAAATTACATCGAGGCTAGTTATGATTATATAACACATTGGGCGTTAATATAGAAATATGCCTAATTAATATCCCAATGAAAGCAGGTGAAGGCGAGCGTCCCCAGATAGCACGGCCCTCCCCGCAATGAGAGGCAAGAATGGACTCTCCCACGAATGGGAATAAGGCTAGGACCAAGTGCGGGTGAGCTTAAGGGAAGCTTTATCTAAGTCAAAATAGGGCATGCAAAGAACTCTGCAAACTCCGAGAGCGCTCTGTCTGACAATAGCAAAGACAGGCGTTTTTATTTACAAAAAGTGTCATAGGCACCTACACACTATAGGGGGCACATGTACATGGGGATTGGGTGGCGCCGACTAACTATATGTGCAGCTATGATGCATCTCTCTGTGGTTGGTGGACACCGCCGGGTGCCAACGTGGGGTGGGCAGGTCAGCTGGGCTCATCCGGGAGGCGCTGTCCGGCCAGGCGTGGTCAGTGTCATTGATGGACGTCTTTCTTGGCTTTCTGCCCTAAGGGCCAGGCACACCCCATTCATTCAATGCTGCAATGTCAGTGGGGTACTTTGGCGATACATCAATACAGGGTTGCTGTTATCCTGTTGACTAGGTATCATGGGCCACGGGGTCGGGTCTCAGGGCATGGGGTAAGCTGTCTGGGCTTTGGGTCTTGTTAGAAGTCATGACGGATGCTTTTACACAATGTTGGTGCAATATTAGGTGTCTTCTTTTACAAGCGTCATTAATCTGGGGTGAACTGATGGGTCGTGGGACCTATGAGGGGGCACCTCTGGCCTCTGGTTATGGCCGGATTTTTCTGCTGAGCTGTAAATAATTCAGGTGGCTGTTCGTGGCCATGTGAGCTGTGGGGGAATCATGAATGCCTGGAACGGCTCCAGCCGAATTGTGGGAGGTGAGGCGGTGTCGCTCGGGCCTTTGCTTTCTCTGGCAGGCTTCAATGGGAAGGGAGGAGAGGTGGCCTTGGATATGCCCACAATGATAGTCTTCTAGCAAGCAGCAAACTGTAAAACGAAGGGATTCGCATAATGTAAAATGGCTAAGGGGTCACACATCTATAGTATTTACAGCAATACATATTCATTTCAGAAAATCTGCAACTCCATTAGTCACTATAGGGTAAGTATTCGCAATATTTAGCAGTTTTAGCATCACACTGTAAACACAATACGTGAGGTACCATTAGGGTTGGTGGAGCACGCAGGAGCAACAGACCAATACGGCTGACAGCAGTAGTACACATTAAACCTGTACATTTGCACTTGATGGCATTCTATGTATATTATTTACATGAGCTCACAATACTGTCGCACTTGTGTTCCTTTGCACTCTAGCAGCATGAGGGTAGTCATGGCATAAGGACTTGATATCATTCACTTTACATTACCCCTAGAGAGGCACATAGTAGGAGGCCAGGGACCCTGAGTGTATTGTGCATACTGAGGGGGTTTGAGTTTTGTGACAATGTGGTCGCACAATGACACATTCTTCGGTTCGTACAGGGTTTGTAGATTTTTTGACACGGAGGTCGTGCACGAGGGATATCATTGTAATGCAATATATGTATATATGTATATATGTATGAGCAGTTTCCTGGTATGGGATTAAGGCTTTTGTTTCATCGAGGACGGTTTACAGTTATTTTCCAAGCCAGCCCCGCTGCCCGGGTCACGCTGAGGATAATGATGCACTGCGGAAGGTGAAAGATACAGTGTTTGCTCTAAGACTAGCTCATGTCCGACTGGTAGTGGGAACGGGCTTTCAGCGGATCTGCCAGGAAGCGGAGGCAACAGGGTAGACGAGGACTCTCTAAAGGTGGGGGCCGTGCTACAGCGCACAAGGAGTCATGTCTTAAGATGGCGTTCTGGTTTTCAAAATGGTTTCCTGGGCCTAGCCTTATACAGTATGTTTAGTCGATGTGTCGGCCAGTGGTCCACCCACCACCTGGGCCCTGGTGGCAGGGGGGCCCCTGATGAGTCATGGACATCACAAGGAGGGGACTGCAGGGGATGGGGGAGTCTCTTTGACCTGTCCTCCCATACATTTCCCCCCTTTCGTTACTTAAGTAACGAATACCGTAACTCCCCCAACCGCTCACATTCTTTTTCATCAGCCACAGCCTCATCCCACGCCGGGGTGCCCTTTATTGGCATCCAAGCCCTGCACACACCCCTCAGGCTTTCCCCCTTCTAGCATATTCATCTGGGCTACAAGTTAGATATATACAATATCTAGTTCCCTCCAAGTCTACCCACACCTCCTCATACCATTCCAGTTCCCGGGGCTCTCTAATTGTTGTGTGCCATAGTCTATCTACTATATCCCCATTGCAGTATACCGGCACTATCTGGTATTTAGGCCCCGGCTCTTCACCTGTTTGCACTTGAGCTTCCTGCACAGCTTGCACTGTTGTGCCTCGAGCATTGCCCATTGTCACCATCATCAATGTACCATTTGATACTGCGCCTGCACAGCATCGAAGGCCCATCTGGCACACACAAAAAATTAGAAGTAAAAACACTACTGTTGGCATTAGTAGTTTAACAGTCAATCCCAGCCATGATGGGACCCAGGAGAAGAGGTTATCGAACCACATGCTTGCTTCTGCCCCGCCTTCCGTTTTCATTCTTTCTCCTAGGTTGTGCACTGCTGCGATCACGTGGGACAATGTACCATTATCAGCGTCTTCAGAAGGTACGAAAGTGCAGCATTCCAATTTTTCGGCAAACACCTCCGTCCATTGCTGTTAATAGGTCCAGGACATACCTGTTTTGCATTGTCATTAGCTGCAGGGCTCTCAATTCTACCTTGATCACGTTGAAACCTTCCTCTGTATTGTTTGCCAACTGGATCAGCTCCCAGCATGTTATTTGGAGCCACTTAGCATTTGCCCGTGCCTGGATGCTTGGAATGAGTGATGCATAGAAGGTCTCTGCAGAGCTAAACAATCGATATCTGTCTGGGATCTGTGCCAATAGCTCTGAAGATGCCTTGGATATGTAGTTGGGTTTCGGGACAGCATTTCCTCCTTGTTGCCAGAGGACAAAACATACATCTGCGGTTCTTCTGTCGGTTGGGCCTTGTTTTCACGGGGGGCTTCTTGCTCCTTCCTGCCCCTGCCGATGTGGCTCTCTGGTATCACCATTAGTGCTGAATGTAGTGTGGCCAGTGAGCAACTGCCGCTCCATGATTGCGGGAGATGCAAGTATGCCTGGCGGCCACACACCCAGTAGGTGTCCATGAGTGCTGCTGTCCCCTTCCTCATGTCTGGGATGGTGAGAGTCCTGTTGCAATCTTTGTTTACCCCCATTGCGGTCTTTCCTTCCTCCTGGAAGCATAGTTCATATGTTATTTCTTTCTGCAGTTTGAACGGTTTTTCAATGGCAGTCACCCACGTTAACTGTGTGATGTGCTCTTTCCAGATGGGTGTACATGTTCTTTCGATCTACTGCATTTTTTCAGGTGACAATCCCCGCAGTGCCTCCGCTTTGCATGTAACTTCTTCATCTTTCCATCTGTTGTCTGTGAATAATGTTCCCTTTATTACAAAAAATTGTTCTTTCAGGCATATTACTCCTTCCACTTTCGGGTAGCATGTTTTCTCGTTCTGCAGCATGCTAAAAGTTATTTCTTGTGCCTGAAAGGTGTTCTTAATTCTGCACAGCGTAAGATGAAGGAGACATTGGGCATTTATCAGAGGCAATTCTTTCGGTAGCAACTCCTTGGGTGTTCCTGAGGCATGGGGGATAAGAGAGCAGACATAGCAGCTTTCACTTGTTGTTTGCTTAGCAGTCGTGCTCATGTCTGCACACCATTTATTAGTCTGGTGAGGGTGTCTTGGGTCTTCCATCTGATCTAAACCCAGACCATAATACTCATCATACTTCCTACTTCCCACCTCCCTTTTCCTCCTATTATTTCTAAGATATCTCGCAGCTTCATGGGCGATGTGTGCTCTATACCCCCCTTTTCCCACATCCCCCTCTTTCCATTCATCATACAGAGATGCAAACTTTTCTGCCATCCTTTTGTTCTCTTCAGTTGTTCTATGAAGTAAGGTACTGGCTGCTGTAGGGGTGGTTACTTGTGTGGGCGGGGCAGGGGAGGTATTATAAAGCCACGATATGACAGAAGGGTTGCGGTCATTTAGACTGAGGGCATTGTAGTTAGAGACATTTGGCAGGGGACTAATGCTAGCATTTATTTCCGCACTGCTTTTCTTGGAATGGTTGGTTGTTTTGGGCGGTTTTGTGTTATACCCCCACACAAGCTGGTATCCGTTCCATACCAAAAAATCACCTTCTTTTGCATTTTCAGTTGTTATATTTTCATTTGCAATATTACTTCTGTTACCCCCTCCCCTCTCATTCATCTCGACAGAGATGAATGCTATGAACCAATATGTGCTTATGCCAAACAATATCACAAAAAATAATACGATACACACAGACAATCCACATTCATACGAATATCTACAACTTTCGACTATAGCATTTCTATATCTTGTTATTCTATTGCTCTCCGTTGCGGGCTGCCCATTTGTTGCCATGGTTGTTCCTATTTGAAACATAAAAGTGCATTAAGTATATACATGTAAACATTTTCAATTTGTGCAGTAGCCACCATACAATTATAATGTGAGATAGAGGGTGAGAGAGGGGATGGGTGTAGAGAGAACGAGAGAGAAAGATGCATATTCTCATTCATTTTTAATCACTTTTTCCATTTTTCATTTCATCCCTTAATGTTATTCATTTCTTTCTTTCTCGTACCTGTAAATCAATTTCTTTGTTAGCATATTAATATACCTGATACACTTATTTTTAGCTGCACCTTTTTCATTTAATGTTTCATTTGTTATCGTTTGCTGTTGTCTGAGCCTCCTCATCCACTTCCTCCTGAACATTATTGTAGGCCCTTCGTACGTCTGTTAAATGTATCCAGTACCTCAGCCCTTTAACCTTGACTGCTGTGGGAGTACAAAATACTACCTCGTATGGGCCATGGAATCTTGGGGCACTCCATCTGCGCACAAAGTTTCTAACATAAATAAAATCCCCTGGCATTAGTTGTCCTTGGGGGCTCTGTTCCACAAATAACACAGTTTGGTTTCCCTCTTCCCTTGTAAATGGCGGTGACAATTGTCTTGAGATTGCACGCACTGCTCTAGTCATTTTTTTCAGATAATCAGTAAACTCATCTCCTGATACTGTGGCGCTTCTATGTGCATCTGAGTGTCTACGCAGCGGGGAATGTGCTGTGTGCATTCTTCTCCCCGTCACAATCTCGTGCGGGGACAAGTGGTGGTCCTTACTTGGCAGGTTTCTCAACTCGAATAGTGCTAGAGATAAGCAATACACCCAGTTCTTTTTGAGTGAGAAGCATAGTTTGGACAATCTTCCTTTTAATAGGCCGTTGATCCTCTCCACAACGGCATTGCTTTGAGGGTGATAAATCGAGCAAAGCTTGTGTTTGATCCCCAATAATGCAGTAACTTCCTTGAACAGTTCATTCACAAAATGAGTGCCATTGTCTGAGCGAATCACGTCGCAAATTCCCCAGCGCGGGAATACTTCCCTCACTAGGAACTTTGCTGCGCACTTGGCATCAGGACGTGCACATGGACCAGCCTCAACCCATCTTGAAAATGGACATACAACTACTATCATGTAGCGTGCCCCATTACACTTTTCCCCCATGTCTGCGTAATCAATATGTAGTCCCCGGAAGGGCCCTGTTGGCTTTGGAATTGTCCCTCTGAGTGTCCGTAATGTCATTCCAGAGTTGTATATCTGACACGTTGTGCACTCCATTGCTAACCTCGATATGTGTTCCTGGAGCCCTGGCACAAACCAATCTTCCTGTATCTCTGTGCTATGTGCTGTTTGGCATTGTGTGCTGGAAAGTGTAATTGCTGGAATGCTATCTCCATTAATTTAATGGGCATCACCACTTTACCTGTGTTATTTTGGCGCCATAGTAAATCTGTTGCCGACTGGCTGCAAACCCTTTTTTCCCCACAATGCTTTTTCTTCATTACTTGCTTCTTCCTGTAACTCTAGTATTTGTGATATGGGCATGGCATTGTACCCTTCTGGTAATTCCTCACTCGCTTGTTGCTGCAACATGTACTCACCTGCAGGTTCCTTTTGGAAATATGACGCCTCCTTGCCAAAGATACAATATCTGTGTTGGACGTATGTGCTTGGCACTTGATGATTGCCACCATTGTAGGTTCTTTAAGTGCTTCAATTAATTCCTGTAGCAACTCGGCATGTTGTACCGGGGTTCCATCCGCCCTGCGAAACCCTCCCCGCCCCCACCGGGCCAGACCACTGTGTACCGTTGTAGTCATGTATGCTGAATCTGTGTATATTGTGACTGTGCATCCCTTGGCTGCACGTAAGGCTTCAATTAGGGCAACAAGCTCTGCTGCTTGTGCGGAAAAATGTGATGGTAGGTGATATTGTACTAGCACCTCGTACCTTCCTCCAGTCTCACTACCGCCATTCCTGCATGTTTTTCACCTGTATCCATGTCAATTGATGCTGCTCCATCTACAAAGTACACCTCTCCTTCTGTTAGGGCATTTTCACTTACCACCGGGCCCTCACCCTCTTCTCCTGTGTATGTTGCACAATCGTGTTTTTGCATGTCTTCTACTGTACATGGCTCGGTGATGAATGTCGCTGGATTTACTGTTCTGCACCTCACTATGTGAATGTTAGCGCTGGATAATATTATCTCGTACACTGTTGCTCGCTGTGTTGTTAGTGTGCTTTTCGATCTTTCCAGTATCGCCAAAAGGGAGTGTTCCACATATAATGTAACGGAGCATCCCATTACTATGGTGGCACTTTTCTCAATGGCGAACGCGGCAGCAGCGAGAGACTGTTTGCACGCGAAGTGTCCTTGCATAACTGCGTCTAGTGTGCCACTGTAATAAGCCAATGGCTTGTGTCCCATGGATGTCTTTTGTGTCAGAACAGCTGTCATTAGTGTTCCCTTGCAGTGAGAAAACAGGTAAAATTCGTGCTCATAGTCCGGGTTGGCAAGTACTGGAGCGCTTGAAATTAGTTGTTTGAGTGACGCAAATGAGTCGCTCATCTCTTTTGACCATTTTATTTCTTTATTCTCCCGCTGGGCCTCTTTGAGTGTTTGTAGTAAATGTCTTGTGTATTCTGCGTAGTCTAGTATCCATGCTCTGCAATAGTTGCACATTCCTAAAAAACTTCTGCATTTCTTTTACCGTTTTTGGCTCTTTTACTGCTGTGATTGCTTATACTCTGTCAGGTATTATCTTTTTGCCATCCTTTGATATTAGCTGGCCCAGGTATAATACTTCTTGTTGGCAGTATTGCAGTTTCCCTCTATCCACTTTGTACCCCTTGTGGGCTAACAGTGTTAGGAGTGTAACTGAGTCCTTCCTGCACTATTCCTCATTCTGTGCGCATATGAGCAAGTCATCTACGTACTGAATGATTGTACTCTCAGCTGTCAAATTTCCCAAGTCTTTCTGGAGGATACGATTGAATATACTGGGGCTCTCACAGTAACCCTGTGGTAACCTGCAATGCTCATACCTTTTCCCCCCTAGTGTAAATGCTGTCAAGAATCTGCTCTCTTCTGCCAGGGGAATGGAGAAAAATGCATTTTTTAAATCAACTACTGTGAAATGTGATGCGTTCTTTGGGATACTGCAAAGTATTGATGCAGGGTTCGGGACTAGGGGAAACTCTTTTTGGATGATGTCATTTAGTGGGCGTAGGTCCGGGATCATCCTCCATGCCCCTCCCTTTGCTTTTTTGATCAGGCAAATGCAAGTATTACATGGGGAGTTTGAGGGTACTATTCCCTGGGCCAATAAGGCACTTATCGTTTCTTTTATTCCTTCCTCAGCTTCACGGGTCAATGGGTACTGTTTCACTCGGGGCAGGATTGCTCCTAGTTTTAGTTTTATCATGACTGGGGTAACTCCGTGCAACAACCCTACATCATGGGGACCTGTAGTCCACAAGTTGCTTGGCACTAATTTCATGTCATCATCAAAGAAGGAAGGTGGTGCTCCCACCACAGCCATTAACTGTACAGGCACTTGTCTCGTTTGTATCAAGATATCACATGGTATTGCTATTTCCATTATTATTTCTCCGTCACTTTCTGAGTCTGAAAAGAGATCCTCATCTGATAGATCACGTAAGGCAATGTCAGCATTGATGCACAACACAACGCCATTCACACCCGTCTATGGCCATACCAATTACTGCAATTCTTTTTGCTGATATCTGTACTGCATGCAAATCTAAAGATATCACTGACCCCGGTGTAATGTCTGTGCGTACTATTGGGAGGAAGATGAATTCTGCTGGTACCCTCCATTCTAACCTTTTTAGCTCAGGTACTACTCGTGCTAGAGCTTTCAACCCTTCAATGAACACACTTTCATCTACCGGCATGCCACGTATCTCTGGTGCTGTAGCTCGCGCATGTACCACTAGCATTACACGCAGCGGACATATTCCTGGGGTTGAGCAAATTATCCCTCTTTCTGTGAAGGATATAGTCATATTGAGCTTGCTGAGAAGGTCGCTTCCAAGCACGTTTATTGGGGAATGTTCGTAATACAGTAGGGGCGTCCTCACTGTCTTACCCCCCACAGTCCCATCCAACTCTTCTGTGTACCGATGACAGCCCCAGAGAACCCCTGCGTCTCCAACCTATGGTTAGAAAGCGGAAACTGACCCTCGCGTATGCATGACTTCTCGGCTCCCGAATCCACCATAAATATGAACTGCTTGTTTCCTATCTGCGCCCCCACTAATGGTTCCTCCGCTGCATTGTAGGTGGTAGATAGGATGGGACATGCAAGTGTTCCCTCTGAGCTGTCCTATGCTGGCTGCCTCATTGCTCCCCCCTGACCAAAAACATTGCCTGACACAACCACCACACCGCTATAGGGGGCTGGGGCAGGTGCCCCGTTCGCAACTGTGGCGAAGGGGTTTCCTGGTGTGTAGTGATTAGGTTTGTCGTTCTGTGGGTGACCCTGTGTTCTGCTGTGTTGAACGTGTCTTTGGTCCACATACCCTTGCTCCTCTGGCCTCTGTTGTCTTCCCATTGGGAGGCCATTGTGGGCTCCCTGGGTGGGCGTTACTGTATTGCTCCACATCCTGAAATCCGTTGTTTGGTCTGTTTCTAGATTCTCGTGAGAAGTGCCCCCACCTCCTGCAATTCCAGCAGATCCCTTGTGCACCTCTGGGGCCTTGCCCCCCATATCCTCTATTACCACCGTACCCCTTCCCCCCTCCTCTGTGACCCCTGTACCCACCTCGTCCCCCGCGAGGGGCCCAATCCTGCCACTGCAGACCTCCGTACTGCTCCTGTCCGTTCCACTGTGGTTGTCCCGCTCCTGCCCAATTCGCTGCCATCCTCCCCTGTATTGCTACCAGCCCCTCCTCCTCGTCTCCCTCCCCACTATGTGGGAGCGCCGCTACTGCTGCAGCAACCTTCACCAGTTTCGTTTGTACTAACTTGGCTTCATCTGCCAATCTTTTTTGTTCTATTTTCTTTTCTCGTTCCTTTATTCGTTTGCAGTGGTGTACTATTATACTCTGTATTTCGGGCCACCCCTTCGCCTCGATTCCTGCAATTTTGTCAAGTGCTTTTTGTACCTCTTTTGGCAATCCTCTCTTGATTATGAAATACAATAATGATGTTGACTGGTACCAGGGTGTGCCGTTTCCGATCTCCACATCTCCTGTACCCGAAAAATGTAATCCATAGCATCCTCCCCCTCGTTCATTGTGCATTGCATAACCGACTGTAAGTCTGGTGTGTCTGGAAATGTTTCTCTTAATGCGTCCCACACTCGTGCTCGTACTGTGTTAAAGGAAGCACCATCGTGACGGTCACAATCTAATGCTATCCCCGGAAAACCGGCTTTTATCCACACTCTATCTGCTTGGTCCCCAACCGCTGATACTAGTAGGCTTTTTACATCCCCTACCGCCAGTGGGACCCTCACTGTGTGTTTCTCGAATGCATATATCCACTTACTTGCCCCTCTGGACAGTGGTGGTAATAGTTTTAACAGACTGGCCTTATCCATTTGAGCCCAGGGTATGTAGTTTGGTCTCCCTCCTCCCCTGTGTATCAATGGGAGTTGTAACTTCCCCTTTGTTGCTTTATTTGTACTCACCTTTGTTCCCTTCCTTCCTAGCGGGGCCATTCTCCCTAGCCTGTTTCTTAGTCACCCTGTCCATTCCTCATCCATTGTTCTCCCCAGATGTGCACTATCCATTCTCCCACTCTCTCCTCCCATTGCCACACTTAATCTCCCACCTTCTTCTTCATCGTCCTCCACATCACACCACAAGTCCTCTCTTCCCCCTGTAACCAAAAGCTCATCATCTGCATGTTCACTTGCCCCGTCTATTTCTATTATTCGCGTGGGCTCTTCTTGTATTACGAACAATATTTCCCCCTTCTTCCACCCCTCCTCAATCGTCCTGTCATTGTTTTGTGCCCTTGGTGTTTGCTCTAATCGGGCAGCATTCGTCCCACTTTGCTCGCAGATATTTTTAATTCTAGATAATTCATCTCTTGCTAATGAGAGCCTTGAATCTAAATCCTCTGTTAACTTCTCTATATCTACTGTGGGTGTACATATCTGTCCACACTGTCTAGGACCCTTGTATGGCGGGGGTGCAGTCGGGCCATGTGTTGTTGTAGCTTGAGTTGGGGGCACATATGTGGGGTCACTATACCCTTCTGCGGGCACTGGCTTATTATGTATAGGGTACAACCGTGTCACTTCACCTGGTTTTTCTTCCTCAGTCAGTTCTTTATCGCCTTTGGGTATCAGTAACGGGTTGTCTGTGGTAGATGGCAAGTTGGTAGTCGGCTCTATCTTTTTGATGGGAGGCACCTCTTCAAACAATCGCCAGAGATCTAATATCTCCCTCCTATTGTGGAACTGTTTCCCCTTATATTTCATGAAGATGCATGTAGCCACCATGTCTAGAACATTTGTATCAAAAGATCCTCCTTCGGGCCATATTTGGGGCAGACCCTCTCCCTTTAACTCTGTGACCCACTGATCGTGGTACTTCCTGATGCGTTCAGCATATCCAGGTAAACTCTTACAGATATGAGCCAGGGGTGTCTCTATCCCCATTGTATGTGGTTGGCTTCTATAACAATATATGTGTAGATATGTATCTCTAAAATTCTATGCTTTTCTGACACCTTGGCAATAAGGGGGTGTGCGTACTTTATACTAGAAATTACTTAGGGGGCACATACAAGAGCAAACCACCTTCTGCACACTACCAATATTTCCAGCACAAATATTCAAAAGAAACAACTTAATTCATTGGGCTCACCACCTTATAATGTTTCCGGGTCACACTTACCATGACCACACCATGATCATGCACATTTTACAATCCACTAAAATCATCATAACATGGCTTTGTGTTAACACATATAATGCATATACAATGATAGTCGGTACCCTATTGGAAGTTTAACCTTTAATCTCTTTCCCCCCCTCCCTTGTTTCCCCTAGCCTTTCTTTATTTGTTATGAGGTCCCCCTTTTTCACACAAATCTCATTTTGTCTTTACTAAGTATTTCAACTATTTTCATTTATAGACCCTGAAAGAATCAAAGAAAAGCATTTACTAATATATTCACTGTGTCTCCTTTTTCTACCAGACACCTAATCTTATTCTCCACTTGTTCATATATTCCCAGTACTAGTCAAGATAGCACTATGCGGCGCCGCCTTCTACCCCCTTGCAGAGCTAGGTTCCCATCTCTTTATCTCTTTTCACCTTTTGATCCTAATGGCCATATGCAAAGAAAAAGGAAAGAAAGTATAGTATTGATTCTAGTGATCCCCACCGCGTCCCCCTTTTAAATGACCTTGTATTTTTTTTTTTTAAATCCTGCTCCCTTCCCCTACTCCCCGTTTCCCTTATGATCGCTCGCACTTAATACTCACGTGCCCGTCTTGAACCGAGAGTCTCCGAACTGGGTTCGTCCAGGCGGCGCTGCCTCACGCTCAACGTCCAGCCCCAGCTCCGGCGAGCGGTACTCAAAGGGGATTTTTTGAAACGGGTTCCCTTACCCTTTCTCTAATACGTGCGCACTTCTGAGCGTACCAGTCGCCGTAGGCGGGTAGCTTTCCGTAGCAGGCGTACTGGGCGTCTCCACTTTCGACCGGAGATTTTGTGCCAGAGGGGACGGAAAGGATGTACCAGGAGATGTAATCACGCAATCGGGGTCACCACTGAAGGCGAGCGTCCCCAGATAGCACGCCCCTCCCCGCAATGAGAGGCAAGAATGGACTCTCCCACGAATGGGAATAACGCTAGGACCAAGTGCGGGTGAGCTTAAGGGAAGCTTTATCTAAGTCAAAATAGGGCATGCAAAGAACTCTGCAAACTCCGAGAGCGCTCTGTCTGACAATAGCAAAGACAGGCATTTTTATTTACAAAAAGTGTCATAGGCACCTACACACTATAGGGGGCACATGTACATGGGGATTGGGTGGCGTCGACTAACTATATGTGCAGCTGTGATGCATCTCTCCATGGTTGGTGGACACTGCCGGGTGCCAACGTGGGGTGGGCAGGTCAGCTGGGCTAATCCGGGAGACGCTGTCCAGCCAGGCGTGGTCAGTGTCATTGATGGACGTCTTTCTTGGCTTTCTGCCCTAAGGGCCAGGCACACCCCATTCATTCAATGCTGCAATGTCAGTTGTCCTGTAAATCCTACAATAGGTTATCCTACAGGTTAATATAACACAGGAGGAATGCGCATTAGGTGGGGTACTTTGGCGATACATCAATACAGGGTTGCTGTTATCCTGTTGACTAGGCCACGGGGTCGGGTCTCAGGGCATGGGGTAAGCTGTCCGGGCTTTGGGTCTCGTTAGAAGTCATGACGGATGGTTTTACACAATGTTGGTGCAATATTAGGTGTCTTCTTTTATAAGCGTCAATAATCTGGGGTGAACTGATGGGTCGTGGGACCTATGAGGGGGCACCTCTGGCCTCTGGTTATGGCCGGATTTTGCTGCTGGGCTGTAAATAATTCAGGTGGCTGTTCGTAGCCATGTGAGCTGCGGGGGAATCATGAATGCCTGAAACGGCTCCAGCCGAATTGGGGAAGGTGAGGCGGTGTCGCTCGGGCCTTTGCTTTCTCTGGCAGGCTTCAATGGGAAGGGAGGAGAGGTGGCCTTGGATATTCCCGCAATGATAGTCTTCTAGCAAGCAGCAAACTGTAAAACGAAGGGATTTGCATAATGTAAAATGGCTAAGGGGTCACACACCTATAGTATTTACAGCAGTACATATTCATTTCAGAATTCGTTATCTATATCTGCAACTCCATTAGTCACTATAGAGTACGGCCGACCCAAACAAAAAAGTATAGCAGTCCAAAATAAAGAAATGTCCAATCAAAGGTCAATACAACATACATACTTTAATTAAACAGACCAAATGCAATAACTAAATGGAAAGAACTACGCATTCCCACCCCTATAGAAAGAACGCTGTCTAGGAACGTTTGAAGCATTAACACAGAAGGGTGCGGTAGTGCTGCTCCACACTGTCCCCGCCACTACCCTCCTATGTTGAGCACTAACTTTCCAGGGCATGTACACCTTATGGCAGTTTTAGTTTTGCAAAAATGACTTTTCTAGAAAGTTGAGGCTTATAACAGTGCATTTGTGCTGATTACTACATTTTGTGCTCTGGCTGAATGTTTGTTTTCAAGGTGGGATTTGTACGGCGCAGCTCTGCCACAATTTCAAATGGCTACTTTAGTAGGGCCAGCCAATCACTGCATTCACCACCTTAATCTCAAACATAGCACTTTAATATGCTATGCAGCCCGCTATTCCTGAAGGAAGTATCCATCAATAAGTGCATAAAAAGGTATGCTGGCAAGACTATGTTCTGAATCTGATCTTGTTCTTTTGTCGCTTCTAGGCTTGTCTAAAAAGTATATAATGTGTACGTACTCTAGACTTGGATCGTTGTAGCGGTTGCATAACAGTGGAGTTCGTATCTTCCCCGAAGTACCATTGAACCTGCCCTTTACTGTTGGTACTCCATCTCAGTATACAGGCTCCAGGGTGCATTGCATCACTGTTTGTGCTCCAAAGATGTCCCTGCCAATGTCCAGTGCAGTTAAAAAAAATAAAGATTAACCAAGAGCACCGTCAGTTTAAGGATGAGTGGACTGAGGGGGATTTTGTAAAAGACTGCCTGATGGAGATTTGCAAGGCAGTGTGTAAAGAAAAAAAAATGCTTTTACAAATGCTCCCCGTTCACGGATGAGTATCCAGCAGCATATTGTAGAAATGGCTTACAATTGTTACAGCCAACTGAAAATGCAATGTAAGGATGTCAAGTTCTTTTCAGCTGCCCTTGATGAGAGCACAGATGCAAGTGACATAGCCCAACTATTTTTTCATTGAGGGGGTGAATAACGAATGCAAAGTATTTCAGGAACTGGCTTCCCTGGTATCTTTGCATGGCAGGACTACTGGTGGTGACATTTTTAATGCCTTTCAAAAAGTAATTGATGTTTTAAATTTGCAATGGGATACTCTGGCAGGCATGACAACTGATGGGGTGCCAGCCATGGTTGGGGAGCAAAATGGTTTTATTGGCTGCTTGAAAAGACACTTGGGTGAGAAGGCTGTCCATTAATAACTACATTAATAATGCACTCAATAACTACAAAGAGGGGTGGTCAGTCAAAAGGCCGAAAAAAAATATCGAATGACAAAAATATTTATTTATTTATATGTATTTTTGGGGTCAGGTAAGTAAAAAAAAGGGGTAAAATAAAAAAAATGAAAAAGGGGGGGTTAGGGGGTGAACCCCCCCATTTCGAAAAAAAAAGTATTGAAAAAAAAATTCAAATTTTTTTTCGAGAACTTTTGGTTTGACCTTTTTTTTCGATATTTTTTTTTCGGTCTTTTCACTATAAACCACAAAGAGGCTATCTTCAAAGCAAAAAAAGACACCTACAACAAGCGCATTATGCAAGCGGATTCTAACACCAAAGAGTTGTTCAAGATTCTGAAAGAACTTGAATCCCCTGCAACTCCTCCTGACTCCTGCATTAAAGATAGCACATGGTGCTCGAATATACAAAAAGCACTTTTGGACAAAATCACCACTCTCCAATGCAAAATCAATGCTAAACAAAACTGCCTTCACATAGACCAGCAGATCAACCGCCCTATTAGCACAAGCATTATTACCACTCCTACCCATAAACCCTTCAGCTTCTCCTGTCTCACCACAACTCAGGTTGAATGCTTCATCAACAAGCTCAAACCATCCAACTGCCAGGGCGATACCTGCCCAGCCCCTATCATAAAGGAGGCCACACATGAACTAGCCCCCTTTATCACTGCCTACATAAATTCATCCTTCAAAACAGGCATAGTCCAGGACAACCTGAAGGACGTGTGGGTCATCTTCTTCTCAAAAAACCCACCCTTGATCCAAGTAAACCTACGAATTACAGGCCCATTACCACGGTTCCATTCATGCTCCAAATACTTGGCCAAGCTGCTTACCTGCAGATCCAGGATTACTTGGAATCTAACAAACTCCTTGGCCTCAGGCAATCTGGCTTCCGGCCCAAGCACGGCACTGAAACTGCCCTTATTGATTTAAAAACTCAAATTGAGGAACTGAAAGATAACGAGAAGCTGGCCCTGCTACTTCAGTTAGATCTTTCTGCAGCTTTCGATTTGGCTAACCACCAAATCCTCTGCCGGCACCTCAAGTCAGCTGCCCACTTCTCTGACTCTGCCACTTCTTGGATTAGATCTTTCCTCGATAATAGATCTATGCGGGTATTCTCCTCGTCAGCATCTGCTGAACCCTCTCCCATTCACTGCAATGTCCCTCAAGGATCTTGCGTGTCTCCGAAACTCTACAACGTGTTCACCAAACCTCTTTTTGATATTCTTGATTATCTGGGTATCACCTACACTAATTACGCCGATGACACCCAGATACTCATCCCTATCACAGGTGACCACGCAGCGGACATCAAATCCTTGAATGACGTCTATCTGGTTGCTCAAGCGAGGATGGCACAATGACAATAAGACGGAACGCCTTATCCTGGGATCCCAACAAAGTCGCAACAAACTTGATCCTTCATTCAAGTCATTCACCATTGACGGAAACACCATCAAGGTGTCCAATGGCACTAAAACTTTGGCCATCTACCTTGACTCCACACTATCACTGACTAGACAAACTAATGCTGTTAGTTCAGCCTCTGCTTATACGTGCAAACTCATCACAGCTTGTAGTCCTTTCTTGACTACTGATAACTGCACCACTCTCGCTAGAGCACTTATTATGTCAAAGATTGACTACTGCAATGCCCTCTATCTTGGGACTAGCCAACGCAATTTAAACAAACTTCAAGTCATGCAGAACAATGCTATCAGGACCACCTTGAATATTCTTAGGAATCGCCACATCTCTGACCATAGACGTAATTTAAACTGGCTCTCGGTAGCACAGAGAATCTCCTTGAAAACGCTTGCCCTCACCCACAAGTGTCTAGCCAACCAGGCTCCTACGTACCTTGCCAACAGATTCACACCCCACACCTCTTCCTGACCACAGAGAGCTGCTCAAGCCCATTACCTCTCCCTCCCAAGGTTCAAACATCAGAAAGCCAGTTGGGGGGTAAGTTTCCCAGTTGGGGGTTAAGTTTCCCGGTCCTAGCGACCAAATTATGGAATACACTGCCCAACCCGTACAGAGCAGAACCTTCCTTTCAATCCTTCAAGAGAAAAGCCAAACTGTGGCTTTATGCTCAAGACAATCGTGCCACCTTAGACTCAGCATCTTGATGTTACCTTGCCTGACATGCATTGTGTCTGCCTCACTGTATATAACCTGCCTGCAATCATGTAACCCTGATTGTATATAGACCTATCCATCTATTGTATTTCATGCTTTGTATTTCTACATTGTATATTCGTCCACCTTGTACCCCATATGTAAATGTGTAACTATAACCCTGCCTGTATATAGACCTCTATTCATCTATTGTATTTCATGCTTTGCATTTCATGCTTTGTACATTCCCTATTGCTACCTCCACTGTACTCTTTCTATAATGTGCAATTGTAAGTTAAGATATGCGCCCAGGTGCCTTTGGGCCAGGCCCGCTATACAAATAAACAAAATACAAATTAAAAAAATGATCACTGCATCATACACCAGGAGGCATTATGTGCAAAACAAATTTAAAAAATGATCGCTGCATCATACACCAGGAGGCATTATGTGCAAAACATTTGAAATTCACAGAAGTCATGGACTTAATTGTGAAAACTGTTAATTTCATCTGTGCACGCTCTTTAAATCACAGATTGTTTCAGGTGTTTTTAGAAGAGGTAAAGGCGGATTATTGTGATGTCCAATATCACACTGATGTTCGACGGCTTAGTCGTGGCATTGTTATCAAGCAATTCTTTGCTTTACGGCAGGAAATAAAATCATTCCTTGATGAAAAGGGAATGGACACTTCTAAGTGGGTAGCTGACTTTGCTTTTCTGACTGACCTGACAGGCCATTTGAATGATTTAAATTTAATATCAGATCTGCTTGAGGCAGTTTGTGCCTTTGAAATAAAGTTAAGGCTTCTGACAGCTAAACTGGAGCATGGGTTGCTGGCACACTACCCAGCATGTGCAGAGGTTTTCCCCTGTGACAAGTATGTAGGAACTGCAAAATGTTTTTAAGAATCGTTTGACACAATTTAAATTACAGCAAGCCTCTTTAAAACTTTTTGCAGACCCTTTCTCTGCTGATGTTGACACTGTGCAACCTGAACTTCAACTGGAAGTGATTGAACTTCAGTGCTGTAGTGCCCTCAAAATAAGTACAGAGATATACCTTTATTAGCCTTTTATCAGTCTCTTGACACTGCTCAATTCCCCAATCTGTCACGGGAAGCATTAAAAGTGGTATCTATGTTTGGTCGTACTTACATTTGTGAGCACGTTTTTTTGCAAATGAAACTACATAAATCCAGCCTAAGGACAAGACACACTGACCAACATCTCCATGCTATGCTGGGAGTAGGAGCAACATCACTGGAGCCCGAGATCCAGAAACTGACAGCTGAGAAACGCTGCAATGTTTCTCACTGATCAAGTATGTCTGGTTCAATGTTTCATCCTGTATGATTTGAATATTTATTCTAGTACCAATATGTCCTTTGCAAAGAAGGAAATTATAAAAGTGTAATGGGAAATGTGTACTACAAAATGTAAGTTTTAAATACAAATAAAGGCCGGTACACCTCAAAAGGTTATTCTTTTTCCATCTGTCTAATGAAAATTGGGTGTTGAAAAGGCTGCCGCCCCCAACCCTCCCACATTTCCTTTTTGGTCCACTGTAGGCAGCATGTAAGGTACATTCGGCCCTCTGCCAAAATCAGTTGTGCACCCCTGCCCTAGTGTGTTTAACAGAGTGTTACAGATGGATTTGGCAAACATACAGACACAGAGCACAGTGATACAATATGTTGACAATGTGTTGGTGTGTAGCACCATAGAAGAGCAATGTAGGGAGAGCCAGTGACACTCCTAACTTTATTGGTAAAAAGGGGATACAAAGTTAACAAAGAAAAAGTATTGTGTTGTCAGAAAAAGGTCATTTATTTGGGACGGGTACTATCAGCAGAAAGAAGGAAGGTGACACCAGAAAGAGCAGAAGTTATTCATGATATGCCCAGACTCACAGCAGTGAGAGAAATGGAACAGTTTTGGGGATTGTGCAACTATTGTCAATCCTTGGTTTTTGATTACACCACTTATATCAGATCCTTGTTGCAAGCATTAAAGGAAGCACAGAAAGGGCAAGGAGCATTTAGATGGACAGGAGAGATGATTGAAGCATTTAATGAATTGAAAAATGCAATTACAACTGCCCCGGTTTTAGCAATACTAGATTATGTAGAGGAGTTTTTCTTGTTTTCACATTCAAATGGGTAGGTGATGATGGCTGTCACCACACAGAAATCTTCAATGGTGTACAAACTCCTAGCATATTACAGTGGGTTGTTAGACCCAGTGATGAAGGGACATTTCCCATGTGATCAAGCATTGGCTGCAGCAGCCTTTGCTATTGAGAAATCTGTGACAATAACGATGGGATGTGCAGTGACACTGTATGTGGAGCACGCCCTGTTTGCGATTTTGCAGAAACCGAAAAGCACACTCACTACACAGCGAGCGGCTGGCTATGAAGTGATCATATACAATCCTGCAGTTAAAATTGTAGGTGCCGCACTGTGAATCGGGCAACCTTTATTGCCGAACCGGTAGAGAAAGGCGATTATGTACATAACTGCTCCACATATACTGATGTATATGATGACACTCCCCAAGTTAGGGAAAATGTACTTGAGGGGAGAGAGATTGTGTTTGTTGACAGTTCTTCGATGGTTCATCGACGATCGATCAGAGCATGGGGTTGACACACACGGGCGCATCAGTTTTACATAGTGAGGATGAAGACCTTGACGTAGTAGTGAGAAGGAGAATGCCTCTGCACTAGTCTGTGCAAGCAGCAGTGCTAGTGGCATTAATAACAGCCCTACAATGGCATACTGACAGAGAAGTGACAATATACTCTAATTCAGTGTATGTGACATCCACTGTACATTCAAGATTGTCCCGCTGGAAACAAAGGGAGTTCCAGCGATCAGATGGCACACAAGTGTAGCATGGCGCATTGGTGTCCCAATTGATTGGCACACTCTCGATGCCTGAGTCAGAGGCAGTCGTGAAGTGCTACACCCACTATGATGGTACCGATTTGAAAGCACATGGCAATGACGCAGCAGACCAGACAAGGCGGACAAAGAAGCATCATATATAACAGACATGTTAGAGGTAGTAGTATCAACAAGTGATGAGAAAGTATATCAGAAGGAAATAGCAGAACCATATAATGCATTACCCTTCACACAGACCATAGAGTTACAAGGGCGTGCATCACAGGAAGAACAAGAATTATGGACAAAGAGGGGTTGTTCATTGTCCCCTACAGACTTGTTGTATCAGCAGAATACACCAGGAAAGCCTGCAATGCCCTTACAATTATTGACAGTAGCATTAGAGCAGCTACACTATCCTGCACCTGTGTCTAGAGAATATATTGTTGCAGAGTTGCATGAGCAGTGGTTTATCCCCAAATGGCATGAGCATGTTCAAAATGCTATTGTTAACCGTGCAATTTGTTAGCAACTTACTGCGTCGCATACATTGATGACGGTGAAGGCAATATTACCCTGGCCTTCAGGGCCATTTCGGCATCTCCATATTGATTACATTGATATGACACAGCGATGTAACGGCTATCAATATATGATTGTCGTGGTTTGTCTTTTTTCACGCTGGATAGAGGCAGGTCCGTGTGCTCATCCAGATGCAAAATCAGCAGCCAAATTCCTCGTACGTGAGGGATCCTCCCCACCGTCCGCTGGGGAGTATGCAAATTGTTATGATCCAATAATGGACAGCACTTTGCAAATTATTTTTTTAAAGATATTGTCGCCTTACTGGCATAAATCATAAGTTATGTTGTGTCTATCACCTCCAGGCGAACAGCGTGGTATAACACCCCAATGGCCTGCTAAAGGAGCGCATTGTTAAGTTGCGTGTTACGCTGAACAAAACTTTGCTTTACTGTTTGCCTCTCACTCATTTTGTCTTACGCAATCAGCCAGGTTCAGATCACTACCTCACCCCACATGAATTGGTTACTGGCAGAAGAATGAATGTTCCCCTTGTTTCTGCATGTAGTAAATGTGATGCCTACAGTAGTGCCACTATTTTGGTTGATGGGTTTTATGCATATCTAACATAATGCATCATGACTGATGGTCTGAAGTTTATATCCCGCCTGGTGAATCTACGACAGGGCGGATGACCACAGCGACCAGAGGTGAGGGAGAAGATAAAGACACAACAGCCCAGATACCACCACCCCTACAGCTATACCCTGATGATAGGGTACTAATAAGGAACTTTGTTAGAAAGTGGGATGCCCCACGGATTTTAGGACCATATATTGTACAGTGGGCTGCTGAATCGGCTGTCAAGATACGGGGAGGGAAGGATGGCTCCGCTTGGAGACGTCAAGAAGAGCAACAGCAGCACCCCCTGTCCAACGATCAGGAGCAAGAAGAAGAGGACATTGAGCCTTGATTAATTTGAACTTTTTAAATAATGCGTGGCCAGTAACGCGCACAGACTTTGATTTTTCTGTCCCACATTTTAGGAGGAGTCCTTTTTTTAGGACAAAATTGCCATGGATAGTATTGTGTATAGTAATTTTCCTGTTTTTTATTTCTTTCAGTTGGTCAGAATATAGTAGAAATATAAGAAAATAAATTTGTCAATAAAAAACAAAATAGTGGAATATACTTTGTAAGGGCCGCATAGAGGGGAGGGGGTTACTTATCAACGACAATAACTAAAAAAAAATGAAATAATGCTACAGTAGCTGTGCTGCCCTGATGTTTGACCAGGCCACAGCTCCGTATAATGGGGAACGTTTTTACAAAACCAGGTTGGACGAATGGAGTAATGGGATGTCTCACAGAAGTAATGGTTTGGCTAGCAGAAGAAACATTTGCATTCGTGATAAGTAAATGCCTTGCTGATTGGGGGAAGTACGCTAATTTGTGCACATGGGTTGATGTTAACAGAGAGCTGTGCACATACAAAGAATGAAAACCCTGTTGTTGTGCTTCAGAAATAACAGCACAGTACGTATAGGGAAAAATACAGGATGCAAACAAATTATGGATTTGCCATTTAGGCAGTTGGGCACTGCAGAATTGATGGACCATTATTGGTCTTGTGGCAAACCAGCATAAATGCACCTCCTGCCATGGTGGAACGGCATTTGTTCTTTTATCACCCTGCACTCAGCAGCGCTTGCAGTGCCCCAGAGCCACATTGTGCCTATCAATGAACATCCTGCAGTAATGTATGAAGCCAATAAGAAGAGGGCTCATAGGAGTATGGCATTACAAAGGAGTAAGAGAGAGAATTATTTCTCACAAGATTTTGCAGATAGATTAGCAGCAATACCGGCAAAATGCAAGCTGTTCGGTAAGGCAGCTGTATTTTTTTTTAATCCCTGCTGGCCCCTGTGGTACAGGTGGCAGCAAATTCGAAATGGCTTCAAATAACCAGGTGGGAGTTGTTGCAATTGGCCAATGCCACAGAGAGAGCACTGAACACCATAAAGGAAGAATTAGGGGCTGTCGGTCTAACTGCTCTCCAGAATAGGTATGTGCTGGACCTCCTCACTGCTATGGAGGAAGGAGTGTGCACACAAATAGGCACAACTTGCTGCACCCTAATATCTGCAAACGATGAACATAATGGCAGTTTGACAGAAGCTAGACCTGCCTTGCACACCCTGCACACGACTATGGAAAAGGAGAATACTAAAGTAGTAGATGAGGACTGGTATCATTGGATGTTCTCATGGGTGCCTACCTGGTTGGCTAAACTATTTAAAGTAGTAGTGCCTCTATTTTTGGTACTACTAGTAAGCATGTGCATTCTGTAGATAATAATGGGATACTGTAAAGTAGTAAAAAGGGAAAGGAAGAAAGTAACATGATGTTACTATACTATTGCTACTATTGTAGGTACTGCTCGCCCAGTGTGCACTGATACACAGACAAATGCACTATTTGTCCCAAGTGAAAGTAGGATGATTCTGATAGAGAGACCTATTGGACCAACAGGAACTAGGTTTACACCCCCTTTTGATCCTGAGAAGTATACACAACTTTGGGTAGATTGTCAGGATGATGGTGACTGCTGTTTTATTAACTGTGGACTAGAAGAATACATAAGAAGGGGAGGTACCTTGAGGGGGGACAGTAGAGCTTAGGTCCCTAAAGATGAGTATGGCAGGATGGCAGATAAACAACTTTTGGCTAATAAATTGACCATAGGGGGGAATGTAATGGTGTAGATAAGACCAGTGACGCGTAAGGCCATGCCAGCCTGTTCCCAAATGAGAGTGAATACACAGAATAAGAAAACTAGAATAAGGTGTAATATTGTGTATACCTCTGCCATGTAGAATGTAACACAAGCTGGATAGAGTTAGTTCTGCCACACTGTAGGCTAGTTTGCCACATTATGGGGAGGGTTAGGTTGCTGAATACAGAGAGGGAATATAATAAATGGTGTTATGCACAGTTAGGCAGGGTATATACACATATAAAGCAGCATTATAAATAGCAAGAGAAGTAGCATTTTCCCTTTGTTGGGCCCTGCACAGCACATGGTTAGAAAGCACAGCATTGGGGTTTGAATAGCTTAATATGGATTTCTGTTGGTCCATGTCCATGACAATATCCAGACAACTGAAAAGTGCCAAGGTTGAGAGAAAGGGAAGATAACTGAAACTGCACGAATAAGCAACAATTAAGTTAGTTCTGTTGCTAGCAGACAGAAATATAAAAAGTTTAATGGCCAGGTGCACCCAGTAAAGTTGCCAATAAAACACTAGCAAGATGTACCCACAGCACCTCCAATGGTGAAAGCAGTTCAACACATGCACAAATAAAGGCTTAACAGGTTGTATACATTGAAGGCAAAAGGTCTCATACACTCACCTCACACTATAATGAATAAGCTATGCACGTCATGGCCCAATTAGATTAAACACCCAAAAGCAGCAGTATGTATGAAAAGGGAGTACAGGACAAGCTGTCCAAGGTTGAGCAAACGGTATGGGAGATTGGGACCCGGCATGAAAAGATGAGATGGGAGTGAGTTTGATAGTTCTTTGGCAAAGGCAATGTTTTGATCTCTCCTTTCCCACCAGAGGTTAATTGGACTGTTGTGTATAAGTGTAATACCTAAGGCCACATCAGGAACAGGCACTAGTATTGTAACAATGTCAGCATGTCGTGGTCCCAACCAATCAGAACACGGTCCAATGATGCCCGGGACATTATGTCTTGCATTGTGGGAAGGACACTGGGCGGGCTCAAAGATAATGATTATCAAATTAGAAGGAGTAATGTATGTAACCCTATAGGTGGTTTATCCTAACAACCAATGGCAGCTTGTGAATATTGTGTTCTTTATGAATATGACAATATATTGTGTTTAGTTGGACTATGTGAGAAACCAGAAAGTGTCTCACCCGCTAGTCCCCATGGATCTGTCATCCAAGTGGCCAGGACACGGCCATCGCTTTTGGATCCAGTTCCTGGGGGTGGACCAGTGTGGGAGGGTCACCTGGGTGAGGGATCTTTGGGGAGTGGGACACCGGATGATGAGACGCAGTATCCCCTTCCCTGTAACACCTTTACCCCACCCTGACAGCCTGCTCTAAGGGAAAACAGACTAACACCCAAGCAGTGTACCTGACAGGTCCCAATACTATGGTCACGCAAGGTCAGGCAATTTTGGACAATCACTCATACCAGACTTCCATTACACTTCTCCACACGGATAAAAGGCGAGCATGAGAGCACACTCTGAGTGAGGCAAAGCACATGAGGAACCCGCAGCTGCAAGATGGAAATTTAACGAGAGGAGAAACACAGCGAACAGAAGGGGATCATAAGGAGGGACGTTCCCTTGACCGCTTTGACAAGGAACCATTATTTCCACAAAACCTCGAGAGAAAGTATAAGACCAGGAAACCAGGCTGCAGAAAACTGCATTGTGTGTCGGAGGTACTCGGGGCCCTCCCGCGCAGGTAATCAAGGCAGGGAGTACATTCAGCCACTGTAGCACTCTCCTTGGCTCCAAGAACAAAGCCGCTTTAGTGAAAGCAACACAGCCGGTGAGTTGGGGAGACCGATACAAGCCGGGTCTGTGTTGAAGCCAAGGTTGCAAGCGGCAACAGTGTATGGCGAGCGCTGGAACGAACATTGTTAAACACGTGTGTTAAGAGATGCAAATTAAGTTAAACTGCTGATGAGTGATTGAACTTTAAAGCAAGCCACAATACCTTAGACAGAGTGATCCAGCATTGTGTGGGTGCTCAATCGAAGGTACCCAGCTAAGAAGTCATAAAAGCGGATAAAGTTTGTCCGATCCTGGCTGAGAGAGATCAATTGAAAGAGAACAAATAAATGTGAATCGAAGTGCACAGTCGAAAGTCTTCGATTTCGATGAAGTAGAGAAAGTTTGGAAAAATACATGGATTTGGTCCGAGACCGACAGAGGGAGATCAATTGAAAGCTTTGTGTTAATGTGGGTCTGAGCCTGTATGAGGGGGGCCCGGAGCGAATCAAAAATCACGCAAGAAGTTGTACATGAGAATCCTGAAAAGAAAGGAACTTTTGAATGTTTGTTCGTTGCATCAGCCCCTCTGCAGTAAGCGACTTAGAAAGTCAAAGAGACTTTGATATAGAAGGCCCTGATACTGAGATTTGAACTACATTCTCATGCTAGAGAAGCCAGAGACTGTGCTAAGCTTGAGTGTGCTGCCTTGTCCCATGCTAAAAACTTGGAGAAGGGAGGACAACGGCTTGAATATCCTGACATACCATTTCTTGAACTTTTTTCTTTGCATAACATTGTTCTCCACTATTTGTATCTAGAAGTAAGAATTTGCAATACGTTTATTAGTAGAGGCCCTTTCATTTTGGCAAGACACCGCTAGGACTGCGGTATTATTATCTGATGGTCGTAGCTTGCTCCCATCTATAGATTTAGGGTTAGATAGGCATTTTTCAAACCCAGTTGAACTTCAATAAACACCCATGAACTGTAATCACTTGTGTCTCTCTTACTTTTTGATACCATGCCTTCCTTACATATGGTGTCAGAGGTGGGATATGATTCAATTGATACAAACTAAGAATCCATGCTGATAATTGTTGTACCACCAGAAGGGGAAAATAGAATTGTTGAGCTCCTTGACTCTGACCGTGTATCCACTTTAAAAGAGGTTTTGCTCTCCCAGCTGCACATCCCAACTGGTCAACAGGATTTGTTTATTAAAACCCAATTGTTATTAGATACCCTTCCACTGTCCCACTATAACATCTAACAGTGGGATCGAATAATCTTAAAAATACGACCAGCGCATACCTTCATTAGATCTAGCACTTTGAGTCCCCCCTCTCCCAAACCTTTTTTTTTTCAATAGCAATTTAACTCTGGTCCCTGGTACATCATGTCTAGAAAGCAATCAATCTAAATCTCCTCCTTTGGAGGTATCAGACTGGGAGGAGTCTAACAAATTGAAAACTTCATCAGAGGGAGTTGAGACCTGTTTCTTTTCTGACTCAGAAAAACCTACAGAAGGAACCCTTACCCCGCCGGAAGAAATGGCTGACCTGGCAGCTGTCATGGCCGAGCTGGCCACCAATCAGAATCAGGTCGAGGCTAGGTTTCAAGAGAATTTATCAAAATTGGTTGAGTTACAAGCAAGACTCCTGCTACTTTAAGGGATACTCCAACCATACAAAGAGGGCAAAGATCTAGGGAATTTCTTTCTGAAATTCAAACGATTACCCGAACAGTTAGGATGGGAAGAAAATCTAAATTTTTTTTATCTAGGTCTTCTGCTGAAAGGTGAGCTACAGACCGCCTACCAGTCACTTAATCTTGCCCAGGGAGCTACCTTTATATCCATAAAAGAGGGGCTTTTAAAAAGAGTAGGCCAAACCTGTAACTTCTATCGGCAAAAATTAAGGGCGATTAGACTAAACCCCGGGGAAATCCCCCTTGAATTGGGAGAACAAATTAAAAACACAATCGCTCTTTGGATTAACAACAAAACAATGGAAGAATTGGTAGAAATTATTACATTAGAATAATTCAAAACTCTTTACCCCCCTTTTTGCAAAAGGCAGTACTACAACTAAATCGACATTCCCTAGCCATAGCCATTGGGACTGCCCAAAACCACTCGGATGCACCCAAACGCTTCCACTCCGTACACAGAAATGAGGAGCGGAAAGATCACAAACTTACTAACGGGCACCAAATCCAAGTGTTAGATAGGGGAGGAGGATCCTATAAAACCAAGGAATGGATACGAAAGAAAGAATGGAAGTTAAAAGACCTGACCCTGGAAGTAGAGAGGAAAGTAAAAGAGAAGAACCTAAGGGAAAAAAACCATCTCCTCCTATTTGCTTTTCATGAAGAGAAACTGGACACTTGGCCAGAAAATGTCAAATATTTTTTAAAGAAGAACCCATGAAAATAGGATGTCTAAAAGGGGAAGAGTGGGAGGAACCCGAAGAAGATCTGGAAATCTTCAGCATATGTTTATGTCAGTCCTCCTCTGACTTCTCGTATGAAAAGGCCTTTATAAATGGGAAACAAGTAAAGGCATTACTTGACTCAGGTAGCAAACAAACCGCCATAAGGGCCGATTTGTTTACAACAACTGACCTCGGGGAGGCCACCCAAGTTAGACTTACATGTGTACACAGGGATAACGAAATATGCCCCAAGATACCCGTGTAGATTAACATCAAGCGTGTATCATATTTGATATCATCGGCCATCATTCCTGGACTCCCCGAAGAAGTAATTGTGGGAAAGGACTCCCTGGCATTTTCCACTCTTTTACGGGAGTCTCCAGCTCCCCATAGGTAATTTAAACTTCAAGACTACTGGCACTCCAACTGTTACTCCCAAACCTCTCCAATGTGGGATTGGACGGAGACAGAACACCATGAGCCTGCCATTTACCAAGAACCTTACATGAAACATATAGGGTTCTAGGACAAAGGATCGACAGTAAAAGGGTCGAGAGGTCAAAGGATCGACACCAAAGGGTCGACAGGTCAAAGGATTGAATGTTCTTTTTTTTTGGGGGGGGAAGGTTCCCCTCCCAACCACTGTTTTATTGCTAAAAACCACTTTTTTCACACAAAAAAAATGTGAAAAAAAAGATTTGATCCTTAGACCTGTCGACACTTTTACCTGTCGATCCTTTGACTAGACACCAACATATAGAGCACATAAACCCAGGGTCACCCCTTGGAGGCCACTTTATGGGATACCTTCAAGAAACAAATAAAAACACCTTGCCTCTGCCAGCACAGAGGAAAAGAAACCCATGGAATATGCAAGAATACTTGGATATATCTAGCTTTTATGTTCTATCCAAGGTCTTCAATTCGAAGAACCTAGACAAAAAACAAGTATATCCACCTCACACAGTGGAAGGGCATGTGAGAAACCAGAAAGTGTCTCACCCGCTAGTCAACAGGATCTGTCATCCAAGTGGCCAGGACACGGCCATCGCTTTTGCATCCAGTTCCTGGTGGTGGACCAGTGCGGGAGGATCACCTGGATGAGGGGTCGTTGGGAGTGGGACACCAGATGGTGAGACACAGTATCCCCTTCCCTGTAACACCTTTACCCCATCCTACCAGGTAGGATATTTAAGAACTCTACCCCCTTCCCCTTTTACAACATAAACACTTTCTCACTGACAGCCCGCTCTAAGGGAAAACAGACTAACACCTGAGCTGTGTACATGACATGTCCCAATACTATGGTCAGGTGAGGTCAGGCAATTATCGACAATCACTCACACCTGATTTCCATTACACTTCCCAAAACGGATAAAAGGCGCAGCATGAGAGCACACTGAAAAAACGAGGCAAAGCAAACGAGGAAACAGCAGTTCCAAGATGGCAGTTTAACGAGAGAAGACGACGAAACAGAAAGGGGTCGCAAGGAGGGACGTTCCCTTGACCTCTTCAACAAAGAACCATTATTTCCAGAAAAACCTTGAGAGAAGGCCTAAGACCAGGAACCAGGCTGAAGAATCCTGCATTGTGTGTCTGAGGTACCCGGGCCCTCCTGCGTTGGTAATCAAGGCATAGAGTATCTCCAGCCACCGTGGTACTGTCCCTGGCTCTAGGAACAAAGCTGCTTTAGTGAAAGCAACACAGCTGGTGAGTTGGGCAGACTGATACACTGGTCTGTGTTGAAGCCAAGGTTGTAAACAGCAACATTGTATGGCGAGCGCTGGAACGAACATTGTTAAAACACGTGTGATAAGAGACGCGAATGAAGTTAAATTGCTGATGAGTGATCGAACTTTAAAGCAAGTCACAATACCTTTGACAGGGTGGTCCGGCACTGTGTGGGTGCTCAATCGAAGATCTCTGTACGGTGCCCAGCTGAGAAGTGATAAAAGTGGATAAAGTTGGTCCGAGCCCAGCAGAGGGTAATCAATTGAAAGAGAACAAATAAATGTGAATCTAAGTGATCCTGCGACAGGTAAAGTCAAATCCTGCTCACAGTCGAAAGTCTTCGATTTCGATGAAGTAGAGAAAGTTTGGAAAAATACATGGATTTGGTCTGAGCCTAGACAGAGTGAGATCAATCAGAAGATTTGTGTTAAAGTGGGTCTGTGCCCGGCGAAGGGGGGCCGGGGTGAATCAAAAATCACCCAAGAAGTTGTACATGAGAATCCTGAGGAGAAAGGAACTTTTGAATGTTTGTCGCATCAGACCCTCTGCAGTAAGAGACTTTTAATGGCAAAGAGTCTTAGGCAGAGAAGGCTGTGATACTGAGATCTGAACTGCATCATCGTGCTTGAGAAGCCAGAGACTGTGCTAAGCTCGAGTGTGCCGCCTTGTCCCGTTCGGAAAACGTAGGGGAAGGGAGGCCAATGGCTTGAATATCCTGACATCATTTCTTGAACACTTTTCTTTTGCATAACATTGTTTCCCACACTATTTGTATCTAGAAGTAAGGATTGGCAATAGGTTTAGTATAGGCCCTTTTACTTTTACAAGACACCACTAGGACTGCGTTATTATTAGTTGATGGTCGTAGCTTGTTCACATCTTTATATTTAGGAATAGATAGATGTTTTTAAAACCCAGTTGAAGTTCAATAAACACCCTTGATCTGTGATCACTTATGTCTGTCTTACTGTTTGATACCATGCCTTCCTTAGAGCTACTAGGAAGTAATTGAGAATGTCTGTGGACCTTTACAGGCCAAATGGAGTAAATAAAGCTGGTTTCTTCATGCACCTTGGTTATTTTGGTGTGGTTTGGTGTGGTGTGGATGATTGGGAGCTCGTTTACAGAGACTTCCAATGCCGCCTCTCGTCACCCACCGGATTATTACCATTTTCCTCTAGTGACTACTATGATGTATGACAAAGTGGCTCTACGGCAATCTTTTTTTAAAATCATGATATAAGAATGCCTAGATTGCCCTTAATGGTGGGGCAGGACCTTGCGGCTGTGCAGGCAGCTGCTCTGGGTTCCTGTCGCCTCTTCCGCACCAGACAACCTACTGTAGTAGTGGGCCAACCATATCAACTTCCTATGTCTCAGTCTTGGGCACTTGTAATCGTTTTTGAACCCCTGAATTAACCGCTATTCTAAAACTCACAAATATAAACATATAGAACAGCAGCAAGGATATGTCTGGTGAACATTACGATTTTCCACTATGAATTCTTCCTCCCATTTAACAATATAGCAACAGAATACTGCATACACATTACATACAATGGAAGCAGCTACACTCTCTGATGGTTCTTAAAACAGGAAACCATGCTCCCCTGCTCTCGGGACAGTGACCTCTGCTGCTGGCAGGCTTCCCTCGCTGCTCCTCTTTCCGCTGCAGCCATTACTGCCATTTCCTCAGCGCTGCCATCACCTCTCTGCAGGCCCGGCCAGGCCGCCACCGACTACGGCACTCTCTGTCACAGCGCTGCCCCTGGTCTGCGACGATCCTCCTGCCGTCACATCCATCCCCGCCCACAGCCCTCCTCTCCATTAATTTTCTAATAGCAGCACCGACCCCCTGCCAGCAGTGATTATCTCCCTCTAATCTTGTCCTCACCCAGTGGAAAGGTGAGGCATTTGTCCACAATCCATGCATGCTCATGCACGCTCAAGAACATTGATCGGATCAGGGTGCAGACTATAGCTAAAGGTGGCTTGGGGGAGCCCTGACAGTGTCACGGCTCGCTCCCTTCGCTCCCGTTCCCGCCACTTGGGGGCATGTTTTGGGGCTTCTTCCCTACTGGACATTTCCTCCGAACCTTATGCTACAGTGTCCTGATGAATTGGGAGCGCTAAAACCTTATTTCCCAAATTACTTCCCTTCCGGATCCATTCCAGGTTTTTGGCAGCCAGCATGCTACTGCTACTTTAATCAAATGACTATGCTTCCCAGAATGCCTGGCTCACTGCCTCACCTCCTCCCTTGCAGGACAAGGCTGGGTGGAGGATAGGCAACACCTGTGGCTGCAGGTGCAGCAGGCGACACGCCTGAGGGGTGTGCTCGTTAAGCAGCTTTAAAAGCCTCAGTCTGCTTCAGTCCAGCGCTGGTCATTGTTGCAGCGTTCCTGTCTTGACTGGTCCCTTGTTCCTGGTTCCTAGTTTTTGTGCCCAGTTTCTAGTTAGTGTTTCTTGTTCCTTGTCCTGGAATTCGTATTTGTATGCCTAATTGATTTCTGCCTTTTGGAAATCCCTTTCTCCCTTTCTCTGTCTGCAGGCAGCCTTTCTCTGAGCTTTCCTTTTGCTGTAGCCCAATTGCCTGTGTTCACTGTTTCCTAGAAATTGTCCTTTGCTCCTGAAAGACTTGTTGCATTAATCTTTCCTTTACAGGTTTAGTTTCCTGCCTTTTCACCTTGGATGGGTGGGAAAGTTTCCCTTTTGATATCGTTTTCACTGCTCCTGATCCTTGCCTTCTATTGGGATCCATGCCATGTTTTCCTTTACACTTTTACATTTATTTCCTATTTTATTATTAGGTGTGGGAAGCTGTTGTAACTAGCTCCTGTGTGATTATCTTTTGTTTTCCACACTGTACTATTCCTTCTTGCCTCTTGACTTGGGCTTAGGTATTTAGTCATCCTCACTCTTTGCCTTTACTGCCTTCTGGGTTCTTGTTTGATTTACAGGGTTGTGGGTTAGTACTGACTTTTGAGTGGTCTTTCCGGTCCTCGTGAATACGGACATCCAAGTGGTCTTTCCGGTCTTCGTGAGTACTGGCATTCATGTGGTCATTCCGGTCCTTGTGAGTACTGTTTCCAAATTCTTTATTCAGTACCGTCTAGAGTGTCAGCTTACAGATTCTGTCCCTGCTTGCCCTCTACGTGGGCTTAGCGCTGTCAGTATCTGTAATAGCATAGTGGGTAAGGAGTTTGCCGACTTTCCTTTCAGTCATAAGGAGGTTCTAAGTGCTTACCCTACATTCCTTTTCATATAGTGGTATACACGAGTCTTGGGTATTGAATGCACGTTGTTATATTCAAGGTTGTTTACTGTGTATTTTGTGCACATTTCCCCTGCCATATCCATCGCCATCTTCCTTTCCTGACAGAATGACCAGCCGTTGTTCCCGTTTGAACATGGCCAGATTACGAAGGAAAGGCAGCAAGGCCTCTAACAAGTGTATACAGAAAGCTTCCCTTACAATTACCTGTGAAAATCGAATCTCTGCTCCTGACTTAAATGAACTCCTTGACACGAATGGGTATTTACGTGCAAAGTATTTTTCCCACTGGGTGGCCCATCGTACATTGCCTGATCCTAGCTCTGTCTTTAATTCTGATCCAGAGTCTATGTCCGCACAAGCCTTAGCAGTGGAAAACAACACACTGCTAGAATTTATACACACAAGTACCTCTGTTATTGAACCCCATGACTCCGGTTGTGCTTTACCTCAGATTGAACAGTTTCATGATTCAAGCATGAAGAATGGAGGGGTTCCTTGCATATCTTCTGTTTTCTGCCCTCAGTCTACAGCTTACTCCTCTGCACAGATTCTTACTGTGGTCACTAATGCCAAGGGGTCTGATGCCAATAGTCTGCTTAAAAGAAACACAGACCACGTCGGTAAGAGAGAGTATAGATCACAAGACCTGCAAGCAGTAGATGACAATATACAATCAATGCACTTCCAGATGGCTAGGGCAGGATCCAGCCCTGATGTCACCATGCCTTCCCCTGTGCCTACTGATAGGGATGTACAGTTAATGCGGGACATGCTAAAAGCAGAATTTGAGGAGTTAAAACAAGAATACATTTCCTTAAAAGAGGAGAATAAGATGTTACAGTCTTTTCTGAATACACCTCCAACTTTATCCGTTGATGAAGTGAATACTGTTCAGTCCCTGAGTGCGGAGACTTTTGTAAATCATGATACTTGTCAATATGTAAGATCTATTGGGAGTGAAAGTCTTTTTTCAAGCACAGCGCTTATTCAGGGCACAGGTTCTGACAACTGTCCTACCGTTTGTCAGGAATTGCTGTTAGCTGAAGATTCACAAGCCACTCCTTTACCTGAAGCTTCCTGTGTAGCAGTTTGTCATAACTCTGAGCTTGAACACATACATGCTTCTGATTTCCAAACACAATCCACAATGGTGGCATACACAGAATCAGTCACAACTGTAGGCTTAGGTTCTGCCCTTGATCTAGCTGCTGAGACTGAAGTAGACATTCAAGCTGATGTGGAAAACGATGCTACCTCTGTGTTCGCTCTTCCTTCTGCCAATTTCGGTCACTACGAGCAGTCAAAGACAGTGCAGAATTCATGTTTTGATGGACTCATTCCACAGATTACTGAACCAAAAACCCGGCAGGCGATCCCTGAACTGTTGATTGTTAATCAGCCACTTTCAGAAGCTAAGACAGAGGAATGGTCAATTGATGAAATCTTGATTAACAGAGACTTTACTATGGTGATTCCTCTGGTTGATTTTGACTTCTACAAAGGAAGAGACTCTGTGTCATCCACTAAGGAGAGGGACGGCAGGGGTACAGCTCAGACTTTGGTTACTGGTGCCAAGGGGTCAACTGCCTTAAAGGGGCTTTCCATTTCTGAACCACAAGTGTGTCTGTCGACTTCTGGGACTTCAGACTGTCCTCCTACTACCATTGACTCTTCAATAATCCTGTCCACAGCTCTGCAGTCATCGTTGGCACACGTATCTTCGATCAATAAAAGAGTGCTATGTCTGCCAGTCACGCAAGAGCCTTCACCATGTACGCAGTCAGAGCCAAAGACCTTGACAAGTTTGTCTTCAGCTAACAAGACGGCTCCAGCTTGCATACCCTCAGCCTCAGAATTTCCTCTGGCATGTTTGTCTTCGGCTACAGTGACTCATCCAGCAGATTATCCTTCAGCCATGGAGCCTCCGGTAGTACATTCTAAGTGCATGTCTTCGGTCCCAGAGCCTACTGCTAGTTTGGCTTCAGTTCATGAGAGACCTGTATCCTACTCCGCCTCGCTGCCAATATCGGAGGTGTACCTGTCTACACTGTCAGATCCTGCTGCATATTCCTCTGCTCCAGAGATTCCTCCTGAATCCCAACCATCTACTGATGAACGTCCATCTTGCCCTTCTTATGCTTCAGGGGGATCACCAGAATGTTTGCCTTGTACACAAAACAATTCTCCTAACTACTTGACTGTAGCATCAGTGCCTCCCGAATATGCAACATCTGAGCCTGAGACTTCTGCCAGCTCTCTCTTCAGAAACATCAAGCCGGCTCACGACTCGGGAGGGCCTTACATGCGAGGCCGCTGGACTTGCCTGGAGTATTACGAGAGAGAAACGGATGCCATCCACCACGGCCCAGTCACCGAACGAGTAGCCGACCAGGATAGCGGACTGGACGGTCCGCGTTTGGAGTCCGGTTTGGATCAACCGCTTGACAACCGTTTTTTTGCCGGATCCCACATGAGCCTGAGGGAAGGGACGGGCACGGCCCTCCAGCTGCAGCGCCAGTTGGGTGCTAGTAGCCAAAGGAGGGGAATGTTTGCTGCAGTTCAAGATGTGCCTGTTTTTGCTCCCGCTGCTAGTATGCCTGATGTTCCGAGTACTGTGTCTAACACTCCTATCAGTATGCCAAACGTTCCTGCGGTTGTATCCCACGTGCAACAAGGTGGCTACTTGACTGGCTACATGACTGTCAATGGGAGTGCCAGCCTCGTACAACCCATTGGATCTCCAGACCTCCAAGGCAAAGAACTTATGCAGGCGAATCTTTGTCACTTTCAACCACAAACCTTTACCCAGATGGATGACAGAGTATCCGAACCTCTACCTCAGCCACCACCTTCCTCTTCTGAACATAAACATTTCCTGAAACCTGCTGTTTCCTCACCTCCTGTGTGTCCACTCTCGGCAGTGAGGCTAACAGAACTTCTACCGTTGTCTAAGGCATGTAGCACCAGCCTGCCTCTCTCCTCAAGGATGTATGCATATCCTCTTCCAGTGACTAAGCTTCCTGGACCTTCCAACTCTGCTTCGGGTCCTGCAAGTCCTTCATGCCTTTCTTCGACCCATGAGTCTCTTCCTCCCCGAAAACCCACCTATGGCTCTTATAGACTGCGGCCTGATTCTATTCTTTCCAGTCCTTCTGCTTCTGCCCGTGGGTCATCGTTTCCGCCAGTGCCACTTCTGAAGACAAAGCGCTCCTGTCATGGAAAGAAGATGTTTTGTGCGAGTAACGGCCGCCTGGAGTCGGCCGTGGAAGGGGGTATAGTGTCACGGCTCGCTCCCTTCGCTCCCGTTCCCGCCACTTGGGGGCATGTTTTGGGGCTTCTTCCCTACTGGACATTTCCTCCGAACCTTATGCTACAGTGTCCTGATGAATTGGGAGCGCTAAAACCTTATTTCCCAAATTACTTCCCTTCCGGATCCATTCCAGGTTTTTGGCAGCCAGCATGCTACTGCTACTTTAATCAAATGACTATGCTTCCCAGAATGCCTGGCTCACTGCCTCACCTCCTCCCTTGCAGGACAAGGCTGGGTGGAGGATAGGCAACACCTGTGGCTGCAGGTGCAGCAGGCGACACGCCTGAGGGGTGTGCTCGTTAAGCAGCTTTAAAAGCCTCAGTCTGCTTCAGTCCAGCGCTGGTCATTGTTGCAGCGTTCCTGTCTTGACTGGTCCCTTGTTCCTGGTTCCTAGTTTTTGTGCCCAGTTTCTAGTTAGTGTTTCTTGTTCCTTGTCCTGGAATTCGTATTTGTATGCCTAATTGATTTCTGCCTTTTGGAAATCCCTTTCTCCCTTTCTCTGTCTGCAGGCAGCCTTTCTCTGAGCTTTCCTTTTGCTGTAGCCCAATTGCCTGTGTTCACTGTTTCCTAGAAATTGTCCTTTGCTCCTGAAAGACTTGTTGCATTAATCTTTCCTTTACAGGTTTAGTTTCCTGCCTTTTCACCTTGGATGGGTGGGAAAGTTTCCCTTTTGATATCGTTTTCACTGCTCCTGATCCTTGCCTTCTATTGGGATCCATGCCATGTTTTCCTTTACACTTTTACATTTATTTCCTATTTTATTATTAGGTGTGGGAAGCTGTTGTAACTAGCTCCTGTGTGATTATCTTTTGTTTTCCACACAGTACTATTCCTTCTTGCCTCTTGACTTGGGCTTAGGTATTTAGTCATCCTCACTCTTTGCCTTTACTGCCTTCTGGGTTCTTGTTTGATTTACAGGGTTGTGGGTTAGTACTGACTTTTGAGTGGTCTTTCCGGTCCTCGTGAATACGGACATCCAAGTGGTCTTTCCGGTCTTCGTGAGTACTGGCATTCATGTGGTCATTCCGGTCCTTGTGAGTACTGTTTCCAAATTCTTTATTCAGTACCGTCTAGAGTGTCAGTTTACAGATTCTGTCCCTGCTTGCCCTCTACGTGGGCTTAGCGCTGTCAGTATCTGTAATAGCATAGTGGGTAAGGAGTTTGCCGACTTTCCTTTCAGTCATAAGGAGGTTCTAAGTGCTTACCCTACATTCCTTTTCATATAGTGGTATACACGAGTCTTGGGTATTGAATGCACGTTGTTATATTCAAGGTTGTTTACTGTGTATTTTGTGCACATTTCCCCTGCCATATCCATCGCCTTCTTCCTTTCCTGACAGACAGAGCCCCAGCTGGGGGCCACTTTCTGGGGACTTTTGGGGCATACGCGTGCTGTCGTGAAATTGAAAGAAATCAAACCAGGGGCCGTGAGGAGGACCCTCCTCCTCACATAGCCCGGGGGATGGATTTTAGTTTTGCAGGGATCGCACAAAACGAATGCCAAAAAGGACAAGCTATCACATCCTTGGCACTACAAACGTAATGTCAAGGACGAGATACCTCATCCATGGCATTTAAGAGGTTAGAAACCACAAAAAGTTTGGAGTAATGCCTACCTTGCCATATGCTAAGGTTGTATTTGCCAACCTAACTAAAACTAATGATAGTCTGTGTCAGGAAGACCAAAGTAAATGTCTGTCTCTGTCTGTGCAAAACCTATACTTTCCCTCACATGTATTTGTTCAAACTGTGTAGGGATGTCAGCAGCAACTGAAAAAGTGTTCAAACAAAAGTTCAGAGCTTCTTCCAGCTTTTGGTCGGAAGGGATTCCCCAAGATTCCAAATAGTTCACTTTCAATCATAAAGGGGTTCCCTTTCCCAGGCTTTCAAATCCCTCTCTCGGTTTTAACAATAACACAATTCCTCTGGAGTCTTCTCAGCTTTCAGCCTTTTTGCTCTTTCATTAATATAACAAAGTTCAACTCTGTCAACTCTCGGTTTAGGCGCACTTGACAGACAACACATTTCATCCATTACAGGTCATGCAACCGACAGAGCTGATTGGCTTCTTTTCCACAGTTGCACCGCCACTGCTTCACCTCAACAGTGGTAATGGACTTAGATTCTCACTGTTGTTTTCAACACTTGTTTTGCCATCATTCACTTGTCAGATTATTAGACATTCTCATAATGTTGCCTCAGTTTCAACCTGCAACTTGTACAGCTCTTCTTTCCCTTATTGCTCTTGCCAATGCTTGCGTTTTCTCAACTTGTACAATTCACAGTTCTTTAAATGCATTACCAATAATTGCTTTCTTCAGTTTCTATGATTCACAGTTCCTTTGTCTCAGGGAACGCTTTTCTCCACTTTCCACTCGTGTGACATTCACCCATTATTACTTTCCTTTGTTTCAGTAATCAAAGTTGCGCTCATTCATAACCAAAATAAAGTAATTGCAATTTCCCAATTCACTCTCCTGCTGGGAAGTTGCACACTGCTCATGGGCTTCTCATTCCATTTCAAGTTTCAAGTTTTCTGCTTTTTCTGACCCTCTCCGCTGCCTTCTCAATTATGCTACAGTTTGGTATTCACAAATCGCTCCTTTCATCACATTCTCCCAGCCGTTAAACATCATTGCTTTACACTTCGAGTATGGGAATTACATTGCCTCTGCTGTCGATCAATCACTTGCAAGCTCTCCGACCTTCCTTCCCCACGCAGCTCGCACCACAGCATCTCAGAGTCCCTCAGCCTCACTTGACTCACCAGGAACACTGTCTTCCTGTGCCCTTTTCCGCATCAGTTGGTCCTTTGCGGCTGCAGCTCTTCCCGGCTTGGCAAGCCCCTCATCCTGGGCATCTGACAACTCAGGTTACCGGAGCAGGAGTCCGCTTGACTCCAGGAGGTCAGCAGCCTAACCCTGTCACAGAGACCTTCCGGCAACACCAGCCACACTCTGCTTATGCTGGAGCGACTCTGCAGCACCTCGGCGCTTGAGGCACACGTCTCCCTGCCTTCTCCTATGGCTTCTCTGTCTGCAAGCACATTGCCTTCTTCTCCTTCCCCTTCTCTTTCTCCATTAGCCTCACTTGAGCAGGCCATTTATAGCACCCCTTTGGCTCCAGGCGCAGGATTTGCACACTGAGTTCATAACGGTCTTGGTACTCAGCATCCCTCTTCCTCGTCCCAGTACCAGAGTGGTGTGTGTGTGCATGTCCGAGTCAATAAAGAATGAATGTAAGTTCCTGTATGGTCTCTTTCTCGTCTCAGTACCATAGTGGTATACATTGGGAGATGGTTTTCTAACACAATACGGAAGAGATTGGAAATATCCCATAAAAGCTTGGGGGACATTTGATTCTTGATGAAAGAGAAATAGGGATACTGTGTCTCACCCAAGGGTGCCTCACCCCCACTCCCCAAGTCTCCTCCTCCCAGGTGATCCTCCCTCACATATCCACCCCCAGGGTCAGGATCCAAGAGCGATGGCCTTTCCCAGGCCACCTGGAGGGAGGATATTGTTGGGAAAGAACTGAGGACGCCCTCAGATTCTTCACAGAACTCGGAGTGCTTTGAAGGATCGT
Source organism: Ambystoma mexicanum (assembly GCF_040938575.1). Classification (NCBI taxonomy): domain Eukaryota; kingdom Metazoa; phylum Chordata; class Amphibia; order Caudata; family Ambystomatidae; genus Ambystoma; species Ambystoma mexicanum. The sequence continues at coordinate 574,264,214 of NC_090926.1, read as the reverse complement.
GGTTCCCTCTACAACCGGGAAAGGCTGTTTACTAAATTCCTAGGAGGTGCGATTGGACAGTCTTTCACCAGATGATCCGTCGTGGCACAATACATAAAGAGGCCTTGATTGCGTCTTCTGGCTCTGTCTTCAGCCCACAAAGGCTCTCTAGCAGCTCCCATTTCCATGGGTTCCTATTCTATATGGGGTTTAGCAAACATCTTAGAAGATTCTGATGATCTGGAGAGCCTGTTCTTCTTCCTTTCGACATGTCTCTCTTGCAAACGACACCCAAGCTGCATTACTAAGGCTATCATCTCAACTAGATTTACCAGATGAGGAACTCTAGCAACCTCATCCTTGAGTTCTTCGTTAAGCCCTCTCCTAAATAAGGTCAACAAAGCATCATCCGGCCAAGCAGTCTCATGTGCCAGCTGTTTAAATTGAGTTATATACTGTGATCTATCCATGGCACCCTGTTTAAAATGTAACAGGTGTTCCTGTGCTGATATCGTTATTTCTTGGCGGCCAAACATAGCCCTTAAGCTATTGGAGAAGCAGGGATAGGAATCTATAACATGGTTGTTGGTTGTGACCAATGGAGTTGCCCAAGCTAGAGCACTGCCTGTAAAGTTTGAGGTTATATGACCAATCCTTTATCTGTCTGGAGGAAAGAATGCAGGTTTAAATGCAAGCTGGACAGTCCAAGAGTCCAAGAACTCTTTTAGATTTCTAGGTTTTCCATAGAATTTCCCTCCTGGAAGAGTTCCTGGAGGTACCTGCATAGGTACTTGCGGGTGAGTCACCATTTGTTTTATGACAGTGTTTTCATTCTTTAAGGTCTGTACTTCAGTGGTCAGATTCTCCCCTGCAGCAAGCAATTGCTGCATTTGATCCATGTGTATATTGGGCATTGCTTATTGTGATGACTGGCAGCGAGTATATACAAATTGGAACAATGGGTACAGACCTGGATGGAGGCAGGGTAAAGAGGATGCTGTGGAAAACATCCCAAGACACCCTTTGAGTCTCTTACTTAAAACCAGAGGCTTAAGGAGTCCTTGGCAAACCCTCTGGGGAATAAAACCCAATGTGGAATCCTTTAGAGCTGTGTCAACTTGGTTCCACTCTTCGTGTTTGCAATACATAAGGTCCACGTAAATTCACAGAAGGCAGTTGATAAATGTTCACAGTATCACAGTGGTATGTTGGCCAATGAAAGGCACAACGGCTTGTCAGAGAATTCAAGATAGGGATCGCCGTGAACGGTGATGCAGTTATGGCTGAGCTGGAAGCCGAGCCAGAGGAGTGCTCGCCGAAAGTCAGCAAGAGTCAGAAACTACTGAGAAGTCGCAGAGCAGCGGATAGACAAGGGAGGTTGCCGATGAAAAGCGAGGCAGAAGAATGCATGCATTTTCGGAGTGCTTTGCTGAGTGCTGTTGGCTGCGTTGACCATCTTCCCTGGGATTCCTACATGAACTGACTGATAACTGGAAATAATGAGAAGGAGAAGCCCTGCCCCCATGTAAAGGAAACATAAAAAAGCCAGGCTGCGCGCATTTGAGCATGGTCATTTTCTGAGTGCTTTGCTCAGTGCTGTTGGCTGTGTTGGCCATCTTCCTTGGGATTCCTACACGCACTAACTGGTAAATGAAAAATTGACTGTGGAACCTTTACTCATGTAGTAAGAAGTCAGAAGTACATTTGGAAACTATAGACTTAAGAGGACATGCTGCATCATCCTATTCACTTAATTTAATATCTTTACTTGCAGATGACTGGGAATAATAAGGAGAAGGCTAAGCCCCACTCCCCTGGAAAGGAAACAACATTAAACAACTGGGCTGCACGCATTTGCGTGTGTGCATTTTCGGAGTGCTTTGCTTAGTACTGTTGGCTGTTAGCTGGTACGCTGGTCCTGGCGACACAAATAATCTATGTGCTAGCGGTTACAGCTGAGAATTGCTATCAGTGGCTGCTATCCTTTTGGTCATAGTTGTATGCATACTTTCAGTTTGACAGTGGATAGAATCACATGGAATCACATGGGTTAAATCTAAAACAGACCGTATTAATAATGTTATGATGAGAGACTATGACAATTCACTTTTAAAAACTAAGTTGATTATGTATTCAATAATGAATATTTCTGAATATATGAAGAATGTGATGAAGGATCTAATGCTAGAGAAGAAAAGCTTTAAATATAATATCATTACTAGATCACATAAGTACAAGTATGATTTTCAAGTCCAAGAACTGAAGAAGAGAACTCGCAAATTGATAATTCTCACAAAGAGAACTATTTCTGACAGGATAGAATCAGGGAAGCAAATTTGTAAATTGAAACAAAATCTGAGAAATTGGCTCAAACAGTATCGACATACTTTGTATAAAAGGGATGGTGAGAGTATGCTGACCTTACATAAGGATAATAATTTGAGTTGTTTTGGGGTTTTAATCAATCAAACTGAAATGAATCAACAAACATTATAGACCAATCCTATTCCTGAATAGACTTAGGCTAAACATTTTTTGAATATCTGTAAAAGTGATCTTAAAATGGATATCTTGACCGAAATTCAGGATTATAAATGTGAATAATTAAGGCTAGTCCTTCTAGAATGGGAGGCCCAAATCAGTTAACAAATGCACTACTGAAACAAAATCCTGTACTTTGGGCTAATATTCTATACATACTGTTTTTGGACATTCTGGGTACAAGGAATACACCCCTAAATTGGGAAACTTCCAATGTTGTAGCTATTTTTAAAAAAAGGTTTAAGAACCTCCCCACTCAGTTATAGACCCATAGCAAGTATGGATGCTGATTCAAAGATATTGGCGTCTATTGTCCGGGAACAAATTGAGGTTTGGTGTCAGGAAAAAAAACTGGACTATACACAAATAGGATTTAGGTGATCCCTGGGTAAAGACTGTGGTGGATTTCTGTTGAGCAGTTTACAGAGACAAGCTTAGGAGGCACAGTCTCCTCCGGTGTATTTGTTGTCAATAGATTTAAGTATGGTATTTGACTTGGTTGATCGCCAAACCCTGTGGAAAAAATTTGATACGTTTGGTATGCCTAGCGGCCTAATAAGTTTTCTGATACATCTACACAATGACTCAAAAATACTGGTCAGGCTCAATTCAGAAGGCTTATTAACAGGTCCTATTATTAGCTTCAACTGATTTTGAAAAGGATTATGTTAGCCCCCATTTTATTTAATCTTTATGTGGCAGATGTTGGTAGGGTCTTAATGGAAGCATCTTTTGTATCCCAAAAAATCGGCAGTCTAAAAAGTGTGTGGGTAGCGTATGCAGATGATTTTGTTCTCGTGGATCATATGGCTGTTGGTCTGCAGAGACTAATTTAAGCTTTTGGCCAATACATGAGTTCTCATAACTTGGTGATAAATCCCGCCAAAACAGTAATAATGAAATTGAATAAGGGGGGACGAGGAAAAATACCAAGCTCACTTGGTGGTTGGATCTTACTAAATTACAAGAAAAAACACCATAATGGAGTACTTGTCTTTTTCGGTGGTTGGCTAAGCTATCCAACCCCTCTTGATGTCTTAGATCTGCCTGAATTCGATGATTCACCAGGCGTTTGATCAAGATCTCTATTGGGCTTGGCTTCATTTTAGCTTGTGTTTCTTTTGGGCCCTCCCCTTTGCTTTCAGAATCCACCTCCCTAGAGTTTAAAAAAAACTCCCTCTGGTCTTTAACAGTTTTGTCTGGAAGGGTAAGGGAACCGGTCAAGTATTGTGTCATGTTGGGGTCATTAACATTTGTCTCTTTGTCTATGGAAGGGGATGGCACATGTGACTTAGAACTGGGCTCCTCAAAATTTCCTGACATTCATTCATTGCCTGACCTCATTTTGGGACGGGCAGAGCGGTAAAAATGCAGTGGTAACGCTATTACCACTGCATTACCACTCCGCCCACTCCCGAGTTTGGACAGAAAGTAGCAGATTTACCTCCAGCTTTTAGCTGCAGGTAAATCTTGCCACTTTCTGCCCATTTCCGGCGCTATTACCGTGGCATTAATAGTGCTGACAGTAATAGCATCCACAATGCCCCATTGAGTCCAATGGGCCCAGTCGGAATGGGGATTTACCAACCCCCCCACAACTTTGACTCTACCTCATCTTTAGCTTCAAGATAGTCCATATTAGCTGATCCTCGGGAAGAGGAGAACATGTTTTCTAAAGTAGAAATGTCTGTAACTATCTTCACATTCCTCGCCACTGTCTGAACTATCGGGACGTGCAATAACAAAAGGTGTTACTGCTGCAGTCCGGTCGTAAGGTGAAGTGTCCTGGGGCTTAGTCACTTCTATCTACCTGGGGAAGAGTCCCTGTCAAGGTAGTATTCATAACCTAGGAACCCTACTTTGTATCAACCAGGTCTGAGCCCACTACTGACCCCACTACTGACACCATATATCAGGGTACAGAAGTAAGGCTCAGGCACAATGGTGGTACATTTTTGGGCAGAAACCTTTATTATATGAAAAAGGGTTGGAAAAATGCTTCTCTGTTCATTAAACTAAGAGGGGTTTCTCTGCCTCTAAGAAAACTGAGGAAATTGTCAGAATGTACAAATCTATAAATTCCATCACTGTCATGTATCAAAACGCCTACATATGTCCCTAACACTAATAACTTAAACAAACTGTGCAAGTATGCTCTCTTCCCGAAGTAAAGTGTCCGTTGCAGATCCAACCAACAGAAAAGTTCCCAGTCCCTCAGGTAATCAAAAGTGATGGAAACAAATAAATGTTCACAATTGTAGGACTCCAAGTTCACGTTCATAATACTTTCCCTTAGGTTGCCTTTTGTAGTGTTCTTTGTAGTTCTAACCAACAGAAAAGTTCCCAGTCTCTGGGGGTGTGGCCAACTGCCATGCTGTGAGGATGTGATTCCTTCAGCTCCCGTGTGATCTGGCCTTATCCTGGCCTTAAAGGCGCTTTAGAGCTAATATTGACACCCAGCTGCAAAAACCAAGTGGCATAGAGGCGCTGTGATTCGAGTTGCTGCAAAGAAGGTGGCTGGGGAGTACGGGGATACTGCCCGTGCTGGATCAGAGATGCGGAACGGGGTCCTGAGGCCAGGAAACAAATATGGTGTCCGGCAAGTGAGCTACAAAGCTCTGAAATAGGCCTTGCATGCAGCAGTGGGGTAGAAACCATGACGATACACCACCCGGACCAGCATCAGGGAGAACAAAGGTCCTGTTGAGAAGCTGAGGGCTGTTGGGAGGAGTATCAGCCCCAATGAATGTGGTGACCTGGAGGAGGCACACAGAGAGCAAGGAAGCTGAGGTCCTGAAGGTGCGTGGCGGTGAACAGAGGGTGCTCGCTAAATGATAGAGGGAGTTGGTGGAGGTCGCCTGGAACTGCAGAGCCACAAACGAGCAGACGCGCTAAAAGGTACTCATAGGCAGCAGTCCAGTGTAAGTGCGCGCCCCTGTTACCTGGCAAGATAAGTTACTAGGCTCTCACTAGCAGGCACGCCGAATGGAATCGAGTGGCCCAAAGGCGCTGCAGTGACGGGGAAGGCAGCCACCCGGTAAGCGCACACGGCTGCCCCCACGCCCCTTATAGTGAGACATCACGATACACCCAGGGACATTATACACAGCGCCAGGAATACTGGAAAAGTTGCTGCGCACATGCCTGGGAGGCCAGGTGGGAAAGCAAGGAAGATAAACTGTGCCACATGAGTACTCCTACAAGGTGCACCATCAGCACACAGTTGGAGTAGTTGTAGCGCCTGGAGTCCCTGACTGGACAGTAAGCTACGTGTAGCACAACCAACAGCAGAAGCCTTAGGCAAGATTGCCACACATATCCCTGCAGGACAGGTAAAGTTGATCCACAAGACTCTGCCTACAGATACAACATCAACAGTGCGGACAAACGAATTGCCAGTATAGACCCAGCAGTCTCTTTGTGCGCTATACATGTCGTCCAAGGGGCCGAGAAACAAATCCAAACAGCCCACATTGGATAACTTCACGAAAGTAGGAGGAACAACAACATAAACCCCATCGGCCGTACAATCGCAGCCTGCAATCATGGAACAAGCTGGGGGTGACCAGCAGGTCCTGGCGGCCATCGTAGACCTCAAGGCCTCTTTGGAATATAAAATGGATGCCATCAGTTTGGATGTAAATCTTCTGAGGCAGGATGTAAGAGCGCTGACAGAAAGAACTGGGACATTAGAGAAGCAGGTGTATACAAACACTACACAGCTCCAAGACTCTATGAAAATGTCATCAATAATGCAGCAACAAATAATGGACGGGAGAGTGGATGATGCAGAAGGAAGGGCCAGACGGAACAACATTAGCATTATAGGCCTTCCAAAAGGGGAAGAGTGAGCGAACACTATGAACTTTATAGAAAATATGCTACTGCAGGAGGTAGGCCCTGGATGCCTAACACAGGGTTTCACAGTTGAACGTACACATAGGTCCCTCGCTCGTGAGACTCCGCCAGGGGCACCTTCGTGTCCCATAATCGTGAAGATGTCACGTCTCCCGCACCGAGTGCATCCCCTACAGGTGCTCTTTCTCCGCCCTCGGCCTCCGTCCCTCCCACTACCCCACACACGTACCCTGGCTCACGTAATCCCTTGCATTCCTTCGCCCATCATGGTAGATTGCAGCATGGCAGACCTGGCATCTATCGCCCCTCCCGTTCTTGGCAGCTGAACTGGAGGTTTTCGTCTCGCCATAACGCCATGCGCTGCCCACAGAGACCCACGCGTCACGGATCACGTGATTTTCCATCACGCAGCAACGCTTCCGTGTCACGTATCACGTGACTCCTGACATTGTTTAAAGGCTTCCGGAAACAAGGAGCGTTGCTTCACAGCTGTTTTCCTCCTGGATCACGTGACGCTTAGTTCTTCGGTTTGACTTACGGATTGTTTCCTCGACCACGCTTTGTTCCACGGATTGCTTTGCCTCACCCTTCTACTGTTCGAACTTTGGACCTCCTGTTGCCTGACTACGCTTTGCTCCACGGACTGCTCTGCCTCACCCTGCTACTGTTCGAACTTTGGACCTCCTGTTGCCGGACTACGCTTTGCCCCACGGATTGCTCTGCCTCATCCTTCTACTGTTCTACTGTTCGAACTTTGGTCCTCCTGGTCCTCTTGTTGCCTGACCACGGTATCGTCCCTGGATACTCTACGGATCATGTCTCTTTGTCTTGGAACCTGACCTCAGGCCTCCACGCTAGGTGTTTACCTGTCTATACTCCTGACCTCATACAGCTCCTGTCCTGGGGTCCAGTCCTTCCTCACGTCTCTGGGCAACCTTTTCGTACACATAGGTAAGCAGTGTCAAGTTACCTGTGTTCTTGTGTTAGTCTTCCTGTTCTGTGCATAACCTCATAATCCATTACCTTACAGCGTTCAAGGGGTTCTTCTGGCTGTTCCTGAATCAGGCCCGACGGACTACCACCTGTGGCCTCAAAGACCGCACAGGCAGTATTTCTGGTGTTGTCTGTGTGGTACTTGGGGACGGAGGTATTCATACTCTGCACGACCATAAAGTCCATAACAGACTGTGAAGCTATTTGGCCGTTCAGAGTATGAATCCCTCTGCCGGGGACCCAGTGACCGCTCTAATGCAGGCCGTAGCGGCCCTTAGGCCGCAGCCACGACCGCCATTCACCATTGCCTAGACGCCTTGCAGAGCACACGTTATCCTCTACCTGCAGACACCGAGTTCGGGGACCCTGCCCCTCCAGTCCAACCTGTCCCTGCTCCAGCCCCCGCCCCCACTCCCGTGTTGCTCCCGACCTCCTTCCCTCTTGCTGCCCCAGAACGCTACCAGGGTGACCCAGGTAAATACCGCACCTTCATAAACCAATGTAAACTTCACTTCTTGTGCAGACCCCAAGCCTTCCCCGATTCTGTCACAAAGGCCGCCTTTCTTTTGTCTCATCTATCCGGAGTAGCGGCTACCTGGGCAAACCCGTTGCTAGAAAACGACCACCCTGCTTTATACGATTTCGAGCTTCTTGTAACAGAGATGGCTAAAGTGTTCGACACCCGCTACAAGGCCCAGTCAAGGGACCTGGAACTACTAGATCTCTCACAGGGTAAGCAAACACTAATTGAGTACATCACCCGGTACAATCAGCTCGCCGCTGAGACTTCCTGGCCAGAGGAAAAGAAGGCGATCATGTTCTACCGAGGTTTATGCAACGCCATGAAGGACGCTCTGTCGGTGGTTCCTGCCCTTCCCTCTGTGTTCACGGATCTTGTAGACCTTGCATTACAGGTGGACGCCCGGAGGTCCGAACGGAAGGCAGAAACCACGTTTGCCGGCCAGTCAACCCCGGCCCCTTCTCCCGCCGGTTCCGAACCCATGCAAATAGGCGGGATTCGAAGCCCGATAACACAGTCCGAACGGGAACGTCGGAGAACCGACAACACCTGTTTTTATTGCAGGCTAAATGGACACTACGTAAGGGAATGCCCACGACGACCAAAGAACAAGGCGTCGGGTTTTCAGAAGGCTCGCCCATGATACAGGGGGCACCGGCGAGCCTGTCCACGACCCCCACTGAACCCGCCTTCAGTCCTATCAGACCGGTTGTGGTTCACGCCCTTTTGAAACCTACCAGGGAGATCGTCCATGCTGTTCAGATAGTGATCGACTCCGGGGCCACGGGTTGTTTCATAGACATCGCATTAGCCCATCGTCTCAATCTGCCCCTGATTAAAAAAGAACACCCGGAACCAGTGCAAGCAGTTGATGGCACATCCTTGGCCTCTGGTCCGATTAAACACCAAACTGCGCCTCTGGAAGTGATGATACAGAGCACTCATAAGGAGAACCTGTCATTTGACCTCATCACCACGCCACAGTTCGGTGTTATTTTGGGTATCCCCTGGTTAAGGCACCACAACCCTTTGATTAATTGGGGAACGGGACAAGTAACGTTCGAGTCGCAAGAATGCCAGCACTTCTGCCTAACAGAACCAGAATCACTCTCCTCTCCTGCCAGGATCCTCGGTGCTTTGGCTTCCTCCAGTATCAGGGACTTAGTTCCCGACACCACGTCATCGCACACCATGGGAGCTGTTATGGCAGGTATTCCCGTGGACTACCACGACTATCATATGGTTTTCGACAAAGTCACAGCGGAAGGTCTACCTCCACACAGACCCTACGACTGTCCTATTGATCTTCTCCCGGATGCTCCCATACCAAGGGGTAGGATCTACTCGTTATCGCAGTCTGAAGAACGGGCCTTAAAAGATTACATCCAGCAAGCCTTGCGTTTGGGTCATATCCGCCCTTCCTGTTCTCCAGCTGTCAGTCCTATATTTTTCATCCCAAAAAAGCAAGGCGATCTGCGCCCATGCGCAGACTATAGATGGTTAAATGCTATCCACGTAAAGAACAGGTACCCCATTCCGCTCATCTCCACGCTACTGGACAGGTTGACGAAGGCGTCCCTCTTTACCAAGCTAGACCTGAGAGGGGCATACAACCTAATCCGCATGCGGCGTGGAGACGAATGGAAAACGGCATTCTGCTCCCAACAGGGATTATTTGAATACACCGTGATGCCCTTCGGGCTCTGTAATGCCCCTGCAACGTTCCAGCGTTTCATCAACAACGTATTCTCTGACATCCTGGATACGTACGTGGTGGTCTATTTGGACGACATATTGATCTATTCGTCCTCCTTGAAAGAACATATCGCTCATGTCAGAGAAGTCCTCTCCCGCCTCAAGAAGAACGCCCTATTCGCCAAGCCCGAGAAATGCTTGTTTCATACGAGGGAGGTGGAATTCCTGGGTTTTCACATCACCCCTGGAGGGTTATCCATGAATCAGTCAAAGGTCCGTGCTGTCACAGAATGGCCAGTCCCTGTCAACCTCAAACAACTCCAGTCTTTTCTCGGCTTTGCTAACTTTTACCGGCGATTCATCGCCAGCTTCTCTTCCATTGTATCTCCACTGACCGCGCTGACCAGCCCTCTTGTCCCTTTCGCCTGGTCCTCTGTACATCAGGAGGACTTCGAGGCGCTTAAATCCAGGTTTGTTTCTGCCCCTGTGTTACAGCACCCTGACCCGGACCTCCCGTTTGTAATAGAGGCAGACGCTTCCTCGTTCGCTCTGGGTGCCATACTGTCCCAGCCATGTCCAGCCACGGGTAGTTTGCATCCGGTAGCATACCACTCACGGAAGTTCACCGTAGCCGAGTCACACTACACAGTGACTGAGAAAGAGCTGTTGGCCATCAAGGACGCCCTCCAATCATGGCGACACCACCTCATGGGGGCGAAACACCAGACGGTAGTATACACGGCCCACAAGAACCTACAGGACCCGGCCTTTCTTAAATGCGTGAATAGCCGACAATTGCGTTGGCACTTGTTCTTTGCTGCCTTTGATTTTGTGGTTAAGCACAGGCCAGGTTTTGTTCATGGTAAGGCGGTTGCCCTTTCCCGCTCTCCCTGGGGGGAACCACTGTCTTCGTTCCCAGACACATTGTTGGGGAAGGGCCATGTTATTTGTTTATGTACACCATCCCCGCCCCTGCTTACCGCCATTAGACAATGGGTCTCCCAACACCCACATGCACTCACTGAATGGGATATTGTACTTCGGGAGGGGTTGCCGTTTGTCCAGGGCAAGCTGTTCCTTCCCACGTGCGATGTGCGCAACCAGGCACTTGCCTGGTCTCACGATGCTGCCATAAACGGTCATCCAGGGCAGCAACGCACCCTGGATCTGCTACACCGGTGCTGCTGGTGGCCGTCCATGAGAAGGGATATAGAGAACTATGTAAACACCTGTTCGATATGTGCCCAATGCAAGTCACGTAGAGGACGTCCCCTGGGCTTACTCCAGCCGCTGCCCATTCCCCCCCGACCGTGGCATACTATCTCCATGGACCTTGTCACGGACCTACCACGCAGACAACGTTATGACACCATCTGGGTTATAGTGGACTCCTACACTAAGATGGCCCGCTTCATTCCCTGTACCGGCATACCCTCAGCCCCGACATTGGCCCGCTAATTCTTCAAGACAGTCTTTTGTCTCTTTGGTCTTCCGCGGGTCATCATATCGGATCGTGGGTCACAGTTTACTTCCTGTTTCTGGCGTGCCCTTACCAAGCTCCTGGGTATTGATGCTCGCTTCTCCTCTGCCTATCACCCAGAAAGCGATGGGCAGACCGAGAGAGTGACTCAGGCCATGGAACAGTACCTGCGGTGTTTGACCCTCCAATACCAACACTCCTGGTCCAATCTGCTCCACCTCGCTGAATTCGCATATAACAACTCACGACACTCAGCTACTGGTTTCTCCCCTTTCTATTCTATGTATGGACAACATCCACGCACCCTCCCGCTCCCTGATCTCTCCTCCGCCACCCCTGCTGCCAACGCCTGCGTTCGCGACCTGGCGGATATCCATGCTCAGACCCTTATCCATCTCCGTGAGCCCAGATGGTTATGAAGACAAAGGCTGACCGGAGGCGGTCAGTGGCCCCTGAGTATCGCGTGGGTGACCGGGTGTGGCTGTCGACCTGGCACTTATGTATCCCTGGGTGTCGCAAGCTGCTGCCTAGTTTCGTGGGTCCCTACAAGATCGCAAAGGTCCTGAACCCTGTGGCCTTCCGCCTTGCTGTTCCTCCTGCTTAGCGGATCCACCCGGTATTTCATACCTCTCTCCTCAAGCCCTGCCTTGCTCCTACCCATGTCAGTGCTCCACCCGCCCCTGTCTCGGTGTCCTCCCCGGATGTCTTCGAGGTCAGTGCTATCCTGGGTTCCCGCTTTCACAGGGGTCGCCTTCAGTATCTCATGGACTGGGTGGGTTATGGTGCCGAGGACCGCTCTTGGGTTTCTTCTTGTGATGTCCATGCCCCGCTTCTTGTTGCCCGTTTTCATAGGGACTGCCCTACCTGCCCACGGGGTCGTGGGCCTTTGAGGGAGGACTCTGTCACGTCTCCCGCACCGAGTGCATCCCCTACAGGTGCTCTTTCTCCGCCCTCGGCCTCCGTCCCTCCCACTACCCCACACACGTACCCTGGCTCACGTAATCCCTTGCATCCCTTCGCCCATCATGGTAGATTGCCGCATGGCAGACCTGGCGTCTATCGCCCCTCCCGTTCTTGGCAGCTGAACTGGATGATTTCGTCTCGCCATAACGCCATGCGCTGCCCACGGATACCCGCGCGTCACGGATCACGTGATTTTCCATCACACAGCAACGATTCCGTGTCACGTATCGTTTAAAGGCTTCCGGAAACAAGGAGCGTTGCTTCACAGCTGTTTTCCTCCTGGATCACGTGACGCTTAGTTCTTCGGTTTGACTTACGGATTGTTTCCTCGACCACGCTTTGTTCCACGGATTGCTTTGCCTCACCCTTCTACTGTTCGAACTTTGGACCTCCTGTTGCCTGACTACGCTTTGCTCCACGGACTGCTCTGCCTCACCCTGCTACTGTTCGAACTTTGGACCTCCTGTTGCCGGACTACGCTTTGCCCCACGGATTGCTCTGCCTCATCCTTCTACTGTTCTACTGTTCGAACTTTGGTCCTCTCGGTCCTCTTGTTGCCTGACCACGGTATCGTCCCTGGATACTCTACGGATCACGTCTCTTTGTCTTGGAACCTGACCTCCACGCTAGGTGTTTACCTGTCTATACTCATGACCTCATACAGCTCTTGTCCTGGGGTCCAGTCCTTCCTCACGTTTCTGGGCAACCTTTTCGTACACATAGGTAAGCAGTGTCAAGTTACCTGTGTTCTTGTGTTAGTCTTCCTGTTCTGTGCATAACCTCATAATCCATTGCCTTACAGCGTTCAAGGGGTTCTTCTGGCTGTTCCTGAATCAGGCCCGACGGACTACCACCTGTGGCCTCAAAGACCGCACAGGCAGTATTTCTGGTGTTGTCTGTGTGGTACTTGGGGACGGAGGTATTCATACTCTGCACGACCATCAAGTCCATAACAGAAGATCCTGAATTATAAGGACCGAGAAAAGAATCTTAGACTATTTTAGGTCGGGGCATGATACAAAGGGCATCGGCAAAAATCACAGCGTACCCTGACTATACCCACCAGGTGCAGAAAGCCAGAATGCAATTTGCCTCCGTTAAGAGAAGACTCGCAAATCTACTCTAAAATATATGCTGTTGTACCCGGCAAGGTTTAAAATCATACACAAGGGGCAAGCTATTTTTTTCAATACCCCAGAGGAAGCCCACAACTGGATGGACTGTGAGCACCTGCCGTCAAAAAGGGATGACGCGACAAGAAAGTAACATGATGGCCTTGAAGCTCGCCTGGATCAAGTCCTAATCAAGTGGCGTAGGGATCTACACAAGAGCATCGATACTAGCCAATGCTGGAACTTTAGGCTTGTGATGTTATGGAACATGGGAACTAACACTGTGCACGCCCCAAGGACACAGGGGAGGACGCATTGGGGAAGAGCCCTCCACCCACAATCACGGTTTGTTTTGGATACTAAAAGTTATGTATCCGCCTGCTGCACTTCCAGCACTGGAGGACAGGTTTGGTAGGTGTGGAAGTGAGAAGCGGGGAGGCCTGCTGAGCATGGGGAATATGGCTGGACAACTGTTGGGAGGTTAGGAGAAGTTGGGGGTAGGGAGGGCAGGCAGGCAGAGGGGGGAGTTGGGGATTTGGGAAAATGTTTGGGGTCAGCCGACGCAGTCACAAGTAATGTTAAAGATACAAGATGCAGACGTAGAGAGCTTAAAAAGAATTGGACCTTACCTGAAATGTCAGGGGTTTGAATAATTACATCAAAAGAAAGTGTATAATGACCTATTTATGTCACAAGGTGAATGTAGCCCCCCTACAGGAGACACATTTAACGCCAGAAAAAGGGAGTGTTAGCATACTAGGCTCGCCCTATTCGGTGTATGCTAGAGGGGTACTCATATGGATCGCCCCATCAGTGCCCGTCCACGTCCTTCAAACGGTAACAGACAAGGAAGGGAGAATGGCATTGGTTCATGGCTTCTTAGAGAAGCAGGAGTTGTGCTTCATCGACATCTACGCCCTGAATCACGCCGCAGGGGAGCTTTTCCGTTCCTTATACCCCAAAGTGGACCCTTATAGAGACTGTACCATGATCTGGGGAGGGTACTTCAATTGTACATGCGATCCTAGACTTGATAGATCAGACATTAAATACAAGCATCCGGCTCCACTAGCTAAGGTACTCAACACATTGGTCACAGCCTTTGGCCTGGTAGATGTATGGCGCAGTCTCCACCCGCAGACCAGGGGATACTTCCATTATGCAGCTCCCCAGAACTTACATAGTAGATTAGATTATATCTTTACTGGTTCTGGAGAAAATGGGAGAAATTATGCAAGCAGATTACAAAGCGAGAGTATTATCGGATCGCGTGCTGCTACTGATCACGTGGCAGGTGGTCTCCCTTAGGGCCCGTATTCCAACGTGGAGACTGTGGGGAAAGGCCCTGAGAGGTAGTGCATTCAGGGAGCAGCTTCAAGAGGGAATAGTAGACTACTTAACACACAACACGGGCAGCGTGTCATCAGCTGGAACATTATGGGAGGCATTTAAACTATTGATAAGGGGACTTGCAATATCCAAAGTAGGTGGGATACAGGCCGCTATAGCTGAAGAGTTGGCAAGGTCAGAAACTGCTTCAGCAGAAGTCGAACAGTATGAGGGGGTAGCAGAAGACTACACTTCGGAATCCAATAGGTTAAAGCATGAATGTATGAAGCATTGGGATAGGCTGAGTGAGCTAAATTACTCCAAATATGTACAGAAACAGCATGCTAAAGGAGACAAATCGGGCAGGATGCTTTCTTGGTTGTATAAGAGTCACACGCAACGCCACACGATAAGTTCAGTTGTGGGAGGCGATGGTATGTTGCGTGTAACACAAGCCGAGATAAATTATAGTTTTTTAGAATATTAAAAGTCCTTTTATGACAACACCTCAGAAGTGAAGATGTCAGATTTAGCAGAAGCCCTTAAACAGATAGAGCCCCCCACCTTAGACTCTAGAGCAATTGAACTATTGGACGCACCCATAACCCTTGATGAGTTGGTGACCACAATTGGAGAACTCCCTACAGACAAAACGCTGGGCACCGATGGATTGCCTAGTGAATTCTATAAGGAATATGTTATTTAGGTAGCACCTTCATTATTGGCTATGCTGAATGAGGCATTCCAGTTAGAAGTCCTCCCGTTATCATTAAGGGAATCCATTATTATACCCCTTCTTGAGCCAAATAAACGAGACACGGATCTTGGGTCGTATACACCGCTTTCATTACTTAAACAAGATGGGAAGATACTAACGGGTTTACAGGTGAATAGATTAAAAACCTCAATAGCAACACTATGGAGAATAGATCAAAAACCTCAATAGCTACAATAATACATCCAGACCAAACAGGATATGTGCCAGGGAGGAGCATCACAAGCAACCTTTGTAGGCTGCACCATATAATGGACTACACCAAAGACACCACAGACAAGTATGCAGTGGCTTCACTGGATGCAGTCAAGGTGTTCGATTCAGTCAGAGGGCCTTGGTTGTTAGCCAAATTAAGGAGGTTTGGGATAGGCCCTAACTACATTAAATGGGTTCAACTATTATATAGCCAGCCAGTGGCTTGGGTCAAAACAGGTAGCCAAATCTGAGAACAATGGGTCTTATGGAAAGGCACTAGATAAGGATGCCCTTGGTCACCTATGCTTTTTGTCCTGGCGCTCGAGCCACTGGCTGTCTACTTCCGTAAGGAATATAAAGAGGTAGGAATTAATGTACAGGGCACGTGGCACTTGGTATCCCTACATGCTGAGGACATGCTGCTGTATCTACAGCAACCGGAGACTAATCAAGAATATGTACTAAAAGCGTTGGAACGCTATGCAGAGCTCTCGGGCATCATGGTAAGCATACAGAAGTCGAGTTTGTTCCCGCTGGCAGGATATGGTCGTAAAATGGCAAGATTGTTACGTGTGCTCCTGATCAAGTGGGCGGTGGAAACGTTCAGGTACCTAGGAGTGAATATATACCATGACCCTGGGGAGAAACACACACACTACACATTGAAGGTAGTAAGTGGGCTGACAAAATCCATGGGTTTCTGGGCGAATCGTCTCGTTTCGCTAATGGGCAGAGCCTCACTCTTGAAGATGGTAGCCCTCCCCAGGATTCTCCATTGCTTTGCCAGTGTTCCGTGCCATATACCCAAGAATTTCTTCAGACAACTTGACACATTATGTAGGGGATTTTTGTGGTGCAATGAAATGTGTAGACTAGCCCTGACTAAACTGCAAGGTGCATATGACCAAAGAGGTATACGAGTACCAAACTTTGAGATGCACGATGTGGCAAGCCAGCTGCAGTTTGTAGCGGGATGGTTCACAGATGAGCCAACACAAGACATCCCACTGTTACAAACAGCATGCAGCCCATTCTCCCTGAAAGAGGTGGTTTGGACACAAGAGGCATGTTTGCGCAACCCGCCCCTCTTACTAACACTAGGGAAAAGTATGTGGCATAGAGCTTGCAAACTGATGGGTATTACCACACCATACTCCCCCCAGGTCCCATTAGTGGCATTGAAGGCTGATAGTCAACAGCAAAGGTTGATAGTGCAGACGTATTGGAAGCCTGTCGGAGTAGCCACAGTAGGAGACCTCCTGTATGAAGGGGGGAAACCCAGGGACTTTAACACGCTAGCTGCCATAACAGGTTTACACAGAGGTCAACACCTGACACATGCTTCCCTACTGAAGAGAATAAACCAAAGGTGGCCATTAGGCGGTGAAGAGTTTATAGAAATTGTGGGGATAGAAACATTTTATTATTTGTCGGAAGGGGAACATGCAGTGTCTAGAATATGCAAGCTATTTATGGCCCAGCAGGCCGATAGGACTATTAGGACCAGACAAAGCTGGGAGCCGGACCTCTGAGAATCATTTGGGGAAGGTGTATGGGAGAAGGTGCTCTAGTACCACAAACAGGTGTCCCGGAATGCGAAATTACAGCTGGTGCAGTTGTATGTGACTCACCGAGCATACCTGACCTCCAAGAGAATGTCGGGGTTCAACATGACCAAAGAACAATGTTGCCCAAAAAGTAAACTGGTTAATGCAGACATGGTCCTTAGGTTCTGGGCCTGCCCTAAGGTGGCATATTATTAGAGGGAGGTGGCACAATTGTTGTTAAAAGAAGATGTAGTATTAAGCGTGTACTCCCCCATATCTTGCTTGCTGGGCGTTCTCCCAATGTCTAATACATTGAAGCATATGAGCAGACTTAGAGACCTAGGGTATGCATTGACCAAATGAAGGATAGCGATGGGGTGGAAAGCACAAGTTGGCCCAGACCCCAGACAGTGGTGGAGAGACCTGCAAAAATGGACGTTGGCAGACCTCTGTATGGCAGGAAGCAGTGCACTCAGGCCAGGGGGCGGGAAACACTGACATTGACTCCTGGAGAACTATGCTTCATACATTGTTTGGGGATACGCAAGCACACTCGAAGAAGGGCTCACTGGTTTGCAAACCCTCTGCCAGAGGCAAGAAAGGCCTTTAAACTATGTGTGGCTTACTATAGACTACACCTGCTTAGTTGTAGTAAAAATGTGGTCGGGTGGGGGAAGGGGGTGGGATGGTGGGTGGGGAAGCCTTTGCACGATTTATAGGTGTATAATGCTGTGATGTCAAATGTCATAGCTTAAGTTGTAACAGTTAATAAAAATAAAAGTAAATTAAAAAAATAAAGAAATGTTCAAAACTGTAGGACTCCAAGGTTAGGGTTATAGTTCTTTCCCCTAGATTCCTTCTTGTTGTGTTTCTCTCCTTCTATGGCCTCTCAGGACTGTTCATTCTTATACAATGGTCAGTAAGCCGTACACACGAATATGCTCCTTGTAACTCTACTGTTTATCCCACCAACTTGGCACGCTCCTTTTACCAAGCACAGGATTTGTTTCACTATATATTCTGTACTTATTTTGGGTGCGGGTCCCAGACTCACAGTATCTAGAATGGTTTGGTTTACTCCCAGCCAAGCAATTGTCCTCTCATGGACCGTCCATCTTTTGGGTGCGAGTCCCAGACTCGCAATATTTATAACTGCTTGGTTCACTCTCCTGCCAGGCGGTTGTCCTTTCATGATCTTTATATTTGGGTGCAGGTCCCATACTCGCAATATTCAGACCGGCTTGGTATACTCTCCTGCCAATTCTTCCTTTTCTCATAGACTGTCCCCCTTTGGGTGTGAGTCCCAGACTCATAATATTCAGATTGGCTTTGTTTCTGTTTCTCATATGGGTGCGGGTCCCAGACTCACACTTCATTCCCAGGGTCCCAGACCCTCTTGTTCCGTCTTCCGCCTTCACCTGTTTGCTCCCCGGATCTCCAGCACCTCTCGGGTAACCCGTGTACCTGTTTGCTTCTTCCTGGCAGGTAGCTGTGTTTCCTGAGCAGCTGCTGCATCTCTTGAGGCTCCAGTAGCATTTGGGGCTCTGTCGCAGTCTGCAGCGGCTCTACAGACACATACTTCTCCCCGCCAGTGCATCCTCTCTCATGGACTCTTTGTCAGCGCACTGGATGCCCGGATGTTCTCCTCGGCAGCAGCCCGAGCAGTCCTTGCTTTCTGGACTGCATTCGGGTTCTCCTCCTCCACTTGTGGCATCCCTCCTGTGGGCTCTCGTCAGGTCTCCCTCCGCAACTCAGCTGTGATGTATTTAAACTCCCGCGTTGGAAAATGGAATTGCTATGGGCCAACTACATTCATTGAGAAGCTAGAGCACTCACTCCGCTTCTCTAAAGTGATCCTTGGACTCCTGGTCACCTTCTTCTCAAGTATATTAGGTTTCCCAATACTTGAAGTAGAGCCATATGCAGTATACTTTGCATTCTCTGATGTTTTAATCATGCCAAGTATATTAGGTTTCCCGATACTTGAAACAGCCATATGCAGTATGCTTTATATTTTCTGATGTTTTAATATTGTCAGGTATATTAGGTTGGCTAGCTTGACAATAGCAGGGATTGGCCCTATCAAAAGAAGGGGAATGAGGATTTAACATTGGGAAAGGGTTTAGGTGTACTGACGCGGGCGAATATGACATTCTCTAAGCATGGTCGTCCCCAATCCCAGTTCTTCCCCCATGTGATCCTCCCTCGATGCACCACCCTCAGGGGGACTATTGTAATGTGGACGCACCACCCTGGTCCCATGGGAAAGGTCTCTCCATAGGGGAGAAGTGACGACATCCTCAGATTCGTCACACTAGTTAAGTGTGTTAAAAGGCCAGGTCTTCAAGGTTTTTCTTAAAGTCAGGTGATCTTGGATTGTGCTGACTCCATGTGGCAGGGAGTTCCAATGTTTTGCTATGAAGATAGAGAAAGCAGATCCTTTGTATTTCTTTTTTATGTGTCTCATGTGGTTTCTAGGAGTACACCATTGCTGGTTCTCAGTGTTCTACGTTGTTTGTACAAGATAACATTTTCTGGATCAATTCAGGTCCATGGTCCTGCCAGGCTCTATGGGTGATACAGAGTGCTTTGAAATTGAATCTTTTCTTGACTAGTTGCAAGTGGAATAAACTTAGAGCTGATGTTATGGGATCCTTCCTACAGAATAGTCTTGCCACTGTGTTACGGATACGTTCAAGTTTATTCTGCATAATTGAGTATTGATTATAACTATGATCTCATGGTGAGTGTGCTGTGAGGGAAGGTGAGGAAGGGCATTATCGACTGGGTCAAGTATAGGTGGTAGAAGATTTCTTTACCAATGCATTGATTTTCTGTTCTAAGGTGAGGCCCATTGTCCATATGAATCCCAAGGTTCTTGAGCTCATTTGAGGTTTCCAGGCAGGTCCCAATTTGTGTAGGCCATGGTATTGCTGCTTGTGGTGCGATGTGGTGAGGTGCGATCATTATTCCTGCATAGTCGAGCATTAATATAAGATTATTGTAAATCATACATGTGTTCACTTGAGCAATGCAGCTTGCGAGGGTGGTATCTGTCTCCTCATCTGTGGTAATTCTGAAAGCAATTTGTTTGCCATCTGGGTTGTTGCAGCAGGTGAGCCTGTGCCTATCCTTGTCTCATGAGTGGTGTCATGTATCCATTAAAGAGCAGAGGTGATAGGCTTGATCCTTGTGTTAATCCACAGGATATGTTTCGGAATTTAATCCGAATCGAGTAGCCAGGTGATTTCGGTTCTGTTCATGAGGATGGATCTCATCCACTGCACTTCAAAGACCTCAAAGGCAACTCTTCCTCCAGTCCCTTAACCTCTCAATGGTCCTACATGCTTCAATTCATATTAATCAATAAGATGTGTTTCTGTAATTTGCAGGTATTTCCATTAACCTTGTGGCACCCAAGACAGCTTAATTTTGCTACTATGCACAAGCTGCTGGGCGGTAGTAGCCTACCTTTGCTTTTACCTTGGGTGGTGGAACTTCCTTTGGGGTTAGGGGGGGTCTGTGCTGCCTGTCCCCCACCGCAGCTACTTCTCTGTATACCAAGTTTGTTTCTTGGCCCTTCTATTGACTTCTCTTCGCCAGTGAAATTATGTACTTCTTAAAAATCACTCTGGAGTCATCTGGTACGTTTCCATGTAGTTACTTTTTATTCAGTGCCAGTTACATCAATTAAAGTAAGCCCTTCATTAGTTGGGCCCACTGGGGCCTACTATCCAGGCAGGCGAGTCCTAACTGACCACCATAGGACCCAGGGTGGAGAAACACTTTATTCTGACACACACAGACACACACACCCCAGAATTTCACACTCCTCGATATATTGAACTTCTCAATGGACATCTTTGGAGATAAAATCATATTTCTCAACAATGATCTCATGCTTCTGGTGGTTCATTATCTTAGCCAACAAAAGGAAGCCTGGTCCTGGACAAGTGGTTTCACTATCAGCTACAATAGTGCAATTCAGCTACTTGTCCCCTAAAGCATCAGAGACCTGGGAAGTCACCCTTCCTCATTGGTGGACCCACAGATCAATGTACAGGTACCAAGGGCACAGACTGAACAAGAGTGGGCTCTTCAGATGCACCAAAGACGGACCGAAAACTTGTGCAGATGCT
Organism: Ambystoma mexicanum; assembly: GCF_040938575.1. Taxonomy (NCBI): domain Eukaryota; kingdom Metazoa; phylum Chordata; class Amphibia; order Caudata; family Ambystomatidae; genus Ambystoma; species Ambystoma mexicanum. Next base: position 574,243,088 of record NC_090926.1, on the reverse strand, counting down.
TTTATGCATAGGGAATGTGGGGGTCTTCTATTAGTGCTTGCCCTTCCTTCCCTCTGAGATAACTGCTTCAAGAAGCTGAGTGTTATCCACCCAGACTCCTTTGGCTTGAGCAGGGATCAGCTAGCACATAACCCACTGACCCCCAACTCCCCAAAAGGAAGTCCCACTACCCAGGGAAACAGCACAGGGGCCAGGTAGGCTACTACCACTCAGCAGCACGTGCAGAGTAGCGAAATTAAGCTTGGGTTTCAAATTATCAATGGAAAATACCTGCAACTTATACAAGCTCTCCTCAATTCATTAATTGAGCCAAGTAGGACCTTCGCGAGGTTAAGGGATTGGATAAAGGTCTTTCATATGCATTGGTCTGAAGTATGCTCGGCAGTCAGTGGAAGAGCAACCATGTAGTACAGAGACACTGAAGCTACTTGTCACTGCATCCCACAGCATGCTCCAGAAGGAACTGTCACGGATGCCAAGAAGCTCATCTCAGTTGATGAAGTCCCTTCCTGTAAGGAAAAACCAGGGACTTGGCTTAGAGAGTAATGGGACTAGATCACTTTATCCCATAAGATAGTCATTAGATTGATATGTCTTTGTAACTCTCTGTTCCCGCTCTAGAGAGGCCAAGACAAAGGAGAGGGCGTTGTGTCTCTAATAAGGTGAGGACAGGCGTGGTCCTGTAGGTGATAATGGCTCTGCCTGGCAGGGTAGAGCTAAGAAAGGGAGACTACCTGCATCCAAAGTACACGGACAGTAGATCAGCACTCCAAAGGTTGTCCTGCCTCTGCTGTGACCTGGTTTGTCACTGGCCTCCATCTAAGGGCTTCAAGTGGGAATCTCTAGACAGGGGCTGACTGGAGCTCTGACAAAAGGCCTAGTATGGTTACCATTGCCTAGGCTGAACTCACGAGTAGCCGCCTGAGGTAACACAGCCATTCAGCCTTCTGGGCCATGGGGAAAAGACCTCTTCTCATGCACAAAACATCCACACCATCCAGGACGGTATTGTGAACCACAAAGAGGTTCTGCGAGTTGCACAGACGAAAAAGGGATTGTTCTGCACTTACAACCATATCACACATACATTCTATATCAACAGAACACAAATGGGCCACTGCAAACTGCCACCTTACCTTTCTAGGGTCAAAAAGTCTGGCTAAAACAAATATCAATTATGCTCACGGCCTACAGTTGGACAGACCCACGCATGCTATCTTTCTGCCACGGCTCATGCCCACACCCACCAAAGTACAGTGTAATCATCTGCGAGCGCACATGGACCACACATGATCACTCCACGAAACAACCAACAGTGCCAGAGAGATTATTAGAGTAAGACGACAAAAAGCATGGCAGATGTCCTTTACATAATGGACACTCCTTAAGACAGCCAATTGAATAAATAATTCTGCAATTTTCTGGGAAGAAGCAGTGTATTCATTCTAGCAAATTGCAGTCAGGGTCCCAGTTGGTGAAAATGTTGCAGAGAAGAACATCACACCTGAGAGAGCCCCTAATTTTGCAGTGGTGGGACGTTTTATGCAGTGAAGGCAGGAGGGAGCTCTGCAGGATGCCTACGGGTAGGGAAAAGGCCTAACCGCCTCCATTAGCCTTGCAGAAATGAGGATCCATCAAAGATGACGAAGATAAGGAGTGAAGAAGGGAGAAGGAGTGTGATGACAAAATATTTTCCAGAGTAAGGGAGTCTTTGACCGTAGTGGCCTCAGTTACAATACCGGATGAGTTTAATTCTATTAGTCGGTCCACCAAGATCTAAGGGTGGGGTTCCTTGAGAAAGGCAGTGGTGTAGTCCAGAGGTGTAGACAGGGTAGGGCCTGAGCAGGCAAGGCCCAGCAAAAATCTGTAAATGCTCACTCAGCAGCACTGTGTGGGCCTTTACAGATGTCAATGTCACTGTGGTAGGCCCAACTACCTTAGTGTCATGATGCCTACCCCCGAGCATCAGGACCAAGCCCATCAGCTCTGGGAGCAGGCATCCAGACTCTTATTAAAACCCCAACAGCCCCGGGTGGGGGCTGTTTGGGTTCAGTCCTGACGCCTTAGGCGCCAGGCTCATCATAGAAATCAGTCCTGGTGCCATAGGCGCCAGGCTCATAGACTTTACTTACCTCATGCAGACCATGCTGCAAATGAGTCCAAGCCAACGTGTGGCCTGGATGGGACTATTTTGTTACAGGGACTATTTTTTACACAGGTGTGGTTCTAGGGACTTCTTACCTGGTTCTACTTTGGAGGCTATTTAAACCATGCCCCAACAGCAGCACACGCTTTGCGTTATTCTGCATTCTGCAGCGTAACGCTCACCGTGCCTGCAAACCAGCATCCAGTCTCCTGCCACGCCCGCCTCGAATCCGGAGTTCCTAGACAAAGGAAAAAGAAGGAGAAAAGGTTAGATCACTGATTTTATTTGATTCCTTACCTGATTCCGAACCCAGCACATCTCCGAGCCTGGAAAGGACATTATCCCAGCATGCGCCGCATCGCCAGTAGCAACGCCGAGTTATATTCACCAGTCCACAGCATCTTTTGACTCGGCGCTGCCTCCATCATTTTATTAGTTGAAACCCAGCACCTGGGGGGAAAAAACAAAAGAAAAGACAAGGTGAGCCGAGAGAACCAACAAAGACAATCTCTTTTGCCACCATAGGCTTACCTGATTTATCACCGGAGGCATTACCCTTTAATTCGCTGCATCTTCTTATGCCACACCTATAAAGGGAGAGAAAACAACGAGTTCAATTCATGCAACTTTTACCGGACAGTGTTTGATAATAGAGACTTTTACCTGAACTCCATTGGCTGCCTACAGGCAATATTCTCTTGGAGCCAGCTGCAATCTAACGAGGGAATGGAACAAGAGTGAACATCGGACATATTGAACTCTTTGAACTTTATAAACATTGGAGTCAATATTCTTCCGGAACTCCTCCAGTACCTTCAAACCAGTGAAGTAACTGGTATCTACGCGCCCCTGCATGTCATGCAGGATGGAGAGCTCATCATTTAAAAACATAAGGTGAGGTTACTAAAAGGGATATCGGAGGTGATCAGTGGGAGAACGAGAATAGTTGGGGAGGGGGCCATCACTAAAGTCCATGGGTGGCTAAATTCCTTTCTCCACTTGCAGGAGAATACTTGTTTGGGTCCAGCAGACAAGATTAGGCGGGCCAGTCCAGACTGTCATCTCTGCACTACGCATCACGTTGGTGGAGACCGCAGCTGTCCGGGTCCGATCGACGCCCCTGTGGGAACCAGGTGAGCGTAACACTTAAATTCAGGCTGCACTTCTTCGACAATCCTGGTTACGCCTCTGATGTGGTCTTGTTGGGGCTGCAATGTGGTCATAATACAGATGTTTAATGAAAGACGCCCGGAGGTCTCCGGTGTATTTGTTACACCTTTCCAACGTTGGTCCATGCTTAACAGGAGACGGGGGCGCAGAGCTGTACTCCTTTCTACAATACGGAGGGCTGCAGAACCCGGCAGTACATGCCTTGCAAGTCTAGTTTATCCACGCTATCAGCGAACGTCGGTGGCGAGTCACGTGACCCTATTAAAGGATCTTTAACACTCTGCTCGAAGCGTCGCTACTGTTTACAGAGACGCTCTGTAAGTTCGAACCTAGGGTCATTCCTACTCTGATTTAACCTGCTGTCTTTCTTTACTACATTCACCCTCTTGTCTCTCTCTCTCTTATCCCAGGGTTTCTTTATCGGGCAATCCCTTTAATTTCCATCCGAGTCAACAGGCACATCCAAGTTCATCGGTGTCATCCGATCCCCTTAACTCATACAAACGGACGGATGACTGCAGGACTTATATCCCCTCTCATACAGTGAGTCTCCCGTCCTATGATCCTCATTTCTCTTTTCTATTCCCTGTTTCACCGGTACCATTTTACAGGAACCTGCAAAACTGTCGGAGTTCAGGTACATAGGCAGAATTCTACCTTGTGCTCCTCATCCTCCAGTATAAGGCCAGACAGTGTTGGAATCTCGTAAGGAATTCCCTTTCCTTTGCATTCTTTGCTTTCACACTATCATTCTCATACGCAACTTACCTGTCCTTTCTTATTCCAGTAGAAACGGAGCCTCTGCCAGCAAGGATTCCTTACATGAAGAAACACCAGGCACCCGAGAAGCTTCATCAACTTCCAGGGTTTTTTCCCCAGAGGGTTTCCCTGGGGATCGTGCCTCTTCCCCCTGGCATTTCAGTCTCGGTGGGAGGTGCAGGATCCTCCAGGAGGCTCTTGTCATCTGCAGTTGCTGCTTCCGTGTCGACCATCTGACCAGGTTAGTGTAATTGCCTGTAAGGGGTTTGTCCATCGACAATATCAGTTTTCATTAACAGTTAACACTTAACAGTATTCCAGATGGCTTCATAGAATCGCTTTAACAATAGTGACTTTGTGTGGGAATAAGAGCAATGGGAGGATTCCATGTAACGTTTTCAAATGGAAGAAGCAATTCTCAACAGCAGATTAGTTATGAAGTGTTAAGGCGCTATTGTGGAGGAAGCAGACAAGCTTTGGGATCAGATTTGTATGAGATGCATTTGCACCCATAAAGGAGGTACAGAACGTATTGTCCACAGAGGAGAGTCATCATTGAAAGTGAAGACCTCTGATTTGAATGGATTTCAAGGAATAAGGTAAGTCCAGAGTCTGTGGCCAGGCCTTGCGAGAGGCCAGCTTTAATAGAACATATTCATGCTCAGGTGGGTTCGTAGTTGCTCAGGTGCAGCTCTTTGCAAGAGTTGGATGTAAAGGCCAGGAAGAAAATGGGTCTGTGGTTGCAAAGATCAAATGGGCAGTCTCACAATTATTTCTGAATGTTGCTAGATTTGACAGAAGTGTTGATGATGTTGAAAAGAACTGGACCATTGGGGCTCGGGGGCGGTGGGGTTATTTGCTCTCGGAAACTTGCATGTCAAGGTTTACGAGGTGATTAGAGCAGTTACATTTATGTAAGACCTTCTCTAATCATTTTTGGGAGTGCAGTTTTTTTTTAAATTTGTTAATTTATAAACAGCGCACAGGAGAACATGCATAGTGATATCACTCATTACCTCACAAAGCTTGCAAAGCCCAAAGTCCCATACCCCACCCCACACGTTCCCCCGAGGACAATGTTCCAGGGTCTCATTCGGTTTGACCAGTCGGCGAGGAGTCGCCCATGGAGAGGAGAGCTCTCGCGATCAGGTGTGGTTTGTAGGTCAAGGCCGGGTAGTTCTGGTCATAGTCTATGACTGGCGCCCAGGTGTCGGTGAAGCGCTGGAGTCGGCCTGCCCTGACTGCTGTGACCTTTTCGGCTATCAGTATATCCCACTGTTTGATCCACCATAGGGACATCAGTGGGCCCTCCACCGACTTCCAGGTGCGGGCCACTGTGATTTTGGCAGCCAATAGGAATTGGGATATCAGCGTGGCCCCCCTCCCTGTTCTCAGGTAAGCGCCTGGGAGCGGAATCCCAAGGATGACCTGCTCAGGCATTAGTGGAATAGCCACTTGCGTGATGTCCCTTATGGTGGTGAGGCATTGGGTCCAGAACTCCTTCACCTTAGGGCAGGTCCACCACACGTGAAAATAGGATCCTGGGTGGCCGCAGAGGCGCCAGCAGTGAGGGTCCAGGGCCTGCTGGAAATGAGGGAGGCACAGAGGAGGATAGTACCAGCGCAGGAGCAGTTTGTGGGCACATTCTCGATTCGTGATGCAGCGGAATGTCCAGATGTCCTAGTCCAGATGTCCACCCAGGAGTGGTCCTCTATGGCGTGGCCCAGGTCTGCCTCCCATTGGGCCATATAGGAAGGCCTGGCGTGAAAGGGGTCTACCTGCAGGATTTTATAGAGAGACAAGGTCTTTCCCTGGCAGGCAGGTCATGCACTGTAAGCTCTAGCGGAGTAAGGGGTCGCCCTGCTGCTACTCGGGTCTGGGAATTGGAGCACTAATGTCGTAGCTGCGCATAGGTAAATCTGTCTGTTTCCGCCAGCCTGAAAGTCGCTTTACATTGTTCGAAGGTGAGGGGGGTATCTCCTGTGAAGATCTGCCCCAGCGTCCCGAGGCTTCCCGCGATCCAGTTCTTAAAGTTTGCTGAGTGAGTCCCCGGGGAGAAGGCTGGGTTGAGAAAGACTGGGGAGAGTGCATTCAAGTCTCTAGGGACCCCCTAAAGTCTGCGGGCCCACTCCCACGCTTTTATCGTTTGCTTCGTGGCCGTCAACACATCTTGCCAGTTGCGGCGTAAGGCGGTGGGGAGAAACGGGAGGAAGCGAAGAGGGAGGGGGAGGCGAGATTGTTTGATCTGCACCTATTTTGGGCGGCCTGTTGCTAGGCCCCATGCTTGGAGGTGAGCCAGCTGTGCTGCTATGTGATATTTACAGAGGTCCGGCACCCCCAACCCTCCCAGTCTCGTGCTAGCCACCATTGTTTTCCGGGGAATCAGTGCTTTCTTGCCCCTCCAGATGAAGTCGATCATTTTCCTTTGGAGCCTCTGTAAGGGGGGGGAGCGGGATTAGGGTAGGGAGGGAGGCGCAGGCGTAGAGGAAGCGGGGGAGAAGGTTCATCTTGCATGCCGTTATGCGGCCTAGCAGGGAAACTTCCTGTGTCCTCCAGCAGGTTAGGTCCTTTTCCAATTCCTCGAAGAGTGGGGGAAAGTTAGCCTGCTTGGGTGCGCGGGGATCTGGACCCCCAGATATGGGATTGCGCGGGTGCTCCATTGGAACAGGGTTTGCTTCTCCAGGCCCTCCTTCTCGCCTGGGGGCAGGCCGACTCCGAGGGCTATTGATTTTTGGAAGTTGATGGAGAATCCCGCTACTTCCCGAAGCCTTGAATTTCCGCCATGGCCGCCTTCAAGGAGGCTTTGATGTTTGTGATAGTTAGCAGTACATCGTCCGCATAGAGAGCAATCTTGTGCTGCATCGCGGCGATCCTCGGGCCGCTGATCTGAGGGTTTTTGCGGACTCGCTGGGCTAACGGCTCCATGGCGAAGGCGAAGAGCAGGGGGGATAGTGGCCATCCCTGTCTTGTTCCGCAAGTCAGAGGGATGGGATCCGATAGGCGGCCGTTAATCCTCAACTGGGTTTTCGGAGCATGGTAGTTCGCCAGGACCATCTTCCTGAAAGTTGGGCCAAAGCTAAAGGCTTTGAGAGTGAGGCGCAAGTAGGGCCAGTCGACCTTGTCGAAGGCTTTCGTTGCGTCCAATGCCAGTAAGGCAAGCTGTTGCGAGCCCTGGGTGGTGATCTCTATGAGGTCCAAGGCCCTGCGGATGTTGTCTTTCGTTGATCTGTGGTTAATGAACCCTGTCTGACCGTCTGATCCGGGTCTATGATGCTCGGAAGGACCGGTGCAAGGCGGTTGGCCAGGATCTTGGAGTAAATATTGGCGTCCAGGTTCAACACAGAGATGGGTCTGTATGAGCTATTCTCTTGGGGATCCTTTCCGGGCTTAAGAATAAGAACCATGATGGATTCCTGCTTTGTCAGGGTGACCGTTCCAGAGGCTGCGAATGAGTTGAAGAGGCGGGTCAGGGGGGCCGCCAATTGGGGTCGGAAGAGTTTATAGAATCGGGCCTTTCGTGGACCCATATCCCCGCAAGAGAGAATGAGGAGAATTCATACGGGCTTGTGCATGTATTGTGCCTCGGATAAGCATTTGGCTAGGGAATGCCCTCTAGCACCCCCTCGGCGTTCGGGAAACGCCAGCTCCCAATCCTAGATGGAGCAGAGCTTCGGGAGAGAGATGTTTGCTCCACATCAATTCCATCCTTGAACTCTCCTGGACAAAACAATTTGGTGATATTACAGGCCTTTCTATCACCCTCCAAGAATAAGACCTATTCCATTTTGGCCCTGGTAGACTGCGGAGCTATGGGGATATTCATTGATCAAGAATGGGTTACTAAACATCGAATTCCATACGAGCCACGAAGCACCGGTGGAAGCTATTGACGGAAGACCCCTCGCATCAGGGCCCATAAGCCTGAAGAACAAAGAGATCCAGCTTTCAATAAATCACCATCAGTAGCTGATTAGGTTTGACATCATTAAGTCAGCTCATAACCCCATGGTTTTGGGTATGCCCTGGCTACAGAAACACAATCCATATATCAACTGGACAGCGGGTTCTCTATTCCTAGGCTCAGAGTTTTGCATGTCTCACTGCATATCCCTGGAATCTCTGTTAACACACCCAAAGGAACCAACAAGGGAACAACAGACATCACTCATGGTGTCTAATGTCATAAACGGTCCTGAGGCCTATCAAGTATATGCTGATGTGTTTTCAACTGCCATAGTCCAGGCCTTACCCCCACACAGACCTGAAGACTGCGCAATAGATACAGAACCCTCCGCAGTGATTCCCTTCGGCAGGATGTTCATCCTTTCCGAACCCGAGAAAAAGGCCCTAAGAGAATACTTGGATACCAACCTTGAAAGTGGCACCATAAGACCTTCAAAATCTCGTGCTGGTGCTTCCCTATTCTTTGTTCCCAAGAAGGATACCAAGGAACTCAGACCCTGCCTCGATTATCGCGGCCTAAATCAATGCACCCTCAAGGACCGGTACCCGTTACTCTTGATTTCAGACATCCTGGAAGCCGTGAGAGGCACGGTAATATTCACCAGGTTGGATCTCAGGGGCGCCTATCATTTGATTTGTGTCCGGGAAGGGGACGAATGGAAAACGCCTTCAGAACACCCTTTGGCCATTATGAATATCTAGTCATGCCCTTTGGACTAGCTAATGCCCCGGCATTTTCCAACGCTTTATGGATAGGGTGTTTTCTGACATGTTCTTTCTCTTCGTCATTGTACATCTGGATGACAAATTGATCTTCTCTAAGGACCCTATACAACATGAAGAGCACGTGAAGGCAGTCTTGCAGAGCCTTAGAGAACACAAACTCCTAGCCAAACCCGAAAAATGTTTGTTCCATGTAACCTCCGTTCATTACCTAGGATTTATCCTTAGCCCAGAAGGAATCGGTATGGATCCTTCAAAGGTAAAGGCCATACTGACCTGGCCTGCTCCTGCTTCCGTGAAACAAGTTCAATCATTCCTGGGCCTTGCCAATTTCTACCGCAAGTTCATATCCAACTTCTCCGAGATAGTGCAACCGATAGTTGCTCTCCTGAAGAAAGACACTCCCTTCCTCTGGTCTACACCACAAGAAACGGTGTTCCAACGTCTGAAGACAGAGTTTACACAAGCTCCTATCTTGGCCCAACCCGATACTAGTCGACCCTTCATAGTAGAAACGGACACCTCTAATTACGCCATAGGTGCGGTCCTGAAGCAAGAATTAGGAGATAAACTGGAACACCCAATTGCTTATTTTTCACGAACCCTGACTCCTAGTGAAACAAACTATTCAGTCCTGGAAAAGGAATTGTTAGCCATCCGTCAAGCCTTCACTGAGTGGCGACATTTACTTCTGGGAGCTAAACATCCAGTTCAGGTCTGTACGGACCACTGGAACCTCCAGATTCTACAGTCTTTGGAGTGTAGGAATAGTCGTCAGGCGCGATGGGCCTACTTCTTTGCCCAGTACCAGTTCCACATCACTCATGTTCCAGGATCACAAAACCTAATTGCTGACGCCTTATCTCGACGACCAGACTACGAGCCCATTGAAGACAAGGCATATCCTCAGATGTTTTCCCCAAAGATCTTTGGAGCCCAAGCAATCAACCTCCTTGAAGAAATCCAAGCTCAGACCCAATCCTCTGATCTGTGGAAGGATATATCTAAGAAAAATCAATGGAATCTAAGGGTCCAGGAAGGGTATCTGTTCAAGGACAATGTATTGGTCATCCCTACAAAAAGGCTACAACAAAGAATAATAAATCTCTGTCATGAGGCGGAGTGGTGTGAGAGTGGGCAGTCTGTGGCAGTCCCTCTCAGTTTCAGTCTTTCTACAGTGGCTACAGTGTCCTCTTTTGGCGCCATTTCCCTTCAAAACCAGAAGGCAGCAGCGAAGCGGAGCGGAGTGGTGTGAGAGTGGGCAGTCTGTGGCAGTCTAATGTCGACTAGGGCGGATGGGGGAGAAGCCCTGGACCTGAGACATAACACCTTTGAAGACGAAGACGAACCACGAAGGCTGCGGAGTGCCAACAGCTCCTCTGCCCTCTTGTTGGCTTCCTCATCTTCTAACGGTACACAATCTACTCTACAATCTAACATCTTATCCTGTGCAGGCTCTCTGAAGAGGCCAGGAGGCAAACTACAAAATATTCCATCAAGACAGCTGCCTAAATTAACTGTTCAACAGCACGCCTCAAAAAACAACCACTCTACTGAGAAGCATATACAACAACTTTTACCTGAGGAGTGGATTGAGCATACCTCTGGTTTCTCCATGATTGGGGATGCCGCCAGCAAGTTGATACGATTGGAACAGCACGATACTTCGACCCAGAGCCGGTGATGGGCTCCAGCCTCAGAGGATCCGTGGCGCTCCGGCCCCTGGCTGCGACGGTGGACAGCATGGGGGGTCCTCCCCTCGTAGGAGGAGAGGCCTCCCATGTCGGAAGCCGGGAGGAGCTGGGGTCGGGCGGCGTCTGTGAGGAGCCCACAAACAGGGCTAACTGCGGCTCCACGGGACAACGGAGCTGCGGGGAAGCCTCATCTAATCAGCTGTTGGAGGTTGAGGCCGCACGCGGAGGAAAATGCAGCAGAGCTGGGCTGACTGGGGCCCGGCACCCCGGCCCGGTGGATGACGCGGAGGAACCGTCCCTCGGAGGAGGGGGGGCCACCCGGGTCGAGGGCCGGGGGGAGCCGTGGCCGGGCTGCGCCGGTCCCGCTGCACCCGTGGGGGCTTCGAATGTGCTCCAGAGCCCCGACGATGAAACCGGAGCCTCTGGGGTAGAGAAGCCTTTGTACTTGGCTTCCCTTGGCTCAGCTGCCCCACAGCACCACCAGGTGGACACGGATATTATCACAGAGTCTCCTTTGCAAAGCTCAACAAAGGCTCAAGTCCACAACAAATTTTCTTTCTCACCAGCAGAATGTGCAGAAAATACTATCTATGCAAAAATCGGCCCGAAGTCTCTAGTGGGGGGGGGTGCAAGATTGTTGAACATTCGGACGAGACGACTTCGACCTCGCCCGCACCAACATCTTCTCCTTTGGCCCCCTTAATTCTTGAGCCTATTGAACTTGAGGCTGCCAAATCTACAGATTTGAGAGGGGGTAACAAACAGGGGGCTCCAACTCGACAACCACATGGAATTCCATTTAGACTGCTATCAAAGAAAAACTTTGATCTCCCTACGACTACCAAGCGAACAGCAGCAAAAAAGCCTCTGAGATCCTCTACCTCAGCAACGCCATCGGCGAGTCAGTGTCTGGAAAACTCACTAAAAACGCTTTCACAGACAAGCCAAAAAGAAACTGCATCATTCAGGGCTTGGGGAAATTTCGGACGCAGATTTGTTAGAAGCTCTCCTAGAACCTTTACTCATTGCATCATCTGGCTCCCAGAAGAATCCCCCTAGCAGTGAGACCATTGTTACACCAGTTCACCAAAGGGTGTATTCAAAAGACACTTCTAATCCTGGACCACCGGGCTTACCAATCATCTTGGAATTACAAGAAATTCGGCCAGAGAAAACGGCAACTTCACCATCTTTGCCAGTGCACAATGAGCCTCGTAGCGAAGTCCAGGAGTCTCATAGTGAAGCCCCAACTGATTTGGAGACTGAGCCATTAACTGAACCATTACTGGTAAGCAAGAACTCTTTACCCCAGTCAGACTGTATAGGATCGACAATTGCTCTACCAGTGTCACCGGAAATAAATAGCTTGGAGCAATACGACAACGCAAGTCGAAAAGTAACTCTGGGTCCAAGCCCACCCCCTCGGTGGCTCCTTTGGACAGTGAAATACACAAGGAAAACGGAAGCAAAGAGGCCTTGCTAGATCCCCGGGAGGGCCCCATTTCGAGGTTGCCGACCTCCCAACAGAAATCAAAGGAAGTGCTGCGGTTATGGTCGCCTTCAACACCTGTGAGTTCTGCATCTAATAGAAGATCAAGTGAGTCTTCTTACACTATCCCAAAGGAGACTGTGTCAAAAAAAGCAGACTTCATGTACATCATGTCTGCTGTAACAATTGCATTAGCACCTTTTTGCAAGCTTTATGAGGCAATAAATGACTCCCTGAAAGACCGTGCATCTATCTTCGCGATGATGAACTCTAAGCTTATTTACTTAGAAGGCTATATCAACGCTTTGGAGAAAAGAAAAAATGACCCAATTGGTACTTTGCATTTTCATCAAGTCGAGCCCATGGAAGTCCTCTCAGGCTTAAGAAAAACCAACAAAGACAGGCCAGGGATGGAAGTAAGCACTCAAACAACAGCACCAGACACACTGTGCCGTGACGCTTCCAACATGGATTGTGGGACAAGGCCAAAATCGGGCTCAACCTCCTTGTCAGGTTGCCTCAGCACATTGCCAATCGGAGCAAATCTGATACCTAACAAGTTGGGTGATAATGACGTGATGTGTTTAGATGATATTCTTCCACAGAAAGATCAATTAGGAACGAAAACCACCCAAGGCCCAAGCCACAAACTATTGAATCCAGGGCCGCCTCTTGAGGGGAACTTGGATATGAGACCTAAGCAACAGAACCTTAACCCGCACATATGCCTTAAAACGGCCCCTTTGTTTAAAGCAACCCCAGTGATTCAGCAATCTGACCTCCTACAAAAGGATCCCTTACCAAAGAAGACTCAAAACTTGGGAGGGAAGAAACCAGTGTCAACAAATGCGATAGATACAGAGAAACAACCAGAAGCTCTATCTCAGTCACCAAAAACAACAGAAGATTTTCTTATGCAAAAGGACTTGATGGATATAAGTCAACACTTTGACGACTGCCCTGACAGTCAACAGAAAGGGGCGAATCTCTATCTAACTAAGATGTCATCTAGTCATCAGACAGTTATCGGGGACCTTTCAGGTTTCACTTCACTAGATGATCGTTTTAAATCTCTACGAAGCATTCAAGGGGATCAAACTAGAAATCCTATTGAAAAGCGTACTGAACAAAATCGAGATCTGGTCTCACCTCCTCACCGGCCTCAAGTGACATATAGATCAAGAGTTCACACTCAAACAAAATCTGACCTATCGGATAACTCTAAGGACTCGATGTACTCCCACAAGAGAAAGGGATTTCAGGAATACAAACAAGACGAGAGTGGGGATTATAGACTTCACCATACGAAGAAGTCACACCAAGATTCTAAAAACCACAAGATGAATCCAACGGTCAAAATACGTCAACGGTCTGGCAACCAAAAATATCTGGTCCTAAATAGACGTACAGTGTTGAGACTGCTACATAGTATCTCCTCTTTAAGAAACTTAAAATCAGAAGATCTTAAAACGGTGGAACCTTTTCACGAGGGTCATATGGCACATTGTCTGCTATATATATCATCAGCCGATGTGACTACCTCATTGTCAGCAGCAGCGGAGGCATTATTCAATCAAGGTTTCAAGCTAACATTAATTAGACCATCTACAATAGACCATGACAAGACAAAGGATCGCACAACGGAGGACAGATCGAACGAAGAACGCCAGTACACTAGCTAAAAGGAAAATCCTGCAAAGAAACCAGCAGCAATCTTAAAGTCCAACACGGTCCACTCTACGCCTCAGGGGAAAGCCATTCCCCCTAGTAACTCTTCTAACATAAAGGCGACCACAACATTAGAGGAGAACCAAAAGGTGACTCAGGCCAGACCGACTCTTGAATCTTCTACATAGGCCTGGCTCCCAAAAGCTTTATCTACACGCCTTCATAAATAGACATCAGAATTCACTAAAACTGACCAAGAGCAACACCTACTGTCTCTGGCGACCTGGAATACAAGAGGGTTTTTACACTTGACAACTCCTGGCGATAACAATTTAGGGGACTATGACATTTTATGTCTCCAAGAAGTTTGGTTACAATCTAAACCAACATTGGATGGCTTCAAGATTGCTTTCTCAGAAGCATTAGCGGGACCTAAAGGAAGACCCTCATCAGGTCTAATCGTTGCAGTCCGGATGGGCGTGGGACTAGAAATAATTAAAATAATCTTGAAGACCCCTTATGTCATCGTGGTACTCATTTCTTGGCGACGAAAGGAGGCTGGGGAAGAACATCACACATGCACTCCCCTGTTGGTGATGTCCATCTACTGGAATCACAAAGGGATGCAACAGACCTTACTGTTCGATATAGTGACCTCTACTCTGGACTCAGTCTACTTAGAGTTTGGGGTATGTGATGTTATAGTATGTGGAGACCTAAACATCAATTGTCCAACGGCTAGCAAGAGCATCACAGGTCCCGTACAGAGTAATCCTTGCAAACAAGGCTTAGCCTGGCAGAAGCTGATGTCGGCCAGACATCTTTTTAACTCTGCAGCCACACTTCCTGATTCTAATTCTCTACCAACATGGAAAAGAGGCTTGACCAACTCAACAATAGACTACATATTTGTTTCTGATCTTCTGTTAGCCCGGTTGACAGACTTCAGAATTTGCCAGACCAGCCAAAGCGACCATAACTTGCTGGCTATTAAATGGGCCTCTACAAAACCAGATACAGACCATTATCCTGGAAGAATTGAACCAGAAAGAAAAGGCAACCGGGTAAGGATTACACGGGTCAACATTCAAGCAATGGTTACCAGTCAATTGGTCGAAAACATTTGGTCGACAGGACAATTGGTCGACACCATTGGTCGAATGCCAAATGGTCGAATTTTTTTTTTTTTTTTGGGGGGGGGTCCCCCCCAACCCCCTTTTTTTCTTTTTTTTTTCTTTCCCCACACGAAAACCCACAAAAAATATTTATAAATTAAAAAAAAAAAATTCGACCATTTAGCATTCGACCAAATGGTGTCGACCAAATTGCAGTCGACCAAATTGCAGTCGACCAATTGACAGGACACCTCAAGCAATCACTCGTTCGTATGGAAGCAGTAAGGAGGCCGCAAAGGTTGACTACAGACCACTCTTGGAACCTTACAGAGCCACGATAAAAAGATCGAAGGGGCCTAATACATCCCAGATCTACCATGCACACAATTTTGATGCCCTCTTGGTGGCTCAGAGAAACATCCTCCGCAGAGCGAAAAGGATGGCTGCAAGAAACAACACGCCCGCCAACAGGGCGCACATAAAGGAGATAACAAGAGCCTATAAAAGCTGGCTACAGGTTTATCGTTTAAAATTACATCAACAGGACTCTGAAAATATGCTAGAACAAATTGGAAAGTCCAACTCTAGAGATTTTTGGAGCCTGGTTAACCCACAAGCTAAAGAGGCATCTACAATGATGCTAAACAGTATATCGGAACTAGCATGGACTGGGTTCTATTCAACACTTTTCAAATCTCCAGATCCCGCTGAAGGCCCTTTATCTCCTCAGACGACAGCACAGTGGGTTGATCTCTGCGACAGAATTGATATTTTGGATAAAATACTCAAACTAAAGAAATCAAGGGCTCCAGGGCCTGATAGTCTATCTAATGAGAATTTGAAATCTGCGCCAGAAGAATGGGCAAACCTGCTGAGTCTAATTTTCTACAAATGTACTATCTCCCGCTCAATCCCGCCTACTTGGACCTCAGCAGTTATTATCCCTATATTCAAAAAAGGAAGGAAGGATGACCCCAGAAATTTTCGTCCGGTGGCCCTCCTAGATGTTATAGGGAAAGTTTATGGTTCCCTTCTGCTGGATCACTTTAATCAATGGGCAAAAAGAGCACCCTGTAATGACCCTCTTCACTCGGGGTTTAAAAAGGGAGTAGGAACTAGTATAAACATCTTTATCCTCAGCCTCTTAAAAGCAAAAGCTCGTGAAACAAATCGGAACCTATTCCTGGCATTTATAGACCTGTCCCAGGTCTTTGACTTGGTCAATCGAAGGAAGCTTTGGGAAAAACTCATCAGTTGGGACTGTCCTCAGGAGATTCTGAATCATATCAAGGCTCTGCATGCTTCTACATCAATGCAGGTACGACTGAATACCAGTGGCCTACTCTCTTCATCCATAACAACTGACAGAGGGGTCAAACAAGGCTGCCCACTAGCTCCAGCCCTCTTCCTGTCTTATTTTGGGGACTATAAAGATATTTCAACCAGCACACCACAGTATATCGGAACTAGCATGGACTGGGTACTATTCAACACTTTTCAAATCTCCAGATCCCGCTGAAGGCCCTTTATCTCCTCAGACGACAGCACAGTGGGTTGATCTCTGCGACAGAATTGATATTTTGGATAAAATACTCAAACTAAAGAAATCAAGGGCTCCAGGGCTTGATGGTCTATCTAATGAGAATTTGAAATCTGCGCCAGAAGAATGGGCAAACCTGCTGAGTCTAATTTTCTACAAATGTACTATCTCCCGCTCAATCCCGCCTACTTGGACCTCAGCAGTTATTATCCCTATATTCAAAAAAGGAAGGAAGGATGACCCCAGAAATTTTCGTCCGGTGGCCCTCCTAGATGTTATAGGGAAAGTTTATGGTTCCCTTCTGCTGGATCACTTTAATCAATGGGCAAACAGAGCACCCTGTAATGACCCTCTTCAATCAGGGTTTAAAAAGGGAGTAGGAACTAGTATAAACATCTTTATCCTCAGCCTCTTAAAAGCAAAAGCTCGTGAAACAAATCGGAACCTATTCCTGGCATTTATAGGCCTGTCCCAGGCCTTTGACTTGGTCAATCGAAGGAAACTTTGGGAAAAACTCATCAGTTGGGACTGTCCTCAGGAGATTCTGAATCATATCAAAGCTCTGCATGCTTCTACATCAATGCAGGTACGACTGAATACCAGTGGCCTACTATCGTCATCCATAACAACTGACAGAGGGGTCAAACAAGGCTGCCCACTAGCTCCAGCCCTCTTCCTGTCTTATTTTGGGGACTATAAAGATATTTCAACCAGCACACGAGCATTCCCCCCAGAATTGGGTAAAGAGAAGATCCCGAGACTTTTGTATGCAGATGATCTTATTCAATTGGACCAGACCCCAATTGGCTTACAACGGCAGTTGTCTGCACTGACTACATACACAGCCGCCAATGACCTAGAGGTAAACAAACAAAAAACGAAGATAATGGTGTTTGGAAAAAAATCTAAAAAAGACAAAGAAGAATTTGTGGTACCTGGCCACAAACAAAATCGAACAAGTGACTGAATTTAAATATCTTGGAGTCCTTATTGACTCCACGGCCAAAGATTCAGCGATGCAACACCATCTCTCGGAAAAAATGAAAACTCTAGCCTCGCAAGCAAAAATACTGGGCAACAAATACGGTCGCTTTTCATTGCTGCCCCTGATCAAATTCTATAGGGGCAAAGTTATACTAGCTATTACCTACGGAGCTGAGGCTATGCCATCTTTACACTACTCCTTATGGGCTAGATTGGAGAGTATGTTTTGGCGCTCAGTCCTGAATCTACCACCTTCTACTCCGATCGCCTTGATAAGACGTGAACTCTCCCTCTCCTCTTTAGAGTCAATAGTGAAAAGAGCGTCAGTTATGTTATATCGGAAGATAAAAGATCCTTCATCCTCGGCAATTTTTCTGATGGTACAGGCGGAGATGAACTGAAGCAAATCCATGTTACTATCAAAATGGGAGCTAATGTGCCTACAGCAACTTGAAATCTGCGGCAGCTCCATGGAAGAACTTTTGGGTAACCCGACAAAAACTAAAACACGAATTGAAGAAATGGATTGGATAAATACACTGGATAAGGCATCTGAGTATAAGCTAACTAGTCACCTACCTCCAACAAACAGAAAATTGAATGTAATTCAACCTTTTTTGATAAAGCATCCAGACAGAAAAACTCAGAGCACTCTACTCCGTGCGAGGTTAAACTTGTTACCCACAAACGAGATTCTGCACACAAGGGGCCTCTCAACAACTAATACTTGCCGCTTTTGTAATAACACCGAACAAAGCAAAACATTATGGCACCTTTTATTACTGTGTTCAGGTACAGATAAATTCAGATCACCATACATACTTTATCACCTAAAAAATGCCTACCTAAGGGAAGAAGAACTCTGGTGGGAGCGCTTAATAGGAGGCTTGAGCAATACGACAACGCAAGTCGAAAAGTAACTCTGGGTCCAAGCCCACCCCCTCGGTGGCTCCTTTGGACAGTGAAATACACAAGGAAAACGGAAGCAAAGAGGCCTTGCTAGATCCCCGGGAGGGCCCCATTTCGAGGTTGCCGACCTCCCAACAGAAATCAAAGGAAGTGCTGCGGTTATGGTCGCCTTCAACACCTGTGAGTTCTGCATCTAATAGAAGATCAAGTGAGTCTTCTTACACTATCCCAAAGGAGACTGTGTCAAAAAAAGCAGACTTCATGTACATCATGTCTGCTGTAACAATTGCATTAGCACCTTTTTGCAAGCTTTATGAGGCAATAAATGACTCCCTGAAAGACCGTGCATCTATCTTCGCGATGATGAACTCTAAGCTTATTTACTTAGAAGGCTATATCAACGCTTTGGAGAAAAGAAAAAATGACCCAATTGGTACTTTGCATTTTCATCAAGTCGAGCCCATGGAAGTCCTCTCAGGCTTAAGAAAAACCAACAAAGACAGGCCAGGGATGGAAGTAAGCACTCAAACAACAGCACCAGACACACTGTGCCGTGACGCTTCCAACATGGATTGTGGGACAAGGCCAAAATCGGGCTCAACCTCCTTGTCAGGTTGCCTCAGCACATTGCCAATCGGAGCAAATCTGATACCTAACAAGTTGGGTGATAATGACGTGATGTGTTTAGATGATATTCTTCCACAGAAAGATCAATTAGGAACGAAAACCACCCAAGGCCCAAGCCACAAACTATTGAATCCAGGGCCGCCTCTTGAGGGGAACTTGGATATGAGACCTAAGCAACAGAACCTTAACCCGCACATATGCCTTAAAACGGCCCCTTTGTTTAAAGCAACCCCAGTGATTCAGCAATCTGACCTCCTACAAAAGGATCCCTTACCAAAGAAGACTCAAAACTTGGGAGGGAAGAAACCAGTGTCAACAAATGCGATAGATACAGAGAAACAACCAGAAGCTCTATCTCAGTCACCAAAAACAACAGAAGATTTTCTTATGCAAAAGGACTTGATGGATATAAGTCAACACTTTGACGACTGCCCTGACAGTCAACAGAAAGGGGCGAATCTCTATCTAACTAAGATGTCATCTAGTCATCAGACAGTTATCGGGGACCTTTCAGGTTTCACTTCACTAGATGATCGTTTTAAATCTCTACGAAGCATTCAAGGGGATCAAACTAGAAATCCTATTGAAAAGCGTACTGAACAAAATCGAGATCTGGTCTCACCTCCTCACCGGCCTCAAGTGACATATAGATCAAGAGTTCACACTCAAACAAAATCTGACCTATCGGATAACTCTAAGGACTCGATGTACTCCCACAAGAGAAAGGGATTTCAGGAATACAAACAAGACGAGAGTGGGGATTATAGACTTCACCATACGAAGAAGTCACACCAAGATTCTAAAAACCACAAGATGAATCCAACGGTCAAAATACGTCAACGGTCTGGCAACCAAAAATATCTGGTCCTAAATAGACGTACAGTGTTGAGACTGCTACATAGTATCTCCTCTTTAAGAAACTTAAAATCAGAAGATCTTAAAACGGTGGAACCTTTTCACGAGGGTCATATGGCACATTGTCTGCTATATATATCATCAGCCGATGTGACTACCTCATTGTCAGCAGCAGCGGAGGCATTATTCAATCAAGGTTTCAAGCTAACATTAATTAGACCATCTACAATAGACCATGACAAGACAAAGGATCGCACAACGGAGGACAGATCGAACGAAGAACGCCAGTACACTAGCTAAAAGGAAAATCCTGCAAAGAAACCAGCAGCAATCTTAAAGTCCAACACGGTCCACTCTACGCCTCAGGGGAAAGCCATTCCCCCTAGTAACTCTTCTAACATAAAGGCGACCACAACATTAGAGGAGAACCAAAAGGTGACTCAGGCCAGACCGACTCTTGAATCTTCTACATAGGCCTGGCTCCCAAAAGCTTTATCTACACGCCTTCATAAATAGACATCAGAATTCACTAAAACTGACCAAGAGCAACACCTACTGTCTCTGGCGACCTGGAATACAAGAGGGTTTTTACACTTGACAACTCCTGGCGATAACAATTTAGGGGACTATGACATTTTATGTCTCCAAGAAGTTTGGTTACAATCTAAACCAACATTGGATGGCTTCAAGATTGCTTTCTCAGAAGCATTAGCGGGACCTAAAGGAAGACCCTCATCAGGTCTAATCGTTGCAGTCCGGATGGGCGTGGGACTAGAAATAATTAAAATAATCTTGAAGACCCCTTATGTCATCGTGGTACTCATTTCTTGGCGACGAAAGGAGGCTGGGGAAGAACATCACACATGCACTCCCCTGTTGGTGATGTCCATCTACTGGAATCACAAAGGGATGCAACAGACCTTACTGTTCGATATAGTGACCTCTACTCTGGACTCAGTCTACTTAGAGTTTGGGGTATGTGATGTTATAGTATGTGGAGACCTAAACATCAATTGTCCAACGGCTAGCAAGAGCATCACAGGTCCCGTACAGAGTAATCCTTGCAAACAAGGCTTAGCCTGGCAGAAGCTGATGTCGGCCAGACATCTTTTTAACTCTGCAGCCACACTTCCTGATTCTAATTCTCTACCAACATGGAAAAGAGGCTTGACCAACTCAACAATAGACTACATATTTGTTTCTGATCTTCTGTTAGCCCGGTTGACAGACTTCAGAATTTGCCAGACCAGCCAAAGCGACCATAACTTGCTGGCTATTAAATGGGCCTCTACAAAACCAGATACAGACCATTATCCTGGAAGAATTGAACCAGAAAGAAAAGGCAACCGGGTAAGGATTACACGGGTCAACATTCAAGCAATGGTTACCAGTCAATTGGTCGAAAACATTTGGTCGACAGGACAATTGGTCGACACCATTGGTCGAATGCCAAATGGTCGAATTTTTTTTTTTTTTTTGGGGGGGGGTCCCCCCCAACCCCCTTTTTTTCTTTTTTTTTTCTTTCCCCACACGAAAACCCACAAAAAATATTTATAAATTAAAAAAAAAAAATTCGACCATTTAGCATTCGACCAAATGGTGTCGACCAAATTGCAGTCGACCAAATTGCAGTCGACCAATTGACAGGACACCTCAAGCAATCACTCGTTCGTATGGAAGCAGTAAGGAGGCCGCAAAGGTTGACTACAGACCACTCTTGGAACCTTACAGAGCCACGATAAAAAGATCGAAGGGGCCTAATACATCCCAGATCTACCATGCACACAATTTTGATGCCCTCTTGGTGGCTCAGAGAAACATCCTCCGCAGAGCGAAAAGGATGGCTGCAAGAAACAACACGCCCGCCAACAGGGCGCACATAAAGGAGATAACAAGAGCCTATAAAAGCTGGCTACAGGTTTATCGTTTAAAATTACATCAACAGGACTCTGAAAATATGCTAGAACAAATTGGAAAGTCCAACTCTAGAGATTTTTGGAGCCTGGTTAACCCACAAGCTAAAGAGGCATCTACAATGATGCTAAACAGTATATCGGAACTAGCATGGACTGGGTTCTATTCAACACTTTTCAAATCTCCAGATCCCGCTGAAGGCCCTTTATCTCCTCAGACGACAGCACAGTGGGTTGATCTCTGCGACAGAATTGATATTTTGGATAAAATACTCAAACTAAAGAAATCAAGGGCTCCAGGGCCTGATAGTCTATCTAATGAGAATTTGAAATCTGCGCCAGAAGAATGGGCAAACCTGCTGAGTCTAATTTTCTACAAATGTACTATCTCCCGCTCAATCCCGCCTACTTGGACCTCAGCAGTTATTATCCCTATATTCAAAAAAGGAAGGAAGGATGACCCCAGAAATTTTCGTCCGGTGGCCCTCCTAGATGTTATAGGGAAAGTTTATGGTTCCCTTCTGCTGGATCACTTTAATCAATGGGCAAAAAGAGCACCCTGTAATGACCCTCTTCACTCGGGGTTTAAAAAGGGAGTAGGAACTAGTATAAACATCTTTATCCTCAGCCTCTTAAAAGCAAAAGCTCGTGAAACAAATCGGAACCTATTCCTGGCATTTATAGACCTGTCCCAGGTCTTTGACTTGGTCAATCGAAGGAAGCTTTGGGAAAAACTCATCAGTTGGGACTGTCCTCAGGAGATTCTGAATCATATCAAGGCTCTGCATGCTTCTACATCAATGCAGGTACGACTGAATACCAGTGGCCTACTCTCTTCATCCATAACAACTGACAGAGGGGTCAAACAAGGCTGCCCACTAGCTCCAGCCCTCTTCCTGTCTTATTTTGGGGACTATAAAGATATTTCAACCAGCACACCACAGTATATCGGAACTAGCATGGACTGGGTACTATTCAACACTTTTCAAATCTCCAGATCCCGCTGAAGGCCCTTTATCTCCTCAGACGACAGCACAGTGGGTTGATCTCTGCGACAGAATTGATATTTTGGATAAAATACTCAAACTAAAGAAATCAAGGGCTCCAGGGCTTGATGGTCTATCTAATGAGAATTTGAAATCTGCGCCAGAAGAATGGGCAAACCTGCTGAGTCTAATTTTCTACAAATGTACTATCTCCCGCTCAATCCCGCCTACTTGGACCTCAGCAGTTATTATCCCTATATTCAAAAAAGGAAGGAAGGATGACCCCAGAAATTTTCGTCCGGTGGCCCTCCTAGATGTTATAGGGAAAGTTTATGGTTCCCTTCTGCTGGATCACTTTAATCAATGGGCAAACAGAGCACCCTGTAATGACCCTCTTCAATCAGGGTTTAAAAAGGGAGTAGGAACTAGTATAAACATCTTTATCCTCAGCCTCTTAAAAGCAAAAGCTCGTGAAACAAATCGGAACCTATTCCTGGCATTTATAGGCCTGTCCCAGGCCTTTGACTTGGTCAATCGAAGGAAACTTTGGGAAAAACTCATCAGTTGGGACTGTCCTCAGGAGATTCTGAATCATATCAAAGCTCTGCATGCTTCTACATCAATGCAGGTACGACTGAATACCAGTGGCCTACTATCGTCATCCATAACAACTGACAGAGGGGTCAAACAAGGCTGCCCACTAGCTCCAGCCCTCTTCCTGTCTTATTTTGGGGACTATAAAGATATTTCAACCAGCACACGAGCATTCCCCCCAGAATTGGGTAAAGAGAAGATCCCGAGACTTTTGTATGCAGATGATCTTATTCAATTGGACCAGACCCCAATTGGCTTACAACGGCAGTTGTCTGCACTGACTACATACACAGCCGCCAATGACCTAGAGGTAAACAAACAAAAAACGAAGATAATGGTGTTTGGAAAAAAATCTAAAAAAGACAAAGAAGAATTTGTGGTACCTGGCCACAAACAAAATCGAACAAGTGACTGAATTTAAATATCTTGGAGTCCTTATTGACTCCACGGCCAAAGATTCAGCGATGCAACACCATCTCTCGGAAAAAATGAAAACTCTAGCCTCGCAAGCAAAAATACTGGGCAACAAATACGGTCGCTTTTCATTGCTGCCCCTGATCAAATTCTATAGGGGCAAAGTTATACTAGCTATTACCTACGGAGCTGAGGCTATGCCATCTTTACACTACTCCTTATGGGCTAGATTGGAGAGTATGTTTTGGCGCTCAGTCCTGAATCTACCACCTTCTACTCCGATCGCCTTGATAAGACGTGAACTCTCCCTCTCCTCTTTAGAGTCAATAGTGAAAAGAGCGTCAGTTATGTTATATCGGAAGATAAAAGATCCTTCATCCTCGGCAATTTTTCTGATGGTACAGGCGGAGATGAACTGAAGCAAATCCATGTTACTATCAAAATGGGAGCTAATGTGCCTACAGCAACTTGAAATCTGCGGCAGCTCCATGGAAGAACTTTTGGGTAACCCGACAAAAACTAAAACACGAATTGAAGAAATGGATTGGATAAATACACTGGATAAGGCATCTGAGTATAAGCTAACTAGTCACCTACCTCCAACAAACAGAAAATTGAATGTAATTCAACCTTTTTTGATAAAGCATCCAGACAGAAAAACTCAGAGCACTCTACTCCGTGCGAGGTTAAACTTGTTACCCACAAACGAGATTCTGCACACAAGGGGCCTCTCAACAACTAATACTTGCCGCTTTTGTAATAACACCGAACAAAGCAAAACATTATGGCACCTTTTATTACTGTGTTCAGGTACAGATAAATTCAGATCACCATACATACTTTATCACCTAAAAAATGCCTACCTAAGGGAAGAAGAACTCTGGTGGGAGCGCTTAATAGGAGGCTTGAGAACATCTTGGTCTATTGCAGCTACAAACATTTTGGACCAGATCTTTGCACATGTACCTCCGAGCTAGTGGACTGGACACAGATAGATGATAGAAGTGGGGAGTGTTTTCTCCTTTACTTTCGTGTTTCTACAGACGTATTCTCTTGTTTGGATAAATACGCTGTGAAATATTATGTTCATCTTCTTGTAAAAATCACTCTGTTGATTATATACGCGTATTAAAAAAAAAAAAAATCTCTGTCATGATACCCTACACTCCGGACATCTTGGCATCGCCAATACCCTCCGTCTTATACAAAGGCAATTCTGGTGGCCTAGGATGAGATTCGACATACAGCAGTACATTCAATCCTGTATTGTCTGCAGTCAAAATAAACATGATAACAAGAGACCGGTGGGCCTTCTACTGTAACCTACACTGCTAACGCGGCCATGGGAGATTATCGCTACGGACTTCATTGTGGAACTACCACCTTCCTGTGGATACACTACCATTATGGTTACCATAGACTTGTTCACTCATATGGCTCATTTTACACCCCTGCATAAACTGCCATCCTCCTCTGAACTAGCAGGAATCTTCCTGGAACACATATTCCATTTGCATGGACTCCCTTCCAAGATCATATCGGATTGTGGACCTCAATACATCTCACAATTCTGGAAAAGTCTCTGTCAATGCTTAGGAATCCAACACGCTCTTTCTTCAGGATATCACCCTCAAACCAACGAAGCCACAGAACGTGTCAATCAAACCCTGGAACAGTATCTTCGATGCTTCGCCACCAAGGTTCAGGATGACTGGTCCCTCCTGATACCCGTGGCTGAATTTGCCTACAACAATTCCGACCATTCGGCACTTAAGACCAGCCCCTTTTATTGCAGTCAAGGTTTCCATCCATCGGTCCTGCCTTCTGTTCTTCCTCAACCTACACCAGTATCTACAGTTGACTCCTGGATTGAAACCCTTGTCAATAAACATAAGGAGGCCAAGGAATTATTGGAGAAGTCCAGAAAACAGACCAAGAAATCTGCAGATTCCAAAAGAAGACTAGGCCCTTCTTATGCAGTCGGTGACCAGGGCTGGTTGTTCTCAAAATTACTACCCCGACATCTACGGCCGAGTAAATTGGCCCCTCAATACTATGGACCATTTCCCATCAAAGAAGTTATAAATCCTGTTTCTTATTGGATCAAATTGCCAGACTCCTGGAAGAAAATACACCCAGTCTTTCACACATCTTTGCTGAAACCCTACTATCCATCCTCCCGGAAACCCTGCAAACCTCCTCCTATACTGGTCGACAACCAATTGGAATACGAGGTGTCCCGGATTTGTGATTCCAGGTATAGAAGGGGCCAGCTTCAATATCTGGTTGAATGGAAAGGATATCCCCCTAGTGAAAGAACCTGGGAGCCTATGTCAAACATCAAGGCCCCTCGACTGCTCAGAAGATTTCATCTCATTCACCCGGGCAAACCTGGAGGGAAAGGTCTTCGGAGGAGGCATGCTGTCATGAATCACAGAGTGCGCCCCTTTTGGGCTTCTTGGTCCCTGTCACAGCGGGCTTACACTCATTAATACTCCCAACATGGCCGTCCACTAAATCCCTTCTCGCTCCATGAGCTGGACGTAGCCTTTTCTACTAATAGACCACGCCTTCCGCAGCTCCGCGCGTCTCAATGCTATTGCGAAGTAGCGACCAGACGTGTGCTCCGTAGCTCGCGGTTCTTCTCCTTTTTCTAATCCCGCTATCCCTTCCTAGTCCTCTCCTTCTACTTACCTCCTGGATTCCTGGCTACCATGCTTCCACTGCCTCCTGGATTCATGGATTCAGCGTCCCGGAAACTGAACGCATTCTGGATTCAGAAGAGAATCGGGCAGCCTTCTTCAAGACCAGGTCCATCCGCAAGAAGGCATCGACCAAGGACACCAGTAAAGAAGGGACTCAGGTGAGAAGGGGGGAACTCCTTGACAGTGGGGAGGCCAACAGCAGGTCAATTCTGGAGAAGGTGTGGTGTACGTAAGAGTAGAAGGTAAAGTCTTTCTCCTCCGGGTGTAGGACCCTCCAGGTATCGATGATGTTAAGCATGCGAAACAGATGGAGTAGGGCTGTTGAGGGGTGGGATCGGTCTCTGAGGGGGTCCGGGACCCAATTAAAGTCTCCTCCCAAGATGACTTGTCCCTCGATGAATGAGAGGAGTGAGTCCTCTATGTCCTGATAGAATCCTTCCTGGTACTCGTTTGGAGCGTAGGCTGAGATTAGAGTATAGAGTTGGCCCAGGATGGTGCATTTGACTGCCATAAAGCGGCCTTCGTGGCAGCGCAGCACGTCAAGGATCTGGGGCTTGAGGCCTGCAGCAAAGAGAATGGCGGTCCCTCCCTTTTTCATACCGTTGGATGCCAGGAATTGAATGGGGAAGAATCGGCTTCGTAGCCGGGCAAAGTCCGCTGGGATTAAATGCGTTTCCTGCAGGAGAGCAAATGAAGTCCCATCGTTGTGCAATCTTTGTAGGATGGATTTCCTCTTCGGAGGGGAATTCAAGCCCCTGACATTTAAGGTGGTAAACTTTTAATTTTAGGTGGGAGGGCTGGCTCTCCGGGGTCAGTTGCTGTAGGGGGGGAGGACTGCGGGGCGTTAGGGTAGCCATGGCTGCGAGGGATCAGCGATTGGGGTTCTCCTGTGGCTGAGAGTTTTTAATAATAGTCTCCAACGGGAGATCTGAACTTCCGGAATCGACCTCCAATGGGAGGTCCTAACTGTGGCCGGGGGGACTGATTTTAACTTGTCGGTACATCTCCTGGCCGTCAAGGCCGCCAACGGGCAACCTGTCCGAGGTTCTCTCCAAGGGTAGTGTGATGACATCCGACTTGGAGGACGGTATGGGCCGCATGGGGTCCGCGGCAAGCTTGAGGAAAAGCAGGGGGTTCCATCACCATGTGTCCATCATGGGTGACCTGAGTCGTCATTTCGGTTTGCGTGTTCTCTGCACCTTAGACCAAGGGGCCCGCTTTGGTATGGGGAGGTGATATCTGGGCCTCTGCCAGCTTGGCTCGGGGAGGGCGGATCTGCGCCCCCGGGGGAGTTCGGATGTAGGATGGATGCAGCATCGTCGAGATGGCTGATGGTACAGGGGGTGCCCTTGTACAGGAATTGCAGCGCCGTGGGGAACAGCCATCGATATAGTATCTGCTGATCTCGGAGGAAGAGCGAGAGGGACGGAGCATTCTGCGCTTTTGGAGGGTTAGAGGGGATAGGTCCTGGAACATTTGAAGTGAGGAGCCTTGAAACAAGAGTTTGTCTCTTGAGTGGCCTATCACTGAGATAGCCTCCTTGGTGGTGTAGAAATGGACTCTTGTGATTACGTCCGGAGGGGGATGTGTGTCGGAGCCCCGGCGGGGGCACATCCTGTAGGTACAGTCGAGCAGGAGCTGAGTCTCATCTAGGTCCGGCAGCAAAGATTGAATGAAAGTGCATATGTATTAAGGGAGTTCCTTGTCAGAGACTGACGAGGGCACCCCTCGGATGCGAATGTTATTGCGCCGGGAGCGGTTTTCCATGTCTTCCTGCTTGAATTCGAGGATTTCAGTTCTGTCCGTTAGAGTTTGGATGGTGCGTTGCATTTCCGCCAGCACGTTAGAGTGATCCACCTCTAGTCCCTCGGCCTCCTCCATCCTGTGCTTAATATTGCCGACTCGTTGTTTTATTTGCTCCAGTTTGGCAGTAAGTTCTGTCATGCAGGATCTAAATTCCCATTTAATGTCGGACATGAAGGCTAGGAGGTCTTCCCTGGTGCCGAGCGTACCCCTGTCATCGGACGCCTTTTGGGGAGTAAGCTTGGGGGGGGTCCGTTCTCTTACCCCTCTCTGGGGCAAGCAGCATGGTGGTAATGTCAGCTGTTTTAACGGGCTTTGATGCTTTGGACATGGATTCGGCATGGGTAGGCGACCCTTGGGGCCGGCTCGAAGTCAGCGTGCTCCCGACCTCGTCAGAGGCTAGTAGGGCCAGCAGTGGTGATCGCCGCAGCTGGTGGAGTGGGCCGGGGTGCCCTAGGAGGTTGCGTGGGCTGGGGGCACGTCTGTGCCTGTACGGGATAGTGGCCGTGCCTTGGTGGAGAAGCAGCATGGAGTGTAGGGTTCCAAGCGCGCAGGTCGTCCCTTGCCGCAGGAATTCAGGCCGTGAGGGCGGCTCTCCTCAGGTGGTGTAAATAGAGGAAAGCAGGGGCGCACCAGGGGGAGTGCAGTTTTACTGCAGTGTGGTTAAAGCCTTCCTGCCTGGCCCACAATGCCTTGCAGGTCACTTGGCCAGGCTACCTATCCAAATTATTCCTAGATTCTTACGGTGCCTGAGAACAAGAATTGTGGTGGTGCATCTAACCGTTATCAATTCCCCGCCCCCACCTTTCTTGAAACAGATGGAATCAAGCAATGGAGATTGACAAAATCGATGGCACAATAAATACATGAATACGTCTGCACAACGTATCAATTTTGTTTCTTATTGTTAGAATTATTGGCAAAGGAGAAGAATCTTATTGTCGAGTATTTGCCAGATTACCTTCTTTAGTAATTACAGTAGCGATCAGTCCTGAATGTGTTTCTAGATTATTAATGTGGCGGGTGAGGAGATCTGTATCTGTATTAACCAATTTAGAAGCCGAAGAAGAGAGACATCAGCCACAAGGCCTGCAAATAACTGAGAGTGACATAGCCATGACCTTTTATCCACCGAGGAAGAACATCTTCCAGGGAGCAACAGAGAAGACTATCCATTGAATGGAACCTAATCTATTTACTTTTTCTTAGCGCCTCCTGATACAGGTGTGATAACATTAGGCAGGCTTTGCAGGTGGTAAATGCACAAAGGTACTTGCCTTTAGTCACAAATTATCATGTACCTATCTCATGGACAGACCACAACTGAAGGCTTTTCTCTGCGAATCACAAGAAGCTTAGAGAGCATCCATTTAGCTCCAAATATCTGATCCCAGTTCGCAAGCCATAAGAGCTGGACAAAATATGTGGCACTGAACTGAGAAAAGGCCTAGAGTCTATTGATATATCAACCAATTGCGATGCCTTTTTCAAACAAGGATCTATAATTCTGGACAAGATTTGTACCCTGAACTTTCCATTCAGACCAAAAGTATTAAAGAAAATCAAGGTGAGAATGTGGCAAAAACATAGGATGTCAGAATGGGCCAGTAAGGTCAAGGCAGCCTTAAAAAGTACAAAATAGCAATTTTTGAGGCCAGGTCAGATTTCCTAACTGGAAAGATAGACGCAACTGCAAAAATTCTAAATTTGTTCGTCCAAAGAATGTTCAATCTGTTAAAAGAGTCATCAGTAGAGCAGGCTAATGTATTCAACACTTTTTTTCTGGATAAAATGTAAATAATCCAGGAACATATAATACACGAGAGGGAAGTAGAGGTAAGGGAACCCTCCTGTTCCCCTGGTATGGGAGACACAATGGAAGAAGGGAATAGCCCAATTACACCGTTTGTTTTAACACAGTCTGGGAAGAAACTATTTACGCTCTATTGACTGCCCTAAAACTGACAAATGACTCACTCTTCCATCTTCCCGAATGAATGGCAAAGCGCTTAGTATTAGATAAAACTCCTTTTATGACCTGTTTTTATAAACGCATCTCTGACTCAAGGCTCTACTACTCCTATGCCGATGATACCCAGATTTGTGTACGGCTGGATTCATCTATGCTTGTGTTATGAGTGAGTGCATGATGGGTGCTCATGACTGTGAATCAGAAAGCAAGTGCTTGCTGTATGTATGTGGTGTGTGTTTGTGCTGGTCTGAGATGATTGTGGTGAGTGGGGGTAGGAGGTGTGTACAACAAAGGCATTTTTAAAATGCCTTTGTTCCACACACCCCATCCCCACCGGCTAAAATCGGCTCTATGTCTGAGGTGCTGTGAGGCCCAGGGGACAGGCATGTTATTTTTTTACTGGACATCTATGATAGATGTCTAGTAAAAAATACCATACCTGCTCCCCTACCCCCTGCGCCTTGCATACATACATAATCGCTTTGATTGTGTGTGTGTCTGTGTGTGTGTGTTTGCTTGGTGGTGTAAGGCCCAGTGGACAAGCATGGTAATTTTTTACTGGACATCTATAATAGATGTCTAGTAGAAAAATACCATGCCTGCCCCCGAGTACCCCCAGTGCCTGGCATACACACATACCCACATTGATTGTGTGCATGTGTGAGGAGCTCGGGACCCAGGGCACAGGCTTGTCATTTTTTTACTGGCCATCTATGATAGATGGGCAGTTAAATAAATGTACCTTACCCCAGTGCCCACCCCCCAGCGCCTCGCAATCACACATAATAACATTCATTATTATTGTTATTATGTCTGACTGCAAAGCGCTGCCACACCATGGAGAAGGCATGGCATTTTTGACTGGGCATGGTTAATAAAGATAGCATGATAAGTGTTATTATGTAGCTATGCTTGCATGCTAATGCAGTCTGGCTAGCCATTTCTTATTGTGGTATGACATTTTGTGTTCGGTATCTTTGGTAAAGCAAGCATGATAAGTGTTATTATGAAGCTCGACTGGCATTTTTGGAACAGCCAATTTGGACATGTTTTCATACTTTGGCATGCATTTTTTATGGAAAAAGACAAGTGGAGTATGTTCTTATGTGGGGCTACTGCCATATATTGGCAGAACAAACATGGACATGTTTTCCTATAGTATCATTACTGGCCTTATGCACAAAGCAAACATGAGTATGTTCTTTTATGGGAATAATAGAGTATAATGTTAAAGTCAGCATGGAAATGTATGGGCACAGCCGGTGTGAAAATGTGTTGGAGAAATGCTCCTGTGCCCTGTTGTTGACTTGCATCTATTGAGATTTTTCATGAGTTACCCTACAAAACCCAATTGCAAACTGTATGGCTTTTTACCCAATTTTTCTAAAAGTGTGCTCTAAAATGCACCAGTTTCACCGATTATTTAAAAAACATTTGCAGTGGGAGAACCCCCCCCAAGCCCCTCTTCAGTGGTGTGGGCTCCTTCGCTACACTCAGTCGCTCGCCCATATCAGGGACAAATATTGACACTCCTTCAGTTAAAAAAGTTCACGAGCCAAAATTTAGGGGGCCCCGCTGCGAGCCATGCTGAAGCCCCCCATCTCTGCAACAAATCACGGGTCGTGCCACTCTCTGGGCCAGCCTAGATGTTGAGCCACACTTTGGGCCGGCCTAGATTAGCAGGCTTGCGCAATATGCACAAAAGTGCTGCTACAGGGGTACGCCGCACACTGCACTAGGAGAAAGATATACATATGTGTTTTAATGCATTATACAGCACACTTACTGAAAAAATGTGCTAAAAAGCAAGAGCGTTTGCAATTGTTTTGTGGGGTAACACCAATCTAAAAATCCAATGCATGCAAGTCACCAACAGTGCACAGGAACATTAATGCTTTAATTAATATAATGCTTTGCTATTTAATATGCCATGCCACAAAGAAAACATGTCTAACTGACTGCGCAATGTAGACTAGTCTAGACAGGTAATAAATATTACTGTTAGGCATGCCAGGCTACATTTAGACATACCTAGACTGGTTGCACCAAAATGCCAGTCGAAGAAATAACACTTACCATGGTTATTCTATCACAGATGCCCAGAAAAATATACAATTCTGCAGTAAGAAACAGATAGACTGGCAGCACGCAAATGCCAGTCTAGCCAGGTCATTACACTTAGCAGGACTGCTTTATCAGAGATGGCCAGTTAGAAAAAGGCAAACTAATAAATTACTAGACTGGCTGCACCAAAATGCCTCTCTAGCCACTAATACCACACAGCAAGCCTACTTAGCCTAGACATGGATGACCATCACGATGTATCGCACAATCCCCATCACACCCCACACCCCCACACACCCCACACATCCCTTCTCCCATCCCCTCTCCCCCCACACCTCCTACACCAACCCCCAAAATCAGCTTATCGGCCCAGAATTACCTCCACATACCTTTTCCTTGTCCCGGTGCTTACGTATGAGGCTCCTTGCCTCATAGGTAAGTACTGGGATGAGGAAGAGTGGGACTAGGATTAATGAGGATTACAGGTAACTAAGACCGGCATTGCCTCCATGTCCCTCTACCTCATCCTAGTACTTGTGTTTGAGTCAAATGGCATCATACACAAGTACAGGGACGAGGAAGAATAGGGCTATGAGTAATGAAGAGTACCAATAAGTAACCAAGGAATTCAACACAAGTAATGGCGCAACACCATTGAGCTGGCAGGGCTTCAGCCCACCCGCCACTCCCTTTACATTTTGGGCTATGTTGACTCGACCTGGCTGACCTACAGAGCTGTGCCGGACAGAACAGGACACAGATGTTAAACGGCACCTGAGTTTCGCTGTTAACAAAGGACCAGCAATTACTAATTTAAAGCATTTCACTGTTAGTACCTGCATTCAAATGCATAATTCTTTAGGCAATTGAAATCTTGATCTGGGTTTAGTACTTGCATGCCAGGTAAGTGATTGGAAGGATAGAGAGAGGACAGGAGACTGTATTCTCACAGCAGTACATAAGTGGGTGTTTTCAGACTTAAAGGAGAGAGTTAACTGCTTGTAACATTGAAGCTACACTAGAATAGTCACATTAAAATTCATAAAGAACTTAGATGCCCCACACAAATAAGTGTGCCCCTCCCCCACCGCCCGTGAAGTTAGCACCTCTCCAAACATTTGAAGAGTTAGCACCCCTCACCAAAATGTAGGTATTGTTGCGGCCCTGAAGACAAGCGCACACACCTTCAACATACGCACACACGCACACCCAGCCACCCATACATTTAAGTGTGCAAAATTTCACCATACAGGCACACACGCCCAGGCAGTCACCCATACATTTAAGTGTGCACCCTTTCACCATACACTCACACAGGCAGCCATCTATACATTTAAGTGTGCACCCTTTCACCATACAGGCACACCCAGGCAGCCACCCATACATTTAAGTGTGCACCCTTTCACCATATAGGCACACTCACACAGGCAGCCACCTATACATTTAAGTGTGCGCCCTGTCACCATACACTCACAACGGCAGCCCCGTATACATTTAAGTGTGCACCATTCCACCATACAGGCACACTCTGTCAACTTCAATAGGTTCTATGTCTGATTCAGAGAATTCCACCTCCTCCTCCTCACCTGAACTGCTGGAGCTTAGATGAGAAGTATTCTTCCTTCCTCTGCTTCTGTAGTCCTTTTTATTAGGCAGGTAGGGTCTACCTCGAGAGGAAGGCACTATGGCCGCATATGTAACTAGCAGCCCAGTGACCCCGCTCCGGAGATAGCCGGAAGAGGGGGAAAAGCGAGGCGCAGCATAAAAAACCCTAGCTGCTAGAGTCTCGGAGCAGCCTTGAAGCGTCCTATTCAGTAGCAGTGGATAGTTCATCTTGAAGCATCCAATACAGGCGCAGTGGATAACCTTCACCAGAAGGTACCCAAAGGGCAAGTAAGATTCCAGGTCTGGCCGTATGAGAACGGAAGCCTAGTGAGGAGGTGCAAGGACGAGATCCTCAGGAAGGAGAGAACAGTCTTGAGAAAAGCTAAGCACAACGAAGAAGCAGGTGAGTGGAAAACAAGGGAGTCTGTGAGCTCCAGTAAAGAGACCCGCTGGGGAGAATCCACTGCTGGGAGAGGTAGGAGCAACAGTAGCGGCCCAAGGGGTGGACCGGGAACCCACACAGAAGGGAAGCTGAGTGAGAAGGGAGGTAAGCAAAGAGAGAGAGAGAGCTCTGCTGTGGAACCGCGAAGGGAAGGCGGAGGCAGCAGCGAGCGAAAAGGAGACAGAAAGCCATGCAGAGGAAGAATAAATAGGCGAGAGAGCTCACCAGAGCACAGAGAAAAAACACAGCGTGTTCACCCAAAAGTGGAAAGACGCAGGGTTGCAACGCACCAACTGCTGGGAGGAGAGGGAATAAGAACCTACCGGCAGTGGCCATGATGAAAGAACAACTAAAAAAGTGAAAGCAGCGTGAGAAACGTGGTGGGGTAATCAATGGAGGCGAGTCCACCAATGATTCCATAAGCATCAGCCATGGAGGCGCGTGACAGTATGCTCCCTCCTGCCCCGGGGGCTGCCCGGTTTGCCGGGATGGGCCTGATGGAACTTGTGAACTAACCCAGGGGCATGAACATATGACCAGGGTTCCCAAGAGTTCTCTGAATTGGGGAAACCTTTCCAGCTCATCAAGTAATCCAATCCCCCTTTTC
Source organism: Ambystoma mexicanum (assembly GCF_040938575.1). NCBI lineage: Eukaryota > Metazoa > Chordata > Amphibia > Caudata > Ambystomatidae > Ambystoma > Ambystoma mexicanum. Next base: position 574,208,341 of record NC_090926.1, on the reverse strand, counting down.
TATACTGAGAATCGCAGATCTGAGACACCTCAAACTACTCTGGCAACTGCACTGGCTTGGTACGCTGGCCGGGAATCAGAAGGGCGGCCACATCGGTATCCACAGGCCACAAAAGGGAAGAATGGAATACTGGATGAATGCAATCCAGGCTCTTGAGAAGCTTAAGTGGATACGCCACTTGGTTGATCTTGGAAAGGATCTCATAAGGTCCCAAAAACCAAGAAGACAACTAGGAAGGGCGAACCCATCAGGGGAGATATTTCGTGGAAAGCCAGACCTTGGAACCTACCCCCCAATCAGGGCCCTTAATGCCATGACGATCAACCTGAGATTTGTACGCCCTTCTGCAGTCCTGCAGACTAGACTTCGCGGTTTTTTGTGTGTCATAGATATCAGCCAAAGGGGATTCTTGGATGGCACATTGGTAGGCAGGGCAAAAACCGGAAAGATGCTGCGAGGATGTAGACCAGGATGTACAGTAAAACGGGCTGATGCCTAAGGCAGAATGAACGTTGTTATTGTAGGCAAACTCAGCGGTAGAGAGTAGGGAAACCCAATTATCTTGTTGTTGGTTGATATAACACCATAGGTATTTCGCCACTGTACCATTGAGGCGCTCGGTTTGCCCATTGGTTTGTAGGTGAAAGCCGGAGGACAAAGCCCTCTCGATACCCAATCTGGAACAGAGAGCCTTCCAGAATTTAGAGGTGTATTGACTCCTTCGATTCGACACAATCCTTTCCGGTAGCCCATGGAGGCAGAACACATCTTTGATGAACACCTCTCCCATCTCTGATGCTGACGGGATACCAGACAGAGGGGAGAAATGTGCCAATTTGGAAAATGAATCCACTGTTACCATTATGCAGGAGCAGCCTTGGGAGCGTGGAAGGTCAACTATGAAGTCTGTTGATATGTGACTCCAGGGTCTGGTAGGCAGTGGCCCCTATTCCAACAGTCTTATGGGTCTTTGAGTGCGATGCTTGCTTCTGGCACAGACTGGGCATGCTTTAGTGTATTCTTCCACGTCAGTATTCAGACATGGCCAGTGGAAATTACGTCTGACCATCCCCAGGGTAAACCCTTTGCTGCGATAACCAGCGGTTCGGTTGTCGTGGCACCAAGACAATACCTTCTGCCATAGGCCCTTCTTAGGTACGTACAACCATTGGTTAACACAAAGAAGACTGTCTCTTTTCTCCACGCTGCGGCAGGTTTTCCTAGGCAACAAATGTTGAGACGGATGGTGGCCTCCTTGACGTCTTGGATAAACGATGAGACCAGAGTTATTATTCTATTTCTCAGAAAAAAGGATTCTGTCTTGGAATTCAAAGACCGCTTCAGGGAATTGCGGTGGGAGAGAGCATCAACCAGGGTATTCTGACTGTCAGGCAGGTAGGTGATCGAAAAATCGTATTGGGCGAAGAAATGGGCCCATCTTGCCTGGTGGGAATTGACACATTCCATGCGTTGGAGGACCTTCAGGTTCTTATGATCGGTGGGCATGATGAAGGGGTGTGCACCGCCCTGAAGCAAATGCCTCCATTCTTCACAGGCAAATTTCATGGCCAACCACTCCTTTTTGATCACTTAGTAGTTAGCTTGGCTCGTTGTCAGGCTCCTAGAAAGGTACGCCACAGGGTGTTCCAAGCCCTTGTGTTCCTGAAGCAAGGCGGCTCCCACAGCAGCTGAAGGCGCTTCAGCTTCAACAATGAACAGCCTGGTCTGATCCAGTTGGCGTAGAATTGGGGCGGAACAAAACAGATCTTTGAGATGCATTAAAGCGGTCTCTGCATCCTCAGTCCACTGGAATGACATTGTGGTTTTCTTGAGTAGGCTTGTAATGGGCAACACGACATTGGAGAATTCCGGGATTGAACTTGCGATAAAAATGTGCAAGACCCAGAAACCTCTGGACTACTTTCAGTGAGGATGGGGTTGGCCAATCTAGTATGGCAGAGACTTTCTTAGGATCCATCATGATCACTTGACCGGACAGAATGAACCCCAAATAGGGGATGGGAGAGGCCCCAAACAAGCACTTCTCAGGTGTAACTAGAAGGTGATGTGACTGTAGTCGTCGTTGGAGAACTGCCTGCAGGTGTGCCGAGTGCTCCTGTTGAGTGGAAGAGAAGACCAATGTCATCCAAGTAAACAATGATCGAGTGGAACAAGAGATCGGAGAACAGCCTGTCCATGAAGTGTTGGAAAATGGCTGGGGCATTGACCAACCCAAAGGGCTTTACCTTGCACTCAAAGTGCCCAAATGGAGTTCTAAAGGCTGTCTTCCATTCATCTCCGGCATGGATCCTAAGAAGGTGGTAGGCACTTTTGAGATCCAATTTGGAGAAGATGGTAGCTCCCTGAACTGCTTCCAGGATGTCAGAGATTAGGGGCATCAGGTAGTGATCCCGGATGGTGACCTTGTTGAGTCCCCGATAGTCGATACAAGGCTGTAGCTCTTTGGAATCCCGCTTGGGTATGAAGAAAAGTGAGGCTCCCGTCGGGGATCAGGAAAGTTGGATAAGGCCGTTTTTAAGATTGGTGTCCAGGTACTCTCGAATTGCTTTCTTTTCGGTCAGTGAGAGGGAATACATGCGACCAAAAGTTATCAGAACTTCTGGTACCAGATCTATGGCACAGTCTTCGGGTCTGTGGGGAGGTAGGTCTTGGGGAATCTTATCCACAAACACCTCCTCAAACTCCATGAGTTCTTCAGACAGGCAATGCACTCCTAGGGCTTCCGTGGTGGAAGAGGACATTGTCTTCACCAAATCGTATCTGTCTTCTGGTAGACAATTTTGCCTACAATAGGCAGAATTAAATCCGAGTACGTTGCGAGTCCAGTCAATAGTCAGATTGTGTTTGCGAAGCCACAAAATCCCTAATATGACCGGAAAATGGGCCGCATGGATGATGTCGAATCTTATCCTTTCAGAGTGCTAGAGGACAGAAACCAGGAGATCCTCAGTGGTGTGTGTGATGAGGCCAGAACTGAGGGGCTTGCCATCAACCCCTTCCACCTTCTGATCTTCCTCCCTCTCTAGGCGGCGGATGCCGACCATGTCTGCCCATACTGTATCAACGAAGACCCCTGCCGCTCCACAATCGAGGAGGGCTAGAGTGTCAACTTTCTGTTAGTTAATAAGGAGTCATATGGCAACCACCATAAGACGGGAATCAGCAGTAGCCTCTGAGGGAGATACCGTAAGCGAGACATAGGGACTGGGAAAGGAACCTCGGTAACTCGTCCCTCCTAGGACCGAGATCGCCCATTTCCCAGGCGTCAGGGGGGTACTTCTGGACAGTCTCTGAGTAGATGACCATCTGAGCAACAGTACATGCATAGTTCTTTATCCCTCCTATGCTTCCGCTCTTCTGGTGTAAGAGGAGCTTGGGCTGCTCTGATTTGCATGGGTTCATCCTTTGGTTGACAGAATTTGGTTTGGGGTGATGTTGCAAATAGGTAGGACTGTCCGGGGAGACCTCGGTTTTTTCTTTTTTCGGTCTTCCGTTCCCCCATGTAATATTCGATTTTGAGCAAAATGGAAAAGTAGATCTGAAAACGTAGGAGGACGCAGAGTCCTAGCCAGCTCATCTTTTATCTCTTCCCTAACTCCACGCCGGAAGATAGCATATTGAGCCAGTTCAGGCCATCCGGCTTCAGTTGCCAGTCGCTTGAAGTGTGTTATGTAAGTGAGCAGGTCTGTGTTCCCCTGGCGGATGTCCAGCAGTTCCTCACAGGCCACGAAAGTAGTCTGTGGTCGTTAGAAAGTTGGTTTAAGCAAGGCTAAGTAGTCCCGAAATCATGGAGGACCAGGTTAGATCCAGTAACTAATGGCATAGCCCAGGCCAAGGCGTTCCCGCCATGTTAGATATCATATACCAAACTCAGCCATGTTCTGAGGCAAAGGTGCTGGCCCTGAACGCGAAGTGCACCATGCAGGCCTCCACAAACTCCTTCAGCTTTTTTGGGAGATCCGTCATACTTTCCTGATGACAAAGCCATGGGAGGCAGATTGGCCAGGTGATGATCGGGTGCCGACGCAAGCTGATGTAGAACGGAGTTCTCTGTCTTGAGGCTTTGTTCTTCTAACGTGAGACCTTGCACTGCAGCCACCAATTCCTGGACTTGCTCAGCAGTGGCCATCTCAGTCTTCGGGCGTTGCAATCTGTCAACTTCAATAGGTTTGCTGTCTGATTCAGAGAGTTCCACCTCCTCCTCCTCCTCACCTGAACTGCTGGAACTTAGATGGGATGTCTTCTTCCTTCCTCTGCTTCTGTAGTCGTTTTTTAAAAAAATTTTTTATGAAGGTAGGGTCTACCTCAAGAGGAAGCCACAATGGCCGCCTATGTGACTAGCAGGCCAGTGACCCTGCTCACGAGATAGCTGGAAGATGGAAAAAAGCCAGGAGCGGCATAAAAAAACCCTACCTGCTAGGGTCGCTTAGCAGGCTTGAAGCGTCCTATTCAGTAGCAGTGGATAGTTTGTCTTGAAGCGTCCAATTCAGACGCAGTGGATAACCTTCACCACAAGGTACCGAAAGGGCAAGTAAGATTCCAGGTCTGGCAGAATGAGAAGGGAAGCCAGGTGAGGAGGTGCAAGGATGAGATCCCCAGGAAGGAGAGAACAGCCCTGAGAAACGCTAAGCACAACGGAGAAGCAGGTGAGTGGAAAACAAGGGAGTCTGTGAACTCCAGGAAAGGGACCCGCTGGGGAGAATCCACAGCTGGGAGAGGTAGGAGCAACAGTAGCGGCCCAAAGGGTGGACAGGGAACCCAGACAGAAGAGAAGCCGAGTGAGAAGGGAGGTAAGAAAAGTGAGAGAGAGTGCCACTGTGGAACCGCGAAGGTAAGACGGAGCCAGCGGCGAGCGAAAAGGATACAGAAAGCCGCTCAGGGGAGCGGAGGGGAAGAATAAACGGGTGAGAGAGCTCACCAGAGCGCAGAGAAAAAACACAACATGTTAACCCAAAAGTGGAAAGATGCAGGGTTGCAACGCGCCGACTGCTGGGAGGAGAGGGAATAAGAACTTCCCGACGGCAGCCATGATGGAAGAACAACTAGACCGTGTAAAGCAGCGTGAGAAACATGGTGGGGTAATCAATGGAGGTGAGTCCGCCAATGATTCCAGAAGCGCCAGCCATGGAGGTGCGTGCCACACCCAGGCAGTCACCCATACATTTAAGTGTGCACCCTTTCACCATACACTCAACACGCACACCCAGCCACCCATACATGTAATTGTGCACCCTTTCACCATACACTCACACACGCACATGTCATGGGGTTCAAGTGAGCCCTATTACTCAAAAAAGAAATGGTTTCTTTTTAAATCACTCTGACTTCATAAAGACATTATTTCCATTAAGGACCGAACCATAATGGAAACTATTTCTTTTTGAAGTCATATAGCTCCCTTACCCCATGACATGGAGGCCTCCATCCTAGAGGCTTCCATGTCATGGGGTAGGGGGAGCCCTCGGACTTAAAGAAATAGTTTCTTTTAGTAGTCGCTGCCCTCATAAAGAAATTATTTCTGTTACGCTGTAACAGAAATAATTTCTTTATGAAGGCTGAGTGACTAAAGAAATCCAAGGGGGTCCCCTCCCAGGACAGGTGGCGGCTGGGCCCCATGCACCACAGGAAATGCGGGGGCCCCCGTTACGCCAGTGGATTATCCCTTCATCTCGCTGTGTGTCTAGAGGCAACTGTAGATTCTCTGTGTTTGGACCAAAATTCTTGAAAAAAACCAAAAACGTACTTGTTTAAATAGAGTCAAGGACACATGATCAAGAACCACATAGTGATCTTCATGATTTGGTAACCTTCCGTTGAGTTAGCCCATAACAGCTATGCCTAGATACGATTCAGTTCTTCCAAAGAGCGCAATATAAATACCTCAATCAATCAATCAGATTCAACCACAGGCATAATAATAAGAATGCCATAAAATAGGGGCCTTCAACGTTTGGCTCTCCAGATGCTTTGGATTACACCTCCCATCAGCCCTATCCAGCATAGTTATTTGAGAGGGATCACGTGAGACGTAGTAGCCCCAGGGCTCATGTCGAGGGTACACGCGGGTGGACGGAGTCCCCACACTTTTTTACAATTCCCCACACTTTTTTTAGAGGGCACCTTGATGTGCTAATTTCAGGTGATGCCACATTCAACTGTTAATGAGTCCCCACACTTTTTATTTAGGGCTTGACCCTACCCAAAGCACTCTAGCAGCCAGAGGTTGCAGACGCCTACATAAGCAAAGTCTTGTCACTATCACTGTCAGGGTGTGCCATAAACAATCGAGGCAGTCTCTCTACATCATTATGTGGGGAGGGCCACTGTTGTGGTCCAGCCACAAGAAGTGACGTTGGGGTTAGGGAGGGGGCGTGTCGGGAGAAGGGCAGTTCCTTTTCTGGCGTTAATAAAGAAAGACGTATGCTACTACGCCTGTGTCCCGCGTATCATTGGGTGTGCCTGAAGTCGAGTGAATCTTGTCAGAAGTTCACAATGGCGACGAGTGGTTTTACAAACCCGACCGCGCTGCAGTGAGGTCTGCCGTTGGGCAGTGCGTCAACGCGGCTCAAGTGATCGGCCCCGAACTGCCAAGCGGTAGGGCTCGTGGTGACTATACGGCTGGAAGGCCCTGAGGTACACAGTGGCGCACGAGGGCCGCTTGCCAGCTCCACACGGGAGCAGTAAAGAAGCGTTGGGCGGCTGCTACAGCTGCTCCTTCGACAACCACTGCAGTGGTTCACACGCCAGCCAAGCTACACGAGCGGCCACAGAGGCCCTGTGGCATGGGCGAAGGTTTGCGGAAACACGCCCCAACCGCAAAAGCACCCTTGGAGGGGCCGGAGCTCCAGCAAAAGGCTCACAAACGCCCCTGCCACGAACAAACATGGTAGGGAGGGCCGCCCCAGAGACATGTGAAGGCAAAGTGCCTTGTAATCCCCTGAGGCATGTAAAACACCCTGCCCATCACCAGGGCAGGTGGAAGAGAGACATAGTCAAGCCTACAAATAGAGCGCAGAGAGCCCCCATGGTGGGCAGGTGCCCGCGACAGCAACATGCACCATAAGCACGACAGGGTTCGTGGCTCCTCTACCCTGTCCAAAACCCAATTTCACCACAACATCATGTCGGACACAGTAGCATCCTTGTCAAGATAAGAAGGTGCATCTGGAGACGCTGCCAACCCTGTGCCAGCAGCAGGAGGAGCTTCGCAAGTCATGCACATGCCGAATCCCTTTGATTTAAGGGGCCCCAGTGGGCCATATGGCTAAGAGACTTCAAATTTTACATAGGGGCCATAGGTCTCACAGATGATGCAAGACTAAAAACACACTGTTCATGGCTATAGGGCCTGCAGTTAGGGACATTGCAGGGGAATTGCTCAATTTAGACATTACAACATATGATGAACTACACAGCAAGCTATCAGAATACTTCGCCCCCACACTAATATAGACTATGAGCGTCACATTTTCCATACCACCAGACAAGAAAGGGTATGTCTGGGCCCTCAACAATGACACAGCCACCCGGCACAGCCATATTCTCCAGCTGCAAGTTAACAACACACCGTTAGACTTCCTTATTGATACGGGAGCTACCGTTAACATCATTAGTGAGCAGGCCTACCACTCACTGGCCCAGCCACCCAAAATACGCAAAGCCACAGTAGACATGCCACGGGGCCACAACGCCACTGCCATGCAAGGGCGCCATCACGGCCTGGTGCACGCACAAGACTCACGCCGCAATGATTCCACTGCACATACTAAAGACAGAAGCCAACAGCGGCTGCATCCTAAACTTCAAAACGGCGGTTGACATGGGCCTAGTGCACATTCTATACCAGATAATGGCCCACAAGTACTTTGCCAGGCCAGAACTAGTAGAAGAAGCTTTTCCGAAACTGTTCAAAGGGCTAGGGAAACTAAAGCACAGGCAAATCCAATTACACATTAACACGGAAGTCCCACTGGTGGCCCAGCACTATCAGGGCATACCTGTGAATATACAGAAGGAGGTGGAGGAGGAACTGGACAAGCTTATCAAGCTACAAGTCATTGCACCGGTCACAGGCCCGCCGCTGTGGGTGTCGCTGTACTGAATAAATCCACAGAAGGTTCAATACGCCTGTGCGTGGACATGCGCAGAGCAAATGTGGCAATTGAAAGGGAGAGACATCAAGCACCCAGAATCACCGACATGATTCACCTCTGCCACAGAGCGAAGGTGTTTTCAAAACTTGATTTGACGAAAGGGTACCACCAAATTGAAATAGCCCCCGAATCAAGCTACATCACGACATTTGTGACTCATTTAGGACTCGTTCAATATAAAAGGCTCAGTTTCGGGATATCGTCAGCTGCTGACATTTTCCAGGAGGAAATTCACAGAGTCATTGGGCATGTACCCAACTGCCTGAACTATTCAGACAATGTCCTAGTCTTCGGAAAGACCAAGGAAGAACACAACGTGGCTCTACACCATGTGTGTGCTGCACTAGAGGTGGCTGGTCTCACCCTCAACAAAGCTAAATGTGAATTTGGCAGAGGAACTAAGATTCTTCTGACACATCTTCTCATATAAAGGCATGCGCCCGGACCCAGACAAGGTGGCTGCCCTCAACACGGCGCTGCCCCCCAAGAACACGACGGAACTGCGCACATTCCTTGGTTTAGCCAGCTACTAGTTCCAGGTACCTCAAAGATTACGCCACCGTGAGCAACTTTCCCCTCTATGTACCTCTCTCCACTCCTCTATCCTAGAGTGATCACTTTCTCCTATCCTCCCACCTCACCCTCCCTACCCCAGGCCAGGCCACCTCCATCACTGCCACCCACCTTCTTGGTCATTTGACCTATGAAGTGTGTGTCAGTTGAGGCTTTCGCCACTACCTTCTCTCCCCCTCCTCCTCCTATGGCTGACTCTCACCCTGACACAGCCCTCTCCCTGCTCCACTCTCCTATATCTGATCCTCTCGATATCCTTACCCCTGTCATGAGAATCCGCATGACGCCCAAAGCCAAGTGTAACTCCTGGTATGACTCAGATCTCTTCACCCTAATACGCAAGTGCAGGGTGCCCAAGAGGAAATGGCGTGCTTCATGTTCATTCTCTGACAAACTGGCCTGTCGCCTGCTACAAAGGCAATACCGGCTCTCTGTCCTCACCAAGAAGAGAGCGTATATCCAAGCCTGCATCTCTGCAGCATCTAACAACTCGGCTGAACTCTTTAAAATCTGCAAGGAACTAGCCAATCCTGCCACAGTCTCTACCTCTCCTGTATCTTCCCAGGCCTTCTGCAGGGCACTGGCTTCTCACTTCATTTCAAAAACTCAGGACATCCTGTCCTCACTCTCCTCCTATCGCCTCCCTCCCTCCATCCCTTGCTCTTCCTCTGACCCTTCTGCAGCCACCCCCCCTCCTTCTCTGCCTTTCCCCTTTTCTCTGCTGATAAGGTTTCTAGACAAGTCCGATCAATGAAAGTCTTGTCGAAACAGGTTCACCCCTGTTCCTCTAAAACTATCAAGGACCATATTGACTCCCCGGCTCCTGCCCTAGCTGATTTCTGCAATCACTCCTTCGCCACTGGAGTCTTCCCATCCCCCTTGAAGCACTCCCTTGTGCACCCCTCCTTAAGAAACCCTCTGCCGACCCCTCCTACCCGGCTAACTATCGCCCAATCTCCATCACTCCCTTCCTGGGCAAGCTCCTGGAGAAACTGGCCATCTCCCAGCTTAAACTCCTCACTGAATCTGTTGGTTGTCTTCACGACCATCAGTCTGGCTTCAGAGCTACCAGAAGCACGGAAACTGCTCTCCTGAACATCTGTGAAAACCTGCTCTCCAACCTTGACTCCAACACCCTGTGTGTCCTCATCTTGCTTGATCTCTCTTCTGCGTTCGATACTGTCAACCATGCCATCCTGCTCAACCGTCACCATGATAACCTGCGTATCACTGGCCAGGCTCTGGCATGGCTGACCTCTTTCCTCTTTGACGGACCCGCCCAGGTCCAACTTGGGTCCTTCCTCTCTGATATCTTTTTCTGTACCTGTGGTGTCCCCCAGGGATGTAACCTCTCTCCCTGGCTGTTCAACCAATACCTGCCAATCCTAGCCCACCACATCGCCGCTCTCTCCCCCAATTGTCAGTGCTATGCGGATGAGACCCAGCTCATTTTAAGGCTACCCTCGGCCTCCTCCTCTCCTTCCCTCATCTCTGAATGTCTGTCTGCTATCCAGGATCGGTGTGCTGCCAATGACCTCTTCCTTAATGCCAGTAAGACTGAGATTTTACTCAATGGCACACCCACTCCCTCCTTCCCTGCAGCTCTCTGGCTGGCCTCCCTTGGCCCTCTTCCTGCTCCCACCTGCAAGGCTAAAAACCTTGGAGTCACCTTCGACTCCACACTCTCCTTCTCTCCTCACATCTCTGACGTCTCTAAGAAGTCACACTACCAGCTACTCCTCCTCAGAGGTATTCTTCCTTTCCTCTCCTTCCCCCAGAAGCTCACCATCTCCAGAGCCCTGGTTCTCTCTAGACTGCACTATTGTAACAGCCTCTATCTAAATATGCCTGCCTCTACTCTCCGCCCTCTGCAGCTTATCCAGAACAGGACTGCGAGACTTGTCCTTGGCCTCAAGCCCAGGGATCGTATCTCTCCAGGACTGAAATCTCTCCACTGGCTCCCAGCGGCTGCAAGGATTAAGTTCAAAACCCTCTGCATTGTCCACAAGGCTTTCTGGGGCCGCAATACCTTCAACGCTCTCTTCCGAAATATCTTCCTACTCAAGCTCTTCACTCATCCACCTCCTCACTCATCCACCTCCAACTCCCTCAGGGTCAGTCGCTTCTCCAAGCAACGAGTTGGTGGTAGATCTCTCTCTTCCGCAGGGGCTCCCTCTGGAACAGCCTTCCTGCCTCCCTGAAACCTGAGGAGAACCATCTCTGGTTCCGGAAGCACCTCAAAACCTTCCTCTTTGCTTCTGCTTTCTCTCCCCCTCTCCCCTGCTTAATTCCTGGCTGTAATTGCACTGGCTACCTGGCCACCCTTTTGATCTCAGGCCCCCCTTCTGATCTCGGGCCCTGGCCCCGCCAATTGCATACCTGCACTGCCTCTCAGGCAACCCCCGCACCTGGGGACTGTTGTTCTGTATCCCTACAGCCCCCCTAGCAGCACTTATGTCTGCTCTTACCTGCACTTGCCACCATCCGGTCGTTCTATTATCTTATTTATTCTACTATCCCATGTACTGCTCTTCCCCCCCCCTTTCCCCCGCACTTATCCCTCCCATGCACGTGCGCGATCTAAATGACACCTGGCCTAGTAGGATCGTTGTCTGTCTTCCCTCTGTTGCCCCCTCCCTTGCCTCATCGCGCCTCAAACCACTTGTGTATAGGCGCGTTACAAATGGCATATCATATCATATATGGCAAGGAATTCACGGTCATAACTGACCACCAGACTCTGCTGACAATTTATGGGGACCCCAAGGCAAGGATGCCTTTCCAGAATCGCAAGGTGGGGCCTGCGCCTCCAAGACTACAATTTTGTCATTAAACATCGCCCCAGCAAGGAGTACAATCCGGCGGACTACCTATCCCGTCACCCCATGGGACCGGCATGCACACAGCCGTCCATCGTGGATGCCTACATTAATTACGTGATCCATCACCTGCAACCGCTCCCGGTGGGGTGGTCGGGGCTCATCACCCAGTCGGAGCAAGATCCAGCCCTGGTGGGAGGATGCCCAATGTGCGCTCAAGTAGCCCTGCCACCACACCTGAATCCCCTGCAAATTTCCCCTCTCCCGGAACAGGTGTTGGATGAACTGGCAGCAGACCTTTTTTGGCCCTCTCTGCAACAGCGCCTATGTTTTGGTACTAATTGATAAACATTTGCGTTTCCCGGAAGCGCAAGTCGTCGAGAGCACAGCCGCCACGAGTATCATCCCAGCGCTCGATCGCATGCTGTCCGCATACGGAGTCCCGAGGTGATAAAATCAGATAACGGGCGGCCTTCCTCTAGCCAGGACTTCCAAAACTGATCAAGGTACATTGGCTTCCAACACAGGAAAATGACCCTGCGGTAGCCACAAGCCAACGGCATCGCAGAGAGGTTCATGGCCAACATCAAATGGACTCTCCAAATAGCCACCATCCTTAACAAGCCGTTCGAACAAGCCCTCTACCAGTTGCTGAGGGAGTATCAACACACCCCTCACAGCACCACAGGGGTATGCCCCGCCGACATAATGTTCAGGAGGCCGATCAAGACAAGATTACCGGAGGACCAGAGTCTGCTGCCCCCAACCCCGCTAGAACTGCAAGCGAGAAGTAAGGACACGGATGAGAAGCAGAAAATGAAGGACACAGCCAACGCCAGAAGGCGAGTTCAGGAGTCAGCTCTGTAACCAGGGGATCAAGTGCTAATACGCCAACCTAAAGGACAAAAGGAAGATGCCAAGTTTTCACCTGACCCGCTAACTGTGACGCAAAGGAAAGGCACCATGATCACTGCTGAGAGAGAAGGACATTCCTCTGTGGCACGCAATGTGTCACACTTCAAGAAAGTAGCGGCCCCGCCCAAGACAGCCTGGGAAAGGGATGACGACAGTACTGAAGAACGAGGGCACGATGAACCATATCTCGGTGACGGAGAGGCGTCCGAGGAAGAAGGAAACTGGGCCCCAGAACCTCCGGTCCCGTCGACCCCTCATAGCCACCAGAGGCCGCGGAGGAGCCGCATGAATCCCAAAGACTCATTGAAGAGATGGGGTAAAAGACGTTGATTGATACTGTACTTTAAAAAGGGAGGAGATGTCAAGGTGTGCTGTAAACACTTGAGGCAGTCTCTCTACATCATTAGGTGGGGAGGGCTGCCGTTGCGGTCCAGCCACAGGAAGTGACGTTGGGGTTGGGGGGTGGGGGGAAGAAGGGCAGTTCCTGTTCTGGCGTTAATAAAGAATGATGTATGCTACTACGCCCGTGTCCCGCGTATCATTGGGTGTGCCTGAAGTCGAGTGAGTCTAGTCAGAAGTTCACAATCGACATCTTCACCTAAATCTCTTCTCTCACCTGCTGTGGGAGTCACCTCTTAAAATCGATTACATATTTCCACTGTTAGAAAGCACATTTTAACATGATCGTCTGCATATTCACGTGTCTTAGAGAGCAGAAGAGTAGCTGCAACAAGCAAGCTCCATGGATATGTTTGGACCAGTACGTTTAGTGCCATGAAAAGACACTACTATTATTACTGCCTGACCTGAATAGGTAAGATTTCTTTTTTAATGTGCATGAATAACTAAGTGCAAATAAATATTTATTACAAAAACATTGATGTTTTATAGTTGAAACATTTTTACTGACCTATAAAATACTCCCATTAGTAAAGGCACTTACAGTTTTACTGTGTATAAAATAATTGTTACGCCCAACACTCATTGGCAATGCCAACCGTTTGGGATTTTTGGAAGGCATGGCAAAGGCACTTGCGAGGCACAGCCGTACTGGTATTCACTGGCCATTGATGGTAGCAGGTGCAAAATGATGCGAGTACCTGGGCATCTAATAGCGGTGCCTGGCAAATGCCTAATACTTATACACAAGCCAAAACTGTTGGCTTTGCCATTGCCCGTTTTTAACAGGACTTCAGTGAAGGACATGCATAGTGCTTATAAATCTAGTGGTTAAAGGCAGACCTGGCTAAGACATTGTTTTTGCACCAGAAGCCGGTTTACAACTCGAAATAAATCATTGACTCTCAGAAGACTGCTTTGAAAAAATACTCGCAGTCACGCTGAGTGCAAAGTTTGATGGTAAAGCTTGAAAAAAAGCAAGCTCAAAGAGTTCCCATGCGGAGATGTTTTGGGTGGTAATGGCTATAGGGATTAGCATGGCCATGGGCCAATAAATGGACAACCCCTACACGCTGTATGTCTTAAACATTAGCAGTAAATACTTGATCTGGACCACTGGATTACACATATTAAATATTGACATAATTTATGATATTCCAACCTCCATTTTACTTTTTGTGCCTAGCCCCTTGCATACCTATTACCGTTTCTGTTATAAATGGCATTATCTTTCGCATGAATGCATTTACTGCATGCGTAGCAATCAGTTGGTACTTCATCCCAGTGGTCATCCCCATGCATCCCATTCAATTATTTCATATAGCATGGGACCATTGTTCAGCAAATACCTTTACCACCCAGGCCTGCAGTGCTTGCAGAAAGCAGCAGCGGGGCTCATCCTGCATGCACCCAAAAACTCACACCTTATCCCAGTTCTTTCCCAACTCCATTGGCTTGCCACGCCCCAGAGACTTTCTCTCAAAGGACTTTGCCCTGCATACACAACCCCCCTCTCCAAAAGCCTTCCTACCTCCATAACAAACTGAAACCAATCACCCACACAAACACCAAACAAGGTAGTCAACACCTCCTACACATTCCATTTTGTAAACTAACACACACACAAAAATAACCATTTACCCAGTGGGTACCCACAGTTTGGACACCCTCCCACTCCACATCAGCACCACACCCTCCACCACTTTCCGAAAAAGCCTCATAACATACCTCTTTCTGTACGCCTAATCAAGCCACACTACCTCATCTGGCATTATATGTCTATGCCTTCTTTCTATTCTGTCCTAAAAGAATGTGTAACTTTTGTTTCACCAGTTGCCTTCTGAACTTTCGTAACTTGTAAAGTACTCCGAGACCCTCTGGCTAGGGCCAGCTCTGGGAAAAAATTCAAATAAAATAAATAAATAAAACATGTAGTTAATGCTACTTTTTAAGCACAGGCATATGTGTGAATCCCTGGCCTGGTACTCCCCTCCTCCTGAACTGATCGTGGTGGTTTCGTGGCTCATTTGTAATCTTAAGTAATGCTTCCATAAAAGGTGCACATCCATGCTTAAGGAGGTATCTCGCAGATGTCTAAATGCCAGAAATAATAGCATCATTCTGCAGAGATGGTTAGGTCCAGACTATAGTTCAGTACTGTACCAGTTCTTAATTTCAAACCGTGTCCTCCCCCACTTTGGCCTGCAATTAGGTGAACTAATCCACCCTACTAAAGGCAGGTGAGATGAAGTGTGTTTGCAAAGAGAGTTGATTATATTTGATTTGATTAATTTTGAATGCACTAGCACATAACCTAGCAGAGTAAACTGCATCTGGGCGCAGATTACATCATAATATAAACACATTCATGTCCGTAAAAAGAATACACCACATAAGCCGCTGCCTTGCCCTAACCATGGAAGCGAAAATGGCAGTTATTTAAATAAGAATGTTCTGAGAGCTTTTCGAAACAGAATACGATCTGACATGTTGCGAGGGTGCCACCATGGAAGAGAGTTCCAGAGTTTAGGGCCATGGGCCAAAACGCACTGATCTCTCCTGGAGGAAAAGCTAGATGATAGTACCACCAACAGCAGCCACCAACAGCAACCTATCTAATGATCGAAGAGGTCAAGTTGGGTGGTATTGAGTGAATTTGTCAGATGAGGTTGTGTGAGATTCTGAAGGCATTTAAAAACCAGGCTTAGGATTTTAAAAGTGATTGTTTCCTTTCCCGGGAGCCAATATGGGGATCTAGAAAGAACAAAGATTTCTGTTGATTTAGGAACTTTAAAAATTAGCGTTTTTAAGCCCTCTGGAGTCTGGATGGTTGATAAACCGAACTATCAGCAATTAGGCTATTACCATAGTGCAGACGGGAATTGACCAAAGCACCTACTATCATAGCATGATCTTTTTGCAGTAAAAAGGGGAGCGCATGACGTAAATGGCGCAATGAATATATGACAGATTGCACATTAGCGCCAAACTGATTTCCAACCCCAAGGTTCACTTGCCAAATGTATTTTTTCCCATACACGGACAAACGATTCAGGCTAAAAAAAATCTATTAGTGCACGAGAAAGTGAAGGTATGCAGATGCAGGGGGTGGGGAGAGCAGTTGGGAGCAACAAATGTATTCCTTGAATCAGAGTATTAGAGCCTTGAACCTTCCTCTCGATATCTATATAATAATTTGGCCTTAGTTACCACCTTCCTTCATACCTAACCCCCCCTTTCACCCAGGCGTATCCTACCTGATACTTGACCACCCCTGCCATCTGCGACGCCAAACCCCTCCCGATAGATTAAGGCCCAACTTTTGATCACAGCCTGCCTTGCGAAACTGAACCTACCCACTACTGTCCAAGGATCTGAATTAAACCGTTCAAGCAGCTTTGGATCCCACCGAAACCCACATTGTTTCAGACTAATACCCCTCTCCCAGAATACAATCTCATTGTAAACCACCTGAACATTTCTGAACTCTACCTCATATCCGTTAGTCATCTAGGTATTATCAGTACCTGTTACTACTGAATCCTAGGAACCTGACCCCCCAGGACATCCAGGAAGCACCGAAACCTGTATCTAGTACTATAACCTCCTCCACTGTTAGCTGCACTCTCAGCCCAATCCATATTCCCTCCCTCAAACATACAATACCCTAGGACTTCCCTCTAATAGAAATAGGAACAACTTATCCAACTGACTGAACAAAGACAATCCCTTGAAAACCTCCAGACAAACAATTTAAGGATTGGAAACAACTGACAGAACAAAGTCCCACTGACCTAATACCCATCTGACCGGAAAGACACACCCTCGGAAACTATCAGACGGAACAATTGAAGTTTACAATCTACACTAGCCTGGCACGAGGAACCATAATTGGAAACTGCCCCTATAAACCTAACACCTAGATCCACTCCTCCCAACTAAGAACAAAATGACCAGACGCAGAATTGGACGCAGACAAAGAGAAAAGGAACATGGGACAAGCAACATGGATACACAAGCTCAACCGACCCCAGCAGAAGACGTCTTAATACAGAACACACCCCGCAAAACAATACTATCGACAGAACAAACTTCCCAAGAGAAAAATCCTTATACCTTACACCGTACCTCACACCAACCAAAGAACCTAGATACTCAGACGACACCAACACTACCAGATGGATAAATAAAACACCAGAAAAACAAAACAAGAGAAGAGAGGACCAGAAAAGAGAATGGGATGACGCCAACCCCTTACTCCCTACATCACAAGAACAGATGGGCACTCTCGATACCCACACCAAATGACAAGAGATGAAGAAACAATAGAAGTCAGCGACCCAATTATCAATCTCACAGACCGATTCAACGACGAAGCCGCCTTCACGGTTAATCTACCGCTTGGAGGCAACATAAATGCACCCCGACTGAACACCCACAAAACAAAAACAGGAACAAAAAATAAAGCAAATGACACCAAAAAGATCCACTGCAATCTAGTCAATGCAAGATCAATGTCCAAACATGCCACCGAAATCTACGGCCTCCTAAGTGACAGAGGCATTGACATCCTTTTCGTAACAGAAACATGGCTAGATGATAACTGCAAGATCACCCTCAATAACTACGTGCCCAAAACATTCAAGTGCATCCAAGTAAACAGGAAAACCAAAAGAGGTGGTGGACTAGCAATCATCCATAAGGAACACCTGGAAATTAAAGCGGAAGACCCATTAAACATCAAAAAATGTGAATCCCTAATCATACGTCTATCAACTGATCCCAAAACAAACCTGATATTCATACTGATATACAGACCACCAACGTACAATGCAGCCTTCATAGACAACTTCATAGAAGCAATCACCAACCTGGCCATTGACCTAACCAAATGATTATCCTCACAGACTTCAACATCTGGTTCGATGAAGAAAACACAACCTCACCAAAATCACTTACCGGCCAACTAACAACAATGGAACTACATCAGCTGGTCAACGGAGCAACCGACACAGCAGGACATACACTAGACACAATCTTTGCCAACAGAAAACTAATTACCATAGCACTACCAGTTCAGATCCACTGGAGCGACCACCTCATCATCCCATCCGTAATCACATTGCCCTCCCAAATTACCAAGGAACAAGAAAAACTACCAACCATCATGAAAAGAAACTGGAAAACCATAAAAAACTCCAATTTATCGGAACGACTGGAGATCACCAAACCACAAACAACGACCATGAGCAAAGCTGACCTAGATACTAAAATAGATATACTTCATAACTGGATCATCACAACAATTCACAAGATTGCAAAAGAGAAACAACAAAATGGTTCACCCCACTACTAGCCGCCATGAAAAGGAAAAAACAAAAACTAGAATGCAGGATCAGTAAAGACTGCGGAAAAAAATTCAAACTTCTACAACATACCCATTCATACAAAAAGGAATTACAAAAAGCAAAAAGAAAATATTACGACAACAGAATCCTCAAAGCACCAAACACCCAAAAAGAACTGTTTAAAATCATAAACTAAATGAAAAACCCACCCGGCTGCAAAAACACTCCAATACCATTGAAGAAATTATGCAATGACCTTGCAGACCACTTCAAAAATAATATCATGACCATCCAAAAGACCATACAAAACAGACCATGCAACCACTACACTGAAGACTCTGACCGATGCAAGGAACTCCAGAACAAACTCTGAAATTTCCCACACATGTCAGTGGAGACTTTCATCAAACTCGTAAACCAAAGCAACAAATCTGTCTCCCCCACGTATCCCTGCCCCCATGACATCTACAAATCAATCCTTGCACAAGGAACACCAATGGAATACTACAGGAACGTCCTCAACCAATCAATCTCAACAGGAAGAGTGCCTCAAGCCTGCAAATCAGCATACATCAAATACACCACTCCTCAAGGACACACCAGGAAACGTAGACGACCTCTCCAACTACAGACCCATCTCCAACATCCCCTACCCAGCCAAACACCTGGAAACGCACATATACAGAACAACCCAAGACGTCATAGAAGAACATCACCTATTAAACCAGGCACAAGTAGGCTTCAGATCAAACCGCACTTATTTCAATCTGGGATGACCTAAAGGTGAACGCAGACACAAACAACAGCACAGCTCCGATACTTCTAGACCTCTCTGCAGCATTCGACACAGTCAACCACAACATCCTTATGAGACTGGAAGAATTCGGAAGAATGATAACGCCTTATTTTGGGTCAGATCCTTCCTAACGAATAGAACAGAAACAATATGGATGAAACCTTACAAATCAAACCCTCGAGAATCATCATGCAGAGTCCCACAAGGATCATCCTTCTTGCCACTTCTCTTTTTTTTAACATAATTTATTGATTTTAAAACAATACAACTTTTGTTATCGTTACTGCATCGTTAAAACACTTGCTTGTCCCCCCTTCCCCTCCCTTCCCTCCCAACTTTCCCAAGACCACCATTGTTCGTCGATGCTCCTCGAGTTCTGGGGGCCCTCATGGGCTGCCGTCCTCATCAGTGGTGGAAGCTGCTTCAGTTAGATGGAACAATGTCTCAGTGAGCACCACCCACTGGTGTAGGTCTTCGCTTATGTCCAGTCTCTGTTCTTTTTGCGCATTTTCCCATGCTCCAGTTTCGGCCGTTATCCACTTACGAAGGTCCTCCCACCACACTATTACGCTTGGAATTTTGGGGGATTTCCACCCCATGGCGATGAGTCTCTTAGCTAAGATTTACATCAGGTCTTTGAGCCTGTTCAGGGGTTTGTTTTTTTTGCTTTTTTTGTGGATGCCCAGGATACACGCTCTAGGTGTCTGTACCTCCAAGGTGATGTCTGCATCAGCAACCTTCGTGGCGATCTGTGACCAAAAGGTTTGTATGATCTGGCATCCCCAGAACATGTGGGTCATCCCCACTCGGGGTTCGTTGCATTTAGGGCATTCCATTGTTCTTGCTCCTTTGAATTTGGAGATGACCTCAGGTGTGAGGTAAGCTCTGTTGGTAATATAAAACTGTATGAGCTGCAGTCGGGCATTTATGGACACTTTTTTGTGATAATGAGTTATTGAATCCCTATCCTTTTCCTCAAATTGCAGGTCCAGCTCCTGTTCCCATTTCCCTTTGCTCTTGAGGTCTTGCTTGGTTGCGCTGTCTAGCAGGGATTCGTAGAGTCTTGAGGTTTCGTGCCCGCCCTCGGCAGCGTTTAGTATGTTTTTGATGCCATCAAGTCCAGTTTCGAGGTCCTCTACCTCGGGCCACCTGCTCGCTATTGTTTTTGTCACCGGGCCGTGGAGTAGCAACTGTCCTACTGGCAGTCCTGAGGTCTCATGTAGTTCTGCGAACGTTAGGATGCCCTGTCCGTTTACTGGATTGCCTAGGGTGGCAATCCCATGGTGTTCCCACATGTTCCTTATTTCTTTCAAGCCCCCTGACCCCTGGTCTGTTCGTCATGATTGCAGCAAGCATTATCTGAGGTGAGTAAGGGTCTCGTGTCTTCATGATTTTGCAGGCACGTTTCCAGATATGGATACCTAGTTTCATTAGATATGGTTTGTGTTTGTTCACGCCATCTGGGGTCCAGAACAAGTCCCTGAGTAGCATGCGGGGGATGGCAGGCTGAAGGAGCTAGGTGTCCCTTGTGATTTCGTCCGCCATCCATTGAATTACATGTTTCAGTTGGCCTGCTAGGTAGTATAGTTCAAAGTTGGGGATTTTCAGGCCGCCTCTGTCGTAGGGTCTTTGCAGTACTTCTAGTGCCACTCTGTGCCTCCCTCCTTGCCACAGGAATCCTCTGCATAGTTTATCTAGGTATCTGAAGAACTGCTGGGGGATGTTATATGGGACGTTGGTAAAAAAGTGTAGGAGGCGGGGTAGCGACACCATCTTAAGGAGCCCCGCTCTTCCTGCGACTGAGAGTGGGTATCAAGTTTGTCAGAGTCTTTTAAGGCTTCCCTCCCTTCCTCCTCACCTGAGGTATCCGTAGGGTTGTCTTGTGACTCCGACTTCCTTCCTGGACGTCTTCGGGCTTGATCCTTGCCGTCTTTCTTGGCTTCCTTCCTTTGACGTAAGTAGGGGCGAGCTCCTGGGATGCCACGCTGTCGGGTGATTGGGGAACCGAACAGCGGGATCTCCCGGGAGCCGGCTCCTGAGCAGGGAAAAAGCCCCAATGGCAGAAAAAACCCTGCGGTGAGAGTCCTGACAGGAAGGTCTCAGATAATGAAATGGCCGGAGTTCAATCTTGGGAAGCTGAGAATGACTGGCAGATAGCAGGGGAAGGTCCGAGATATACCCGATAACAGCCAGAGAGGGCGAGGAAGGAGGAGAATTTCCAGAAAAATCAGCAGAGACTTCCAGGGAAAGGTAATGGCGCACAAAGCCCCAAGGGAAAGGGGGGACCGAGGCGCCAAGGAGGGAGTGACCAAAGGAGCCAGGCAGAGAGGGGGAAAACAGAGAGGCCGGTCAGAAAGAACCGGAAAGGCTAGGCAAAAGCAAGGCAACAGGAGAGGGAGAAATACAGTGTCCAAAGGAGGGACAAGGCAGAACGGGGAAAAACAGCGTTACCTTCGAGCCCGGAGTAGCAGAGAAGGTGCAACGCGAAGAACGCTGCCCGAGCCCGAAACTAAATTACGTCGGCGGCCATCTTGGAAAAACACTAGAGCGGTGCTTCCAGACGGCCGTCGAACGCAATGGCACCTGTCAATGGCGTCTCCAAACATCCAAGAAGCACCGCCCGACAGGAATCATGACAGTGGGAGTCTGCCCCAGAAGTCCATTGACTTTTTCAGGTTGTCTTTAGCTCTCGCTGTGTTGAGGATATGCTCTATCTTGGGGTCTCGGTGGATGGTTATCCCTATATATTTAAAGGAGGTGGTCTCCCATCTAAAGGCCATGACTGGGAGCCTTTCTACGCTGGCTTCGGTTAGCGACGCAAGGGGGAAGAGGCAAGACTTGTCGTGGTTAATTTGTATCCCTGTGTATCTACTGAACCCATCTAGCGTCTCCAATATGTATGGCAATAAATGTTCGGGGTTGTCCAAGTAGAGGAGTGTGTCGTCTGCATACATGAAGACCAAGTGAGTCACTCCATCTATCACGATGCCCCCATCCCCGTATTCCTGCCTTAGGTATGCTGCTACAGATTCTATTGCGATAATATATAGCATGGGGGAGAGCGGGCACCCCTGTCCTGTGCCCCTATGATGGCACCAATTCTCAGAGTATGTATTGTTGGTGCGCACCCTGGCTGTGAGGTCAGTGTATATGAGTTTGGCCCACTTAAGAAAGGCAGGTCCGATTCCCATCTTGGCCATGGTGGCATGTAGCCACTTCCATCGGACTGAATCAAATGCTTTGGTGGCGTCTAGGAATGCCACTGCGCATTTTTCAAGCTTGCCATTAGAGCTATATTTGACATGGTGTAGTTTGCATAGGTTTTTTGTGATGGTTCGCCCAGGTGCGTACACAGTCTGGTATTGGTGGATTAGGGATGGGACCGCTTTACGCAGCCTTCTCGCTAATAGTGCTGTTAGGATCTTGTTATCAGCGTTGAGCATAGACAGGGGCCTGTACGAGCCGCATTCACTATTGTCCTTGCCCGGTTTCAGTATAGGGATGATTACGGCTTCCCTCATGGTGTCTGGGAGGGCGCCCAATTCATAGGCTTCATTGAATACTTGGACCAGGAGTGGGGCTAGCGTTTCCTCATACGTTTTATAGAACTCCCCGGGGAGCCCGTTTGTGCCTGGGGCCTTGCCGGATGGTAAGGTTCTGATAGTGGCCATGACTTCTTCAGGGGTAATGGGCTCATCTAAGGCCTCAGCTAATTGCACATCTAGTTTGGGTAACTTGATGATATCTAAGACATCCTCTACTTCGGTGTCTGTAGGCGAGGGGGGTTCGGTGTACAGGGCTTGGTAAAACCGGGTGAATGCCAGGTTAATACTGGCTTGCGTATGTGCCAGTGTGCCGTCCGGGTTGCGGACTTGGCAAATGGGCGACCTGGGGGCCTCCCTCTTGTACAGCCAGGCTAGGAGCTTCCCAGGCTTGTCCCCAAGGGCATGACTGCGTTCAATGTGCTTTGCGTAGCTGAGTTTCCCCAGTTTTTCCCAATGTCCCAGGCGGGTTTGTTTAAGCTCTATTATTCTTTGGAGGTGGGTGGGGTCTGCAGGGAGCTCTGTTTCTAGCGTTTTTAGCTCTTCCTCATTGCGTGCAAGTAAGGCGAGTATTGATCTCTGGGCTCCCCCTGTAGCTACAATCATCTCTCCCCTCATGACCACTTTATACGCCTCCCATGCAGGACCAATGTGTACACTATTCCTATTTAGTTGCCAGTAGTCTAGTGTGCTTTTATTAATCTGTTCGGAGAAGGCCCCGTCTAGCAGGGCTTCAGATCTGAGCCTCCAGGTGGGCTATGGGGGTCTGGGTGCGAACACTGTCCAGGTGGTCGCCAGTGGGGAATGGTCTGACAGGACCCTGGCTAGAAATTGTGCGTTGCCAAATATGGCCAGTTGTTTGTCACTTACATGAATGTAATCTATTCTAGTGTGAACAGCATGTGGGACTGAGTAGTAGGAATACTCTCGTTTCTCTGGGTGGTGCTCTCTCCACAGGTCTCTGAGCGCGTATTGTTGTGTTAATGCATTTAGTATTTTGGCAGGTGGGGACGGGCGGGCGTGTTTGTCATCAGATCTATCTACAAGGGGATTCAAGGTGCAGTTGTGGTCTCCCCCGCATATCAAGGTGCAGTCCCCAAATGGGCCCAGTCGTTTATATAGGGAGCAGAAGACGATTGTGGCGTCATGGTTGGGTGCATAGGTGCTAACCAGACAGAGTTTTTTACCCTCAATGTTGCCATGCACTAGGGCCATTCTGCCTTAGTCGTCTCTTTTGGAGTGCATCACTTTTATGGGGATAGACAGGGCTATCCAGATCAGGACTCCTCTTGCGTAAGTGGGATATGTGGATCCTATCAGCGTCCCCCTCCAGATTTTGGCAAGTGCGGCTAGCTTTTGTGCGTTCAAGTGGGTTTCCTGTAGGAGGGCGATTCCGATCTTGCTGCGCTTTATGAATGTGTGTATTCGGCGCTGCTTGACGTAGCTATTAATTCCCCTGACGTTCCATGGCAAGATCCTGATTTTGTCCGCCATGAGTCTTGTGTGGTCGTTCTTATGTGGGTGGCGCTCCTGGCGCTTCAATGCTTGGTTCCAGCAGCTTTCGATGCTTTGGGTGGTCTTGGTTTGAATAAGTAAGGTTCCCAACTTTGAATACCAACTCCCTGGTTCCCTCCCCCTCCAACTTTGAATTTCCCTGTAACATTACAAGTCCAGCGGGGTTCCCCCCGTTCTGACTGCCCTGTTTCCGCTCGGTTGACGTCTTGGTGGTCTCCTGGTGCCCTGCGGGTGGGTTTATTATACCCTAATTTCTTCTGGGGGTTGGAAGTATGAGTAGGTCCGCTTCGGTTGCTGTCACTTGGGGAGCAATCCGACTACAGTAATTCTCCTAAAGGATCAATGTTGCTGCGTTTGTGTGTAGTCCAGTTTCCGTGCTTGCCCGACCCCAATGCTAGGCAGCATATGTTACTTAGAGCGTCGTTTCCGAGGTTTGCTCTCTACCATTTCAAGGTCAGGGAGCTGTTCCCTATCCATCCATTCGCTGACTTCCGCTGGCGTGTCGAACAGGAGTGCTTTATTGTTGTGCAGCACCTTAAGTTTAGCTGGGTAAAGGAGCATGTAGCATAAGCCTGCATTTTTTAATCTTGCCTTAGTGGGAATGAATTGGGCTCTCGTTGTCTGGACCTGGAATGTGTAGTCCGGGTATATGGCTATCTTAGCAGAGACTCTTTGTATGTGGCCCCCTGATCTTGAGAAGGCCAGAATCGCCTCCCTGTCTCTGTAGTTGAGTACTTTTGCTATTATTTGCCTGGGTGGGATCCCCGGGGGTGGCCGTTTGGCAAGGGAGTGGATGGCTCTCTCGATGGTGAAGCCTTGGGACAGCTGCTAGCCCTGATTTCCTGCAATAGGAGATTTTCAATGTAATTTGTGGGGTCGCTGCCTTCAGTACCCTCCGGCAGACCTAGGAGTCTAATGTTATTACGACGTGCCCACCCTTCTGCTTCGTCGACTCTATCTTCCAGGTTTTTAACCTTTTGTGCCAGTATGTCTACATCCTTTAGGATCTTGGTTTTTGCCTCCCCGTTCTCTCGTACCTGGGCTTCCAGCACTTCAATTCTACTTGCTATGGCACGGACGTCCTCTCGCAATAAGTTTAGGTCAATTGCCACGGCGTCGATTTTACTCTCCATTGTTCTCTGAAGTGTTTTTATGGCTTCCATAAGCTGTGAGTTTGCTGGCTCCTGCAGCTCTGTTTGGCGGTGCTTCAGTCCTGGTGGCGTTGGTGTTTTGCTTAGCTGGGCCCCCAGCTGTGTAGGTTTCCATCGTGGTCTGCCTCTGTTTGCCCCTGGCACCTTTGGTGGTCATCACTCTGCGGGCAGTCAAGCCTGCTGGTTCCCAAGGTTGGCAGCGTCGTTGTGGGCTGCAGTGCTGTGCCTGGGGGTGATGCAGCTGTTATGCTTTCTTTGTGGCTCCGCAGGGCCGGGCGCGCCTCACCCTTTCCCGGAGGTGTGTAGGGGGAGTGTGTCCGGGCCCGCTAGGCTGATGATGGGCTTCCTTTGGGCTAACGGTCTCGAGCCCGGCGAGCCGAGGTGCCCCACCCCCTGGCTTCGCTCCACCGCTGGGCTGTGTTCAGGCTGCTGCTGCTGGCATGGGGTAAGGTGCCTCGCTGTGTGCGCCCCGCTTATGGCGTCCGCATGCGGGGCCCGTGCGGGTGCCTACCGCAAGGCCGCAGGTATGGCGCGCTGCATTTCTTGATTTCATGCCGCGGGCTATGCCCCTTGTCCCAGCAGCGCACCGCCGCTGTGCATGCGGCTCCGCAGAAAAGGGGTGAGGGGGGAGAGGGGCAGCCCACTTGTCTGATGTGGGCCACTGATGGTGTGGGTGGGCCCCCCTCCCGCTGGCTCCTTACCATGCACCTCTGGTTGCTTCGCCGGGCCTCCGCGCTCCGGTTCCCAGCTCAGGTTGTGAGGAGCCTCGCCCCCAGCCCGCCGTGCCCGGGTTTCTTCCTCGCTGTCCGGGCGCCCTGTGCTCAGGGCTGTGGGTGGTCGCAGTGGGTCACTTGCTCTGTGTGGTCACCGCAAAGGCCGGGGGCGCGCTCCCAGTCGCACAGGGCCGATCCGCCCCCACAGGGCTCGGAGGGCGCTCGGCCGCGGGTCTCCTCGTTGATTCTGCTCTGATGTCTGCTGTCCAGCGTGCCGCGGGGGCCTCCCGCAGCTCTCCCTGGTCTCTCGCGGGGTCCCGCCTGCACCCGCCGGCCTCCCGGGGCCTCCCAGTCACCGGCAGAGGGGACGGATTCTCACTCGTTGCGCTCTTCACCCAGCAGGTGCCATTTTTGGGGTCCGCCGTCTGTCCTCGAATTCGGCATGGCTCAGCACTGAAGGGTCTCAGCTGCCCCAAATTTTGGGTGTGGGTGCTCTGGGCATTTGCCTACTGTTGTGGCAATTTTCGGGAGTTTTAATGGAATATATATCCGCAATTACGCAGCTAATCAAAGGCACATCAAGCGGAGCTGCCTGGAGTGCGTCCTACTCACATGGCGGTTAGCCACGCCCCCCCTTCTTGCCACTTCTAATCAACATCTACCTGTCACAACTAATTAACATCAGCAAAAGACATGGCCTCACCTGCTGCTACACCTACACTGACGACACACAAATAATCTACAAAATACAAGATTTACAAGAAGACAACGCAACACTAGAGAACAGCCTTTGTGAAATATACAACTGGATGAAACTACCTCAAACTCAACCCAGGCAAAACAGAAATAATGATCATCACAAGAGGGGGGTGTGGCCAGCTAGCCATGTGAGAGGCTGGAAGACCTGGGAGCTCCCGCAGATCCATCTGAATATTGAGAATGCCCGCCAGCAGATCACACGCAAATACAACTAAAAAGATGTACTAGTTACATTAAAGCAAGTGTCAAACAACGCGTCACGTCAAGGCTGGAACCGACCTCCAAGGACCAAGAAAATTGTAAACTAAAGGTGACGATACCCCTACGGCAGCCCACCCAAAATGGCCGCTCCAGAGAACAAAGGGTGCAGATAAACCGAAATACAGGCAAGCAGCGGACGAGATGGAAAAACAAGAAGAAACTGCCTGCCACCGCCTGCTATAGAGAGCAGTACCAGATGTTGCCATGAAATGACACAAATGAGCACAAATATGCAGAACGCAGACGTGGCCCGAGACGCCTGGAAAATCGCATCATATGGACCTGCAAGCTGGCGGTGCGAGCCGTGGGACAAAGGAAGGTTTGATAGACTGTCGCCCAATTTCCCCACTGTCTGTTAGCAGTAGCTAACAGACAGTGATCACTACTCGTTTGTTTTATTATTTTGAAGGATAGCACCCGCTCCCAAGTGTTTCCTCCTGCAAAGCAGTAGTCTAAGCAGGCGCCTGATTTCCCACTGTGCCAAGTGTTGGCACCCTGGAGGTCTCCCTTAGTCTGACCATTTAACATCTCACGAATTCTCATTTCTTTCATCCAGACTTTTTCCTTTCCTAACAAATGATCAGTGACTTTGATCTTTCCATCTTTATCCAGTAATTTGATGTTCAAGTCACCATTTAATATTATCAACTGATCATTCCCCTACGTCATGGATTGATCAATTACCTACGTGATTGACGTTAGAAAGTTCTCCTGGGTTAACATATTCTCGCTCCAGTAGACGTTTATCAGGATCATTTGTTTCGGGTTTGTCTGGCCATCTAGTTCAGACGTAACTTTGAGAATTTGAACATATGGGTTTGGTGTTAGATGTTCTTTTACTTTTAGGGGACATTCCAGTTTCTTAAGTATCATGAGGCCTCCAAACGGTCTTCCCTTTGGCCCCTTTCTCGCCGGATTGATATAGACCTCATAGCCCTCACACACGGGGGGCTCACGTAACCAAGATTCTTGGATTGAAATGAAATCATATTGAGTCAGGAAATAGCTTGTGTTTGAGAGCAGATGTTTAAATCCTCTTGTGTTCCATGATGCATAGAGGATTGAGTTCTGCTCATACTCCGTTCTCTGTTGTTTCTTCTTTGAGTTCAGAGCATTGGCCATCCAAGCCCAGTCCTTGCTCTGATTATTTGCTTTAGTGAGATTGTTCTTATTCCTCCTTGAATTTTCGGAGTTATCTACTGTGAACCTCAGGGTTTTCAATGACTCTTTGCTTTTTTCGAATATTGAAAACTCTTCCTCCTGCGACTCTTTCTCTTCTTCGCTTTTTCCATTATTTTTCTTCAGTTTTTCGGCATCAATTCTGTCTTTTGCCAATTTTCCCCCCGTAGTTGAGGATCTAGTTTTTACTGATGCCTCCTTTTTTGTATCCTTTCTTAATTCCATTTGAGATTTTTCTTTTAGTTTTCTTGATTCATCGTCCACGTCCTCCAGCAAGAAACCTCTTTTTCTTAAGGTATCTGACACTTCCAAGAGTTTCTGCTTTACATTTTTTGACGTCAAATGCAAGATAACTTGGTCTAGCCTCTGTTCCTTTGGGAATTCGACTACTTTTATGTCATCAGTTGAAATTTCTCTTGGTGACAGAACTTGCTTACAAAGCTCCACCACATATCTCCTATTTAAGATTGCCCTTCTTGGTCCATTCACAGCTGTTTCTAGTTTTAAGTAGCATCCTTTAAATGGAATTGATTTGATCGGGGGTGACCTTAGCGATATCTCTTTCCTTTTTGTTTCACTGTCCTTATTTTTTTTTTCCCTTATTTATCATTTCTTTAGGACAGGGGCTGTCACAGCCCTTTTGATCTGTCCTCTCTTTGTTCACCGTATCTTTTCTTTTTTGCTCCAGAGTCTTAAATCTGTTGGGCTCATGATCTAGTTCTAAGCCAACTTCCTTTCCACAATCTCTTCTTTCTTTTTCCTGATTATATTCCCGGGCCCTTTTTTTATGAGGCTTCGGTTTCTGAGCTTCCTTTTCTTGATCTTTTCGCTCCCCAGTCTCTATGTGGTCACTCATATTCACCTCTCTGCGAGATGTCTTTGCACATTGTGAGTTCTCTCTTCTGGGTGGCGTTCTTAAGTTTCTTAAAAAGGCTCTTGAACCATTTACTTTTCGTTTGACAGATTAATTCTTGGTTTATTTCCCCTTTGCCTTCGCTGCACTTATGTTCTCCCTCCTTTTTTCATCATTCAAATCTTTTGGCACTGTTCCAGCAAATATTGAAAAAGAAGATCGTTCTGGTTTTCCAGATGTGTCTTTTTTAATTTCCTTTATCCCAGGTGGGATCAGGGTCACCTTTTCCTGATGGTGCTCCTTTTGATTGGGGGGCCAGCTGCATCCTGTTTCGATTTCATTGGTCCCTTTCCTTCCTTAGAAGTTATATTCGGCCGATCCTCCTTTTCCCTCGGACTGCCATGTTTATGGATAGATCTCATCCATTTACAGTCTTCCAATACCGCTTCCATTAACACAGATTTGTCCGTCGCATCCCGTCTAGCTAAATCACTAAGGCGAGATTGCCAGGTATGGGTTAATTCCGCTTCTTTATTTGTTCGTTCATTTAAGCTTTGCAAAGCCGAGGCCATGTTAACGTGTGTCTCTTTTATTTGTGCATTGCTGGTAGTTACCTCTTGTACTGAGTCTTTGATTGCCTCATAAAGCTTGAGGAAAGGGGCCATTGTAATAGTTAGGGAGGCCATTACCACTTTTTCAAAGTGGCCCAAATCTTTTTCCCTTTCAGTCTTGCAGACCTCACTTTGCTGATTCCATATTTCTCCTATAGGTCTGCTTTCAATTTCCAAGATTTGGGAGCTGGCTATATTATTTCTTGTTTGTTCCAAACCGGGTACTGCCTTACCCATACACTGTTCCATTATTTTTGCTGGCAAGTTTTTATTTCTCCTATCCTCAAATGGCAGTTGAGTCTCTTTTAGGGCTTGCCTATTTACGCTCTGCCCAATCGGCGGTGTAGCGATATCATCAGCCTTTTCCTTATCCAGAGCGGCCATTTTCTCATTAATCAGACTGAAACTTCTTCTTTTTTCTCTATTTTATCCGTCAGTGTAGAAATGTCTTGCATTATCTTGTTTGCAAGACATAAGTTACTCAGACTTGCTGGAGGATTGACTTTAACAATCTTCATATTCGATTTTTCCAAAGGTCTCTGCCCCCCCAGATTGCGCCTAGTAGGTTCTGCATCATGCTCATCCATATGGATTCCTTTATTCGATTCAATTGTTTCAATTGTGTAGTTTACGGATCGATATCCATTCGCTTTTGTGGGATTTGCAATTGGGGGGCAGTTCTTCAAAATGGGACTAATCCTCTCTTCCCTATATGGTTGAAAAATATCAATAGGCCCTTGGGCTATCCTTATCGGCCCTCTGTAATCAATCTTTTCCTTTTGATTGATTGAGTCATGAAGTGCCTCTTCGATGTGTCCTAATTCGAACACATCCCATTTGTCTTCCTGGTCCCACGATATATCTGCTGATTGTCGATTATTTGTATCTGGTGATTGTATAGAGTTCTCCAGATTTATAACCGAACTTTCTTTGATTATTGGTTCACTCAAGTCTAGTCCGTTTCCATGATTGGATATTGTTCCAATATCCTCATCTCCTAATTGCACGACCTTCTGATTACATGAGGTGTCATCCAATGAATTAGTTGGTAATACTTCCAACTTTGATTTGTCATTTTCTGGGACGGGGATATCATCCTTTCCTACTGCTACTTCATCAGATGGATCCACTTTCTCCTTACAGATCCCATCGATTCCCGATTTTTCTACTTCAATAGATTCCAAGGGGGTTAGACCATATAATTTCCCCTTGTCAATGTTCTCAAGTAACGTCTCCACTTGGCCGACATTAGCTTTTATTAGTGGTAGCAAGGTTTTTACAGCTTCTCTTTCCATAAGGGTCGTAAATGGCATAGATAATTCTGGAGAATTAGGGGTCAGGCACTATGAGTTTTCCTTTTCTTGTACAAGGATATAATCCTTGCCTACTGCTACTTTATCAAATGGAACCAGGTTCTCCTTACAGATGTCATCCCTTGTTAAATCATCCACTTCATCGGACTTCAAGGAGATTAGCCCATCTGATTTCCCCTTGCGAGGATCCTCAAGTAGCGTCTCTACTTGGCCGCCATTTGTAAGTGGTAAAGGGGTTTTTGCAATTTCTCTTTCCATGGGGATCGTACATGGCATAGGTAATTCAGGGAATTTCGGTGCCAGGCACATATTTTCGTCTATGTCCTTCAACTGTGTGGGATTGAATTTTTCCATATTTGATTGCTTTTCTCCCACTGATAGACTTTTTCTATTTTCAATACAAAATGGTAAGCAACTTTGTTTTAACGTCGTGGTTCTAGAGGTTTGCTCTGGACTCCCAGTTGTCTCAGGGAGTGAACCAAATCTCTGTCTTACCTGCAGATGTGTTCTTAAACCTGTACTTTGTGTGTCCTTTGTTGCCGGAATAGATTTAATTCTTTCTGAGGCTTCTTCGTGCAGCTTCACCACCGTATACTCCGGTAGCTGGTAGTTAGATTGTCCCGGTCCAGCCACAGCAAGCAGCCAAACAGCCTAACAGCTCCTGTAGTCCACAATTTCCAATGCCCTTTGCGCGCGCCGGGTTTAGCGCCGCAAGGGTGTCTGGGGGCAGCTTTTGTTTCACTTCCTGATTTTGTCACAGGGGGCGGGTAGGGGGCGGAGCCAACAAGCGCTACGGCGCTCAGTCCTGCTCGCCGTTTTCACACGGTCTCAAGCTGCGTGTCAGCAGACCCACAGCAGTACCTCAAATCCTCCGGATGATGAGAGAGGGCAGGTGAGAGGGGGTCGCAGCCACAGCCTAACAGCTCCTGTAGTCCACAATTTCCGATGCCCTTTGCGCGCGCTGGGCTTAGCGCCGCAAGGGTGTCTGGGGGCAGCTTTTGTTTCACTTCCTGATTTCGTCACAGGGGGCGGGCAGGGGGCGGAGCCAACTAGCGCTACGGCGCTCAGTCCTGCACGCCGTTTTCACACGGTCTCAAGCTGCGTGTCAGCAGACCCAGAGCAGTACCTCAAATCCTCCGGATGATGAGAGAGAGCAGGTGAGAGGGGGTCGCAGCCACAGCCTAACAGCTCCTGTAGTCCACAATTTCCGATCACAGACCACTATCCTTGCTAAACCAGGACAGTAAATTCTCACGTCTGTGCTGACGAATAGACTTAAGCGGGTAATAAATAAACTCATACACCCTCATCAAACCGGATACGTCCCAGGTAGAAGCATATCCGATAACCACAGGAGACTCCACCATATTATAGAACAGGCAGAGGGCGACCCAAGTGAAATAGCAGTAACCTCGCTAGACGCAGTGAAAGCCTTTGACTCTGTAAGGTGGCCTTGGATGATGGTGGCCTTGAAAGATAAGTGATGGGTCCAGGATACCTGCGGTGGGTGAAAATGGTGTATAGCTCCCCAACAGCTACGGTCAAAACGGGAGCGATAATCTCAGATAAATGGCAACTCAGCAGAGGCACGAGACAGGGCTGTCCATGGTCCCCGTTGCTGTACATCCTTGCCCTAGAACCACTAGCGATCTGCCTGAGACAGCAGTACGAAGAAATAGGGGTTTACACTAGGGGGGGACCGCACTTGATATCATTGTATGCAGATGATATGCTGTTATACCTGCGGTACCCAGAGGAAAACTTGCAATACATCCTGGAGGTGATGGAGCACTACACGTCTCTCTCGGGCATAGCGGTGAACCCCAAAAAATTGTGCATGTTCCCCCTGTGGAGGTATAGAGGAGTCCCACAGGAGAACCTACCTATCTTGCAGATAGCCTGGCAGACCAGAACATTTAGATACCTGGGGATTAACATATATCACACAATTGAAGACGAGCACAAATACAACACGGAAAGGGCAGTAGAAGGTATCAAGAATAGCATGGGGTTCTGGGCAAAGCTCCCCCTAGCCATGGTGAGGAGGGCGGCCTTGCTCAAGATGGTGGTCCTGCCTAGGCTACTACATTCTTTCGCAAATATCCCACACATGTTGCCCAAACACTTTTTTTAAACTCCAGAGTTTATGCAGAGGTTTCCTGTGGCACAACTCCAGAAACAGAGTGGCCTTATGAAAATTACAGAATATGTATGACAAAGGGGGTATAAACCTGCCTAATTTTGAGATATATCACTTGGCAGGGCAGTTACAATATGTCGCTAGGTGGCTGTCGGAAGACGAGACAGCAGAACCTAGATTGCTGAGGGGTCAATGTGACCCTTACTTCCTAAAAGAACTGATATGGTTACCCAAACCAGAGATGCATGGGCGATCGAGACTGCTGGAACTGGGCTGGAAGACATGGCACAGAGCGTGTCGAGCTATGGGAAACCGGACCCCATGCTCCCCGCAGGCGCCACTTGTGGCACTACGCGGGGTGGATGAGCAACTGAGGAAAGGGATCCGCAAACACTGGGAGCCGGTAGGCCTAGCGGCCTTGGGAGATATATGGCAAGAGGGGAAGGCACTGGACTTCCAAATGATAGTGGACGAAACAGGGATACATACGGCAATATATTACATATACCAGGATAGTTAAACGGGTGAAGGAAACGTGGTCAGAAATAGCACTAGCAGAACAACCTGATACTGCCATAGAAACGATGTACGATATCTCAGAGGGAGGGCACGAAATATCCCGGATTTACAAACTGGTGATGTCTAGAGTGGGTAAGGAGCTGCTCCAATTGAGACGGGACTGGGAGGAGGAAGCGGGAGAACCTATGCAAGACGGGCAGTGGGAAAGAGCTCAGAGATATCACAAAAAGGTGTCTAGGAATGCGATTCAGTTATACGTCACCCATACGGCGTACATGACCCCCCGAAAGATCGTCGGGTTTGGGAGTACAGAAGTACAAAAATGCCCCAAGTGTGGGGAGGTGGAAGCCGGGATGATCCATATGTTCTGGGCATGCCTGGAGGTGGGAAAGTTCTGGGAGGAAATCAAGCTACGACTATCTGGAAATTGAATCAAGCTATATGTGGAATCTGTGTGGGCATGCATGATGGGGGGATTTACCAGACCACGCAACCTGAAACATGTATGCAAACTAAAGGACCTGGCCTACATTTTGGCCAAAAGGAGAATAGCCATGAGCTGGAAAGCAGCCCATAGACCCAGATTAGAGGTATGGTGGAACGATCTCCTGAAATGGGCAGACGCTGAGACAGTAGCATGGTATGAGGCAGCCAGCAGAGGGGAGGATAATGAAGTGGGACCTCTGATAGTATGGAGACAAATGGTAGCCACATTGTCGGGATTCTCCCATGGCAATTCCAGTGAAAGTGACCCGCCTGAGAACGTCGATGGGGATTAACCCTAGGAGAAGGGAAGTCCGAAGAACTGAGGTGGAAGCTCGAGTTAAAGTGGGGGGAGGGAGGAAGGCAGTAATAAATAACACGCAAATGTACGCTAAGAAGCTTGTAGCCGAAAAATGTCAGGTGTGATGGTTATGTTTTGTTTGTTGTAAAAACCAATAAAATATTTTTGAAAAAAATTATCATCACAAAAAACGGAGAAGACAACCTCTAAATCCCATGGCCAACTGAACTTGGTGTAACCCGAACCCCATCATCAACTGTAAAAAACCTGGGAGTCCTGATGGACAACAAACTCACTCTAAAGACACAAATAAACGCCTTAATCAAGAAATCCTTCTTTCTCCTGCGATCGGTTAAAAAGGATCCTACCATTCCTCCCATTCACCAACAAAACAACTGTCGTCATCTCCCTCATCACGTCCAGACTAGACTACGCCAACAGCCTATATCTAGGCCTGCCTGAACGACTCCTAAATAAACTCCAATGCATACAAAATGCAGCGGCCAAACAACTCCTTAAACTACCTCGAAGAAAAAACATCACACCAGCGCTGAAAATACTACACTGGCTACCCATCAAACAGCGAATCAAATTCAAATCAATGTGCATAATCACAGAGCAATACACAACCAAGGTGCAGAGTTCATCAAAAGAAAACTAAACATACATCACACTGCAAGGCCACTCAGGTCCAGAAGCGACATCCTTTTGGAACCCAAATCATACAACAAGAGAAAACTCGGAAGATCCTCCTTTTCTCACCTCGCCCCCAAAGACGTGGAACGAACTACCAAAGAACACCTACAATTCAAATCATGGCTCTTCACCCATAACTAGAAAGAATGCCCATAAGGAGATACACTGAGGAACTAGGGGGATAGAAAATCCTACACTGACTCCCTAAATCTACCCTTATCAATAAGGTTATATGGACATGTAACTTATCTACTTATCAATTAATAACAATCATCACCAATTATGACTAGGACACCCACCGTTTCAATTGGAAGGAAGAGCAAGGTATCACCCAACAATAGCTCCCGGCATCCTCGGGGGCACAGGCAGCAATGGAACATAGACAGTAATGCATAGGAATAGAATGGGGAGAGATAAAATAACTCCTCCACCTAAGCAGGACTTATGCCCGCACCCTGGGTGTACCAAGCTCAACAGCTTAGCTGGGGCCAATCTCTTCCCCGGCCCTGAAACTACACAGTCAGGAAAGGGAAGGGAAGTTTATACCACACATGGACTACCAACAGTAAATAGATAGAAAGAAGGTGGGTAATGATAATAAAACCCCACTGTCGTTTTAGGGACAATGCTCACCGAACCTGGGGTACTATGCCAATTTATCTGCTGAAATAGCCACAGTAACACCACAGAAACGAGACAATCATTATACCTAGAGGGGAACCCACTTTGGCTACCTGATACACAAACTAAACTACGAGGATTATGAGACATACAACGCACTAACCAAAACCTCTAACTTCTGCTTACTTAATTCACACAAAACCTACACAACCACCTCTCTCACAGCAAACCGCACGGACTTCACCACACCGCAACAACAAACTACCAACACATAGATCGCAACAACAGCACACGAGGTCCTCACACCCAAGCTCAGTGCACAGTGAAAACCGAACTGAAGCTGCCAACAGTACACCATCTCTCACTTTCCTACGCCCTCTTCACCCACTAACCCACCCCGTCCACCTTTCTTTACAGATCCGCCTGAGCGCCTGGAGACCAACTCTGTTGGTGACGGTGTGCTATATAAATAACTTTAACATTAACATTAACATTAGAAAGGTGTGCTATATAAATAACTTTAACATTAACATTAACATTAGAAACATCGGAAGTGACCCCCAGTTGAATAAGGATTGCGGCCCTACGCCTCGGGAGCCAAGAAGCTCGTGTCACCCCGAGAAGAAGCTGGATCCTTTAGGCCCATAAGAAGCTGGTCCTTTCACTTGCCATGGCAAGATACTTTCTGGTTGGCGAGTGGTCCAGTCCAGTGCAGCATCTGTTTCAGGATCAGTGTTACCGTCAGCATCCGGTGCACAGCAAACATAATTCAAAAACACTGAGGGCATAAAAATAATGCTTTCTAATAATTATACCATCAAAAATGTAGAATTGCTTAGTTTGCACGCCTTCCTATAAATAGACTATAGCCCCGCCTGTAAACCCCTGTACGCTCGCTTTCTTTAGCTCTCGATATCCGCCATGTTTAATCTTAGTAGTCTTTCCTTCTAATTGCATTCATGCTACTGTAACTCATTAATGCCTCCCCATATTGCACAGTGTTCTGAAGGCCCCAGCTATGTTTGCGCTTTATAAAACCAGGCACATACAATACATACACAAATCATGTATTTATCTAAATATAATACAAACAAAGGTGGCTATTTACTCTAAGTAGTTGCATTTAAACACAATGCAAATTACATCAAATTTGAAACAAGAATAATTAAATGCGTAAATTGCTGCTTCAGTAAAAAGTGAAGCTCATTAAAGGCAGGGCTTTTGAGATGGGGTTGTGGGTATATGCAGTCCCTGTAGTGTTACTACATGTGCAATGCACTTGAGCATGGTGGTTGAGGAGAGAGAGGGTTAGCGGGATGGGGACAGAATGAAGGATGCCCAGAGGTTGGAACCGGTGGCGCTGGGCTTTTACGATTTGAGTTAGTACATGCAGAATGTGGGATTGTTTTCCTTTTTGGTGCAATCCAAATGACTCCGCATATAAATCATCTTCATCTGCTAGTGAAAGACCGTGTAAGGTGTTCGTTCCTGACCTGGGCACACAGTACATAGGGCAGAGGGGGCAACTGTCCCCTCTGATTAATTGATTGATTGGTAGGTTATTTATAATGCGCCTTTCAAGGCGCAACCAGACAGGGAGAGGAAAACAGCCAGGGAGAAGAAGACAAATGATCTTACTAGGACTAGTATCATTTAATTCGTGCAAGTGCGCATTCAAGAATAGCAAGGGAGAAGGAGGGGGAGAAGTGCACCCAGAGCAGCAGGACCCTGGGTTAAGGGCAAAGAAGGCAGGGCCTCCACAGGGAACATGCCCCAGAAGTGCAAGGAAGACCCAGTGGTGGCACTCTCAGTCTAAAGTTGTACCCATGCTCCTCTCCAGTTTATTAAAACATCCCCTTTCCTTGTTTTCAACATTCATTTTAAACACCCCTTATTCACGAAATCAAGGAGTTCGTAAAACAATTACAACAACCTGGGGCTTGACATGTTCTAACCTGCTCAAGACAATCCGAAATTTCTGTGTATTGCCCTACCTTCACTCATAAAATTGTTTCACACAAGCATCTTCTGAATACAATGTGCAAGTCTGCATGTATTATTACCTCACTGTTTTCATGTCAACTTAGACACATCGCAGACTAGCTAGAAAAATAAATGAGGCTTATGTGGTGCAGGCATTTACTGTGTAGAATAGGCAGCATGAGGGGCTTTGGAATGCTAATGGCCCCTTCCCAGAGAGTTGTGACTTGTCAGGGAAAGGGGCAATTAGCATTCTCCATTTCACAGTTGTGTCTGCCCCAGTCCTGCAATAAAATATAAGACTTCAAAGAAATATGACCCAAAAAAAACCTTTAACAGGATTTCACAGAGGCAAACCTCTGTGTTTTAAACTTCAAAAAGCACCCTTTTCCTTGTCTTGAGGAATGAGGATGCGTACGATATAACCACTTTTTTTTTAATTGTGTTTCAGCCTATTAAAATAGGCCTTTTACAAAACAGTACAAAACGAGAATACATTTAATCAAAAAAACAAAAATAAATGTACAGTAGTAAAAGCCAAAATCATGATAAATAGTAACATAAACTGGTTTAGATATAGTTCCTCAAATCTGTAATTTCTCCAACATTTTAGTTACTACACAGAGAACAGCACACAAGGCTACAACCAGTTTTGCACCATTACCCCACATTAACCTGGACCAAAACAACTCTGCAAGTTCTATGGAGCCCAGGTAACGTAACCTAACGTCCCTGAAACCAGCACACCGCAACACTATGGGCCGATTCATGGAATTATTTGCGCGAAAATTGGGGACTTGCGTGCGAAATCGCACGCAAGCGTCCGCTTGTCGATTCATGGAACACAATGCGCAGGACTTACCAGTGACTTGCGAGGAATCCGCGCCGGTCCAACACGTAACTGCAACACTACAATAGCCTTGCGCGAGACTCTAAGCGAAGGGCCGCCCGTGTCTGCGCACTCACCTAAAAAGGGGGCAGAACATGTGGAATGGGGAACAACAAGCGAAAATGTGGGTGTAACGAGGGAAGTCCCACAGTAAAATACTCGCAACACCTATACGCGCGCTAAAAACTTGCATTCATGGAATGGAACAGGGCTTGCAGGCGCACAGAAAAATATGTGCAAATTCTGAAACACGTACGCCACGCAATAACTGGCATAAACATCAACGCGCACAAAAACAAATGCATTAAAAAGCCTACACGATCAACAAACGCACATATACAGCTACGATGAATGTACCTTTTGTCGCAGCAAGGTACTTGTGGAACCCGGAGGAGGAGGAGGATGGCCAGGGCCCGGATGTTTCTACCTAGGACCAGCCTTTTTGGGAAGCCTGATCACCAGGTCTATGGCATGTATAGGTTTCCACCTCATATCATATTAGACCTGGTCACGGAATGGGACGATTACCTTACATCATCCACCCTGTGTTCCCAAGCACTAAGCCCCTTGGAAAAGGTGCTCAATGTTCTGCATTTTTTGGCCACTGGGTCATTTCAATGGACAACTGCCATAGTTGGCATTTCACAGCCCACACAGTCACGCTGCCTACACCGGGCGTTGGCAATAATGACTGCATGCCCTTCAGTCCGCAGGCACATCTGCATACCCAGAACATCTGCAGAAAGGCAGGCCATGGTCCAGGACTTTTATGGGGTGGCGCACTTCCCTAAAGTGCTTGGTACCATCGATTGCACCCATGTGGCTCTACGTCCACCTAGGGCTACAGAGCACATATATCGCAATCGCAAGAACTGGCATTCCATCAATGTGCAGGTTATAGTGATGCTAAGGGCATCATTACTTCTGTATATGCAAAATATCCAGGGTCCACCAATGATAGATTCATATTCAGAATGTCACCCCTACACTGGCCCCTGGAAGCTGTGAGGCATGGCAACACATGGCTCATTGGTGAGTATAAATGTCCCTGCACATGCATGCATGTCACACACAGACAAATACACACCAATGACTAACATGTTCACCTCTACAGGGGACAGTGCCTAACCTCAGAGCACCTATATGATGAGGCCAATACGGAACCCTGCCACACTGCCCCAGGTAAGATACAACACAGTCCATATTGCAACAACAGGCCATAGTGGAGCGCACATTCGGAGTGCTGTAGTCACGTTTCTGTTCCCTTGACCACTCTGGTGGTGAGTTGCTATATCCACCACCACTAGTGTGCAGGATCATTGTGGCAGCATGTGTCCTGCACAATGTTGCAACACGGCGTGGTGTACCGATGGACATGGTGGTGCCCCCACATCCACAGGCACGCTGCTTGCGTATGGCTGGCCAAAGGGCACGTGGAAAGGCTGCCTGTACCCAGTGTGTGGCTACTTTTTTCACCTAAACCCCATCCCCTGTGGACTGCACACGACCATGCCACATTTCATGTGCCATTCAATGATGACAATGGGCCAATCAACAGTGCCCACCAAACCACCCTGAGAATGTGCCCCTGGAAGTGCAGAATTGTGTGCATCCCTTGCAACTTAAAAAGACATTCCTCTCTTAACACCAGAAGTAACACAATGACACCACTTCCTACATGCAAAACCTTCCATTCACTCGCCTCTGTGTCACTCAACCCATCCCATATGTCATGTAAAATTAACATCATACTGTATCATGGTATAGCACGTCATGTAAAAGGATCCACCCAAATGACTGATGCACAAGGCAAGTTTCTGAAAGAGCTCAAGGATGTATGGAACAAGGTGTGAAAAAGAACAGAGCCCTACAATCACTGAAACCATAATAGTCACTCATGTCTGCCTCTGTGCATGTTACACAATCAACAGTGGTGGCAACAGTGATTATGTTTGATGACGAAGTGTCAGTTCCATCAAGTGCATGAATGTGCTACCATGCAAGGACTGAGGATAGGGTGGAACAGACAGATACCATACCTGCATGGTGCAATCAGAAGGAGCAAGTGCACAGATGTTTAGAGGGGTGTGGTATTCGGAGGGTGGTAACAAGTTCTGGGGTGGTTCAAGTGCAACCAGTCAGTGGATGCGCGGGTAAGCGCAGAGAGATGCAACTCTATCAGGTCATTCTCCAAGTGCAGTGCTGATGACACTAGTCCAGGTCACGGAGGCAACTGCCCCACAAATTGCTGCGGGTGACAGGGGCGTGTGAGACCTTGAGGTACATCAAGCAGACAGTCATCAAGCAGCAAGGTCAAATGGAATGGAGAGAGTGATTGAGCAGAGGGATCGCTTAGCAGGGAAGAGGGTGAGAGAAGGAAGAGTAGAAGATGAAACAAATGGGTAATTCATGGAACTTAAGGATACAAGTCCCCAAACAGAGGGCAGCAGGATGGGTATCCCAGAGATTGGCCCCTGCTGACGATAAAGATCCGCTGCAAAAAATCTCCATCGAGAACTGGATCACCTGAGGTCGGAGTAACATGATGAAATGGCTCTGGAGGGACAGCATTGAGGAATGAATATTAGCAGATAGTGAGTAAGCATGCCTCACGAATCACAGTGCACAATGCATACTTCCTATGACTCGGCGCTGTCTGCCAAGGCAAGACAGTGGAGGACTATCACTAGCAGACAGATGTGGTCCCTGGCCTTGACGTCAAGCATAATACTTGCGGTCTTGTCCCAAATGAATTACACAGGGTGTGGATTAGAAGCATGGAGTTGGTACAATAGGCAGTAGCAGTAGTGTAGCCTGGAGAGTACCACAGCATGTGTAACATTGCACCTCTGCGTGATGTTGTGGAAGTGTACATTAACTGTATGCATCAAGACCTGCAAGTCGGACTCCTTCACAATCACACGAATATGTGGCAGTAATGGAAGGGGGTAGTGGAACATTAAGGCAACATGTCACAGTGGTGTTCGCGCGCACGTAGTCCACGAGGATCTGGAGTTCTTCATCATGAAGCTCCTCTTCCTCGACGTGGCGGTGTCCTGTGTCGTGCATTGGGATTGAGCCTTACCCTATTCTGCACACTTTTGTTTCTTGGCATGTGGTGCAGACCTTGCGTGACTGGGACCACTCAGGGCAGTAGGGGATGGACCACTAGTGGCTGGGCCATGCCATCCCCCACTGATGTTGGGTCAGTCTGCCCCTGCAGGTGCCTCAACATGGGAGCTGGGGCCAGGGCCTTTACCTGGACGTCCCTTCCGCTTTGAGGCACAGACACCAGCTGTCCCTGCGTGTCTGTGTACCGGGGAGGGCCAACAACAGATACAGATGCAGCTCCCTGAACCTGGGTGTTGGGTTCAGCAGCTGCCCCTGCAGATCCCTGACCCCGGGTGATGGGGACAGCAGCTGCCCCTGCAGATCCCTGACCCGGGGTGATGGGGACAGCAGCTGCCCCTGCAGCACCCTGACATAGGGTGATGGGGACAGCAACTGCACCTGCAGCTCTCTGACCCAGGGTGATGGGGACAGCAGCTGCACCTGCAGCTCCTTGACCCAGTTGGGGGATGACCACAGCTCTCACTGCACATCCCCTGCCCCTGGAGGTGGTGTCAGCAGCTTCTGTCACCTTTCCCTCTTGTAGCCTTCCCACTCATGGCACAGCTGGACTTGTACAAGGGGAGGCACACCAAGCAATTGTCCTGGGCAATTGGAGTGAGGCGGCAGTGTGTGGTCCAGCAAGGCTCAATATTACCCCTGGTGAAAATAAAAATGGAACGTGTAATGCACAGGCACCCCAAAAATAAAAAATACATGTATGCAACACCTCGGTAGCTCCCATAAAAAGTATAAGCGGTACGCGATACACTGTGGCACCCAGCAACATAAAAAATGCGTACCCTAAGCCCAGGAAAGCTACTGTAATTGTAATAATGGAGGTACGCGATACACAGGGGCACCCACAGTATGAATAATGCATACACGACTCACTTTTAGCCTCTGGAAAAAGAAAAGTGCGCGCGAGTGTGCGCAGAGGCAAATCCCCCTCCAAAATAAGAGGTTTGCACTGTCACAGTAGTGCACTTATTGCATGGCACCCCAAAATTCTCTGTAATGCACTCGTCCGTCCACTCCAATTTGCACGTGCGGTTTAATTTTTTCCTACGCACTCCTTTATCCCGAATCTGAACGCCAACGCCCAGCGCATGTCACGTAACTTACGCGATAAGGGCCTTTCCTCTGATTTCACATGTCCGCGCTAATTTCAAACTCTGTTTCCGGCTGCCCATGCGAGAGACACAGAAGATCCACGCTCCTGCCTATGAGCCTTTTCACCTGCCTCCTAAAGCCCTGAGCTGCCTCCTACGAGCCATCTGCTGCTGCCTGCCCACTGTGTGTGCCTGCTGCCCACCTGCCCTGCAATTTGAGTGCCTGCTGTCCAGCCATTTCCAGTGCTCCTGTCCTTGACCTTGTGACGATATCAGCAGATTCTGAAGACTCCCAATGTGCCATTCCATCACCACAGCTCCACAGCCCACCCCCAGGACCACCTTGCCCACCCACACCTGCCTCGGGGTTGCCATGTCTCAAGCAACATCATCTGAGGTGAGTGGCAACCCCACGGCAGCGAGGCAAAGGGCTGTCAACTTCACTGCCAGGGAAATGGACATCTTGGTGGAGCATGTTCTGGGGCATTATGATGCCCTCTTCAACGCCACAACGCAAGTCGGCAAGGAAGGATGGAAGCTGATCTGGGACCAGATTGTGGATGCCATCAACGCAGAGGGGGTGGCATCGGGTGGCTACCACCATGTGCACAAGCGCTGAGAGGACCTGAAATCCAGGACCCACAGCAAGGCCCTGCACTTCCTCCAGGCTGGTGCCAAACAAGAGGGGCGCAGGGGCCGGATGTACACTGTTAGGCAGAAACCTGTGCAGTTCCCTTAGGGACCACTGCAAAAGATTTAAGACTACAGGTGGTTGGCAGTAAACCCAATTGGTAGCAGTCTGTACCACCCAGATTTACCTGGTAGCTGTGGCTGAGCAGTCAGACTTCTCTCAAGATG
Source organism: Ambystoma mexicanum (assembly GCF_040938575.1). Lineage (NCBI taxonomy): Eukaryota > Metazoa > Chordata > Amphibia > Caudata > Ambystomatidae > Ambystoma > Ambystoma mexicanum. The sequence continues at coordinate 574,164,713 of NC_090926.1, read as the reverse complement.
AGTTACGCAGTATATAGAGTATACACAATAGGTACAGAGATACAGTAGCACAAGCAAACACTGACCAGAGCTTTGGTGTAAAAGTATATAATTATTTATTTAAAAACACACTTGTGAATTACACTAGCACAAAAAGAGGTAAGTAAATTCAACACACAGTCACTATTATATATATACAACCCTGATTACTTATTAGACAAGTCTTAATGAGAAACACCACTTATTTTCAGACAGAGGTGAGCGCTTAACATAACATGGCACTCTAATAAATTCTTTAAAAAGGGAGGGAAAAAGGCAGAGTTATGAAAGCACACAAATCTCAATACTTTTCAAAGAACCACAGTGAGGCAGGCTAGGCAAAGTCTACTGGAGAGCAAGGAAGTTCAAATGCCAGGCCCACTCTTAGAGAGAGCAAGCGAAATGTGTCCAGGATCACACAGTGAGGTTATGCCCAAAGAGTCTTTGTAAATAGTTCACAAAAGATTGAGGTCAAGTCAGGAAAAGTTAGTTAACAGGCCCCAGGCCAACCCATGTTAGAAAGTTGAGGATTTACTGTCACCCCGAACGATCTGTCGCAAGGGAAGCCAGGCGGGACACAGTACCTGAAAATGGGAAGAACGCTCCAGCGGGGGCAGTTGTTCCTGGCAGCGGGTGCAAGTCGGTGTTTCTTCCAGAGGAAGAGGACGTCTCGACGAGGAGGAAAGCTGAAGGTCGTTGCACTGCCAGGGAAGAAACCAGCCGCAGAGTTTCCCGGTTACAAGGTACCACCCTTTTCTTCGCGGTAGTGGTAAACCGTGGTATTCCGGTTTCCGGGATGCTTGGCACGGGCAAGGCGGCCATGAGATGATCCAGGAAGGGGAAAAGACGGGCAAACTGGTTATCCCCACCAGTCGAAGGAAGAAGACTCTCCGGGCTGGAGATCTCCTCTGTCGTCGGGAAAAGTGGTGAGACGGTTCAGCAGGGCTCCACCGGTGGTGTTATCGTTGCAGGTCGGCTTGGCTTCGCCCTCCTTGGATTCTTTAGGTCCTGTGGTGACTTCTGAAGTTCCAGTCCCCAAAACCCTGCTTTTATGCAGAAAACCCCCATTCATTCAGCCTAGCTGTCACTCAAACATGCTAAGTGGTGAGCCGGGCGGCTCACCACTTGGGCCAATCACGCAAGAGTGCGACTTGAGTTTCCGAGGCAACTCAGTCCAGAGTGCCTAAACCCCCTCCCACACCCTCTGTGGTACCCAGACAGAGTGGCACCACTTTTGGAGGCTTCTGTGGAGAAGCCCGCCAAAAAGTGGAACAAAGGGCTCGACTTGGGTTGGAGTCACAGAAGCGAACACAAACGCCATTTCGGAACCAAGTTTCGGCAAAAAATACCAACCGGTGAATTTATATTAATTTAATAAACCGGCGGTATGTTCGAGGCTATTTTAAAAAGTGGTAGCCTCGAACAATGGGAAAATCCCATAGGAATATATTCGCGGTCGAATATAAAAAGTAGTATCCACTGCCACCAGCCAAAACTCGATTGGGGGGAACTGGACAGCGCCCCCTCGAACAACAGACCCCGGGGCAATCGAACTGCCCCGACCAGTACGCCCACAATATCTGTCAGACTGTTCACCCTCACCACCCTTCTCCTCACCTGTGGCTTCCTCTTGCTTGTTCTTGGAGTGTTTGGAGGATCTTTGGGGAGTTCTGGTAACTTCCTTTGTAGACTTGTCTCTGGACCTCCTGTCATGCAAGTAGGGTCTGGCTCCCTCGGAGGCCACCTCGACAGGAGGTGGGACCTGTCTTGGGGGGCCCCGAGGAGCCAAAGCCCCGCGACAGGGAAAAGACCGATGGACGGTAAAAGACCCTGTGTAGTCTTCCTGAGATGGTATTGAATGTGAGACTCTCCAATGGTGGATGTGGTAGTGAGTGATCTGGAGTGAACCCAAGAAACAAGTGGATCAAGTGAGTTCGTTCTGTCCACCGAAATGAAGATGGCTTGAGGAAAAAAAGGCAGGATCCGATCCGTGGAGACCTGGCCGGATACAAGGTAGCAGCAACGAGAAGCAATGAGGGAAAGAGAAGAGGGAAGAGCCCTGGAACGGGGACACGGATCGAGCAGAGAGGGAAAGGTAGGAAATGAGGGAGAAGCAGTTAAAGTCCCTACTTACCAGAAACGGTTGGATCCACGAAAGGCACAGAGAGGAACACGAAGATACGCAAGGATGGCGGCGGACCGCTAGTATGAGTGGCAAGATGCCGAAAGCGAAAGGAAAGTCTGAAATGGAGTGACGGACAAGCGCCGTGAAAGGACAAGGGAGTTGGGAAAGGCAGAGTAAAACAGAGGTAAGGCAAGCGTGTAGGAGTAAGCACTACTGGGGGGGCACTGAAGGAGCTAAACAGAGTATTTAGCTGAGCGCTGGTATCACAAGGAGTAACAACACAGATACAACGCGCCGGGAGGTGGGCGGGGCTTGCTTAAATAACAAAGGCAGCCATGTTGGATGAGGACTGGACTGCTAAATGAAGGTTCTCCGCGGCGAAAACTTCCACTTCTGCCATAGCTTCCAAGGATGGATCCTGACAGTATAACCCTTCTCCCTCCGAAAGCCCCCTGGTTTTCCCGGGTATCTTTGGTGAAACTCTCTCAGTAATCTTGGAGCATGCAGGTGGTGTCTGGTTCCCAGGTTCTTTCTTCAGTGGAGAAACCCTTCCAATGGACAAGATATTGGAGACTGCCTTGATAATACCGAGAATCCACTAGGTATTCCACTTCATATTCTTGTGGTTCTACTGTGGACGGAGTCTTGGTTTTCCGAAACTTTCGTGAGAAAGGATCCACCTTATATTCTTTAAGCAGTGATGTGTGGAAAACAGGGTGTACTCTCTGGAGGTTCTTAGGCAGGCGGATTTCGTATGCCACTGGGTTTATTTGTTTAACTATAGGATAAGGACCCAGATATCGTGGAGCAAATTTGCCGGTGTGTAACCACTTGGGTAGAGATCTTGTGGATAACCAGACCCTTTGTCCGGACTTCCAATCTGGGTTGGGTCTTCTGCTTCTGTCGGCCCACTTCTTTTGAGCTAGTTGGCTGTCCTCTAATGCTTCTTTTGCCAACTTATGTACCTTCTTTAGTTCTGATAACCGGTCATCTATGGCAGGAGATTTGGTGGGTTGCATTCCGGACCAAGGCATCTGCTGAGGATGGTAACCATAAGTGCAATAGAAAGGACTCATTCTAGTCGAGGTGTGGTAGTTGTTGTTATAGGCGAACTCGGCCTGCGCGAGGTAGGAAGACCAGTTCTCCTGTCTGTTGCTGCAAAAACATCTTAAGTACTGCTCAAGTCCGGCATTAAGTCTCTCTGTCTGACCGTTGCTCTGTGGGTGAAAGCCTGACGACAGTGCACTGTGAATCCCCAACTGTTGACACAACGATGTCCAGAATCTAGAGGTAAATTGGGTACCTCTATCTGAGACTATGGTTCGAGGCAGGCCATGCAAGCGTACTATATCCCGGAGAAAGACTGAAGCAGTCTTTGGAGCTGACGGAAGACCTTCCAATGCTGAGAAGTGGGCCAGCTTACTGTATGAATCAATAGTTACCATGATTGCGGTCATTCCTTCTGATCTTGGTAGATCGACAATAAAATCTGTAGACACGTGTTCCCAAGGCTGGGTGGGTAGGGTAGGTTGTTGCAGTTTGCCCAAAGGTTTGCCTGTTTGATATTTGTTGGTAGCACAAATCGGGCAGGTCGAAACGTATCTCTCTACATCCTTGTGGAGTTCTGGCCACCAAAACCTTCGACTTATGAGATCTTGGGTCTTCTTGATACCGGGGTGTCCAGCGAGGGGGGTATAATGACACCAGGAGAGGATCTGTTCCTGAAGTCCTTTAGACGGGAGAAACAACCCAGTACCGTGGTAGTACAAACCATCATCGGCCAGATTGACAGTGGTTGGTATGGTTGATAGCGAACCGTATTGGGAGGTAAGTTCTTGCAAGAAGAGAGAGACACCTGCCGTAATCTTAAGGTTGGGAAATAAGAGATTGTGATCTTGATTATGGTCAGTTTCTTCTCCTGGACATCTGGAGAGGGCATCTGCCATCTTGTTCTCTGCTCCTGGTAAATAGGTGATGTTAAAGTCATATTGAGAGAAAAAATATGCCCATCTAGCATGTCGGGCGTTAGTACACTCCATCTGCTGTAACACTCTGAGGTTACGATGATCAGTTCGTACTTGAAATGGGTGTGCTGCTCCTTGTAACAAGTGCCTCCACTCTTGGCATGCCAGTTTGATGGCTAGTAGTTCTCTTTCTAAAACAGAGTAATTTCGTTCGCTTTTGGTCAGGGTCTTGGAATAATACGCTACTGGATGCGTGAGACCGTCTTCTGCCTCTTGCAACAGAATGGCTCCCACTGCTCCCCCTGAGGCATCAGTTTCCATTATAAATGGTCTTGTTTGATCTGGTTGCACTAGTATGGGAGCGGAGGTAAACAGCTCCTTGAGCTGTAAGAAGGCTCTTTTCTGTTCTGGTCCAAAGGCGTACTGAACCCCTTTTTTAAGGAGACCTGTAATGGGTAACATCAAGTTAGAAAAGTTGGGGATAAATTGGCGATAGAAATTTGCCAAACCTAGGAAAGACTGGATCTCTTTGGCCCTTCTTGGCTCCTTCCAGTCCAGGATCGCCTTTATCTTTCCGGGTTCCATCTTGATCCCTTCCTTCGAGAGGACATAACCTAGATAAGAGACGGAGGTTACTTCAAACTGGCACTTTTCTGGTTTGACCAGGAGGTGATTTGCTCGGAGTCGATGTAACACTCTTTTGACTTGTTCACGATGGTCCAGTAGTTCTTGAGAATAGATCAATATGTCGTCTAGATAAACGACCACCGAGACAAACAACATGTCGGAGAAAATCTTGTCGATAAACCTCTGAAAGACCGCAGGGGCATTTACCAGGCCGAAGGGCATAACCCTGTATTCATACAATCCGAATGGGGTTCGAAATGCGGTCTTCCACTCGTCACCTCTCCTCACTCTGAGGAGATGGTAGGCTCCTCTAAGGTCCAATTTGGTGAAGTAAGAGGCCCCTCTCACAGCTTCTAGGATGTCCCTTATGAGTGGCATAGGGTAGCGATCGCGGATTGTGATCCGATTTAACACTCTGTAGTCTATGCAGGGACGTAACTCGGTGGTGTCCTTTTTAGGAATGAAAAACAGTGAAGCCCCCCCTGAAGATCTTGATTCCTGTACTAGACCGTTCTGCAGGTTGTCATCCAGATATTTTCTTAAGGCCTGTTTTTCGGAAAGAGATAGGGGAAACATCCTGCCAAATGGGACAATAGACTCCGGGGTAAGTTGTATGGCACAATCCTCTGGCCGATGAGGAGGTAAGAGTTTGGGTGTAGTGTCTTCGAAGACCTCAGCATATTCTTGGTACTGACGGGGAACCAATGAGACCACCTTGAGTAGAGGGGATCCCTTGTCCTTGTCCTTTCCTTTGACACGAAGGGCAGATTGACAATGCTGTTCACAGTAGGAAGAATCAAAACGCACACAGTTGGTAGTCCAGTTTATTTGCGGATTATGTCTTCTTAGCCAGGGTATTCCTATCACCAAGGGAAAGTGGGCTGCTCTAATAAGATCGAATACCAGCAGTTCCTGATGCTCTCCCAATCCAGACGTAAGGGTATCGTCTCGGATTGGATTGGGCCTGAGGACAGGGGGGTACCATCCACTCCTTCTACTGGAATGGGCCTATTCTTCTGCTTAAAGGGGATCTGTTGTTTTCGAGCCCATCCTTCGTCCATAAAGTTCCCTGCGGCACCGCAGTCCAGCATGGCTAAGACCTCCACACATGAAGTTTTGGTTGTCCAGAGTTTGACTCGAAATACCATCAGGCTGTTATCCTCACTTAATTCTGTTGGTCTGGTAAGGTTGCAAGGACTGTATCTTGTCCCCCCTAGACCTCCCTTGCAAAGGACCGAGGGTGGGAGTTTTCATTCCTTCTTGGAGGAACTTCCGGGCAATCTCTGAGGAGGTGCTTTGAAGAGCCGCAATACATACAGAGGCCTGAATCCCTGCGTCTTTTGCGTTCTGCAGGCATGAGAGGGCCTCGGGTTGCCCCAATCTGCATAGGTTCCTCTCGGGTGGACGGTTCGCTCGAAGGGTGAGGAGCTGGGCTGGATGAAGGCTGGCTAAGACGAGGTCTTCTCCTTTCCAGGCGGCGTTCGTTGAGACGATACTCTAATTGGAGAGTGAGTGACATGAGATCTTGAAAGGACGGAGGTCGAGCTACTCGGGCTAACTCATCCTTCAACTCATCCTTAAGTCCCCTCCGAAAGATCGTCTGTTTGGCAGATTCTGGCCAATCTGTTTTCGCCACCAGTCTCAGGAAGCGAGATATGTAGGTCTGTACATCCGTGTTTCCTTGTTCTACATCTAGTATTGCTTCAAAAGAGGTGTACAAAACCTCAGGACAATCGAATCTGGCCTTGAAAAGGTCCACAAATGAGTCATAATTAGCCAATGCAGGATCATTTATTGTTACCAACGGGGTGGCCCAGGCCAAGGCATTTCCGGTGAGATTAGCTATGAGGAACCCCACTTTCGCTCTGGCTGTTTCAAAGGCGTGGGGACGAAAGGCAAAATATACGTGGCAGGCGTCTAAGTATTCCTTTAGACCGCCTGGATAGCCATCATATGTTCCGAAGGATAAAGGCATGGGTGGTAGGTCTCCTTGATCGTCCCTATGTAGGACTACTTGTTGGCGTAGGGCGGCATTTTCGGTTTTCAGGGATTGGACTTCTAGGGTTAGTCCCTGCAATGCTGCCACCAGCTCCTGATACTGTTCAAGGGAAGCCATGATTCTGTCTGGGCGTTGTATTCTGTCAGACTGTTCACCCTCACCACCCTTCTCCTCACCTGTGGCTTCCTCTTGCTTGTCCTTGGAGTGTTTGGAGGATCTTCGGGGAGTTCTGGTATCTTCCTTTGTAGACTTGTCTCGGGACCTCCTGTCATGCAAGTAGGGTCTGGCTCCCTCGGAGGCCACCTCGACAGGAGGTGGGACCTGTCTTGGGGGGCCCCGAGGAGCCAAAGCCCCGCGACAGGGAAAAGACCGATGGACGGTAAAAAACCCTGTGTAGTCTTCCTGAGATGGTATTGAATGTGAGACTCTCCAATGGTGGATGTGGTAGCGAGTGATCCAGAGTGAACCCAAGAAACAAGTGAATCAAGTGAGTTTGTTCTGTCCACCGAAATGAAGATGGCTTGAGGAAAAGAAGGCAGGATCCGATCCGTGGAGACCTGGCTGGATACAAGGTAGCAGCAACGAGAAGCAATGAGGGAAAGAGAAGAGGGAAGAGCCCGGAACGGGGACACGGACCGAGCAGAGAGGGAAAGGTAGGAAATGAGGGAGAAGCAGTTAAAGTCCCTACTTACCAGAAACGGTTGGATCCACGAAAGGCACAGAGAGGAACACGAAGATACGCGAGGATGGCGGCGGACCGCTAGTACGAGTGGCAAGATGCCGAAGCGAAAGGAAAGTCTGAAAAGGAGTGACGGACAAGCGCCGTGAAAGGACAAGGGAGTCGGGAAAGGCAGAGTAAAACAGAGGTAAGGCAAGCGGGTAGGAGTAAGCACTACTGGGGGGCACTGAAGGAGCTAAACGGAGTATTTAGCTGAGCGCTGGTATCACAAGGAGTAACAACACAGATACAACGCGCCGGGAGGTGGGCGGGGCTTGCTTAAATAACAAAGGCAGCCATGCTGGATGAGGACTGGACTGCTAAATGAAGGTTCTCCGCGGCGAAAACTTCCACTTCTGCCATAGCTTCCAAGGATGGATCCTGACAATATCATGGATGTACTGGTTCTGTTCACAATTTAAGACTAGTAAAGCCAATGGTGACTTTACATGCCCTGGGAGACGGTAGTCAGTCCCAGGGTATGGAGTCTATGTTTGGGGGTCGCTACGACACCCCTGGGTTACGGCACGGAGGGTGCTGTGTAACCCACATACCAAAAACACACACATGAAGCCCTATGGGGTAAAGGACCACATAGCCCATAAAACACATACAAAGTCAAAGGAACACCTCAAATCATGTCTAAGAGTGGGAGGAAAAGAGTCTCACTCTTAGCAGGAGACAAAAATAAACCTCAAAAATCCAGCAAAGCTGCTGGGGGACTCACTAGGTTTGGGAAATTAGCCTTTACAGAGAATTCTCCCTAACATACACCACCGACATGCAGGTCCTGGAGAAGTTCTACCCAGAGCTGCACACCCAGGTCAGCGATTTGCAGCAACATCTGGAGTCGTCAGGTGAGTGTCCATATGTTGCTGGCCTCCACAGTTCATGTCCATGTTCATGTATGGTGGGAGTGTGGACCTTGGGTTTACAGCAAGTATGCCTCTTGTACAGGTGTCTTCGTGCATGTCCCACACAGTGCTCTACATGTGTTGAGTGAACCATGTGTAATTTCAATGGTCTTACATTAGCATTGTGTGTTATACTGCAGCATTTCACAACGTGCATGTGGTTTGTTACATGTGACTGAGACGTGCCCGTGTGAGACGTGTGACAGATGAGGTGGTGTTGTCAACCTCATGTGCATGCATGGTGTTCATGTCTATGTGTCTAAAATGTGACTGTGTGACTGGCCATCTGTCACAGCCTAGGTATTGGTATCCCAGTTGTCGCAGATATAACTCTTCCGGTTATGGAAAAGTAACTTTCTGTCTTCAAACACGAACGTCTTTAACGTGATATGCCAAAGACTTCCCCCCCAAGAGCTCAGCCTACAATGAATCTATCCCACCTGTCAGGCTGAGGGCTTGAGTGAAAAGGCAGGAGCAGACTCGGCAGAGCTAAAGGAGGGAAAAAACAGAGCAGACGTTCAGTATACAGCCAGGTATTACCGTATTAACAGCAAATGACACCCCCCAAGTACCCACTCTTACCTGGTCCGTAGCAAATATATACCAGTAGCCTACTGGTAGTGGACACAGAGAGGAACTCAATTATCAGGGGTGATGGAGGGGTACTAGTGCTATAGGATCTCAGTGCAGCGAAGCGTCCCAGAAAATATCCACAGCGTTCCAAAGTTGCAGCAAAGCGTCCCAGAAAATATCCACAGTGTTCCAAAGTAAATGCAGCAAAGCGTCCAAGAAAATATCCACAGTGTTCCAAAGTAAATTGCAGCAAAGCGTCCAAGAAAATATCCACAGTGTTCCAAAGTAAATGCAGCAAAGCGTCCAAGAAAATATCCAGAAATAAATGATGGTAAATGTAAACAGGGAAAAAGAAGTTAGCGTACTTCACGCTGGTTCCCTTAAATAACGTACTTGAATACCAAAAGCGTCACAGCCAAAGGACTTATAGAAGAGGAGGTCGAGATGCAAACCAAGTTCAAGGATTCCGGGAAATCAGTCGAAGAACAGGACGGGAAGGGCAGGGGCGAAGGCTCGGAATTAGCACAGGGGAAACAGGAGTCAGGAACAAAGCTCGAAACTAACACAGTTTAGGAGCGCCGAGCAATCAAACAGGCAGTACAATATACGGACTTCAGAAGACACGGCAACGTGGTACGTGCGTGTCACGTGACTAATATAGCAGGAAATTTGGGAAATGTAGTTTTCAGTGGGTTCTGCGTGTTGAAGAGCGCTCATGTAAACGCCATGGCAATTTCCAACCATAACGGGATGTGACAGTACCCCTCCACAAAGAGCGATTTCTCCTGTGCCCGCGCAAGCGATGCAACCAGAAAGCACGCAACAAGCAGGGTGCATTTAGATTAGAGGCTGGTTCCCAGGACCGGTCCTCTGGGCCATACCCTACCCAATCGATCAAATAGGACCGAACTCCACGGCATAGGCGGGTGTCTAAAATGGCACGTACCTCGTATTCGTCCTCGCCATGAACGGTAAGTGGAGCTGGGACGGGAGGCATTCGGGTGCCGGGTACAAAAGGCCGAAGCAAGGAGACATGAAAGACCGGTTGCACTCTCCAATGTGCTGGTATGTCCAAACGGACAGCAACAGGGTTGAGACACCTCAGTATCGTGTAAGGACCCACAAAACATGGTAAAAGCTTTCGTTTACCCCGGATGGCCAGGTGCTTTGTTGAGAGCCATACGCGGTCCCCACAGGAATAAGGAGGAGCCGGAGTACGCCGTTTGTCTGCCTGTATCTTGGTGCGATGTTGTGCAGCTTGTAGATGTGCCAATACGGATTTACGGATGGCAATCATTGAATCCCCAACTGCATTGACTGCAGGAACCTGCCGTAGGTAAGGCAAAACAGGTGGAAAGGTCCTTGGATGCAACCCATATAATGCATAGAACGGGGAACAGCCTATCGATGAGTGTAATGAGTTGTTATAGGCGAATTCCACGGCACCTAAGACTGACAACCAATTAGATTGATGTTGTAGGCACAGACATCGAAGAAACTGTTCCATAGTGCCATTGGTACGTTCGGTCTGGCCATCCGTTTGGGGGTGATAGGCCGAAGACAAGCGGGCATCAATACCCAATGAGGAAGTGAGAGTGCACCAAAACCGCGAGGTAAACTGAGACCCCCGGTCGGAAATCAGTATTGTAGGTAGACCAAAAAAGCGTACCACATGGTCAAAGAACAAATTTGCTAACGTGGGAGCGTTGGGTACCCCCGAACATGGTATAAACCGAGCCATCTTAGTAAAAACATCCACTACCACAAGAACTGTGGACAAACCCCCGATACAGGGGAGTTCTACCACGAAATCCAGGGTCACCGTGTGCCAGGGGTGCGGTGGTAAAGGCATACACATTAGAAGACCCACGGGTTTACCCGGTTGTCTTTTACACTGTGTACATACAGCACACCTTCGGATGTATTGTTCGGTATCTTTCTTCATTCCAGGCCACCAGCACCAACGGTGTAAAAGATCGTAAGTTTTTGCCTGGCCAGGATGGGCTGCTAACGGAAGGTCATGGGACCATTCAAGAGCCTTTCGTCTGGTTTGGTTGTCAGGTAGGTATAATAAACCTTTAACGTAGGGAAGTCCGGTAATTAGCTCAGCATCCATTTTCTTCAGGGCAGAAACATGATCCCTGGCCCATCTCCGTAAACTGACTACTATTGACGGAGAGACTGAACAAACACATATAACAGCCCCTGATGGTAATACTGGTGTGGATTGTTTGACAGTTTCCGTGTCAGTACCAATGCGAGATAAGGCATCTGCCTTTCCATGTAAAGGACCAGGGCGATACGTTACCGTGAAATCAAACATGGTAAAAAACAAATGCCAACGTATCTGTCTGGCGTTGGTGCATTTCGCGTGTGACAAGGCCTGAAGGTTTCGATGGTCTGTATACACAGTTATCGGGTGTCTTGCGCCCAAAAGATGATGCCTCCATTCCTTGAACGCCACTTTGATTGCAAGGAGTTCCCTTTCCATAATAGTATAGTTTCGTTCTGCTGGAGTAAGTTTTCGAGAGTGGAAAGCCACTGGATGTAGGCGTTGAGTAGCGAGGCAAACCTGCGAAAGGATAGCCCCTACTGCAATAGCAGAGGCATCTGCTTCCACGATGAATGGGAGAGCAGGATTGGGGTGTTGCAACACAGGAGCGGTGGTAAAAGCATCCTTCAGGTTCTGGAAAGCTAATTGCGCTTCGTCATCCCACAAAAAAGGAACATTAGGACTAGTCAATCGGGTTAACGGGGCCACTATTTCAGAGAATGAGGCGATGAAACGCCTATAAAAATTGGCAAAACCCAAGAAGGATTGAAGTGCTTTCACTGAGCTCGGAACGGGCCAATCCAAAACTGCCCGAACCTTGGAAGTACACATGAGAACTCCTTTTTGGGAGATCTGAAACCCCAAAAATTCTACAGATGATACATGGAATACACACTTCTCTAATTTTGCAAAGAGAGAGTATTCCCTGAGACGAAGTAGAACAGAACGCACGTGCTGTACATGTTGGGGCAGAGCGTCTGAATATATCAAAATGTCATCTAAATAGATGACAACATAGCAATCCAGCATATCCCTGAAGATGTCATTTACAAAATGTTGAAATGTCGCCGGGGCATTACAAAGCCCAAAGGGCATCACACAATATTCATACAGCCCATATTTCGACTTAAAGGCTGTTTTCCACTCATCTCCCTTTCTCATCCTTACCAAAGTGTACGCTCCCCGCAAGTCCAACTTGGTGAAGATAGTGGAGGAGGTCATTTTGTTGAGGAGCTCAGTAATAAGTGGCAACGGATACTGGTTTTTCACCGTGATTTTGTTAAGGGCGCGGTAGTCCACGCAGGGGCGCAAATCCCCTTCTTTCTTTGGCACAAAAAATATTGGGGAGGCCGCTGGTGAACGGGACGGACGTATGTGTCCAAGACGTAAGGCGTTGTCAATATAGTTCCGTAGATACTCTTCTTCCTTCTGTGTAAGGGAGTAAATCCGACCATGGGGGATGACTGCCCCAGGTATCAAATCGATGGGGCAGTCATAGCATCTGTGTGGGGGCAGTTTTTCTGATAGCCCTTTATTAAACACATCAGAAAATTCACGGTATTCCAACGGGAGTACCGAAACGGGGTTAGTTGACGTGGCGTTGATAGAAGGAAGGCAGTCTACCATCGCCAAACAAGGGGATAATACCGCTACAGTACGGGAAGTAAAGCACCTCTGCATACAAAAAGAGGAGGAAAACCGTACGGTTTGTTCAACCCAGTCAACTACAGGATTGTGTCTTTGCAACCAAGAAAGCCCCAGAATTATGCCAAATTGAGGGGCCGTGATAAGGTCGAAAGTGATGGATTCCGAATGTCCTTGTAATGTGGACATTTGTAGTGGACCTGTTTGATCCGTTACATGTCCAGACACTAAATGTGAACCATCTACCGCATGTATCTCCTCGGGTCTTGCTTTGGGAACTATAGTTAGCCCATAACGTTTAGCCAAATTAAGGTCCATATAATTCCCACTAGCCCCTGAGTCGATCATTACCGGATTCGAAAAGGTAGTGACGCCGGGGGCCGTAAAGGACATAGCAAGGTACACATGCGAAGACGGAAAATACTCATACTCTCCCGGGCCTGGGATCATTGACTCGTCCGGAAGGCCCGGTTTAAGGGCGAGTCCTGGCGTTTCCCGACGACTTAACAGGTCTTTTAGGACACAAACGGATGTAATGGCCTGACTGTCCACAATAGAAACAGAGATTATTCACCATCCGTCTTTCTCGTTCGGTCTTGGACAAAGGACCCCTAATTGCCCCGATTTGCATAGGTTCGACTTCTCCCTGTGAAACAGATGTATTTCCATCTGATCGAGGGGTGTTGCGAATATCGGGATAGCGACGTTCGCCACGTCTTTGTCGAAGTCGAGCATCGACTTGTAAGACTAGGTCTAGTAATTCGGGAAAGCCAGATGGAAGAGCAGGTACCACTGATAAGGCATCTTTCAGGTCGTCCGACAACCCTTTATAAAACACAGCCGATTTTTTCTGTTCTGGCCATGTGGTTTCCGCTGCTAATTGATTAAAGCGGGCAAGATATGTCAGGAGATCCGACTTGCCTTGACTAATAGCCAAAAATTCCAGATCCGAGGATTGTGCTTTATATCTCATGTCAAAAACACTGTTCATGGCTTGGATTAGTCTATCGAAGTCATACAGAGCCGGGTCATCTGCTTCCAGCAATGGATTAGCCCATGCTGCAGCAGTACCGCCCAAATGGGAAAGAACAAATGCCGCCTTTGTAGTAGCATCTGGAAATGCTAAGGGACGACAAAGAAAATGAAGGCGACATTGGTTCACAAAGGTCCGATACATTTTGGGATCACCCAAAAACCGTTCAGGCGGGGCCAAAGGGAATGGCCCAGGGAGGACTACTGGAGCTGGAGCCGGAGGTGGTACTGGAGGAGGCGCGGCAGCCGCAGCGTCACCAAATTCCTCGTCATGGGGTAGAGGCTGCACAAAGCTCTGTAGAACATCCATGCGTTGATGTAATGTCGCATGTGCTGATGCCATATCGGTACGAAGAGCAGAAAAAGCCTGCATGAGGGCTGCTAATGGATCCGCTGCAGCCTCCATAACCGAGAGACGGTTAGGCTCCTAAATCTGTCACAGCCTAGGTATTGGTATCCCAGTTGTCGCAGATATAACTCTTCCGGTTATGGAAAAGTAACTTTCTGTCTTCAAACACGAACGTCTTTAACGTGATATGCCAAAGACTTCCCCCCCAAGAGCTCAGCCTACAATGAATCTATCCCACCTGTCAGGCTGAGGGCTTGAGTGAAAAGGCAGGAGCAGACTCGGCAGAGCTAAAGGAGGGAAAAAACAGAGCAGACGTTCAGTATACAGCCAGGTATTACCGTATTAACAGCAAATGACACCCCCCAAGTACCCACTCTTACCTGGTCCGTAGCAAATATATACCAGTAGCCTACTGGTAGTGGACACAGAGAGGAACTCAATTATCAGGGGTGATGGAGGGGTACTAGTGCTATAGGATCTCAGTGCAGCGAAGCGTCCCAGAAAATATCCACAGCGTTCCAAAGTTGCAGCAAAGCGTCCCAGAAAATATCCACAGTGTTCCAAAGTAAATGCAGCAAAGCGTCCAAGAAAATATCCACAGTGTTCCAAAGTAAATTGCAGCAAAGCGTCCAAGAAAATATCCACAGTGTTCCAAAGTAAATGCAGCAAAGCGTCCAAGAAAATATCCAGAAATAAATGATGGTAAATGTAAACAGGGAAAAAGAAGTTAGCGTACTTCACGCTGGTTCCCTTAAATAACGTACTTGAATACCAAAAGCGTCACAGCCAAAGGACTTATAGAAGAGGAGGTCGAGATGCAAACCAAGTTCAAGGATTCCGGGAAATCAGTCGAAGAACAGGACGGGAAGGGCAGGGGCGAAGGCTCGGAATTAGCACAGGGGAAACAGGAGTCAGGAACAAAGCTCGAAACTAACACAGTTTAGGAGCGCCGAGCAATGAAACAGGCAGTACAATATACGGACTTCAGAAGACACGGCAACGTGGTACGTGCGTGTCACGTGACTAATATAGCAGGAAATTTGGGAAATGTAGTTTTCAGTGGGTTCTGCGTGTTGAAGAGCGCTCATGTAAACGCCATGGCAATTTCCAACCATAACGGGATGTGACACCATCACTCCTGGATGGATGTAACGGGTGCATTTTAATGTGTGACCTAGTCATGTTCCGTGATTGCTGTTGAGGGGACTCTGATGTGATTGCTCAGTGCACTGCTTGAGGACTGTCAGGTGATGTGTGTGCATGACATGTGTATGAGCCCATGATGCATGTGTGTGTAGCATGCAGAATTGATAGGTTGTGACAGTGCCATGTCCCCAGATGTGATTGTCTGTTGTGAAGGACAGACATGTATGTGTATGTATGTACATTGCATGTACCTGTGTGTTTCGGAGGGTGGTGATGGTTGTACCCTTTAGCAGTGTACTTCAGGCGAATGTTTTTGGTGGCAAGCACACATTGGTGCAATACCCTGATGTTTGTGTTCTATGTCTCTTTATCTGCAGTTGCGTTGGAAGAAAAGGGCGGAGATGGTTCTGTGGAGCTAGGCAGCAAAGATGCCTACACCAGGCATAGGCACAGGGCCCAGCCCCACTCCCTGGATACAACATCATCGGGAAGCGAGGAGGCTGGTGCCATCATCGGCCAAAGCTGCTGTGGGGAAGTCCAAGAGAGCAGGGGGGACATGTGAGCAAACACAGGGGCCATCCACTGCGGAAGATGCTCAGGAGGCATCCAGGATGGCCGGGGAGGAACAGGAGGAGGGGGGGGCATAGTAACCCAGTCCATGGGGATAGGCAGGGGTGGGGAGGTGGGTGTGACTACTGTAGTCCTGCACTTGGGGCATGAGGCTGTGCAGGTCACAGTGGAGGTGTTTGTGCAAAATCCTGTCCCTGGAACAGTGTCTACAGCTGTATGCACCTACCGACATGCCTCTTCCCGGACCCAGCCCCAGGTGTTGGATTCTTCCACCCAGACCGGCACCCCAATGCCGGCGGCTGTTGCCATTCGGGACAAAGTGGTACCCCTGCCGGTCGGTATTGGTAGGCGTGCTGGCAACATACATGATGAGGTGTGGGCTTCCTGTCGGGTGCTTGCACATCATCACAATGACGTGTGGCATCTACTCAACTGGCTAGCAGCATTCCTAGTCTTGAGTGTGCCGCATGGGCTGACCACTATTGCGACCCCCTCCTCGTCTTGCTCCTCTGTGCTCCAGCTGTCCTCCCGGGCACCTTCTGGTCCAGATACCACCAGGGCCCCCTGTGCACCAGTCACACCCATGTTGGCTCGTCTGGTGGATAAAACATCCCTGCCTGAGTTGGGAGTCAACATTGGATCAGCTGAGGTGGTCACCATGCCAATCCAGGCTACGACAAGAGCAATGGCAATGGAGGGAGAGCAGGCACCCAGGAGAAGAGCACAGGCCAGGCACCTCCGTGTAATGTCATGAGCCCGGAGGGTGTCCACACAAAGCAGGCACCAGGCGCTATGACAGCAGCAGGCTCTGAGGAGGAGGCTATTCTACTCAGGGCATACCATCTCAAGGGGGCAGGTATCCGGTGTCAGGCAGGATGCAAATGTGGAACGGAGAACCAGGATGTCTTCTGTGTTTGTGCGATACTGGCAGCGAATCGGGGCAGAGAGGCAGTGGCCTCTGGAGGCAAGAGTCACCATGGACAGGGCAGAGGTTGCACTGCGTCGGGCAAGGAGGTGGGCTGCCATCCTCGAGGATACTTGCAGACAGGCGGAGGGGGTGGAGAGGAGCATGCTGGTGGCCCTGCAAGCCCTCGAGGAGATAGTGGAGGCGTGCCTGGGAGTAGTGGATGGAGTGCTCGATGATGTCCTGATCCAGACATTGAGTGAGATTGGTGACGAGGAAGACTAGCCCACTGCCTGTGTACATAGTTTTGTAGCTATAAGTTTCCTTTGATTTTGTGTATTATTTGGAGCTTAGATTTCGGACATTAGTCCATTTCTTTGTACATAGTTCTGGAGGTGTAAGTTTCCTTTTATGTTTTTATTTGGAGTGTACTCTTTGGACTATCCTCCATGGTTTTTTTGTGCATAGTTTTTTGGTGTGTGTTTGAGGGTTTAGATTATTTTTTATTGTAAATATATTTATACACATGGACATTTTTATTTTTCAATTTTTACATGGAAATCTGTGATAATTTTATTTACAGTCTATATAAGAATAATACAACTGTTCAATATATTTATTTTTTCTCTCACCGTCATTGTTTGTCACAGTTATCTTTGCAGTGTGCCTGTTTGGTAGTCCATTTAGTAGCCCTGATTGTGACCATTGTTTGCGTTAATGCTGTATAACACACATGTGGTGCTTTCCCCTTCACCAGCATGTGTTTGTACAGTTATTATTATCTCTGGTGTTGGTCAACCTCTTGCACTGGGATACACTATTGCCATTTCTTTGTATTTACACATTGGGTGCCCAATGCAGCTGTCTCTGTGCGTGGTGCACTGTCTGATTGCCATGTCCTTAACACATAGGTGGACCAGTGATGTGTTTATTAGGAAATCTCTACTAGAAATAGCAGATCAATGAAGCGCAGGCTGTGAGACACCTGGCTAGTGTTTGTTCATGTGACACACATTGAGGGTGTTTTTGATTCTGTCATGGTAGAACTATTTGTCCCTGAGGATTGATGACAGACAATGTCCAGCGGCGCCTCACTTTAACATTAATTTGTTACATGTCTATGTTGAGAGATGGTTGCGGACAGCAATTGTGTTTGAGCAGATGCCACACTCATGGATGTGGCCCAGTTGAATGCATTAATTTTGGTTTGCAGAATACATGTTCCTGTGTATATTCTGGCTGGTGTCACAACACCGCAGTCAAGGTGCAGGGTGGGGTCACGGGTGATGGGGCCTGGGGTGTCCCGTCTGGAGGGGGCTGCCTGCAGGGTGTGGTCACTGGTGATGGGGGCTGGGGTGGGGTGTCCCGTCTGGAGGGGGCTGCCTGCAGGGTGGTGTCATGGGTGATGGGGGCTGGGGTGGAGGTGTCCCATCTGGCGGGGGCTGCCTGCAGGGTGTGGTCACAGGTGATGGCGGCTGGGGTGTCCCGTCTGGAGGGGGCTGCCTGCAGGGTGTGGTCACAGGTGATGGGTACTTCGGTGGGGGTGTCCCGTCTAAAGGGGGTTGCCTGTAGGGTAAGGTCATGTGTGATGGGGGCTGGGGTGGGGGTGTCCCGTCTGGAGGGGGCTGCCTGCAGGATGGGGTTGTGAAAGCAAAAAGAAGATATCGAGGCTGAGTACCCCAAAAGGAAATGCACCAAACGCGGGTTACAAAGAAAGATACAGAGATCTTTATTCTATACTGAACAGTTTCAAAGGACAAAGCAACAGATAGCTATCAGGCCCACCAGTACGACACAGCGGGAACCAGCCCTGTTCGGTGTGCGTAGTGAGTGGGACTGTACATCAGAATAATCGCACATTTTATACAGTCCAAAACATGATGTCCAGCCCACCTACAAGTTAATACATCACGGATCTAGGGTTCATGCCGAGTTCATCCATCTATACATTTAGGGTTTACCATGAGTACATTCACTAACAAATTACAATGGCAACAGTGTGTCTTCGGATTTCTCGTTGAGCCTTCTCATACATCTTTATACAATGCAGTTAAACAAGTGTTCACATTTCAGTATTTGAATATATTATGTTTAACATGTGCTCACGGATTATCTTCGTTGGCATAGGTAATCCTCTATACACAGGTCAACGAAGGACAAGGTCTCCGTTCATGACCCCAACATGTGGCCTGCAGGCAAGTTACATATTAGTTTGTACACAGAGGTTAAGACGGCCATGTTACATTCAGAATGACACTGTCCACCATCTTAGAACACAGGGTGACTTTAGAGAGAGAATCTAAAATGGCGGATTAACCTAAAATGGGCGTTTACACAGATTTAAGGTCAGGACCTTGCTATGCGGATTTCCTCGCATAGCGACTTGGCCTAGGCCAATATATATATGTATACACGATCTAGAGGGTATAATATAATTTCCCGTTCGACAAACCCTCCTTTTGGCCTATGCCACGCCCTAAACTAATTCTAATCACTTTACAGACAATTCCACATCTCAATGTCCATACACCCTGAATCACCATCGGAGATATCAATCGCCATTAGATCGGTTACCAGAATTTCTTTCAGCACATATTTATTGGAGTTCATGTCTGGTGCATATACCTTGCGTCCTAACGTACCCATCGCCTGTGCGCAACATCCCCCTAGCATCAAACATATACCTGGAAGACACTGTATACAGCAACAAAGGAACAACAGAATTCCCAAAGTTATCAGCAAGACCGAGAATACCTTCCAACCCCAAGATCGCAAGAAGTCCCAGAACCAAGTGCTAAAATCCCAGTTTCCCTCGGGAACATGCACTTCTAAATTTAGGACATGCAGATTCTGTATTGACTTGAAGATAGTTGGGGAGGAATCTGGCACGAAAACACAGCAAGCGGACCCCACTAATTTACATACCCCTCCATGTTCAGCTAGGATGACATCTAATGCCATCCGGTTCTGAAGTGCTACTAACCTTATTGCTTTCTGTTCTAGAGTCATAATATAGAGTATGTCAGTGGTCCGGTTGATGGTTCTCTCCAATACTCTCGCTAGTCTCATGATATCCTCAGAGTTCATTATTTGTCCCCAGAATGGAACAAAAGATTTCACTATGTCTCCCAGAGTTTGTGCTGGAGTGTCATCATTCTTGTCCCGCCGTGGACGAGACTTTGAAACCTCTACAGTACTAGCTATGAATACCCCGGGTAACAGGATCCCTAAATAACAAGTTCCCTGCCAATCCATGGGTAACCATGTAAATGCTACATTACTGCAAACAAAGTAGACAGGTTCGCCTACATACAAAGGTCTGTCTTCCCCAGTCAAATTCGCAACGTTGGCGCAACCTTTAAAATCACCCATTGACTGAGTAGCATTCCTCTGTATGCAGAAAGAAACTGAATCGGGGCTATGGTTTACAGTGTAAGAAGGAGGCGTGGCATCCTTATTGCCTATAGGAGCCATTTTAAAAGAAATCAAAGATTGGAAAGGATGAGACAGTCTATCAGAAGGACTAATAGAAGCAACGTTGAGCTTATTCCTATTTGCAAAAAGCGAGCATCCTAAGGGAGTCAAAACACGTTTCTCAAACTGATTCAAATTAGTCGCATCAAAGGTCCCTGAGATGCTGTCGTTCCAACAACCAAAAAATAGTGCTCTAAGAGAAGCATAACATGCAGTTGTCAAAGGTAAAGGATGAATATACCAACCTAGACCCTTGTCCCCATGTTGCGGTAAATGCGAGCAAACCCAACAGTTGGACTTCTTAAAGATGGCATGTGTAGCATTCATGATGAGTAATAACGTATTATTGTAATATCTCTGTCTATGCTGAGAATCCCTAGGAGATAGGATGTGCAGATGCACAAAAGGAGTAGAAACAGTAGGTACATTTTCAGTCTGTAACAATTTTTCTAACAGATGTACTTTTTCTAGATACCAGAAGCCTAAAACAATGACTATTATAAAAACCAATTAACATTATCAACAAACAGCAATATGTTTTCGGGGCCCATATTGCAGACTGTCTTTTTTCGCAGCTGGTCACACGTTCGCTTATCAGTCCTGTACGAGCGGTAGCGGTGGCAGGCATTGTAGTCTTCAAACGAACACGCCAAAGCATCTTCTTAGTCCTTCCACAAACCCTAGTCAACAGAATACCCGTGTAAACAGTAGATCGGGCCAAAAAGGCAAGCCCTTGATGGTTTTCCTCGATTGCACAGCCGAACCGTGCAGTAGGTCTATTTCCTAGGTCGCAGATTGTACCTCGTGCTTCCTGGTAATGAGTGATCTGAAAACAACGTGTCGTCACTTCCAGTTGGAAGCAACGTATCAAGAAAAAGAGAGGATGCAAGATCCGGAACAACAGCTTCCGGAGACAGAACTATTGGAGAGTGTGGAGACAAAATGGCTGTTTCCCCAGGCCTCACAGGCTCAGAGAGAGTCTGCAACACACTCTCAATGCTGTTTACTGCTTCGGGATCGTTGATTGCAGTACTGATGAGGGGTTCTGTTTCTTCTGTATCGTATGGCACTGGGTGTGGGACCTTCTTGGTGTGGGTTGCATGGATCCAATTTTTCCTGCCCGACACCCGCACCGCCGTTTGGGTGACCAGCAGGACTTGGAAGGGTCCCCGCCACCGAGGTGCAAGGCAAGACGATCGCTCAAATGCTTGAAGGAGAACCCAGTCACCAGGCCGTATGCTGTGACCGGGGCCCTCGTACCGTACAGGTAAAGCCTCTCGCACCTGGTGATAAATCAAATACAGGTTTTTAGTCAACTAGCTACAATAATCTGAAAGAAGTACCTTTTTCCACATTTCGCAGTGAACGATTTTTCGGAAGGTTCCAGATATTAGCAGATCTCC
The DNA here is from genome assembly GCF_040938575.1 of Ambystoma mexicanum. NCBI lineage: Eukaryota > Metazoa > Chordata > Amphibia > Caudata > Ambystomatidae > Ambystoma > Ambystoma mexicanum. The sequence continues at coordinate 574,143,200 of NC_090926.1, read as the reverse complement.
CCATAATCACCTCAAAGGGAGAGAGCCCAGTCTTAGTTCGAGGGGTCGTACGCATAGACAACAATACGATCGGTAAGGTGTCCGGCCATTTTAATTTGGTGCCGGCACACGTCTTAGCGAGCTTGTTTTTGATGATGCCATTGTGTCTTTCCACTAATCCAGCACTCTGAGCGTGTCTGGCCGAATGGAACCATTTATCGATCTGTAATCCCGCGCATATCTGCAGAATTACAGCAGCGATAAAATGTGGACCATTGTCCGACCAGATGGCTCTTGGTAGCCCAAACCTAGGAAAATATTCCTTTAACATTGTCTTTGCAGTAGTCATCGCTGTAGCGTCTTTAACAGGAAAAGCCTCAACCCATTTGCTAAAAGCACAAATGACAACTAGCACATATTCACAGTTATTACATCGTTCCATTTCGATAAAATCAAAGTGTATGACCTCGAAGGGGACAGAAGGTGGACCAAAACTTCCCCTAGGAGTTGGCATTCCCTTCCCCACATTATGCTGTAAACAGATCATGCAGTTTTGGAAGAAATGTTCAGCTACTTTAGAGATTTTGTCATTCACCCATACGTTTTCCAGCATTTTTATAATCTTGCGGGCACATATATGTGTAGGGCCATGAGCCATAACGACCATCATCATGATGTACGCATCGGGAAGTAGCCATTTTCCGTCAACTCTGTCCACCCAACACCCATCATCATCAAGTTTCCCCAAGCCCTCAGCCCTCTTTTTAGACTCTTCCAATGTGACATTGGCTTGGCTATCCCTCACAGAATCGATACTCTCATTCATAGTACAGGCATTTGTGGCTTCCCTTGAAGTACATATGTCTAAAGAGAGGTCAGTGGCAGTCTGTTTAGCTACCTGGTCAACAAAGGCATTCCCTTTTCCTATATCATCTACGATCTTTTGATGCGCTGCGTATTTTACAATAGCTAACTGAGTAGGGAGTGCAAGCGCTGAGCGTAGCCGTACTATCAAGGAGCCATGCTGGATCTTTGCACCGTGTGAAGTTAAGAAGTTCTGACCAAAGTCTCCCAAAGTTGTGAACCACCCCAAAGGCATACTGACTGTCAGTGTATATATTCACGGTAAGCCCTTCGGAAAGTTCGCAAGCTCGGGTCAATGCTATACTCTCTGCGGCCTGCGCTGAGTTATGTGTGATTCTCTTGGTCTCCACAACCGTGCTCAACGTAGTGATTGCGTAAGCGGCTGTGGGTGTACCATCCGGAGGTTTGAAGCAGGAGCCATCGTAAAACAGCTCCCCTTGTGGACTGTTCAAAGGAGTATCTTTTAGATCAATTCTACCCTTTGTCTCTTGTTCGGTAGTGTAAAGACAGTCATGTGACTCTTCGACACTGCAAGCAGTAGCTTGCAGGAAAGGTAAGAGTTCAGCCGGATTAAGAACACAACACCTCTTAATTTGTATGTGTGGTGAAAACAAGATCAATTCATATCTTGTCAACCATGCGGAAGTGAGGTGTTGCGTTTGAGTTCTATTCAGTAGAACATCCACAGAGTGAGGTACCATCAGGGCTAAAGCGTGGCCTTTCCCTCACTCTGTCTTACAGACGCAGCAGCAGCAGCAGCGACAGCTCGCAAACATCTTGGCAAAGCGCATGCTACAGGGTCAAGGGCGGAAGAAAAGTAACCGCATGGCCTATTCTTCCCTCCATGTTCCTGCGTTAATACAGCCAAAGCACATCCATCATATTCATGCACAAACAACACAAAGGCCTTTTCATAATTTGGTGTGCCCAAAACCGGTGCAAAGCACAATGCAGTCTTGAGCAAATCAAATGCACGCTGGTGCTCCATGTTCCATGACAATGGTGCAGAAATGCCCTTCTTCGTCAGAGCCAACATCGGCTTAATCGTTAACGAGAAATTGGGGAGCCACTGCCTACAGTAAGAAGCCATTCCTATGAAGGCTCTAACTTCTTTCTGCGTATTTGGGACAGACATGCCAGAAATGAGTTTTATCCGTTCAGGCGTCAATCTTCTTCCCTCCTTTGACAGGAGATAGCCTAAATAGGCGACCTCCTGACAACAATATTGAAATGTCTTGAGCGAAGCTTTATGTCCATGTTTAGCCATGTGAATGAGCAACAAAACAGTGCCCTCCTTACAAGCGCTTTCTGAGTCGGCAGCTAAAAGCAAGTAGAGGGCAATTCAAGGGTATCGAGTTGTTCTTTCAATGTAGATGCTAGGACTTTCCGTGTAACCCTGTGGTGCACGGGTAAATGTAAAGGAGCGTTCCCCTAAGGTGAACGCGAACAAATATCTACTGTCCTTGTGTATAGGAATACTAAAGAAAGCATTCTTTAGATCCACAACATTAAAATCAGAAGCTGAGGCCAGAATCATAGTCAATATCGTCGTCACATCAGGCACAATTGGAAATTGTGGAGCGACGATCTTATTGATGGCACGTAGATCAATTATAAAACGAAAAGGAATTGCATTATTGCCTTTTTTGTACACGGGCAAAATAGGACTATTGCATAAACTACCTGCAATTTCCTCAATCACCCCTCGATGTACAAAATCAGAGACGTTGCATTTCAAAGCTTGTTCACCATCAGCTGAAATCTTATACTGCGGAATGTGCGGCAGCTTCACTACATGTTTCAAAACAATCTTAACAGGCTCAATTTGTAAAACAACGACATAATTGTCATCAGCTGCCCATAAACCCTCCGGAACAGCACTAAATTCTGGTGGCAAAGGTCTAGTCAAGAATTGGGAGACAGAAAGTTGCTGTGGCGAAATCGTCAAACGCAATCCATCAGAGGAACAATGAATTACCGCATTTAATTCCTTCAACAGATTCAACAGATTCAACCCCAGCAAATTCTCTCCACAATTCGCAGTCAAAAGGAATGGACAATGGTCCATAAACGGACCCAAAGAAATAGGCACCGGCGAAGAAACCGGACAGACAACTGGTGTGCCCGAAAACCCTACAGAAACATTGGTTTGCCCTGACAGCGGAATGATTGGAACCCGAGAATGATCACTGGAACACTTTTGTGCCCCTGTATCTATCAAGAATAGATGTTTCCTATTTCCCACTAACATTTCAATGTAGGGACCTTTCTGATTAACGGGAATAGGCGTAGGTTCCAAACCCAGCTTCAGGCAATCCTAACGAAACAGAATATCATTGAAAGGAAGTTCTCCAAAGAGGTAAGCGGCAGAAGGCTGATTGAATATGTTTCTAGTATCCATACTTAGCGCCTGATTATCCTGTGAAAAAGGTTGCTGTGAATCTCGTGAAAATTGACCTCTACCCGAGCCCCCTACACCCGGGCGCCCTCTGGGTCCCCCACCAATATTTCCAAATGTGTTATTTGACCTCTGTTGAAGGACCGGGCATTGTGCACGCAAATGACCGTCTTGCCTACAATAGGCACACTGGTTAATGTTTAGAGGACCCAAGGGCACATTTCCTTGTGGAACATACTGACCTGTAAACTGAGAATTACCCCCTCTAGGGCCTCTAACAATTTGATGTAACAATACTTTTGTCTTCAAATCACCTTTTCTCTTTTCTACTCTTTCCTTTTCATTATTAACACGATTCTCATAGTACTGAGCCATGTGCAGTACTTCTGATTGAGACTTCGCTTGCCAAGCGCTCTCAGAAGACATCATTTGCGACTGGATGTCTGGTAACAAATGTGTCTACAAATAAACTTTTCCCAGACTCTGTGCTTAAATCTTGTCCACTGAAATCCGAGAATACTTGTTCGAACCGATTAAAGAACTCGATAGCACCCTCAGACTTCCCTTGGACACAGGCGGTAAGCTTGTCCCAAATAATTCTTTTTTCGGGAATCATAGTTTTCAATTTCGCAACTATTCTGTCAGGCAAAGTTAGTATCACCTGAGGCGGTCTTTCGCGAGCTGGCCTTCCTCCATCGAGTCTAATTATGTTAGCCCATGTATCTCCTAGCCCTGGTACATCATCTATTGACCTAACCTGTTTCCACAAATCTACGGGCAGGAGTATGGGAAATAACAAATCAATATCACTTAAAGTTGAATATTGAGGATTGCAAAACAGACTCTATTTCTATATAGAACCCTGTCCGAATTTTCCTAATGTCCCGGAATGGATTGTCTCATGGTGTTCACTTCCTGTCTTGACAACGGGACGTGAACGAACTGAGACACATAATGCGCAGGTATTTCCACAGCCGCTGTACCCGCTACAACGATAGCAGGGATTTCAACCTTTGGGACAAGTGTCGGAGGAACCTCTTTCATAGGCAACTGAGAAGTAGGCAACTCCGAACGCTTACTAAGCAACAGAGCCAAATCGAGCGCTAAAGCAGCCGAAGAAGTGTCAAGTGAAAAAGCTCTCTTATAAATACTTAATAACTCTGTGGGACAAATAATCTTTCTTTTTACACACTCATCCTGTAAGTATTCTACCATTACCTGTATCACTTTCCTCTGCATTTCTGGCGTATACTGACTATACGTGTCATATACTTCAACTGGAGTTATCAACGGATCTGAGATCCATCTAATCGCGTCCTTCGTGCAAATTCGCATTTCCTCAGATATCAATTTGCGACAAGGAAGGAACCGTTTCTGCACATACATACTATCTTCATCTTCATCCTCATTCTGTAATCTTCCGAACTCCTGTTACGCTCACCTGGCTCCCACAGAAGCGTCGATCTGAACTGGACAGCTGCAGTCTCCACCAAGGTGACGCGTAGGGCCGAGATGACGGACTGGACTGGCCCACTTAGCTTCGTTTGTTTGGCCCGTAGGAATATTCTTCTGCAAATGGAGAAAGGGAATTAACCACCCGTGGAGTTGAGGGTAAATCCCCCCGCCCCCGCTGTTCTCCCCACTGATCACCTTTGATGTCCCCTGTTATAGTCTCACCTGATGGTTTGGAAAAATGAGCTCTCCATCCTGCATTGAACGCAGGGGCACGTAGATAACCAGTTTGCGACTGGATGTCTGGTAACAAATGTTGCTTCACTGGCTCGAAGGAATTGGTGAGTTCCAGAACAATATTTACTCCGAGATTCCCGGCAAGACGCCGTAAGTATGTAGTTCGTAAGAGTTCAAATGCCTGACTTTCACTCTTGTCCGATTCCTTGCAGGTTGCAGCTTGACCCTAGAGAAGAGTTCCTCGTGGCAACCGGTAATATTCTGGTGAGGACTTGTATTATCCAACAGTTCGATAAAATAATGTCAATATGTCACCTGTTGCTTTCTCACTGATTCAGGCGCTGAGAGAAAGTATGAAGTCTCAGGAATAATGCCTCTGCCGGTAAAATCAGGTAAGTCTATTGTGGTGAGGAGGGTTCCCCTCGTTTGTCCCCTTGTTTCACCTTGCTGTCCTTTTGTTTCCCCTTAGGGGCCGGGGTTCGGCGAAGATGCAGTGGAAGCTGCGCCGACCCGTGAAGAGGAATAGTACCCCTGGTGGTAAAATCAGGTAAGTCTATGAGGGGGTATCTAATATTCCTCTGTGTATTCCCTTGGCTCACCTTGATGTTCTTGTCTTCTCCTTAGGTGCCGGAGTGCGGCAGGAACATGCAGGAGGATGCGGTGGAATGTGAAGATGCTGCGAAGGCCGGTGAGTTCAGCGCAGCGCTACAACAGGCGAGGCACCGCGCATAAAATAACTTCTTTCTTCCAGCTCGAAGGCGCGATGGATCGGGAATTCAGGTAAGGATCAAAGGTATTGCTCTTGTTCTAACCTTTTCTCCTTCTTTCTCCCTTTTTCTAGGAGCTCCAAACTCGAGGCCGGCGTGGCAGAAGACTGGATGCAGACTTGTAGGCTTGTTGAGCGTTATGCTGCTGGATGCAGAATAACGCTAAGCGTGTGCTGCTCTTCGGGCGTGGTTTAAATAGCCTCCAAAGTAGTCTCAGGTAAGTATTCCTCCCCAGCCCCACCCGAGTAAATAAATAGTCCCTAGGTAAAGTAGTCCCTTCCAAGCCTCTTTGGCTTGGAGCTCTTGCAGCATGGTCTGCGTCAGGTAAGTTTGCAGCATGGTCTGCATCAGGTAGGTTTTAATCTATGAGCCTGGAGCCTATGGCGCCAGGACTGGCTCTCCATATGAGCCTGGCGCCATAGACGCCATGACTGCACACAAATATCCCCTAGCAGGTGTTGTTGGGCTTGCTTGGGAAAACTTGATGCCTGCTTCCGGGGTCGCTGGACTTGGTCTGGGTCCCTGGGGGTAGGCATCATGACACTCCTTTCGATACTCAAATACCCTCTCAACATGCTCTTGTACTTTCTCCACAGTGTCTCTAGAGAACGCTAAGGTGTTCAGATCCCTCAACCCTTGTGGGAGATCTGTATTGTTTAATCTGTCCCACATTACACACAAATGAATCCCTAATCCCTCAATAAAACCATGTTTCTCAGGGAAATTGTCCATATTAGAAAGTGTGGCAAAAACATTAGCTCAATCATCCCTCTCCATACAATGCTTAGCCCATGCAATCAAGTCACGTTTCTTCTCTGGAAGTACAGTATTGCGAGTAACAACCCTCGATCCCGCTCCCTGATCTACTACAAACGATGCAGGAGCACTTGGAAGAGGGAGAGTAGGCATGTTCAATGGAGGTGTTATCACTGGTACAACAGGCAAAGGCGGAGGAGCAGGTGGAGGAGCAGCGACAAAAGGAGGACAAATAACTGTAGGAGGAGGAACAACAGGAGGAACGATAGGAGCAGCAGGAGGAGCAGGAGGAGGAATAACAGCAGGAAGAGGCAAACCAGCAGGAAGAGGAACATACGGAGGTGGTGCAGTGGCACCAGGCCTTCGTTCATTTAACAATTTGTCGATAAGTTCGTCGGAAACATGAAAGTCTTTAGAAGGATAGATTTTTTGGATACCAAGTGAGAAAGCCCTATCCATATTCCTAGTCGACTCAGACTGTTTATCTTGGTCGTATAATAATGCTTTTTCGGCGTTCGTCTTATGACGACGTGCATGTTTTTCTCTACTCTTAAGCTGCTGTAAAACTTATTTTTTCCAATTTTGTAATACGTCAAATGCTGCAGGTCTAGCCTTTTTATTTAATAGTATAGATTCTAAGTATTCTATGCGAGGGGTCTCAAAACTACCATTGATTGGCCACTGAAGTTTGGAAGCATGTCTAGTTTGGCTGTGCCAACTATCATTAAACACTATACTACCAATGCCATTCTTACAGTACATAGTACAACCCGGCGACCCCTCCTGTGGTGCCGGACGGCTAAACTCCAAAGATTGTCTATCGCTGTGGAATAACGTTCTGAAGCAGGTAGACAATTTCCCAGGCATATCAGAATACTGGTGTTACCTGGCCAGTAATTGTATTTGCAGATACAATGCGCCAAAACAAATTATCAGGATACTTAAGAATCGGGTCACGACTCACCTGATCAATCCTAACGAGGTCCGATCGGATTACAAAGTTCTTCTCTAACAAATTTTACCTCGTGTTTGGTGATTTCGGCAAATCTGCCCGCCTCTATGTATGGACCCTCGTCAAGATGCCGACTCGGACCGAGTGCTCACTGTCCAGGGATCGGGCCGTGCAGCGCTGTTGAGGTGTTGCGTCTCATTCAGAAAGGAGCCCCTTTTTCTGACACTGTCCGAATTCGGTCCGATAGCAGCGTCAACCTTCAACGTGCTGACATCAATCTTGAGGGTCCCTATTCGGGCGCCATCTGTGAAAGCAAAAAGAAGATATCGAGGCTGAGTACCCCAAAGGAAATACACCAAACGCGGGTTACAAAGAAAGATACAGAGATCTTTATTCTACACTGAACAGTTTCAAAGGACAAAGCAACAGATAGCTATCAGGCCCCCCAGTACGACACAGCGGGAACCAGCTCTGTTCGGTGTGTGTAGTGAGTGGGACTGTACATCAGAATAATCGCACCTTTTATACAGTCCAAAACATTATGTCCAGCCCACCTACAAGTTAATACATCACGGATCTAGGGTTCATGCCGAGTTCATACATCTATACATTTAGGGTTTACCATTAATACATTCACCAACAAATTACAATGGCAACAGTGTGTCTTCGGATTTCTCGTTGAGCCTTCTCATACATCTTTATACAATGCAGTTAAACAAGTGTTCACATTTCAGTATTTGAATATATTATGTTTAACATGTGCTCGCGGATTAGCTTCGTTGGCATAGGTAATCCTCTATACACAGGTTAACGAAGGACAAGGTCGCAGTTCATGACCCCAACATGTGGCCTGCAGGCAAGCTACATATTTGTTTATACACAGAGGTCAAAACAGCCATGTTACATTCAGAATGACACTGTCCACCATCTTAGAACACAGGGTGACTTTAGAGAGAGAATCTAAAATGGCAGATTAACCTAAAATGGCCGTTTACACAGATTTAAGGTCAGGACCTTGCTACATTGATTTCCTCGCAAAGCAACTTGGTCAATATATATATATGTATATATATATACACGATCTAGAGGGTATAATATAATTTCCCGTTCGACAGGGTCATGGGTGACGGGGGCTTGGGAGGGGGTGTCCCGTCTGGCAGGGGCTGCCTGCAGGGTGGGGTCATGGGTGATGGGGGCTGGGGTGTCCCGTCTGGAGGGGGCTGCCTGCAGGGTTGGGTCATGGGTGATGGGGGCTGGGGTGTCCCGTCTGGAGGGGGCTTCCAGCAGGGTGTGGTCATGGGTGATGGGGACTGGGGTGCCTGCAGGGTGGGGTCAGGGGTGATGGGGGCTGGGGTATCCCATGTGGAGGGGACTGACTGCAGGGTGGGGTCATGGATGATGGGGGTTGGGGGTTGGGGTATCCCATGTGGAGGGGGCTGCCTGCAGAGTGTGGTCACGGGTGTTGGGGGCTGGGGTGGGGGTGACCCATCTGGAGGGGGCTGACTGCAGGGTGGGGTCATGGGTGATGGGGGCTGGGGTGGGGGTGTCCCATCTGGAGGGGCCTGCCTGCAGGGTGGGGTCATGGGTGATAGGGGCTGGGGTGGGGTGTGCTGTCTGGAGGGGGCTGCTTGCAGTGTGTGGTCCCAGGTGATGGGGGCTGGGGTGGGGGTGTCCCGTTTGGAAGGGGCTGCCTGCAGGGCGGAGTCATGGGTGATGGGGGCTGGGGTATCCCATGTAGAGGGGGCTGCCTGCAGGGTGGGGTCACGGGTGATGGGGGCTGGAGTATCCCATTTGGGGGGGGCTGCCTGCAGGGTGTGGTCGTGGGTGATGAGGGCTGGGGTGTGGGTGTCCCATCTGGAGGGGGCTGCCTGCAGGGTGGGGTCACAGGTGATGGGGGCTGGGTTGGGGGTGTCCCATCTGGAGGGGGCTGCCTGCAGGGTGGGGTCATGGGTGATGGGGGGCTGGGGTATCCCATGAGGATGGGGTTGCCGGCAGGGTGGGGTCACAGGTGATGGGAGCTGGGGTGTCCCATCTGGAGGGGGCTGCCTGCAGGGTGTAGTCACGGGTGATGGGGGCTGGGGTGGGGGTGTCCCGTCTGGAGGAGGCTGCCTGCAGGGTGAGGTCACAGGTGATGGGAGCTGGGGTGTCCCGTCTGGAGGGGGCTGCCTGCAGGGTGTGGTCACGGGTCATGGGGGCTGGGGTGGGGGTGTCCCGTCTGGAGGTTGCTGCCTGCAGGGTGGGGTCATGGGTGATGGGGGCTAGGGTGGGGGTGTCCCGTCTGGCGGGGGCTGCCTGCAGGGCGGGGTCATGGGTGATGGGGGCTGGGGTATCCCATGTAGAGGGGGCTGCCTGCAGGGCGGGGTCATGGGTGATGGGGGCTGGAGTATCCCATGTGGGGGGGCTGCCTGCAGGGTGTGGTCGTGGGTGATGAGGGCTGGGGTGTGGGTGTCCCATCTGGAGGGGGCTGCCTGCAGGGCGGGGTCACGGGTGATGGGGGCTGGAGTATCCCATGTGGGGGGGGCTGCCTGCAGGGTGCGGTCGTGGGTGATGAGGGCTGGGGTGTGGGTGTCCCATCTGGAGGGGGCTGCCTGCAGGGTGGGGTCACAGGTGATGGGGGTTGGGGTGTGGGTGTTCCATCTGGAGGGGGCTGCATGCAGCGGATTGCGTGGTGCAGACGCACAATTTAGCTGGGGTGCGGCCGGGGATTGTGAGGTGTTGGGGTGCGATTTTGCTGGTGTAGGGGTTGGCCTTGCGTGTAAGGGCATGCATTTTCTATGGGGTGCCCCCAGCGATTGCAGGGTGTTTTCGTGCGATTACGCTAGGGTGCGGCTGGGGATTGCGAGATGTTGTTGCACGATTTGACTGGTGTAGGGGCTTGCCTTGCGTGGGATGGCACGCGTGTTCAATGGGGTGCGCCCAGGGATCGTGGGGTGTTTTCGCACGATTACGCTGGGGTGGGCTGTATGCTGTGCCAGGGATGGCACGGAGGCTTGCACTGTGTAAGGCATTTCACTTGCTTTTTAGTATGCGTGGAGGCGTGTTGGGGGCGTTACTCGCGTAGCTTGCTGTTACTTACGCTACGGCTACTGATGCCTCTGGGAATCAATGAATACGCGTGCCGCGAAAGGATTTCTCTGCGCCACAGCTCGCGCAGACTCCTTCTCGGCGCGCGGCCCTTGCGCCTTTTCTGCGCCCGATTCTATAAATCGGGCCCTATGTGTTTCAATGTTTCCTCTCCACTGTGATCCATACAGAACATACAATTTGTGTTTTTTTATGTAGCTGTCCCACTTGCTTCTCCGTTCAAGGGAGGGAATTTGGTTTGACAGGAAACGCAGGTAAGCCCTCCGAAAATTAGGACAGGGAAATAGGGCTAAATACTGAGGGATCTCCTCTCTCTTCCTTTTTAATTTCGCGTACTCAGTATAAAGGGAGAAAGTTGCCGATATATCACATGTTTCACACCAATCTACCCTAAACAGCTTCTTTTTAACTAGATCCGGTGTACTTTCTAGCTCTTCTGTAGTTGAACCTATTTGCAGGAGTATTTGGCACATTTCCTGCTTGAACTCTTCAATTGAAGTTGCCGAACGCAGAGCAGAGGGTTCACCCAGTTTTGAGTGAAGGAAATTTTTAGGAAGATTTAAGAATTTAGCATAATCAGCCAGCTTTTTCCAAAGAACCCTACCTGCCAAGGAGGCCAGACCAAATTCATGCTGAATGACTGCATTTGGTACAGAATTTGCCAAGCCCAGCGTTTTCTTCCAAAGCTGGCCCTCGAAAAGCAAGCAAGGTCCCATATCAAAAGGTACTATGGCCAACCCATACAAAATAGTTGGCTCCTCTTTATGCATATAGAACCTGGCCAGGGGAAGCAGAAAGTAAGGACATAACTGAAAATAAACTCTTTTCATTTGTGTAAGCAAAGGAGTGGCTGCGTTCTTCAGAAAAGTTTTCCAGGCTTCCCTCGAGTGACTATTGGAAAGGGTGAAACCTAAGTACCTCATCGTCAACACCTTCTCAAACGGCTGGCCCCCCCACCTTCCAGGCAAAGCCCATTGAACGCCTTTTAGTTGTAATTACAATAACTTTGGACTTAGTGCCATTTACCTTCAGGTTATTGTCCACAGCGTATTGATGAAATAGGGTCAACTTCCTATGGAAACCTGTGGGTGTTTTGTCGAACAAGAGGATGCCATCGGCAAATGCCAGCCAATTGAATACCAAGTTGCCTAATTTTACAGGGAACGTGACTCCTGCGTCCCAGAGCCTATTTAAATTTGAGATGTATAAATTAAAAAGTGTTGGAGCCACAACGCAGCCCTGTTTTAGGCCCACAAATGTAGGAATCGGGCCCGACATGGCCCCCTCCTTAGTCAATATCACCCTCACCACAGATTTGCTATTTAGCAAGGCCAAGAGTTGGATAATTTTTTAGGGAATGTTCCAATCACAGATATTGTTCCATAAGATGTTCCTGCTCATAGTGACAAAGGCACTTGGCATGTCTATAGATGCCATATAGACTGAGCCCAATACCCCTTTTTTGGTTTAACGGTGGTCAACAGTGCAATGGCACTGTTGCATTTAATGTAGTGCCAATGCCGGAGCGAAACCTCACCTGGGAGATTGATGGTAAATTTACTGGCTCAAGCTGATGGTTTAGGTCTCTTAACAAAAGACAAGAACACATTTTGCCGGAAGAATCTAAAAGGGCAATCGCCCTATAATTCCTGGGGTCTTGCACATCCCCTTGTTTGTGTATCGGAATTATAATAGACTGATGCCACGGGGGGGGGGTCTATGCATTAAATAAATATTCTTGAAAAGGGTAATCAAAGGGCCCACCCAGAGCAAGGGATCCTTCTTTATAAGAAAGGGCGGAATACCATCAGGGCATGGTGCTCTAGAGGCTTTAGCCCGTCCTATGGCCGACAAGTTGTCGTCTTCCTCCCACAGAAATGTTCGTGAATCATAGGCAGTGTCATAATGCCTACCTCTAAGGAGCCAGGTCCGACCCAGCAACCCCAGAGGCAGGCATCATTCCCCCCAGGGAAGTGCCAGCGGGCCCAAGCTGGGGCCCTTTGGACACAGTCCTGGCACCTTAGGCGCCAGGCTCATGTTGGACCCCTGTCCTGGCGCCTTAGGCGCCAGGCTCATAAAGCTAGACAAGTGTTCAAGTGTTTAATGTGCACTTACCTGATGCAGACCATGCTGCTACATCCAGGCCCTCTTGAGGCCTGAATGGAACTACTTTACCTGTGGGACTACTTTCCCCTGGGTGTGGTCGGGGAAGGATACATACCTGATCGGTGGAAGGATACATACCTGGAACTTCTTCCAAAGCTATTTAAACCACGCCCGATCAGCAACTCACGCTTCGCGTTGTTCTGCTCCTCGCAGCTGGACGCTCACCGTGTCAGCTCCTGCATCTGGACTTCAGCCACGCCTGTCAGCATCCTGGGTCACCTGCTAAGAGAGAATTGGAGAGAAAGAAGACCTTACCTGCTAAAGCTGCATCACGGAGACATCACTCCGACAATCCTGAAAGGGAAGACATCATTTTAAAAGCATTTCGCTTCGATCGCTGCAGCGCTGCATTTCACTCACCTTTCCTGGGCACCTCCATCTTCAGCAGCGATCATCCGGATCCGCAGCCACTTCCCAGAGCCTAGAGAGAAAACGACAAGAACACAAGGTGAGAGAAGGAAGGGAATAGGAAAAAGCTCAGTTTCCTTCTAAGACTTACCTGTTGGGTCATTCCCATTTCATTTCGGGTCCTGCCGCTCCCTGGCATTCCGGACCCCGGCCCCTATGGGGAAAAAAGACAAAGACATTGAATGAGCGAATGCAAAGACATTACCCGAACGCTCATCCAGAACTTACCTGTCATTTACTGGAACTGCACGTTTCACTTCGGGTCGGCGCCATATCTCTGGCATTCCAAACCCCGGCCCCTAAGGGGAAAAAGACATAAGCGTTAGCGCTTGCTGCAATAAGACAATGAACATTATTATTAAGCTTGAACTTTTGAACTTGCTACAGAACTCTTACAGCGCCTTACCTGAATAGTCAAGCTTATTTGCACTCCCATCAAACCTCAATCCAGTGAAGTAACTGGGTTTCAACGGGCCCCTGCATCAGAAGCAGGATGGAGAACTCATCCTTCCAGACCCTAAGGTGAGACTTCACGGGGAATCGAGGAAGGGTATCGTGGAGGGTTGGAAGGGAGTGGGAGGCTTGAGCATTATTCCGTCAGTGGGTAATATTCCCTTTTCACGCACAGGGGAATATTCCTGCGAGCCAGAGAGTCCATCTTCAGAGCCCTGCGCTTCACCATAGAAGAAGCATCAGCACTCGAAGCCAGACCTGCGCCTCCGTGGGAATCAGGTGAGCGTGACAGAACGCGAAGCCTACCCACAATTTCCCACCCGGGCGCTATGGAGACTTCCGAGACAGATCAGCTGGCCATGCTTTTGGGGGAATTACGGGCAGAAGTGCACTCAGCCCGCCAGGAGACTAACGCTCTCAAAAGAGAGCTGATCCTATCCAAGGAAAGAACAGATGACTTGGCCAAAAGGTTATTGTAGGCCCAGGCAGGGCACACTCCTTTACCTAATTCCGGAGGTACTTCCACATCAATGGGTTTGAATAACCTGGTACAAATCAATCTACCTGGACACATGCCTTTGGCCCCTCCTGAACGTTTTGCGGGGGATCCCAAGAAATATGCCGTCTTAATGAACCAATGTCGTTTACACTTTCTATGCAAACCCGGGGCCTTCCCTAACGACCAGACCAAGGTAGCCTTTATACTATCTTACCTCAGTGGCAGTGCTGCCGATTGGTCTATTCCATTGGTAAATCAGGATGATCCCATTCTCCAGAATTTTCAGGGTTTCCAGGCCAGCATGGAAAGATTGTTTGCTCGACACTCTCACGGACAGGCCCTTGATAACGAACTGCTATCCTTACGACAAGGTAATCAGGATCTCCTGTCCTACGTTGCCACCTTTAATAGACTGGTTGTGGAAACTGGATGGCCAGAAAACAAAAGGATCACATTGTTTCATCGAGGCCTGCGCGGAGAGCTTAAAGATGTTCTAGCTCAGATAGTAGATCCACCCCAGGTCTGCGCAGACTACATAGACTTGGTGGTTCAACTTGATCACAGACTTCAAAATAGAAAAGCAGATCGGTTCAAGCACGAAACCCGAGTACCGATCAAAACCCACGCTAACTCCAAGAGTACCGACGTATCCGAACCTATGCAAATCGGCGGTGTTAAAGGACCATTAACGCAGAAGGAACGAGAGAGAAGGCGGCAAATGCAACTTTGTCTGTATTGCGGGACTTCCGGTCACTTTCTTCGAAATTGTCCGGTTAAACCACCTAAGAAGGTGGTTGGAGCCACTGATAACGATTTTTTGACACCTGATTCGGGAAACGACCTAGCCCGACAAGCGTAGGGGTCCGCTTGCCGAGCTTGAAAACAAACTCTTTGACCTCGCATTTTGTCATGCCAATGGTGCTTGTGGACCCAAAACAGCCTCAGCTGTTGCATGCTATAAAAGCATACATCGACAGTGGAGCTATTGGAAATTACATAGACCGTGAATTGGCTTCCAGGATTAAGCTCCCTCTCCGCCCGAAAGTAACCCAAGATGTCATTACTACAGTAGATGGAACCGAAATAGCCTCAGGGCCTGTAACACATTCCACTGTTGAAATGACACTGGTGGGTCAGGATGGACATCAGGAAGCAATCGTGTTTGATGTGATCAAGGCCCCACAATTTCAAGTAATTCTTGGAATTCCTTGGTTAGAAACACATAATCCCAGAATTGACTGGCGAGCAAAGAAGATAAGTTTTCCTGATTGTGAAACAACTTGTTACCCAAGGAATTCAGTTATGGGTCTAGCCTCAGCAACTTCCACCCCTGTATAGCTACCGTCAGAATACCAAGAATTCCAAGACGTTTTTCAGAAAGAACAGGCTAACACATTACCTCCCCATAGGTCTTATGATTGCCAAATCGATCTGGTACCCAATGCTCAACTACCTTGTAGTAGGATTTATGCTCTTACGGAACCTGAGAACCTACATTTGCGTCAGTATTTAGATCAGTACCTAGCCAATGGTTTTATTCGCCCGTCCAAGTCTCCTGTCTCCTCAGCTCTGTTCTTCGTGCCGAAAAAAGAGGGCGACCTTAGAACATGTATAGACTATCGCGCCCTAAATCAAATAACGATTAAGAATCGTTATCCTCTGCCCTTGATCCCTGAGCTTATCGACCAGGTGAAAGACGCTTGTGTGTACACCAAGTTAGATCTCCGAGGAGTTTATCACCTGGTGCGTATAAAAGAAGGCGACGAATGGAAGACTGCATTCCGCACCAAATTTGGGCTCTTCGAATATCAGGTGATGCCCTTCGGTTTGTGCAATGCACTTGCCGCCTTTCAGTACTTTATGAATGATGTTCTTCGGGAACTTATCAACGTCTGTGTCGTTGTTTATATTGACGACATCCTGGTGTACTCTTCTTCAGAATCCGATCACAGAAAACATGTTAGGGCAGTTCTTGAGAAATTGCGCCAGCACAGACTATTTGCATAGCTCGAAAAATGCGTTTTTCATACCACAGAAGTGGAGTTTCTCGGATTCATCCTGACACCTCAAGGAGTCCGAATGGACTCGCGAAAGGTGGACGCCATCCTCAAATGGCCATCTCCTAGCTCGGTGAAGGGAGTTCAGAGCATGCTCGGCTTTGCCAATTTCTATCGAAGATTCATCCCGGAATTTTCCCCAACAGTCCAACCCATCACAGCTCTCCTAAAGAAAAACAAACGCTTTGAATGGACTCTTGAGGCCGAACAAGCCTTTCAGGACCTGAAAACCAAATTCACCTCTGCACCTATATTGAAGCACCCGCACCCAGATCTCCCTTACATTGTGGAAACCGACGCATCCAGTTCGGCCATGGGAGCTGTCCTGTCGCAAAGAGACCCAGAAACTAACCAACTACACCCTGTGGCCTTTTGGTCCAGGACATTTTCTCCTCCTGAAATCAACTACGCAATTACTGACAAAGAGTAACTGGCTACTAAATCTGCTTTCAAGGCTTGGCGTCACTACCTTCTCGGGGCAAGACACACCATCACCGTAATTACGGACCACAGAAATTTACAGTATTTAAAGACGGCCAAAGCTCAATCTTCACGACAACTCCGATGGGCTCTATTCTTTGCGGAATTTGATTTTGTAATTACCTATCGCCCTGGCTGCAAGAATGGTAAAGCGGACGCCTTATCCCGGATTGGCATGGAAGAACCCAATTCGAGTTTAGAACCTGTGCCAATCATACCTGAACAAAGAATCTTAGGCCTAACTTCATTGCAAACTATTGAGGACATCCAAACGCAAGTAAAACAACTTCTAGACTCTTCAGCCTTACTGGAATGGAGTCAAAAGGGTCCTCATTACACCGTTAAGGATGACTTACCCTACTTCCAGGAGCAGTTGTTTCTGCCTAGTAAAGAATTGCAAGAACTTGTTATTGCCCATCATCATGAATCATTAATGGAAGGACACCCTGGTATCGCTAAAACGGAGGAAAAAATCAAACGCCACTTCTGGTGGCCTTCTTGGAGAAAAGACATAAAGTCTTTTGTATTGTCTTGCGGAATTTGCGCCCAAAACAAGGGTCAAAAGAAAAGGCCAGCCGGCCTACTTCAACCCTTGGATATTCCACCGGCACCATGGCACACCTTGTCAATGGACTTTATAACAGACCTGCCTCCTTGTGCTGGTTACAACACTATCCTTGTAATTGTGGATCTATTCTCCAAAATGGCCCACTTTATCCCTTTAAAAGGTTTGCCTTCCGCTTCCACCTTGGCCAAGGAATTTCTGGAGAATATAGTTCGCATACATGGTTTCCCTTCCATATTAGTCTCGGATGGTGGAAGTCAATTTATCTCCCATTTTTGGAAGAAGTGTTGCCAACTAGCACAAATAGATGTGCGGTTATCCACCAGCCACCACCCCCAGACCGACGGACAAACCGAGAGAACCAATCAGACTCTCGAGCAATATCTTCGGTGCATGTTACACCAATCCGAGTTAAATTGGAAAGACATCCTTTGGATCGCAGAATATGCATACAACAATTCAGTGCATTCTGGAACCGGACAAACTCCTTTTTATACTTTGTATGTTCACCATCCTCGGACCTCTGATCTAGATCCATCTCTGACCCTGGAAATGCCAGCAGTAAATCATCTGCATTCCACAATAACCCGAGCCTTCAAAGAAGCTGCAACTCATCTACAGCAAGCCAAGAAAAAGTATAAAGAAAACGCTGATTTGCACCGAAGTAAAACTCCTCCTTACCAAGTAGGAGACCAGGTATGGCTAGCAATCAAACATTTACCCCTCAAGGGCCCACGAACCTTCAATCCCAGATTCATAGGACCTTATCCCATCAAGGCTATAATCAATCCCGTGGCCTTTAAACTGGATTTACCGTCTAACATGCGTATTCATCCAGTTTTTCATGCATCACTTTTGAAGCCAGTACAACCAGGGACCCGACTGTCCAAGCCTCCAGACCCAGTTCAAATTGATGGGGAATTAGAATTCGAAGTTAAAGACATTTTAGACTCCAAGGTGTTAAAGTCCATACTCTTCTATCTTGTTGACTGGAAGGGATATGGACCTCAGGAGAGATTGTGGGAGCCTAGTAACCATGTTCACGCACCTCGATTAATACAAAGGTTCCATCGGAGATTTCCGAACAAGCCAACACCCCCGGAGGGAACAACCTTGGGAGGGGCCTTGAGGGGGGGTACAGTCATAATGCCTACCTCTAAGGAGCCAGGTCCGACCCAGCAACCCCAGAGGCAGGCATCATTCCCCCCAGGGAAGTGCCAGCGGGCCCAAGCTGGGGCCCTTTGGACACAGTCCTGGCACCTTAGGCGCCAGGCTCATGTTGGACCCCTGTCCTGGCGCCTTAGGCGCCAGGCTCATAAAGCTAGACAAGTGTTCAAGTGTTTTAATGTGCACTTACCTGATGCAGACCATGCTGCTACATCCAGGCCCTCTTGAGGCCTGAATGGAACTACTTTACCTGTGGGACTACTTTCCCCTGGGTGTGGTCGGGGAAGGATACATACCTGATCGGTGGAAGGATACATACCTGGAACTTCTTCCAAAGCTATTTAAACCACGCCCGATCAGCAACTCACGCTTCGCGTTGTTCTGCTCCTCGCAGCTGGACGCTCAACGTGTCAGCTCCTGCATCTGGACTTCAGCCACGCCTGTCAGCATCCTGGGTCACCTGCTAAGAGAGAATTGGAGAGAAAGAAGACCTTTCCTGCTAAAGCTGCATCACGGAGACATCACTCCGACAATCCTGAAAGGGAAGACATTATTTTAAAAGCATTTTGCTTAGATCGCTGCAGCGCTGCATTTCACTCACCTTTCCTGGGCACCTCCATCTTCAGCAGCGATCATCCGGATCTGCAGCCACTTCCCAGAGCCTAGAGAGAAAAAGACAAGAACACAAGGTGAGAGAAGGAAGGGAATAGGAAAAAGCTCAGTTTCCTTCTAAGACTTACCTGTTGGGTCATTCCCATTTCATTTCGGGTCCTGCCGCTTCCTGGCATTCCGGACCCCGGCCCCTATGGGGAAAAAAGACAAAGACATTGAATGAGCGAATGCAAAGACATTACCCGAACGCTCATCCAGAACTTACCTGTCATTTACTGGAACTGCACGTTTCACTTCGGGTCGGCGCCATATCTCTGGCATTCCGAACCCCGGCCCCTAAGGGGAAAAAGACATAAGCGTTAGCGCTTGCTGCAATAAGACAATGAACATTATTATTAAGCTTGAACTTTTGAACTTGCTACAGAACTCTTACAGCACCTTACCTGAATAGTCAAGCTTGTTTGCACTCCCATCAAACCTCAATCCAGTGAAGTAACTGGGTTTCAACGCGCCCCTGCATCAGAAGCAAGATGGAGAACTCATCCTTCCAGACCCTAAGGTGAGACTTCACGGGGAATCGAGGAAGGGTATCGTGGAGGGTTGGAAGGGAGTGGGAGGCTTGAGCATTATTCCGTCAGTGGGTAATACTCCCTTTTCACGCACAGGGGAATATTCCTGCGAGCCAGAGAGTCCATCTTCAGAGCCCTGCGCTTCACCATAGAAGAAGCATCAGCACTCGAAGTCAGACCTGCGCCTCTGTGGGAATCAGGTGAGCGTGACAGGCAGACAAAAGTTGACACGCGATCTCCTTCACAGGTAGTGCACAATTGTTCCCATAATAATCAATCCATATCTGCTATGGTACGGAAGAAACCTGCTCCAGGTCAGACACAGACATTTGTACCTTAATTATGGACCAGAAACACGCAGGATTATTCTTCACCAAGGCCCCAAGAACTTCCTGATTCCGCTCAATATGGGCCTTTACTCTGAGGGATCTAAGGGTTCCCTTATAACGCTGGAGTATCTTCCCCTTTTCCCGGGAGTACTGATATGCAGGAAGGGCCAAGGTGCTTAGTGTTCTGAGATTGTGCCTTTTATTCTTCTTTGCCTGCATTAGGTTCCCCGACTATTGATGTCGATGCTTCTGAAATCCCTGGCACCTAACCCTATTTGCCAGCTGAGCCAGAGAGTTGCTGAGAATTTCAGTAAACTGTGCTGCTGAAAATTTGCCCATGCTTGAGCCCTATATATCAACCAATCATGCAAAGATTTGTAGAAGCTTATTGCAAGTGGTTGGGTTCCAATTGACCATCAGACCACCTTATTGCTGGACCAATAAAGGCAGGTTTTGGGATAACCATGCATCTCGACAGCCACCCTCTTATGGTAAGCAGAAGTGGACAATGATCACTTCCACTGAAAGGGCCACAGACCAGATGCCCAAACATGGAAATCAGGCTAGAGGACACATACAAATTGTCAATCCATTACCGTTTCATGCCCCTAGTCCAGGTGTGGAATTCCAGCCCAGACTCCCCTCTTACAGGCAGACCTCAAGGCCCCAGTTACGCAAATAGCTGTCCCAAACAGCTGAGGGGTTGTCTTTAGGAAAGGCTGGGCGAAAGCCCTAGCCGTGCCCCTAGTGTTCTGGGCATTAGGACAACGGGCGTTGAAGTCCCCCCCTATAATGATAGATCGAGGCGTGTTAGATGTTAGCCACCCCTCCAACACATCATCCAACATTCTATGGAAATCTACAAGGTCATATTTTGCTGGGTTGCATTAGATGATTACAAACAGGACCTCTTCCCCACCTTCCCTCAAATGTGACACTGATGGCCAGCAGATCATTACAATGATTTGAGAAGGGAGAGGGTGCACAGCTATGTATTCAATAAATAAAAAATAAATAAAAAAATTAAAATAAATAAATAAATCTTAACAGACAAGAAATGTCCATAATACGTAACCTTTACTCTGATGAGAATATTACTATTAGGCCAGCAGACAATCCAAAAGTGGCCTTAGTGATCCAAAACACTCACGATTACGAACTGGAATGCAGGTGTAACGCTCACCTGATTCCCGCAGAGGCGCCGGTCTTGACTGGGCGAATACCGTATCGTCAAAGGTGATGTGTAACACACGGTTGGCTCTTTGGGCTGGACCTCTGTGCACTGTATGTCTGACTCGAAGAGTAAGATGTCTGCGGATAGAAAATACGGGATTAATGAACTGGGGTTATTGGGTGTCTCTCTCTTCTTCCCTTTCTCTTCGCCTGTAGAACCCCAAAGGTTAACGCTCTCACCTTAGGTAAGTGAACGCCGAGCTCTCCATCTGCCTCGGGGCAGGGTGCCGAAACCAGTTTCTTCACTGGATAAGGGTGCAGGCCTCTTGACCTCAGAGGACTGCTGTCCGTCGTTTACTGCACGAACGGTAAGTTCCAAGTATTTCAAATGTCTTTAAAAGTCTTTTGTAATGATGTCTCTTGTCTTGCAGGGTTCCGGCGATGGCGGATGACGGGCTGAAGTGAGTTGAGGATGGAACCCGTGTGAGGAATAGAAGCGCCTGGAAGCACGTAAGTAAGCGCTTGTTGCCTGCTTCACGATGCGCTCTAACTGTCCTTTTATCTTGCAGGTACAAGTTCGGAGCTGCTGAAGGGTGCCGGAATACCCACTGGGTTCGGCGTGGGAAGGAGTAATGGCACGTGAGTAATAAAGTTACCCAATGTCTTTAAACGCACCTTCTTTTGTCTTTCAGATGCGGGATGCAGCGCCGAAGGCCTCCGGAGCGTGCGAAGAGTTGGTAAGCTTTTGTCTTTCAGATGCCGGAATGCAGTGCGAAGACCTCCGGAGCACGCGAAGAGTAAGTAAGCCTTTGTCTTTCAGATGCCGGAATGCAGCGCGAGGCGTTGGTGACAGCCGATGGACCAGGTAAGAGAAGCGCTGTCACTGAAGACCGTATTGCTAACCTGTTCTTTCTTGTCTTTATAGGTGTTGCTGAAGACTGGATTCAGGATGGTAAGCCTTTTTCCCTTAGGCCCAGGATCAGATGCAGAAGACACGATGAGCGTTCTGCTGCAGAGGATGCAGAATAACGCAAAGCAAGATTCATCCATCGGGTGTGGTTTAAATAGCCTCCTGTAGTGCTTAGGTGCCTCCTTCCACAGCCTCGCCTAGGTAAGAAAAGAGTTCCTGCTTTCCAGAAGAGTTCCAGTATTCTGAACCTAGGGAGTGGCTCCTGCCCCACCCAACAGGAAAAGTAGTCCCAAACAGAAGAGGATTAGAGGCTCAACTGGCAGGTAAGTAAGCAGCATGGTCTGCTGCAGGTAAGTCCACCCAAGCATTATGAGCCCGGCGCTTCCAGCGCTGGGACTGGGCATATTTATGAGCCTGGTGCCACTGGCGCCAGGACAGGGTCCAAAAGGTCCCAATTGGGACTGGTTGGCACTCGGAACCTGGGTTATGGGTCTGCTTCCAAGGGAGTTGGGTAAGTCCTGACCTTTTGGAAGCAGAGATCATGACAGCACCCCCCCTCAAGGCCCCTCCCGAACCGGGCTTCTCCGGGGGTTTGGGCTTGTCAGGGAATGTTCGATGAAATCTTTTGATTAGACGAGGAGCGTGGACATATTCTGCAGGTTCCCAGGATCTTTCTTGGGGGCCGTAGCCTTTCCAGTCAATTAGGTAAAATAGTTTAGATTTGGAGATCTTGGAGTCCAGGATGCTTTTGACTTCAAACTCGAGTTCTCCATCAACTAGGATAGGTTTTGGAGATTCAGTTAGTCGGGTTTGAGGTTGCACGGGTTTTAATAGAGAGACGTGGAAGACCGGATGTATCTTCATGTGAGGGGGCAAGTCCAACTTGACCGCTACTGGGTTTACTATGGTAGTGATGGAATAGGGACCAAGGTATCTTGGGTTGAATGTGCGTGGTCCTTTTAGAGGTAGATATTTGGTGGATAACCAGACTTGATCTCCTACTTGATATTGGGGGGCTTCCTTCCGATGTTGATCTGCTCCTTTCTTGTATTGTTCCTTAGCCCTTTGAAGGTGAGAAACGGCTTCCTTAAAGGCTTGGGTGATTGTAGAATGCAGGTAGTCTACTGCTGGTGTTCCAAGATCTTGGGGTGGATCCAACTCCGAGGTTCGAGGGTGACTGCCGTATAGAAGAAAAAACGGGGTTTTCCCAGTTCCCGAGTGGACAGAGTTATTGTAGGCATATTCGGCTATCCAAAGGATATCTTTCCAAGTTTTTTCAGTTTGTTGCAGCATGCAGCGTAAATACTGTTCCAGAGTTTGATTGGTCCTCTCGGTTTGTCCGTCGGTTTGAGGGTGGTGACTGGTCGATAGTCTCACATCAATTTGAGCCGACCGACAGCAACTTCGCCAAAAATGAGAAATAAATTGACTACCTCGATCCGAAATTAGAACTGAAGGAAAACCGTGCAGTCGGACGATGTTTTCGAGAAATTCTCGGGCCAGAGTTGTTGCTGTTGGCAAGCCTTTGAGTGGAATAAATGCGCCATCTTGGAGAATAAGTCCACGATTACTAGGATCGTATTGTCCATAGAAAGCGTATGCCAAGGGCGAGGTGGGATGTCAATAGGGCGTAAGAGGCCGGCTGGTTTTTCCTTTTGACTCTTGTTTTGGGCGCATACTCCACAGGACATTATAAAGTCTCTGATATCTTTCTTCCAAGACGGCCACCAGAAGTAGCGCTTGATCTTTTCTGAGGTTTTGGCCATACCGGGATGTCCTTCCATTAAGGAATCGTGATAACAAGAGATTACCTTTTTCTGTAAATCTGTGCTGGGCAGGTATAATTGTTCTTGGAAATACAATAAGTTGTCCTTCACTGCAAAGTCCTTTCCCTGCAGATGCCAATTCTGTATGTCTGCTGGAGTTACAAGTTGCCTGGCTTTATCCTTAACTTCCTCTATGGATTGTGTGGCGATTACACCCAGAATTCTTTGTTCGGGAATGATAGGTACAGGTTTAGGGTTGATCAAGTGTTCTTCCACTCCCATCCGAGAAAGGCCATCAGCTTTACCGTTTTTTGTACCAGGTCGATAGGTAATTATGAAGTCAAACTCGGCAAAGAATAGTGCCCAACGAAGTTGTCTAGAGGATTGGGCCTTTGCGGTTTTCAAATATTGCAGGTTTCGGTGATCCGTAATCACAGTAACAGTGTGTCGGGCCCCCAGAAGATAATGCCGCCAAGCCTTAAAGGCAGACTTGATAGCCAGAAGTTCCTTATCAGTAATAGTGTAATTGATTTCAGGAGGCGAGAATTTGCGGGACCAAAATGCCACGGGATGCAACTGATTGGTTACTGGGTCCTTTTGTGATAGAACTGCCCCCATGGCAAGGCTCGAAGCATCAGTTTCAACGATGTAGGGGAGTTCGGGGCGAGGATGTTTTAAAATTGGTGCAGAGATAAATTTAGTCTTCAAATTCTGGAAAGCTTGCTCCGCCTCGGTAGACCATTCAAAACGTTTGTTTTTCTTTAACAAGGCGGTGATGGGCTGGACTATTCGAGAGAATTCGGGGATAAACCTGCGGTAAAAGTTAGCGAAGCCTAACATGCTCTGAACACCTTTTACGGAGGATGGTGATGGCCATTTGAGAATTGCATCGACCTTCTTTGAATCCATACGTACTCCGCTAGGTGATAATATGAATCCCAAGAACTCAACTTCAGTCACGTTGAAAACACATTTTTCCAACTTGGCGAAAAGTTTGTGTTGACGCAATCTCTCGAGGACCATTTTCACATGTTTCCGATGTTCAGATTCCGATGAAGAATAAACGAGGATGTCGTCAATGTAAACAACAACACACACATCTATGAGCTCTCTGAGGACATCGTTCATAAAATATTGAAAGGCGGCCGGGGCATTGCAAAGTCCGAAGGGCATGACCTGATATTCAAATAGCCCATACTTGGTGCGGAAGGCCGTCTTCCATTCATCGCCCTCTTTTACTCGTACCAAGTGGTAGGCTCCTCTAAGATCCAGCTTTGTATATATGCATGCTTTTCTGACTTGGTCCAGGAGTTCAGGGATCAAAGGTAACGGATATCTATTCTTAACGGTGATCTGGTTCAGGGTGCGATAATCTATACAAGTTCTAAGGTCCCCTTCTTTTTTTGGAACGAAGAACAAAGCTGAAGAAGCAGGGGACTTGGAAGGACGAATAAACCCATTCGCTAGGTATTGATCCAGGTATTGTCGGAGGTGAAGGTTCTCAGGCTCGGTGAGGGCATAAATTCTACTACAAGGAGGAGTAGATCCAGGTATCAGGTCTATCTGGCAGTCATAAGACCTATGAGGAGGTAGAGAGTTAGCCTGATCCTTCCGGAAAACATCTTAGAATTCTAGGTATTCGGGAGGTAACTGGGGAGTCTCCGAAGAAATTGCTGCCAGTGCAACACCAGGTGGAGGGTGACAAGTAGAGACACATTCTGGAAACTGAACCGTTCTTGCTCGCCAATCGATCTGAGGATTGTGCTTCTCTAACCAAGGTATTCCTAGAATAATCTGGAACTGAGGGGCCTTGATCACATCGAACACGATCTTCTCATGGTGTCCATCTTGACTTACTAGCGTCACTTCTTGAGTGGTATGCGTTACTGGTCCGGAGGCTATCTCCGTACCATCCACCGTAGTAATGACGTCCTTTACAGCCTTGGGACAAAGAGTTAGATTCATCCTCAAAACCATTTCATGATCCACATAATTGCGATGGCACCGCTGTCGACGTAAGCTTCAATCGCATGTAATCGATCCGGATGATCAGGGCTAATGAGGACCATAGGTATCACGAAATGCGAGGTCACGGAACTGGTTTTAACGCTCGGCAAGAGGATCTCTATTCTTGTCGGGCAAGGTCGTTTCCCTGCTCAGAGTTTGTGACCTTGGTAACTGCAGCTCCTACTGCCTTCTTGGCTGGTTTCACCGGACAGTCTCGAAGAAAGTGCCCTGAGTTTCCGCAATAGAGGCATAATTGCAACTGTTTTCTCCTTTCCCGCTCCTTCTGTGTTAGTGGTCCTTTCAGGCCCCCTATTTGCATGGGTTCCCCGGAGTCTACTCCTCTGGAAGGAGTTGGTGGTTTGGAAAATACTCGAGCATCAAACTTGGAACGATCGGCCTTCCTGTTCTGCAGTCTGTGATCTATTTGAACGACTAAGTCTATATAGTCCGAACAGTCTTGCGGGGGATTCACTACTTGGGCTAACACATCTTTGAGCTCTCCACGTAGACCTCTATAAAACAGCGTAATCCTTTTGTCCTCAGGCCATTGAGTTTCCACTATCAGTCTGTTGAAAGACGCAATATAAGCCAAAAGGTCTTGATTACCCTGTCGCAATGAAAGAAGCTCATTGTCCAAGGCCTGCCCCTGTGAATGTCTTGCGAACAGTTTTTCCATACTGAGCTGAAAAGCTTGAAAATCATGGAGAACCGGATCATCTTGATTAACTAGAGGGATCGACCAGTCTGCCGCATTGCCACTAAGGTACGAAAGCACGAAAGCTACTTTAGCTTGATCAGTTGGAAAGGCTGCTGGCCGGCATAAGAAATGCAACCGGCACTGATTAATAAATACTGCAAACCTCTTTGGGTCACCAGAAAATCGTTCGGGCGGAGCCAGAGGTACATTCCCAGGTAGGTTGATTTGCACTGGATTCATAGAGGATGTTGAAGGAAGATTTGCCCCTGATGCGGGTAATGGGGTCTGTCCGGCTTGTGACTGTAGCAATTGTCTAGCGAGATCGTCTGTTCGCTCCTTGGAAATAATCAGTTCCCTTCTTAGAGCGTTCGTTTCCTGACGGGCTGCATGCACTTCTGCTCTTAGTTCCCCAAGTAACCGGGCTAGCTGGTCGGTATCCGAGGTTTCCATAGCGCCTGGGCGGGAGTTTTGCGGTGGGCTTTGCGTTCTGTAACGCTCACCTGATTCCCGCAGAGGCGCCGGTCTTGACTGGGCGAATACCGTATCTTCAAAGGTGATGTGTAACACACGGTTGGCTCTTTGGGCTGGACCTCTGTGCACTGTATGTCTGACTCGAAGAGTAAGATGTCTGCGGATAGAAAATACGGGATTAATGAACTGGGGTTATTGGGTGTCTCTCTCTTCTTCCCTTTCTCTTCTCCTGTAGAACCCCAAAGGTTAACGCTCTCACCTTAGGTAAGTGAACGCCGAGCTCTCCATCTGCCTCGGGGCAGGGTGCCGAAACCAGTTTCTTCACTGGATAAGGGTGCAGGCCTCTTGACCTCAGAGGACTGCTGTCCGTCCTTTACTTCACGAACGGTAAGTTCCAAGTATTTCAAATGTCTTTAAAAGTCTTTTTTAATGATGTCTCTTGTCTTGCAGGGTTCCGGCGATGGCGGATGACGGGCTGAAGTGAGTTGAGGATGGAACCCGTGTGAGGAATAGAAGCGCCTGGAAGCACGTAAGTAAGCGCTTGTTGCCTGCTTCACGATGCGCTCTAACTGTCCTTTTATCTTGCAGGTACAAGTTCGGAGCTGCTGAAGGGTGCCGGAATACCCACTGGGTTCGGCGTGGGAAGGAGTAATGGCACGTGAGTAATAAAGTTATCCAATGTCTTTAAACGCACCTTCTTTTGTCTTTCAGATGCGGGATGCAGCGCCGAAGGCCTCCGGAGCGTGCGAAGAGTTGGTAAGCTTTTGTCTTTCAGATGCCGGAATGCAGTGCGAAGACCTCCGGAGCACGCGAAGAGTAAGTAAGCCTTTGTCTTTCAGATGCTGGAATGCAGCGCGAGGCGTTGGTGACAGCCGATGGACCAGGTAAGAGAAGCGCTGTCACTGAAGACCGTATTGCTAACCTGTTCTTTCTTGTCTTTATAGGTGTTGCTGAAGACTGGATTCAGGATGGTAAGCCTTTTTCCCTTAGGCCCAGGATCAGATGCAGAAGACACGATGAGCGTTCTGCTGCAGAGGATGCAGAATAATGCAAAGCAAGATTCATCCATCGGGTGTGGTTTAAATAGCCTCCTGTAGTGCTTAGGTGTCTCCTTCCACAGCCTCGCCTAGGTAAGAAAAGAGTTCCTGCTTTCCAGAAGAGTTCCAGTATTCTGAACCTAGGGAGTGGCTCCTGCCCCACCCAACAGGAAAAGTAGTCCCAAACAGAAGAGGATTAGAGGCTCAACTGGCAGGTAAGTAAGCAGCATGGTCTGCTGCAGGTAAGTCCACCCAAGCATTATGAGCCCGGCGCTTCCAGCGCTGGGACTGGGCATATTTATGAGCCTGGTGCCACTGGCGCCAGGACAGGGTCCAAAAGGTCCCAATTGGGACTTGTTGGCACTCAGAACCTGGGTTATGGGTCTGCTTCCAAGGGAGTTGGGTAAGTCCTGACCTTTTGGAAGCAGAGATCATGACAGCAGGAGACAATTGGACGACCATACAGTTTATGCAAAGATGGAACAAGATCCTACCAACGATATTTGCGAAAATTTAGAGATTCTCTTAACCAAAGCAGAAGAAGATGGTATGATTACAAGTAAGGCCAAATCATTCCTATTTACACAGAAACCAACCATTCCACATTTCTATCTTCTACCAAAAATACATAAAGGATTAACAAACCCACCGGGAAGACCAATCGTAGCTGCCACAAGAGGTATATTATAGCCACTTGGAACCTACATTGATTATTTTTTTAACCCTATCATACAGAAGACAGAAACTTATGTGAAAGACAGTACAAATTTCCTTAACATACTCGAAAACATACAACTAACTGGGAATGATATTCTTTTCACAATAGACGTGGCAAGTCTTTATACCAGCATCCCTCATGATTTGGGACAAGAAGCGGTGGAGTGGCTCTTGTTACGTGAAGATAACATAGGAGCAGTCAAAGAATTCATAATGTCTTTATTGATGTTCATTTCAACTAATTCGTATTCCAAATATAAGAATGAGTACTACATACAAACATCAGGAACAGCTATGGGTGCAACGTTGGCACCGTCTTACGCAAATTCCTTTATGTACCAATTTGAAATGACACACATCCTACAAAAAACACAGTGGAAAGACAAAATAAAATTGTAGATCAGATACATTGACGATATTTTCTGTGTATGGCAAGATACGAGGGAATCGTTGGATGAATTGCTCCAGTACATTAACAGCATAGACTGTCGAATACAATTTACCTTCGAGATAGGGAATCCTGCAATTCATTATCTGGATATTCAAGTTAATGTACATAATCAACAGATAACAACATCATTATTCACCAAACCAACAGATAGAAACAATTCACTACATCGGATGAGCTTTCATCCACAAAACACACTACGTAACTTGCCCTATGGGCAAATGTTGCGTCTAAAAAGAATAATCAGTGATCAAAGTGAATTCGAACAAGAGCTAATCAGATTGAGCAAAAAGCTTGAAGACCGGGGATACCATGAGGAGGATATATTAGCAGCAACAGAGAAGGTTGCAACAAAAACAAGAGACAGTACCCTCATGCCAAAAGTCAAACCATCATCACCATCACTGGTCTATGTATCAAGATTTTCTACCCAGAGCACACAAATTAAGAAATGCATAAATAAAGATTGGCAAATACTGATGAAAGATGATAGAACCAAAGATCTTTTTTCTGCTCCCCCAACATTTGCGTACCAGAGATCAAACAACCTGAGAGACTTACTTGTTAACACACGAGAAGACAAACCCAGAAAAAGCATAGTGACAAAAAGAACTGGAACTTACCCTTGTTTAAATTGCGGGAATTACAACAGCATAATAAAAGGAGGAACAGTGGTATATCCCTACACAGGAGAACAGATTAAATTAAAATGCCAAGCAACTTTCAACACAGAAAATTGGGTATATTGTATACGTTGCCCTTGTGGTATATACTATGTTGGAGAAACAGGACGAAAACTATGCATCTGGATCAATGAACACAAATCCTGTATACGCAATAAAAATACCAACTCAGCAGTGGCAAAACATTTCAACGAGAAAAATCACAATGGGCCTCATTACACGGTAGGTGCTAAACCATGGTGCTATTAGCACCATGGTTCATGCCGGTAATTTACCGATTCCGCCATGGCGGAATGGGGAATTACCACCCCATTCCGAGGTTGGCGGGGCGGTAATTCCTCATGCCGCCATGGCACTTCCCCATTCCCATTTTTGCCCCATCGGGCATAATGAGAATGGGGAAGGCACTAATTACGGTACCGCAAATTGCGGTACCGTAATTAGCACCAAGGTCCCTTTGCGGGTCCCTACTTTAACGGCTGGTCTACACCAGCCGTTAAGGTCGGGTCCTGCAAAGGGACCTCGTAGTAAGGCGGTAAGGGTTAACGGTCACCGGTAGCATTACCCGTGACTGTTAACCCTTACCGCCTTCAGTGAAATGAGGCCCAATATCTCACAACTCAGATTCCAAGTACTAGAACTAATTGACAAGACCTCCAGAGACACTAAAAAGAAGAGACAGCAGAGAGAAGCATATTGGATTGATCGACTAGAGGCATTATCACCGAGATGAATTTGATCTGAATTGTTTTCTTTAATTACTTTGCAAATTGCATACAACAACATCATGTATTGTCATTCTTCATTATTTAAGTTTTTGCAAGCACTGTATCATGTATCCACATAGATAGACTGGTATTACTTTATGATAATCATGCGTGCTCGGTATCTAAACATTTAAAAGAGTGTCACATATTTACATCTTCAGAAGGGCTTAGTTGCTCACTTTCTTTTTACTTTTTATACATAACATAAGCCTGATAGAAACATCATCTATGGGCATCACTTAGTTGCATTTGCACCAACCAGCCAATTACGTAACATCATAATTTTAATGTGCACAAAGTAGCATACACGCTTTACACACGATCCTTGCTACTCAATTACCGATATATATTGTAGTATAATCTGTAAACATACTATTTACACTTACAAATTGCCTTAAGCCATCAAACATCCATTAGTCAGACAATTAGCTGAACACGGAGATGGAGCACAGTAACTCATATTAGGTACCATTGACATGCCCACACCAACATGGCCGACTTGCTGTACTGCGAGTGGCCATTTTGGATATATACGTTGCCTAGACAACGTCTCACTTTTCTGTGACCACCGAGCCAGGCAGCAGCTCGGAAGGGAAGACTCGTAAGAACTACGTTTACAGATAGAAAAGCATTTAAGGTAAGAAGCAATAAGCAGCCACTTAACCAAGAGCAGCCGTGCGCTTTATCATTACAAACACGCTACAGCACACGTTCAACTTATTTTAATTTCCTCTTTCAGCGTTATATGAATGCAACCGATAACGCTGACCAGCGCGGATAGCGCCCGGGTCGTAGAAGCACTTGCAGGTTAGTGCCCACATACGCTAAATGAAAGTATGAATAAGCACAACATTCGGTGAGAACTAACAATGTTTAGCTCAATTAGCAGCGCTAAATAATATGGATTGACCAGATAAAATGCATAAGTAATTGTATGATTACGGAGAAGATGAGATATATAGTTCTCTAAGTTGTTGTAATATGTGGAACATATTTTACCATTGCATTATGAGTGTGTAAAGAATTAGCTAAATAAGACTCTTGCATAAACTCACAGTTATTTTAACACAAGTCACTAATAGCGACATATGCTTTTTTCTCTTTCTCTTTATGTGTGGTTGTTAATCATTGTTGTCCCCTGTGGGTACCCTGTTTTTCCAAATGTTTTTGCAATTTGTCTTTCCAAATGTTTTTACAATCTGCCTATTGTAACATGAATGTGCAATTCTTGATGATTTTTTTTGATTAATGGAAGAACAATTTTGAGTAATCCTGTGTAGATTTACCCGGCTCTGAAGAAGGAAATCAATATTTCCGAAATGCATTAGCGAAAGGGTTTTCGTTTGCCTAAAAAACAGCATATTGCAAATTGGTGCTTTTTAACCAATGACAAGCATTTATTAATTCACAATTTAGTGGATTAAAGAAAATTACCTTAACACTATTTGAACTTTGTTGGTACTTATTATAATTTTTTGACAAAGTATAATACAAAACAATTAACCACACGTGGTAATTATAGGTGTGCGGCCCACACCTATGGCTAAATAGCCGAGGTCCTTTTTCTACAGCAGATCATTACAACCAGTCATTACCTCTCTATGAGTAGTAGGAGGTTTTAAATCTATGGCCATCACCAAGCCTCCCCGTGGGCGACCCTTAAGCCCCTTGGAGGCAGGTTTGCAATATATATGGAAGCACTAATAGCCATGGATTCCTGAATCAAAACAATGCTGGCTTCCTTCAAACAACTTTCTGTGTCTCTGACTAAGTTTTTGAAGCCACACACATTCCATGTTGCAACAATTAAGTCCCTGGCCAACTGGACCTTCGTAAACATTTTAAATGCCGCTTCCAGCCACGACCAGTCCTCCATAGATGAATTTCTTAATGTCTCTGTGATTTTATTGGTTGAGGGAACAGTGGGGCTATTGCATGTTAAGATTGTAGGAGCCAAAAAATCAGTAGCTTCTTGCGGAGTGTAAAGGTTACACAGCTGGTACCCAAACATTTAAGGAGATGTATTTCTTGCCCGACAATTTGTGCTATAGGGTTGGATGTAAAAAGACATATGAATCTCCTTGCCCCTTGCTTGGGTAAGAGAACCCTGACTATGCCATCGGACCTCAGCGCACGCAGCAAAGGGATTTCTTGGAACCCCTTCATCATCTGGCTTCTACTCATAAAGAGAAGTTCATTGGCCCCAGTGGTCAACTCCCAGCCCATTTTCGAAATGTGTCCTGCATCCGTGGTAAAGCAGAAGCAGGCACTTCCGAAGCCTTCCCACATTGAGAGTTCAGTACTAACTGCTGGAGTGTAACAGGAGCCACCTCTACTGTTAGTTGTTGTGCGGTTATAGCCGTGGTCTTTAAACTTTTTATGCCAAGGCCCCCCTCAGCAAAAAAGAAATTGTTCGGGACCATGCTGCGCTGCCCCTCTGTGTCTGTGTTATTTTTTTTGGTTCCATGTCATTTCATCGTGGGATGTTTTTTCGCAGTTTTTTACTGTGAATTCTTTTTTCCAATATGTTTTTATTAAAGCTTTTCAGAGAACAAAGACAAACAAACAATGCCCCATTACCCAACAACGCCCCCCACCACCCTCTACCTCCCCCCATACCCCCTCCGATCCAAAAGGTCTTTTGAAAGCTCTTAAACATATACAAACAAAATAGGAACACATTGCATGATTGACCGGCCGGGCTAGTTAGTTAGTTCATTAAGCTATTTTCTTAATCCAGCTTCTTGGGAGCATCGCTGCGCTATTGTTCATAAGTCCGACTCATCCTGGGGGCTAATTATGCCCAGTAGCTCCATGGCCTTGGGGCACCATGCTCGGCGGGCTCCCATTCTCAGGTATGTTAGCAAGTCGGACCCGTCTGAGATGAACCGCAAATGGTCCCCTTGGATTGAGTAGGTGAGCCATTCCAGCGCCACCAACGACCAGATCTTAGCAATCCATTCATGTTCTAGTGGTGGGGTCTTTGACTTCCACTTTCGGGCCAGGTCCTGGGCTGCTGACAGCATCATCATCGCATAGAGCTTGCGGTCCGCCTTGTCAGCGATGGATGCCAGAGTCCCGTCGAGGCCCAATACGTCAAGCCCTCTATTTTGACCCAGCCTGACTCCCAACACCTGGGCGACCACCTGCTGAACCTGAGTCCAGAACTGGTACATTTTTGGACACTTCCACCAAATATGAGCCCAAGAGCCCACTGCGCCGCACTCCCTCCAACACCAACTTGAGACATTACGGTATATTTTATTTAGCTTGACTGGAGTTAGGTGCCACTGTAGCCTCAGTTTCAGCCACATCTCCTGCATCTGGATAGATCTTGTGAGTTTCGGGATCTGAGACCACAGCCTCACCCATGCCTGTTCCTCTATGGCCGTCCCCACGTCCTGCTCCCATTTGACCATATCATTTCTGGGTGGCAGGGTTTCCCCCATTTTGATCAATTTATAAATGGAAGCCAAAACACCCTTGTCGCCCGTGTCCGTGTCTAGATACTTTTAGAACATGGTTAGAGGATGAGACCCCCCCCCTGCTTGACCTCCGCTGGGAAACCCAA
The DNA here is from genome assembly GCF_040938575.1 of Ambystoma mexicanum. Taxonomy (NCBI): domain Eukaryota; kingdom Metazoa; phylum Chordata; class Amphibia; order Caudata; family Ambystomatidae; genus Ambystoma; species Ambystoma mexicanum. The sequence goes on along the minus strand of NC_090926.1, from coordinate 574,109,159 downwards.
TGCCTAAACTGGAGGTAAGAAAACCTCTGCTTCTGCCCTATACCGAAGTCTTTCTTGCACTGCTCAAAATGTTTAACTTCGACTCCAACTAACATGTCCCGCACCATCCGGCAACCCCCTTGGAACAAAGGGTCGAAAAGCCCACGCATTGGTAATTGCTGGAGTAAATTGTGAATTACCATGCAGGGGAGTATACGGAGTTGGGAAAGAGGTAGTGTTCGCCCTTTTCCCAGCTTGGTCCGAAGCGTCACCTGTAGTCGCTGTTATAACACTGCAGTACATTTGGGAAGGTCTATCGGTCTCCACACTTTCCCTCTGTCATTCCTTTACCAATCCCTAATAACACGGATCTGAGCCGCCAGATAGTAAACTCTAAAGTCCGGCATCCCCCCGTCTCCGGCTGGGAGCGCTTTCATGAGGGAGGCCGACACCCTCGGGCGTTTTCCCTTCCAGACAAAACGATTGACTAGTCTCTGGATGGCCTTGAAGAAGGTCGTCGGGACTGGGACGGGGAGCGCTGAAAAATGATATAGGAGCAGGGGCAAGATCGTCATCTTCAAGGCGTTAATTCGACCCAGCCAAGATATCTCGAGGGGTCCCCAGTCCACCAGTTTGGATTTAATCTTCTGAAGAAGCGGAGGGTAATTTACCTTATAGAGGTCCCCAATGACCTTAGTCAATTGAATACCCAGATACTTTAGCGAGTTGTTGACCCATCTGTACCTATAGGCCCTCTTGAGGTCTTGCTGGGCTCTGGGTGTCAGAGAGAGAGGTAACACTTCGGATTTGTGAATGTTGATTTTTAGCCCCGCCACCTGGCCAAACCTATCCAATTCCCTGGCTACTACCCGCAAGGCGGTGACCGGGTGAGTCAGTGACAGAATCATGTCGTCAGCGAAGGCCGCCACCTTGTGGACATTACCTCAGAACGGGACCCCTTCTATATCTTCGGCAGCTCTTACTGCCGCGAGGAATGGTTCTAGGTGAAGCGCATAGAGGAGGGGTGATATTGGGCATCCCTGTTTTGTGCCTCTTCCTACCTGCACCGGGGCTGAGATTTGGCCATTTATAGCTAGTCAAATTAATGGATTCTGGTAATTTGCCTTAACTCGGGTGATGAATCCTGGGCCAAAACCCATCATGCTCATAGCAGTAAACAGATATCCCCACTCGACTCGATCAAATGCCTTCCTTCTCAGCATCGATCGCCAAAAGTAGGGCCGGGATATTCCTTCTCTGTGTCTTTTCGATCAGGTGGGCCAATTGTCTAATATTATCAGATGTTTGCCTGCCTCTAATAAAACCCGACTGATCGTGGTGAATTAATTTAGGAAGGATTGCCTCAAGGCGATTGGTGAGAACTTTGGTATGAATTTTAGCATCCACATTTATTAAAGCAATTGGGTGGTAGGACCCACACTCGGTCGGGTCTTTGCCCTTTGTGTGAATCAGGATCACTTTGGCTTTGTTCATAGAGTTGGGGAGTACCCCAGTGGACCCTATAGAATTAAATAATTTGGTAAGGATAGGAATTAAGATTTCCTTATGTCTCTTGTAGAATTAAAATACAAACCCATCCGGGCCAGGGGCTTTACTGGAGGGTAGGTTATTAATTACCCTTCGAACTTCGTCAGAGGTAATCTCGGCCTCCAGAGCCTCCCTTTCATCCTGCGAGATCTGTCGACAGACTGTTTCATTTAGTTAGGCCTCCTGATCCGCTGATGTGGGGTCGCCTGACCTATATGACCTATAGAGGTCAGTATAGAATTTGCGAAATTCCCCCTCTATATCGAGTTCTTAGTGTAGAGGACCCCAACCTCCCCTTTTATTTTCAAGATTGTCTTGTCGCCTGCCTCGTTGCTTAGCTTTCTGGCCAGAAGCCGATCCGTTTTGTTAGCTTTAATATAGTACCTTTGACGCAGCCAGAGGAGATTCCGCTCGGCCGCCCTTGTTTGTATTAGGTTCAACTGCCCTCTGACCGCCCCGTATTCCCTTTTGGTTGCTGCTGACATTTTACTGCCCCTACGGGCCATGATGTCTTTGAGTCTGACTTCTAGCTGTTGTTCCTCCAATCTCAACTCCCGTTCCCTTCTGGCCCTGATAGCTATAATCCTCCTTCTGATTGTCGCCTTGAGGGCATCCCACCGAAGTTGTGGGGCCGTATCATCCCAGTTGTTGTGGTTGGCATATTCTACTACTTCCCCCTCTAATTCTTTAACAAGAATTGGATCCTTGAATAGCGATACCGGGTATCTCCATTTCCATATCACTGGGGGTCCCTTTGGTCTAGCTATCGAAAGGGTAAGTGGAGCGTGGTCTGCAAGGGCGATTGGCCCTATGTCCAAGGCCATGGCTCTCCCCAGTAGAGGTTTTGAAAGCCAAACGTAATCAATACGTGAGTGTGACCTGGGTGCATGAGAATAGAAGGTGTAACCCTCCTCGTCGCCGTGGAGTTCCCACCACGCGTCCACCAAGGCCAAATCCTGCATCTTCTTGATCAGGTCTCCGGATGGTCCCCCCTGCACGTCCCATGAGTTAGATCTTCTGTCCTTCGAGGGGTCCCAGGCTAAATTAAAGTCTCCCGTAAGAAGGATATTAGCCATGGCAAATTTCCCTAGCCGGGTAAGAATATTTTGTATAAAGTCGTCCTGGGCCTGATTGGGTGCATACAGTGTAGCTACCGTGAAGGACTCGGCCCTCCCTTACAGGATCACTGCCAGGTACCTCCCCTGATTGTCCTTCTGCATGTCCCTAATGGTGAGGTCGAGCCCATCCTTCAGCGCAACCAACACTCCCCCCTTTGTGCTTGCTTGTGTCGCCTGAAGCACTCTTGAGTACCCCGGAATTTTATCCTGTGCGTGTCTTTAGTATGGACATGGGTCTCCTGCAGGGTTATTACATGGGGTTGTTCCCTCCCAAGAAACCTCTCCACCTTCTTCCTTTTAATCAGTGAATTAAGCCTGTTCACATTTAATGAAAGCAACTTTAAAGGATCCGTGCTAGCCATCTGAAGAGCTAGTGAGGCTCCGTTTTAGCCCATTGTGCGGCCATCGCCCCCAGTCAACTGGTCCTAAACCTGGGTTTCTATTCTGTGACCCGCTGGCCGAGCCTCACCCACTTGGAACTTGGATCCTCCCTCCCCCCTCCAACCCCCCATCCCCTCCCGCTCCCTTCCAGGTGAATCCGGCTGGCACCACGCCCCCCTCGTGTTATCCAACCGAGAGCCGGACTCATTAACTGACCCAGAATGACCCCATGCAGGATTTCCCAATCAGCAACCAATTACACTACGTCTGTGGCTGGCGCCCTCCCCGGGCTCAGACCTCGGCCACAAGCCTCTTCTTAGATCCTCAAGATCTGCTTGGGGGTCCGATCACTGCCGCCGGGGCTTCTACATCAGGGTTGTTGATATCTTTCCTGGGCGCGAGGCCCCCCCCCCGCTCTTCCTCGCTTGTTTGGGCCTGACCGTAGACCATTCCCATGGTTTGCGACCCACTGCCTGCGTCCCCGTCACCTCCGGGGGTGCTGGGGTCTGTTCCTCCAGATCCAACAGGGCCATCCCCTGGTCGCAGCTTGTGATCTTGCGGCGGGATCCCGGCCAAACAAAGGTCAGACCGAACGGGTGGGACCATCTGTAGCGGATTTGCTGAGATCGCAAATATGACAATACTGGGCCCATCCACCGCCTCTTGATTAGCGTTATCTGCGCCAGATCCTGGTAGAGGAACATTTCGTGGCCGTTGTAGGTAATGCTCGTGGCTCTTCTAAGCCATTTCCAGAACCTTCTCCTTTACTGCATAATTATGAAAAGCCACCAACACGTCCCGCGGCCTTGATCCTTGCTCCTGTCTTGGCGGGGCCACCCTTTGAACTCTGTTAAATTGCATCTCTGAGTCAGAGTCTGAACTTAGTAGATCTGCAAATATCCCTTTTAGTGTTCGGGACAGGTCTTGATCTGGAATGTCCTCGGGTAGGGATTTACCTCTAATATTCGCCCTCCTTGACCTGTTCTCCAAATCCTCCGCCTGCAGCTCCAGGTTTTGTGTGGCCACAGCCAGGGTTTCCAGCAAATTGTCGACCTTTCTAGCGTCCTCTGTCAATTCTTGGATGGCCCGCTCATTAGTGTCCACTCTCTCTTCCACCTTGTTGATGTCCCTTTTGATTTCTCTTATGCCTTCCGCCAGGTCTTCTCGCAACTTGTCCATTTGCTTCTGTCCTGCTGCTGTGATATTCTTGACCAGCTCCCCCATGAACTGCGATAGCATTGCCTGTGAGACCGGCCTATCTTGTTCGTCACGGGAGACTGGTGCCTCGTTATCCTCCGAGGGGTGTCCCCCTCCTTGGGCCTCTTGCGTCTCGGAATCTTTTGCCCAGTATTTCGTGAGGGAGCCGTCCATCCCTTTTCTGGGGGCTTTCCCTGGAGCAGACATGTCTTTTGCCTTGTTTCTTGACATCTCAATGTGGAAAGTGTAGAAGTGGTGGTAGCTGGGTTGTAGGTGGACCATTCAAGTGGTGGAGCGTATTCTGTCGAGGTGGGGATGCCCACCCCCTGCCAGAGAGGGACCCCCAGGCAACAGGGGCACCGTCAGACCACCATTCGGGGGGCCAGGGCTCTCTCATACTGTTTTACTGACTATTACTTCCTTCTCGTGAAGTTCCGACGTTTGGGACAGTCGGCGCCCTGCGGCAAGCACTCTGCCAAGCCCGCCAGGAGCCCGGGGTCGCCGACTTATCCCCTCCCCTCTGCTTTGATTGTCCAATGTCAGCCTAGGGTTCAATATTAAAGGAAAGTTAGTTCCAGACTAGTCTTTGCAGTTTCAAGCCCTCCGGAGATCATCTGTTATCAGACGCACAGTGTTTGCGGAACCCGGAATTCAGGTAGCAGCTACAGTGATGCAGATGGTCCCCAAATAGTATATCAAAGAGGATTAACAGGTAGTGCAAGTGGAGAAAAGGAATTTGTCGCTGCTGGGGAGACCGGGGACTTGTGCGTTAGAGGTAAAAACTACTTCAGTATGGCCAAACCAGCAAAGATTCCAGACAGTCCTTTCAGGGTCGAAGTGTCCCTCTTGTGCACCACGGACTTGTACCAATATTAAATTAGGAATCGGGGCAACTTTGTCCTCGTTCTGGATAATGGAGAGGAACTCTGCCGACATTCACAATGCTGCATTCATTCAAGCGGCCCCGGCGCCTCGACCGCTGTTAAGTAGGCTGCAGGGTTTGGGGGATACCTCATCCCGGGGGCACCACCGGCAGGCGGGGAGAACAACCAGCGCGGTGCGCCTCCCCCCGACCCTCCCCCGGGCCTCCTCCATACCTTCTATGGTGGCTTACCCACCGATGGATGCTGCCTCTGCTGGGCGCCCCGCCAACCAGGGCTGCAGGGGCAGACTGCACTCTCTCGTTTTTGGGTCGTGGGGGGCTCCACAGAGTTCCCCCAGACCGGGGGCCACCGACTCCGACCCACCACACCGGCAACTCCCACCGTGCGGCTGTCCTGGGGGAGCGCCCCGCGCGCCCGGCCTCAGTGCAGACATTTCAGGGCCCGGCCCGCCGCGGCAAAGCCGACAGTGCTCCCGTGCCACAACCCGCTCTGCTTCCCCCGGGGCCGCCGCCGGGATCTGGATGACTCTCCACGCTCCAGAGGTCCCGTTCCGCTCGAACCAGGTGCCGGGGAGGGCTGTAGCTGCTGTGGGCAGTGTGATAGGGTCTAGCAGGAGAGGAGCCCGGGACTCAGCGTCTTCAGCAGAGCGTGGCCATCTTGGAATCCTTACCGTGAATTGTTTAATGAAAAAAAACCATTGAATTTTTTTTACAATTATTTTTGAAGGGGTTTCCCCTGAATCCCCCATTCCCTTTCATTTTTTATCTATTCCTAAACACCCATATCCCATATATATAATTTTCTAACCCCCCCAAAAGAATTCAATGGGTTTTTTCTTTCAAAAATTCGCAGTAAAAAACCCTGTGAAAAAACGTCCTGCGATGAAAGGACGTTGTACCATTTTTTTAATAGAGTTGGCTGCAGAATTCATGGTGCCATACTTTTGAAGGGATATGTTGTTGAGGAGACATTCCAAGACAGTAGGGAGACATTCCAAGACAGTAGGACAATCACTTCCAATCCAAACAAAGACTGTGCAAGTACAAACAAAATTCTTCAGTAGGGCTTTTACCCCTCCAATTTACAGCACTCCAAAATAACTGTACAACCGAAATTCAGCAGTATACATGGCTATGGCTTTCACTCAGCGTTCACACATCCCCGTGAATGCCCCCAAAGGTGGATTGGGTGTTTGTGGGGTGGTGAGTTCTAGTGGTTTTATAGTTTCCTTTTCAAAATAAACAAATCACATAGTATATCAACCTGACAATGTATCATTTTGTACTACCTAAAGGGGGGCACTTGACCCAAAGCAGCATCTAGGAGATGTATTTTGGAACAATCAACATTGTAAACACACCTCTAGTTCAGATTGTAAATACTGCTGCAATTACCAGCACCCAGTTAATAAAGTCCAGACTTAAAACACTTGATCAGCATTCAGTGAGTAAAATAACCTTGTAAAAATGAAATGCAGCTTTGCATAAAATTAAAGAGAATTTTGCGATTATCAGGCAGTGGCAAGCAGGCTCTGCTGTTGCTGTGGGAGAAGTGAGGCTTGCGATGGCGAAAAAGGTAAGGTTAATAGCTGCCGTTTATCACAAGATGGCAGGCTAGCAGCGATCTTAACCACTAAATGTCCACTGAATAGCTATAAACATTTCTATGTCAGCAAGAGGCTGATGTGGAGGAACCAGTGTTAGAAAACAATGAGGTGATAGTTCTGTACCATATCCTGTGGGAGGTCATGCCCCCCAAGACTCAGTGAAAGACCCTCATGTGAAAAGGTTGAAATGCCCTGGCGTCTCAGAGTCCCCACATTCCTCATTTCTCCCCTGCTTAGATTGGAACCAGTCTGCATCACACATCTTGTAATGCAAAGCGCCCATTTTAAGTACCAGGACAAAAGACAGAGAACTGAATACATTGCTGGGGTAAATGAGTTCTGACTGGCAACATGGGGGCATTAGCTCCCTCTCCCCAAGACTCAGTGAAGGTCCCTCATATGAAAAAGTTGAAATACCCTGGCGCCTCTAATTTAAAAAGGATGAAATGCCCTGGCGCCTTCCCTGGTCACTGCTGCTGCAGGAGAAATGAGGACCATAGGGTCTTTGTTCTATTCACTTGTACAGAGTCCCCACAGTCTTCATTTCTCCCGCGCTTAGAGTGGAACCAGTCTGAGGCACACAGCTTGTAATGCGAAGCACACATTTTAAGCACCAGGACAAAAAACAGAGAACCGAATACATTGCTGAGGTAAATGTATTCTGACTTGCGACATGGGGGCAGTTGCCCCCCCATAAGATTCAGTGAAGGCCCCTCTCATGTGAAAAGTTTGAAATGTGATGGTAAGGCTTGATTAAAGTGAGCTCAAAGAGTTTTTTGGGCAGGAACTCAGTGGGAATGGCCATAGGAATGACCATGGGCAGTCAATGGGTGGACAAATATCCAAACAGCAGGCTTTGTGCCCTTCCTCGTATGTCATTTCTCCCATCTGCACTCTAATGTAATAGTTTCGGACCCACCTAATAGCAAGTGATCTAAGTAAACAGGAGCAGTGCTCTTCTAATTTTTGTAATTATATTTTACTGTTCTATACTCTTATTTTAAAAAGAAACTGTTCCGGAATGATTTTGTTTTCAAATAAAAGTGTAGGAAGAAGTTGAAACTTGCACTTTCAGTGCACTACACTGATTTCCTTAAACAGCAAGCGCATGTGTTTGGGGTTTTGTATTGTGCATGGGAGGGGGCGTGACGATGGGTTTGGCGGGAGCTGGCACAGACCAGTAGGGAACATAGTTCCACTACTTCTTTTCATATACCACTGCTAATAGCCCAAAATAAAAATGACAGCGACAAGTCGCTAGTTGCTGCTTGTTTGAAGGTATGTTTTGCCTCCCCTGGACTTTCCCCCAAACTTTACCTCGAATGCATTGAAGCCTCATGCACAAGAAGCATAATTATTTTTGGCATGAAGGCCTGCTGCTGAGACCATGGGGCTACCTACACCTGGTTATAGATAGTGTGTCTTCATGAATAGGCTCCTAATGGAGCCTGAGCCACCACAAAGGCCCGGCCCCTGTCCTTAGTGTGACAGGGGCCTGGCCTTTGTGGGGCCTCAGGCTCCACTAGGAGCCTATTCATGGAGACACAAAGAAAGAGCACACACCTTCTTTTGCCCTGATGAGTGGTCATCACGGCAAAAGAAGTGGTTTGCTTTTTTCTTTTGTCTTCATAAATAGGCTCTTAATGGAGCCTGACGCCCCAGAAAAAGGCCGAGTCCCCATCGCACTAAGCATGTGTGGCAGTGGCCATGGATTGGTCTGCTGCTTGTTGATGAAGCAACAGCCCGCTCTTTTTTTTTTCTTCAGGCTGTGGATGCGCGCCCCCCTGGGCATGAGGCTGCGGCCCACCAGAGGGGCGCGCCCCACAGTTTGAATACAGCTGGGTTATAGTAACCTGTTAAGCCACTCCCTGAGTGACTACTTCCGTCAATATCCGTGGCTCCCTCTCCTGCCGGTCATCCTGAATAAAGGCCGTGCCCATTGAAGATAGAACAAGGTTTCCCAAGAATGTGGTGATCTTACTTTGCCTGATTGCCTTTTTCTTCTTTGATGCCATAGACTGGGAACCAATATCATCCTGTAATGTTGTCACACAGACCGTATAGTAGGTGCAGGTTGCACCAACTGCAAATCCCTGACAGAGTCTGGATTGGACAGTGTTGTGGTGAAATTCTGAACACTTTTCCATTTGTTGTGATTCAGGGCAGGCACGTTTTTACTTTTTCTTTTTTCCCTGGCCATTCTTTTTCTTTTGTTGTCGCCTACATTTAGATTGATGGATAGAATCGCTGGTGTTCAGGGAGTGAGAGATTTCAATCACCTCACTTGAATCAGGGTTAATCTCCTGCAGAGGTATAAGACTTCCCAAGTTCTCTTCCGTATGTAGGGCCTCCACTAGAGCTGTTGCAGAGTTGGGTGATGGCCCACAGTTCCCACACATTTTAACTCGTCCAGTCTCCTCCAAACCCTCCTTGCCCTCACCAACGTCCAGCCCTTTAGTGCCCTGATTTATCTGGATAATCTCTACTATGAACTGTAAGGAAGGCATGGTATCAAGAATAGACAGACACAGGTGATCACAGTTCAAGGGCGTTTATTAAACTGTATAATGGGTGAGATAATTGCCTCATCTAAACCTAAATCTAAAATGGGAGCAAGCGACAACCATCAAATAATAATAACACAGTCCTTGTAGAATCTAGTAAAAAAAAAAGGGGCCTATACTAAAAAAAAACTATTGCCAATCCTTACTGCTACGTTACAAAAGAGTGTGGGTTAATGTTCACAAGAAAAAAAAGAAGTGTTCTCAAAATGATAAACCAGGATGGTATACCTGGAGTCTCCCTTCCCCACGTTTATAGCACGGCACATGGCAGGCCTCTTGAGCACAGCACACTTCTGGGCTTCTCCAGCACAAGCTCAGAGTTCCTTTTTATCAATATCAGGGACTTGTGCGCCCAAGTCTATTTCATGAAAAAAGTCTCTTGGTTCAGAGGGCCTGATGTTTAACAAAAGTTCCTTCAGTAAATCAGATAGTTTCTCTTCACACTTGTATCCCCCCTCTGCCGTGCCCCGATCCTTCTTTCAGTACTATAAACAACAAACCAAAGTTCCTTTCAAGGAATCTTCACATTGGGCGATTAATCTTCCCCTTTTGGCTCTCCCTCAGCCGAGCTCTGATCTCTCAGTGTTAGCCTCCCTCAGTCGTGTTCACTATGGCCTTTCATTCATCATATCATCACCTGGTAACATTCAAGAGTCTCAATGTCTTTCTAAACAACCATTCACTGTGGACATCCCTCAGTCGGGGTTCACACTTGTCAACACAATGTTCATGGGTGCATTCCCATTCACCTTGATTTGCAGGCACCCTCAGCCGGGTTCATGTTTGCCAAACATTTCCCAGTTCACTTAGTTTCAACACCATGTGAGATTCACTTCCCTTGGCTTTCTCTTGGCATTCGTCCGTTGGGTTCACATAGCCATTCTAACACAGTTCATGATTCTATAATCTCATCAGAAAAGCGGGGGTTGACTTCCCCTAGCATTCTTTCGGCATCCCTTTGTCGGGTTCACACTTGCTTTAGTTCACAATATTCACAATCTCATGACAGTCTCTTTAGACCACTTAGGTTCTCCCCTTTATCGAAGTCTGGGTCTCAGCTCCCAGTCAGGCTTTCCTTAAAGCCCCCAGCCAAGCTACACACAGTTCTATTAACACTGTTTATTTTGCTTCTCAAAGTGTCAAAGAATTTCGAGTGTACTAGGGTTTTTACTTAACCCTTTTATGACCACTTTGACCTCTTGCGTCGGCCCACCTATGGCCTTCTGGTATCGGTAGTTCCACCAAGAAAAGGGGACCGGTCAGAGACTTTTCGAATGAGCGCCCACGTGGCGCTGGACCACTCTGCATCTGGCCTCTCCCTGGGTTTTTCTAAACAGTTCCGTAACACACAAAGGGCCTCATCACGAGTCTGGTGGTAACCCTTAAACCCAGCGTTAGCGCTGTTACCGCCGTATTTAAGGGTCCGCAGATCATGGCTTTGGTGGATTTCCCCCCAGCTCTGAGCTGGGGGCAAATCCGCTGTTTTTTTGCACTATTACTGACGGCGGGAAATCCGCCGCCGGTAATAGCGCGAAAATTCACCATTGGGCCCAATGGGGAATGAGGGATTCCCGAATGGGCCCAATGGGGAATGGGAAATAACCGCTCAGCCAAACCCGTGATCCGGTACTAATAGCACCAGGGGGGTTGGCGGTAGAGCTAATAGCCCCGGCGCTACCGCCCAACTCGTGATGAGGCCCAAAGTCTTTGTTCCTTGATTCATATTACGTTGCCACTTGCAACCTTTGCTCAATCACATTTCTGTTTACTACCGGCTCTCCCTCCGACTCATCAGATGTGATGAACCGCTTGGCATTTCTTGTCTTGGGCGTCAAGGACGGCACCACTGCGGCAAGTGCATCTCCCCGCCTTGGCTGTCAGCGTGGGAGGGACCTGTGTACTGTTAACACATGTCACACCACACGACAGCTAGACTTCCCGGTCTTATGATTTCCCTTTTGGAGGCTTCACAGGTCTAAGTTGAAAAGCGCAAGGGCAATTCCCTCCTCATCGTCCTTTCAGGTCTCGCTGCCTTTCTGCTCCATTTGAACTGCCGGTCCGGAATAGCTGCCTCCTCGTGCGTTCGGCCTTGCTCAATGTGTGCTCTCGTGCTCCGCCTTCACGGCCGTCAGGTGTGCGTAGTTATTGTCAATTGCTTGACTCAGCCTGACCCTTCTTTTGGGACATGTCAGGTAAACGGCTCTGGTGTTAGTCCATTGTTTGTCACAATGTAGGAAAGTGTTTGGGTTGGAAAAGGGAGGGTTTGATTTTCTGGATATCCTATGGGGTAGATGGGGAAAAGGTGTTATAAGAAAGGGGGTACCGCGTCTCACCCTTTGGCGTCCCGCCTCCACTCTCAACAGTGATGGCTCTGTCCTGGCCGGATCTACGTGATCCAACTGCGGCTGATTTGCCCGCGGCCGGAAAGTTTGCATGAGAAAGGTGCAAACCACCAAATGTTTGCACCTTTCTCATGCGAACACATGTACATACCCACATCCCCACCCACACCCACAACACACCCATGACATACCCCCCCAGCCACACCCTCAACACACCCACACCCTCAACATAAACCAACCCCACTTACTTTTTTCTTCATGCTGAGTCCCTGCGGCGCCAGTTCCCTTTCACTTCCGTGATCGGGAACCGGCGCCGCAGGGTCCTTTCCTTTTTTCCTTTTTCCTTTTTCTTTTACGGGGGCTGCATGGGTTTCCTCCACAACCCCGCTCACTATACTGTGTTTATTTTTTTTTTCTCCCACGTGTGTGCTGCAGGGGTGTTCCCCGCAACACCCCGCTCACTATACCACACAGTATAGTGAGCGGGGTGTTGCGGGGGACAGCCCCGCAGCCAGCGCAGTCTTTTTCTGTTTTTTACTTACCTGCAATGCTACCGTCAAAGGTTCGAACTTTCGGTGTTCAAACCTTTGGTGGTAGCATTTTTAGACCTTTTTGTACGTGCAACCGTTTAGATACGATGACAGATCCCCGGAGACTAGTAAGTGAGACACCTTCAGGTTTCTCACAGTACTTCCAGGTTTAGTGGTATGACAGCTGAATGTGCCAAATGTGTTCTTCCCAGCAAATGGGCAACGTTTGTGTCTAGCACTGCTAATTTCTTTGCATTGTCCTGCACCACATCCTTGATAGTATCATAAAGTCTCAACAATGATTCTAATACAAGGTGTAGTGCAGAGATTGGAGCTGGTCCCTAAGAGTCCATCTGTGTGACCAGAGCCGAATCACGCCTCAATGCTGTATTAAAGGGTGTGAAAAAGTCGGAATTTAATGGTTGTTTTAAAATTGTTCTACTTTTTTTGGTGTTGTCAACACCAGATTTCCCAAAGAGGAACTAGAAGAGATGCCCCTTTGATCTGTAGTAAAATCCACTCCAGAGGAGGTACTTCTGAAAAATTATTTTGGTAATACCTTCTATATCCTGGCAGAGGCGCTCAAAGCAGGGGTTCAGAACAATAGATTAATTCAAGTTTTCCTTAGACACCATGCTCTGGGTAAGACTGTGCCTGCCCTCTATTAATACTGCGTCTTCTTGCGCCTGCGGCTCCAGGTGTATAAGTGTGGCTACGGGACATTCTTGCAGAGTGAGGGTAGACTTGTGGAATGCCCATACCGTTGCCAAACATACACTGTTGTTCAAAGAGGAATGGTCCTCAAAAAGGGGAGAGCTCTCCCAGGGCTCACCCTGTCCATTACCAGGGCTCTCCCTGCTACTTCAGAGAAAAGGGGTGGGTGAAATAATTTCAGCAAAGTGACTCCCACTCTTTCTACACCTTCATGTGCTATTCCAGCGATAGAGGCTATCTCCGTCCCCCTATCTCTGTTTTTTGTCTTCAATGTCCTTTAATGCAACCAGCCCCTTTGCGGTAATAAGCATTCTACCGCTGCAAAGTTTAGCAGTCACCATATAAGACACTTGGGTAATAAAGACCAGTGAGCTCAGGAAGAAAAACCTCATGCATGAACCAGTACCCTGGGAAGACGTGGATTATACTTGGAAGTTGAGCAACCAAATTATTCAAGAGGAGAGCCATATACAAGAGGGTCTCAAAACCTACAAGAGCAAGAGGAGGAACCTGAACTGAACTAAAACAATGGGCCTCATTACAAGATTGCCGGTAAAAAATCGGAATTACTGGCATGCTGGTGCTACCGCGTGGCACTGCTGCCGTAATCAACGGTTGATTCTGAGTCAGGGTGCACGCGCATTCCGGCATGCCGGAAACAGTAGCACCGGCATGCCAGTAACACCATCAAACGGCTCCTAAACGCCCATGCCGTCATCCTCGCTGACGCTGACTCCGATTCCGGCTCCGCGCACACAGACCTACCGCCACCGTTGTTACCAGTACCGGTATTACCGTGACCGGAAATAATGTGATCGCAGGAACAGGAAATATACCGGCGGCCATTAAAAATACACAATCCATTGCAATCCTCACTGCACAGGAGTCAGAGGCATATCCTGAGCACTGAAAAACGTACACAGAGATGTCCTCAAGGCAACCTGCTGCATGGAGGCGCAAGCCGTGATTCAGTGAAGCCGAACTGAACATGTTGGTGGACACGCTAGTGGAAACCTCTGCAGAAGTCTTCTGCAATGACCTACGGTGCCAAACCCAATTGAGGAAGAAGGCCATCTGGCAGAAGGTCGCCCCGAACGTGTCATTGGTGGGGACAACCCCCAGAACAGTTAGGGACTGCCGTAAGAAGTGGGACGATCTACGTTTCCGAGCAGAACCTTCTTGATGCACAGCACGCCCAGGGCACGGCCAAAGGAGGGGCACCACCATCACCAATAAAACTGCAGGCCTGGGAGGAAACCTGCAGCAGCATAATGCACCTAGAGGCGATCGAGGGAGTTGGAGATGCAGAGGCTGGTGAGTCCCCATAAGCCAATGTCATATCACACACCTTGTAGCCCCAATGCTAATGGGTAGGCCAACATGTCAAGTATGTTGTACCCGAAGCCAGTATAGCCCTACTGGCAGTCCACCCACCGTCAACCTCATTGCACACATCCACATAGAACCTGCCTGCAACCCACACCCATACATCATTCACACAACACACAGGTCCCCTGTATTGTCCCCACAAGTTGCACCTGCAGACACTCAGACACACATCCCCCTGATACTGCACAACTGCTATCGTCACCACTGTGCTACCACATGCCCAAAGTCAAGTCAGTGTCACGTACCCCCACCACCAGCAGATGACAAGAGGCACACATCAATGATACATGTGGCACAATTGTCCCACCCACCATGTCCCATCCCGCTAAATCACCATCAACGCAGCAAATGCCATAGGCAGCAGACACATGTCTAACACATCCGTGTGGTGTTCTGACTTGAGTGTCGTGTAGACCGATGAGTCCTCTGTCCCCAAGTGACGCACAGGGGAACTTAATAGAGACCCGCTGTGCGACCTTTGAGGCCACAGGTGGGAGATGTCTTCCCAGATCCACGGAGCCTCTGGAACACCGATGCTGCTGTCGAGAAGGAATGGGGTTAAGTACCAGGCAATCACAACACAGTCAGATAAACAAAAAGGATCTAAAATGTCTTACCTATCTGGTGTAAGGGTAACCCAGGTAACCTAGTAGAGAGGTTCGAGACTCAGTTGATGCGGCGATCCCTGGAATGGTAGAACCGCAGGTTGGCGTGGATGAAGGGCTAGCCACCTGTAGGAGAGAGGGCTTGATTTGAATCCCAAGAAGGGAAATGGCGTAGAAGTTCAGCAAGGTAACCAGGGATGATCCAAAGGCAAGTCGAGGTGAAGTCCAAAATCCGGCAACAGGTCAACAGTTCCAAGCAAAGGTACAAAAGGGGTATCCGAGGGAGTCCGAGGTAGAGTTCCGTGATCAAGATAGCAAGGAGCAAGTAGTAACGCCAAACAGGGTCTGAAGCCAGCTGAGAAGCAATGAGTGTTCTGTCTCTCAGACCTTTATACTGTGTGTCTGGGAGTCATGTGACGTCTCTGGATCATGTGACGTCCAACAAGGACACGTGACTCTGGATCACGTGACCGACGTGGTGACGTAACACCGCCCCTTCTGCTATACGCTCTCCAAGGCAATTGCCAATGCAGAAAGGGCTGCAATCGAGCCCGTACACCAAAGCTGGTACGGGTTTTCCGGTTCTTTGGGTTAACCGAATCACCTGAGCCTGGAACCGTGGGAGGGGATGGTGGGGATATGTGAGCAGTGTTCTGATGTGTAGCGAACTGGTGTGCAGAGGATCGTCTAACATAGCCCCCCCCCAACGGCCCACGACCCCGTGGGCAGGACGGATGATCCTTATGGAAGCGGGCCACCAGCCGAGGGGCGTTCAGATCCAAGGCGGAAACCCACGAACGCTCCTCCGGGCCGTAACCCTTCCAATCCACCAGATATTGGAGCCTACCCCTAAACCATCGGGACCCCAAAATGGCCGACACCTCAAAGACATCAGGAGAGGACAGGGACACCGGAGCAACAGGGGTACGAAGGCGGACAGAATCAGGGCAAGGCTTGAGGAGGGATACATGGAAGACAGGATGGATACGCCAAGAACTAGGAAGCACTAGACGAAAAGCCACCGGATTCACTACCTGTGAGACTACATACGGGCCGACAAAACGAGGTAGCAGCTTCCGGCAACCCACTAGGCGAAGGTGACGTGAAGACAACCAGACCCTAGAACCCACCACCAGAGGGGGAGCAGCCAGACGTTTGCGATCCACACGGGTCTTCATGGCAGTCTTCGCTTCCGTGAGATGCACCACAGTACTGGCATGTACAGCAGACAGATCCCTAAGACACGTCGTGGCCGCTGGATTCGAAGAACTAGAAGCATCAGGGACTGGCAAGACCTTGGGATGTTGGCCGTAGAGGGCGTAGAAAGGAGAATAACCTGTAGCTGAATGAGCCGCGTTATTGTACGCGAACTCAGCAAGCCGCAAAACGGCCAACCAGGAGGTCTGATGTTGCAATATAAGGCAGCGAAGATACTGCTCCATAGATTGATTCGTCCTTTCGGTCTGCCCATCGGTCTCAGGATGATATGCCGAAGAGTACCTGGTATCAATGCCCAACAATTTAGTCAACGACCTCCAAAACCGAGAGGTGAACTGTGAACCTCGATCGGATATAATGACCGAAGGGAGGCCGAATAACATGAACACATGTTCAAAAAACAAGTCCGCCAAGACCGGGGCCGAAGGAATACCTTTACAAGGGACAAAACGAGCCATTTTTGTAAACGTGTCCACCACTACCCAGATGGAGTCAAAGCCTCGTGATTTGGGGAGATCGGTAACGAAATCCATAGTCAGTGTATGCCAAGGCCTGTGAGGAACTGGAAGCGGAAGTAGCAACCCAATCGGTCGGCCTCTCCGATGTTTAGCCTGAGCACACACTGCACATGAATTGACATAGCAGTCTACATCGCGCTTCATAGAGGGCCACCAACACCAGCGCTTGAGAAGATCTAAAGTGCGCTCTTGACCGGGATGGGCATTGAAAGGGGCATCATGAGACCACTCAAGGGCCAGATTACGAGTGTCAGGTGTGGGAAGGAATAGACGTTCATGTACGAAAGGCAACCCATCAGAAAACACGGGGTCCCATTCTCGCAACTGGTCGGAGTGATTGCTAGTCCAAGATCGGACCGAGTCTAATAACGACAATGAAGGTGTGCAAAGACAAATCACATGACTCTTTCCGAGAACAGTGTCAGGAAAGGTTGGCAAGACGACCCCCCCTGGGGAACGTGACAAGGCGTCTGCTTTTCCATGTGCAGTGCCAGGACGATGCATAATACGAAAATCAAAAGAGGAAAAGAAAAGATGCCATCGGACCTGTCTGCTATTAATGCACTTCAATGAGGCCAAATCCTGTAAATTCCGGTGATCTGAGTATACCGTGATGGGATGTTTGGCCCCCAGAAGATGATGGCGCCAGACACGAAAGGCATCCATGACAGCCAAGAGTTCTTTCTCCGTGACAGTGTAATGAGTCTCAGTACTGGAGAACTTACGGGAATGGTATGCCACTGGATGTAATTTGCCAGTTGCAGGACACGTTTGTGATAATACCGCACCAAGAGCAAAAGAAGAGGCATCTGCTTCTACTATGAACGGAAGATCAGGATTGGGGTGCTGGAGTACCGGTGCGGTAGTGAAAGCAGTTTTCAGAGCCTCAAAAGCCTCCTGATGTTCCCTGTGCCAATGATAGGGTACCTGAGGACTAGTCAGAGCCGTGAGCGGCGCAACAATTGTGGAAAAAGAAGAAATGAAACGTCTATAAAAGTTGGCGAATCCCAAAAAGGCCTGCAAGAACTTGAGTGTTTGAGGTACTGGCCAATCTAATACTGCTTTGACCTTAGATTCGTTCATGGATAACGCCCCAGGGGTGATATGGAAACCCAGAAACTCAACAGAAGTTTTATGGAACTGACATTTCTCAGGTTTGGCAAATAAGGAATGTTCTCTCAAACGGGATAGTACTTCTCGAACATGCTTTACATGGTTATCAAGATCGCGAGAAAAGATTAAGATGTCGTCCAAATACACAACCATGTAAACGTCCAGAATATCCCTGAATATGTCATTCATGAATCGTTGGAATGTGGCTGGGGCATTACATAGGCCAAAAGGCATGACTAAATATTCGTACAAGCCGTAACGAGTACAGAAAGCCGTTTTCCACTCGTCTCCCTCGCGAACGCGTACTAAATTGTATGCGCCACGTAGGTCAAGCTTGGTGAAAACGGAAGCATGAGTTAAATGGTCCAGAAGTGGGGTGATTAACGGGATTGGATATCTATCCTTTTTTGTGATAGCGTTAAGGCGTCGATAATCCACACAAGGGCGTAAATCCCCCTCCTTCTTGGGTACAAAGAATATGGGACTTGCTGCTGGTGAAGTGGAGGGACGGATGTGTCCTAAACGTAAGGCGTTCTGTACATACTCTTTCAATGCTTGTTCCTCCGAAGGGGACAAAGAATAGATCCTGCCCGAAGGGATAGTGGAATCAGGAAGTATTTCGATTGGGCAGTCATATGGTCTATGTGGAGGAAGTACCTCGGAAGAGCCCCGATCGAAAACCGATTCGAATGCATTGTACTCAGGCGGAATCCCAGACACCAACCCCCCAACAGTATGCGAATGATCAATCTCTGGATCATCAACAGTGAGTTGCGCTAATGCTCCTAAGGCCCGAGAAGGTGTGTCAGAGGCTTGATGGACCGGGAGACAGTAATTCTGACAGACTTCGGACTCGAAGAGTACAGTGCTTGACTGCCAATTGATCAATGGGTTATGTTCACGTAACCATGGAATTCCTAGTATGATACCGAATTGGGGTGTGGTAATTAAATCAAAACATATGGTTTCTGTGTGTGTTTCTTGTATGTTCAACAAGAGGGGTGCAGTTTGGTGTCTAACAGGACCAGAAACCAATGCAGAGCCGTCTACGGCTTGGACATGTTCCGGTCGTGTTTTTACCACTAAAGGTAGGTTGAGGGAATGGGCCAAATCAATATCTATGTAATTACCAGTGGCACCTGAATCAATGATGATATTGACTGCATGAAGAAGGCCTGTAGAGGGACATAGAGTAGCCTTTACAGAGACGGGTTGGACACGAGCAAAGGCAAGAGAGGTACCCGGAGATGATGACGGGACACTCGACCTGTTCTCCGGATCTAAGGTCGAGCCATCCGAAAAACCTGGCTCTTCTTGGGACGTCGAGGACACTCTTTCACAATATGTCCAGTGGTGCCACAATAAAAGCATGCATTGTCCACCCTTCTACGTTCCCTCTCTGATGTTGTGATAGGACTACGTAAACCTCCCACTTGCATAGGTTCTTCTGTACTGGAAGCAGGAGGACTAGCAAGAGTAGGATGGGAAGAGACCCCCAGTTCAGCTCTACGCTCTGATCGTCGTGCATCTACCTGCAAGACGAGATCAACCAATTCCTGATATTGAGTAGGCATAGAAGGGATCACTGATAAAGCATCTTTCATGGGGTTACTCAACCCCCTATAAAAGACCACCGCCCGCTTGTTTTCTGGCCATGATGTTTCTGCAACTAGCTGATTGAAACGGGTGATGTATTCTATCAAAGTCCTTCTACCCTGAGTCAGTTCCAAAAACTCCAAATCCCTGGACTGCGCCTTGTGTCGAGTATCGAATACTCGAGACATTTCTAGAACCAACAAATCAAAGTCGTAAAGGACTGGGCTATTATTCTCTAGCAGGGGATTAGCCCAAGCGGCAGCCGTTCCGGCTAAATGGGAGAGGGCGAAGGCGGCTTTAGTAGTGGAAGTAGGAAAAGCCAAAGGTCTGCATAAGAAGTGTAACTTGCACTGATTAACAAAGGTTCTGAATTTCTTGGGGTCACCTTGATAGCGTTCCGGAGCAGCCAGGGGGGAAGGAGATGGGAGGATCATTGGAGTCGGGACTGTAGAAGTAGCCAAGGGAGGGGGTGTAGTGAAGGAGCTGGCATCTCCAAACTCAGGGTCTGCAGGAAGGGAATGCTGAACACTTTGTATGGAATCCAACCTTTGGTGGATCACTGTGTTCGCGGCTGCCATATCTGCCCTTAATATTGTAATTGCCTGGACTAAAGCAGCTATGGGTTCTTCCGTGGATCCCTGCATCGTCAAACACGACTATACGGCTTCTCAGTCTGTTCTGACTTGAGTGTCGTGTAGACCGATGAGTCCTCTGTCCCCAAGTGACGCACAGGGGAACTTAATAGAGACCCGCTGTGCGACCTTTGAGGCCACAGGTGGGAGATGTCTTCCCAGATCCACGGAGCCTCTGGAACACCGATGCTGCTGTCGAGAAGGAATGGGGTTAAGTACCAGGCAATCACAACACAGTCAGATAAACAAAAAGGATCTAAAATGTCTTACCTATCTGGTGTAAGGGTAACCCAGGTAACCTAGTAGAGAGGTTCGAGACTCAGTTGATGCGGCGATCCCTGGAATGGTAGAACCGCAGGTTGGCGTGGATGAAGGGCTAGCCACCTGTAGGAGAGAGGGCTTGATTTGAATCCCAAGAAGGGAAAGGGCGTAGAAGTTCAGCAAGGTAACCAGGGATGATCCAAAGGCAAGTCGAGGTGAAGTCCAAAATCCGGCAACAGGTCAACAGTTCCAAGCAAAGGTACAAAAGGGGTATCCGAGGGAGTCCGAGGTAGAGTTCCGTGATCAAGATAGCAAGGAGCAAGTAGTAACGCCAAACAGGGTCTGAAGCCAGCTGAGAAGCAATGAGTGTTCTGTCTCTCAGACCTTTATACTGTGTGTCTGGGAGTCATGTGACGTCTCTGGATCATGTGACGTCCAACAAGGACACGTGACTCTGGATCACGTGACCGACGTGGTGACGTAACACCGCCCCTTCTGCTATACGCTCTCCAAGGCAATTGCCAATGCAGAAAGGGCTGCAATCGAGCCCGTACACCAAAGCTGGTACGGGTTTTCCGGTTCTTTGGGTTAACCGAATCACCTGAGCATGGAACCGTGGGAGGGGATGGTGGGGATATGTGAGCAGTGTTCTGATGTGTAGCGAACTGGTGTGCAGAGGATCGTCTAACATGTGGCAATCAGACAACCCCATGTCATACAGCTTGTGTGGCACACACATAACACCCAAAACGGAAAACACCAGTACCCCGGGCAACAGGCACTGCACACACCATGTACGCACACTGCACATGCACCCATACAGCATCCCCCGACACATGCATGTGTGCACCATGCCATGGCCATCACCAAGTCCATGACAACACACATACATCTGAAATCATTTGTACTTATGTCTGTCTGAAGAATTCACACCCATCACTGATGCCCTGCCTTTCTGACCCACACAGGCACATTATCTGGGAATGAGGCCGAACAGCCAACCACATCGCGGAACACCAGGGCACACCGCTGCTGGCCAACCACCACCTCCACCCAGGATTCCAGTGCATCTGGCAGCAGATGGGAGCGGGCAACTACTCCAGCCGCCCAGCCACCACCCGAACAGGAGGCACTTGCTGTCCAGCCACCCCCCCGACAGGAGTCACCTGCTGTCCAGCCAACCCCCCCGAAAGGTGGCACCTGTTGTCCAGCCAGCCCCCCGCGACAGGAAGAACCTGCACCCCTTATGCAAGGGACTCTACCTGACGACATTGGGGAAGACATTGGGCCTGATAATGTATCCAGCGACCACAGCTATGCCGATGCTGAGGGATTCAGTCCGGTGGGCCCAATGAGCCCCCAATCCAGACAACCACCACCCCTGCGCAATGTTCGTGACATCGAGGGCCACCTGTCCAGGATGGAGGCACGACAAGCATCTATGCACACAATGGTGCAACAATACCTGGAGAAGTCCCGGCTCATGCGGGAGACACTACAGGACACCTCGAGGAGGACCGCACGGATGCTCGGGCGAGCCACACAAGGCATATACCATCTGGTACCACGTGTGAGGGAGGGGAATGGGTCAATCTCAACCCTAGTTGAGTCCATCGCCGTATTGGTGAAGACACTTGCTGATCAACAGCATTTGCCCTTGTCACTGGCACCATCCTCAAGTAACATTCCCACAAGTTCCCAACAAAACAGCCCAAGGCGTAGAACCCTGCGGCTGACTCGTCCTGCTGAAATGCGCACCACTCCGCATAAACGTGGACGAAAATAGGACACAGACTCAGTGTGTGTGGGGAGGGATAGTTGGGGAGGGGTTGTGGGTAGGCATAGTTGGGGACAGGGTGGGGGAGGGATAGTTGGGTGGGACTGTAGAGGTAGTTAAGGCCTATCACAAATGTAAATAGTAATTTTTGTCACAATATATTTGGTGTTGAAAACAAAATCATGACTGGACATTGAACTTTTAGTGTGAGTGCATTAATTTATTCATGTATTGTGTCCAGTGCCCAGTGTGCTCAATGTCCAGTGCCGTGTGTAGCAGGTGCTCAAAAGTAGTGGTGTATAAGATCTCCACGTGTGCTACCTCCATCATTGCCATTGCGGCACTGGGCATTATCTTCCTCCTCATCAGTCTCATCCTCAGCCTGTGGTGGCAGCATGTCCATGCTAGGGGGCAGGGGAACATTACGACTGATGCACATGTTGTGCAACATGGCACATGCCAGCACAATTTTGCCCACATTCTCAGGGCTGTACACGAGGGCTTCTCCAGATCTGCTGAGGCAGCAGAACCTAGCCTTCAACAGGCCGAATGTCTGCTCAATGGTGCAGCGAGTGCACGGTTGTACGCCTCTTCGTGCCTGTTGTGGGGTTGCCTGACGGGGGTCATTAGCCATGGCATCAGGGGATACCCTGCATCACCTGCACGGGAGCAACAGAAAGGGTACATGTCAATTTCCTGGTCATTCCATGTTGGCACAGGCTGTATAGTGTTAAATTGAGAAGACTAACATGCACAGACAGAATTAAGTTTAGATAACATACGTTCTTTTTCGTGTACCAGAAGGGAACTTTCTCAGGATGCGTGTGGGATGTGTGCTGTTCTGTTGCATTCACTTGGACCATTCACAGACAAGATTACCTCTAAGAATTTCCCAGCAACTGAAACAAATGGATGTAAATATCATAAATGTGTCACATATGAAAATCAACTATATGTCCATGTACAACGGTACTTTTAGCATTTCAATAGTATGCATTTAGTATTTAGTGTTAGTACCGGTATGCAGTCTTTATTACAAATCTTTTATATAGACATGCTTTTATATCGGAACCCATATGACGAACGACATATTGATGAAAAATGTGTGTGTAGGGTACAGGGTTACATTTTTGCAGTAAGGGAGGGGGTATTTTGGGGTATGAAACAGTGGATAGGGTGACGCCACCACCTTGAAATCATATATTAATGGTAGTGAGGTATTTTCCCAATTCAGAGGTTTTGGTCTAAAAGCATTCCATTTAAAGGTGTTACTTATGAAGACATGACACAGGTACTGGCAGGCAGTGTACTTGTCAAATGTGTGTGTGCATCCACACAGTTGTTTGGGATGGCAGTTTCTGGATTCTCTGGCTGAGCATCGTGTGTTGTGGTTTTCCTTCACTGTGTATTTGCTTATCATTGTCACTATGGTGCATTCTGGTACATGTGGTTTTGGTTTATTGCTGGACCAAATAGATGTAGTTATGTATGCACTGTATATTTTGCATACATGGAGA
This sequence comes from Ambystoma mexicanum, assembly GCF_040938575.1. Lineage (NCBI taxonomy): Eukaryota > Metazoa > Chordata > Amphibia > Caudata > Ambystomatidae > Ambystoma > Ambystoma mexicanum. The sequence goes on along the minus strand of NC_090926.1, from coordinate 574,085,670 downwards.
CACGGCTGTCAAGGCCTTGCGCTATGGCATGCTACTACTGTGTTGCACCTTCGACACTTGCACATTTCATGCCCTCACAACGCTGAGTAGGGTCATGTCCTCTTCAATGTATGAGGTTTATTATTGTGACAGTTGTGGGTAATGGTGTTCCTTGCTCTTATTCCTCATCTACCTTTTCCTTTTAATGACCTATCCGGCTTCTGTGCACTTTCACAGAGATTTGGTCATTGTATCAGGAATTAGCAGTAGGAGTTATGATGGATTAATGCATGCAGTGTGTACATCCAATGGTCATGGGTGTCATACTGGGCCATTTATTCAACACTCCGCGTGGCCTTACACTTAGACTCACCCAGCAGCCAGGTATGCTATGCTGTTCACTGCCCCCCCCCCAATTCAACACTCCACATGGCCTTGAGACTCACCCAGCAGCCGGGTATGCTATGCTGTTCACTGCCTGCCCCCCAATTCAACACTCCACATGGCCTTGCAGTTAGACTCTCCCAACAGCCAGGTATGCTATACTGTTCACTGCCCCCCCCCCAATTCAACACTCCACATGGCCTTGAGACTCACCCAGCAGCCGGGTATGCTATGCTGTTCACTGCCTGCCCCCCAATTCAACACTCCACATGGCCTTGCAGTTAGACTCTCCCAGCAGCCAGGTATGATATCCAGCGTGTAGTGCATTGTACCGGCTCAGAGTGGAGTTCCACAGCACCATGGAATCATGTGTAGGGCCAGGGAATCTTGCACAGCAATGTGTGATAAGGTGGTGGACAACACACACCATCTATACATTGAGGGAATGCTACAGCTTCCTGTTGTGGTACACTACCTCCACAACATGCCTGGCCACCAGCTCCACATGTGTGCAGTCCACTGCACCAATTGCATTAGGCATGCCTGCAAGTGCATGGAATGCTATGTTTGTGGCATTCACCTCCTCAGCCGTCCGTAGTAAGCTGATGTGGTCCCGTACTTGGGACAGCAATGCATCGAGCACCTGGAAGAGCACATAGGAGAAACAGGGCTGGGAGATACCATGCAGCTGCCCCACTGTGTGCTGGTATGTGCCTGTGGGAATAAAGTGTAGCACAGAGACGCTACCTTCAGCAAGGGGGGGTGGCTGTCCGGATATTAATGAGGCTGACCAGGTCATCATGTATGAGGTCCACTATAGTGGTGATGGTGTCCCTGTCTAGCCAGTACAGGGTGTGGATCTGAGCAGGGGTGAGGTTGAATGGGGTGGCCCTTAGGCGAGGGATTGGTGGTTGCCTGCGTGGTACAACGTGATGCACATTAGGGATTTGCAGGGCCATTATGGCCCTCCTTCTCCTCATGCGCCTTCTCTGCATCCTCCGCCTCACTGCCCCTTCAATCAGCAGCTCTGCAGGCATGTCTTCCAGCTCCAGTACTGCTACAGCTAATGCTAGCATTGTGGTTCTGGAAGTGGTGTGGGACTGGTCCTTTTATGCTGCGGCACAGCCCATTGGGTCCACCTATGCTGATTTTGAGCACCTCTGGCATGTTTCTACACACCAGTATCCACTTAATCTTAATGCCTGGTCCGCGATGCTGGTGTTTCCGGCATCGTTTTCATGTTGTTACTGGCTTGTCCATGCCAGTGGCTGCGTATCCGTGCACTTCGGAATGTGCACTTACTTACGCCATGCCGGTATCAGCTGCCGTGTGTCTCTGCAGATACCGGCAACGATGTTGCCGGATGCGGTGGGTCCCTTGCGGTGTCAGTGTTACCGGCGTCGTAACTCGGACTACACCGGTCTGGAAAAAGGTGCTGGTACGGATATACCGGCAACACTATTTCCAGACCGGTAAGGTTGTAATGAGGCCCAATCTCGAAGAATGCTGGAGGGGAAAATACCAGAACTGCAGAACATAATCCGGGAGTATTTATGAATGGTCTACTGATTGAAACAATAGAATCAAGAAAACCCTGTGACAAAACACAGAAACCAGGAGAAGGGAGTCATTCTCCTGGCCTTACTTAGTTATGTTAGTGGCAGGCTCAGATAGGTTAAATTTGGACAGTGGGCGGACTTGTTTTGGGCTTTGGCACTGATTGAAGAGCACCTTAGTTAATAAAATAGGTAGGGGATATCCCATAGACACAGGCAAAGACGGGCCTTATTTTACTTTAAATTAACTATTTAGTGACTATGGGCCTCATCATGAGTTGAGCGGTAACGCCGGCGGTATAACCGCCGGCGGTATTAGCCCTACCGCCAAACTCCCCGGTGCTATTAGCGCCGTATCACGGGTTTGGCGGTAATGGAATTCCCCACTGAGCGCATTCGGGAAGGCCCCATTCCCCATTGGGCTCAATGGGGAATTATCGCGCTCTTACCGCCGGCGGATTTCCTGCCGGCAGTAATAGCGCAAATTTTCGGTGGATTTCCCCCCAGCTCAGAGCTGGGGAGAAATCCGCTGAGGCCCTGATTTGGCAGACCCTTAAATCCGGCGGTAATAGCGCAACCGCTGGATTTAGGGATTACTGCCAAACTCGTGATGAGGCCCAATGTCTTTACAGCGTACGCCTCCTTCTTCTGATCCTACGCTCTGATGTAGTGCTCCGTCAAGTAGCACTGCACAGCTGGACCATGGCACCACTCCTCTGGGGAGTAGACGGACCTTTAACCAATATGGCATCCGTCAACCTCTCTTCTTCACTGTGCATGGAAGACTGGTCCCCACGGTGAGGTGCTGTAGCCAAGTGGTGTGGACAGAAGACCCCCAACATCTTGGAAAGCCTAAGATCCCTTTGTGGTCACCAAATGTGTGGGGGAGACCCCTAATTACCTCAGCCCAAACCAGGCCCACCACCTGAGGAACAAGTGCACGTTTTGTATGTAAAGAAAGGTTTATTGTATACAAATCCTGGGTGCAGTTGGATAGTCCTGTGGAACCAAACCAACTCGAGTCTCAATGAACTGCATCGATTGTTAAATTTTTAGACATTTTAGAAACAGTAAACACTCCAAGATATTTTATTACCACCCACCCCTCAAACAAGATTGGACAAAACATTTACAAAGAGCTTACATCTTTTCCAAATTAATTCTTTCTCGTTGATCAATGACAATCTTTACAACTATCTTCAGATCATATTGGAAGTCCGCCTTTACTGGGGGTTGATCCGTGGAGGTCGTGACATCATGGTACAATGAAACATTCACATATATTAGAATTCATTACTTTGTAACAACTGGCCTAGAGCCTTTAACCTTAAGTGAGATTGCACATGGTCCACTCGGATATTGTAGCAATACGAGGAAGGGCTAAAAAAACAGGTTTCTCTTTGAACTACTGATTACGATCTCATACGCACCAGGCACCTGGCTTCTCTTAAAACATTCAATTTTATGCAACCACTACTCCAACACGTACAGCTTTTGGTTTTTGGTTTCATCATGTGAAAACAATTGAACTTTGGACACCCTGGCTTCAGGCCCCATTTTTATTACGGCCCAAACAAATGGTCAACCTATCTGCGCGACTTCAATGCAATGGGAAAGATTACATCTGGTCCTTGCGGAACTGTTAACCATAGCCCTTCGTCCTGCTCACAGGCTGACCTTCTACTGGATGACTCATTCTTCCTCCTTCAACCCCGCCAAGCCTGAAAAACCAGAATGTCCCTGCTACCTAAAATGCATTGTGTAACTGCTAACTTCAAAGTCTGAATAAACTCGCAAAACCCCACTGCATGCAGATTTATATAAACTCTTTAGTAAACTTCTCCCATATATTTCTCTGTGTAATCAAAACTCCTTTTTATATATTTCTCTGTGCGTATGTTTTATAAATGCTATTCCTTCTTTGCTGAGGGATTTCAGGACAGGGTCCCCTCCACATGTGCATTGAAACCTTCTCACTATGCCAGTTTCCATGTGTTTCAGAGCACCCTGTGTGTGGATTGTGTTCATGTTGCATTTGTGTTTTAGCATTGTATCTTTCTACGCGCATTCAACGCTAATATGTATTGATTCTAAACAGTAACTTAACTACGCTTGATACAGATGACATTACAACATCACCCCAAGTTCGTCACCACCACCAGTCATCAATACGGTGCACGCAACATAAACCCTCGTAATCATGGGGACCCTTCCTGACCACTCTGACAGGTGTTAGTAGTGAGAGAGAGTGGTACCAGATACTGAGTGTGAGGCTATGAGACAAAGGGAATAGGTGTAGAGTAAGAGGCGTGAGTTAGAGAGAGAGAGAGGGAAGAGAAGCATGGAAGAGAGGGATAGGGATAGTAGAAGGGAGAAGAACAGAGAGAGAAGAGTACATGATCATCGGCGGGACAGCCGAGGGGAACAGGTGGAGACAGGAAATAGGAGGGTAGAGAGAGGAAGGGGAAGGGAAAGAGTACAGTGAAGAGTATCAACAGGAACATCATCAAAAGGAATAGGGGCGAGTGTGTGAAAAGAGAGAAAGGAGCAAGGGTGCACTTTAAGGTACAATACTGAGAAAAAAGCATTCCACAATCTGGGCCGGGGAGTATCAGGATAGGCAAGCTGGTAGGAAACACAGGAGGGAAACCATACACATATGTCTAGGGCCTTTATGCCTTGATATTAGCTAGTTCTTAGATAGATAGTAGGGGGTTATTGCTCGTTAATAACCACTCTGGACTTTTGGGATGACTGGGCTAGGGAGTTGAGAGCGAACGGGAAGACGAGAGAGGGACGCCCACTAGCGTGCCCAACCCTGCCTCTATTTGTTACAAGTGTGAACACCTTATATTGTTTTCAATATGAATCCTTGAACCACGCGTTGGAGACTAGGGCCCTCATTACAAGTCAGGCGTTAAGGGTTTAACGGCGCCGTCGGTGCCGTTAACCCTTAACGCCAGATTAAGAGGTCCCGGGTTTTAACGCCTGCTTTTTGCAGGCGTTAAAACCCATGCCGCAAAGTGACCTTGGTGCTAAGTACGGTGCCGCAATTTGCGGCACCGTACTTAGCGCCTTTCCCCATTCCCATTATGCCCTATGGGGCAAAAATGGGAATGGGCAAGGGCAAATGGTGAATGGGGAATTACCGCCCCACTCATCTTGGAATGGGGCGGTAATTCCGCCATCCACCATGCCTGAGTCCGGCATGGACCATGGTGCTAATAGCACCATGGTCCACCGCCTGACTCGTAATGAGGGCAATCTGTAAGGCCATCTGTGACTTATCTCGCGCCCTTAACTTTTGTTAGCAACAACATTCACCCCTCTTGGATTAGGCTGCTTTCTGGGTTGGCTTGGCAGCCCTAGAATTATTGTTCGAGAATTTGCCTTGGTACCATAAATAGACAAGGCGGGTATCTTTAGCCTACTTATCTATCAAAATAGCTTGAGTACTCTGTTGAGGGTGTTAGGGAGAATTCTCAATATATAATTTCCCTTACCTTTTGAGACCCCCAGCAACTTTGCTGGATTTCTAGGATTTGATTTTTCTACCTGGGAAGAGTGTGAGCCTTTTTTTCCCACTCTTCCATGTATTTTGTGTGTGTTTTACTTTTGTGTTCTTTGGTTATGGAGTTTTCAAAACAACTCCATAAGCATCATCTTTTTCTGTGTGTCACACAGAACATTCAGTGCAGTGGCAAAGGGTTGTCTTTCAGACTTCCCAAGGTTTAAACACCATCTCTGGGACTGACTACCGTCTCCCAGAGCATGTAAAGTTAAATTGACTTTACCAGTCTCTTTAAATTTACTGACCCAGCACACACTATCTTCCTATAGAGTACTGGAGAGGTTGCCTAGCTTCCCCTGAGCCAAAACACTCATGTAACAGTAAAATGTTATACTTTCCTCCTTTAAATGGTTGGTGGAAGTGGTTTAGATCAGACTACCATGATTTTTCCTGACCGCTAACAACGGTAGCTAAAAATCGGGCCATGTTTTTCAATAAGGCGCCCAAGACCTATCTGTAAAAACAGACTCCGGTCTTCTTTTTTCACCATTTCTTTTAGGAAAGGTCCTTCTTGTGTTTGTCTTTGCGTGCCAAACCAGGTTTGGTCCCTTTTTTCGTTGGCCTTTGAAGGGCTTCAGTGTTGAAGCCCTCCTCTGGCGCCTGAGTGTCTGGCGTGGACAGGATGTGAGGGAGGTGCCCGGAACTCCCTGTGCTTAGTCTCCTAGGAGACCCAAATGCATTCTGGCGTGATTGGCCGGCTGGCTGTCCGGCAAGGACAGCCACCCTGCTGTGTGAGTGACAGCCAGGCTGGAATGAATGGGAGAAAACTGTTTAAAAGCAGGTCTCTGGGACTTGGAAAGCAGAGTCGACCACTGGAACGAAAGAACCTAAGAGGAGAGGAAGGAAGAGGACTGCTGCAACTCCTGGATGACCGGTGAAGCCCTGCTGCAGGTCCGAATTGCCTCAAACTCCGATGACAGAGAAGCCCTTCAAGTTTAACTGCTTCCTTTGAGTTTGGTGGGAACAACCAACTCGCAAGCCACCTGGACACCATCCCCATCTGGTCGAATTTTCATCTTTAAGGAACTCACACCTTAAACCGACATCTTGCTACAGCTTTTGGCCTCTTCCCTGGGCAGTGCAGGAACCTCCTGACGTCCTCCTTCTTGTCCCCACGACTGAAGCTCAGGAACAGCGAGATCTGCTCGAACTGCCAGGAACAACTGCCTCAGCTACAGCTTTCTTCATTAACAAGGTACTGTACAAACGCGGTCCCGAAATCTTAGTGCGAGAAAGTGCATGAAACTTTCCTCAACTACGAAGGCTTGTCCTTCCCTAAACATTCGTCAAACATTTCACCTAGCCAAATTCTTCTAATCTCTGTGGCAAAGGCTTAACCATTATATACCAGAACTGTGCTATCCTATACAAAAGACTCTGAACCATTGACTTTGGCCCAGGCCTATTGAGAAGAATTGCTGGTTGTATGTAACTGAAACCCTTTGCCCTGCCTAGGAACGTATTTGGGCTGTCTATTCTTATAAACTTGTCTTTTCCCCCTTTATTAAGTATCTGAAGTGTCATTTTGCTTCCACTTCATTTTGGAGCTAAACTTGTTCATTTACTTACCGGTTGGATTTTTTGGTTTATTAGTGTGTGATATTGAGCTGCTTATGCTAGTGTAATGTTTTATAACTGAGTAAATAAATGTTTATTCTTTTACCAAGAAACATTGAATAAGTGTATATTTGAATCACTGTATTAGTTGGTCCTTTGTGTAACTTGTTCTATGCTCACTCAACTCTTGAGATAAGTCTGGCTGCTCCGCCACTGCTACCACATAACTGTGTAGTACAGGCTTGTACCAAAGGTGAAATTGTACTGACACTTATAGTCTTAATTGCCTGTAGTGTTCCCCAAGGGTACTGCAGGTGATTCTGCCTAACACAGGGGGTCCTTGGGGACTGGGGAGAGAGTGCCTAAAGACGGAATATGGTATTCCCCCCTACCTTGCCCCAATTCCTCCTACCTTTCCTCTGCGTTCATGGGATGTTGTCATACAAGTCCCATCAGGCCCCAGTTTGTTACCTTAAAAAGGGGAAGGGTTTTGGATGTTCGAGCCTTATCGAACTATGAGAAAGTTATGTTCTTAAAGCAAGGGAGAGATAGACATTATTCTCGAATTTGTGGATCTTTCGATGAATTGTACAATTAAAAATCATTGTTCACTTGTATTGTCTTCTGTATATATTAGTTGAGGGGCTATTGTAAGTATTATATGGTTTCGTCTATTGTGCATATCTATGTGGTGTTGTCTTTTGTGAGTCAGAATCTAAAAACTGGTTGTGAAAAGGAGATTTGTAAATATTATTGAGTATTACTATTCTGAAATTTAGAATCTGTACTATATGATCATTAATGGATTTATGCATTTTGCAATCTGAATGTACATCCATGATGTTATGGATATGTTGTTGTTTTGTTCTTTGTATATTCATTCTAAAATTATAAATAAAGTGTGTAAACATTTTTTTATAAAAACTGGGCATCAGATTTGAAATAGAGGTACATCCAGATTGTAAAAAATAAAAAATAAGAAACGATGAAAACATTTTTTTTTTTAAAAGGGGAAGGGTAAAACATCCCGGGAAATGACACCATTCCGTATCCCTTAACAGCAACCCAGTCCACCCTTCTTCACAACTCGAAAACATTTAACACCTTCACCTCTAACCGCTCGAAAGAATGACAAAATCCAGAGTTCTTATTTTCAAAGACATCCCTCCTTTTCAGACATGTCTGAACACCCTTTTCCCATAACCCTTAGGAAAACCTACGAGTCCCATAATACCCTTTTCCCATTGAGTTACACAAAATAAAGTTCTCCCTATCCTCATTTTCTTTCTCAAACTCCTTTATATAATTTAAAAGGTTATTCTTTTTCTCTCAACTCCCCCTCCCCAATTTTGAAAATGACAAAGAAGAGCAAGAGGTTACCTATAGCAATGAAGATTGCCAAGGGAAAGCCTACTGATACACAGAGGACAGACTACCATCCATTAACAACAGACTGTCCCATTAATGAGGCCAGGCAAAGTCAGGCAGACCCAACCCGGACCAAACACCTGCAGCCACTTAAGAACTCCCAGGTGTATAAAAGGAGGCTGCAGAGAGAAGGAATGGAGTTGCTCTTGAGAAGCCAGGAGGCAGGCTGCCTGGCAGGGACTGGCAGGGGATCCCTACCTAAATCTCTGGAACTCGACAGGAGCAAGTGGGGTTTACTGCCCAGACAGGAGACCCAGAAACAGGTGAGGGGTGCGCCGAAACGCTGGCCCAACACTTATTAAGGGCTATAGCATGGCGAGGGAGCCGAGCCTCCATGAAGCCGGAGCTGCCCAGCTTGCATTCTGTTGGTCAAGCCCAGGGCAGGACTCAGTCCATTGGGGTCCAAAACCAACCGAAAAGCGGTCTGTGGGGCAGGGTGCGATGACCCTGACCTCAATCCTGCACATCAAAAAGAGACCGATGCTCAGTTCGACGCTACCCGGCGAGTCTGGAGAAATAAGACAAGTGACACTTGAGGAGCATGCGGCATTAGGAGAGCGAAGCGGGGAACACAGAGCTAAGAGACTGAAACCTGCATTGGGGAGGCCTTCAAATCAGGGATTGATCCTGAAGGGACACAAGGACCGCACCACAGAACAGCACCTAGGCTGGGAGGTTATCCAGGAAGGGAAGTTACCCAGGAGCACCAAAAGAGCCCAGTGAAGAAGTGCATTGTGGGACATGCAGTGCAAAATGTACTCATTAATGCAAAAGAAACCGAACTGTGTTGAATAACAATTGAAACTTGCAAATTAACTGTAGGAAGAGAAAAGGAAAGCCAGCCCACAAGACTCTAACACCACTTGGGTGTGTAGCGAGAAACTCTTGTGTCTTTCCACCTCCAGTGAAACTACAGATACCAGAAGGCCGTAGAAGGTGATCATTCAGGAGGTCCGGCAAAAGCCCCGTACAGTCGAAAGCCTTTGACCTATGAACTGTGAAGTAAGACAAGTAGAGGTGCACTGTCCCGCCTGTCATTCGGAGTCCGAGGGAGAAACCAAAAGACACTATAAGACAGGAGAAGTACACTATCCCGATTGTGATTTGGGATCCGAGCCCGGCCGAGGGAGATCCAGGGGTGAGAAGTCATCACCAAAGTTCACTGAAAAGGAACTGTTTGAGTAATCAAGTAAAGGTGTGTGAGGGGTCAGTGCCCGGAAGAGGGGGAAAACCATCACCCAAATCATTTATAGAACAGAACTGTGTGTTTGTTTTGTTGACACTATCACATTGGGAAAGAAACTGTTCATTTGATTTGTTGAAATTGACTTTTGAGGGGTCAGCGCCCGGAGGAGGGGGACTCAGGGGTGAAACCATCGGCCAAAGTGTCTGAGGGCTCAACGCCCAGAAGAGGGGGACCCAGGAGTAAAGCCACCATCCAAAAGCATTCGTGAAACAGAACTTTTGTGTTTGTTTGTTGGAACTATCAAGCCTTTGAGGGCAAGAGACTTATTATTGGAAACGAGACTTGGCCATCGACGGCCCTGATAGTTGATCTTATCAAAAAACAAGAGCCATGCCCCTCTATGTGTTTGTCTCATCCAGCATGTGCGTCGATTCCTCCATGTCGTATATGGCGTGAGCTTTCGTGACCCATTTCTTTTCCATGGGGGCTGCCCTTCTCTTCCAGCCCTGGGCTATGCAGCTTCTTGCGGCCACCAACAGGGTGTGAATCATGTGTCCCTCCCCCTCCCCTTTGCTTTCTTCCTCCTCTACTGCAAACAGCAACTTCAGGGGGGACATTTCCCTTCGTCTCCCATCCACCCCCTCCAACCACCCCAAGACTGACTGCCAGTATTGCTGAATGTAGGGACATTCCCACCACATATTGTAATACGTATTATGCGGCTGTTTACACTTCCAGCATTTTGACTCCACGCCTGGGTACATTTTGGCTAGGGAATCGGGGCATAGTGCCAGTGGTGAATGAGCTTCAACGCCTGCATTCTGTATTGTGGGGACAGAGTGGATCCCTTTAGCACTCTACATATCCTGCCCCATAATCTATCCGAGATGTCTCAGCAAAACCTGTTTTTTGATTGATTGGTGGCTAATCTCTTGTGTTGTGATGCAAGATGTCCAGCTCCAGTGAAAAGGAAAGTGCTCAAGTCAGCCAAAAAAGAATTCAACCCATCATTGGGCAAACTTTATAACAGGCTCTGGGAGCCAGTTTGGGACATGGAGCCCACCAGCTGTCCATCATGGAGGACTGGCTGAAGTTCTCCAAAGGTATGGAAGAACTAATGGGAGCAAGTGGACAGGGGAGAAAGGGGGAAGAAAGAAAGCCTGTAAGGCCAGAGAGGCCAGGACCCCCCCCCCGGGACGCCACAAAAAAGAAAGGGAAAGAGAAAGATAGTGAGCTCTAGAGCAAAAGAGAGCATATGGCAAGACGCACCCTCAGAAAGTTCAGAGGAGTACGAAGAAGACGATAGCCAGAGTCAGTCATCAGATAAGGAGTTGAAGTAATATCCTCTGATGAAGAGGAGCGAAAAAGAGCTTCCAAGAAAAAGAAGGTAGATGACAAGGAAGACGGAACCGGGGACGATTTTGACCCAGACGCCTTGATTCACCCACGTTCTTCGTAGTGGGAACAGCTGGCAAGAATAGTGGCATACCTAAAACAAAAAGCCTCCAAGGACACCATCTTGGTGAAGGAGGCTAGGAATAAGCTACGGGCGGAATGCCCAAGACCACATCTGCCTGAGGGGATAGCAGAGACCCCAGACATCGATGACCGGATGTTCATGTTCATGGGAAGATATGTGAAAGACATCAAGAAAGGCTTAGACAGGTTGTGGCGCTCATGCCAGGACAAGATGATCGAGGCACTGGCAAAGATTATGGAAATGGCAGATGAGGCGAAAGACAAAAAGAAGCCAAAGACCCTGCGATACTGTCTGGATGGGCTCAGAGAGCGATTTGTTTACTGGGCAAAGGTAATAGCACAATTATGGCAGAGAGGAGGAGGTTGATTCTAGTAAAGATCGACCCGAAGCTCAGTTAACTGGGTACATCAGATGCTGCTGCAACAGCCAAAGGGAAACCTTTTGAAGACTCTTTCATAAAGGAGTTGACAAAATTTGCAAATTCTTATGCAGCAATAGACAAAGCTCAAGCATCCTTAAAGAGGTTGTTCGGCAAACAGGTTTTTGGCTGGGCTGGAAGAGGCAGGGGCCGCTCTACCAGCCGCTACTCATTCAATAGGCCCTACAGTGACAGATACTAATGGAAACAAGACGAGTGAAAGCCCAACCCGTTCATCCCTTCGAGAGGAAGAGGGAGAGGTTGGAGACGAGCAGAAAACCAACACCAAGCTAACACAGGTGAGAAAACACAGTTCAAGGTTTTCATATAGACTGGCACACCTTACCAAGTCAAGAGAGCTAGCCAAACGTGCTAGTACAGAGCGTAGCGGACAAAGCTCTATTACATACATAATTAAGAGGGCTGGTTCTGAAAGTATCCATACTACAAGCATCCAATGCGACAGGAAGCTTCATAAGCAACATGTTTTTGGTGAAAGGGCGTCACAAACTAAGACTGATTAACTTACATTTAAGGGAGTTAAACAGTGTTGGGTTATACAGACACTTCAAGGTGGAGGGCATACACCTCCTGAGAGACTTCTTACAGCAAGGCGACTAGCTAGTCAGAATAGACTTCAATGATGCATATCTGACAATTCCCATTGCTGCAGAACAACGGAAATTTCTAAGATTCACATGGAAGGGTCAGATAAGGGAATTCACATGCCTACTCTTTGGGCTGGCGTCAGCCCTGTGGTGTTTCACAAAAGTGATGAAACCAGTAGTAATTTTTCCGAGAGAACAAGGGACCTGACTGATCATTTATCTGGACGACATATGCTTAATGTGTTATGACAGGTTTCTGATCAAGGAACAGGTAGACACCACTATAGATATTCTGCTCCAACTGGGTTTCCTGGTGAATTGGAAGAAATCTGTCCTACAGCCAGAGCAGAACATGGAGTTTCAGGGCTTCAGGATAGATACGGTGAAAGGGACACTGAGTCTTCCCTTGAACAAGGTGAACAACACCAAAAAAGAGATAGGGAGTACGCTAGCGAAAGAAATAATGTTGTTACGAGAGATAGCGAGACTGGTGGGACGCCTGGCATCATCAACACCAGCGATTTTCCCAGTACCGGTACAACACAGAGCCTTCCAAAGATTAAAGATACAACATCTAAGGAGGGGTGTTTCTTACAAAGAATACCCCTATCGCAAGATGCGAGAGCGGAGCTGGAGTGGTGGCTTCAGCACGTGGATGCATGGAATGGAAGGGCAATATTTAGTTCTGGTGATAGAGTCCGATGTCAGCAGGTGGGGCTGGGGAGCCTGGTGTGGAGATCTGTCGACAGGGGGCAGATGGTCAGAGGAGGAACTGAATCTTCACATAAACTTTCTGGAGCTCCTAGTGGGTTCATTCGCAGTGAAATGCTGGACGCAGGAGAGAGCACGTTGCTGTGTTCTCCTCAAGATGGACAACGTATTCGCAGTTCGTTACATAAACAGACTGGCAGGCAAAGGAATTTTGGCACCTCTGTCTGCAGAGGGAAGTGTCAGTGACGGCGGAATATCTTCTGGGCCGTCAGAACGAACTGGCAGACTGGAACTCCCGATTCCTCAGAGATGCCAGCGATTGTAAGCTAGACGAAAGTGTTCCAAAAATTGATGACGAGATGGGGTCCATGCTGGACAGACCTATTTGCGGCGAGATTCAACAGACAAATTGGTTGGTTCTTCAGTTGGAGACCAGACCCAGAAGCTGAAGCGATAGATGCATTCCTGCAGAATTGGGGTCCGAGCACAAAATATGAAATCCCACCATTCGCAATGTTAGCGAGAATGCTGGCGCAAGCGAGGAGGCAGCAAGTGTCCATGATTTTTATCATTCAGGACTGGAGAGGTCAAGCATGGTTCCCAGTTTTGTTAGAGATGTCCCACGACAATCCGATAGCTCTACCAAGATTCAAGCTAATAATAGTGAGGGACCGCTCAGGGGGGGCAGTCACCAGCTAGTGACGACAGGCAGCCTCAACTTCATTGCGTGGGCAATTTCAAGGGATGCTTGTCTAGGCCAGGACTATCAGACGAGACTGAACATACCAAGGAATCCTGGGCGCCAGGGACCAAGAAGTCATACAGGTCAGCTTGGTCAACATGGCATAGTTGGTGCGTGGAAAGGAACGTACATCGCTCTGGAACAGATGTAGTACACATAGCCAATTTCCTAGCACAACTGGCGGCTCAGGGCAAAGCATTTAGGACCATTAACACAGCCCATTCAGCAATATCAGCAGGACACCCAAAGATAGGAGGGCTGTCAGTTGAAGAACATCTGTTAATATGCAGACTACTGAGGGGTGTTAGATTAATCAGACCACTGATGGAAAAATTGGACCAAGCGTGGGACGTAGATAAGGTCCAAAGAATGTTCACATCATGGCCAGACAACAGTGATTAAACGAGGAAAGCTTTAGCCGCAAAAGTGGCTATGCTTTTATGCTTTTTAAAAAAAGATTATATTGATTTTTACATAACACCAACCCTTCAACAACACTCCCTCCCCCACTCCACCTTCCCCTCCCTACTTAATATCGTTGTAGTGGTTGCATTTCTTCTTAGCCCAGTATGTTCGACACATAGTTAAGAAGCCCATAGTTGTCCAAAATCTACAGCTTATGGGTGTCCTTTTTGTAACAATGTGTCCCCGTACAGGGAAGAGGTATTGGGTCCACAGACTTTCGCGTGCTCCCACGGGTGCTTTAGGTGCCTTGAGTTTCCCAGTGCCCCAAAACGGATTGCATCCTTTTATGCTTATTGTCATGCAAGAGAGTATCGGATGTGAGAGAGTTAGAAGTCAATAGGAAATCTTTATCCCTGCGGGGGATAACTTTTCACATCACGAGAAGAACAAAAACCAACTGGAGATCTGTATCATATGAATCTTTCCCAGACCACCTTAAGTTATCTCCAGTGAGATGTATATTGGTGTACGAAAGTATGATAAGAGACCTTCGACCCAGCGGTGTAACGCAATTACTCATTGTGCTAAGAAAAATCTCCGGGGCAGTTGACTCTGCTACCCTGGCAAGATGGGTCAGATGAGATTTGACTTGCGTGAAGAAAACCACAATACCGTGCGTATGCACATGCGCATTCGGCAGCTCTGCCAACATATACAGATGATCTCCCACCGAAATCTGAAGCCGTGCGCCCAGTAAACAATACCGCACACACCACAACTACTATGACCAGCTGCCCTTTCAGCACGGCGGCCTCCTCCACTCTCTGCACAAACAATCCAGGAGGATTCTCATGCCTTTACAAAGTTCACAATTCATGCAGTGCGTGCACTACATGCACGTTGCTGGCATGCCAAGATTTCAAGCAGTGCCTGCCTTCAGTGCCCTCATGCTTTCCCCATTCCATGATTGAGCCCCAGAGAACAGCAGGCAGCACGCCCTCCCACAAAGATTCTAAAGACACATCTCCTTTTGGCAATAAATCAGCCTCAACCATAGCCCAAGCAACCCTCACCAGGAACTCACGCCTCAGGTCATGCACTATACTCTTCTCTGATGAGGCTCCTACTGCTGCCCTCTTGTCAGAAACAACCCCTTTACTAAGTAAGCCTATCACTATGATACCACCACTCATGAGCACCCATCTTGCACATAAATGCCACCAAACAGCCAATATTCAGTACCAAGATGCTGCTCCCAAACACGCACCCAGCAGAATCTCACCCCCCTGTTAGGATGTGCAGTGTTTCCAATGTTTACCTGTTAAACCATGAGTGTATAATATTTCCTTCACTATGTCTATTGTCACTTAGATACTATAGAACATAGAACTGCATCTTATGTAGCAGGGTTCCAAGGAGAGCCAGTGAAGAATCAGGGCCTTAGTGGGAAGATTGTACTCCTCCTGCTGGGGGTTGTCTTATGTCATCAACTTGCAAATAAAAGGTTCTTTACCTTTAAACTACTGGTTATGTGAAAGCCTCCCTTTGTACATAACATTTGGCGACGAGGATTTTGACTGGGACCCGGAGGACGACCCCCAGCGCCTTTTCTACAGATCTAGTGTGCTGGCTGTGGAGCGGAGCCAGCCTGACTTGCCTGAGGGAGGGCCTTTTTCAGTGGATTATTGACGGCCTGACATCCAGTGTGTGGCATCCACCGGAGGGACATTGCTAGCGCCAGAGGAAAACCCCTGGAGGCTCCGTGGTCTGTGGGAGCTGGAATTGGACCCCTGCAATTTTGTTGAACTTGTGGAGACCGGGCTGGCAAAGACACGGCTTTGGCACTTTTATAATTGGATTTTGGGTTGTGTGTTTTCTGAGCGGCCATTGGACACCCTGGCCCCACACTGAGCAAGGTTGAGAAAGGAGTCGCCGCCGATGACCCTGGTGAGGCGCTCCAGGGTGAGTACATAACCAAGCAGCTATCTTTTAATTAGTGTCACCTACCTGATTGGGTGGGAGCTCTATTGGTTAAACCAGAATTGCAAGCTTGTTATTCTATTTTGCAACTTTGAGACATGGCAAATGTGCCTGCTCCTGTGTTTTTTCTGGCAGTGCCAGGTGAACCCAGGGTTAGATGGGAAGACTGGAAGGAAGGATTCAGCAAATATGCCTTAGCAGTGTTTGGTGCCAACTACTCCAATGAGCGCAAGGAGGCATTGCTATTTCACTGTTTGGGAACTGCAGGCCAAGAGGTCTTAAAGAGATTGCCGGAGCCTTCTGACATTTTGGATGCTGGTCCATATGAAAGGACATTAGCCAAACTGGACAGGCATTTTAGAGTGGAGGAGAACATTATATTGGAAAGATATAAATTTGCCACGAGAGAGCAGAAGAATGGGGAAAGTATCGAGGATTTTGTCACGGCTTTAAGGGGCTTAGCAGTGAAATGCAAATTCACTCACTGTCAGGATGAGCACTTGAGAGACCAGCTAATGATTAAATGTTCCAATGACAGTATTAGGAAAGAACTATGGAAAGAGAGGAACCCCACTTTGGATCGAGCAATTGAGATAGCGAAAATGGTGGAACACACAGATAAGTGCATTGAAGTTCTTCAATCGGATACTGTGAACAATGGTAAACCCAAGTTGGATGAGAGTCAGGGTTCAGTGCTGAAGGTGTCAAAGGTTGTTCAGAGGCAGAGTACGTGGAATCCAAGACGCGCCTCGCAGAATGCTAAAAGGAGCGAAGAAAACAGACCGGCAACTGGCAGAGGATGGCGTCAATGGGTTCCTGCAAAAGATAGCAGAGGGATTCCCAAAGACATGAATTCTTTCAAGATGGTTAGGGATTCAGGACAATCCAGAGGTTTTCCAGGGAGAAGATGCTTTAGATGTGGAAGCTTGTCGCATATAGCCTCTGATAAGGATTGCTTTGCTATTCATATCATATGCAATGAGTGTGGTGTGAGAGGGCACATTGCCCGATGTTGTAGAAATTTTAATGCTGGGTCAAATCAAGTGCATGAAATAAGTGCAAGTTATGAAGATGAGTCATATTGTGAGGATGGCAGAGAAGTGGTATTTACAGTGAATGCTGTCAATGGCAGAGTGAAAATGCAGAAACCTTATGCTGAGGTTGTAATTCGAGGCGTACCCGTACGCATGCTAATGGATAGTGGTGCTGACTACACCTTGATAAGTGCGGAAGTGTGGAGGAACAAATTCGATAGTTGTACTCTGTGGGAAAATACTGTTAAAGCAAATGCTTATGGAGATGTTCCCATAGATATTATAGGTTGCTTTGATGCTGAATTACAGTTTAAGGACAGGAAGGCCAAAGGTTGTGTGTATGTTACCAACAGAGGGGGTGAATTGTTGTCATGGAGTGATCAAGCTGAATTGAAGATAAGGCTTGGGGCAAGTCATCCCGAGCAGGTAATGTCTGTTGCGGGAGGAGAGCCCACAGAGATACAAACCACGTTATCTGGGAAATTGGGGTGTCTCAAGGGCTTTGTACATGTAATTCGCCTAAAGAAAGGAGCTGTCCCTAAGATTGCAAAACTGCGAACTATTCCTCTTGCTCTTAGAGGAGATGTAGAGGAAGAACTCAAGAGAATGGAAAGAGATGGTGTCATTGAAAAGATAGAAGCATCTGAATGGGTCAGTCCTATAGTTGTAGTCAGAAAAGGCAATGGGTCTTTGAGGCTCTGTATAGATCTTAGACATCTAAACAGCATGGTTGTGGCAGACAGGTTTCCTCTTCCCCGAATAGATGATCTGATGGTGGGAGTAGCTGGGTCAAAAGTGTTCTCCATACTAGATCTTAAATCGGCCTACCATCAGGTTGAATTGCACCCTAATTCCAGGGATCTCACCGCCTTCATCACCCCGATTGGATTGTTCAGGTGTGTTCGCATGCCATTTGGTTTGGTCTCAGCCGCAAGTGTGTTTCAGAGTATTATGCATAAATTACTTGGGGGTGAAAAAGGGGTGATGTGTTATCAGGATGATGTTCTTGTATGTGGGAGCGATGAGAAGGAGCATGATGTTCGTTTGAAAAGAGTTTTGGATATTTTGAAGGAGGCAGGCCTCACCGTTGCCTTGGAAAAATGTACTTTTAAAGCCAACAAAGTGGTGTACCTGGGTCATGAGATCACTGGGGAAGGGGTTAGACCCAAGGAGGAGGCTATTGAGGCCATAAAAAGAATGGAGGAGCCTAAGTCTAAAGGGGACATACTATCATTTTTGGGACTGGTGGAGTTTTACGGCAAATTTGTCAAGGGGTTAGCAGAAATGTCGAGGAATATGAGATTTCTCACTCGCAAGGGAGTCGTTTTTAAATGGTGTGACCGGTGCAAGAAAGAATTTTTGATGATAAAAGAGGCTATTGTCAATGCTCCCATTTTGAAAATATTTGAGGAAAGTAAACCCACATTGCTTTTTGTTGATGCCAGTGATTATGGTGTTGGGGCTGTTCTGATGCAGGAGGATCAGACAGGTTTACAGACTGTGGCTTTTGCGTCCAGGTCTTTGAAGGGCCCAGAATCTAGATATTCAGTTATTGAGAAGGAGGCTCTAGCATGCGTTTGGGGTGTCGAGAAATTTAAAAGATTCTTGTGGGGGAGGAGTTTCACCATTTGCACTGACCATAAACCCTTGGTTGGAATTTTTACGAAAGGTGGTTTGGAGGGAGTGTCAAGACGCATTATGAAATGGGTCACGGCATTGCAAGGGTTACAGTATACCATGCTCCACGTAAAGGGGGAGGTTAATGTGGTTGCAGACGCCTTGTCTAGATCTGTCCAGAGGGAAATTTCTGACGATAGTGACTTTACAAGTTCAGAGGAGAGTGCAGAAATATTCCAGGTGCATGAAACATTAAAGAAAAGTGAGTGGGATGTGTCTTGCACGGAGGATGTTGTATATCAAGGAGTACTTGCTCTGGTTGCAGAAGGTAAAATTAAGAGCCACAGGGGCGAGATGAATGGTTTTGCCAAAGTGAGGGAGGAGCTATGGATTCAGGATGGTTATTTATACAAGGGTCACCAGATGGTTGTGCCAGTCGGTATGAGGAAGTCTGTCTTGGAGTTGGCCCATGTTGGGCATTTAGGTCTGGCCAGGACGAAGGGACTTGTGAGGTCTGAATTTTGGTGGCCTGGTATCGACAAGGACATAGAGGAACAAGTCAAAGACTGTGTGGAATGTATTGAGGGAAACAAAGGCTTGAAAGTGCAAAAAGTTCCCATGGTAGTGAGGGAGTCCCCGCGTGTCCCTTGGGACGAAATTGCGTTGGATCTCCTCTGTCCATTTAATATTGGTGGTGGCAGAGATAGCTACCTATTAGTAGTCATGGATTTATTATCACAATGGCCGGAGGTATGTGTACTCAAGGACATATCCAGTAGTAGTATAATCAGATTTTTGGAACAACTGTTTTGGAGAGAAGGGTTTCCAAGAAAGTGTTTGTCTGACAATGGGACCCAACTTGTTTCCAGAGAGTTTAAAGAATTCTTAGAGAATCGTGGGATTGAGCAGGTGAATACTTCTTTATATCATCCCCAGAGTAATGGGTGTGTGGAACGATTTAATAGGACTCTGATGGAGGCTATTAGGATAGCGGTGGCTACTGGAGGAGATTGGGTGAGAACAGTGATGGAACGCACGTTCCAGTATAGGCTAACTACCCATAGTGTCACAGGCGTGAGTCCATTTGAGATCTTGAGAGGAAGAAAACCAAATACTCATTTATGTCCAGGTTGGATGAGCAAATCAAAAATGGTGGATGTGGATCTAGAGAGTGTAAAAAGGAGAATTTTTGAAGCTGGAGTTAGATCCAAGGAGAGGTATGATCAGAAGAATTGTTGTAGGGAACTCAAGGTCAAAGAGGGTGATTGGATTAAAGTGAAGCTCCCCACCAAAGTTCGTAAAGGAGCCTCGTTGTTTTCTGAACCCAAGCAAGTTGTGAAAGACTTGGGTTCGTCAGTGTTGGTCAAAGGAGGAGCTATTTGGAATAAGGAAAGGGTGGCTTTTCCGTTTCAATGTTAATTTGTCTTCAGTTAGTTGGAGACAGGGACTTTCTTGTGACTCTACCTAATCAACCACTAGATGTCATATATCTATGCTCTTGATTTGTGCCAGGACTTGCAGCGCATCCAATGTTTTACCTGTTAAACCACGAGTGTATAATATTTATTTTACAGGTTTCAATTTCAGTTGTTCAATATGTGTTTTACAGGTTTCAATTTTAGTGGGTCCTCACCCACACAGTTACTTGTTATGTTTAAGGAGGAGAGGTGTTAGGATGTGCAGTGTTTCCAATGTTTACCTGTTAAACCATGAGTGTATAATATTTCCTTCACTATGTCTATTGTCACTTAGATACTATAGAACATAGAACTGCATCTTATGTAGCAGGGTTCCAAGGAGAGCCAGTGAAGAATCAGGGCCTTAGTGGGAAGATTGTACTCCTCCTGCTGGGGGTCGTCTTATGTCATCAACTTGCAAATAAAAGGTTCTTTACCTTTAAACTACTGGTTATGTGAAAGCCTCCCTTTGTACATAACACCCCCTCACTACGTCCAACACATCACCAATGCATAGCTCACAGCCAACAGAAGCCCTGCTGTAAATACTCACTTAAAGCCTCAGTTCATCCCCTTAACCACCCTGCTCTTCAACATCAGACACCAAACATCTCAACTCCTCCTCCTATCACTGGCAAGGATTTCACCACAGTTGCCAACAAAACCAAACATCACCTACACAACAGACACCTCCCCACTTCACCTTCTAACCTCTCAGACTCAAGCTTCCTCCTCGGATCAAGGATCTGTCACCTTGCCCAATGGCCCACAGCCCTTCTTGACATGCGCCATGATTAACGCTCGATCACTTCCGGCAAACGCACTCGATATACATGACCTCATCACAAAAAACAACCTTGACACACTAGCCATCACTGAGAGTTGGCTTCATGAAGCTTCTGGGCCGGCCCTAGCCTTAACCCTACCGATAGGATACACTATCCAACGGAACGACAAACCCACCTCCAGGGGGGGCAGAGTTGCTATGATTGCGAAAGACTCCATCCCCCTTAGACAAGTTCACACATCCATGGATGGGAACACAGCCCTTCTCACACTCAAATTCTAACCATCCCCTACCTGCACTATCACCATTCACCTTATCCATTGCACTCCCAAACCTTGAGAAAAACATACTTCATATCCTCCAGGATAACCTCAAAGCTTCCTCAAAAATAATCCTACTAGGTGACCTCAACCTGGGCCTTCATGACCCGAATGACCTACCTTCCAAATCATTATCTGACGCACTCAACACACTCGGCTTCACTCAATGCATCACCAATCCCACACACAAAACAAAGGCTGCATACTGTTATGGATCGCGGATCACAACTGCCAAATCACCACCAGTGCCAACACACCCTGCCCTTGGTCAGACAACCATATTATCAATTTTTCCATCACACAGCCAAACAAACCAATAGCTCTACCTAATCCACTTCCTCCTGCTGTCTCTAGGAGCTCTCGGAAGCTCACCAGGGACACTATCCTACCCTTGATCAACACTCCCGGCCTTCAGGTTCCCTTCGCCTCGAACCTCACCTCACTCGTGGACACCTACTCTTCAATCCTCTCTAAGGCAGTGAACACCCTAGCCCCCCTAAAACCACACACACCGAAAGATGGTCAGACATTCCAACTCATGGTTTACCCCTGACCTACTAGAATTACACACCCTGAAACGACAAGCTCAGTTAACCTGGATAAAAGATCCCACCATCGCTGCAAAACAGGACTTCACCAAAGCCTCCAAATAATATAAGTCAGCTATAATCACAGCTAAATCCAACTCCTTCAACACGAGAATCAGCAATGCTAAGTCTGATGCAAAAGAAATATTCACCATTTACATAGAACTTGAATCCCCTACTGCTCCTCCCACAACCATCATTAAAGACAAGATCTGGTGCTCTAGCATCCAAGAGGCACTCCTAGGCAAAATTGACACCTTGAATAAGAAAATATTATCTCAACAAGCAACATTAAACATAGTACCCATTACCTATAGTACCAATTGGTCGCCTCCAGCCCTACTTCCTCCACCACTCAGTTCTTCTTCAGAGACCTCTCCGAAACTGATGTCGCCAAACTGATTAATAGTCTAAAACCTTCAAAATGTAAAGGCGATATATGCCCTGCACCCCTAGTCAAAGACTGTGCCGACATTCTAACCCCCATTATCACAGCTATCATAAACACCCCCTCCACTCAAAGCACTGTTCCAGCCAGCCTCAAAGAAGCATGGGTACTCCGTCTGCTGAAAAAGCATCCCTTGACCCAGCTAGCCCCACAAACTACAGGCCAATCACCAGTGTCCCCTTCCTCCTAAAAATGTTGGATCGAGCTGCCTACCTACAAGTACAGCAGTTCCTGGAGGACAATCACATCCTAGGGATATGTAAATCCGTATTCCGCCCAGGCAGGACACAGAATCTGCCCTGCTCGATCTAAAAAACCAATTAGACGAGATCTGGGACAAAGGCAAGTCTGCACTCCTCCTCCTCCTAGACTTATCTGCGGCATTCGACTTGGTCAACCACCAGATCCTCTGCCACTACCTCACCACCCACGCTCATTTCTCACCCTCAGTCATTGCCTGGATAGCATCTTTACTCAATGGAAGAGCGATGAGAGTCTTCTCAGAGACCACCATCATATCTCAATCTCCCATCATCTCTGGTGTGCCACAAGGATCTTGCATCGCCCCTATGCTATACAATATTTTTACCAGGCCCCTTTTCCACTTTTTAGATTCACTCGGCATAGCATACACTAACAATGCCGGTGACACACAAATCTTGATCCCCCTCTCAGACAACTACATTGAAGACTCTAACACCCTCAACACAATCTATTCCACAATTCAGATCTGGATGGCAGCAAATCACCTCTACCTCAACAGTGACAAGACAGAAATCCTGATTGTTGGCTCCCCAAGCCCCCTATAGACACCCAATAATCAATATACAGCCTTCACAATCGACAATTGCTCGATTCCTGTCTCTAACACGGTAAAGACCCTAGGAGTCTACCTAGACGCATCACTCACCATGACTAGACAAGTAAGTGGCATTGCCTCTTCGGCAGCCTACGCTACCAAGGTCCTTAATGCAGCCAGACCCTTCCTCTCTAAGAACAACTGCCTAGCCATTGCCCATGCAATCATAGGATCAAAGATTGATTATTGAAATGTCCTATTAAATGGCACCTCTTCCAGAAACATACTCAAACTTCAAGTAATCCAGAACAACGCAAGTAGAGCTGCCCTTAACACCCAGTATTACTCTGGGATAGCGTCAACCCAGACTAGTCCTGGTTGCGCTACCCCACAACCTAGCAACTGCATTATTTGCACCTGTGCTGCCCCTTTGCAAACTGAACAACTGCATTATTTGTACCTGTGCTGCCCCTTTGCAAACTGAACTAGCAACAGCGTTATTTGTACCTGTGCTGCCCATTGCAAACTGAACTAGCAACTGCATTATTTGTACCTGTGCTGCCCCATTGCAAACTGAATTAGCCTAACCTAGCATCTGTATTATTTGTACCTGTGCTGCCCCTTTGCAAACTGAACTAGCAACTGCAATATTTGTACCTGTGCTGCCCCATTGCAAACTGAATTAGCCAACCTCGCAACTGCATTATTTGTAACTGTGCTGCCCCTTTGCAAACTGAACTAGTCTAACCTAGCAACTGCATTATTTGTACCTGTGCTGCCCCTTTGCAAACTGAATTAGCCAACATAGCAACTGCATTATTTGTACCTGTGCCGCCCCACTGCAAACTGAATTAGCCAACCTAGCAACTGCATTATTTGTACCTGTGCTGCCCCTTTGCAAACTGAATTGGCCAACCTAGCAACTGCATTATTTGTACTTGAGTCGCCCCACTGCAAAATGAATTAGCCAACCTAGCAACTGCATTATTTGTACCTGTGCTGCCCCTTTGCAAACTGAATTAGCCAACCTAGAAACTGCATTATTTGTACTTGAGTCGCCCCAATGCAAATGGAATTAGCCCAGCCTAGCAACTGTATTACTTGTACTTCTGCTGCTCCACTGTAAACCAAATTAGCCAGACCCAGCATCTGTACTGCTGCCCCTCGGCAAAATTGAATTAACCCTACTTAGTAATTATATTACTTGAGATCGCCCAAGCTAGACTACAAGACTGCATTGTACCGCCCCATAGCTAAACTGAACTAGCCCATCTTAATAACTATACCGCCTGCAGACCAGCTTACCCCAGTAACTACTACACCACTCTAGTTGCACGCAAACTCTTGTGTACCTGAAGCACCTAATTAACTACCTATGGTCGTGCTCGCCAATGCTGTCAGGCTGTCATCCTGCTTATTGACCTATTATCTATTACATTACCTATGTGCCTGCAAGTACTCCCTAAACACTATGGACAACCACAGACACAGTAGCCTTCTAGACTGCAAACAAACCTCAACCATGGCTACTATACTGCCACTCTCAGCCAACATCAAACCCAATGTCTTCCTACCAGACTTCAAACAAACCATCACTAAACCCATTACCAACACTCTCCTCCAAGGACAAACCTTCACACCTGAACAATGGATAAACATATTCGCACATAAACCTACACCCAATATACCGTGCCCCACTACTACTAGAAATGCTAAATTAGGCTATAGACTTATCAAAAGACATCTCAAATTCACACCCAATCCCACAACAACAAATCACTACAAAACTAACCAGAACATGGCCATCACCAAAGCAGACCAGAATAAGGCCAAGACTGCAAGCAACCTACTGCCTAGTCCTAGTACTCCAGCCAAAAACATCAACCGCCAATCAGATCAGACTAATCCTACCACCACACTGAAAGGATGTCTCATTAATGCCAGATCACTAACAGCCCACGTGCTCGATATTAATGACCTCATAATAACCAACAACCTTGACCTCCTAACCATCACAGAGATGTGGCTCCACTCCGCCCCAGGTCCCCTCCTATCACTGGCCATCCCAAACCAATACACTATTATTAGGAAAGACAGAGATTCCTCTAAAGGTGGTGGCGTCGCTATCATCGCCAAATCCGCTCTTGGCATCAGACAGGTTCCAAGCCAAACACTCCTATCTGCTGAACACCTAACAGTCAAATTGCCTTTATCACCCTCGCAAACCGTCACATCCCACCTGATTTACAGACCATCAGGCCCACTATCTTCCTTTGAAGAAGATTTATCACTCCTAATAACCAACAAGGCTAAACGAAACTCACAAACTGTCACGCGCCTGCCTTCATGGCGCTTGTGGCATTCCTGGAGTCTTCGCCGCCATTGACTTTCACTTTACATTTCTTACGTTTTCTACTTGCTGTGCTCTAGCTTTTGAGGACGAGTGCTGGCTTTCCCTTCATAGCCCCACCTTCCTTTCCAGGCTTCGCGTTGCAACCCCACTGTGTTTTGCTTTCGCTTTGGGTCCGATGCTAGCAAGTGTTTTTCCTCTTGTGGCTGCTGCTGCCTACTCCCTGTCTTCCTTTCTACTTGGTTCCTTCTTGTCTTTCTTGCCCTTCCTCCGGTCTTAGCCGGTCTTCATCATCCTTGCTTCCAGCCAGTGTTCGCTGCAGTATACGTTTGGTACAGCAGTTCTTTTTCTCTCTGACTTTGTTTTCTTTGCCTTTCTCCTCTTACCTTTCTGCTTTCTGGTGTTCGCCTGGGCACTGTTCCTCTTTTAGCGGTCCTTCCTTTTCTGTTCCGCTAGTTTTCCTGCCCCTTCTTTGTCCAGGTCTTTTCTCTACCACGGCTCTCCGGGATATTCTTTCTTTTTCTTGTTTCTTGTGCGCTTGCACGCTTACTTGTACCGCATCTGCCTGTCCTTTATCTTTAGGCTCTCTGCCTCTCTGGAACATCTACCTGAGGTGTGTTTTGCTCTTTGAAGCTTCCGAATTCCTTGGGCTTCTCCAGAATCACCTTACCTGCATCTTCGAACTCCAATTCCCAGAATCCATCTACTTCACCATCTACAATCTAGCAACTGGAGACGTACAAGAGTTTTTTTTAGCCTTTGCCTTTTTCCTCTTTTCCAAGGCGCTCGCGGGCGGGGGTCCTCTGTCAGCTGTACTTGTATGGTGACATTGTGGCTTCCATCCGAGGGAGGCTGTATCTCTTCCAAAAGAAGAGGGTATCACGAAGAAGAAAAGAAAGAAAACCTTCATTGGCTTCGGAGGAATCGGGCGAGGAGAAGGTGGAAGGGGTACCGATTGGGCAAAGTGAATCTACAGAGAAAATTTCTGACAGTTTGCAACGCCCGAACACTACCAGTACGGCTACTGCAGAGCAGATTACAGAAATATTGAATGCCGTACAGGGTCTCTAACAGGAGGTTCAGACCGTGAAGGCAGATAACGCAACACTGCGGCAGATGGTTACAGCCCGTGACCAACCACGTGTGGAACTCCCACCTATGCCTCTAGCCTCAGGCAAATATGATGACAACCCAAGACGCTTTAAGGAGTTTATGGAAGCATGCATCATCCACTACACCTTTCGGCCTCATACATATGCTTCAGACCAAGCCCGAATAGGATTTCTGGTCTCTAATCTCATTGGCAATGCTCTGGCTTGGGCCATTCCGCTTGTTACCAGCGCCGGTCCCCTCTTGCAGGATTATGGGGGATTTACCGCCCAGTTTAAACAAGCTTTTGAAAAACAAGAATCTACACAAGTTGCCAGTGAAGAGCTACTCGATATCCGACAGGGGTCATCCTATCTACCCACATACATAACCCAGTTTAAGAGAATCGCTGCAGATGCGGGATGGCTTGAAACTGCTCAATATACCATTTTCAGACGAGGTCTGCGAGAAGAGCTTAAGGATGAGCTGGCACGAACCCCCAGGCCTATTGGGTTCTCAGAACTGTTGACGACCACCCTACAGATTGATTTTCGCTTATCTGAGCGAAGAACGGAAAGAACAAAAGGACGTGCCCCCATGCTTCTACCCGACATATCTACCCATCCTCCCTCCTCACCTCGTCTTTCAACGGAAGAGCCCATGCAGATAGGTTCCACCAAAGGCCCCCTGACTCCAGATGAGCGAAAGAGATGCAAGGAAAAAGGCCTATGTATGTACTGTGGCTCAGACCAGCATTTATTATGGGAATGTCCTGAAGTGCCTCCTCGTTGCCCAGGAAACAGGCGTCCTCGGAACTGATAGGGACAAGTTACTGAGGATTACTTCCAAGTCCCTATGTTTCAATCACAGTATCTTCTGCTGTTCCCACTGAAGACAACAGACTTATGGTGGTGGCTATAAAGCTTCTCGTGAAACAAGAACTGGTGGACACACTTGCACTCATTAACTGTGGTGCCACCGCCAACTTCATGGATATCCTGTGGGCCAACAAGATGGGAATTAACCGAGTGGAAAAGGAAGAAGACCAAAAAGTGGAGGGTGTTGATGGCACACCACTTAGATCTGGGTTGATTACCCATGCCACCATCATGATGGAAATTGACATTCTAAAACATACTGAGATCATCCAGTTGAACCTTATCAGAGAAGCCCATTTTCCGGTGATCCTGGGGGTGTCATGGCTTCGCAAACACAACCCGGTGATCGGCTGGTCTAAGAACGAAATCGCCTTCACTTCTGGGTTTTGTCGCAAGTCTTGCTCCGGTGGTACTGCCTATGAAACAGTAAAAGCCATAGAAGGGACAACAGCTTCTTCATCTGCCCTCAGAGTTCATCATATACCTACCGAATTGTGCAGATACAGCGAGGTCTTCTTGGAAAAGGTTCCCCAAGAACTACCACCACACCGACTGGAGGATTGCACCATAGACTTGGTACCCGATGCCTTGGTGCCATTTGGGTGCATGTTTTCACTCCGCCTCAAGGAGAAGGAGGAGCTCTGCAAGTACCTTGATTTAATCCTGCAAAACGGGTTGATACAACCCTCTCGCTCACCCGCTGGGGCCTCCCTATTCTTCGTTCCAAAGAAGGACACCTTGAGTTAATGCCATGTATTGACTACAGGGGTTTTAACCGAGTCACCATCAGGGATAGATATCCTATGCCGCTTATAAAAGACATCCTGGAGGCGGTCCAAGGAGCAGTGGTTTTCTCTAAACTTGACTTAAGACAAGCCTACCATCTGCTATGTGTTCGGGCGGGGGACGAATGGAAGACCGCTTGTCGTACCCTGTTCAGCCACTATGAATACAAGGTTATGCCTTTTGGTCTGGTGAACACACCCGCCATCTTTCAGTGGTTCATGGACCATATTTTGAGGCCGATTCATGGAATAATTAGCGCGGCGCAAGTGGGCAAAAACGTGCGAATCGCAGTGGAATAGCGAAAATCGCAGTGCAAGTGCGAAAATCGCACGAAAAGCAGCGCACATCGATTCATGGAAGGCCGTGCGCGAGAAAACCATCGGCTGTGCGATAAAAAAGTGCGCGGCGCACGTTGGCGCACAGGCCATCTAACTGCGTGCGCCAGGTCACAGCGAAAAATCGCACAGGCCACAGCGAAAATCGCACATAGCGCGGCGCACGCAACAAAAGTAGGCGGAACACGGGGCGTAACACTCGGAATGGGGAACAACTTGCCAAAACGTGGGCGTCACGGGGGAAGTACAGGGTACAAGTGCGCAGAACGCCCACACGCTCGCCTACAACACGTATTCATGGAATAGAATAGGGCAAAAAAGCGCACGCTCAAACCAGCGCACAGGCACAAACACGACCGCCACAAAAAAGCAGGCGGTAGCGTCTCTGCGCCTGGAAGAAATGTGCGCCAAAAGGTGCGCCAACAAATAGCACCTATATACAGCCATGATGAATGTCCTATACTGTGGCCCTCCAGGACAAATGGTGTGCAAAGGGGTACCCACAAACACGGACACCCGCTGACAAAAAATACGTGTGCGTGTATACCGGGGTGCGCGGGAAGTCTCACACGCGATTTCGGCAGGGTACGTGTATTTCAGGGGTGCGCGGGAAGTTCCACACGCGATTGGCCCAGTGTGAGCAGGGTA
Organism: Ambystoma mexicanum; assembly: GCF_040938575.1. NCBI lineage: Eukaryota > Metazoa > Chordata > Amphibia > Caudata > Ambystomatidae > Ambystoma > Ambystoma mexicanum. The sequence goes on along the minus strand of NC_090926.1, from coordinate 574,056,530 downwards.
CGTGTATTCCATGGGTGCGCGGGAAGTTCCACACGCGATTTCAGCAGGCTACATGTATTTCAGGGGTGCGCGGGAAGTTCCACACGCGATTTCAGCAGGGTATGTGTATTCCAGGGGTGCGCGGGAAGTTCCACACGCGATTTCAGCAGGGTACGTGTATTTCAGGGGTGTGCGGGAAGTTCCACACGCGATTGGCCCAGTGCGAACAGGGTACGTGTATTTCAGGGGTGCGCGGGAAGTTCCACACGCGATTTCAGCAGGGTACGTGTATTTCAGGGGTGCGCGGGAAGTTCCACACGCGATTTCAGCAGGGTATGTGTATTCCAGGGGTGCGCGGGAAGTTCCACACGCGATTTCAGCAGGGTACGTGTATTTCAGGGGTGCGCGGGAAGTTCCACACGCGATTGGCCCAGTGCGAGCAGGGTACGTGTATTTCAGGGGTGCGCGGGAAGTTCCACACGCGATTTCAGCAGGGTACGTGTATTTCAGGGGTGCGCGGGAAGTACCACACACGATTTGAGCAGGGTACGTGTATTTCAGGGGTGCGCGGGAAGTTCCACACGCGATTTCAGCAGGGTACGTGTATTTCAGGGGTGTGCGGAAAGTTCCACACGCGATTTCAGCAGGGTATGTGTATTTCAGGGGTTCTGGGGAGTACTACACGTGAATTGGCCGTGTGGGTCCTCCCAGGTGTACGCTCCACAACCTCCACAGCCCCTGCAGGCAGCCCACACCACGGGGGACTACCCTGCACCCCTGCTCATGTCCCGCAGACAGCCCATCCACCATGGGCATGCCCCCCAGCCAACCCACATGTCACCTTCCACTACTGATCAACAATGCATGTCTCCCACCACCCCCACCCCCCAGCAGTGCAGGGGCAGCCTCCACCAGGCCCCCACACATGTCTCCCACCACCCCCACCCCCCAGCCACCATGGGCAGCCCCCACCAGGCCCCCACTCATGTCTCCCACCACCCCCACCCCCCAGCCACCATGGGCAGCCCCCACCAGGCCCCCACTCATGTCTCCCACCACCCCCACCCCCCAGCAGTGCAGGGGCAGCCTCCACCAGGCCCCCACTCATGTCTCCCACCACCCCCACCCCACAGCCACCATGGGCAGCCCCCACCAGGCCCCCACTTATGTCTCCCACCACCCCCACCCCCCAGCAGTGCAGGGGCAGCCTCCACCAGGCCCCCACTCATGTCTACCACCACCCCCACCCCCCAGCCACCATGGGCAGCCCCCACCAGGCCCCCACTCATGTCTCCCACCACCCCCACCCCCCAGCAGTGAAGGGACAGCCTCCACCAGGCCCCCACTCATGTCTCCCACCACCCCCACCCCCCAGCCACCAGGGGCACCCTCCACCAGGCCCCCACTCATGTCTCCCACCACCCCCACCCCCCAGCCACCAGGGGCACCCTCCACCAGGCCCCCACTCATGTCTCCCACCACCCCCACCCCCCCAGCCACCAGGGGCACCCTCCACCGGGCCCCCACCCATGTCTCCCACCACCCACACCCCCCAGCAGTGCAGGGGCAGCCTCCACCAGGCCCCCACTCATGTCTCCCACCACCCCCACCCCCCAGCCACCAGGGGCACCCTCCACCAGGCCCCCACTCATGTCTCCCACCACCCCCACCCCCCAGCAGTGCAGGGGCAGCCTCCACCAGGCCCCCACTCATGTTGCCCACCACCCCACCCCCCAGCAGTGCAGGGGCACCCTCCACCAGGCCCCCACTCATGTCTCCCACCACCCCCACCCCCCACCATCCAGGGGCACCCTCCACCAGGCCCCCACTCGTGTCTCCCACCACCCCCACCCCCCAGCCACCAGGGGCACCCTCCACCAGGCCCCCACTCATGTCTCCCACCACCCCCACCCCCCAGCAGTGCAGGGGCACCCTCCACCAGGCCCCCACTCATGTCTCCCACCACCCCACCCCCCAGCAGTGCAGGGGCACCCTCCACCAGGCCCCCACTCATGTCTCCCACCACCCCCACCCCCCAGCAGTGCAGGGGCAGCACCACCAGGCCCCCACTCATGTCCCCCTGCACCCCCACCCCCCAGCATCCAGGGGCACCCTCCACCAGGCCCCCACTCATGTCTCCCACCACCCCCACCCCCCAGCAGTGCAGGGGCAGCCTCCACCAGGCCCCCACTCATGTCTACCACCACCCCCACCCTCCAGCCACCATGGGCAGCCCCCACCAGGCCCCCACTCATGTCTCCCACCACCCCCACCCCCCAGCCACCAGGGGCACCCTCCACCAGGCCCCCACTCATGTCTCCCACCACCCCCACCCCCCAGCAGTGCAGGGGCACCCTCCACCAGGCCCCCACTCATGTCTCCCACCACCCCACCCCCCCAGCAGTGCAGGGGCACCCTCCACCAGGCCCCCACTCATGTCTCCCACCACCCCCACCCCCCAGCAGTGCAGGGGCAGCACCACCAGGCCCCCACTCATGTCCCCCTGCACCCCCCCCAGCATCCAGGGGCACCCTCCACCAGGCCCCCACTCATGTCTCCCACCACCCCCACCCCCCAGCAGTGCAGGGGCAGCCTCCACCAGGCCCCCACTCATGTCTCCCACCACCCCCACCCCCCAGCCACCAGGGGCTCCCTCCACCAGGCCCCCACTCATGTCTCCCACCACCCCCACCCCCCAGCCACCAGGGGCACCCTCCACCAGGCCCCCACTCATGTCTCCCACCACCCCCACCCCCCAGCCACCAGGGGCACCCTCCACCAGGCCCCCACCCATGTCTCCCACCACCCCCACCCCCCAGCAGTGCAGGGGCAGCCTCCACCAGGCCCCCACTCATGTCTCCCACCACCCCCACCCCCCAGCCACCAGGGGCACCCTCCACCAGGCCCCCACTCATGTCTCCCACCACCCCCACCCCCCAGCAGTGCAGGGGCAGCCTCCACCAGGCCCCCACTCATGTCTCCCACCACCCCCACCCCCCACCATCCGGGGGCACCCTCCACCAGGCCCCCACTCATGTCTCCCACCACCCCCACCCCCCAGCCGCCAGGGGCACCCTCCACCAGGCCCCCACTCATGTCTCCCACCACCCCCACCCCCCAGCAGTGCAGGGGCACCCTCCACCAGGCCCCCACTCATGTCTCCCACCACCCCCACCCCCCAGCAGTGCAGGGGCAGCCTCCACCAGGCCCCCACTCATGTCTGCCACCCCCCCACCCCCCAGCCACCAGGGGCACCCTCCACCAGGCCCGCACTCAGGTCTCCCACCACCCCCACCCCCCAGCAGTGCAGGGGCAGCCTCCACCAGGCCCCCACTCATGTCTGCCACCCCCCCACCCCCCAGCCACCAGGGGCACCCTCCACCAGGCCCCCACTCATGTCTCCCACCACCCCCACCCCCCAGCCACCAGGGGCACCCTCCACCAGGCCCCCACTCATGTCTCCCACCACCCCCACCCCCCAGCAGTGCAGGCGCAGCCTCCACCAGGCCCCCACTCATGTCTCCCACCACCCCCACCCCCCAGCAGTGCAGGGGCAGCACCACCAGGCCCCCACTCATGTCCCCCTGCACCCCCCCCAGCATCCAGGGGCACCCTCCACCAGGCCCCCACTCATGTCTCCCACCACCCCCACCCCCCAGCAGTGCAGGGGCAGCCTCCACCAGGCCCCCACTCATGTCTCCCACCACCCCCACCCCCCAGCCACCAGGGGCTCCCTCCACCAGGCCCCCACTCATGTCTCCCACCACCCCCACCCCCCAGCCACCAGGGGCACCCTCCACCAGGCCCCCACTCATGTCTCCCACCACCCCCACCCCCCAGCCACCAGGGGCACCCTCCACCAGGCCCCCACCCATGTCTCCCACTACCCCCACCCCCCAGCAGTGCAGGGGCAGCCTCCACCAGGCCCCCACTCATGTCTCCCACCACCCCCACCCCCCAGCCACCAGGGGCACCCTCCACCAGGCCCCCACTCATGTCTCCCACCACCCCCACCCCCCAGCAGTGCAGGGGCAGCCTCCACCAGGCCCCCACTCATGTCTCCCACCACCCCCACCCCCCACCATCCGGGGGCACCCTCCACCAGGCCCCCACTCATGTCTCCCACCACCCCCACCCCCCAGCCGCCAGGGGCACCCTCCACCAGGCCCCCACTCATGTCTCCCACCACCCCCACCCCCCAGCAGTGCAGGGGCACCCTCCACCAGGCCCCCACTCATGTCTCCCACCACCCCCACCCCCCAGCAGTGCAGGGGCAGCCTCCACCAGGCCCCCACTCATGTCTGCCACCCCCCCACCCCCCCAGCCACCAGGGGCACCCTCCACCAGGCCCGCACTCAGGTCTCCCACCACCCCCACCCCCCAGCAGTGCAGGGGCAGCCTCCACCAGGCCCCCACTCATGTCTGCCACCCCCCCACCCCCCAGCCACCAGGGGCACCCTCCACCAGGCCCCCACTCATGTCTCCCACCACCCCCACCCCCCAGCCACCAGGGGCACCCTCCACCAGGCCCCCACTCATGTCTCCCACCACCCCCACCCCCCAGCAGTGCAGGCGCAGCCTCCACCAGGCCCCCACTCATGTCTCCCACCACCCCCACCCCCCAGCAGTGCAGGGGCACCCTCCATCAGCCCCCCACTCATGTCTACCACCACCCCCACCCCCCAGCCACCATGGGCAGCCCCCACCAGGCCCCCACTCATGTCTCCCACCATCCCCACCCCCCAGCCACCAGGGGCACCCTCCACCAGGCCCCCACTCATGTCTCCCACCACCCACACCCCCCAGCCACCAGGGGCACCCTCCACCAGGTCCTCACAATCCCCAATCATGTGCGTTATGGTCAGCCTCCACAGCCAAAAAGCCCTACCAAGTAACCCATTCACCCACATGGAAATGGAAATTACATGTCACACCCCCAATGTTCATGAAGCTAATGAACCCATGTCCGTCACACACAATGGTTGCAATTGAATGGGAAAACACCCAACATCACATGCATGAAACCAATGAGATGATACCACACAGGGAAGTATGAAAACAAAATTGTATTGAAAAAAGGAAAGAATGCTAAAGAAATGAAACAAACTATGTAAAAAACTTCAAAGGGTCCATGAGCCCAACTGAACAAAGGAAACCTACAAAAAAACCTAACTAAAATGCAACTATATACAAAAAGTGGAGCAGTGTCCATCGACTCCAAATCATAAGAACAAACAAAGGAAACCTAAAACTAAAGAACTATATACAAAGGCGGCGGGCAAGTCCAGCGGCTCACTCCTGGTGTTCCGGGCCAGGGCATCATCGAACTCCTGTTCGATGTCCCGGAGGCGGTCCAGTTCCATGGCCCCGAGGGTCCGCAGGGACGACGCCGTGTCCTCCTCCAACCCCCTGCGGATTGCCTCGAGGCACTCGGCCCGCCTCAAGGCCCTCCGCATGGAGTTCTCCGCCCTGACCATTGTGAGCCGCGCCTCTTCCGCCCGCCGCCGCTCCGTACCTATGGCGTGGCCCAACCGCTGCCACACGGAAGACACTCTCTGTCCTGGGTCCTCCTGCCCTCCGGCCGATGCCTGCCCCTCCGATGTCGAAGGCCCCGAGCCTTCATGGCTCCCACCATGTTGCTGCTGCTGCTCTGCCTCTGCCGGTGCACTGCCTCCTGCTGCCTGCACATCCTCCGCCGGCTGGGGTGCAGTTGTTGATGTGGCCACCCCTGCTGGACGTCCGACTCCCGACTGTGGCAGGGATGCCTCCTCCACCAGCCTGGCCGCACTGTCAGAGGCAGCTCCACAGGGCACCCAGGTGACTGATGGGTGGGAAGATGGCACAGAGGACGACTGGCGCGTAGGGGGTCCAGTTGAGGAGGGGATCGGAGCAAGCCCCATCAGACGGAGGAATCCGGTCTGGGTGACCTGTCCCAGCAGGCTGACGTGGTCAACGAGCCATTCGAGATGACGTGCAGTCTCTCCATGAAAAGACTGCAGGTCACCTCGCATGGCCCGTTGACGCAACGCCACACCAGCCAGGACAGGCTCAACCCGGACCTGGATAGCCAAGTCTGCAGGCAGAGGAAGGCCAGTTGACGTCAGCTCATCCCCTGCCTGAAAACGGGTCTGGACGTAGGCATCCCTGCTGGTGCAAGATGATGCAGGGACAGGATCGGGGACAGGATTGCACACAGGCACCTCCGCGGCGGCCTGTGCTGCCTCCTGTCCCTGGTCCTGGACTGCACCACTAGCACCAGTGGGATCCCCACCTCCAGACCCCGTCTCTGGTGCTTGCACGGCCTCCTCCTCCACCAAACCCCCCACCAACCTGGATGACTCCGTGCCATCTTCCCCTGTTGGGCCCTGTGGGGTCCCAGCTGCCCCGTCTGCTGCTGAGGAGTCCAACTCCAACCTCCGCCTCTTGGACCTCCCCCCGGCAGCTGCGGCCTGGGACGCGGCACCGGACTCCTCACTCCCCGACGAGATGACAACACGGGAGGGGAGCCGGGACTTGCGTCTCCGGCTGGCGGTGGGATCCCCGCCGCTGTGCTCCACAGCACCTTCTCCGCCCTCTTCATCAGTTGACGCTGCAGACAGGGAGAAACAAAACACAGGCATCAGGGCACTGTACAATGGACACATACACACATGACAGTTGCACATGAGTGGCATTGGCAAACCTCAGACATGTCATCACAATCCCCAACACACATGTCATTGCAACTCGCACACATGAGCCATACCACAGCCATATCGCAACTGCCACCACCATCCATACACATACAACAGCATGAGCAGCCAAAGGTGAGCCAGACATCACATGCAACACAGGAAGTGCACCACACATGTACACACACCACCACACTTGCATGCATGTGTACACCTCTGCCAAGTGTCGCACTGTTCAGACGGGCATCCGTGTCACATCTGCCAATCAGGCTTCCACATACCGCTGTCACATGCATCCATGTTGCATCACTGTTGCACCCTTGTCAAATACACACACATGCACATGTACACAGTGCTCATACATGCAGCCGAAAACAACATACATGCGTGACATCACGGACATGTCTTTTTTTTTTTTTTTTTTTTTTTTTTATTAATTTGATATAGCTGGTAAACCAATTTTTCAAATATTTACACTCATTATCATTTTTTTTAAAAAAATTTGCACATCCACACTTACAACACTAAAAGATAAGTAAATAATTATTTGTATCTCATTAAGAATAATTATGAGGCAAAATAAAGCAGAGTAGAATGAATAATTATGTTACAACTATCAGACTACCCTTCACTTCGAATTGATACAGACAGTCTTCGTAACAGGAAATATTAAATTAAGAAATTGCACAATTGCGAGCTGTATAGTTAATCTTGGATTAGAAAACAATAGATTCCATATTTGCCTAGAACTAGTACTGCTCTGAACCAACAATTTACTTCCAAAGCATTTCACTCTGATGTCATGTAGAGCGGGGCATTCAATTATAAGATGTTGTAATGTTTCACATTGTCCTTTGTCATTACAGTGCCGACAGAAGTTCTGGTCCTTTGGTATTACTTTCCTTCTATGTAAAATCTCATTAGTTTCATATTGATTTAATCTGAATCTTAGATATTTCTGACGGGATGCAGGTGATGGGTATTTTAGCAGATACTCTGCTATTACCCCATACCTTTTGACGCCAAATGCCTCGGGGTTAAAATCCTTGAGTTTTGAGCAGATTGTCATGTTGGATATCCAGTCTGCTTGATAAATTTTATTTTTGGCACGGTCAGGCTTTGTCAAAAGAAGCTCGATCGTTACTGAAGCATCAGAAACCGCATTTAGCGTATGATTTCTCCACTTCAATGACATATCAATTTTGGAGGTTAATAGGTTTAGGGCCAATACATTTAAAAGGCTGCGTTTCCCTATACCATCCAGCATTTTTCGTAGAAGAGCACATTGCTTCCATAGTACATGGGCATATAGGGAGACCAGACCCAGTTCATATCGCAGTATGGCCAATGGTGTTCCTGGAGAAAGTGTTAGAACTTTTTTCCAAAATCTGGCTTCTATGCTATCCCAAAATTTACGAGTTTGTGGTGCCAAGGCCTCGACACCATATAGCAAAATTGGGATTACTTTGGCCTTATAAAAGTGCACAATATGTTTCACTGTGAATTTCCCGTATCTTCTAAGAATGATTTTCGATTGTGAAATCAAGGAGCTTAATTTAACCCTAGCTTCAGTTGTCGTAGTGCTTAGGGTTTTTTTGTGTTCAATGTAAACTCCGAGATATTTATATGTGGCAACTTTGGTTAATACACAGTTTTGAAGGGACCACTCGAAATGATATTTTTTTGAAAAATTGTTATTACAAATTAGACTTTGGGATTTAGCTGTATTGATCACAAGGTTATTCGATGTTGTATATGAGCCTAATTGATTTAACATGTTTTGTAAGCCTATAGGTGTGCAGGATAATAGTACCAAATCATCTGCGTATAGTAAATAGGGAACTCTTTGAGTTCCTATGCGAGGCGCATCTGTTACGCAGTTCCTTAGTACAGGGCCTATATCCAGAATGAAGAAATTAAATAGAAAAGAGGCAAGAGCACAACCCTGCTTCACTCCTCTATAGGTATGAATGGCTGGTGATAATCTTCCGCCCATATTTAATTTAACTCGCATGGATGTAGAGGTGTGTAACAATGTCACTAGGTTTGTAAGAGAAGTTGGACACCGATGTTGTCTAAGCTTAGTTATTAACATGTCTCTATCAATGTAGTCGAAGGCGGATTTAAAGGACATGTCTACTTACATACACATTCATCCAAACATGTGTGCACACACAACTGCATTTGGCATGCAAGCCTACACACACAAGCACCATCCATGTCTCACACATTACAGCCCTCGCATGTGTCAGCCCCACGGCCCTGTACACCCCCACCCATACTCGACCCCATACAAACAGATGTGCAACCTGCACACTACCGAATAATCACCACACGCACTGCTCACAATCAGGATGCATGTACACTCACCGCTCGACTCCAGACGGGTCTGCTTCTCCAGGACCTGGACGTGGAGCGCTGGGGATATGCGTTCCAGGACCCTCATCTGTTCTTCTGACAAGTGGCCCCGGCGCCCCTTGGCATCCGCTGCCTTCAAGAGGCGCCGGGCCTTGTTCAGGGTCCTGGACCTGAAGTCCTCCCAGCGCTTCCTGACATGTTGTAAGTCGCGGACTGCCACCCCCTCCGCGTTGATGGCAGTCACGATGTCAGTCCAGATCCGAGTCCGTCCTTCCTTGTCGGCGCGGGAACTTCCCAAGAGGGCATCATACTGCCCCAGGACTTGCTCCACCAGGACACCAACTTCGGTGGCACTGAAGCTGGTGCCCCTCTGCCTCTCTGGCCGGGGGTTGTCAGTGGTCACAGATGGTGTTTGCCCCGACATGACAACCCCAGAGGCAGGAGTGGGTGGGCAACTGGGTCCTGGGGCTGGGCTGTGGAGCGATGGAATACCAGTCGGGAGTCTTCGGTTCCAGCAGGGGTGGTCACAGCAACAGCACCCCTGGCTGATGTGCAGGCAGCAAATGGCAGTGCACGTGGGCAGCAGGCAGTCAGGCAGCAGCAGATGGCAGGTGGGAGCGTGCTCGGGGCTCTGGGGGGCAGTAGTTCGGCCTTCTGGGCAGGAGCGTGGTCTTCCGTGTGCATACGCGTGGCCAGCTTGATACGGAGTGATTTGGCACGTGAAAAGTCTGCACGTCAGCGTGAAATTCGAGGAAAGGCCCTTAGCGCGTAAGCGCGTCAGCACGCATACGCGATTCTATTGGACCAAAGGCCCTCAGCGCGTAAGCGCGTCTGTGACGTGACCTGCACGGGTGTTTCCCACACAGCACGTGATGACAGAGCACACGTGGAAAGACTGCACGTCAGAGTGTCATCGCGTGTAATTGGACAGCACGTCAGAGTGTCATCGCGTGTAATTGGTGGGAATGGGCCTAGCGCGTAAACGCGGCAGTGACAAAGCGTGTAATTGGTGGAAATGGCCCTACACGCAGAAGTGACAAAGCGTGTAATTGGTGGAAATGGCACTAGCGCGTACATGCCGCGTAAGTGACGCTGGACGTGTGGGCCTGTATAAAAGGTACGTGTAGAACACCATTTCCTTGTATGTGCTTTTCGTGGAGAGCGAGTGGGTGAATTCTGTACTTCTTGTCGTTTCACACGCGATTTACTTCACGGCGTTTCAAGTTCGTATTCCCTGTTACCTCTGACAGCTTTTTCTCTTTTACTGGTTTACCTGGGCCTGTTCCCTCAAACAGTGTTCCCTTCTACTGTTGTCCTGTCTCCTCAGACAGCGTACAAATCTTCTTTTGGCGGGGGTGTCGCCAACCAAACGCGCTCCTTTTTCACGCTCTTTTACCTGGCAGACGGTGAGTCACGCACATATCTAACATCTGTGCCTGCCCCGTGTGTAGCCTACCCCTTCAGAGGTCATTCTAGGCTGCGTGTGACACGCATACGTTCATTCTTGTGTTACTGGGTGCCACAGCGTAGTGCAGGTTTTTCTTTCTGCACACGTGGTCTAGGAGGGGTTGCGTGCACGTCATCTCCCTTTTTTGGGGCTCCTGTGCGTAGCGTGACCCGTCATCTTTCCCCAGGGGTTACATTCAGCCTTGCAAGAGCACTAGGGTACAATTACCATCTGGTACCCAACCCCTTTGACCCCCAATTGCCCAGGACAATAGTTTACAGCCACTCCCATACGCACATTTACATCAGTGCCATGGCTGGGAGGCGAGGATTCCGTAAGGGTGGCAAAGGTGGAAGAGCCACAAGTGGTGGCCGTGGTGGATCCGGTAGGGGACGTGGTCATTACTTGCAGGGTGAGCCTGTCCCCCCATGTGTGGAGGACCAGTCAAGGGCACCCATAATCCCCCCCCCCTCCCGTTGAGGCTGATGTGGCTGACACCATCCATGCTCAGCCCTTGTTGGACCAGCCCATTGTGGCACCAGACCTGGCTGACTCCATGGCTGACTTCCAGGTCAGCAGGCCTTTGACACGTGCGCTGGTGCACGTTGATGTCACCATGCCACGTGCATCTGGGGCAGCAAGGTCATCTGCTGCCCCAAGTAGGCAGGGCGGAGAGGCTGCAGGGGCAGCTGCGGCTCCATCCACCCCAGCCCTCACACACCCAGCCAGGACAGTGTCGGTCCTAGTCCATCCTGCTGACATTCCCCCTGACACCATCACACTTGAGCCAATGCCTGCACCAACTCCCATGCTGAGTGTGCAATCCCACACTCCTGATACAGAGTCCACCAGGGCTCCTGCCCCTAGTGTCCAGAGCGGCGCAGGACACTAAGGATCACCACCACCTTCCAAGCGGAAGAGGAAGAGTGCTCGTCCGGCACAGGCTGATGCCCCAGACACGGCTACACAGTCCGGCCCGTCGAGGAAGCCCAGCTTCACGGATGACGAACTGAATGCACTTGTCGAGTATGTGTCCGCACATGACAACGAGATGGTCATTGTTGCAGGATCCAAGACCACACCTGCACAACGCCAGGCACACTGGCAGACCGTTGCGGACATTGTAAGTGCCCTTGGAATCGTGAGGCGCACAGCCAATGATTGCTATAAGCGCTGGAATGACCTAAAGCGCAGGGCAAAGAGTAAGCTGGCCTCAAGTCATGCCGCAACTCTAGTGACTGGAGGTGGGTCTCCAGTAGTAGACATGGAACTCACTCCACATGAGTCAGTCGCTGGGACCTACGTCACGGAGGAACAGATCCAAGGCGTGGGAGATCTGCCTGATTACGAGGCATTGTCCGGTGAGTGCACATGCATGTGTGTGTCATCCATGTGCATGGTGTGTGTGAGGGCTTCTGTTTGTGTGCCAGGTGAGAGTGTGTGCGCCTGAGTCGTATGGGTCAGCCATGTGCTTCATGCAATACATCCTGCGCAGCTGCATTTGGCCATAGCAGTATCCCTTCTGCCAACAGTAGACATATAGCCCAACTGCACGCCAGTTGCCCTTGAAGTGTCACCTTGCCACAACATTGTTGCTTATTTTTCACTGTTCATTCAGTCAGATTGTTTGCATTCCACCACTTTTACTAGGCATTTCGCAGTCCTCTAGTCACATGTCTGACATGGCTATGGTAAAGTGGAGTGACTTTGTTACCTGGATATCATTTGTTCACACATGTCCCTGTGCAATTGGACCATTTCGGACTGGCAGCTCCAGGTGAAAAATCTGACCTGTTTGAATTAGAAAAGCTATTACATGCGGGCACTGGACTGAATGAATAGGTGCTGCCCTCCTCACCATCTTCACTCAATAGCAATGGTACATGCCATCTGTGTGATGGCATGTGTGTTTCACCTGGCAATCACAGGCCAATGTGTGATGCCACTGCCAGGCAGCATGCAGAAAATGTGTTCATCTTCCATCTTGGTGTCATCAGTGTGTGCCATTTGCCTGCCCTTCATATGCAGTGAGGGTGCATGCATGGGAGGGTTTTAGTCATGTGGGACATGTGTCAATCAAGTACTGGTTCTCTTGCTTCTCAGCCCTCATTGTGTGCCATGGTGCTAATGCCTGTTTCCATTTCTTTGTTTTTATGTCTTTGCAGGGGAAGACGCACCTGATACTGCTGGGGTTGTGGAGATGGTGCAGACCCAGGAGGGGTCCGAGGGCCGACCAACCACCAGTGAGGGACGTGGTGTGGTGGTGGGTGAGAACCCACAACTGCTGCAGGTCGTGCTCTCAAGGGGTGTCTCTGGCTGCACCTCCCCCGAGCTGTACTCAGGTGTTGATTCGGATGAGACCTACGTGCCGTCGCAGGTGAGTGTTCCAGGGAGGGATTCTGTTCTGTCCCACCCACCTGCACCAGGGTCAGAACCCTCAATGGGGATGTCAGTGTTGGCAGCTACGCCTTTGGTGGTTACGGATGCAGGGTCACACTCCGCGACATCTGATCCTGTTCCTGGGCCAGCAGATCAGAGGGGGAATGCAGTCCTGCAGCCTCAGGCAGTGCCGGCATAGCAAGGCGCAGTTCGCCTTGCCCCAGACAGGTGTGGTGCCCGCCGACGTGGTGGCCGTACGCCACCTGGCAATACCGCATGGGAGCAATCCATTTACGGTATGGCAACCCAACAGGCAGCATCATCCGAGATGATGGCTCAGGCCATGGATAGGGTGGCCACTTCCATTGTCCCCCCTTAAAGGCTGATGGAGCGACTACAGCAGGCAACCGACTCCATCTGCCAGTCACACAGGGAGGACATGTTGGGGTCCAACAGGGACAGGCGGGCGGCACTGGCGACTCTGCAGGAGGCCATCTCCATAGAGTCCCAGGGCCACAGGGAAGCCCTGAGGCAGGAGCTCCTTCACCTCAGGACGACTCTTGTTGAGCTTGAGGCTTCAACACACCAAAGGACAGAACAGCAGCTGGAGCGTCTCACCCGTACGCTCTCAGCTGAGATGCAGGCAACGAGGGCGGAGGTCCGGGCATCCCGTGAGTTGTTGCATGGGGACCTCCGCACACTCATCCTCCAGAACCAGACCTACCACACCCGCATGCTTGCAGCCATGGAGGAGCAGACTAGGGCCTTGCGTGGGCTGCCTCCCATAGTGCAACCACCTCTGGATGCAGCTGTACAGGGTGATAATAGCGACAGCAGTGATACTCCCACAATAGGGTAGCCGTGTGGGCCATGAGCCCATGGAGGTGTTTTTTTTTCCCAGGATCCACACACGTGGGTTCTGGTGTGCACCCTGTCCTCGGACCTCCTGGGTGGCCTCCCCAACCCCCCCCGGGCCCATCAATGGCCATTTTTTATTTTTTTCTATTTTTATTTTATTTTTTTATTTTTATTTTTATTTTTAATTATTTTTTTCCCAATTTTTTTGGGACAATTTGTTGGCTTCAGTGGTTCCTGTGGGCATACGCTGCATTGTGGCTGGGCACATGCAGGCTTGTCATGTATTTGGTTCAGATGCTTGGCTTTGAGTCACACACACCCCTCCTGCTTCCCGTTTCCATGGGCTTGCAAAGGGTGTGCCCAAGTGACATTGACGTACATGGTGACATTGGACTCCCACTACATGTGTGGGTAGTCTAGTCAATACTGTGTATACATTCCTAGTGCATATTGCTGTTGTGTTGTACACTGCATGTTGCATTGATGTGTAACTCATCATCTGTGTCTACCTGCCAATTTGCAGGTCCCTTCCTCATGTCTACACAAGGCCCTCTAGTTTGGAGATGGGGTCCATGTTGGCAGCAGTGCACCTACAACTCTACATGGCGCCAACACTGCACAGTTGGTAGTGGTGGGAGTGCAGGCATTTCCAGGTGGTGAGACAACTAATATATAACATTTGTGATGTCATGTTAATGGTAGTACCTGCTCAAGTTTGTTGTTGGTCCTGCATTACTGTGAGCATTTCAGGTGTTGCAAGTTTCAATTAGGGACACTCTACATTGTGACACTAGTGTCATGTTGTGGGGATTACTTTGTTTACCTGCAAATAGCATGACATGGCACGGTGTGTCGTGTGGCGGTGCTGGGGATGGGTTGGCTGACATGGCACTGTCCTCTTGTTGCATTTTGCAAGTGGGTATTCATTTTAGCTGCTTGAATGTGTTACTTCACAAAACTGCATTGGTGGTGTCTGTGTGGGTAGGGATGCACACATTGTGACACTTCCAGGTGAACAATCTCTGGCTGATATGGTTTTCACGGTTCATTCTCCAGACATTCAGGATCAGTGTCAGGTTGAGTCATCATTGATTGTCAGATGGAATGTGCCAGGGCAGTGTGCACTCCACAGGGGTGTGATTTCTATGTGAAGTAATTAGTCACTAGCTGTGTACGGGCTGCTTCCCCCCGTGCCCTTTCCCCTCCCATGCGCAGCGGCTGTGCATGTGGTTGGGGATGTGGGGCCACCACCATGTCCACGGCCAGGCCCCGGCGTGTTGCAACGTTGTGCAGGACACATGCTGCCACTATGATCCTGCACACTACTGGGGGAGCGTACAACAGCTGCCCGCCAGAACGGTCAAGGGAGCGAAAGCGTGACTTTAGCACTCCGAATGTGCGCTCCACTATGCCCCGGGTTGTAATGTGGGCTGTGTTATATCTTACCTGGGGTGGCGTGGTGGGGTTCCGAATTGGCGTCATCATGTTGGGGCTGAGAGGGTAGGCACTGTCCCCTGTGGAGGTGGTGATTGGTATCATTGGTGGGGTTGTGACCTTGCTCAGTATCTGACATGCATGCATGTGCAGTGGCATTCATACTCACCAAGCAGCCATGTATCGCCATGCCGCCCAGCTTCTAGGTCCCGGCTTAGGGTGGACATTCGGTAAATGAAGCTGTCGTGGGTTGACCCGGGATAGTTGGCAAATACTGAGGTGATGATTCCCTTGGCATTACATACTACCTGCACGTTGATGGAATGCCAGTGCTTGCGGTTCCTATAGATGTGCTCTGATGCCCTGGGGGGACGTAGAGCCACATGGGTGCAGTCAATGGCACCTAGCACTTTGGGGAATCGTGCCACACCGTAAAAATCCAGGGCGGCAGCATGCCTTTCTGCAGGTGTTCTGGGCAGGTATATGTGCCTGCGGACTGATGGGCGTGCAGTGATGATGTTCAAGACCTGGTGTAGGCAGCGTGACTGAGTGGCCTGTGATACCCCACCCACAATGGCACTTGTCCGCTGAAATGATCCAGTGGCTAAGAAGTGCAGTACATTGAGGACCTTCTCCAGGGGGCTGAGTGCTTGGGAGCACAGGGTGGGTGATGTGAGGTCATCCTCCCACTCACTCACCAGGTCCAGTATAATGTGTGGTGGAAACCTGTACCTCCCATGCACCTGGTCATCAGGCATCCCGAAAAGGCTGGTTCTGGGTGTGAATATTCTGGCCCTGACTATCCTCCTCCTCCTCCTTTGGTAGCCCACGCCCACTGCTGCTAGGAACGGTATGTTCATCCTGGGTTTGAGCTTGTTATTTTGTTAGCGCGCAAATTTATGCATTGCGCGTGTTGTAGGCGAGCGTGTGACCCGCGCACCCCTGAAATCCAGTACCCAGTCCAATAGCTTGTGGAAATTCCCGCGCACCCCGGGATACAGGTGCGCTGACGTACTTGCGTGTGTAAGTGCCCGCACACCCCTGATATACACGTACATAGGCCAATCGCGTGTACGCGCACTTTTGTCCAATTACACACGATGACACTCTGACGTGCTGTCCTATTACACGCGATGACACTCTGACGTGCAGTCTTTCCACGTGTGCTCTGTCATCACGTGCTGTGTGGGAAACACCCGTGTGGGTCACGTCACAGACGCGCTTACGCGCTGAGGGCCTTTGGTCCAATAGAATCGCGTATGCGTGCTGACGCGCTTACGCGCTAAGGGCCTTTCCTCGAATTTCACGCTGATGTGCAGACTTTTCACGTGCCAAATCACTCCGTATCAAGCTGGCCATGCGTATGCACACGGAAGACCACGCTCCTGCCCAGAAGGCCGAACTATTACCCCCCAGAGCCCCGAGCACGCTCCCACCTGCCATCTGCTACTGCCTGACTGCCTGCTGCCCACGTGCACTGCCATTTGCTGCCTGCACATCAGCCAGGGGTGCTGTTGCTGTGACCACCCCTGCTGGAACCGAAGACTCCCGACTGGTATTCCATCGCTCCACAGCCCAGCCCCAGGACCCAGTTGCCCACCCACTCCTGCCTCTGGGGTTGTCATGTCGGGGCAAACACCATCTGTGACCACTGACAACCCCCGGCCAGAGAGGCAGAGGGGCACCAGCTTCAGTGCCACCGAAGTTGGTGTCCTGGTGGAGCAAGTCCTGGGGCAGTATGATGCCCTCTTGGGAAGTTCCCGCGCCGACAAGGAAGGACGGACTCGGATCTGGACTGACATTGTGACTGCCATCAACGCGGAGGGGGTGGCAGTCCGCGACTTACAACATGTCACGAAGCGCTGGGACGACTTCAGGTCCAGGACCCTGAACAAGGTCCGGCGCCTCTTGAAGGCAGCGGATGCTAAGGGGCGCCGGGGCCACTTGTCGGAAGAACAGATGAGGGTCCTGGAACGCATATCCCCAGCGCTCCACGTCCAGGTCCTGGAGAAGCAGACCCGTCTGGAGTCGAGCGGTGAGTGTACATGCATCCTGATTGTGAGCAGTGCGTGTGGTGATTATTCGGCAGTGTGCAGGTTGCACATCTGTTTGTATGGGGTCGAGTATGGGTGGGGGTGTACAGGGCCGTGGGGCTGACACATGCGAGGGCTGTAATGTGTGAGACATGGATGGTGCTTGTGTGTGTAGGCTTGCATGCCAAATGCAGTTGTGTGTGCACACATGTTTGGATGAATGTGTATGTAAGTAGACATGTCCGTGATGTCACGCATGTATGTTGTTTTCGGCTGCATGTATGAGCACTGTGTACATGTGCATGTGTGTGTATTTGACAAGGGTGCAACAGTGATGCAACATGGATGCATGTGACAGCGGTATGTGGAAGCCTGATTGGCAGATGTGACACGGATGCCCGTCTGAACAGTGCGACACTTGGCAGAGGTGTACACATGCATGCAAGTGTGGTGGTGTGTGTACATGTGTGGTGCACTTCCTGTGTTGCATGTGATGTCTGGCTCACCTTTGGCTGCTCATGCTGTTGTATGTGTATGGATGGTGGTGGCAGTTGCGATATGGCTGTGGTATGGCTCATGTGTGCGAGTTGCAATGACATGTGTGTTGGGGATTGTGATGACATGTCTGAGGTTTGCCAATGCCACTCATGTGCAACTGTCATGTGTGTATGTGTCCATTGTACAGTGCCCTGATGCCTGTGTTTTGCTTCTCCCTGTCTGCAGCGTCAACTGATGAAGAGGGCGGAGAAGGTGCTGTGGAGCACAGCGGCGGGGATCCCACCGCCAGCCGGAGACGCAAGGCCCGGCTCCCCTCCCGTGTTGTCATCTCGTCGGGGAGTGAGGAGTCCGGTGCCGCGTCCCAGGCCGCAGCTGCCGGGGGGAGGTCCAAGAGGCGGAGGTTGGAGTTGGACTCCTCGGCAGCAGAAGGGGCAGCTGGGACCCCACAGGGCCCAACAGGGGAAGATGGCACGGAGTCATCCAGGTTGGTGGGGGGTTTGGTGGAGGAGGAGGCCGTGCAAGCACCAGAGACGGGGTCTGGAGGTGGGGATCCCACTGGTGCTAGTGGTGCAGTCCAGGACCAGGGACAGGAGGCAGCACAGGCCGCCGCGGAGGTGCCTGTGTGCAATCCTGTCCCGATCCTGTCCCTGCATCATCTTGCACCAGCAGGGATGCCTACGTCCAGACCCGTTTTCAGGCAGGGGATGAGCTGATGTCAACTGACCTTCCTCTGCCTGCGGACGTGGCTATCCAGGTCCGGGTTGAGCCTGTCCTGGCTGGTGTGGCGTTGCGTCAACGGGCCATGCGAGGTGACCTGCAGTCTTTTCATGGAGAGACTGCACGTCATCTCGAATGGCTCGATGACCACGTCAGCCTGCTGGGACAGGTCACCCAGACCGGATTCCTCCGTCTGATGGGGCTTGCTCCGACCCCCTCCTCAACTGGACCCCCTACCCGCCAGTCGTCCTCTGTGCCATCTTCCCACCCATCAGTCACCTGGGTGCCCTGTGGAGCTGCCTCTGACAGTGCGGCCAGGCTGGTGGAGGAGGCATCCCTGCCACAGTCGGGAGTCGGACGTCCAGCAGGGGTGGCTACATCAACAACTGCACCCCAGCCGGCGGAGGATGTGCAGGCAGCAGGAGGCAGTGCACGGGCAGAGACAGAGCAGCAGCAGCAACATGGTGGGAGCCATGAAGGCTCGGGGCCTTCGACATCGGAGGGGCAGGCATCGGCCGGAGGGCAGGAGGACCCAGGACAGAGAGTGTCTTCCGTGTGGCAGCGGTTGGGCCACGCCATAGGTGCGGAGCGGCGGCGGGCGGAAGAGGCGCGACTCACAATGGTCAGGGCAGAGAACTCCATGCGGAGGGCCCTGAGGCGGGCCAAGTGCCTGGAGGCAATCCGCAGGGGGTTGGAGGAGGACACGGCGTCGTCCCTGCGGACCCTCGGGGCCATGGAACTGGACCGCCTCCGGGACATCGAACAGGAGTTCGATGATGCCCTGGCCCGGAACACCACGGAGTGAGCCGCTGGACTTGCCCGCCGACCTTTGTATATAGTTCTTTAGTTTTAGGTTTCCTTTGTTTGTTCTTATGATTTGGAGTCGACGGACACTGCTCCACTTTTTGTATATAGTTGCATTTTAGTTAGGTTTTTTGTAAGTTTCCTTTCCTTTGTTCAGTTGGGCTCATGGACCCTTTGAAGTTTTTTACATAGTTCTTAATTGGATAGATATTTTTTTACATTTGACTTTGGACGACATTTTTTTGGATTATGATTTGCTGTTTTTTTTTTTATACGGACATGCAGCTTCTTTTTTTTCATTCCCATTGTAGTTTGTTTCATTTCTTTAGCATTCTTTCTTTTTTTCAATACAATTTTGTTTTCATACTTCACTGTGTGGTATCATCTCATTGGTTTCATGCATGTCATGTTGGGCGTTTTCCCATTCAATTGCAACCATTGTGTGTGACGGACATGGGTTCATTAGCTTCATGAACATTGGGGGTGTGACATGTAATTTCCATTTCCATGTGGGTGAATGGGTTACTTGGTAGGGCTTTTTGGCTGTGGAGGCTGACCATAACGCACATGATTGGGGATTGTGAGGACCTGGTGGAGGGTGCCCCTGGTGGCTGGGGGGTGGGGGTGGTGGGAGACATGAGTGGGGGCCTGGTGAAGGGTGCCCCTGGTGGCTGGGGGGTGGGGGTGGTGGGAGACATGAGTGGGGGCCTGGTGGGGGCTGCCCACGGTGGCTAGGGGGTGGGGGTGGTGGTAGACATGAGTGGGGGCCTGGTGGAGGGTGCCCCTGCACTGCTGGGGGGTGGGAGTGGTGGGAGACATGAGTGGGGGCCTGGTGGAGGCTGCCCCTGCACTGCTGGGGGGTTGGGGTGGTGGGAGACATGAGTGGGGGCCTGGTGGAGGGTGCCCCTGGTGGCTGGGGGGTGGGGGTGGTGGGAGACATGAGTGGGGGCCTGGTGGAGGCTGCCCCTGCACTGCTGGGGGGTGGGGGTGGTGGGAGACATGAGTGGGGGCCTGGTGGAGGGTGCCCCTGGTGGCTGGGGGGTGGGGGTGGTGGGAGACATGAGTGGGGGCCTGGTGGGGGCTGCCCATGGTGGCTGGGGGGTGGGGGTAGACATGAGTGGGGGCCTGGTGGAGGGTGCCCCTGGATGCTGGGGGGTGGGGGTGGTGGTAGACATGAGTGGGGGCCTGGTGGAGGCTGCCCCTGCACTGCTGGGGGGTGGGGGTGGTGGGAGACATGAGTGGGGGCCTGGTGGAGGGTGCCCCTGCACTGCTGGGGGGTGGGGGTGGTGGGAGACATGAGTGGGGGCCTGGTGGAGGGTGCCCCTGGATGGTGGGGGGTGGGGGTGGTGGGAGACATGAGTGGGGGCTTGGTGGAGGGTGCCCCTGCACTGCTGGGGGGTGGGGGTGGTGGGAGACATGAGTGGGGGCCTGGTGGAGGGTGCCCCTGGATGGTGGGGGGTGGGGGTGGTGGGAGACATGAGTGGGGGCCTGGTGGAGGCTGCCCCTGCACTGCTGGGGGGTGGGGGTGGTGGGAGACATGAGTGGGGGCCTGGTGGAGGGTGCCCCTGCACTGCTGGGGGGTGGGGGTGGTGGGAGACATGAGTGGGGGCCTGGTGGAGGCTCCCCCTGGTGGCTGGGGGGTGGGGGTGGTGGGAGACATGAGTGGGGGCCTGGTGGAGGCTGCCCCTGGTGGCTGGGGGGTGGGGGTGGTGGGAGACATGAGTGGGGGCCTGGTGGAGGCTGCCCCTGGTGGCTGGGTGGTGGGGGTGGTGGGAGACATGAGTGGGGCCTGGTGGAGGCTGCCCCTGCACTGCTGGGGGGTGGGGGGGTGGGAGACATGAGTGGGGGCCTGTTGGAGGCTGCCCCTGCACTGCTGGGGGGTGGGGGTGGTGGGAGACATGAGTGGGGGCCTGGTGGAGGCTGCCCCTGCACTGCTGGGGGGTGGGGGTGGTGGGAGACATGAGTGGGGGCCTGGTGGAGGGTGCCCCTGGATGGTGGGGGGTGGGGGTGGTGGGAGACATGAGTGGGGGCCTGGTGGAGGGTGCCCCTGCACTGCTGGGGGGTGGGGGTGGTGGGAGACATGAGTGGGGGCCTGGTGGAGGCTGCCCCTGCACTGCTGGGGGGTGGGGGTGGTGGGAGACATGAGTGGGGGCCTGGTGGAGGCTGCCCCTGCACTGCTGGGGGGTGGGGGTGGTGGGAGACATGAGTGGGGGCCTGGTGGGGGCTGCCCATGGTGGCTGGGGGGTGGGGGTTGTGGTAGACATGATTGGGGGCCTGGTGGAGGGTGCCCCTGCACTGCTGGGGGGTGGGGGTGGTGGGAGACATGAGTGGGGGCCTGGTGGGGGCTGCCCATGGTGGCTGGGGGGTGGGGGTGGTGGTAGTCATGAGTGGGGGCCTGGTGGAGGGTGCCCCTGCACTGCTGGGGGGTGGGGGTGGTGGGAGACATGCATTGTTGATCAGTAGTGCAAGGTGACATGTGGGTTGGCTGCGGGGCATGCCCATGGTGGATGGGCTGCCTGCGGGACATGAGCAGGGATGCAGGGTAGTCCCCCGTGGTGTGGGCTGCCTGCAGGGGCCGTGGAGGTTGTCGAGCGTACACCTGGGAGGACCCACACGGCCAATTAACGTGTAGTACTCCCCAGAACCCCTGGAATTCACATACCCTGCTGGAATCGCATGTGGAACTTCCCGCGCACCCATGGAATACACGTACCCTGCTCGCACTGGGCCAATCGCGTGTGGAACTTCCCGCGCACCCCTGAAATACACGTACCCTGCTGAAATCGCGTGTGGAACTTCCCGCGCACCCCTGAAATACACGTACCCTGCTGAAATCGCGTGTGGAACTTCCCGCGCACCCCTGAAATACACGTAGCCTGCTCGCACTGAGCCAATCGCGTGTGGAACTTCCCGCGCACCCCTGGAATACACGTACCCTGCTGAAATCGCGTGTGGAACTTCCCGCGCACCCCTGAAATACACGTACCCTGCTCGCACTGGGCCAATCGCGTGTGGAACTTCCCGCGCACCCCTGAAATACACGTACCCTGATGAAATCACGTGTGGAACTTCCCGCGCACCCCTGAAATACACGTACCCTGCTTGCACGGGGCCAATCGCGTGTGGAACTTCCCGCGCACCCCTGAAATACACGTACCCTGCTGAAATCGCATGTGGAACTTCCCGCGCACCCCTGAAATACACGTACCCTGCTCGCACTGGGCCAATCGCGTGTGGAACTTCCCGCGCACCCCTGGAATACACGTACCCTGCTGAAATCGCGTGTGGAACTTCCCGCGCACCCCTGAAATACACGTACCCTGCTTGCACTGGGCCAATCGCGTGTGGAACTTCCCGCGCACCCCTGAAATACACGTACCCTGATGAAATCACGTGTGGAACTTCCCGCGCACCCCTGAAATACACGTACTCTGCTTGCACGGGGCCAATCGTGTGTGGAACTTCCCGCGCACCCCTGAAATACACGTACCCTGCTGAAATCGCGTGTGGAACTTCCCGCGCACCGCTGAAATACACGTACCCTGCTCGCACTGGGCCAATCGCGTGTGGAACTTCTCGCGCACCCCTGGAATACACGTACCCTGCTGAAATCGCGTGTGGAACTTCCCGCGCACCCCTGAAATACACGTACCCTGCTCGCACTGGGCCAATCGCATGTGGAACTTCCCGCGCACCCCTGAAATACACGTACCCTGATGAAATCACGTGTGGAACTTCCCGCGCACCCCTGAAATACACGTACCCTGCTTGCACGGGGCTAATCGCGTGTGGAACTTCCCGCGCACCCCTGAAATACACGTACCCTGCTCGCACTGGGCCAATCGCGTGTGGAACTTCCCGCGCACCCCTGAAATACACGTTCCCCGCTTGGCGTTTGCTGTTTGCCAGCCCGGTGAACTGGTCCAGGGTTAGCGCAGCCCTTTGCGATGATTTAGCGATTTTGATGGCTTTTCCTTGCGCGAGGGCGTTCTTGGGGGCGTTACTGGCGCTGCTGCAGGGTCGCTGCGATTCTCTGCGCCACGGCTGGTTTGGGAGCCTAAAATCCATGGATACGCTGTGCGCAGAAATCGGTTTTAGCGCACGTTCCTGGCGCACACAATCGCACGCGGACACTCTGCGCCAGCCGCTTGCGACACTTTTCTGCGAAATTCTATGAATTACCCTGTTTGTCCGACCTGCTTTTTCATCATACCATTGTGTACCTGGATGACATCCTGGCATATTCTATGACCAACAGGCTCATCAAGAACATCTCCATCAGGTCCTTCAACATCTCCAAGAACATCACATGTTGGTGAACCCTGAGAAATGTGTTTTTGGGGTATCCACGGTACCTTATCTGGGTTTTGTCCTTACCGAACAAGGAGTGGAGATGGATCCCAGGAAGTTGTCTGCAGTTCTCGAATGGCCTTCACCCACCTCTGTTAGAGAGGTTTAGAGATTCTTGGGATTAGCTAATTTCTATCGTCGCTTCATACCTCGATTCTCAGAGGCTGTCCTCCCAGTTACAACATTCCTTAAGAAGACTTTTGCTCCGTTTGTTTGGTAAAGCAAGGCTGAAGAAGCCTTCAGTCGCCTTAAAAGGTTGTTCGGTTCTGGTCCTGTTCTTTGCCAGCCTGATCAGACTCTTCCCTTTATTGTGGAGGCTGACGCCTCAGCAGCAGCCCTAGGGGTAGCCTTATTGCAAGAACATGACAGGGTAGAACATCCTGTGGCTTATCTCTCCAGAACGCTCAATCCAAGCCAGGCAAATTACTCTGTTATAGAGAAGGAACTGCTAGCCATGAAAATTGCTTGTGAAGAATGGCGCCACTTGCTGCAAGGTGCCATACACCCATTCCAATTTAGAACTGACCATAAGAACCTCAAGGTCATCCAACAGATGGAGTGCGTCAACTCCCGGCAGGCCCGATGGGCACACTTCTTCTCCCAATATGATTTTGTTATAACCTATCTTCCAGGGAGTAAGAATGTCCTGGCTGATTCCCTTTCCAGAATACCCACTCCAGGGGTATCTATGGAACACACACCGGAATACAATGTTCCTCGTAACAAGATTGTGTGTTCCGTTTCCTCATTCCTCCAGAAGGTGAAGGAAGCCTCTCTGGCTACCCAGGAGTTACCTCAGCTTAAACCACATGATAGGGTCCACAGACAAGAAGGACTTATATTCATCAACAAACGCCTCTTCCTTCCTGATCCAGTCTCAAGGCGGTTTGCCCTCGAATGGTGCCATGATAGTACCTTGGCTGGTAATCGAGGGGTTTCTTCCACGGTGGATCTTCTTCATCGACAATTCTGGTGGCCGGGTCTTACCACTGAAATCAAATGTTACGTCGCCTCCTGTCCTACCTGTTGTAGAGGAAAGTACAGTACTCAAAGACCACTCGGTTTACTCCAGCAGGATAAGCCCCCCACACGGCCGTGGAGCCATCTCACTACAGACTTCATCCTTGATCTTCCTCCATCGGATGGGTGTACCTGTATCATGGTCACGATGGATGCCTTTACTAAGATGGCACACTTCTCTCCATTGCCTGGGGTGCCTTCTGCTGATTCGATGGCGACAGTGATTGCTAGGGATGTTTTCAGACTTCACGGCCTACCCGATAAGATCACCTCGGACAGGGGAAGCCAGTATACCGCTCGGTTCTGGAAGGTCCTGTGCAGCAAATTAGGCATCGAAAGAGTTCTCTCCTCAGGTTTCCACCCGCAGACCAACGGGCAGACAGAGCATTTGAATTCGTCTTTGGAACAGTATCTCCGTTGCTTCACTAACACTCAGCAAGACAATTGGGTTTCGCTGGTATCTACAGCGGAGTTCTCCTAGAACAACTCAAAGCATTCTGCTACCATCATAAGCCCTTTCTACTATAACTATGGATTCCATCCTCTCGATCTCCTCCCTACAGATCTGCAAGCCTCCTCTGTTCCTTCAGTGGACGCTGTGTTAGCTCGCATCTCCGGAGCTCACAAGGTTGCTAAGGAGGGACTTCTTGACAGCCAAAGCCGTTACTGGGCCCAGACCAACCCACATCGTCAAGAATCTCCTACCTGGTCCCCTGGTTCCCGTGTTTGGCTATCCACTAAATACTTACCAAGATGGTTACATCCTTCAAAACTGTCAACTCGTTACCTGGGTCCTTATCCAATTCTTAAAAGGATCAATCCAGTGGCTTACCGTCTGAAACTACCAAGTAGCATGAAGCGCATTCACCCTGTTTTCCATTCTTCCTTATTGAAGGAGTACCATGAGGATCCTTACTTGAGAGCGAATCCGTCAGCGCCTCTACCTGTTGACAACTCTCCAGAGGAATATGAGGTAGCAAAAATCATGGACTCTTAAGTACAAGAAGGGGCGTTTGGAATATCTGATCCATTGCAAAGGTTACTCGCATGCAGAGGATTCCTGGGAACCTGTTTCACAGGTTCATGCACCTGTTTTAATTCAGGTTTTTCATAGATCACACCCCGGCAAACCTGGTAGTTCGCCCCTAAGAGGGGGGCATACTGTCACGCGCCTGCCTTCCTATCGCTTGTGGCATTCCTGTAGGCTTCGCCGCCATTGACTTTCCCTTTACGTTTCTTAGGTTTTCTACTTGCTGCGCTCTAGCTTGAGGACAGGTGCCGGCTTTCCCTTCATAGCCCCGCCTTCCTTTCCGGGCTTCGCGTTGCAACCCCATTGTGTTTTGCTTTCGCTTTGGGTCCAACGCTAGCAAGTGTTTTTCCTCTTGCGGCTGCTGCCGCCTACTCCCTGTCTTCCTTTCTACTTGGTTCCTTCTTGTCTTTCTTGCCCATCCTCCGGTCTTAGCCGGTCTTCATTGTCCTTGCTTCCAGCCAGTGTTCGCCGCAGTATCCGTTCGGTACAGTGGAGTTCTTTTTCTCTCCGACTTTGTTTTCTTTGCCTTTCTTCTCGTACCTTTCTGCTTTCCGGTGTTCGCCTGGGCACTGTTCCTCTTTTAGCGGTCCTTCCTTTTCTGTTCCGCTCATTTTTCTGTCCCTTCTTTGTCCAGGTCTTTTCTCTACCAACTCCCTCAGGGTCAGTCGCTTCTCCAAGCAACGGGTTGGTGGCAGATCTCTCTCTCTTCGGCTGGGACCTCCCTATGGAACAGCCTCCCTGCCTCCCTGAAACTTGAGGAGAACCATCTGCGGTTCCGGAAGCACCTGAAAACCCTCCTCTTTGCTTCCGCTTTCTCTCCCCCTCTCCCTTGCTAAAGTCCTGGCTGTTACTGAGACTGCACTGGTTACCTGGCCACCCATGTGATCTCAGGCCCTAGCCCTGCCAGATGCACTGCCTCCCTGGCAACCCCTGCACCTGCAGACTTTTTTCTGTATCCCTAGAGTCCCCCACTAGCACTTATGTCTGCACTCACCCTGCACTCGCCACCTGCTGCCCATTTATTTATCTTGTTATTCTATTATCCCATGCACTGCACTTTGCCTCCCCCCCTGCACTTTTCTTCCTCCCCCTTCGTTTGCACTTGCGCGATCTGAATGAGACTTGGCCTAGTAAGATTGTTGTCTGTCTTCCCTCTGTTCCCCCTCGCTTGCCTCGTCGTGCTTTGAAACACTTGTGTATAGGCGCGTTATAAATGCCATATCATATCATATCATATCATACCACGGCTCTCCGGGGTATTCTTTCTTTTTCTTGTTTCTTGTGCGCTCGCACGCTTACTTGTACCGCATCTGCCTGTACTTTATCTGTAGGATCTCTACCTCTCCGGAACCACTACCCGAGGAGTGTTTTGCTCTTTGAAGCCACCAAATTCCTTGGGCTTCTCTGGAATCACTTTACCTGCATCTTCGAACTTCAAATCCCAGAATCCATCTACTTCGCCATCTACCATCTAGCAACTGGAGACGTACAAAAGGTTTTCTTTAACCTTTGGCTTTTTCCTCTTTTCCCAGGCGCTCGCGGGGGGGTGTCCTCTGTCAGCTGTACTTGTACGGTGACATTGTGGCTTCCATCCGAGGGAGGCTGCATCTCTTCCAAAAGAAGAGGGTATCACGAAAAAGTAAAGAAAGAAAACCTTCATTGAGTTCGGAGGAATCAGGTGAGGAGAAGGTGGAAGGGGTACTGATTAGGCAAAGTGAATCTACAAAGGACATTTTTGACACAAACCCTCCTACTCGGAGACTTTAACCTTGGGTTATATGACCTCAACGATAAGAACGCAACCGAGATCTGCAATAGCACAATCTACGCACTCCAAAGGGTGACAATTAGATTGGATTGCTGACTGCAACTGTAACACGTCTA
Source organism: Ambystoma mexicanum (assembly GCF_040938575.1). Taxonomy (NCBI): domain Eukaryota; kingdom Metazoa; phylum Chordata; class Amphibia; order Caudata; family Ambystomatidae; genus Ambystoma; species Ambystoma mexicanum. Next base: position 574,029,068 of record NC_090926.1, on the reverse strand, counting down.
GCACTTCCAACCACCCTCTCGCCTGGACTGACCACCATGCCATCCTCTTCTCCATCCCTAGAAACTCCCCTAACCAAGAGAAAACATTAGCCCCTCCAAGACTAGCAAGAAATACTCGAAACATAACGGTCCTCAACCTACTCCCACTTCTACAACCCCTCCTACAGGCGGACATTGCCCTCGAGCCTAATGAAAACCCCGCTCATCTGGTGAACCTATACAATATACTACCTTGCTAAACGTCATTCTCAAAATAGCACCTCAAAAGCTTTGCAAAGCCAAACCGCTCACCCACCTAAATACCTGGTTCACCCCACAAATAAGAACACTGCGAAAAAATCAAAAGAGCTGCTGGATCGAGTTGGAAAAAAGTCCCTTCAGCGCTGAACAAAGAAAACTTCCGATCAGCCTCTGCCACGTACAAATCTGCTATAATCTGACTCCTACAACGACTGTATTCAAAATGCTAAATCTAACAGCAAAGAACTGTTTAACATTCTCAGAGAATTAGAATCACCAGCACCTCCTCCAGCTACTTGCTCTAAGGATGCCACTTAGTGTCAGAACATCCAGAAAGCGCTGTCAGACAAAACTGAGCTCCTACAAAGGAAAAGTGAAACTAAAAAAGTGAACTTAACCGACAACTCTCCTGTACCCACAGCAATTACACCACTTCCTGCCCAACCTGACTTATTCAAATTCGCCTCACTCAGCGTCAAAGAAGTTGAAGAAATAATACTAAGCCTAAAACCTTCCAGGTGCATGGGCGACATCTGCCCTGCACCTATCATAAAAGAAACAGCGATACCCAAGCACAGTATGTGCTCCCTGTCAGGTTTTAGATGCCACAAGTATTTCCACTTCAATAGCACAGGGGCCCGTTTCACTGTGATTGCTAATTACTGAGTTCTGAGCCCATACATAATGCCAAATCAAAGTTCTTTCCCTATGGTTTTGTTCTTTCTTTCAATGGAGCACATCATAAACATAGTACCAACGGGAGCACATGAAATTGGACAAACCCATCCCGCACTTATCTGAGCGTCTGGGAAGCTCGCAAGCTTTCCCGGACGTAAGCTGATGAAGCTGTGACAGCAGTGCAAGACCTTCTTCCGCTGCTTCGCGTTCCCTGTGCCCGTTCAGGAACAAAAGGAAAGCCGGCATGGAAACCACACGGGTCCCGTCAAAAACTCCGGAATGCCTAATTAGATAAAGCAAGGCATGCGCGAGTCGATCCTCCGGCATGGCTTCGCCACGAAAAGCAGAAATAAGCCACACCTGCCGTGCGCCGTTGGCTCTTGATAAACTGATACCGATTAGTGTCAGCTGGCCAAACGCGCGCACGGCACGAACTACTCAATGTCAAAGAGGCTGCTGGGTAATGTAGTTTCTTAACAAATATACATATTCTTAAGCTGTCTTAAGACCCTGACACCTCTTCCGTCTACACCATCCCATCTTCCTGACAGGGCAAAAGCTTCCCGGTCCTCGCAGCCAAAACCTGGAATGCACTATCACCCAACATCAGGCTAGAACCCACCATCCACAAATTTCGATACAAGGCCAAATCCTGGCTTACTCTGAAAAAAAATGAACCCATAATTAACCCACTACGTGCCAGTCTTCGTGAACACACCAACAGTCTTTGCGAACACACCAACTGCACATACTGCACACATTCCTGGTTCTATGCTAACTTGATCACCCCTCATGATTGTAATGTGTGTGAACTACGATGCCTGCAATTGTAAATATGCAACTGTAATTTACTTTGTAACTGTAATTTTCTTGCACAGTCATATGTACCCAAAGAAATGTGACCAAGTTGCCTCAGGGCTCGGTGCACTATATAAATAAAATACAATACAATACAATACAATCCCAAAAAGAGAGTACATCTCAAGAGCTAGAAGAGAGGCACACTGGCTTCCCATCCAAGAGCGGATCATTTTCAAAACACTCTCCATCACCTACAAGTGTCTATCCAATACAGCACCACCTTACCTCTCCAAAAGAATCGCCAAAGCCCACTCTTCCAGACCCACTAGGACTCCCTACACAGATAGACTAATTGTGCCCAAAGTGAAAATATGCAAAGCCGGAGGCTCCAGCTTCCCATACCTTGCTGCCAAGTTTTGGAACAACCTCCCACCCTCCCTAAGGGCAGAGAAATCCTACTGGATTTTCGGCAAAAGCATTAACAACTCAGCTTTTTACCTAAACCTGAATCCCCCTTTCATGCCTTTCGCCAGGAACCTTTCTGTCCAACTGCCCAACGCCCTGTTCTGTAGGATTATTGCCACTTAGCTTTATACCTATGTATGATTCTATATGTTTCCTATGATAACTGCCGTTGGGTCACACCTTTGTCACCCTGTACATGTATGAAACTATGCCTGCATTACACTAGCTTGACTAGTACTTTGTACCTGCAACAGCGCCTCAATGCCTATGGGTTGTATATGCATTTTACAAATGAAATAAATTAAAAACAAAAAAGAAATAAAATGGGTTATGACCCAAGCAGGCATCAATACTGACTGTTATGGTGCCCATTCAGTGAGGGGTGCGATAGCATCTAAGGCCTTTTATGCGGCGGCCAGACTAGAAGACAGCAGACTGGCTGAACGAATCAACATTCAAAACCTATTTCAAGCAAGTAGAAAAAGTGGCAACATTGGTGGTAAGTAAGCTTTGAACAAGCATAATCCGAGCCTGGGGGTCTTGACATAGAATTCAGATTTTCAACACATATGTTACAGAAAGTCATAATTCAGATTTTCCACACATTTGTTACAGAAAGTCATAATTCTATTAAAGACACAGAGGTGAAGGATTATGCTTCTCTATTCTTTATTCAAACTCGAGTAGCATAAATCAAACAACTTTACATCATTATAAAATAAACACATTCAAAACTAAATTTCCCATGCAGTCTTTCGTATGTGAGTTTCATTCTTTTGATGTCCATGAACTAAGAAAACACGTGATTCCTTCCACCAATCATGCCATGCAATGTCCTTTATCCTCTTCAACAATCTCAAGTCCTTCCTCTTTCCTAGTCTGTGTCCAACTTTAAATCAACCTTGCATCCCAGACGGTAAACGCTGTAAACCATGACCTTTTACTCCTCATGCTTTCCATGGACGATGACCTCATGAACCATTCGATTTTTTCTCTGCCGTAGAACCTGAAACACAAATCAGATTTCAGACTTACGTCCCCAGGGTTAGTAATTGACATGAACACTTTTTCATATACCTTTTGACAAAAATAACAACTTTTATAACATTTTCATCACAGAATGCAGTACATTCATTTTGGGTTTTTTTTAAAATATATTTTTATTTTTCAGATAAACAATACAAACATAGTATCAATATCAAAGCAATTGCATATGAATGATAACTCCCCCCCTCTCTCCCTCCCCTTTAGACCAAGACCAAGAAGGTATGCCACAGATTAATGTGACAGGGTTCAGTGCGGGCCGTGCGGGTCCTCCTCAGAGGAATTGTCTTTAGTTGTGCAGAACAGGGACGTTGTGAGGTGAGGGCCACCCATTGCAGTAGATCATCTGAGGTGTCCATGTTTTGCTGTCGCTGTGCCAGTTCCCAAGCCCCAGTTTCGGTGGTGGACCATCTACGTAGGTCGGCCCACCACATAGCAACACTGGGGACCGCGGGGCTCTTCCAGGCCATGGCAATCCTTCTTTTTGCCAAAATATAAGTCTGTTCAGGGGCCTGTTCTTCTTGCTCCTGGGGTACGATGCCAAGATGCAAGCTTTGGGTGATTGCACTTCAAGTGTGATGTCTGCTTTGGCCGCTTTTGCATTTAGTAAGGACCAGAATGCGCGTATAGCCGGGCATCCCCAGAACACGTGGGTCATGTCTGCGGAGGAATCGTGACATTTGAGGCATGTCACCGCGCTCGAGCTGCTGAATCTGGAAATTATGTCTGGAGTAAGGTATGCTCTATGGATGATGTAGAATTGTATGAGCTGGAAACGGGCATTCCTAGATACCTTTTTGTGGTAATGTGTTATGGCCTCCCACTCTTTGTCTTCAAACAGCGTGCCCAGTTCCAGTCCCATTTTGCCTTGCTCTTAAGGTCATGCTGGGAGGTGCAGCTGAGCAGGGTCTCGTAAAGCCTCGAGGTTTCGTGTCCACTCTCTGCCGCGCTCAGGAGGTTCTCGATGGCCTCGTGCCCGGTGCTGAGGTTTTCTGTCTCAGGCCATCGTTTCGTAAGTCTGTTCACTATGGCCCTGTGTAGGAGGAATTGACCTGGCGGTATTACTGTTGTTTCCTGCAGTTCAGTGAATGTGAGGATGCCCTGGTCGTCTACAGGGTCCCCCAGGGTGGCGATACCGAGGGGTTCCCATAAGCTCCTGATTACCTTCTGGCCCTCTGGTCTGGTTGGCATAATAGCGGCTATCGTGATCTGTGGGGAGAACGGGTCGGCAAATTTGGCGGTTTTACAGGCTCTTCTCCAGATCCGGGTGCCCAGGCAGACCAAGTATGGGTTTTGTTGCTTTGCGTCCAGTTGGGTCCAGAGTAAGTCTCTGAGCAGCATCTGGGAGGCCGCCGGTCTTAAAAGGCGTGTGTCCGAGGTGGCGTCGTCAGCCATCCATTGGATTCCGTGCTTCAGTTGGCCTGCTAAGTAGTAGAGTTCAAAATTGGGGATTTTGAGGCCTCCTCTCTCATACGGTCTTTGCGTTACCTCTAAGGCGACTCTGTGCCTTCCTTCGCGCCATAGGAATTTTCTACAAAGTTTATTTAGTTCAATGAAGAATCGCTGGGGAATGTTGTACGGGACGTTGGTGAAAAAGTATAGGAGTCTCGGTAATGCTACCATTTTGAGAAGCCCTGCTCTGCCAGCCCCGAAAGGGGCAGCTTGCTCCAAAAGTCCATTGATTTAATCAAGCCTTTATTCGCCTTCTCGGTGTTCAGCGCATGTTCAGTCCTAGGGTCTCAGTGAATCATGATGCCCAGGTATTTGAATGAGGTGGGTTCCCAATTAAGAGCCAGTGCGGGGAGGTGTTCCTTCTTAGTCGTACTTAGGGCGGCTAGGGGGTACAGGCAGGACTTGTCGTGGTTGATTTGGATCCCAGTGCATCTATAAAACCCCTCCAGTGTTTCCAATATGTAGGGAAGTATGTGTTCGGGGTCCTTCAGGTAAAGAAGCATGTCGTCCGCGTACATAGATACAAGGTGGGTCACCCCGTTCATTGTTATGCCCCCGTCACCATACTCTTGCCTGAGGTAAGCTGCCACTGGTTCGATGGCTAGGATGTAAAGTAAGGGGGATAGGGGGCATCCCTGTCGGGTCCCTCTGGAGAGGTTCCATTTGTCGTAAAATGTGTTATTGGTTCGTACTCTGGCCGTCTGTGTAGGTGAGTTTGACCCACTTTGAGAAGGCTGGCCCGATTCTCATCTTGGCCAGTGTGGCTTGGAGCCACTTCCACCGGACTAAGTCGAAGGCTTTGGAGGCGCCACTGCACTCCTTGTGGGCTCGTCGTCTGTGCAGTATATGACATGGTGCAGCTTGCGCAGGTTTTCTGTGATGGAGCAGCCCTGCACGTACCCTGTTTGGTCTTGGTGGATTAAGAGCGGGATGGCGGCCTGCAGTCTCCTTGCCAGTAGCGCTGTTAGTATCTTGTAGTGCACGTTTAGCATGGACAAGGGCCTATACGAGCCACAGTCTGAGCCGTCTTTGTTGGGTTTAAGCAGGGGGATGATAATGGCTTTGCGCATGGTGTCGGGGAGACAGCCCGCCTCATACGCCTCATTGTACACCTGGGATAATAATGGGGATAGTATGTCCTCGTAGGTCTTGTAAAATTCGCCAGGGAGCCCGTCGGGGCCTGTTGATTTCCCTGAGGGTAGTGATCTTATGGTGGCCGTGACCTTGTCAGGGGTGATGGGGCCGTCCAGGGTCTCCGCCATATGTTCATCTAAGTGTGGCAACACGATGATGTCGAGGACATCTTCGATGTCAGTGTTTGAGGGGGGAGAGGGGTCTGAGTATAGTGCCTGGTAATACTCTTTGAACGCTAGGTTTATCCCCTCTTGTGTGTGGGTGATTGGGCCTTCCCTGCTCTGGATTTGGCAGATGGGTGTTCTGGGGGTTTCGCGCTTATATAACCACGCGAGCAGTTTCCCAGGTTTATCACCCAGGGCGTGATTCCTTCCCAGTGTCTCCCAGTGTGTCAGGCAAGATTATTTCAGTTCAATTATTTTATGCATATGGGCCGGGTCGGGGGATGGGGTTGCTTCCATGGCCTTCAGCTCTGTTTCGGTGCGCGCGAGCAGGGCCGTGGTTTGACTCTGGGCTCCCCCGGCGGCGGCTATCGATTCACCCCTTATTACTACCTTGTACGCCTCCCATGTTGTGTGTATGTGTTGGACACTGCCAGTAATCAGTTGTACTTTGTCTGATTTGTTTTTTTAAAGGCGTTGTCCAACAGCACCTCGCTTCTGAGTTTCCAAGTCGGGACTGGGGGCCTGGGGGCTGCTAGTGTCCACGTGGTTATCAGGGGAGAGTGGTCTGACAGCACTCTGGCCAGGTATTGTGTGTCATCGAACAGGGCTGAATGTTCCTCACTCACGAATAGGCAGTCAATTCTGGTGTGGACTTTGTGTGGTGGCGAGTAAAAGGAATAGGCTCTGGTTTCGGGGTGCTGTGCTCTCCATAGGTCTTTCAGGGCAAGTTGGTGTGTGAGGGTGTTTAGTATTTTGGCTGGGGGAGAAGGGTGTACATGCTTGTTGTCTCATCTGTCCATGCGAGGGTCTAGGGTGCAATTGTGGTCAACTCCCCATATTGTTATGCTCTTGCTGCTTGGGCTCAGGCGGGTGTATAGCGAGCGGAAGAAGACCGTGGCATTGTGGTTAGGGGCGTAGGTGCTAATCAGGCAGAGGTCTCTACCTTCAATGGTGCCGCGTATCAGGGCCATTCTACCTCCGTTGTCTGATTTGGTATGAGTCAGGGTGATGGGAATTGAGGGTGCGATCCAAAACTGCTCTGGCGTACGTGGAGTACGCAGAACCAATTAAGGTTCCCCTCCAGACCTTGGCCAGCGCTGCAGGTTTGGATGCATTTAGGTGCGTCTCCTGCAGCAGGGCAATCCCCACCCTGTGGCGTTTCATGTAGGAGTGGATACGGTGCTGTTTGACATAGCTATTCAAGCCTCTGACGTTCCAGGACATGATTCTGATTTTGTCAGCCATGATCTGTGTCAGGTTGAGGATTGGTCGGCGTCCGGTGTTGGGGACTCGGGTGGGACCGGTCGGGCCCATCGTGGTTCTGCAGCTGTTGGTCTTGGTCTGTTTTATACATAACTTTAACTGGGTACCCGTCTTGGGATACCCTTCCCAATAAACGATAACCTTTAACTTTCCAACGAACATAACACGTCTAGCGAGGTTTCCCCCGTTCTGACTTTCCCGTTTCTGCTCCATGGACCTAAGTCTCTTGGTGCCCTACGGGCGGGTAGACTACCCCTAACTGTTCCAGGGGCTGGAGTGAATTAACTTCGGGTGGTGCAACTAAGAGGTGCTCCGTGTCTGGTGTAGCTCTGGTTGCATCAAGGTTGCCGCTATACGTAGTGTAGCGCTGAGGGGAGGTGTATGCGAGCACCTATTACGCTGAAGGTTATGGCTTGCGCTGTTTCGATTCTAGGTCGGGGACCTGCTCTCTGTCCATCCACTCGCACACTTGAGCTGGGGTGTCGAATAGGTGGGCTTTATTGTTATGCAAGACCTTCAATCTGGCCGGGTATGTAGCGCAAGCCTGCATTTTTCAATCTGGCTTTGGTGTGGTTGAATAGGGCCCTGCCTCATTGGACCTGCAGGGTGTAGTCAGGATAGATGGCGACCTTTGCGGAGTCCCTTTGTATGGAGCCGCCCAACCTTGAGAAGGCTAAGATAGTTTCTCTGTCCTTATAGTTGAGCACTTTGGCTATAATAGGTCTGGGCGGGTTACCAGGGGGAGGCCGCCTGGCGAGGGATCGATGGGCTTGCTCTATTGTGAAGCCCTGGGATAGCTTCCCTGCTCCGATTTCTTGTATGAGAAGATTTTCGATGTAGTTCGTGGGTCGTTGCCTTCAATTCCCTCGGGCAGGCCAATGATTCTGATGTTATTTCTACGGGCCCGGCCTTCGGCCTCGTCAGCTCTATCCTCCAGGTTCTTCACCTTCTGCGCTAGGATATCGACTTCTTGCAGGAGTTGCGTTTTTGTTCCCGTGTTGTCTCGCACTTGGTTCTCCAGACATTCAGTCCTATTGGCAATTGAGCGCACATCCTGCCGCAATAGGTTCAAATCAATCGCTACAGCGTCTATATTGTTCTCCATGGTTCTTTGGAGAGACTTAATGGCCTCTAGGAACTGTGAGTTCGCTGGTTCAGGAGTTTCATTATTTGTAGCCTCTCCATTAGCGTGGCCGGCGTCAGGTCTATTCGCCGCTGGGGCTGTGAAGGTCTCCATGGTAGTTTGCCTGTGTTTATTACGGGCGCCCTTTACAGACATTACTACGGGCGTGGGCTTATTGGTGATGGTTGAGGCGGCCCTCTCCTCAGCGGTGTGGTGCCAGGGCCGCACGGGGCCAATCCCGCCTGATTGCGTCCCCCCTCGCTTTGGCGGCAAGTCCAGGGTGATTTGGAAGGGTCCACTGGGTGTTAAGGGAGGGTGAGCCCTCGTGGTGTGCTGATCCAGCGGGGCTGGCCCTCTGGGCTTGGTTTTGGGGAGGACCCAATGACGCTCTCTCCTGTGCGCCAAAGGTGGAGGGGTGGCGCACTGTTACAGGTGAGGTCGTGGCCCGTTTGCGGGCAGCCAGGCGCTTTAGCAATGCCTGTGATCAGGGTACGGAGGGAGGCCTCCGCGCGCAAGAATCAATTCACGGGACACCCAAGGAGGTGCCGCCCTTTATGCGTTGCCTGGCCCCCGCCCCCGATCGCACCCGCCGCGGCCCCAGGCCGCCCACAGGATCTTGTGAGGGCGCGGGCCCGGGGTCGGGGGCTTGCTGGTCCGTAGGAGCCAGGAGCTGAGTTAAACAGGACTATCCTGGAGGCCCCTGTGGGTGTCCGGGGCCAGCAGTGCGCGGCAGCAGTCTCAGGGTGGGTTCCGGCTGGGGCCAGGGGTGCTGGGGGCCAGGGCACTGCAAGCGATGTGTTGAGGCACTGGAGCCCCCGGAGCCCCCTCCCCCCGTCTCCCTACCTCTTGTCTTCAGGCTGGTTCGCGGTCCCCTCCAGCATCCACAGTCAGAGTCCAGGCCTTGGTCCTGCTGGTTGCTCGCCTCTTCTCGGGCGCGGCTCAGGAAGCAGTAGCAATTTGCTGCGGTACCCCAGGGGGCAGCTGCTCGCGGCCTCTTGCCGAAGTGGCCCGCTGCCACAGGGTGCTCTCGTCCTCGTTGGCTGCGCTGCTCCGCTGAGGTGCATTGGGGTGGCGGCCGCCTGGACTTTGTGTGGCCACCCTTTGCGCTGTCCCTCTATCCAGCCTCGGGGCCTCCAGCTGTGCCAGGTGATCATTGTGAGCCCGATAGGCTCCGGGCTTTTCGCCTCACGTCCTGTCCATGCCACACGGGCGCAGTGCCTCGTCTGTCGCTCGGGGTCTGGGCTGCCCCAGGCTCCGCCGCCCCCACTGGCACAGGGGTGCCGGTCCCGGCCCAAGTCAGCGCCGGGTGTTTAGGCACTCGGATCTGTCGGTACCCGACCTCCTATGGGGCAGCCAGATGCCTCGGGCCCCGGCAGGATCGCGCTGTTTTGTCCGGGGCTCAGGTTACAGTGCTACGGCGGGACCTATGGAGGCCGCCATTTTCAGTTCGTGGCGGATTTTCCTTCTCCCCTTCACGGAGGCTGAGCAGAGGGATGGATCCGCTTCACACTTCAGCTGCAAGTGTCCCAGGCGTTCATCAGCCGTAAGGGCGGCTATTTAGTCGTATTTAGGATTGAAAAGCTTACGATAGCGGCGGATCAATGAGCGTCTCGTGCGGAGCTAGCAAGGACACGACTCTCCTACATGGCGGTTAGCCACGCCCCAATGCAGTACATTCATATATAAAATCTCGATTACTGGGTGGGATAATCCTTCACCTCCGTGTCTATAATAGAATTATGGTTTTCTGTTACAAATGTGTGGAAAATCGGAATTCTATGTCAAGACACGGAGGATTGTATTATGCGTGTTTAAAGCTTACTTACCACCAACATAGCTATGTGTTCCACTGGCTTAAAATAAAAAGTTTTAAAAGTCAATTCATTCGACCAGTCTGCTGCCTTCATAAGGTCCTCTAATCTGGCTCCTGCGAGGAAAGCCTTCGAGGCCATAGCTCCTCTCACTGAGTGAGCCCTTTATGGATCTGTGTCTACTCCAGCCTGTGTCATCACCCATCTAATCCATCTTGCTAACGGCTTCCTTATGGCTATGAGTAACTGGTTTACCCCTGGGGGTCTCCTTCCCCTAGTCATAGACTCATATTCTGTAATGCATCTCACTGGACATAACTTTCGTTGTCCTGGGAATGCCTGATATGACATTGATCTCAACCATGTCTTAGTTATCTTCACTATATCGAAGGTTACACCCTGAGGGGACAATGACTTCCTATTAATCTCTAAAGCCTTTACATCTGAGACCCTCATGCATGATAGCAAACATAATAAACATAGTCAACTTGGCTGATAAAGCCTTCCTAGATAGTTCATCATTATCTGGCCATGATATAAACATCTTTAAGACATTGTCTACATCCCAGACCTGATCATATTTATGAATTGGAGGTATAATTATTCTAACCCCTTTCAACAGTTTGCAAACTAAAGGATGTTCTCCCATGGCTAGCCCTTCAATTCTTGGGTGCCCCGCAGAAATAGCTAATCTCCCTGTATTAACTGTCCTATACGCCTTTCCTTGGGCTGCTAACTGAGCCAAATAATTAACCACATGTACTACATCCGTTCTAAAGGGATGTATGTCCCTTGCCACACACCCAACTATGCCAGCCTGACCAGGCTGTTCTATATGCCTTCTTGGTCCCTGGTGTCAAAGCCTTGTCGATAATCTGTTCAGACTCTTCCGATAATCCTGGCCTAGATCAGGCTCTCCTAAAATTGCCCATGCAATGTAGCTGAGGCTGCCTGACTTCACTAGAGGGTGACCTTCCCCTGTGGGATCTCTTACTATGAGAGCTAATCTTGGCAATGCTATTGTATTTTCGTAAGTCATCTCTAGCAGGTCCGGGAACCATGCTTGACCCCTCCACAATCCAGCGTAATCAGTATCATGGATACACCCTGTCTCCTCGCCTGTACTAGAGTCCTTGCAATAATTGCAAAGGGAGGGAATGCATATTCCTTGTCCGGACCCCACTGTTGCAGAAAAGTGTCTATCGATTCCGCCTCCGGGTCTGGTCTCCAGCTGAAAAACCAAGCAAGTTGCTTGTTCAGCCTCGATGCGAACAGGTCTGTCCTGCATGGACCCCATCTCTCCATCAGTGCCTGTAAAACCCTCTCGTCCAGCTTCCAGTCACTGGCATCCCTAAGGAATGTGGAGTTCCACTCTGCTACTTCGTTCTGACGGCCCAGCAAGTATTCTGCCGTCACTGATATCCCTCTCTGTAGGCACAAGTGCCAAAATTCTTTCACTAGCACCGCTAGCATTCTCGATTTCGTGCCTCCCAGTCTCTTTATATAACAAACTGTTGACACGTTGTCCATCTTGAGGAGTATGCAACATCATGCCCTCTTCTGTGTCAGCATTTTACCGCAAAGGATCCTGCTAGGAGCTCTAAGCAGTTTATGTGGAGATTTAATTCCTCTCCTGACTACCTGCCCCCTGTCAACAGATGTCTGCATCTGGCTCCCCATCCCCACCGACTGGTATCGGATTCTATCACTAGGTCTGGGGATTAGCCAAATATTGCCCTTCCATTCCAGGCATCCATGTGCTGCAACCACCATTGCAGTTCTTCTTTCGCCTCTATAGACAGGGGTATCCTTTGATCGTATGATGCTCCCCTCCAGAGGTGTTGGATTTTTAGTAATTTAGGGGCCCGGGGAATATCGCCTGTATTGAAGACGCTAGGTGTCCCACTATTCTCGCTAGTTCCCTCAGGGAATATCGTTTCTATTGATAATCTGTTCCGAATCTCTTTCTTTATGTCGTTCACCTTGCTCAGGGAAAGGTTCAACGTTCCCTGAACTGTGTCTAATCTGAAGCCCAGAAATTCCATGCTCTGTTCTGGCTGAAGGCTCGGCTCTCCCAGTTTATTAAGAAACCCAATTGTTTTAACAGCTCTATCGTAAGTTCTATTTGATCCCTGATCAGCGTTTTGTCCTGGCACATTATACAAATGTCGTCCAGATGTAGGATTAGCCTGATCCCTCTCTCCCTCAGGAAAGTCACTACCAGTTTCATCACTTTTGTGAAACACCACGGGGCTGATGCTAGCCCGAAAGGTAGGCAAGTGAATTCCCAAACTTGTCCCTGCCAACAAAGCCTCAGGAACTTTCGTTGTTCCGCTGCCATGGGGATGGTTAGATAAGCATCCTTGAGATCTATTCTCGCAAGCCAGTCCCCGTGTTGTAAAATATCTCTCAGCAAGTGAATGCCCTCCATTTTGAGTGTCTGTAAACTACGAACGTATTCAGTTCTCTTAAATTTATTATTGGCCTTTTCTTGTGACGGCCTCTCACTAAAACATGTTGCTTATGAAGCTGTCCCTTGTGTCTGATACTTGTTCTATAGCATCTTTCTGTGCAAATTCTCTTATTTCTGTTTTCGTCTGCTGTGCTGAGCCTTAATAATTTCGGCCATCTTTCTTGATTTGGTATGCTTATCCAATCTATGTGGAAACCCTGTATAGTGTCTAAAACCCAAGAATCTGAAGAAATCCATCTCCATTTTTCTACACATTTCGCCACTCTCCCCCCTACTGCGGGAATATGAATTTGAATTATTTGCAATTGCGCCTTTCTCCTCATCTGTGTTAGGCTGTTGTTGGCTTCTGGGGTGTCTCCACCCTCACCCTCTGCCACTTCCTCTCGATGGGAAGAATGGATTTGCTTTCTTTCGTCTTGTTTCCATTGGTATCTGTCCCCTTGGAACCTGCTATAGTTGAAATGGCTGGCGGAGCGGCTCCTACCTCGTCCAGCCCTGTCAAAAACACGTCTGCCAAATACCCTCTTCAGGGAGGCCTGTGCCTTGTCAATCGCCACATAGGAGTTGGCGAATTTCGTTAGCTCCTTTATGAAGGCATCCCCAAATAGCTTCCCTTTTGCTGATGCTGCTGCCTGCGATGTGGCCATCTCGCTCAGTTTTGGGTCAATCTTTACTAGAATTGACCTTCTCCTTTGCGCCATAATCGTGCTGTTGGCATTTCCTAATAAACAGATAGCTCATGAGCTCATTTTTACCCGTCGCCTCGTCTGCCAATTCCATAATTTCGTAAGTGGTCCAACCACATCTAGCAGGATCTGTCGAAACCTTTCTTTATGTCCTTCACGTACCTCTCCATGAACGTGACCATGCGGTCATCATTTTCAGGGGTTTCCGCAATCCCTTCTGGCAGGTGTGGCCTTGGGCACTCGGCCCTCAATTTGTTTCTGGCTTCTTTAGCCAGCGGTGTTCTTAACCTCTTCTTTGTATACGACACAATCTTGGACGGCGGTTCCCATTCTGAGGACCTTGGGTGAATGAGTGCGTCTGGATCAAACTCGTCTCCTTCCCCTTCTTTGTCCTCTGTTTTCTTTTTCTTAGGGGCTCTCTCTTTTTTTTCTTCAGAAGATATCCCCTCTACTTCCTCTGATGATGGGCTATCCCACTCATCTTCGTCCTACCTCTCTGAGCTATCAGAGGTATCATCACGCCATTTCTGTTCTTTTCTTTTTCGGCTTGTAGCCTTACATTTGCCCTTACTCTTTTGTGGCGAGCCCGGGGGGTCTTGCCTTTCATGGCGTTACTGGCTGTTAAGAATTTCAATCAGGAGAATCACACCTTGGTCTCGGCCTAGTACGTAGCGCACAACTGAGATGCTTTTCTCCTTATTTTATGCAGATTCAATTTGAGATGGTACATCACTCGTATCACACCCCCTTTTCAAATACCCCGGGTCATAATGGACCATGAACCAGGCTGGTTGGTGAAATGCAATATTTATTTATTTTAAAATTCAAAAGAAATCATACAATTTTTTATATGGGGCAGCAATCACCAATAGGGTGATAATCACAATGCAAATGGAATCAAGACACTTGGTTAACCTTTTAGTAGAAAAGATACACAGCCAACATGAATAGGGGCACTTTTTTAATTAGGAAAGATAGCACCCAAGTTAAGGTTTCCCCCTGCAATGTTCCCTCAACCCACAGATAATCAAATTCGGAGTGGATAGAAAGAAGCAGCAGGTAATCAGAAATAAGAGGCACAAGACAGAATAAAAATCTGACCTTCCCTCACAGAATAAGCAGCAAAAACATCAAACCCTTGACAAAGGCCTAAAATAGCAATCGGAAATGGCAAATAATTAATTCATGTGTGGTTTAATTATAATATACATATGTTTTATCACAATAGCATGAAGTTCTATCAATAGCAGTCACAAGGCAATGGATCAGAAAAAGGCATACAATTAGAAAATGAGTGGAAATTTAAAAACAGGTGACACGTGTAAAAGTTGCATTTCTTTTCAATTCCCGCTTTAAATTACCCAAACGGTTTTTAATAAAAACGGGTGAAATACTCTGATTTGGAGTGCAGTTAGGGGGGTAGATATATATCGCAGGGACATTCTAGAAGTGAAAATAGGTATCTATCTATGAAACTTGATGAGTTATGCAAGATATAAAAAGGTGCGCTTTGAGCAAAATGAAGCCGTGAAATAGGAAAGGAAATCAGTTGTGACAAGAACAATTTTACTCTAGAGTATTCAGACTAGACCACCAAAAATGGACACAGTAAGATCCAAGGTTGATTCGCGAACTCAACCCTGTCACCCCAGCGCCCAACCCTGGCGGAAACCAGTCCGATCACTCGAAATAGGACTAATGGTTTAGGATTACACAAGACAAAATTGAAAAGAAATGGCGCTAGCACTTCAGAAAGTCACGGGCAGGGTGCACAGATAATTCTAACAGTTTTAACAAGTTATCAGGATAAGGATAGGATGGCTTAGAGAGTGGGATAAGAACAAAGGCAAGACAAGATAGGTTATGGGTTTCTATGAGGTAGGGATTATACTCACAGTACACTTTTAGTTTTGGGATTTTTGGACTGTCAACAGGTTCTGGTCCCCACACGGCTGCGCGCCTGGCAAAAGATAACAGCGGGGCTGTTCTGGTCACCGGATGGCAAGGACAGCGGAATAGCAATTCTGGTCACTGGATACTAAAGGTCAACTGGATGGCAGGATTGCAGCGGGCATGCAGTTAGTGGGCAGTAAGCCAGTCTGATTTCAGGTTGCAAAAGGTACCACAGCTTTCCCCTTTGGTCATTTGGGATTTTCGTGGATTTTTCTGGATCAATACTCTTGCTGGGGTAGGAAGCAGCTATGCTTGGGTTTTGCAGCGGGCTCTGGAGTAGGGTCAACAATGCTTTGGCCTTGTAGTGGGGTCTGGAATCTGGATGGAGCAGATCAGGAACGTAGCGCAGGAATTTCAGGAAGAGTGTGTATCAGGAGTCTTGTCAGGGACTCCTATTTATAATGCATAGTGACATCATCAAAGTATATGGCTGGGCAGGTTTAGCTAAGCACGCCTCTAAACTACTGGATTGGTCAGGGGTGCTAGTCCCCGCCTCGTTCTAAACTGGTTGGATTTCAAGGGAATGATGTCAGATTTATGATGTAAGTTTTACAATGTCCAAAACCTCCCACTATTACTTTAACTAAAGTCCAGTTTTGCCCTAAATGGCACCTTTATACAGTGGAAAAGTCTAAACAAATTACATAAACAGGTTACATATTTTATGCAGGAACATGTTACATATTTTATGCAGCACATGCCAGTCTAATCCTCCAGTTTGTGAGACATTGTTTTGCCCTTCTACCAGTTTTTCGCGCTTTCAGTGTGAAATGTTCGGCCTAAAATTCCATAACTTTATATATATGTGTGGATCATCATAAGGGATGTAAATATGAACATTTACAATGGCATCATGGATACTTTCCTTGTAATCCCTGATTCTTTCCATTTCTATTCCCAAGGGGTCAGTGAATTCTACAATGTCTCAAATTATAAACCACAAAATCACTTTTAAACTGCGAAATATTTACATTTTTACAATGTCCTGCTACAGAGATAAAAGTCTTTACATTTTTATTCATAAATAGTCTTTGGAAACAAATGGCAGTCCTTTGTCCCCCATATTTGGTAATAGCTTCCAAGCTACCCCCCTGAAGGGCAGGGCCATCATGGAGATATCCTCTGAAGCCTCCTGTAGAAATCACAAAGATGTGTGACTTTCTTTTCATTTATCCTTGTCCTGGAAATTCCATTGTCAGTGGGTTCAGCCTAGACTAGATTCTGTCCAACTTAGTAATTATCACAGAGGTGATAGTATCTACTGAGAGGCCCTTTTGTTTCTGTCATCCTCTCAGCAGAATCCTATTTTCTTTTTTTGCTGACATCCCCCCAGCAGCCACTGAAGTTTGAATTAATTGTATTTATTTTGGCTGTGAATTGTAATAAAGTCTGCTAAATAGAAACATTTCTTTCATTGTATTGTCACATCACAATCCCCTTCATATTGCTAGATAAGGGCAGGGTTTCATTCAACAGTTGTACTTTTTAAAACGGTCATTTTTCTCCTCTGTTTGCAAAGGCCATTTTTACATGTGTGGTGAAAAGCTGGCATTTCTTTTTCAATTCGGTTTTTCATCTCCATCAGCTTCCCACACTGTTCTGCAGCCATAGTTATTTCCTTGTACACAACAGTATGTACAAGGCAAAGGTCTCTTGGAATTGACATGTGCACATAACTATGATTTCTTTTACATGGTTCATTCCTTTGACACTTTGTAGCACAAAATAAAGCGTTTCCTGTGCACAGCAGAAAGTGAAGTTTCTTGCGCCTTTTTTTCAGATTTGGCTTAACAGAGTCTGTCATTCAGGGGTCATGCTTGGTTTTGCTGAAGCACAATTGGATATACTGGGCATGGCAGAGCCTTATTAATAAGAGTAGTTTAAGGAAGAACATATGCAAATAGCGTCAGCAACATTATTTTAAAGGTGAAAAAGTTTCTTTTTTAATGAGGATTTTGGGCTGGCAGCAAGGCAACGCTGCTTTTTCACTTTATTCCATTTGTATATGTAAGAACACACTGGCAAGCTCTCTCAGAGTGCCCCTTGTTCCATCCTGACCAATATGTGCTTGGCAAGATTGTGAAAGCCATCTTTTTGTTGCTGCAAAATGCAGTTTTGAGGCCATGGTGCTCACTGGAACCAGCGCAACCATTTTGCTGTTTCTGTTGAAGCGCAGCTTGGTTTTGGAGAAATTCTGTTCAGTGGGTCAATGTAGCCCACAGGGCTTTTTTCCTTCCCCCTTTATCCTTTCCTGTATCCCTTATCCCTTTCAGCTCCTCCATTCCTCTGGATAACTTGAGCCAGTCCTCCATGACTGCAAGGTGTTATGGATTGACTCAATGCCTGATACAGAATCTCACCCATGCCAGGCTGCAGTCTTTTTTGGCTCACTTGAGCCCTTCCTTCCTCACTTGAGCTGGACATGACAAGGTATAGGTGGACAGTACTGCCACAGTATGTAAATCCAGGTGTCTTGGGCCTGTAACCGTCTTAATATGCTTTTAGGGCAGAATCTATCTCTTATTTTGCGATGCAAAGCTCCTTTTCTCCTTCAAAAGGATGCTGTACCTTATTTGGCCACAAGGTGGCGCTAGCGTACCGTTAATACGCTTTTTCCCAGGTCTAACACGACCTACTTATCTCCCTGCACGCTCCGCTTTTGCTTTAACAAACTTTCTTTGATCAATTTCACTAATGAATTCTATTTGCTTTCTCTTTGCTCTGCAGCTTTATTATGACTGGCTGTCACTCACTAAAGGAAGTAATTGACAAGGAGCACAGGAACCATGATAGAGTCACCGTAATTCTCCTCGAACTTCAGTGACAGAAGTGCCCTCTATCCTTCACGCGTTCGCTGGAACATTCATTCCGACGCGTTGGAATTCCTTAATTATTCCTAAACTTGCGGATAGGCTCCGTGAAACCTTAATAACACGCTGCGCGTGCTGCATTTTCACTTTATAAAACGTTAGCACAATGTAATACAAATAAACCACTGTATGTATACTTTGAATGAATGTAACGCTAGGAATTTAACTGGCTGCCTGAGCAGCAAAGAAAGAGGAAGGACTCGAGAGTGTTCAAGAGGATAAAGGACATTATAGGGGATGATTGGTGGAAGGAATCACATGTTTTATTTGTTCAGGGACATCAAAAGAATGAAACTCGCATCCAAAAGACTGCATGGGAAATGTAGTTTTGAAAGTGTTTATTTTTTGATGATGTAAAGTTGTTTGATTTATGCTGCTCGAGTTTGCGTAAAGACTAGAGAAGCATAATACGAGCCTCCGTATCTTGACATAGAATTCCATTACAGACACAGGGGCGAAAGATTACCCCACCCGATTAAGCAAATTCAAGAATGGTTAATGTGATGACGTAATGTAATGTCATGATGCAAACTGTTTATGCAAGTGTATTTCATTGTGTTACAATTACCCACCCGATTAGACCAAATGTCTGAAATATGGCATATGTTGCAGGTTCCATGACAGACAACAAGCCGACGGGGTCATGATTATCCTGAAGAAGAATAGTTCAATCAGCCTTTACCGGCTTGGGCGCTACAGTTGGATGGACCAGCGAAAGAAAGAGGAGGTGTTATAAAGGCGGACTGTATTTATAGGGATCGATATGGACGATTGGATAAAAGAGGTCACATATTTGGATGGACCAATAACAGTAGAAAGGACTCAAACCTCATGGAGATTGTAGTTTATTCGCTTTGTTATGGTTATTGTTATTTTTTAATTATGCTGCTCGAGAAGTAAAGTTGCGAGTAAAGCATAATCCTTTGCCTATGTGTCTTTAATGGAATTATGACTTTCTGTAACATATGTGTTGAAAATCTGAATTAGCACAACACATACTCTTCTGTGTTGCCTCTTACAACTCCCATCACCCATAGCCTGCATAGTCAATGGTGAAGGATCATGGGAGTTGTAGTCCAAAACGTCTGGAGAGCCACGAGTTGCAGACCTCTGCTCTAGAAAATAATCCTTATATAATGGACGAACAAGTATCTATACTAATACAAGTATTACCCTTGCCTAACTCCTTCTCTGAATGTGCAAACTCCTTTCATGCATTCCTCCCTCTGACTTCACCCTTGCTTAGGCTATTATTCTCAGCAGACCAAGGTCTGGTTCCCCCGGCGGGGATATAATATGCTTTGGACAAGGGGGATTCGGCGGAGTACAAAAGGGCAGTAACAGAACATGCATGCAGCAATTTGAAACAGTGTACTTTTTCTTTGCACAACATTGTGAAGGTGGATTGGTCACAGTCAAACTTATGTCGCTGCAGAGACCCAACGCGATGTACCTGTAGTTTGATAATGGAATAGGAGTAATTTGGGACGTGAGATTGTGAATATATTCTTTAAAAATATAAAGTAAGAAATCATGAAAGCTTTCATAATAAAATTCTAATTTATAATTTGCTGATTATGTGATTGCTAGCTCAGAGCATTTATTTCTAACTCTTGTGGAATAAGGTATATTTTTTTTATTTAAGTGTAATTTCGAAATGTAACGATAATGCGTCAGTAGCTGATTATTACTCTAACATGTAAACTCCCTGTGTGGGAACTTACTCTCGCGAGATCGCAGGGAAGCAATCTGGCTAGAACAGCTGAGAGAGAAGGGCGAGGGAACGCGTGCTGGCCAGAAGCGGGCAGGAGAGTGCAGTGAGAGGACTGCCCCCGCGCTCCTCCTGAAACACGGAGCTAGCAGGCTCCCAGGCCTGGGCATCCAACACACACACACCAGAGCGTAACGCCATGGCTGAGGACAGCCTCCTGGGGGCTCTGGTGTGAACTGTGTGCATCACCCAAGGACACATACAAGCAGCAGAGAAGCAGCTGCCTTAATAAGACTGCCCAACTGTGTGTACAGATGTGCCCCCTGCCCCTGGACATTATATTCCCCAGTTGATCCCTTTACCTCTGGTATCAAATAAATACCACAGTTACCACATACAGTGTCCTGTCTTCATTAAGGCCACCACATAATTGACGACTGTGATGGTTGAGCTAAAACATGGCGCTGGTGCGCAGTGCATTCTGGGGGAACTCAGAGCCATGATGGATATTTATCCATGCCTCAGTGGAAAGCTACACTTGCTTTGCGAAACAACATGTTTTCAACGTTATTGCTGATGGGCTTGGAATGCAGGCATTCCCAGCCAAGGACACGGCGCTGGGAAAGCTAAGATCCGCAGGTGCCGGCTGGTACCTGATAGCGAAGTTTGTTTTGGGTTTGCTCGGCCTGTGCCAAGGTTTTGAGATGAGTTATGGAATTGTTTCCCGGGGCGTTTAGGAGAGAGAAGTGCTTTGCTCCTTGAGGTTACTGTCGGTTGATTCAGCTGGCAACCAACGGTCACCCATCAATGCGCAAGCGCACTGCCAGAAGGTTCGAGAAGTTGCCACCCCTTGTTGAGGAGGGCATATATGCGGAAGCCCTTAGCGGTCAGAGGGGATAAGCACAAAGACTTCAGTCGGAGGGGGGACGCTTCGGTCCGACACTCCTGTGGGTTGTTGTGCTCTTGGCCTGGCTGTTATCGGGGTCTTTCAGCCGCTTCTGGCGAGATGAAGTTCCATTAAACTACGCCCACAGTGATGTATTTCTTTCTTTGACTTCTTTATGTTTTCTGTGATCTATGCCCATGTGAGTTGTACGACCTGTAAGCTTTGAATAAATAGCCGTAAAGAGCTGATTATCTTCTAAAGTGTGCGTGGCTGTGAATTATTGTGTCTGTTTTTGGGTTGAAGTATTTGCTCTATAATTGCACTGGTGATCTATGGTAGTTCCGTGCACTTTTTAGAGGACAGCAATACATTTTTGGCGACGAGAGGATGGGATATTTGTGATGAATTGCTCCAAATATTAAAGAATCCGTCTGTATGCAGCAGAGATATTTGTGATGAACTGTTCCAAATAATCTGTTTGAAGCTGAGTTATTTGTGATGAGGTGTTCCAAATAATCTGTTTGAACGAGCGAAAGGTTGTTTTAATTGGGCAGTGAGTGTTGAACTGTGTTAAGCTGTTTTGTTTTTTTCCTTTTCCCTTGCTGTGAAATGACGATTGTGTGAGAGAGTGCAGAGCAGGCTGTCGCCTTTCCTTGGTCGTCTCACTGCAGCTCTGAGACAGCCAATAGACAGCACCTTTTGTGTTGGCCTGCCGCGGCCGATAGCATGTGTGTTTGAGATCTTTCCCCTTCAGTAAAGCAGTCGTGGCTGACTTACTGCTGGGAAATGAAAACAAGGAGCCGAAACGCAGTGAGCAAAGCGGAAAAATGTCTATGTTCACGGTGCTCCGATGAATGATGAATTAAAGATTTATGTTCAATTAGGAAAGAATTTTTTCATGCGGTTTCCCTTGACAAAGTTGCAAAGTGAAAGTTTGCTCTATTTTGGCATGAGAGCAGAGAAAGAAAAAATTGCAAGTATTTGACAGTCAAATTGTGACTAAGTGTTTAAACCTTGGGATTCAGCCCCAGTGTGCTAGCGAGAGGGGGGCTGTAATATCAAGGAGGCGAGGATGCGCCTTTCTTATAATGTATGCTTTTGAAGTGTTCACATTCCTGAAGATAACGTGGGAATGAGCCGTGTTTAGGAACATCGGTGTTGAAAGCTTAAAGGGTTTGTTTTTGGCAACTATAAATTCCATGTGCTGGCGGTGCATTATGTTTAAGGAACACACTAAAATTGCCTGCTGTGCCATGTTTGCAATGGGTGAGAGGCTCACTTGAAAAAAAAAATGAGTGAATGGCATTTGAATTTTCGATTTTTAACTAGTTTGCAGTGGTTTGGGGGGAAAAGACCATTCATATTTTCTAAATTGCCCCTAGAGTATTTTGACTGTTCGCACGCTATACCATGGAATTGCTGCTAAAAGCAAAAGTACTGTTGTTATTAAGGGATGTATGTTTGATACGAGACAAGGACAAGTTGATTGTGATATATAGTGATAATGTTGTTGACAAATTAACGGCCCACAAGCAATATAGAGTGTGGGTTGCTTTTGCAGACAACGTGCAGGGAGCTGCACTACACATGACATGTTTTGAATGCACTGACATAAGTGGTTATATTCTGGCAATGGTACAACAGAATGGAAAATCTGTGTGTGATAAGACAGCACAAAGATTTAGTGGGTTGAAAGATCGCACAGTGCATTGGACTGAGTTTGTGAAGCCAAACTACAAGGTTACGAGGAAAAAGAAAAAAAATGTATGCCTTTAAATGGGACATCAGTTTAAACAGGCTAAAAAGACATTTTGCAAAATTACATGAAGTTGAATCTGATGACAAGAAAATGTGCCTCTTTTGAACATGGGAGTCTTGCTGTGCGGAGCTTGTGGCTTGGAGATAACTTGCACTGTCTTGGGCGAGGTGCGCGAAAGAAAAAAAACTGTTGAAGGAAGGCAGAAAAAGCACTCCTGTTCGGTGAAATGGTGTTTACAGAAGCTGGCAGATCTAAGTTGCTGGAACAGTGCAGGAAAGAGTTAATCTGAGTGAACTGTCTGAAACGAGTGCCTTCCATTAAAGCCGCCACAGTTTAAGAGTTATAGAGCAAAGAGATAAGCTTGCTGCGCGAAAGATAAACAATGACATTCCTGCATTCCATCCCCTGTGAGAGACACTGTCAAAAACTGAGGAGGGGGGGTGCAATTACAGAATGCTGAAACTGAACTGAAGGATGATGTATGCAAGTAAAGAATTTGCCCAGTATCAAATGGCAGACTGGGCGCATCGCGCATATGAACATTTGGGGAAAACTGTGCATTTGTGAATGGGCTAAGAAAAGACACAGCTGCCCATTTCAAGAGACATTGCCATGCAAGCTGCATTCCAGTGCCCCATGTGATGTGAACTGAAGTAAAGCGCTGTGCACTGGAGAAGAAACCTCTAGGCGCTTTGTGGGTGAAAATACACAGCTGTCACACAGCCGGCAAAATGCAAGTTACATTGCCAGGGCTGGAGTAACTGACAAAGACATTATAGTGTTCCAGATGGAAGCAAACTGACAAAGATAGCGTTTTGCAAGAGGCAACATGCAGAGCGAGGCTTTGGAGTATAATATGAACACTGCACATTAGCCATGATCCAGAAGCCTCACGGCTTAGTGCAAGAATGAATGATTTGCTGAAGCAAATAAAGGAACTGACTCAAACTATCGCTCTCAAAAGGGTGGCCCGCAAACACCCTTTGGGAAAATGACAAGTGGAAAACCAGAGGCTTGAAAGACACTGCCTGTATGGAGAGAAAATAAACAAGGCTGCTTGTGCAACGGTAGGCAGTATTGGACGAAAAGACTTTACCTATGAAAAATGGAGTGATGCCAGCAGGGCAATTTAAATCAAGATCATGAAATACTGGAAGCAAGTTGGTGCCTGGCATTCGTGATTGCTTTGGTGAAAAAGACCATTGAGAAGTGCGACCTGGGTACTTATTATATGGCTAGTGTAAAATCACAGATCAGTCTGAGGTACCATTGACCAACTATGATCGCATTGCACAAATGAGTTTGTGAGTAGGCGGTTACACCCCGTATGGTTGAGTGCAAATAAGCCCCCAGTAACATGCAGAAGGGTGGTGTTAAGGGAAGGGGTGGACAACGTTGATATTGAAGTCTTGATGACATCCTAATGTGGATAACACTGATAGTGTACCTTTTGATGAAATCTTAACCTTTCTGTTTGTATTTTGCCTAGGCAAATAACCAAGAAAGTAGATTAAGGGGTAGACGTGTGCAATTGCCGGGTAACACTGATCAGTCAAGCAGACGCATTCTCAGAGAAAGCGAGCCACTGCGACATGCTATTTCAACTTTGAACCTGTCCTGCACCGCACTCAAGGCTGCTAACGTGCGTGAAAAGTGCAAACATTTGTTCGGCAACCTGTGAGAAGTGTCCAACAAAGTAATAACTTTTGCTGAACTGTAACGGTGCGGACTTGGCATATTGTCAGACATTTGATGCTGCACATTCAAATGATTCAGTCGACGGTTGTAATGACCTTGTTGATATGTTTTGCCTTTCTTGTTCAAAGGACTGTGGACAATGAGTTGTGGACTGTGACATCATGCACCACAAACAGCTGTGTGAAACAGCACTTGAATGCCAACATGTTGAAACCTGATTCTTAAATGCATTTTGAGATTAATATCTGAAAAGAGAAAATGAAATGTTTTGCCATGAATTGCCTTAACCAGAGATTAATATGTTTTGCCTTTTCCAAAATTACTACATTGTATGTAGCCAGACAAATGGTTCATGAATTGTTTGGGCAGCAGGGTTGAGCGAGCAGGAGCATTATATATTTTACAAAAGGAATGCGCACACCAGAGTTAGCTGTGCGTATGTTAAGGCCTTTGATTTGTAGTAATGCTGCCAAGTGTGTGAGCTCTAATTAGAGATGGTTGACTTTGAAACAGGATGGCTCTTTCCATGTCGTAACATGTGCTTTGACTTGATTAGAACTAATGATGTTTCCTTTACACTCAGTGATAACTCGAGGTAAAAGGTCAACTTTTGAATGTATGGGATTATTTCCTGACTGTGATTAACATGTACATTTGCTATCAGAAGCTGAGGTTTAAGCATTAACCCTTTCATTAGTAGGTGTTTGGGGTTTAGCTGCTGTGGGGTTACAAATCTTTGATGAAATTAGCATGTTTAGTAGTTAAGAGTTTCAATCAATCATATTTCGCAAGCTTTACAAGAGTTACTCCTTGATAATGAAGTTATTAGAAGAGTTACTTTGCAAAACAGAGCTGCTGTTGATTATCTATTGCTGAAACATAATTTAGGCTGCAACGCCGTTGAAAGTATGTGTTGTTCCAATCTAAGTGACCATTCATAATCCATTGAAAGTCATATTAGAGGTGTGAGGGTTCTCATTTTCTCAAGTGTCCCAAAAGCAAAACAGAAATTGGTGGGATTGGTTATTTCATTGGGTTCCCGATATTGGAGGTACACTGCGTTATGCTTTCGCTTGTATTTGTATTATATTAGCTATCATAATAGCTTGTTGTTGTTGTCCCAACCTGGTTCTAACATTTCGTCGGTTTTAAAGACCGCCTCTTTTGCCACTGGGCTATGGAAAGTAAATATCCAAGGGTGGATTGTGATGGTTGAGCTAAAACATGGCGCTGGTGCGCAGTGCATTCTGGGGGAACTCAGAGCCATGATGGATATTTATCCATGCCTCAGTGGAAAGCTACACTTGCTTTGCGAAACAACATGTTTTCAACGTTATTGCTGATGGGCTTGGAATGCAGGCATTCCCAGCCAAGGACACGGCGCTGGGAAAGCTAAGATCCGCAGGTGCCGGCTGGTACCTGATAGCGAAGTTTGTTTTGGGTTTGCTCGGCCTGTGCCAAGGTTTTGAGATGAGTTATGGAATTGTTTCCCGGGGCGTTTAGGAGAGAGAAGTGCTTTGCTCCTTGAGGTTACTGTCGGTTGATTCAGCTGGCAACCAACGGTCACCCATCAATGCGCAAGCGCACTGCCAGAAGGTTCGAGAAGTTGCCACCCCTTGTTGAGGAGGGCATATATGCGGAAGCCCTTAGCGGTCAGAGGGGATAAGCACAAAGACTTCAGTCGGAGGGGGGACGCTTCGGTCCGACACTCCTGTGGGTTGTTGTGCTCTTGGCCTGGCTGTTATCGGGGTCTTTCAGCCGCTTCTGGCGAGATGAAGTTCCATTAAACTACGCCCACGGTGATGTATTTCTTTCTTTGACTTCTTTATGTTTTCTGTGATCTATGCCCATGTGAGTTGTACGACCTGTAAGCTTTGAATAAATAGCCGTAAAGAGCTGATTATCTTCTAAAGTGTGCGTGGCTGTGAATTATTGTGTCTGTTTTTGGGTTGAAGTATTTGCTCTATAATTGCACTGGTGATCTATGGTAGTTCCGTGCACTTTTTAGAGGAGAGCAATACAACGACGAGGATCCAGAACCCAGCATAACCACCATGCAAGGCGACACACCCCCCGCCCACCCCTGCGTTCCTCCCCTCGCCAGGGACCCTGGCGGTTCTGTGGCAGCAGTGGGAACCACTTTTTTGCACATATCTGGAGGCAATGGGCAGAATGGAAAACGCACGGGCCGGGAAGAAAGCAATGCAGTTAAACGCAATGGGGGTCGAAGGGCAGCGCATATTTGCAGGACTAAAGGCCATGCCAGCGGCAGGCGAAGATGACGACGCATACCAGGAGGCAATTCACTGCATCGTGAAGAGGTTCACCAATAAAGAAAACGTGGTGTTGCACAGACTGAGGTTTTACACTCGCAAGCAGGAGGGCACAAACCAGTCGACGACTAAATTACCAGGATGAGGGAACTAGCATCCCTATGCGGATTCGGCGGCAATGCAGAAAAAGTAATCTGCGGCATGCTTGTGGTACACACAAATTCCAGAAAAGTGCAGGATAAATTCATCCAGGAGAAGGAAGTGGACCTCGACAAGGCCATCCAAATAGCCAGAGCTGAAGAGGAGACCACCAGCAGGCGCAGAGAGGTCGGGAGTCCTTCGCTGGTACCCAACATATCAGCGCTGCAATGGAGAGAGCGCAGAGAAACACAGCCTTGCGGCAACCCCAGAGACAAAGGTCCCAGACAGAGGGATGAACCAAAGTGCTATAGATGTGCCAGCACCAAATACATGGCCAGTGATCCTGAATGCCCCGTCAGGAACAAGGAGTGTTCAAAATGTCGATGCTTTGGTCAAGTGGCCCAGGCCTGCACGTGGAAGGGAAAAGCAGTCAACTGCATCGATGGCAACAAAGAGTCAAGTGAAGACGACGAGCTACACAACAAACCCATGGTCATCATGGTCAACGCCCCCCAAGCCAGGAGAGAAAAGCCCCACTGCACAATAAAAGTGGAAGGCATGGAGACACGAGTCATGGCCGACTCAGGTTCAGATCTCACATACTGCCCATTAACACCTATAAAGAGATGATGGGGCGAGACAAAGAATAAATTAGAGCCACCAGACAAAAGCCGACAGTCTTCGGAGGTGCCACCGTGGATCTGCTCGGCTAAATTAAAGCAATGATTGAGTTCAAAGGCAGGTCCACTACGACAAAAGTCTACTTCAATTCTCAAGGCCCCGCTGTACTAGGGTGGGACGATCAACACAGGCTCAACATAAGGCTAGACCCCAGCACACCAAAACAGGTGCTTGCGGTCTCTTCAGGAGGAGCGCTGAGTTGGAAAGAAGCCTTCCCTGGCCTGTTCTCCGAAACTCTGGGGAAAATCAAAGACTATGTCCACAAGATCCGTCTCAAACCTAATGCAGTGCCCGTGAAGCACAAGGTCAGGTCCGTACCTACCACAGCGAGACCTGCGCTGGAAGCCCACCTCCAGAAAATGGTTGAAGAGGGCACCATCAAAACAGTAGGATCCTCAGAATGGTTGAGCCCAGTAGTAATCATTAAAAAGAAATCTTCGAACGATCTCAGCGTCTGCATTGACCTCAGAAGCCTCAACCTAGAAGTCGTCACCGACAGCATCCCGCTTCCCAGCATCAGTGAGATAGTGCTCATGATGAAAGAAGCAACAGTGTTCTCAAAGCTAGACATGCATGTCGCATACCACCAGATCAGCCTGCACAAATCCTGGCGCCCACTCACAGCGTTCATCACCCCGTTCGGCCCATTCCAGTATACCAGAATGCTGTTCGGCTTGTCCTCAGCGGCATCCGCGTTCCGGAGGATGATGAGCCCTTGCCGAAAGGAATCGCAAACGTCTCATACTTTCAGGACGACATACTCGTGTACGCAAAGAACTCAGAGACCCACAACAAGGCACTCGCTGCAGTACTGAGCAGATTGCAAGAAGCAGTGGTCCACCTGCGCCACGAAAAATGCGTTTTCGGCGTAGGGGAAGTTGAATACCTTGGCTATCGCATCTCGAAGGAGGGAGTGAGCCCCAAGAAGAACCTCCTGGAAGCCATAACCGACGCCCCAACCCCAATGTCCAAAGACGAACTCTGGTCCTTTCTATGCCTCGCGGAGTACTATGTGAAATTCGTCCCGAGATTCTCAGAAACCACATCCCCCCATGAGGGAACTCCTGAAGAAAGGTGTGAGCTACGCATGGGGGCCCCAGCAGGACGAAGCATTCAAGGAGATCAAGAGAAGGATCCTCCATGCACCCTGTTTAAAACCATTCAACCCAGAATGGGAAACATGCATCACGACCGATTCCAGCGCCTACGGGCTAGGCGCCACCCTAACCCAAAAAAGGGGTGACACTGAGAACATTGTAGCGTTCGCCTCAAGGGCCCTGTCAGCATCGGAGAAGACCTACTCCACAGTGGAGAAGGAAATGCTAGCATATGCCTGGGCCGTAGAATACTTCAAAGTCGTATGTCTGGGGTACAAAATTCTGATTGGTCACCGACCACAAACCCCTCATACACATGCTAAGCCCAGGGGGCACAAAGACCGCCACACCGAGACTGGCCAGAATCGCGGCCAAACTCCAAGAATACACCTACCAGATAGCTCACATTGCAGGCTGGAAGAACGCCCAAGCAGATTGCATGTCTAGGCTCCTGAACCAAAAAGCCCCAGGAACCACATTCCTCGAAGACGAATGCATAGTGGCCTCCATCGGCGATCTCAGGAACGGCAAATGTATGGAACTAAGCGAGCGCCACTGGCAAGATGAATACGAGCAGGACGAAGCCCTCAGCCGCATGGCAGAGTGGGTCTGCAAAGGATGGCCCAACGAAAGAGCAGTCCCAGAAGGCCTACGCCCCTACTGGAAAGTGAGCAACGAAATTACAGCCATGAACGGCCTCATTCTGCGAGGTGACCGTGCGATTCCCCCCAGAGGCATCCGGAAAGTCCTCCTGTGCAGAACACATTCGGGCCACCTAGGTAGCAAAATGACAAGGCGTTGAGTATGTGACGCCTACTGGTGGCCAGGCATGGACCAGGACATTTGGGCGATGATAGAGAGTGTCAAAAGAGAAATTATATCGTGCCTCCTAATGCAATATATATGTACATTGGCCTACGCCAAGCTGCTCGTAAGTCGCTTGCGAAGGAATCCGTGTTGCAAGGTCCTGACCTTAAATCAATGTAAGCCGCCATTTTAGGTCAATCCGCCATTTTAGGTTCGGTTTGTAAAGTCACCCTGTGAGTTCAAATGGTAGACGATGTAATTCCACAATACAACATGGCCGTCTTGACCTCTGTACGTAGCTAATATATAACTTGCCTGCAGGCCACTTGTTGAGGTCCTGAACTGAGACCTTGTCCTTCGTTGACCTGTGTGTAAAACATTACTCGGGCAATGAAACTAATCCACGAGCATACGTTGAAAACAATGTATTCAAATACTGAACGTAGAACACTTGTTTAACTACATTGTATTAATATTTAAGAAGACCTACATGGAAAATCCCAGAATACACAGTTGCTGTATAGGCTTGTTGATATATGTATTAAAAGCAAACCAGTTATATGCGGATGTGCGAGACTTGGCATGAACCCTAGATCGGTGATGTATTCGTGGAATATTAACCCGAAGTGGGGCTGGACATCGTGCTCACAAAAAGTATAAAAAGACAATGCTTTCTAATGTACAGCGTCTCTCACTGAACACATTGAACCACGCTGGAGTTCGTTGTGTTGTACTGAGGGCCGATAGCCATCTGATTTTGCTCTGTTTTTTAGTAACTGGATTCAGTATAAAATAAAGTACATTGTATGTTCCTTTGTAACCCGTGTTCAGTGTATTTCCTTTTGGGGTACTCAGCCTCGATATTTTGACTTTGTTTTCACAAGAGGTGCTATGAATGCATCAACAGCAACAAACGCCTGTCCGTGAGACAGGCCCCCATGATACCCACTGAGGTCCCCAAAGGAGTGTGGCACAAAATAGGACTGGAATTCATCACCCTGCTGGATGGCATGTCCTCAGAACACAAGTATGGAATCATCATGGTCGACTACTTTTCCAAGTGGGTGGAGGTTGAATTCGCCCCAGACATCACCACCAGCAGTGTCATCGAGGCGCTCACCACCGTCTTCCAGCGTGAAGGCCTTCACGAAGAGATAGCGACCGACAACGGGGTGCAACTAGTGTCCCGAGAAATGGAGAGATTCCTCAAAAAGCACAACATTCGACAGTTGAGAGCGAGTCTGTTTCACTCACAAGCCAACAGGCTCGTCGAGAGAGCAAACCACTTCATCAAAAGCGTGCTACGATTGGCGCATGTATCGGGCTTAGACCCCAGCAAGACAGTAAAAGAGGCCATTGCAGCCCGCCGCATCACACCAAACGGCATCGCAGGCATTTCACCCTTCCAACTGTTGAGAGGGAGAAGGGCGGCGAGCACGGTGATACCATGTTGGCTAAACAAAGAAAGGGTATACTAAGATGTGGACATGCAAGACATAGTATTCCGCATGCAGAGAAACAAGGAAGCAATGAAGGCTCAAGGGGACAAACGCAGGGCCGCTCAACGCACAGCAGATAGCGAAGGCGACCTGGTAAAAATACCCCTTCCCCATAAAGACACCATGACCGACTCCAAATAAAGCAGACCCATAGAGGTCATTGCAAAGGGTCCCAACCACGTATGCACCAGCGATGGTAGGCGATGGAACTTGGAAAGAGTGGCCATGTACCGCAGAAGAGAATCTACCAACCACCCATCCGAGGAAGTAGGAGAAGGACTGGCCCAGCAAAGTCCGTCCAGCAACCCGCATCATACCAGGAAAAACTCATCGGGAACGCAGCATCACAAAGAACCCGCAGGCATGAGCCTGTCATCCACGCCTGAGGGAGCATAGAGAGAAATGACACAAGGAGAACCCGAATCTCCCCACGTCCCATGTCACCAGTCAGATCCACCCTCCGAACAAGGCAGACCCCAGCGTACGAGAAGGACACCCAGCATGTTCTCAGACTTTGTTATGCACTGACCACATGTCCTTTTTCCCACCAAAGGATGTGTGTGGGGACTTCCTTTCGCGAGATCACGGGGACGCAATCTCGCGAGAACAGCTGAGAGAGAAGCGCGAGGGAATACGCGCTGGTCAGAAGCGGGCGGGAGAGCGCAGTGAGAGGACTGCCCCGCGCTCCTCCTGAAACACGGATCTAGCAGGCTCCCAGGCCTGGGAATCCA
This sequence comes from Ambystoma mexicanum, assembly GCF_040938575.1. Classification (NCBI taxonomy): domain Eukaryota; kingdom Metazoa; phylum Chordata; class Amphibia; order Caudata; family Ambystomatidae; genus Ambystoma; species Ambystoma mexicanum. The sequence continues at coordinate 573,997,628 of NC_090926.1, read as the reverse complement.
ACACACACACCAGAGCGTAACGCCATGGCTGAGGACAGCCTGCTGGGGACTCTGGTGTAAGACCGAAACCACAAAGAACACTTGGTTCAATAACGAAATTGTTACTGCCAGACAAGAAAAGAGAGCTCTTGAAAGAGCCTGGAGGAAAGACCCTAATGATAACACCCTATCAAAATATAAAAAATCCATTCTCAACTACAAAAAACTCATCATAGAAGCTAAGGCCACACACTATAACGAAACAATAGTGAATGCTCAATCTAACACTGGGGAGCTTTTTAAAATCTTAGCGGAATTTCAAAATCAGCCTCCTCCCACTAACAACATCATCAAGGATAACAAATGGTGTCAGGGCATTCATGATGCCTTTCTTCTCAAGATTGATTCTCACAAAGAAAAAATCAGTAAAGCCTTAGGCAACGTAACCTCCACACAATCTCTTACCGATACCACTTCATTTAACACCCATGAAAACATAATCCCTCAATTTTCATTCACACACTATACTGAAAACGAAGTATTCAAAATCATACAGGACTTTAAAGCCACGTCTTGTCCTGCTGACAACTGCCCTACTAGTATTCTTAAGGAGTCCTTGGACTCCCTGGTTCCATGGATCACCAAACTGGTTAACCTTTCCTTTGATGAGGGCCTGGTGCCGGACATGCTAAAGTCGGCATGGATCACTCCTCTACTGAAAAAGGAAAACCTTGATCCAGCCAACTATGACAGCTACAGGCCCATGTTGAAAAACACAACATCTTGGGTACCCGTCAGTCGGGATATAGTGTTACGCTCACCTGACTCCCACGGAGGCGCTGGCCTGGTTCGTGCTGCTGTGACCTCTTCTAAGGTGATGCGCAGGGTTCGGAAGACGGACTGGACCGGGCCCCCAAATCTGGCTTGTCTGGCTCGCAGAAGTATCCTTCTGTAGGCGAAAATAGGGGATTAACTGTCTGCGGGGTAATGCAATCGGCCTCCCACTTTCCCCTCTCACCCTCCTTGAAACCCTTCTGTGATTTCTCGTAGCGTCTCACCTTAGGGTCTGGAAGGACGAGCTCTCCATCCTGCTTCTGATGCAGGGGCGCGTTGGTATCCAGTTACTTCACTGGATTTTCGGATTGGTGAGAACCAAACTTGCTTGGCTTCCAGGTAAGTTTTTTTGATAAGAGGTTCCCCTTGTGTCCATGCATTAATGTACTAATGCTAGTGTCTTTTTCCCCATAGGGGCCGGGGTACGGAATGCCGGGGAACAGGCACCGACCCGAGATGAGAGGTGAAATCCTTGTAGAAATCAGGTAAGTCTTTAATGAGCGTTTTTTGGTAATGTCTTTTCATTCGCTCATTAACGCTGATGTCTTTTTTTCCCCATAGGGGCCGGGGTCCGGAAATGCCAGGATGCGGCGCGGACCCGAAATGAAGAGGGAATGAATCAACAGGTAAGTCCTAACATGGAGATTTAGCTTTCCTTATTCCCTTCTCTCTCTCACCTTTTGTTCTGGTCTTTTTCTCCCTAGGCGCTGGGGCGTGACTGCGAATCTGGATGATCGCTGCTGAACATGGAGGCGCCCTGTAAAGGTGAATGGAATGCGGCGCTGCAGCGATCGACGCGATGAGCTTTTAAATTAAAGTCTTCCTTTTCAGGATTGTCGGCGAGATGTCTCCGGGATGCGGATTTAGCAGGTAAGGACTTTTCCTTCTTCTGTTCTCTTCTTCTCTTCCTTTGCAGGTGATCCAGGATGCTGGCAAGCGTGGCAGAAGTCAGGATGCAGGAGCAGACACGGTGAGCATCCAGCTGCTAGATGCAGAACAACGCGAAGCACGTGTGGCTGTTCAGGTGGGGTTTAAATAGCCTTGGAAGAAGTTCCAGGTATGTATCATTCCTCCAATCAGGTATGTATCCTTCCCCGACCATGCCCGGATGGTAAATTAGTCCCACAGGTAAAGTAGTTCCTTTCAGGCCTCAAGGAGGCCGGGATCCTGCAGCATGGTCTGCATCAGGTAAGTGCACCCAAGCATTCCCATAATGAGCCTGGCGCCTATGGTGCCAGGACTGATGTCTTTTATGAGCTTGGCGCCATAGGCGCCAGGACACTGTCCAAAGGGCCCCTATATGGGGTTGCTGGGTCCTTCCTTGGGGACTGGATGTCCGCTTTCGGGAGCGGGCATCATGACAGCACTCCCCCCCAAGGCCCCTCCCAAGGTTGTTCCCTCCGGGGGGTTTTGGTTTGTCTGGGAAGAGTCGGTGGAATTTCCTGACTAATCGAGGTGCATGCACATGGTCGCTGGGTTCCCACGACCTCTCCTGAGGTCTGTACCCCTTCCAATCAATTAGGTAGAACAGTTTTGACCTAAACATTTTTGAGTCTAAAATGTTCTTCACTTCGAATTCGGGCTCCCCATCTATTAGAATAGGTTCTGGAGGTTTGAGTAGTCGGGTTCCGGGTACCACTGGTTTCAGAAGTGACACATGAAAAACAGGGTGAATTCGCATACTAGCTGGTAAATCAAGTTTAACAGCCACTGGGTTAATTATTGCCATAATAGAATAAGGTCCCAGATATTTTGGGTTAAAAGTTCGAGGCCCTTTGAGTGGTAAATGTCTGGTAGCTAACCACACTTGATCCCCAATCTGATACGGAGGTGCTTCACTCCGATGTAGATCAGCATTCTCCTTGTATTTTCTCTTGGCTTGTTGTAAATGCGTAGTTGCCTCTTTGAAGGCTTGGGTAATTGTAGAATGCAGATGTTCTACTGCAGGCATTCCGAGGTTCTGAGGTGAGTCAAGGTTTGAGGTTCGAGGGTGATGCCCAAACAAAGTATAAAAAGGACTGTGGCCAGTTCCAGAGTGTACCGAATTATTATATGCGTATTCGGCTATCCAAAGAATGTCTTTCCAGTTGCTTTCAGATTGCTGTAACATACACCGTAAGTACTGTTCAAGGGTCTAATTTGTCCTCTCGGTCTGACCATCGGTCTGAGGGTGGTGACTGGTCGATAATCTTACGTCGATCTGCGCCATTTGACAACATTTGCGCCAGAAGTGGGAAATGAATTGGCTTCCCCGGTCAGAGATTAGTATAGATGGGAATCCATGTAGCCAAACAATATTTTCGAGGAATTCTTTGGCTAGGACAGAAGCTGAAGGTAAACCTTTCAAAGGAATAAAGTGGGCCATTTTGGAAAACAAATCCACAATTACCAGAATAGTATTGTACCCCGAACAAGGAGGCAGGTCCATAATATAATCCATTGATAGGGTGTGCCAGGGTGCTGGTGGTATGTCTAGAGGTTGAAGGAGACCGGCTGGTCTTTTCTTTTGGGCGCAAACACCACAGGATATCACAAAGGATTTAACATCTTTTCGCCAAGTGGGCCACCAAAATTGTCGTTTCACCTTTTCCTCTGTCTTGGCAATACCAGGGTGTCCCTCTATTGTTGTATCATGATAACCGGAAATAACTAGTTCGTGTAATTCCTTATGTGGCAGGAATAAGCGTCCTTGGAAATAAGGTAAACCATTATCTATGGTAAAGTCTGATCCCTTTTGTATCCATTCCTGTAAGGTTGTAGGGTCCAGGAGTTGTTTCACTCTGGCTTGAATGGCTTCAAGCGTCTGTAACGAAGTCATGCCTAGAATCCTCTGTTCGGGAATTATTGGTACTGGTTCTGAGTTTGTATCAGATTCTCCCATTCCAATTCGGGATAAGGCGTCTGCTTTGCCATTCTTGCAGCCAGGTCGATAGGTAATCACGAAATCAAATTCAGCGAAAAACAAAGCCCATCGGAGCTGCCGAGATGACTGAGCCTTGGCGGTTTTCAAATACTGTAAATTCCGGTGATCAGTGATCACTGTGATGGTATGTCGAGTGCCAAGCAGATAATGCCGCCAGGCTTTACAAGCGGACTTAATGGCTAACAGTTCTTTGTCCGTGATTGCATAATTAACCTCGGGTGCCGAGAATTTTCTGGACCAAAATGCTACGGGATGCAGTTGGTTGGTTTCGGGATCTCTTTGGGACAGGACAGCTCCCATGGCTAGGCTGGATGCGTCAGTCTTGACGACATAAGGGAGATTTGGACGCGGGTGTTTCAATATAGGTGCGGAGGTAAACTTAGCTTTTAAATCCTGAAAGGCCTGCTCGGCTTCTTCAGACCATTCAAAACGTTTATTTTTCCTCAAGAGTGCAGTAATGGGTTGTACCACGCGTGAAAATTCCGGGATAAACCTGCGATAGAAATTGGCAAAGCCGAGCATGCTTTGAACCCCTTTTACAGAGCTAGGTGATGGCCATTTGAGGATGGCATCCACTTTTCTTGAGTCCATTCGGACTCCTTTGGGTGTCAGGATGAAACCTAGAAACTCGACTTCTGTGGTATGGAAAACACATTTCTCCAATTTAGCAAATAGTTTGTGTTGGCGCAGTTTTTCAAGTACTGCCCTGACGTGTTTTCTGTGATCAGATTCCGAAGAGGAGTACACCAGAATGTCATTGATATATACGACAACACAAACATCGATGAGTTCCCGAAGGACATCATTCATGAAGTATTGGAAGGCAGCCGGCGCGTTACACAATCCGAAAGGCATCACCTGGTACTCGAATAATCCGTATTTAGTACGGAAGGCAGTTTTCCATTCGTCGCCTTCTTTAACTCGTACCAGATGATAAGCCCCCCGGAGATATAACTTGGTGTATAGGCAAGCGTCCTTCACCTGATCAAGGAGTTCAGGGATCAGAGGCAGAGGATAATGATTTTTAACCGTTATCTGGTTCAATGCGCGATAATCGATACAAGTTCTAAGGTCGCCTTCTTTTTTGGGGACGAAGAACTAAGCTGAGGATGCCGGGGACTTTGACGGGCGAATAAAACCATTAGCTAGGTATTGATCCAAATATTGTCTCAAATGCAGATTCTCAGGTTCGGTAAGGGCATAAATCCTGCTACAAAGGGGTTGTGCACCGGGCACCAGATCGATTTGGCAATCGTACGATCTGTGAGGAGGTAACGTGTTGGCCTGTTCCATTTGGAAGACGTCCTGAAAGTCTTGGTATTCCGGAGGTAGTTGCATGGAGGCTGAGGTTACAGATGCTAGATTAATCTTCAGGTTTTCTGGGTAGCAGGTTTGTGTACAATCCGGGAAGGTTATTCTCTTAGCTCGCCAATCAATTCGAGGATTATGTGTCTCTAACCAAGGGATTCCAAGAATAACCTGAAACTGTGGAGCCTTGATAACATCAAACACAACACCCTCCCGATGGCCGTCGGGACCAATAAGAGTCACCTCAGTAGTGGAATGTGTTACCGGTCCAGAGGCAATTTCAGTTCCATCGACTGTGGTGATGACATCTTTGCTGGTTTTAGGACGGAGAGGGAGGTTAATCCTAGAGACCAATTCACAATCCACATAGTTTCCAATAGCCCCACTATCGATGTATGCCTTCATTGCATGCAACCGCTTAGGCTGTTTCTACCAGAACCATTGGCACAATGAAATGCGAGGTCTGAGAATTAGTTTTCAAGCTCGGCAAGCGGACCCCTACACTTGTCGGGCGGAGTCATTTCCCAAAACAAAGTCTTCATGGTTTTTATCAGCGGCTCCTACCGCCTTTCGGGGCGGTTTTGCCGGGCAATCTCGTAGAAAGTGTCCAGAATTCCCACAATAAAGACATAATTTTAACTGCCGCCTCCTTTCACGTTCCTTTTGAGTTAAGGGTCCTTTAACCCCTCCAATTTGCATAGGCTCAGAGACATCAACTCCCTTAGGATTAGCATGGGTCTTGACCAACACCCGGGTCTCAAACCTGGACCGATCTGCTTTTCTGTTTTGAAGTCTGTGATCCAATTGGACCACTAAGTCTATATACTCTGTGCATTCTTGGGGCGGATTTACAACTTGGGCCAAGACATCTTTAAGTTCTCCGCAAAGGCCTCGATAAAACAACGTGACTCTTTTATCCTCTGGCCATCCCGTTTCCACAATTAGTCTATTAAAGGTTGCAATATAGGATAGGAGGTCCTGATTGCCCTGTCGCAGGGATAGAAGTTTGTCATCCAGAGCCTGCCCCTGAAAGTGTCGAGCAAATAACCTTTCCATGCTTGCTTGAAACCTTTGAAAATCACGGAGAATCGGGTCATCTTGAGTAACCAGTGGAACTGACCAATCGGTAGCGCAGCCGCTGAGATATGACAATACAAAGGCTACCTTGGTCTGATCCTTAGGGAAGGCCCCAGGTCTGCAAAGGAAGTGCAAACGACACTGATTCATGAATACGGCGAATCGTTTGGGGTCCCCAGCAAAGCGTTCGGGTGGGCCAGCGGCATGTTTCCAGGTAGATTAATCTGCACAGGGTTACTGGAACCCACAGGAGCGGGGTTCCCTCCGGAACCGGGTAGAGGAGTTTGCCCAGCTTGACCTTGCAAAAGCTGTCTGGCCAGGTCATCAGTTCTTTCCTTTAATATTATTAATTCCCTCCTGAGGGCATTAGTCTCTTGACGAGCGGCATGTACTTCGGCCCGTAATTCCCCCAGTAATTGGGCCAACTGATCAGTCTCAGAACTTTCCATAGCGCCTGGGTGGGAATTTGTAAGAAGGCTTCGCGTTCTGTTACGCTCACCTGACTCCCACGGAGGCGCTGGCCTGGTTCGTGCTGCTGTGACCTCTTCTAAGGTGATGCGCAGGATTCGGAAGACGGACTGACCGGGCCCCCAAATCTGGCTTGTCTGGCTCGCAGAAGTATCCTTCTGTAGGCGAAAATAGGGGATTAACTGTCTGCGGGGTAATGCAATCGGCCTCCCACTTTCCCCTCTCACCCTCCTTGAAACCCTTCTGTGATTTCTCGTAGCGTCTCACCTTAGGGTCTGGAAGGACGAGCTCTCCATCCTGCTTCTGATGCAGGGGCGCGTTGGTATCCAGTTACTTCACTGGATTTTCGGATTGGTGAGAACCAAACTTGCTTGGCTTCCAGGTAAGTTTTTTTGATAAGAGGTTCCCCTTGTGTCCATGCATTAATGTACTAATGCTAGTGTCTTTTTCCCCATAGGGGCCGGGGTACGGAATGCCGGGGAACAGGCACCGACCCGAGATGAGAAGTGAAATCCTTGTAGAAATCAGGTAAGTCTTTAATGAGCGTTTTTTGGTAATGTCTTTTCATTCGCTCATTAACGCTGATGTCTTTTTTTCCCCATAGGGGCCGGGGTCCGGAAATGCCAGGATGCGGCGCGGACCCGAAATGAAGAGGGAATGAATCAACAGGTAAGTCCTAACATGGAGATTTAGCTTTCCTTATTCCCTTCTCTCTCTCACCTTTTGTTCTGGTCTTTTTCTCCCTAGGCGCTGGGGCGTGACTGCGAATCCGGATGATCGCTGCTGAACATGGAGGCGCCCTGTAAAGGTGAGTGGAATGCAGCGCTGCAGTGATCGACGCGATGAGCTTTTAAATTAAAGTCTTCCTTTTCAGGATTGTCGGCGAGATGTCTCCGGGATGCGGATTTAGCAGGTAAGGACTTTTCCTTCTGTTCTCTTCTTCTCTTCCTTTGCAGGATTTTCCAGCATGCTGGCAAGCGTGGCAGAAATCAGGATGCAGGAGCAGACACGGTGAGCGTCCAGCTGCTAGATGCAGAACAACGCGAAGCACGTGTGGCTGTTCGGGTGGGGTTTAAATAGCCTTGGAAGAAGTTCCAGGTATGTATCCTTCCTCCAATCAGGTATGTATCCTTCCCCGACCACGCCCGGATGGTAAATTAGTCCCACAGGTAAAGTAGTTCCTTTCAGGCCTCAAGGAGGCCGGGATCCTGCAGCATGGTCTGCATCAGGTAAGTGCACCCAAGCATTCCCATAATGAGCCTGGCGCCTATGGCGCCAGGACTGATGTCTTTTATGAGCCTGGCGCCATAGGCGCCAGGACACTGTCCAAAGGGCCCCTATATGGGGTTGCTGGGTCCTTCCTTGGGGACTGGATGTCCGCTTTCGGGGACGCCGGGCTTGAACCGGCTCCACGGGAGCGGGCATCATGACAGCACTCCCCCCCAAGGCCCCTCCCAAATTTGTTCCCTCCGGGGGTTTTGGTTTGTCTGGGAAGAGTCGGTGGAATTTCCTGACTAATCGGGATGCATGCACATGGTCGCTGGGTTCCCACGACCTCTCCTGAGGTCCGTACCCCTTCCAATCAATTAGGTAGAACAGCTTTGACCTAAACATTTTTGAGTCTAAAATGTTCTTCACTTCGAATTCGGGCTCCCCATCTATTAGAATAGGTTCTGGAGGTTTGAGTAGTCGGGTTCCGGGTACCACTGGTTTCAGAAGTGACACATGAAAAACAGGGTGAATTCGCATACTAGCTGGTAAATCAAGTTTAACAGCCACTGGGTTCATTATTGCCGTAATAGAATAAGGTCCCAGATATTTTGGGTTAAAAGTTCGAGGCCCTTTGAGTGGTAAATGTCTGGTAGCTAACCACACTTGATCCCCAATCTGATATGGAGGTGCTTCACTCCGATGTAGATCAGCATTCTCCTTGTATTTTCTCTTGGCTTGTTGTAAAAGCCTAGTTGCCTCTTTGAAGGCTTGGGTAATTGTAGAATGCAGATGTTGTACTGCAGGCATTCCGAGGTTCTGAACACTTGGGCGAAACTTGATTCCAACTATGACAGTTTCCACATAGCCAACAATACCATTATCGTTCAAAAGAAAGTTAAGACATTAGGAGTAGTTCTTGATGAAGAACTCTCCATGAAATCTCATGTTTCCAGCATTAAATCCAGCTGTGGTCTCATAAACAAGAGAATAAGATACATTCGACCATTCAATTAGAGGAGAACTGTGCTTGTTTGTCCACTGCCCTGGTTAATTCAAGACTGGACTATTGTAACTGTCTCTTGGCGGGCACCTCAGCCTCTAATATCCAATCTTTACAAGTGGCGCAGAATGATGCTGTGCATAACATTTTCAATCAGTCTTGTCGTACACACATTTCTACCTTTAGGAAAAAACTCCACTGGCTTCCCGTCAAACACTGCATAACACATAAAATGCTTACCACGACTCACAAATGCCTCAGTCTAAGCAGCCCCATCTATCTGTCATCCCGCTTTAGCACCAAACGCAATGTGAGAAATCTTCGCTCTTCCTCTGCGATCATTCTCATACATCCTAAATTCAGGATAGCCAATTTTGGAGGTACTACCATTGATGCTCAGGGTTCCCTTCTTTGGAACACACTTCCAGCTAGGATACGGCAGATCCAAAGCTATACTGTGTTCAAACGTGCTATAAAGACTCACTTCTTCAACTTGGAATAATCCTCTGACTCTTCTATTCTTCTGTTTTATGCCTGTTGTCAGTGCTCCAGATAAGATTTTGAGGTGGGAGTATTTTACTCTCTATTTTTAAACTTTGAGAGTAAATGTGATTTTAAGAGAGTAAAAATGACTTTTCTCCTTCTCAAGAGAGTAAAATGTATGCGACATCCAGCCGACGTGTGAAAAAACTGTATGGAAATCATTACTATGCGGCAGCTTTCTGCATTGTGACAGAATACACCTTTCATTATTTCTGGCCATTTCATCTCTCCTATATATATTTAAATGTTGAAATCACAAAAATACCTATCCAATTATATAGTAAAGCATACATGAATTTGTATTGTGTGTTTTGAGATTCGATAGCAGAATTGTCTTTTGATATTTAATGAAAGTCCTGATTTCATGTAGCTATTACTACCTAATGGTATGCCAATGTTATGATACAACAGTGCAGAGAGGCAATGACTCCATGCTAAATTCTATATCTAATTTAGTGGTCAAATGGTTATTTATATAACTCTTTTGGCAAAGCACTGTACATAACATATTTATCACAATTACCACCAAACCAAAGTCAGTACTCCTTTATCGACCTCCAAAGTATAAAAGGATGAGTTGGACTTGCTGGGATTCAAACCTGTAACCCACAGATCACACAGAGATTGCAGCAACGAGTGCTCAACAGGCTGAGCTATTTTATTGGCTAACATCCTTCAGAGGTTGGTTAACTGAGTATTGACTGAGGTATAATGATCACAGTACCTAGATGTATGACAAACCATTCATGAAGTGCTACATAAAGTTCAATTCCTATCTGGATTATCACAGGGACAGGTTTTGCTTAGTTTCTATTTCAATTACCAATGTAACTTTCATTTGTTTGTTTTTGAACAACGCTTGCACTTTCTTGAGAATCAGGTTTTGGATGTTTTATTTGTAGTCTTGAGATTTGAGAGGCTAGGAGCAGTGTAATGACAATTATTCACCCTTGAGCAAAGACTGCTGCCACTGACCATTTATAGTAATGTACCCCATTGACTTCAAGGTTGAATGGATGTAAACTAAACTGTGCATAGTCATCATTTTACACACTGTTTTTATAATTAGACTCTAAATTAAATCTAAGTGTAAAAATGATCTGCCTCTGCATGATTATGCACACAGCACCGGAACCCTGAAAAATACAATTGTGCAATACTGGTTTGTTTTCACTGGAGGAAAAGCATAACTTTTTTTAAAAAAAATAATTCTCTATTGCAACTTATTTTTCCATCTTATTAATTATACAATCCTAAGATTCTAGGAAAACATGCACAGTGCCTCTGAAGCTGAATGAAAAGAAACTATTCCTTTTATCAGTGTACAGTTTATTTTTTTGAAAGGCTTCAGAGAAATACATTCTGTTTCAGAGGTGGCTTGCAATTACATCCATGTAAATAAAAATCACAAGAAGCCTTCTGGTTTCTGTCAAGTAACCTGACCTTTGCACTGCCCTCTGCTCTAAACATGTGTGTAAATGTATCCAGGAAAATAATAAAGCTGGCGTATTTACAAGATTTTCATGCGTAAAAAGGCCTAGTACGCACCTTATCTGGAGCACTGCCTGTTGTGTTCGTACTTGTTTTGTTCTGTGTGCGCCCTGAGGCCCGCGGGCATATTGGCGCGTTACAAAATTAAAATAAATAAATAAACTATGTGCATCACCAAAGGACACATACAAGCAGCAGAGAAGCAGCGCCTGAATAAGATTGCCCAACTGGGAGTACAGATGTGCCCCTCCCACCCCTGGACATTATATTCCCAAATTGATCCCTTTACCTCTGGTATCAAATAAATACCAGTTACCACATACGGTGTCCTGTCTTCATTAAGGCCACCACACGCTGGCATTTAATTCTCATAAAAGCAGAAAACCTCCCACTGACTTTAAGTCTTTAAGAATTTAATCCATGTCATTGGATTGAAAGCAGTATTATTTCGGCTGCGGAGCCGCTTTCATTTTGCTTACTATAGCATTGAATTAATGATTTTCAGTGCTATAGTATGCAAAATTAAGGCGCCGCCGCCGCCAAAATAATTGTGCTTTCAATCCATGTCATTGGATTGAAAGCAGTATTATTTTGGCGGCGGATCCGCCTTCAGTTTGCTTACTATAGCACTAAAAATCATTCATTCAATGCTATAGTAAGCAAAATGAAGGCGGCGCGGCCGCAGTAATAATCTCCCTTGTCTCTTCATGCCTGGTGTATAACATTGCACATATTGTTCACCATTATTAGTCGTCTAGGCAAAATGCCTCTAACGACGTGGACTAAAAGTATAATACTAGCAATACACACCAGGGAGATCACAAGATGTCTGCTTACTGTATATTATTAGCCATGCTAGATGCACCAGCTGAAGTATTTGACAGAATTGTTGGCTGAAATGTGACAGGTGGGCGGGGCATGTGGGCGGAGCCATGTGCAAATGGGCGGGTCTCGTGTGGCTTGTGGCTGTGGGCGGGGCATAAATCTCAGGAATTTTGATTTTCAAATGCAGGCTGGTATGGGCCCAGGCAAACATGACTTTCGAAGATATTGCTTTTTCAAAGCTCTGATGCAACCCTCAGAAAAAACTCGACATAACACAACGCATGGGCTAGTTGACTCCAAATCAACGCGTTAGGCTCAAGGTGTATTCTGCATTGGTTTTAAACTGGCTAAAAGTGAGCAGCAGCCAGGCGTCTAACAGTGGGTATTTACAGCGCTCAACGCTCAATAGACATAGTAAAGTTACTGAACTGAGCTCCTTTTTCCACCAAGCTATAAACCGACATATCTTCATAAATGCGCCATCGTGTTCATTGATGCGTGAATATTGCTGGGTTTGTCATAGTGCAACGTCAAACGAAGGGGGCGCATATATTTTCCGAATCAGACGGGAAGAATATGCAGGTGTATTATACAATAACAAAGAACCTTTAAAACTATTTAGTAATCTTATAACCATAATTTACTCACAGCTAACGTTATACATTGAAGCGCAGTTCCTGCTAGGTTAATTTTTAAAAAAGCGACTTCCAACCCGCTTTTGCCTGTCTGCGAAGCGTTATTTGAATATAGTGTATGATGGCCGCCACGCAGACAAAACACTTCCGGCCTTCTTCCGGGTCGAGGTGCTAGGTGTTCGGAGATTTCTAGAACTTTACGTTGTTTTTCTACGTGTGCTGTCTATTACATTGCGTTTTGCTTGAATGTGTGTGGTTCGTTTTCTTCCATCTCTTCGAGGTTATTTTGCTGCTTGTAATATGTTCGGAATGCGCAGCAGAGCTTCCTATCTCTACAGTGCTCCCAGTTTGCACTATGGTCGAAGCATTAGTACATGTGCCCGTCAGGTAAGGCTCTGCATGCTAGACTAAAAACATACTTGCCAACATTCCGTGACCAAAAAGATGTAGGTTTTTTCCAAGTTTCATAAATAATAATTCGCATATCAATGACATCACAGGAAAATACAAAACATACAAACAGCACAAAATGGAAAGATGTTGAAATGTTAAAAATGTATAATTCTGAATGGTCATTTAACACCAAATTTTCAGCAGATGCTGTGTGATAGTTTTACGCTCTGCCACTTGCTTTCACTGATGGTTCACCTAAGGGTTCTCACGGCAAGAGTGCAGTACAGAGTCAAGTAGCTGTCAGGTCAATGGATTGGTCTGAGTCCAATCAAAGTAATCACCTACCGGTCCACTGTATAGACAGACTAATGTGTTGCATGCTTTGTCCTGGAGCCTGCCTTCGAGTCACATAAATTACTTGCCACTGTAAAAAGCAGTAGGATCTGTCACTAAAATCTGTAGGTGGTAAGACTGCTTCAAAAGCAGTAGCCTACTGCCTAAGTCTGTAGGCTTGGCAAGTATGTAAAAATGGGTTATACATGTATTTGAAATTTAAAAACCCTGACATACCACTACCAACATCTTGGGATCAAACCTAGCGCTGCATCGTTTTCTAAAATATATGTTCATAAATGTTGAGTGTAGTCTTTAGATTGCCCTTTACGTAGTACAAAGTTAGATGGGTCACTACTAAAGCATTAGCAAAAATGCGTGGCCTGTGCAGTGAGTGGCATAACGACATAAACATACATTAGCAAAGCCAACAGTTTGGGCGTGTGTGAGCATCTAATAGCAGTGCCTGCAAATTGCCTAATACTTGATACACCTGGTAAATCAATGTGTGGGCCAAAAACCAAACACCCACAAGCTTTGTGTCGTCTCCAACATCCAGTACTCGTATAATCCGAAGAGATGCAACAAAATGCACCAAAACGGAAGATCCCGCAACTTCATGTTGGCTGCAATAAGCTAGCACCCAAAAGATAGTTTGCTGCTGCGCCTGCCAGAAAAACATAGGTTTCAACTCTGTGCTACTAAAAAGGAAAAATAATCCCAAAACATGATGGTCCTAATTCTGGTCAATCACAAATGTAATCCTGATTCCACCTCAATGTGATTCAAACATGTAACCTATAGATTGCATTCTATGCTCAGTCAGCAGCATTCTCTCAACCCTCTCATTTTAGCTGGCAAAGCTTAACTCTTTCCTTCGCCTCTAACCTGCCTCTGTCCCTCACTTCCTATGCCTCCACTCTAGCACTTCACCCATCATGGTCCCATCCTAAGTGCAGATGGCCGTACTGCCTAGCTACACTTAAAGATGTCCAAAGTTGGTTGTCCTTCATCTATGTATGACCACTTATCGGGGTACAGCCTTGGAGCAGCAGCGAAGGTGCAGAGATAATGTGGTGCATTCCTGTCCTGGTGTAAAGTGGGTTGGACATGAGCCTAAAATACTGGCAAGCCTTCAGATTGGCCAGCGATGCCTGTTGACTGGAACCAAAGCAATCCTGAGTGTTCTCCTGTGAAGGAGAAAGCAAGATGCATGTAGCACATTTTTTGAGTGTTCCTCCCTTCCAGGAAAGTGCTGCACCAGAGACCACTGCTGCACAAGCAAGAGCTAATAAGAATGGAGGAAGGTGGCATTGGGAGACGTGCAAGTCTCACCGCAGTTTGTTAGTGTAGGTAACTGGCATAAAGCCTAGCTTCATCACGGAATGGCCAAGTAACCACCTTTGGTTGACCCGGAAATACTTTCCGGGAGCTGAGCCCGCACACATACTGGCATTCTGTTCTACTGTCCCGTGGAGAGTATAGTTCCACCTCCTATCTGTGTCCAGTTCTTCGAGTCACTAGGGGAGTCGAGGGATGGCACACCTTGCTCACCAAGTAGCGAGGGAACGATGAACATTTAAGCTCTTTTATGTTTCAATCAAGGTGGTGGCTAATCAATGATACACATATTAAAGCGCAACTTGCAAGCATGTCCTGGGGGCTGCCCTGCCCTACCTGCAATACTCACCAGCCACACCTTGCATCTCTGTTATGTGGTATTTGCGCTTCAGAACAGATGAAAAGCCGCCCTACCCGATAGACTCCCTAACGGAGCAAAGGGGAGCCACCCAGCAAGATCAAAATTGCTCTACACCAAAAGAAATGCTTGCTTACCATTTCTCAAGCATGTGAAATGTTTAAATGACAGTCCCCAAGCGGTAAGAAGGCACTTCTACGAGCAGTTAATTTAACCTGGAAGCACTGACATTGATTTTCCCATTGAAAAACTGTTCAAATCAGGCCCATACTGTTTACTGAAGGATAGCATTGCCACACAGTTTTGTTTTTGCGTGTCTTTATGACTTGACTGAAAAGCTGCATAACGCATAGATTTTTTAGTCTGACGTTTTGCATTCATATATTTGTATTCTTCCGTTCCAAATAGGGAAAGCAAAGTTACTGTCATAATATACGTTTTCATATATTTGTCATTTCAGTAAACAATGTGATTTGTGTACAAAATCCCGTGAACACACAGAACAGTGCTCAACATCTGCAAGCACTGTCCTCTGTGTGTTTGCAGGATTTAGCTTGAACTTCAGATTTCTAGCTCCCCGCCGTCAGCAATGCGGTGCATGCCTGCTGCGGGCAGCTAGAAATCCTGAATGCGAGCAAAATCCTACAAACACACAGAGGACAGTGCTCACGTCGGAGAGGGTCTTGGGGCTGAAGACCCTGATATCCTCTTCGATGTGAACACTGTGGGGGTTTCATGTCCCATTGCAAGTTTCTTATTTGAACACTTTACAGTTGGTTTAAAAGCAGCGGGGAAGGAAAACAACGGAAAGGGAATAAATGAAAGGACAAAATCAGAGGTGGGGTGAGCCAGACAATTTGTGTGAAGCCAAGCACAAGCAGTTGGATTGCGGGGCAAGCATCTGCATGACCCCTGGGCAGGAATGGGTGGAATTAGCCATGATGATTAGCATTGGCTAGGGGCAGGGAATGGGAGGGATTCAACAACTTAACAACTGTGTATCCCTCCTCAAATGTCATCTCCATTGGAAATGCATTACAAACCCTCATTCAAAGGCCATATTTGAAGCTCTTATGTTAAAGCTCTTATTTTAATGACAATAGTTTTGGCTTGAAGGTAGCGTTTTCAGCACCACCTAAAGGCCCAAACTAAAAACGATTCAATATTTTGTAGCTGCAGGGGATGTGGGGGAGGAACTTAGCTTGCTTCTAAGATCCGAGCCAGAAAGCTCCTAACACAAATACTTGCTGTCGTGCCTCACCTCCACCAACACCACAAAACCAATCCAGGTATCTCAAATTTGGCAGCTATGCCACGAGATAACATTATTTCTGATGAGGTGACGCTTGGATTTTAGCCCAGTCTACGCTGTAGGCACCCGCCTCCCTGTCTGCTCCACGCTAGGATTTAAATGACTAAAATACTACTCTATTTTGCCTACAAGACTTGAAAAGTCTGCATCACCTTCTAAACCAACCTTACAAATATGTAGATCCTTACTTTAAGCAAATATTATTACAACTGCGTGGAGATCAACCCGATAGCTCATCTGCACTACTGAAAGTAATGGAGCAAATGGAAAATGGAGATGGCAACGATACAGTAACACAGGATGGTGCTGGGTTTATGTCTCGGCGCGCAAAATAAATACATTTGCGTGCCATCAAAAGTTCTGAAAAAAGACAAAAAGAAGCAGCGCTTCTAACAAAAGCTAACACAAATAAACAGAATTCTTTAAAAATAGATTCTACCCCTGATAAACTTATAGACAAAAAAATATCAAATATAGAGGGATGCAATGGCAGCAATGATGAACAGCCCATTGATGTTGATCAGCTTTCTGCTGAAAGCCAACCTGTATTGTTACCTGTATTGTTACCTGATAATGCAGCGAAATGGAGTTAGCTATCAACATCAAATTTGGGTGCTGCGAAACTGGCACTTCTAACCCCGAAGCTCTCCCAAGATGTGCTATCAGCCATCCCACGAGCCAAAACAACAATGAGCTCCACGGAGTGCGCAAATGGTGGTCCTGCGACACCTTTTCTGAATGTTAAGAAACAAAAAATCTGAAACGCCTACTTTCCAACTGAAGGAAGGAGGTGCACATTTATTGCTTCAACATCCCCCATGAAGATACCGCTTTCAAAGAACGGCAGTGGCAAAATATCTCAAGCTATCCCTAAGCTCATGATATGCCAGATAATCGGAGATCATATCTCGAGGCATGTGGTACTAAACAAAGGGATAGGGACATTAATCCCTCACCTGACCAAAGAGAATTCATTATGGTCAGTGGCGCTAGCAAAGCAAGGCACTTGTCGGAGACCACTGTTGCAGCGCAAATGGCCAACTTGGTAAATAATGACCTAAGTAGAGTCAGTTTGCTGGCATTCCCTGACACGGCCCCATTAGAGATTACTACGAATCCCATATTGACGAGTCAGAGTAATGATAACACCCACTAACTGCACTGGTTACCTGGCCACCCTTTCTGATTCTCGGGCCCAGACCCAGCCAGTTGCCCACCTGCATTGCCTCCCTGACAACCCCTGCACCTGGGACTGTTTTATGTATCCCTACAGTCCCTCTACCAGCTCTTATCTCTGCACTTACCTTGCACTTGCCACCAGTGGCCACTTTTATTTATCTTATTTATTCTACTATCCTATGTACTGCACTTTCCCCTCTACCTTCCCCCTCACACTTTTCCCTTTTCCCCCTCCACTTGCACTTGTGTGATCTGAATGTCACCTGGCCTAGTAGGATCGCTGTTCTGTCTTCTCTTTGTTCCCCCTCCCTTGCCTCGTCGCGCCTTGCAACACTTGTGTATAGGCGCGTTATAAATACCATATCATATCACTCTCATGGGGTGGGGATTTCAAGGGTATACCTTTCATCCCTCTGTAATGACAGTAAAATCGAAATGCGTCCGCAAGTCCTAAGAACTCAGCGTAAGGCCCTGGCGGAGGGGCTGATTACTTCAGAAGCTTTAATCAAAGAAATCCCTCCAAATACAGTTGAAGTAGCCCCTCTGTCCCGCTGCAATATTGAGAACCCAGTTCCTTTTCCATCCACCGGGACCTTGACTAAAGCCCCTAATGTCCTAATTCCTTCTGTGGGCCCAAGTCTAAGTTCTTTAACAAACACCCATAATACCTTGAACGAAGATTTCATCATTGACTTGTAAGGCAATACCGAATTGCTTGACAAGACCCATATTAATCGCCCTTACTTCCTTGATTTAATTACTTGTATCCCGCAGTTAAGAAGCTAAACCAACGCAGATCTTGTAAGGATTTCCTTAGCCTGACAGAATAATTACCGAATGCTCTGCTGTCTTCCGTCTGCATCTATTTTGAAGTTTATTTGGTCACGTAGATCTGAACTTAACGATTTGGTGATCGTACTATTTACATTTAGTAATGAAATTATAGCACTGGAATTTCTTTATCAACCTTTACCTGGACAAGAAATTAATGAGGGCAGACCTCTAGGTGAAATACCTAACATTAATGATGAGAACCAATGTATAGCCCACCTGCTAGCAGGGAAAAACAAGGAAATTATATGGCTTGAACCTCTTTTAAGAATGATGTTAAATACGAAAATGGCGATTCCATCGGCTTAGCCATCCAAAGAGTTTACTATTAATTCTTGGAACTCCTGTGGGTTTCGTAACCTCCAAAAGTGGTTTGCTGCACTAGCACCGCCCCAACTTCCCGGTGCAATGCTGATCCAGGAAACCATGAAAATGGAGGCACTGATAATACCAGGGTATAGAACCTTTTGCGCACATGCGAGTAGGGAAAATGATGGCCGTCCTACAGGATGACTGGCAATTGCCATCAATAACAGCGCATGTCGCTTGCAACTAGTGTGGGAAACCGGTAACATCCTGGCTGTAGTGTTGAACTTACATAAAAATAAATTCAAACCTATTTTTTTAGTAAGTTTATATTGGAATCCAGCTGATATCGCAATTTACCTTATGTTTGATGAAATAGATAAATGCCTGGAATGTATATTTATGAAAGAAGGAGATTTAGAAATTTTTTTCTTTTTTAATTTTTTTTTTTATTATTGTATTTATCCAGTTTTCTGGATTTTAACAAAGACTCAGTGTTGTTTTGATCAGACGATTACTTGGGCTGACACCCCTTGTGAGCACTGCGCTAAGGCGTCCTGTAGAATTTTTGCTGCTGCAATGGACCAGTTTGTTTTCTGGCCGCTTATTAGACGGACCCACCATGTTTCCTCTTCACTCACGACATGAGTTTCCAGGAGTGGGTGTAGGTAAGTTTGTCGAGCCTGTTCGGTCCCAGGACACTGGAGTAGCAGATGTCTAACTGTTTCTGTGTCGGCTTTGCAGAGACCTCAGATTTTGGAGGGCGACTGACCTCTCATGAACAATATCTCGTTGGTATGTAGCAAGTTTAGACGTGCTCTTAGGAGGAATTGCCGCAATGGTTTGCTTGGGAATCTTCTGAGTAGTTGTGTTGTTTGGTTTAACTTCTTTGGGCTTTGGGGAAAAAGAGCCAGTGTTTTGTTTCCTTTGGCGCTCTCTTGGGTGTCAATCCAGTCCGCCTCTTCCAGTTTTTTTTAAATTTTGTTTGGATTCTTGATGAGATCCTCGTTGGAGCATCCAATTTCGGCCAACTTCGATTGTATTTGCTCAGCCCATTTGACAATCATCCTGCAAGTGCCTGCTTTGATCTCCAGGTCTATTAGGTTGTAGAGGCAGGGCGCATCGGGAAGAATTGTTTTCCTGTACAAGGATATGCTCGCTAGGTTCACTTTAGCGCTTAGTGAAGAGAGGCCCAGTTCTCGCCTGATTGCTTCGATCTGGGTAGAATTCGGCAGGTTCAGGACTGCTTTCCAGAAGAAGCCCTCAAGTTTTTTCCATATTGTAGTTGGAATAGCTGGCATCGCCTCTGCTCCATACGTCAAGGCAGGTATCACCTTGGCTTTGTAGAACCTTATTGTAGGTATCAGTGAGAAATGCCCAAATTTCTTATCCAGAAGTCGGGCTTGGGAGGTCAGTCATCTGGTTTTCCTCCAAAGATCGTTTTGCATGGCTGATTCTGTGGGAGTGCTGTCTATTATTGTTCCCAGGTATCTGAAGTTTTTCACTACTTCAACGTTAACTTTTTCCAGGCTCCAGTTGAAGCGGTTCGATCTTCTGGGTTTTTTTTCCAGTATGAGGACTTTTGTTTTTGCTTTGTTTATAAGAAGGTTTGCCTGCTTGATGTAGTCTGCCAGGTCGGTCATTTGTCTCTGGAGTCCGATTTCTGTTCTATCCAGTAAGGTGATGTCGTCGGCGTATAGCAGGCGTGCTGTTGGCACGTTGCCGATTTTGGGAGGGAATGATCTGGAGCTCTTGTTTGCTTCTTTCAGGTCACCAATGAATGCTATGAAGAGTTCTGGTGCCAGCGGGCACCCCTGTTTCACTCCTCGTTTGGTCGAGATCTCTCCCGAGAGTAAGCCCTGCTGGTTTAACTTGACCCTCATGGTGGTGTCCTTGTGGAGGGCTTTTATTGGGGCGAGGATGTTCGGGGGGCAATCCCATGCTATTAACTTCTCCCATAGCTTTGTTCGATCCACCAGGTCAAATGCTTGCGATAGGTCTATAAACGAGAGAAAAACTCTCGATGTGGTTTGAAGGGTCTTGCTTTTGATAATGCTAAGTAGCATGATGTTTACCGTGGCGGATGAGTTTTTCTTGAAACCTGCTTGAAATGGATCGGCACAAGGAGCAGCCTTCGCCCATTTTTGGAATCGTTTTAGCAGCAATGACCCGTATATCTCCCCGATTGTGTCCAGGAGTGCGATAAGTCGGTAATTCTGTGGATCTGACTTTGCTCCCTTTTTGTAGATGGGGACCACTGTGGCCGAAGTCGAGGACCTCGGGATGGATCTAGTGTTTGAGCAGTTGCTGAACACCTGGCTGATAAAGGGGACCCAATTTTCGGCATGTAATTTCAGGTTGGTGTTTGTGATCCCGTCTGGGCCGGGTGCTCGCGAGGCTTTGAGTTTTCTGAGTGCGTCTTGGATGTCTTCTTTGTCAGAAACGTTTATCCACTCTGTTTCAGCCTCAGCTTGAATTGAGGGTAGCGCTGTTGGTGGTTCCTGAAACAGATCGGTGAAGTAAGTTTTCCAGTTTTCTTCACTTACTGCGTTGCATGGGATTATTTGGTTTGAAGGACCCGCTTGGTTTAGCAGTTTCCAGAATTCTCTGGCATCTTTTCCAGCCCCCTTTTTCAGCATGGCTTCTGAATCGTTTTGGTATAGGATTATGCGATGGTTTTTTATCCAGGCTTTGTATTTTTTCGTTTCCACTGTCAGTTCTTCTTGCAGTGCTTCTGAGTAGTTAATTTTGATCCGCCTTTTTAATCTTCTTAGTGCTGCCCTTCTTTCCACCACCTGTTTGTCGAAGTTGTGAGTTTTGGTCATGGCCGTGGATTTTTTCCCTTTCGAAGTGACTTTGAAGGGGCTTAAGAGCGGTTGGTAGTCTATTGATGAGCAACCCGCTCTGTATTTTGATGTTAATTGGTCGATGCGTTCTTCCGTTAATCTGAGACGTGTCCCTTGATTGTTGCTTTCGACCGAGCAGCCCATCAAGGTGTTTTTTCCTCTTACTGAGTTCCAAGTGGCTTGGAGTAAGTTGTGATCGCTCGCTTCTGTTTCGATCACTTCAAATGAGGACATCACCTTCTGTGTTTCTGAGGATGTGAAGATGTAATCTATTGTGGCAGACTTTTTCATTCTTTCCCATGTCGGGAGTCTGTTTGGGTTGGGGAAGGACTGGGCCATACTGAAAAACCCTCTTGACGCCATCAAGTCGTTCCATTGAGCTCCTCGATCTTCAGTTTTGCTCTTTCTGTTCGCTGCTCTTGGCCATACCGTTCTTGTCTGACAGGTGGCGTTTAAATCTCCACATATAATTATGTGGGCAGTGTTTTCATCCACACGGAGGGTGTCGATTGCTGTTTCGATCAGTTTGAGGAACTTTGCGTCCGAGATTACTTGAGGGTTCCAGTACGCCACGATGATTCCTAGGTTGACCATCAAAACCGCTTCTTTTTTTGGTTTTTCCCTCGCTGGTTTATTGTCCCACGACAGGGAGGCTACCAGATGATGTTTGGAGGTTTCTAGAACTTTTGATATGCTGATTCCGCTGCCTGCATGGACCGCCAGAAGGATTCCTGATGATGGCCGGCCAAGGCGGCTTTTCACAGCCGGGGCGAGCCGTAAACCATGTTTCTTGTAGGGCCAAAATGTCAAACTGCCCTAGATTGATTCCTCCTTTTTGCGTCAGGTGTTTAAACCCACACGTGTTCCATGATCCTAGTTTTAAGATGGTAACTGCAGCCCCGGGAAATTCTTCTCTTTTCGCCCGGTCCGGCCCTGCTGCAGGGGCCTCGGGTTGCTATTTTTTTGAGGCTATTGAGAGAGCTTTCGGCAGCCTGGACCAGAACAAGTTCCTTTTGTTTTGAACCTCCTGTATCGCTGGGTGCTCTGTGGTTCTGTCGTTGCTTTGTTTTGGGGTCAATAACACGTCCGGGGATTTGGATTCACAAGTTCTAGCTTGGGTGTGGATCTGCCGCTTTTGCTCTATCGCCTTTGCTTTTGCCTCCCTTGCTTCTTTGGCCCTGACTTCCATGTTGAAATTGTGGTCTGAATCTTGTTCTCTCATGTTGTTACGCTCAAGGGCGTTTTGGGATGAGTTTCTCCGGTAAGGTGCTGAGTTGGTGCTCTCTTGGTTAGTTTTGTGGTATCGTCTTAACGGGGAGACTATTTTCTTTGCTCTCCAGCGTGGGGTGCGTGAGTAAGAGTCTGAGTGTAGTCTCCTCAGTTTTGGAGTTAGTTGACGTCTTAGTTGCGGAGTTCTGGACTTTTCTCTCCACCGTGATGCAGCGCCTCTGGTCTCCGACCAATCAAGTATCCTGATTCCGTACTTATGTAGCTCTCTTTGGACCTCCTCAAAGTCTTTTATCTGGAAAGACGGTTTTAGATGCATGTATGCTTTTGCTATTGCCTTTTTGTGGTACGGTTCTACCAATGCCAGGTCTTCTGACCTCAATTTTTTTTAGCGTGTTTGTTTTTCTGAAGATTCTGAGTAGAGTGTTTCTGTTCAAAGTTTGGGGATCTTTGTTCCAGGCTTTCTGTTCAAGTTTGTACGTCGTTGTTTGCAGCTCTGGTCTTTGTGTTGTCTGTTTGTTCGGAAGATGTGTTGTTATCTGTCTTCCTTGGTCTCTTAGTTTTTCACGGGAACTCGACCGGATTGTCTCCCCTCGGGTTTTTGATGTTTCCGCCGGGGGTGCAGCTGTTTTTTGTTTGGAGGGCTGTTTCCAGTGGCTCTTTTCATTTGCTCCTTCCAGGGGGCTTTTGACAGCTGGCACTGGGTTTCTCTTCGACCTGGGTTGTGATGATCCAGAGCTCCCGTTTCCCCCCGTCTGTGGCGGGTTGGGTGAATAGACTTTATCAGATGTCAAGTCTATTGGGTCGAAATCGACCGTTGGATCCAAGTGCTGGGAGATGTTCATCGCATCCTTGTCCCTCAGAAAGTCCTCAACCGATTTCGGTGATGTTGGTATTGGCTGGTTTTCGGACGATTTTTCAATTGGAGCAGGGGCTGTAGGATTTCTGTTACCCGGTGGAGTTTTTTTCTTGGCAGTCGGCTCTTGGGAGATCCGTCCGATTTCCGAGGTTGGCGTAGGCGGGACTCCGAGAGTTAGTACAATTTGTGCAGGGTCAGGCCCAGGGGTTGTTGTCCTGTTGTTGAGCTTTCTGGTGTTGATGCCAGTGCTTTTATTGTCGTCGGCCGAAGCGGGATGGGCTTAGGGTTGGTTGAGGGCGCTCTAAAAAGCGTAAAGTTCCCTTCCCGCTTTTGTTTTAATGTTGTGGACAGGTTTTCATGCTGTGCCCCTCGGTGGGCAACGGGGTTCGGTTTGTGAGGCGGTATTTGTCCTTAGGTAGTTCTTTGCGGCATCGCTTTTTGGTAACTGCCTGTCCTGTCCCGTGTGGGCTAATGAGCACTCTGAGACAGATGTGATCTTTTCGTTTGTGCGGACCTCCAGGGCTGTTATATATCCTTCAAGAAAAAGCAATTTGGTGTGAGTCATTGCTAGCAGGGTGGTCTGGTCTTTCAGCGAATCGCTCAATGCCTCGGAGAGCTATTGTTATTGCTGACATGAAAGCTAAGGTGTCATGTTTCCTACCAGGAGTCTCCTGTTTACTTTGTTGAGCCACCTCGCTGCTTCTTCTGGCTTTGTTTGGTGTTGCAAAGATCTCGTCCAGCGATAGTTGTTGCGACACTTGATGGAATATGAGGTAGCAGAGTTTGTTCAGTTTCTGGTTTGCTGCCTCCTGGTGTTTTTTGTCAAGAGGGGTCCGAGGATTTAAACTTACCCCCTCTGTCTGGATTGGGATATCCTCTGAGGTTTGGCATGTTGCTGCCCTCGGTGACTCTGCTCCGGACTTTCGGCATTTCCCTGGTTCTGGCAGGTTTGGCTTCCTTGTGAGTCCGAAGATGGGCGTATGTGTCCAGGGGTCAACCGTTCCCGGGTGCCCGGGGACTGTGTTGTTTGGTGCTGGAAGGGGGGTCGATCGTTCTTAGCGCCCTGAGTGCTTGAGTCGGAGGGGAACACTGACGGGTCTGCCTTCTCTTTCTGAGTGCTTGAGGGCAGGGACTTCCTCAGTGTTCTCGGTGTTACAGCGTCGGGGTTCTCAATCGCGGGTGCTGAGATGGTTTCGCTGAGTTGCTGATCCTGGCGGTCTAGGCCGCCCAGTTCACTGCAGCCCGTTGATGCCAACTCAACAGTGACGTCCTCTGTTGCACTGGGTGGAGGTGTAGCCTGGGTTGACCAGTTCTCACTGTTTGGGCCAAGAGGTAGGGTTTCTGCCCGTAGGGGCTGCCTGAGGTCCATGCTTCCCTCTGTTTTCCTCATTTTAGAGGAAGGAGCTGGGTCAGTGATTGCTTCGAGAATGTCTGCATGCGAGATTTCTTCGTCGATGACATGTTTTCTTTTGCCCAGACGGTTAAAGAAATCTTTCACCGTCATGCCCAGCTGATTTTTACCGTGTGCGGTCTTCACGGGTCCACTCTGCCTGGCTTTATTGTTAATTTTTTTTTTTGTTGTTGTTGCGAGGAGTTCAGTGTGAACTTGTGGGTTAATGAACTTATGGTGATTTCTTTGTTTTTTGGTGTTGTGTTTTTTTTCTTATTTTTTTTTTTGTTAATGTTCGGGTAGGATTGACTTTCTGCTTAGATGTCGAGTGGCCTCGCGTGGAGGGTGGCGTGGGAGAGGGAATGCTGTTCACCTCCTCGATCTCTGCCCAATCCCCCTCCATTATCAAGACTCTCTCGCCGTTTGTGCCCAGAGGGCCGATTGAGTTGGAGGATGAAGCGGCAGTGCTTGGACTTGCCGTTGGGGGAGCTCTTTTAGATGAAACGTGGATCAGCGCCGTGATTACCAGAGGTGTTTCTTCCCTTGCTTCGACCAGTCCATGAGCTGGGCCTTCCTCCTCTGCCACCACTGAGGCTCCGAACGCCACCACCTCCGCGGACAAAGGCGGCGGCATCGAGGCGCTCAAGGGACAGGTAGGAGTCTCTGTGTCCGCCCCAGCGTATGCAGCGAGCAGAGCCCTTGGGGCGCTTCCAATGTGGAGGACACTCTGCCTCGCGCTCAGAGGGCCATGCTCCAGGTCTTTCGTTGTCGGCGTCCCCATCCGACCTTGTGCTGGCAGCGGAGCATGAGCGCCGTTCGTGTCTGGAGGTGCAGGTTCGTGCCGGTCCGACACGAGTTTCGTGGTTGCATCTCCGGGCCTGCTTGGCGTCTTCTTGAGATGCATCTGTGCGAGCGGGTCTGCCGGGTTCCTCCCCGGCTCTGAACGGCGCTTGCTGCGAATCAGTGCTGCGATTGCTGACGTTGAGCTGCGTTCCGATCCCGGGGAATCGGAAGTGGTTTGATGGCTTTGGTAGCTTTGATAGCTTGGCGGGGAGGAAGGCTCTGTTGGAGGCGGCTCTGGGAGAGATGAGACGATCCCCGGTTCTTGTCCCTGATCCGAAATTGGACTCGGATCCGAGGGGTTTGCCACCCGCTGCTCGGGCGGTCCGGATAAGGAAAGGGGTGAGTGAGTACTTGGGAGGTGTGGTGGGGGTTTGGGCGCCATTTTCGAAATGTTACTGGGTTTTGAGCTTCTTAGAAGTCTTTTCGCCCCTTCCCCCTCCACCGACCGGAGGTTCATCAGGTTCATCAATGGGGAAGCTTCCATCCTCCCTCCCCTCCCTTCGCTGCTCGCTGGGACTTGCAGGGACTGCAAGGACTGCGACTCCCTCAGCGACTGGCTCCGCGGCCGCTCTGCGGCAGGAAGGGCTTTATATAGGGCCTCCCTTTTCAGTGGAGACAGTAGAGAGACTGCAGGTTGAATCAGGACCAGGAGAAAGGGTTGACTGCAAGGACTGCGACTCCCTCAGCGACTGGCTCCGCGGCCGCTCTGCGGCAGGAAGGGCTTTATATAGGGCCTCCCTTTTCAGTGGAGACAGTAGAGAGACTGCAGGTTGAATCAGGACCAGGAGAAAGGGTTGACTGCAAGGACTGCGACTCCCTCAGCGACTGGCTCCGCGGCCGCTCCGCGGCAGGAAGGGCTTTATATAGGGCCTCCCTTTTCAGTGGAGACAGTAGAGAGACTGCAGGTTGAATCAGGACCAGGAGAAAGGGTTGACTGCAAGGACTGCGACTCCCTCAGCGACTGGCTCCGCGGCCGCTCTGCGGCAGGAAGGGCTTTATATAGGGCCTCCCTTTTCAGTGGAGACAGTAGAGAGACTGCAGGTTGAATCAGGACCAGGAGAAAGGGTTGACTGCAAGGACTGCGACTCCCTCAGCGACTGGCTCCGCGGCCGCTCCGCGGCAGGAAGGGCTTTATATAGGGCCTCCCTTTTCAGTGGAGACAGTAGAGAGACTGCAGGTTGAATCAGGACCAGGAGAAAGGGTTGACTGAAAGGACTGCGACTCCCTCAGCGACTGGCTCCGCGGCAGGAAGGGCTTTATATAGGGCCTCCCTTTTCAGTGGAGACAGTAGAGAGACTGCAGGTTGAATCAGGACCAGGAGAAAGGATTGACTGCAAGGACTGCGACTCCCTCCGCGACTGGCTCCGCGGCCGCTCCGCGGCAGGAAGGGCTTTATATAGGGCCTCCCTTTTCAGTGGAGACAGTAGAGAGACTGCAGGTTGAATCAGGACCAGGAGAAAGGGTTGACTGCAAGGACTGCGACTCCCTCAGCGACTGGCTCCGCGGCCGCTCTGCGGCAGGAAGGGCTCTATATAGGGCCTCCCTTTTCAGTGGAGACAGTAGAGAGACTGCAGGTTGAATCAGGACCAGGAGAAAGGGTTGACTGCAAGGACTGCGACTCCCTCAGCGACTGGCTCCGCTGAAATGAAATTATGAAATTATAATTGGTGGTGATTTTAATTCTTTTTGCAAACCAAGAAGTAGTTCTTTAGATTCCCAGACAAGTAGTGTTGACGGGGACAGCCTGTACAAGAGGCAGGAGGTGGATTGCATACTTTAATGATTGGGGTATGGATTTTGTGCACTGCAATGATAAAGGGCAGCAGTATATTTGGAGTCGTGGCTCAAAAAGTTCCATGATAGATTACTTTTGCATATCTTATAACATCCACTTAGTGGGTCCAGTGATCATTTATCCAATCAAGCACAGAGATCATGCTCTTGTATCTTTATGTGTCTATATCGATCACTCACGATTAGATCTCTCCCATGCATTGACCTTGCCAGAGATACATTGCAAAAGGATATCGCTCCTTTGGAACTCTGGGTTGTGCAAACAATTTGCTCAATATGTGTCTACTAATATCAAGACAAGCCAGAATTTCCTTATGGAGGAGTCTAGTTTGCTTATCTAAAGAGAATCCATTGTTGCCTCTATTATTGAGAATGCACTTAAACATTTTAGAAATAAACGTTCAGCAGCTGTCAAAAGCCCACCCCCACCACTTTGATCATATGTGCAAAGCTTTGAAAAGGGAAAAAAATACAGAGTTAAGAGTGTTACGACGTAATCAAGATGCTATTTCCAATTATCATTATGTTCGAAATCAGATTCTGCAGAAATACAAAAACAAAGTTGGAGACGCCCATATATTCATACCAAAGTTAATTGTGCATTGATGAAATCGATTTGCAGACATGATGCAAGGGCGATCTGGCAAACGATTAAACAATCACAATATGATGATACGGTATTGTCATAGAACATCATCTCGGCGGTAGATTTAAAACAAGTAGTTATCAGCCAGTGCCCTATGGTGCTTTGCACAACTAAAACGGTCGCTCCAGGAGATAAAATGGATGATTGGCAAACTTGCACTCTCCAAAGCCGCCAGTCCGGATGGGATTCCACCATGCGTATACAAGGCCAACCCTGCATTGTGGGCGAGTATACTCAAAATGAGGCTTGATGCAATTACTCATACGGGTAATATTCCTCAATCCTGGGTAACATCTACTGTTAATCCTATATTTAAAAAAGGAGACCCCTCGAGACCAGAGAACTATCGTCCTATCGCTTTAATTGATACTGAAGCCACATTTTTTTCCATACTGTTACTATACGATCTTGATAAACATATTGCACAGTATGAGCTTTATTCGAAATTTCAGACTGGTTTTAGGAAAGGAATGAGTACTACTCTCAACTCCACAGTCGTATCTCATATCTTGGCCGGAACAAAAAATAAGGGTTCTTATCCTGTATTCATGGCACTTATAGATTGTGTCCGCGGCCTTTGATACTGTCATTAGAAATATTCTATGGAGAAAGTTGGAGAAGCTAGGTATTCCGCCTACAATAATCTATTGGATAGTCCTACTCTACACTGACACTTCTTTTAGGATTAGGATAATTTACGAAGGGGTGACTACTGAGCCAATAAAAACATCCCTTGGCCTAAAACAGGGGTGCAACCTAGCGGCCACTAATTTCAACCTCTATATTGCCGACTTGGACCATGCATGGAAAGTAGAAATCTGTTTTCAATTAAACTTGGCGCATTGGTTAGCCTCCGCTGATGATATCGTCATATTTGATCCAACTCCCGCAGGCCTTCAAAGGAAAATATTTCTCTTCGAGGAATTTGCAAGAGCACATAATCTCAGTCCCAGTCCCACCAAAACGGCTATTTTGGCATTTGATATAGAAAGAGTATTGTTGGGAGATAGTTAATACAATGATACCACATCTCTCTGATACCATATACCTTGGATATTATATCTCGAATAAGAATTCGATAACATTATGGATGGAGCAACTAAACTTAAAAGCTAGACCATTACTCTCACAGCTTAAAGTAATAATTATGAAATATTGCAAATACTCCTTGATGCCGTTAATCGACTTTTTTAAACTAAAGGTTGAAACCGGTTTACTGTATACCTTAGACATATGGCTACTGGACATGAACAAATGTTTGGACACTCTACAAGGACGGCTTCCTAAAACTGTTCTCCATCTATCTTTAGCAGGCCCTAATAGCATACTAAAACATGAGTTGGGTTTCATCTCGCTTTAGTGTAGAAAAAAATGGCGACAGCTAACTATGCCAAAATGATCGCTCCCTCTACCAGCTAATTTATATCAAGACCTACAATTGATGCTATCGATGAGTAACATCCGCTCTGTTCAATCGTATCACCAGGAAATGTTAATGTATCCTAGGCGATTTGAACTTAAGTCAATGACTTCTCTCTAAGACCGGCATATGTAAAAAAGAAACTTTGAGCACGACTGGTCCTGCACTATTGATCAAACAAAAAAGTATCACTCTTATTCCGAGTATGCCAAGTTCACAAGAAAGAGTTCCTCGCAGTAGTTATCTCGAAATCTTTCCATGCAGCCATACTCAACGCTACTATATACGTTTTTAAACTCAATCAGTATCAGAAGAGAAAGGACAGGGCATTGGAACAAAGCAAATGGAGAAGTTCTATTGAAATGTCGTTTTCTACCATGTAAGGAAACTACCGAAACTTTGAAACATCTTGTGTTGACGTACTCCCATTTTAAAATTGAGCGAACAACCGTGCTAATGAAATTTGCTAATATTTAGTTTGAGGATTGTTTGGAAGCATTATGGATCAGGATGATGAATGGCAACCATCAATCTCCAATATTTGCCCTTGTCTGGTTACTAAAACATATAGAAAGTGAACTGGAAAAACACACAAGGGGTATGTTAGAGTTCAGCGTAAGATTAGGAACTGTATCTACTGTATGTTATTTCAAGTTAGGATACTGGATTGTACCTAAAGTTGATGAAATATGTGTCCTTATAGATTTTAATTGTTTTATTTATATTTGTAAAGTGACATACATATGTTAATTTTTGTCATATTTTAGTTTTTGTTAAGGTTCTAATGAACCATAAATAAAAATAAAAAATGTGTTTTCTTACACTGAATGGAAGACTACAAAAACCTATGACCACCAATAAAGAACTAGAAATACTCATTGACTAAAAAAACTAGCATGCAGATGTATTATCAAGACATGAAGTTGAGAAACTGTCACAAAGTTACCTTTGCACTGTCATTGACACAGGTCCGCTCCTGCTTATGTGATCATCTGCAAAAAGCAATTTCTTTTTTCTTTTGTGTGTCCAACAAGTATAGAATAAAACCTTAGACACAGCACTTGTTTTGTAACTTAATTTGTCTTGGACAGTGCTGGAAATGAAAAACAATTATGTTGCTACTCAACCTGGGGAAGTGTGATCAGGGGTAGAGTTATGTCAGGAAAGTGTAAGTACAGATATTTAACACTGCATTTCATAGAGATGTCTTTGAAAAGATCCCATAATAAATCAATCTGAAAATGTATTTTCAGAGTAAAATGTTGAGCGAAAAAGAGTAAAATCGGAGCATTATTTTCAACATTCTGAATGGAGGCCTTTACTACTTAATTTACGAATATGCAAACTAATTTTAGCTTCAAAATTGTAATCTGGGTTTATTAAACTTTACTATCCATACAGAAAGAAATGCAGTGAAAGAAAATGCATTATCACCTGAATTAAGAAATGTTTTCACACTGCATGAAGCTTCATGCACCCTAAAACAAAATGACCTCCTTAGTTTTCATGGTAAGTTCCTTTAGGGTTTATTAGCATCTTCTTAAGTTACATTAGTTTGACATCTCAGGAACAGTTACATAGGATAGATAGAACAGGCCCTGGCACCCATTATCCAGGCAGGGGCTCTCCAAATGCCTGTGTTTGGTACCCTCACTACAAATCTACACCATAACATTCCACATTAAATCAGCAGCTCCTGCACACACTAACAAGCACACCACAATACATCTCCCTTTCTACCAAGGACACCACATGCACACACTCACCACAACGGTGCACCTTTAAAGAGATGTGCAGCTCTGTAAGAACAACTATGGAAGACAAGACCCCCCACTGATGGTAGGCATAACCCCCTATAAACCTTGGAAGGAACTGACCATCCCAACCCTGACCTTAACACTGGCGGGAGGCATGACCACCCTATAAACCTTAGAGGGAACTAAAAATCCCAACCTTGACCAAACTGGCGGGAGGCATGACCTACCGGACTCTTTGATGGGACACCAATCCCGACACATACACTGGCGGAAGGCACAACCTCCCATTCTCCCCCAGGTGGAAAAACCCACTATTTCCAACCTCTCAGCTCAGACAGAAGGCGCAACCACCCTGTCTGGCATTCACGGGAGGCGTTACCTCCATGTTCACCCTGTTGAGAAACTACTATTCCCATCCTCATACAGCGGGAACAGACATAACCTGTCTACTTTGGAGGAAACTCCCCATTCCTAACCTCTCTACACTGTCGGAAGGCATGACCTCCCCCTCTACTTATATTGGCAGGCACTCTGCATCCCAACCACTAACATTTGCAGGAGTCGGGACCTCCCCTTCTCCCTGATTTGGGCACCTAAAATACCCCCCGTGACTGCCCTGGCATGCCTCAATCACACCGCATACCGTGACAACCAGGCAAATTCCAATCCATCATAACATTTGGTTGCTTAGAGCAATACTTTATAGACTTAAAATCCCTAAAAATCCTTGTTGTGTTGACACAACTTAGTGCTGCAAATCCTCAAAACGTTTACATGTAACGCCGTACATGACATCAGCCACACACACCACAGTCATTAAAGCTCTATATCACGTGATCCATTAACACCTAAAAGTCCATAGCCTAACAGGCTCTAAGCTGCAATTCCTCAAAGTTAGCAACTAGAACTACATAAACACTGCGTACACTAGTGCCGTAATTAAGATCATTGCGTCTTCTCTACTTTACTTCTGCTCTCACATCCTCACATGTAATACAAACACATTATCCAAAATGCCTCCGTACCGATGGCTCACTTTTGCGTTTAACACGCGGCATGAAAGCAAAATCATGGTGTTGCATTACTTTTTGCAGAAAATAAAAATAAAAACTCATTGTAATCTTTTCATCGTTGGCCTTGCGAAGCATTACCGGCTCTGGACTCAACATTGACCGCATTCTCCTGTGAGCATAACCAGCGCTCACGGATTACCTAATCCACAGGTTGACGAAACACTGAATTCACTTGCAAGCGGCTCGCAGCATATTCTGATGAATTCAACTGTGCCTTCTTTATGGCACTACCGCTTAATTAACAGAAAAAAACGAATCGGAAACATTTATTTTTTCCACTGCCGATCAAGCTCACGATCAGTACCTTCAAAACAAATGACCATGAAATCGAGCCACCAGATCCTCTCTGGATATTCTTTACCAGTGGCAATCGTTTTCAGCACGTCATTGTATATCCTCCCTTTGCACCCAAAACGCTTCCGACATCACACAGTCTTTCATTAACTTGCCAGAAGCCAAATTGTCCCTTGTAGACTAGCAGGTCTGGTGTGGATTTTCTATCTTCATCTTACTCGGGGCTGGGAAATCCTGTGGCTCAACAGCTCCAGGCCTTCTTTACTTTATGGGCCTTCTGAACTTCCCTTCCTTGCCCAGGCCCACACTCTCATACATGCAGGGCCAGGCTTCACCCCTCATGCTAACTGGGCCAGGCTTCTCCCTGGGTGATAGGCCTACTTGTTTGGGGGCAGTGTGTTCTCTTCTTCCTTCTCTGCATCCCCCGCAGCAGACTGAGAGCTTCTCTGCTCACATAGGTTCTTTTTCCTCGTCGCTAGTGAAACAAAGTGACCGCCTTAGTTTTCATGGTAAGTTCCTTTAGGGTTTATTAGCATCTTCTTAAGTTACATTAGCTTGACCTCTCAGGAACAGTTACATAGGACAGATAGAACAGACACCGGCGCCAATCACCCAGGCAGGGGCTCTCCAACTGCCTGCGCTTGGTACCCTGACCACAAACATTCTTTCATCCACACCATAACATTCCACATTACATCACCAGCTCCTGCACACACTAACAAGCACATCACAACCCTCCCCTCCCGTTTTTAATCGACCACCATCAGCTCCTCTTCTTAAGGGTGTATAATCACGCACTTGCTGCTGTCCACAGCATTCTCACGTTAATCGTCCTTTAATGTGCTGAAATGTGAAACAAAGGCAAACCATAGCAGAGCTCTTCTAAGCCCAGAAGCTCTTATAAAGACATTAGCAACAGTTGATCACTGTGGTTTATTTATTGGGTTTTTATAATGCGCCTATACACAATGTGCTTCGAGGCACAGCGAGACAAGGGTTGGTGGGAGAGGGATGACAAACCAGAATCGGTCCTACTAGGCTTTGTGACATTGGTTATATGTTCATTCATCGACACTTGTTTTTATGATGGGTTTTTTGCAAATATTTCCTATTCTTGAAAAAACCCATTGAAAATTGTAGTTTTAATTTTTTGGGTCTCCCTCACTCCCCCCTCCTGTATTAGTTATACTATATTCCTGACCCCTTATATGTCCGTACCCCCCCCTCCAAACCCCCAATATACCTTCCCCCCCCTCCAAACCCCCAATATACCTTGGGTTTTTCAGAGAGAAAGAAATTCAGCAAAAAACCCATCAAAAAAACAACTATTGATGAATGAAAGTTGTACCGTAAGATTCAGATCGTGCAAGTGCAGTAATAGAAGTGCAGGGGAGGGGGGGCGTGCCAGAGTGTTAAGCAAATGCCCGGGTAGGCCAGGTGGACTCGGGGACAAGAGAATGCAGGGGCAGAAAGGTCTATGTGCTAAGAGCGAGGAACAGGCAGGAAGGGCTAAGGGGATGCAGGCCCAGCCAGGCAAGTGCAGGTTGAGGGCGGGGGGGTCAAGGCGATCAAGTGCAGGGGTAGACTGTTAGGGGAGGGCTTGGTGCCCTGTAAGAATCTGAAGGAACCAGGCAGCCAGAGAGGGGTAGAATTCACAGGGTAGGGGGAGAGGGAAGGAGGGAGAGAAAAGGCGTGTCTTGAGAAGCTTCCTGAACTTAAGGAGATCCTGCTTAAGTCTGAGAGAGGGCACCTGTGGAGGAGAGAGATCTATCCCCCACTCTCTGCTTCGAGAAACATCTGATCTGCAGAGAGTTGGAGCTAGAAGGCCGAAGAGCTCTAGCAGGGAGGTATTTAAGGAGAGGCAGTTGGATGAAGAGGGGTCTCAGGCCCCAGAAAGCCTTGTGGAGAGATTTTAGGGCTGAAGAGATGCAGTGCCTGGGTTTAAGGACAAGGATAAGTCTTGCACTCCTATTCTGGATTAGTTGAAGGGGACGAAAGGAGCAGTTAGGAAATCTGAGGAAGAGGTTGCTATAGTAATCCAGCCTGTAGAGGACTAGAGCTCTGGAGACATTGAGTTTCTGGGGCAAGGTGAGGAAAGAAAGGATGCCTCTGAGCAGGTAAAGCTGAAGGTAAGCCTTCTTGGCAAGGTCTGTGATATGAGGAGAGAAGGAGAGAGAGTAGTCGAAGATGACACCAAGAGTTTTAGCCTCACAGGAGGGTGAGGGAAGGGGACCCATGGAGGGCAGCCAGAGTGTAGGGGGAAAGGAGGGTGCTGGAGTCCCAATGAGAAGGATCACTGTCTTACTGGCATTAAGGCAGAGATCGTTAGCAGTGCACCATGTCGTAATAGCAGACAGGCAGTCCGGTATATGAGAGGAAGAAGAGGAGGCAAAGGATGGAAGCTTGAAGGAGAGTTTGTTGTCCGCATAACACTGGAAGTTAGGAGATGAGGCACAGATCAAATGGGCTACGGGGGCAAGGGAGATGTTGAAAAATCAAGGTGAGAGAATAGAGCCCTGAGGGACACAAGTGGAGAGTAAAATGGAGGAGAGTAAAGGACCCAGTTGAACCTGCAAAGGTCGTTCAGAGAGGAAGGAGGTCAGCTAGTACAGAGCCAGGTCTTTGATGCCAAGGGTATCATAGGGCCGGTTTACATGGGTGGCATGATTGACCATATCAAACGCAGAGGAGTGGTCAAGAAGGATGAGAACGGAAGGAGAGTTGGAGTCCAGATTAGAGAATACGTCTTCACAGGTGTTCAGGAGTGCAGTTTCCGTGCCTCTGGCAGCCTTGAAGCCAGACCAGTGGTCGTGGAGACAACCAACAGATTCAGTGTGGTGGATAAACTGGGAGATGGTCAGCTTCTCCAAGAGTTTGTCCAGGAAAAGGGTAATGGAGTTAGGGCAGTAGTTAGCCGGACAGGAAGGGTCAGCAGAGGGCTTTTTGAGGAGAGGGTGCACAAGGGAGTGCTTGAGGGGAGACGGCAGGATCAAGTGGCAAAGTAGTGATTGCAGAAATCGGCCAAGGCTGGAGCAAGGGAGACAATGTTGTCCTTGGTGGTTCTGGAGGAGCAGGGGAGCACCTGTTTGGATGTGACTTTCATAGAGCAGACTTGTCTAGAAACCTCATCAGGTGATATGAGAGAGAAAGAGGAGAGTAGGTGGGAAAGGGGGAGAGCAGGGGAGGCCTGAGAGCAGGTGAGGGAGCAGGGTGGGTTGTAGAGGAGAGAGATGACAGGATGTCCTGAGTTTTCTTAATGAAGTGAGAGGCCAGAGAAGTACAGAGTGCCAGGGAAGGCAGAGGAGAAATGGACACTGCAGTAGGATTGGTGAGCTCCTTGCAGATTTTGAAATGTTCAGCTGTGTTAGTGGCCCCAGAGATGCATGCTTAGATATCGGCTCTCTTCTTAGTTAAGATAGAAAGTCTGTATTGCCTTTGGAGCAGGCAGCAGGCCAGTTTGTCAGAGGATGTGCTTGCACCCTGCCGCTTTTGCACAGCTGCTCTGCGCTTGTGTTTCAGAGAGGCCAGGTCAGAGTCAGACCAGGAGTTGGACTTGGAGGCAGGTGTCATGCAGCTCCTCGTGACGGGCAAGGATGTCCAGAGTGTTGGAGATGGAGAGTTGAATGTTAGTAAGGGCTGTGTCAGAGTGAGAGTCAATGGCAGGATTAGGAGGGGGGGGTGAAGGTGGTGACTAAAGCAGCAACTGACACTTGCCTCATGGGTTGAAATTATGGAAAAGGAGACTGCAGTGCGGCTGGGGCTTAGCCGGGGGACCCAGGTGAAGGTGTGAGGACAAGAGAGAATGATCAGACCAGGAGTGAGGAGTAATGAGAGGGTTGGAGATGGGGATGTCTGCAGAAATGATAGCATCCACGGTGTGTCCATCTGAGTGCATTGGACCAGAGGCAAGATTTGAGAGTCACAGAGATTGCGGAAACACCCAGAGGCTGCATCGGGGGAGTCGAGGTGAATATAGAAGGAGAAGCTTGGTGGTAAAGACCAGGAGAGAAGAAGTGGGGTCAGCCCACTCTGAGAGGAAGACTGAGACCTGGCCAAGGTGCCTGTAGATGGTGGCCAGAGTCAGAGAGAGGACAGGAGAGACACCAAGCATGCAGATGAGGCATTCGAATGAGGAGTAAGCCTGAGTGGGTATGATGGTTGCAAGGACCCATTTAGGGAAGATCAGGGCTACTCCGCCCCTGGACTGGTTAGGCCTGGGCTTAGGGAGGATCTTGTAGATTTCAGGGAGGAGAGTGTCAAAACTTGTGACTCAGCTGACAGAGAACCACGGCTCAGTGAGTGCGAGGACGTCAAAGTCAAGGTCTTCAAGGAGGTGGCAGATGTCAGGAGTGTTTGATGGCAGAGCAAGAGTTTAGGGTAGCTAAGTGGAGCAGGTTTCCAAGTTTCAAGGTCTTCTGAGAAGGGGTACAGGAGTGTGGTACACCCGTAGGACGAGGCATAAGTGCTACAGGGGAGGTAGAAGGAGGAGTGGCAGGAGAAGGGAGGAAGTTGATGAGAGACGGAAAATGCCTATCAAGAAGGAGGAGGTTGGGCTGAGAGCCCTGGGCCATGACATTGGCATTAAGGTAGACATTAATGATGGCCCTAGAGGACAGGAAGGATGCCAAGAGTACTTCCCAGTGGGTGCCATCATTAATGGGAGAGGAAGAAAAGGGGCAGAGCACTGTGACCATATGCGGAATCCAAAGGTCAGGAGCAGGGACGACAAAGAGGATGTCGGTGAAAGTCTGCCTAGAAGAAGAGTTGACATAGCTGTCAGCGATGGACAGGCCTGGATTGGAGACCAGGAGATCCTTCTTGAACTTTTTCCTTCCTGACTTCGAGAGAGGGATAGGATAGGAGATGGAATATCAGTTAGAGAATATAGGGGAGATAGAGAGCACCATTGGGGGAGAGCACGGAGAGAGGGATGGGGAGAGAGGGTGATAGAGAGAAACTGCAGTGCATGAAACTGAACTACCCCCCTCAGCAAGCAACAATCAAGTGTCAGCAGGCCACCTAGAAGCAAGTTGTCAGGATAGAAGGAAATCCTAGATAGAGGGGAAAAACATACTTTAAAAAAAACACAACAGCAATTTAAAAACCTACAGATTTGGCTTTACTCGAAAGAGTGGGGAAAGCCTAATTTTTAAACACGGGAGCAAATGTAAAAACACACAGATTCGACTTTCCTGAAAGAGGGAAGGCCCCCAATGGCTAACACAATTCACGTAGTGCTAGAAATGGATGACGTAAATTGCGATGTGCAACAGACAGCAACCTTAGCTAATAGGAGTAATAAGAAAGGAGGGACAGATAAATAAGGAGCAGTAATGGCTGTCTCCCCAACCCCGCCCCCCCCCGGCCACACCTTTCTTACCTTATCAGTCGCTGCTGGTTGATGGCTCCGTTGCGTGCTCCCACAGGGAACAACAGCAAACACCATCGGGAGCTGATACTGTGGGTGTTGCCCTTTGCCTCAGGGGCCCTAAGCCGTAGGGTGCTGCACGGGCAGTGTGGCTGCCCTAGATGGAGGACCTAAAGAGGCTTCGTGCCTGGTCAGAGAGCAGATGAGAGGACTCGGGGGAGCGCACAGGGAACCAGGAAGTTCGGGAGGCCCAAGAGCGGCCCGAGAATAAGGCGATGATGTGCACACAACGTTAAAAAATACCAACACAGAAAAGCAGTTCCCAATAACAATAAGGCCCAGGGAGTTCGTACCCCCAAGAATCCAGAAGAAAAGTGGCTGTGGTAAGGAAGACAGTGTATGGTGGCTCAGACGTGACTTTTTTTAATTTCCCTAGATTCAGAATCGTTAGACAATTTTTACCAGTTTCCAAACCCAGGACAATCCTGTCCAATTACAGCACAGGTCTTGGAAGAAGACCGAAATTGTGGTGTTTCACTGAAGTTTTGAGTGTGGGTGCAGAGGGGATACTGGCAGGTATGAATGGACCCATTTAGATGTTATACCTGAAAGTTGATTGCTTCCCGCAGACAATGATCCTGCCCACCGCTGCTGTATACTTGTACCCCTGGCACAACTTGAAATAAATAAACATTTTTATTTGAGATGGGCATTATTTCATACTCTAGTACCTTCAATACAACGTTCTGCCATCTTTGTAAACCTAATTTGGCATCATTGTCTGTTCTGATGTTACCCAACTCTCCACAAGTTTGTGCAGAACATTATTCAATCTCTGCCTTCTCTACTGAGACACTTTGTGTCTTTGGAAGACCCTCTCTTCCCTCCCCGTAATTTTCATAACACAGTACCGGAGAGCCAGCTTTAAAGGGGAAAATAATAAAAGCGTTTAGTCCACAACTTGAATCCATAGTGCCTTGAATGAGCTTGCTTAGCTTGCCTGCTCTATAACTCACCTGTTTCCTCCTTAAATTCTTTTTTTACTGAGAGCACAGACATCCTATACTAGACATTTTGTCAGCAAAAGAGAGGTTTTAGTTATTGTTTGTCACAAGCACGCCCTGTATTTTCTTCAATATAGTCCACCAGCTCCCTTGCACCTCTTTTGTCCAATTGTTTACTGGAATAGGCTTACCTCCTCATACCCTGTCATCAGTCTAATGCTTCTGTTCGAAGTAAACAGCGAACGTATGTCAGGTTCCTCCACAATTAATGCATTTTTGACATATGAAGATCTCATCCCACATTTGTCACTGTGTGCCAGTATAGGTTCTGTTCTTTCTCATTGCACTCCTGCTTAAAATGTAACAATGATACAGTGGTACATTTTCTGTTTTATTAAACCTAAGCACTGAAACAGATTTTCATTTAAATGCATTGCTGTTGTAATTTTTTAACAGCATGGGCCAGTCTCGGATGGCCGTTGTGGAAAATATTCAAATTAATACACCGGTAACGGCAATGTATATTCAACCTGGGTGCGGCTAGGGTGAACATTTCTGACTTCTTTGTTATGGGTTAGTGATGTGGTGCAGGTTATCTTTAAGGGAAAAGCCCGCGTGACAGGAAGCGGAGGGGCGAGTGTGAGCAAAGTTAGTTATACAAATTGTTAGTGAATTGATATGTGACCCGGTGGGTTCTTTTCCCGAAACCGGGTAACAACTGGAACGCAGGGAGTCGCACTGGCCCCGTCCTCCACCAACATGGGCTGCCATCCGTCGTGGCAATACCACCAGAGGCACCCAGCTAAATGTTCATGACGGTTCTGAGAGCAGGCCCCTGCAGTACCGGCACTGGCCACACTGATCGCATGGCACAGGCTCACGTTGCTGCTGCTGCTACACAAAGGCCACAGGGGAGCCAGCCCAAGAACACTCTGTGCATCCACAATGCTCCTGTGTTGTAGCAGGAAAGGATTAAAAGCGTAATTAAGAAC
The DNA here is from genome assembly GCF_040938575.1 of Ambystoma mexicanum. Classification (NCBI taxonomy): domain Eukaryota; kingdom Metazoa; phylum Chordata; class Amphibia; order Caudata; family Ambystomatidae; genus Ambystoma; species Ambystoma mexicanum. Next base: position 573,957,767 of record NC_090926.1, on the reverse strand, counting down.
TCGGTGAGTCCACGCCGATTGTGCTTCTCCACAAGAAAGGAACAATGGGTGCCTTAAATCTGTATAAATACTGTAGTTGCTAGTGGCAACTACAGTATTTATACAGATTTAATGCACAGGCCTACCTGGTGGTCATTCAGGGCCCAGAGAGCACTACACCTGGTGGTCCTTGAGGGTCCAGAGATCGCTGGAGTGCCTGAGATCATAAGGGACTGTAGAAGTTGAGGGGATTCGCCAGCTTGGCGTGAAGGTATGGTGGATCGGGCCGTGGAGCAGCCAGCCTTGCAGATCATGAGTACATTGGCCATATTCCTCAGGAGGCCCTCTCTGTTTATGCTGCAGCCCCAGAATGACAAGGGACCCTGGTGGGTCGAGTGGGTTGAGGACCCACGAGAGAGGGCTAACAGCAGCCAAGACAATCCTTCAGCCCTCAACGAATATGCTTTCGGTGTGGGTCTTCGTTCCCACTCTTTGGTGTATTCCTAGCAGTCAACCAAAGATGCTCCAAGTGCGGGAGAGAGGGCCACTTACACACTGTGCAGGGAAAGAAGGCTGTTTCCCCTCAGTTGTAATACCATGTAAACGACCTGGAGACACCCAACCAGACCACCGATGCCGTGGAGACCCCCACTGATGCATCTGCAAATGCCATGAAGTATGGTGAGAACAATGGATGAAGGCCCGGAATACTAGTGAGGCACCATATGATGATCAGATGACCCAATACATGGGCTACCCGCAGCAGTATAAATACCCGCCTGACTGCTATCAAGATTACGAGGAGACTGGGCACGAACTATACCCGGAATGCGCAGACGAGTTTGTCAGTTTGATGCATGGAGAACAGGATGCAATGGAAGTCCCCAAGGTCATGGTTGAGATGGGCATGGCGATACATTGTTGTCTGATCGACATGGGCACCACTGTTAACATTATGTGGGAGCAGGAATTTCTACAAACAGGAAACCGGAGCAGCCTGTCGCAGTCAACGGTCCGCATTTTTTCAGTGGGATGTCAACAAACCACTGCCGTCATTTGGACAATTTCAGTGCACGTTGTCACACGGAGGGAAGACAATAAATATATAGTCCCCCCCCCAAGTGGGATGGGTATGCCCAGACGTGGGTCCCGTGCCTGCTGGCCCTAGAGACCCAAGCTACTCCTCACGAATGAGGCCCAACGAGACCGAAACATGTTTGGGGATGCTGGTGGTCTCGTGCAGAAGGGATGTGACCAAGCAGTTCGCACTGGACTGACCCTTTTGGGGTGGGACCAAGCCTTATTTGCATATGGTCTTTCCCCTTTTGTAATGGCTTGGCAGATGAAGAACGATGGTCTGCAGGGTTGCTCAGAGCAACGCCAACGGTTAAGATTAATTCTAATCCTTCCAGCCATAGCCTCTTTTGTTTTGTGGACAAATAACGCCATACATGTCATCAGAAGCCCCGTCAGTGGGAGATACCTACTCAGTTACCGGACTGCGAAGCAACTGGGTCTAATAGACCCGCACTATCAGAATGATGAGGTGGTGAGCTGTAGGGATACCGCTGATGATATGGGACTCATCTCCCAAATGATGGATGTGTCGTTGTCAAAAGAAATCATACGTCAAACGTTCCCCGGACTGTTCTGGATTAAGAAGACTACGAGGGACTGTGGTACAACTGCACGTCGATGAGAAGGTGCGACCAGTACCGTAACACGCCAGGAGGGTTGGGTTCCCCCTCCAGCAGGCAGTGTCACAATAATTGCAACAATTGCTGGACAACGGGTAAATTGAGAGGGCTGAGGGCCCGCAACCATGGATTTCACATGTGGTAGTGCTGAAGCAAGATCATTGATATGGGAATAGGTTGCAGTCAGGAAAAAACATGGTAATGCCACTGCCACCAGCCATTCATTTGATTGCTACATGAGTTGCTAGACTCATGGGACACTAGATATCCCCTCCAGCACTCTGTTGTAAGACAGGGTGTGCTGGATCTAGGAATTTAAAAAGACTAGTAAAGCCAATTTAACTTTGCATTCTCTGGGAAACAGTAGTTTATCCCAGAGAAGGTATTTAAACCTTGGTAGAGCCTGTAAGTGTGTCACTGCACTGAGGTTGCTGTGTGACACACATGAAAAGAGGATGCCTATGGAGTTGTCTAAAACTCCACTATCAAAAGAAACAAACACAGAAAACACAGTGAAATGAAAGTTCAAAGTCCCAAAGTTTAGCAAAAGAGCTGGGGGGCTCTAAGGTAGAGGGAATTGGCACATTTATGAGAATTCTCCATAAGAGTCGTACATCATGATGGGACATCACACTACACTAGTATGGAATTCTGAACTTTAGCTCGCGTCGCATCTAGATAGAAATGTGATTCTTAGCATGCACCACACTTAGAATTATGAACCTAGCTTGCGTCGAATCTAGATAGAAATGTGACTGTTGGCATGCACCACACTCAGGATTCTGAACCCTAGCTTGCGTCGCATCTAGACAGAAATGTGACTGTTAGCATGTACTGCACCTAGATGGAATCTCGCAATTGCAAGGAGAGCAATGCCAACTAACCAACCAACTAACAATTCCATCCCTCTGCATACGCCTCTCAAACTATAACCAAACACAACCACAAGCCTAAAATGCAGCAATCTGCACAAACTTCACAACAATGCAACAACAAAACAAACCACACATAGACTTGCTCAACAGCACACGATGACTACGGACCATAAAACACCCCAAGCCCAGCCAACGGACCCACCGGGCTGAGGCTGCCAACAGCACATCACTGCTCTCTTGCACTTTCCAGCTTATTCCCACTAACCCACCCCCTCTCCTCCCCTTTTTCAGAGCCGCCAGAGCGCCATGGGACCACTTCAGTGGTGATGGTGCGCGGTACAAATGTCCTTTAACATTAACATATGAGGGTAGCAAACACAGCCATACAGAGAGAACGACACCCAGGTCCCAAGATGGAGGACATGATCATGCAACTGAACAGAGCCGTCAGATTCTCCAAGTTTAAATTAAACCAAGGTAACCAGCAGCTGGAGCTACTCCCCAAATTGAGGTCCAGCACAACATTTGTGACACATTAGTGTTATAGGTATAAACACCTCAACTTTGGCATTTCATTGGCCGCAGAAGTCTTTCAAGAGGCGATTAGATAACTGCTGATACCCATCAAATCGGCATTCAACTACAGTGATTATATACTGGTTCATGGCACTACTCAAGATGAACACGACCAAGAACACTCGGGTGATTGCGCCAGATGTGGGTCAGGGGATGCGGGATTCTGGCATATGGTCTGGGAATGTGGGGTAATAATAAAATACTGGGATGAGGTGCTTAAGGGAATAAATGAGCTACTGGGAGCCAACCTGGAGAGAAGCCCGGAGACCTGTCTGTGGGGGAACCTACTGGGGGGGAAACGTAACAAGGTACGAAACAGAATGGGTCGGTTTCTACTTGTACTGGCGAAACGCCGTTTGGCAATCGCATGGAAGTCCCCCCTAGGTCCAACAATTCAGCTCTGGAGGAAAGATGTCCGAAGATGGGGATTAGCGGAGCTGGCGGTTCTGCATAAATGAAAGGGTGGAGGAGGAGGCGGGGGAGGTAACGGTTCACTGGTCTCAATTGTTGAACGACCTTGCAAAAGACAATGATCTGCGCCCTCCGTGAGATGATGTAACTGGAGGTGATGCAATAATATGGGAGAGAGGGAGTTTGGGGGAGTGGATTGTGGATGGGCTGACTCTACCCTCAATGAACTGTCAGTATTGGTGCTGGGCTGCTGTGGCTAAAGAAAGTCAGAGATTCGTTTTCGGGAGTGGGGAGGGGGAAGGGGGGCAGTTTGACAGGGGGTAGGGGTTATGTGGTTGGGTGTGTTGGGATGATCTAGAGATGGGCCTGATTTTTGAGGGTGGGAACGGGGGGGAGCGCCGAAGGACTGTTGTATTGGACTGTCAATTAAAAATGCTTGAAAGAAGGGATGTTAAGGGGGTTGGGGGAGTTGGATTTGTTTAATGCCTATGTGTTTATTGAAAAGTCAAATAAAAAGTGTTTTAAAAAAAAAAGATGAACACGACCAGGCGCTGATGGCAAACAACGCAGGCCTCACTCTGAACTTGGACAAATGCAATGTCAACAAACGCAAACTCGGGTTCTACGCCACATCTTCTTGTCGGAAGGGATTCAACCGGATCCGGAAAAGGTGCGTACCATCAATGACTTACCTGCAACCTACGCAGGGGGCAGAATTGAGATCTTTTCTGGGGATGGGCGGATATTGTGCATGATACCTCTCGCGATATGCCACCATCATGGAGCCCCTAAAACGGCTGCTGAAGAAGGAGGAGCCATTCCGGTGGTCTCCGGAGTGCCTGCATGCCTTTGCCAGGATAAAGGAGGACCTAGCAAATGCCCAACACCTGGCATACCTTTAACCACTTGTGGCACACAGAGATAGTAGCCAGCCCCGTGGGCTTCGGGGGCATTTTGGCCCAGAGAGAGGAGATGAATTCTCCACTGAGCCACATAGTGGCATATGCAAACAGGGCTCTGACGGTATCCAGTGATTTTAACAAATAGAAAACAGCAGATGAATTTGCAACGAAAACATTTAAATATTCATATATAGGGTGGTGGGGTAAGGGGTTAAAATGGGTGGGGACTGGAGACCACCAGGGGGTGTGGGGAAACATGGCTACCTAAACTTTGGCTCCGCTCTCTCCAGCACGAAGGAGAAGAGAAAGTGCAGCTCCCGCCTGCCCGCACACCAATAGTTTTGGCAAACTGTGGTGGACAGAGGGGCAAGCCCCCAAACGAAGCGAGGCAGTCCAAATGGGACTCAGAACGGAGATTCGCCCATTGGTCCGGCCAAACAGTGAGGGCGGTTGCAGGGCCTTATGACAACACCGGGCGCCAAGCAGATCGGTCCCCCGGCAGAAATCAGATCACCTGCGAGGGAAGGTGCGCACCCCCAAAGGCCCTCTCCAATTAGAGGGACAAAATGAAAGCAAGACCAGCAGTGAGGCGCAACAGACACTTCCACCAGACACTGTGAACGAGGAAGAGCAAGCAGTGTGGGAGTGTCTTCCCGGCCTCCCGAGAAGCGCAGGAAGGTGAGACGGAGCACCAAGGCGCGGCGCCCCTCCAGACACAGTGCGCAAAGGTGAGACTGTGGCAGGGGAGAGAGACCCAGGTCAAGGCGGCAGGGGAGCCCCCTCAGGACACTTTAGGCACAATAAAAAGCCCTCCCCCCCCACAGAAAGGAACCTGCAGGAGTGGGGCCTGGGGCCCCTGGGAGATCTGACTGACCAGGGGAGAGCAAAGGGGTGTCCGGACCCCAGACGAAAGCACGCCAGGCACTGCAGGGGTGAGAACCTGAGTAGAGGGAAGGCGTCCGACTTGAAGGGCAAAAGTGCACCCAGCTAGCGGGAAGCGAGTTGAGACGCACCCCAAGACTCTTAGATGTGGAAACAATGTAGCCAGGGGGCAGGGTACACAATGCACATTGTCCCAGCCACTCTCACACCCCACCTACGCTGGAAGAAAAGAGCAAAGAGCCCACACCTGAGCGCCACAGCAGCAGAGACCCCAGAGATCGGGACGTAAGTGCGACAAGGACAGAATCTCTACAAGACGAAAAGTTGCCAGCAGGAGGGGAAACTGCTGTGGAGACAACGGACCAAGGCTAGTGGGGGGAGAGAGGAAAGGAGAACAAAAGGAAAAGGGAGGGCCCACACCGACTCAAACAGATGATGGACCTAACGGTGATGCAGTCTGGAAAGCAGGGGGGCATCAAGGAAGGCACCTGAGGGAAGGGTGCTAACGGAAGTGGACATGTCTCTTTTTTTTTTCCACGATGGAGGACTTGGTGGGGGGTGGCGGCGGGGGCAGGGGGGTGGGGTGGGGGGTGGAGAATTTACATTCTAGCAGAAATCAAGGCCTTTTACAGGCCTCACTGGCGGACCTAACTAGCAGAATGGGCACCCTCGAAAGCAAGGTGGAGGGTCTCGAAAATAACCAGTTCAACGCAGACCTGGTGGAAATGAATCTGGACACAAAGGAGTCAGAGCTAGAGCTGAGGGAAGAAGAGGGGATGCTAAAAATGGACGACTTCAAAAATAGAGAGAGGAGAAACAACATCTCGATACTGGGCCTCAGAAATGATGGGAGAGACCCTGAGGCAAGTGGAGGAGAAGGTGCTAAGAGGTGTCCTGGTGGGATGTAAATGGACTAAGGAACAGTGCTGAAGGGAGGGGAATTCCCCTCAATCCAAGGTGGCCCTCTGTGGGAAAGAGGGCATCTCAGCAATTTGTTCAATGCTTAGCTGTTTATCGTTACAGTTTGTTATAATGTTCAACGGGGGGCATCCTCAGGGTACCATGTGTCCGTCAATATAACAGTAGACTCTGCCACCGTCTGGATGGAAGAAGGTGGGAGTCAGTGGACGATGGAGGAATGGCAGGGCGACGAGTCGGGGCGAGGGGAAAATGAGCCCAAATGAAGGGGGCAGCAGTCTGGTCATGGATACCTTAAATGTAAAAGGACTGAACTCACCGACGAAGAGAACCCTAGTGGCAAGGGAATTTCACAATGCATCCCTGGACGTACTATTGATATATGAAATGACATTTATAACGCGCCTATACACAAGTGTTTCATGGCGTGACGAGGGAAGACGGACAACGATCTTACTAGGCCAGGTGTCATTCAGATTGCACAAGTGCAAGTGAGTGCAACGAGGCAAGGGAGGTGCAAGAAACACGTCAGGTGATGGTGGAAGAACTGAGTTCGAGAGGTGTAGGCATCCGACATGTCCACTGGGCCTCTGGGCCGGTAAAACTGGGAGGGGTGGGGATGATCTTACACAAGCAATGCCGACTGCAGGGATGTGTAGTAACTAAATTTATGGAAGGACAGCTACTTGTGGTACAGGGCACCCTGGAGGGGGCGTGGGTAGTGTTGGCCACAGTTATGCCCCTAACCAGGGGCAGGTAGGATTTATACAGAAACCCCTAGACACTGTACAAGCACTGGCAGCGGAACTGTACATCATTGGGGGGGGACTTCAACTCTTGGGCGAATTAAGTGTTGGAGAGGAGGGCAGTGGGAGAGGGTGGGACCCCTGAACAGGTAGAAAGACTAGGGCATCTGGGGCGGGCAATAGAGGTGCGTGGACGTGTGGAGGTTGAAACATCCAAGAAAGGGGCTATACACTTTCTTTTCCGCACGCATACGACCTACACCAGGATAGAATACCTGCTAATGAAAAGAGATCAGGCGACTAGAGTAATGAACTGCGATCATTAAACCAGTGGTGTGGACTGGTCATGATATGGTTTGTATGTCATTAGACCTGGAAGGGATCCACAGGCCTAATAGCAGCTGACGATACAATGAGCTCCTCTGGAAAGACCCCATATTTGCGGACCAGCATACCAAATACATTGCTGAGTATTTCAAAATAAACCGCAATGGGGAGGTTGGCGTGAACAGGGTATGGGATGCTGGGAAAGCCACCTGGAGAGGGCTCCTGATCAGGGAGGACGCACAAAAGAAACGTGAAAGGTGGCTTCAGGAGGAAAACATTTGAAAGGAAATAGAGAGACAGGCACGGATGCATGCCAAGGGTGAAGACATGGAAGAGATGCGGGTGGCACTGCAGACAAAAAGGCAGAACTGAAAGCGTTAAGAGTAGGGGACTCCCTGGGTAAGCTAAGGTACCTCAAACAGAAGTTTTACAAAAAGGGGGATAAAGCGGGCGCACTTTTTGCAGCGAGGCTTCGGGCTCAGAGGGCGCAAAGATGGGTGACGACACTGGAGGACCCGAGAGCTAGCCCCAGAAATACACCTGTAGAAATAGCAGAAGTCTTTGCACAGTACTATGAGATACTCTTCGAGTCGGAATGCCCCGCAGGAGAGTTAATATGACCCGGCTTCCGGAAACGGAGATAGACCACCTAAGGAGCCCGATTACCATAGAAGAAGTGCATGAGGCGATTACTCGAATGGGAAAGCCCCAGGGGAAGGCAGCTACACCATAGGATTCTACAAGAGATTTGCAGGGGTACTCCTGAGTCATATGGTAAAACTCTCTAATAACATATTAGAGACGGGGAAAGCCCCAGCAACCTTTAGCAAGGCACTGATAACAGTGATGTCTAAGGAAGGTAGGGACCCAGACCACTGCCCCTCCTACCAGCCTATCTTGCTATTAAATGTGGATGAAAAGATTTTTAAAGCGCATACTGACAACCCGATTCGAAGAGAAAACTGCGCCTAATACACACGGATCAAATGCGATTCATTGCAGGCAGACTGGGCGCAGACGCGATATGGCAAACCCTAGATTCCATGGAGCATGTCTCCGGGGAAACGGGTGATTACACATTGCTGAGTTTAGGCGCCGAGAAAGCCTTTGTCCTGGTGGAGTGGGCTTTTTTTATTTGTGGTAAATAAAATCTGGGGGAAGAAGCAAACTGATTTCAGTTGCCTTCCCCACAAGATAATACATCTGCTCATGGGCCTATAATGTGTAATCTCACCTGCCTCCTGACTCGGCAATCCTGACGGTATTACCGAGTATATTTTTACATTGTACTGCACCACAATGGCTACACCCACATTGCTGATTGCTTGGAGGTTGCTCTAATGTTTTACAAGTGAACAAGAAAGTAGGATGCAATGACTTGTTTTATTGCTGATAGTGGGAATTGCTTAGTGTTTGCTTACTATTTTTAATACAAGGGAATACATCTACATAAATGCTAAACGGATGGAGAACATTTCTATTATATTTCTGTGTATGAGTATAGCACTGTATTAAAAGTATACATTCCTCGATATCCTGGCTGGGTTGCGTTAATGCTCTAAAAATGGTGGTTTTACCTCGGCTACTCTATTACTTTTCGGCCCTCCCAACACCAGTCCCGGCGTCCTTCTTTAGAGCTCTTCAGAAGATAACCAACCGGTTTGTCTGGAACCAGAAGCGCCCGAGGGTCGCGGCTTCATTAATGAAGGCTCTGCCGGCTTGCGGAGGAATGGGGTACCAGACCTCAGGGTGTATTACATGGCAGCGCAGATCTGGGTTATCAGGGACTGGCAACGGGATGATGGGGAGAAAGTCTGGAGGGAGATGGACAGAGCAGTGGTGGGGGGACAGTTGGAGGGGATACTGTGGTTGCCGAGGCCTGATAGACATAGCCAAATGTACTGTAGTGCAATAACCGCGACAACGGGCAAGGCTTGGGACCAAGCAGTGAATAGGGCGCTGATCACCTCTTACCAATCCCCCTACACGCCCCTGCATGGCAACCCTCAGTTCACCCCGGTGTACACACGAGCGCCGGCTTTCACCCCCTGGCACCAAGGGGGATGTAGGATGCTACGGGACATGTTTATAGGAGATGAGGTTAAACTTCGAGCAGAGTAAAAAAGACTTCAATATAAGCGAAAAGCATAGGTTTACCTATTTCTAGTTGAGGCACTGGCTCTCTCATCCGATGGTCAAGCAGGCTGCGTCCCGTCCCCTTACTGCTTTTGAGAGGTATCTTGACATGAATGCGGGGGATAAGGGGTTGTTGGCTTCCATTTATAAACATATTAAGCAGGGAAAACCCTTGGTGGGCAGAACCTACATGAAGAAATGGGAGGGAGACACAGGAACAATGATAGGAGAACCAGCCTGGGAAAAGCTTGGGGGCAGATCCCCAAACTCACCAGGTCGATTCAGATTCGGGGATGTGGATGAAACTAATGCTGCAGTGGCATTTGACCCCGGTCAGGCTAAACAAAATGTTCCCTAATACGTCAAGATTGTGTTTGAGGGGGTGCGGGTCAGAGGGCACCTGGGCTCACCTCTGGTGGGAGTGTCCTAAAATTGACCAGTTCTGCATACAGGTACAGCAGGCGGTCATTCAGGTCCTGGGAATTAGGGTTGGTCAGAACAGAGGTTTAGACTTGATAGGCTTAAATGAGGCCCTGGCAAACCTCACAACGAGGGCAGACCGGAAACTTTGTTATGATGATGATGTCGGCAGCTTCAGTACTGGCTCGGAAATGGAAATCAAAAGACCCTCTGCAAGAACATGAATGGTTTGCTGCAATGTGATCATATGTGGCCCTAGAATGGCTCACTTATACTATTCAGGGGATCACATACGCTTTGTCACATATTGGTCCAATTTACTGTCTGTCTTGAATGCGGGGGCCCGCCGAGCATGGTGGCCCAAGGCTACTGAACTTCTTGGTATAATAAGACCGCAGGACAAGTCGGATCTGTGATGAACACCCACAGAGGGGCCTACGGGAGGTTTGGGGCACGGAAACAGCTTACTGACTTTTTATAGCAATGTAGCCGGGTGCATTGCGCATGGTCACGTTTTGGAGTGCTCTCGGATCTCGGGGGGGGGGAGAGGAGGGGTCACGGGAGGGTTGTTGGGGGGAGGGCTTTGGTGTTTTCATGTAATCTGTTTGAAATGCTTAATAAAAAATATTTGAAAAAAAAGTATACATTCCTGATGGTTGAGTTATCAAATCTGTGTAGGGAAGATATTTATTTAATTTATTTATTGTAAGCTTGTTAGGCGCTTACACAGCAAGTAAAATACTGTTTCAAAGCGCCCACAGAGTAAAGGGAGGAAACAAGGGAGTGAAACACATTAAAAACACAATATTAAAAGCAGTGGAGAGAAAAGGGCAAACCTACTGTAACGCTCACCTGGTATCCACGGGGACGTCACTCAGCCTGTTCTGACCTCCTACGACCTCGAACCCTTCCCTGGAGTCTACTCGACTGGAGACTGGTCCTTGTTTTCTTGGAAAGTGTGCTCTCCGTCCTGCTTTCAGGGCAGGAGCGCGTTGATTGATGCAGGTTCGTTGCAGCCTAGTTACTTCACTGGCAAGAGTCTGACAGGTAAGTATAATGCAGGTAAGTAAAATGAGTCTTTTGAACAGTTCTCTAACTTCGTTCCTTTCCTTCCTTAGATGATGGCCGGCGTCCGGGGATGGCGACGTGCTGCTGAGATGAGTAGCGCTGAAGGTGAGTGAGAGCGTGATGCGACCCGTTCGTATTTGTATTGAACTGAGTTATTCTTCTGTGTCTTTTAGGTGCCGCGATGTTTTCAGCGTGGATGCCGGTTATAAAGAAGAAATGCGGTGAGTAAGCACGGTATGCGGCGCCTCTAGATGTTTCCACGCTAACCTGAAGTATCTTTTCCCTCTTGCAGATGGATGAGAAGTTCCCGAGACAGAGTTCCCCCCAGAGCGGCTGGGATTCAGGTAAGCGTTTGAAGCTCGTACAGTCTTTAAAAAATAAGCGAAGGTTTGCTGAATGCTTACTAATGCCTTTTTTCTGTTCTTTTCCCTTTTCCTTAGGAAGCGGCATGCCGGGATGGCAATGACACCGCCGAAGATGCCCACAGAACAGAAGAAGCGATGAATGATGGGCAGAAGCGCCGCAAGGTAAGGCTGTTCCTAACAGTGTTTCTTGTTATTGCAGGAGCTGAGCGGAGAAGAAAGATGCAGGCCTACTGGAGACCGATCCGAACACGGTGAGTGTCACGCTGCAGGTGCAGAAAACACAAAGCATGTTTCTCAGCTTGGGCGTGGCTTAAATAGTCTCTGGGTATCCCAGGTGTCTCTGGGCTGAACCACACCCAAAAGACTAGACTGCACATGCAGTTCTGGGAACCGAAATATGTGGGGGCATCCATCTTGTCCCCATCAATGCACTACAAGTCCAATCCCCAATGTTATCCTATGGGAGTGAGTGGGCCTGGTGCCACAAGCGCCAAGTCTGACTCCAAGTGCTTCTTTGGAGGGATGGAGAGGCCCTTGAGGGCCATGTAGGTGATTGTGGCCTGGCTCCAGCCTGACATCTTGGAGGGCTGGGGACATGAGGGGCAGGAATCATGACACCTATTATGCCTTGTGAGTATTCAGAACGTGCAAGTTCAGCAAGGAAGAGGGCAGAGGGGGAAGTGCTGAGGTGTCCTAGCTCATGGGTGAGCCACATTTGAAGTGCATGGTGTGGTGAGTGCTACACGGCCTGGAGCCATGTTAGGTGTAAGTGCGAGCCTCCAGTGTGGAGGGTGTAAAAAGGTGAGTGCTGAGGGTAGACGGGAGCTGGGCCAATTGGGTGTGGGAGGTCAGCGGCCCATAGGATGCATAAGGGCCCAGGACACCAATCACAGGAATTGTGAGATTAGCAGAGAAGAGCGCAAGGGAAGGAGGAGGTAAAGGGGAAAGTCTTGAGGAGCTTCCTGAATTTAAGAAAGTCCCACTGAAGGCACAGAGGGAGAGGGAGGCTGTTCCAACTGAGGATGCTAAGCATTGGATTGGGTATACTCTGTTGCCAAACCTGCCACAGCTCGCCAAACCTGCCACAGCTCCAGGTGGGCATTTAGACCAACTTTGGGGAGGATGCTAAGCTCTGGCATGCACAGTTTTATAAAAAATCATGACATGGCGGTCCTTTCTTTTCATGTACCCAGGGGCATCTGGGATTAGTAGGGATTCTGTGATTGCTTTACACTCACTTTCCCTCTGTGTGCAATCTGGATCTGAGGAGGCTCAGCTGTAACCACGGGGATCATGGACCATTCTCGCACAGTTCATCTACCCATCCCAGGACTGCTTCATCTGCTTGTAGCTCCCACAGATCGCCAAGTCCTGACATCGTTGATTGAGTCAGCCAAGCTGATTGGAAGACAACAACTCTCCCCTTGGTCAGCTTTATAGGCCCTATGAGGCAGAGCTGCCAGAAGAGGAAATATATGATCTGGTTAAGAATGTGGAAATAGGACATTTAGGCGCCCAGTTTGTATAGGGTTCTCACAGGCTTTTGGGGTACACATAAGAGTGGTCAGTGAGTGGCATTGAAGTAGTGAAGAAAGCAGTTGTTCAGGCCCCTGGTACCATGCAGTTATTCAGAAGCAGGACTTCTAGTGCACCTCACCACAAGTAGAATGTAGACCGCAGGATCCACTGGAATAAACAAAAATGTCCACTCTGAAGGCTCAAGAGGTTCTCCATGCCTCCTTATATGGATATTTTACCACAAGAGTCTTGGATCCCAGCTTTTGCAGTCCAACCGTTAGGGTTGGTGTCAGTGGCAGGCGTTTGTGTCCCTGCTTGTTTGGAAGCCGCCATCTTCTCCTGGACAGGTCACAGCCACGTTGTTCTGATGTAGTACTCATTCCTTCCCACTGTTTCTTAATCTTTGTCGGGTAGCCCATTTAATTGCACTCATGTTTTTGTTCAGACAAGTGGCCCCAAGGTTACAGTGCCCGTCGTTCACATTCTGGAAACCAGGATTGAGTGGGTCGGTATGGGGCCTCCATCAAATGCGGCCATCTTGGTTAGGGCCATCTAGGGCACCCGCCTACTGACCCCTTATTGTATCCTAGGTTTACATAGCCTAGGCCTTCATACTCTGAGGGATGGGGAGCATGGATTGGGAGGCAAACTTTGCCACTCAAACCTTATACCACCTCCAGTTAGCACATGAACTTTGGCAATGAGGCCCTGGTAGGCTGGCTTTCCTGTGTTGCAGAGTGCCTTATCACATCACCCAGATATTGTATTTTTATTTTCTTTTGTTTAAAGTGCTGTACTAGCTTGAGAGCGGATCACTGTACAGGGCATGGGTAGCCAGCGTTTGACCTAGCATCTTTTAACAGTAGCATAGTACTGTGATTTGCGGTCTGGGTGTCTATTAGGATTAGTCCATGGTCGGGTGTTGTTGAAAAAGCCACATTTTGTGAGATTTGTGAAATTGGAGAATTGTGGGGCGTTCAGAGCCGATACCAGCATTGAGTTTGAGAGGGTGGGAGTGTGACAAGGAAAAGATTTTTTGCGAGTCCTCTCTTTGCAAATGAGTTGCGAAAGAAGCTGGTTGGTCAATTTGCTGTGCAAGTAGTATGTGCCACCAGATATGTGGAGCTTAGCTACCACATACGCTGGTGTGCTACTCACTTGTGAATGCTTTGTAGATGATACATGCAGTCTTGAACAGTGTCCAGTGCTGAGAAGGAAGCCAATGTAGTTCCCATAGGATGAGTGTGATTCTGTCAAATATCCTTGCACCCTTAATAAAACGTGCTGCAGTGTCTTGGGCAACTTCTAGGGGAGCCATGTGGGCAACTTGGAGCCCTTCAAGGAAGGCATTTCCCCTATCGATATGCAAGACTACATATCCCTGCATTATGGTCCGTAAATCCTGCAGCGGGATGATGGGTTTGATTTTGTGATAGGTGAAGATTTTGAGCCAGGCTATTTGGGCCTTTTTGGCTGTGATGTAAACTTCACCTTTGGTTTCTTTGACCTCTTGCCCTGAAGGCGAATAACTCCCATTCAAAGCAAAGATGACATTCGTATTACGAACTGCGCTTTGTATTTTTCACTCAATCTGTCTGACATATCTGGGAGCTCTGCTCAGAGAAGTGTGCCTAGTATAAATGTAAAAAAACAACAAAGAATTACATGAGTCTATTGTGTCTCTACTTCCTGTACATCTTCTAAATTGTTGATTGGAAGCAGTACCCTGTTCTTTGATGTTTCACATTTCATTGATAACACACTATATCAATTTAAAAAAAAATAATAAAAAGAAATATCAATTTAAGCACATTCACTGGTCTTTGCTTTTAATTATTTGCAAGAATATCAAGTTGGTATATTTTTTTAAGGTATTTATTTTAAAAAAAATCTCTTTTCTTTTAACCATTTCAACTTCAAAACTCCTCCAGGCTGATGCGCCATTCTTCATTTTTTAATTTTTTTTACATGTGTTTTTATTAGTTTTCGTATTGTATAACATCAACATTTAAATTCAGCAATTGTCTCCCCTCTCCACCCCCGCCAGAAGTAGTGTCAATTGTTTGTATTTCTCTCTCAGGATCCCACAATGTCCAATATTCTGATCCTGTGCGGGCACCATTGCTCCATGTAGTCACTTTGCAGATATCTCAATACTGACCCCCAGTCTTTCTTGAATCCCTCCTTGATTTCCGTGGATTTTATCTTACCCATTCCAGTGATACAAAGTTCCACATTTTCTGTAGCCAGTCTTGGAGTGTGGGTGGTGTTTGTTGTTTCCGCCGTTGCGCAATCACCAGCCATGCCGCTATTAATAAAATCATGAACCCCCATTTTGACTTTGGTTCCCACATACCACATAATGATATCTTTTCCCCCAGCTGTCCCACCCCCCTGAAACATCCCTTGCATTTGGCTTTTACCCCATCCCAGAATGTTTGTATCTCTGGGCAATCCCTCCATCTATCTTTCCAGTTCCCCACTGTCTTACATCCCCTCCAACATTGATCTGATGCCTGGCGGTACATTGCATGAACCCTTTTGGGGGTTTAGTGCCATTGTAGGAGGACTTTCATCCACATTTCTCGCACCTGTATGGCTCGAGCTCGTTTTGGAATGGCTCCCCACATGTATTCTCACTGGTTCTTTGAAATTGTCTCTCCTAGGGTATTTTCCCATTTTTTTCATATCATTCCACTGGACTACTTCCTCCTGTTTGTTCAGGAACTTGTAGAGGTCCGAGACAAGGCTTTTTGCCCCTGAGTGGCTCGTTATATATTTTTCGAATGGTGTTAGTTGTCTTTTTGCTGCTTCCTTAATGGTTGGGGTGGTCAGCCAATGTTTCAATTGGTTGTATTTTAACCTATCATTCCCTGTCAAACCAAGATCCTGAACACGTTCTCAAACGTCCTAAGGGTTTAACCCTGATTCATATCTCATATTTTTTTTACAGCCCGTTTGCTCCCATTTCTTAATTGCCCCTTTTTTCCATCCCTGGTCGAAATTCTGGATTCCCGAACATCGGACAAAAGGGGACTGGTTTCACTGTAAGTACTCCTCTTTCTATTGTAGGGATGTAACGGTATTACGGTATACCGTTAAAGATACCGTGAACCACTTAATTGAACAATAATAACCGTCACATTGTTTATACCGGTATACCGTTCATACCGTTAAGAGTGCTTTTCAATCTGATTTGTAAAGGCTGCAGTAAGCAAGTGCTGCGCAGTCTTGGTCTTGCACTGTTGGATGTGCCATCTGCCAAGTAGTTTCAGTTGGAGCAGTTTTTAATGCCATTCCATAAACCACACGTGCCTGACGCAAAATCAATATGTTAGCAATAAGAAGAATAAATACAGTGCCAAGAAGGAAAAGGGTTTACTTTGGGTTGGCGGCTTTGTGGTTTATATATTTATAATGGATAATGTTTTCTAAACATATGACAATGGGGGATTTCCCTGGTTCTATAATTGAATTTACATATAATAAGTCATACTGCGAAATTTACTAATCTCTGTGGGTATTCCCTGCTGCCATACCAAAGGGTAACATGTCTGTGATTACTGAACACCTTTTGGCCCGCAAGTAAACTTAAGGCTGTAACGTAAAGAGAGACGTGTGTGAATATGCGCACAAGCGCATACTACCATCAGCCTCCATTGATCTGTGGCATGCTGATTATCAAGATGACATGTTCATCTTCACCAGTAGCCAGTGGGGGAGCTAAAAGCCTAAATGACCACTTAAGAAAAGATATTAAGTTTGCTTTGCCAGTCGCAGCAGGGCTTCCTCCGCCCCCTCCTCCGCTCCATACGTGTGTTTTTCTGTTTGGTGGAAGCAAGGGGTGGCATTTCAGTGGAAAGTATGTTGAAACACCCAATTCTGGCCCTGGGTGCCTGGTTTTGTTTGTGATGATAAATCTGACAATGTACGACCTTTTAAGAAAATATTTGTTAAGATTAGTTAACTCCACCTGCTATACCGCGATAACCATGATATATCGTCATTTGGCAAGAAGGTTATCGTACCGTCATAAAACTAATACTGTGACACCCCTATTCTATTGTCGAGTCCCTTAATTCCACCCCTATCCCTATTACTTCACTAATTTTAATATTCAGGTGTCTGTTTTGCTTATTTAACCACATCAGTACCGAGGCGGGTGATCCCGCTAGGCTTGTGTAAGCCTTCCACTGACCATGCTTTAATGACCCGTATCTGTGCTGCCTCGTAATATTTCTAAAAATATGATATAATATGGCATTTATAATGTGCCTATACACAAGTGTTTCAAGGTGCGACGAGGCAAGGGAGGGGGAACGGAGGGAAGACAGAGAAACTTACTAGGCCAGGTGAAATTGAGATTGTGCAAGTGCAGTGGAGGAGACAGGGATAAAGTGTGGGGGGGAAAGGGGAGGGGGCAGTGCAGTACATAGGATAAACAGTAAAATAAATGAAGACACTAAATAAATAAAATGTGTGGGCAGCATGTGGTAAGGGTAAGGGCAGACATCAGGTGTCAAGTGCTGGTAGGGGGCTGTAGGGATACAGAAACCGTCCCTGCGTGCAAGGGTTGCCAGGGGGCAGTGCAGGTGTACAACTGGCAGGGAGGGGACCAGGGCCCGAGGTCAGAGGGTAGCCAGGTAACCAGTGCAGTTTCAGGTTAAGCCAGGAGATCAGCACGGGAGAGGAGGAGAAAAAACAGAAGCAAAGAGGAAGGTCTTATGGTGCTTCCGGAACTAGACATGGTTCTCCTCAAGTTTAGAGAGGCAGGGAGGCTGTTCCAGAGGGAAGCCCCAGCAGAAGAAAGAGATCTACCACCAACTCGTTGCTTGGAGAAGCGACTGACCCTGAGGGAGTTGGAGGCGGCGGATGAACGAAGATCTTGAGAAGAAAGATATTTAGGAAGAGAGAAGGTAATGAGGCCCCAGGCCCCAGAAGGCCTTGTGGATAATGCAGAGGGTTTTGAACTTAATCCTCGCCGCCACTGGGAGCCAGTGCAGAGATTTCAGTCCTGGAGATATACGATCCCTGGGCTTGAGGCCAAGGACAAGTCTTGCAGTCCTTTTTTTGGATGAATTGCAGAGGGCAGAGAGTAGAGGCAAGCAGATTTAGAAAGAGGCTGTTGCAGTAGTACAGCCTAGAGAAAACCAGCGCTCTGGAGACAGTGAGCTTCTGGGGGAAGGCGAGGAAAGGAAGAATACCTCTGAGGAGGTGCAGCTGGTAGTGTTACTTCATAGAGACGTCAGAGATGTGAGGAGAGAAGGAGAGTGTGGAGCGAATATGACCCCAAAGATTTTAGCGTCACAGGTGGGAGCAGGGAGAGGGCCAAGAGAGGCCAGCCAGAGAGTGACAGGAAAGGAGGGAGTAGGTGTGCCGATGAGGAGAATCTCGATCTTACTGGCATTAAGGCAGAGATCATTGGCGACACACCACTCCTGGATAGTAGACAGACAGTCAGAGATGAGAGAAGGAAAAGAGGTGGTGGAAGGGAGCCTGAAAATGAGTTGTCATCCGCATAGCACTGAAAGTTGGGACAGAGAGCGGCAATGTGGTGGGCAAGAAGTGCCAGGTATTGGTTGCACAGCCAGGGAGAGCGGTTAGACCCCTGGGGAACAACACAGGTAGAGATGGAGATAGAGGAAAGGAAGGATCCAAGTTGGACCTGGGAGGGTTGATCAGAGAGGAAAGAAGTCAGCCAATCCAGGGCCTGAACGGTGATACCCAGGTTATCACGGAGACGGTTGAGCAGGATGGCATGGTTGACTCTGTCAATGGCAGAAGAGAGATCAAGTAAGATGAGGACACAGGGGGTGTTGGAATCAAGGTTAGAGAGCAGGTCTTCGCGGATGTTCAGGAGAGCAGTTTCCATGCTCCTGGCAGCTCTGAAGCCAGACTGATGGTCATGGAGACAACCAACAGATTCAGTGTAAAGATTAAGTTGCAAGATGGCCAGCTTTTTCAGGAGTTTGCCCAGGAAAGGACAGATGGAGATATGGAAGGGCCATGCCCCCCTTATATTTTTGGAGCTGTTAACGTGGACATTGCTACTCTAGTGGGTCTTTTCTTCCAGATAAATGACGGGATTGCCTTGTTGCGAGACTTAAAACATTTCTTTGGGACAGTTCCTGAAAGTAGTATAATAATTTCCCCATTTAGCAAGCTTCACCCACCTGGTGCCTTCCTGGTTTCCGCTCTTTTTCCCCACTTAAGGAGCCCTCCAGACTCTTTTCCTTTGCAGATGGGGAGCAGGTGCAAATGGATCTTGGTCACCGGGCCTAAGCCCGCCCACCTTCTTAGCCCTGCCTCTTACGTCCTGCTCTTAACTCTTAGATCAAGGGCGTCTCTCGCCCGGGCGTCCGAAGTGAAGGGAAATTTCTGTTTGGACCTGTTCGGACTAGGAAGATCCAGGGCCGAACCCCTGCTCAGAGTGCAGGTAAGCATGCATCAACATGTGTTTACTCCCTCTGTCCCCACAGGCCATCCCCACCCCTCTAGTCCACCCATGATGTTCCCTTGTGCCCCCCTCCCTTCTCGCTCACAGGTGTTGCCTGTTTTGCTTGATTCTTCTACCCTGCTCCCCCTCCATCCTACTTCTGCAGGAGTCTGTCCTGTACATTCTGGTTTCACCATCACCGTCTTGTGGCCAATGCTGGATTTGGGTTTTATGGACTTCATTGATTCGCGTTGCGTCACCCTTTCTCTTGGTGGCCCTGAATCATGCTGTTCCCATCTTCATCTTGTATCCAGGCTTGCAAGTTTGTGTTACTACTGACTTCTGCAATTGTATTCGCTCTCCCCTCTTGCTTCTCCACTCTTTTTGACTGCTTACTCTCTGTTCTCTCCCTTTCCCTATCTCCTCCACTCCTCCCCTTACTTTCTTCTATGCACTTACTCTATCAGAATTGTCCCTGGACCTAGTATGATAGCAACCTCGTCTGTCTCCTCCCTCCACATCCCTTACTTGTCCCCCCACCCCTCCAGCACTATCTGAAATGTCATCAGGTCTAGTATGATAGTAGCTTGTTTTGTTCCTCCCCTCCCTTTCTGCACCCCCCTCCCTCACTTTTTGTCTTCTCCTGCTCTACCAGCAATGTCGTCAGGCCTAGTACGGTAGTCGCCTGTCTGTTTCCATTTCCTTCCCACTCTCCCCCTCCCTTCCTTGTCTATGTCTTAGCTCTTGCACTATCTGAATTGTCGTCAGGCCGAGTACGAAAGTTAATTTCACATCCTTACTGTTCATGGCCTTTAAGAATGTCGTATTTTCCCTTGTTCCCTACCCTGCCTTGAAGCGCTTTGAAACACATAGTTTATTTATATAGCGCCTATACACAATCATATCACATACATTTATGTAAAACCATCATTTTTATCAATGTCAATCTCCCCAACCATGACACTGCAAGAGGGTTCCATTTCACAAAATCAAGTTTGATCCTTTCTAGTAACGGCAGTTGGTTTGTGCTATACAGTTGCTCAATCTTTTTTGTGAGGGTTATGCCTAAGTATACCCAATTCTGCCTTTTTTAATTGCATTTCCGTTCCCACCCTGTCCATCACTTCCTGGTCTTCCCATAGGTTTAAGAGTTCTGACTTCTGCCTATTGATTTTTAGCCCCGATATCGCCCCATAATGATCTAATTGCTGTATTAGTACTGGGAGTGAAAGTTCTGGATCTGTTGACGCAATCAGCATATCGTCCGCAAATGCTACTACTTTTTGATTCTCCTGCCATTTCTATTCCCCTGAGCCTGTCATTGTCCCGTATTTTAACTACTAATGGTTCTAGGTAAATGACATAGAGCAATAGTGATAGGGCGCAGCCCTGTTTAGTGCCACGTCCCAATGTTACTTTATCTGTTTCTGTTCCATTTAGGGCGATGTGGATCCCCAGTGATTTATAATTAACTCGCACCATTTGAATACATTTTTCCCTGAACCCCATGTGTTCTAGTATGCGAAATAGTATGGACCATTCGACCCAGTCGAATGCTTTTTCTGTATCTAATGACATTGCAAGGGTTTGTGTCATCCCTATTTTCTATATTAAATGGGCTATTCTGCGTGTATTGTCAAATGTTTGTCTTAAAGGTATGAAGCCTGATTGATCGTATCCTATTAGTTTGGGAAGTATATTGATAAGTCTATTTGCTAATATCTTGGTATATAGTTTTGCGTCTAAGTTTATTAGCGCTATCGGACGATAGGACCCTGGGAGCATCGGGTCTTTGCCCTGTTTGTGGAATACCAGCAGTTTGGCCTCATTCATTGAAGGGGTAATGTTTCTTTTATTTTTAAATGTTTTAAATAATCTTGTAAGAAACAGAGCCAAGATGTCACAATATTCTTTTATAAAACATTACTGTGTATCCATCAGGTCCCGGGGCTTTATTAATGGGCGTTCTGATATTGCTGTTTTAACCTCTTCCTCCCTTATTTCTTCTTCTAAGAGACTCTTCTCTTCACTCGATATCTGTGGAAGGAGGGGGTCTTTTGAACCCCCCCACCCCCATTCCTACACTTCCTGGGTAGGCCGAGTTGCGGCTGCTTTGGGTTCAGGGCCCCTGCCCCGGAGCACTCGTGCGGGAATACCCCTAGGAACTGTAACCCCCCTTAAGACAGCATGAGACCAGAATTGAACAAGACTCCATTTTGTAAGCTACGACTCCATTTTGTAATGGCAAGACAGTTGTGAAATTAAAACGCAGGCCTGCAGTTCTTCCAGCCAGGCACACACAGCGAGCAAGCTACTCGCCCCACCTCCTCCCCCTTTGCCGCCTCTGCAGTTGTTCGGTTCTCATGAGAGACTAGCTGCGGACTAGCCGCGAGAATGCAACAAACTTTACACTGTATCTTCTGCCTTCTGTCTCACTTCATTGACCCTGATACGGCCCTGAGCAGGGGCCAGCGCAGAAGCCATCCGTTTCTATAAACCTGCCCCCACACCCAAGAGACCCTGGCCATAAAAGAATGCCATCACCATATTCTTTAAAACAGGGTCAACTGTTCGAATCGACCCTCGAGTCTGTTTGATTGTTCGCGCCTTAATGAGGAGAGAGCCAACGTGCCTTTTTGCATGCAAAATAATGCAAGAATAATAGTGGGACAATAAGTATACTAGCACACAATATAATATATGTGTAATCAAAAGTTCTCACGTTAAAGCTCAATTATGAAAGTATGATGTATATTAACGTATGGTATAACGCTGCTAATAGAAATAGATTGCAACAACGAGATGCATAACCAGCATAACACTGTACACGCTAGCACTAAGCTACCTCATTTTCTTAAAATCAAATGTAAATATATGTACAATATTGTCAAAACATATTACAGCAACCAATCACTTTGACCAGAATGCAATATGTGTTAAGGCCGTATATGCAGATCAGAGGCATGAATTGTTTTGATGTAGTATGGACACTAACTCAAGTACACGTTTAAGTTCCCTTATGAGTTTTGTTACTATGAGAATATCTAGCCAGCTAGAAAATATAGAATATTATAAACAAGTATAACTTGAATGTAATATAGCAGGCCACATGTAAAAGCCTGTATGTAAAAACTATCTCTGAAGGTCCTGCTTCTTTGTGCAACGCGGAACTTTACTGCAAAGGTGTTTCGATTCTTCTCCACCCCTCATGGTGTCAAAGCAGATTAGCAGAGATTTAATGATGTTTGAACAACCGACCACTAACCACCCACAATGAGACTTATGACCGAGATGGTATGTGCCTCTTGTGACCTATTCTTTAATGTGTGATTCCAGTTGTAGATTTAGAGCCCTCTTTGTTGTTTATCAGATGAACATTACAGACCACACAGTGACCTCGAAAGTGTCACCTCTTTAGCCAGTATATCTCAAATTGTATCAACACACAGTAAAGTCTGCCTCTCAACAGGTCAAGCTATGCATTACATGACTATATCCTAACCTATGCCCAATAATAAATTAACCTGTACTTGAAACACGTTTTGCTAAGTGTCTAAGCCCACAGGCCTCTGAGCTCGCTGGACAAGCAGATTATGGTAGAGAATGAATGGGAATGTGTGGCCACAAGGGCAAATGTCAAATGGTTATTTAATATTTAACAGCACAACAAGTTGCCGATTCCACATGCCAATTCGATGAGCCCAGCTGACCGATTGACCCGAGAAGCACCATCACAGCACCACGTGTTCCTGAACCAACCACAGTTCTCCGACCCTATGGCACCTATAGCTGTTCACCCTTAGTGACCCATCCTGACTGATCATGTGCCCCTTAGGCCTTCCCTCTGTTTGATGACGATACTGCTGTATAAAAGTAATTTGTCACATGTTTTCTGCAGAGCGCTCTCGGCGTGAGCAGAGTAAATTCTGCTTGCCCTATTTTAGATAAAGCCTTTTCATATAACCAGCACTTGGTCTTGGTCTCATTCCCTCCAGGGATGTGTCTTGATTGACTTCATTGGGAGAATTATCTGTATTGTTGGGGGCCTCTCACTTTCATTGGTGACCCCAACGTGATGGTGTTCTTTTTCGTCCTTCTGGCACGAGACGTCCCCCTGTTATGACCCAGAGCGCGCTCCCTCAAGAGCTACCCACCAACGGCAACCGGTACACCTAGACGTGCGCACGCAATAGGGCAAAAGGGTACAGGATCCCCCTTTACAAAACCCAATGTACCCCTCGCCGGAGCGTGGTCTTTGAGCTTGGAGCGGCGCACTGACCGATTAGGTCCAGAGGGTCTTGGATCAAGACGGACACGTGAGTATAAAGTGCGGGTGATATTAAAAGGATGGTGGGAGTCGGATTAGAAGGTTTTGGGACAAACGGCATAATTTGGGTTGCATAGGTTCAGAGACTCGTAGCCAGAGGGGAGCCTGGAGGGGTCAGGGTCTTTTCCTATATTCCATTCTACTCTCATTCTATCGCATATGGCCATTAGGACGGTGACGGAGAATAAGGGGAAAAGAGGTTAGAGGGATCCTATCTCTGTTGGGGGGTGGAAGGCGCAGCCGCATAGTGCTTTCTCAACTAGTACAGGATACGTGGATATGGGAAACTGAGGTAAAAGAAGATAACGTAGGGGTCTCAAGGAAGGCCCGGAGTAGTATTTAGACACTGTTGTAGCTTTATGGAACCCTTTGGTGATATCTTATTATTTGTACCTTCGCGACCTGATTTGGTAGCTGCTTAGAAATCCTTAGGGTTGAACAATGTGTTAATCTTCTTTTTGTCGCATAAGTGTAGGTCACTACGGAGACAATGAGTCCCTCTACTCCATACGTAAAACACAAACAGACTGGGGTGTGCCTGCACTTTTTTGCACCAAGGTAAGTTGTTTCTTAAGTTTCACTGTACCCGTTCTTCTGATCAATAAAGTTCCAAGTCAAATGCGTGTTCACAGAATATCTCTTTTTATTTTTGTCTGTTCTTGTTTCTGCCTCAAGCGTCGGATAGCCCTATCCGACACTTGAGGCAGAAACAAGAACAGACTTTTCAGGAGGGATTGAGCCCTTGAAATGTAGATTTCCACACAAGACAGGAATAAAAATAAAAATTATTTTGGAAGCCCAACACATATTAAGGCCCGGATTTGAAAAAGGCAATGTCTAAAAGCCGAAGCACGTGTCATCCAGGAAGGGCTGAAAGCTCAAAAAAACAAAAATAAAAAAGAGAAATTCCGTGAACACGCATTTGACTTGGAACTTTATTGATCAGAAGAACGGGTACAGTGAAACTTGAGAAACAACTTATCTTGGCGCATTTAGACACGCTTTTTCTTAACTTTGTCTTATCTTTCCCTTTCCTGGGTGAATCTAAGTAAGTAAAGAAAGAGAATTATTTAAGGGGAGTGTATAATATAAAAAATAGAGAGATCAAGCGCAGGTAAAAGGGGTACTAGGGAAAGCGAAGCAGAATTTATGTTGTCTGTTTTTTGTTGTATGTGAAATTTGTTAAGTGTTGGTATCTTTGTGTAAGCATTGTCTTTTGTTGATGAATACTATTGAAATTGGTCTGACATTGTGAAGAAGGAAATTGTGTTCAAATTGATGTGGTTTAGAATTAATGAAAAGTGAGTAAACAGTCCCTTTCTTTGAAGAAGGTTGCATAACATATTGAATTGATCATACAAGAAGTGTAAGAGTGTAGACAAGATTGTCAGTTGAACAACGCGTGCAGTGAGGTACAATGGGTGCAGAGACGCCCCGAGCCCATATTTGTAAGACCCTGCCAAGACCCTTTGTAAGACACTGCCTGCCCTGTGGGTCGCGGAATTGAAGGGGAGAAGGATTGCCCCAAGTTTGGCCACAAGGTTTTTTTTTTTGATAAAGCAGTGCTCGATATGGTTGCCACCTGTCTGTTTATTAAATACAAAGGGAAACAGTTGCAAAACAGGAAGGAAACATCGGACCTGTGGCAGCTGTTCGAGGAAGTGCCCCTAGAGAAAAGGGGCGAGTGTAATACATCTCCCCTGACATCAATTGGCAGTGAAGGACCAATTTCACAGAATGAGAATAAGGTAGAGGTCACGCATATATCCCCTGTTGTCAAAACCAGTGCCTGCAGAAGGATATAGTGACCCTGTATATGTAGCACAACCCACAGCGCCCTCCATACTTAAGCCTTCTGCCACAGCACCACCCCCTTATGAGAGTCAAGGGATAGAAGGACAGGTGAGTACCCCTACAATTGATATTGAGAAACTTGCGCAGGATCTGGACTCGCGACTGACAATTGCTCGAACCGAGCTGTCCCGCCTTAGGGCCATGGTGGAACAAGGAGGGTCACTCACCCCCGAGTAGAACGAGACATGGTGTCTCGTCTGAGTGAAGGGATGGAAAAAGGGAGAGATACTATTTCGAATAAATGATACCCCCACGCGAATCATAGAAATAAACACAGCTGACAGTGAACACGAGTTAGAAGAGGGAGGGGTGACATCAGACAGAGGAAGAATATTGGTGTGACATAGAGGAGTAAGAGGAAGAAGAAAGAAGGCTAGGAACGGCCACATGTGGGGCGTCATTTGGGGAGGGGTTGTCCCCCATGCAAGAGTGGAGAGGGCGGTTAAGGAACAGAACAGGGCGCATGGTGGTGGTCGGGAAGCAAGGGAAGAAGGTAAGTACCAAAAAGGGTGGGAAAAATCTACAGCTGCCCCTAATACACAGGGCGGGCGGGAAGGCCAAATTACATACCATGGGCCCAAATGGACAAAGCCAACTTGCTCAAACAGTTACCCCACTGTCAGGAGGCGCCAGCAAGTGGATAAATGCATTTGAGAAACACACAGCAGGAGTGCCCTTGGCGGTGGGAGATGTTAAAAGCTTGCTGGTACTGAGGCCCTGGGAATAGGCCCGCTGTCCACCTTTCACTATATACAGATAAAAGGGGTACTAACAAAACCAGCATGGAAGACCAGATTGATGTGGGATCTTACCCCCTCTGAAAAAATATTATACTCTAGGATGGAGATGAGGGGCATGATATCAATAATGTACAAAGAATTGATAGAAGGGGGAGGCGCATCAACGGAATCGTTGAGAAGTAGATGGGAGAGAGATTTGGGAGAGCAGATAAGCCCTGAATTGTGGGAAAGAATGTCTAAAGCGGCATCACAGACATCCATATCGCACCAATATAAACTACACATAATTAAATTGTTACACAGATGGCAGTATGACCCCTTTAGACTTTCGAAAATGTTTCAAACATCCAATCCGACATGCTGGCGGGAATGTGGAGAGGTCGCTGACTATTGGCATATGTGGTGGGGGTGCTCTAAAATGAAAATGTTCTGGGACGAGGTCCTAGGATGGATAAAAGATATAGATGGTATCCATAGGGATGCTGACCCCTTCCTAGTACTATTTGGACTTGAGAAGGTTGAAGATGAATGGAACAGGATTGGAGACCTGGCCCCCCAATTGTTACTAGCTGCCTGTGCCGCACTGGTGACAGGATGGAAATCCAGAGTAGTTCTGAGTAGAACCGAATGGATCAATGTGGCCTCCAATATATGCACAATGGAAATAACAGCATCCCTGCACGGAAGATCCGCACAATGCGAGACTTTATGGATGGACTATATAAATAAGCACATATCACGAGAAGCAGAAAACCAACCTGTTTGAAATCCAGGGTCGAAATGCAAAGAGAACAACTTATGAAGTTCTGTATAAAGATACTTAAAACCCCTCCGAGGGGAAGCCCCCTCCCCAACACAAATATGACCAACCGCTGACACACATTGAAATAACCCCTATGATGGTTTGTTTGACCCACGGGGGAGGTGGCTAGGGGTAAGGGATGTTACTTTTAACGGTTACAGTTCAAGGTCGAACAAATGGACAAGTGATATGAAAAGGTGTATGTATACGAAGTTCTGATTGTGTAATGTAACCTTGAGATTGTATTTGTTTTCTTTTTCTTTCTTATCCATGTAATGTAACATGACCTGCAGAAGAACAAAATTCAATAAAACCAAATCTAAAAAATAAAAAAGCCTGCTGGTATCTGCAGTGGGAGACCAACAAAGCAAACAGGGTCTGGCCCAAGGCAGGGTTTCCCAGAGTAACATTAGATTGTGACCGCCATGATGGGGCCTCATTTAACACAGTACGAGCACGCGTGCGGGATGCCTTGTTAGAAACATTTCCAGACACTCCGGATTTACAGTCGGTTATGCAGTGTACAATGGGAGATGAGGAAGATGCGATGTCTTTCATTCTCCGGGTGCAGGACATGTGGAGAGCGGATATGGGCACGGCCTGGGACCAATCAACTTCCCTGTTTTATTTTATTATAAGAAGGGGGCTCCCAAAGGAAGTACAGACGGCCCTTGATAAAATAGCTGGGATAGAAGTCAAGGGATGGCCTGAGATTCAAAGCATAATAGTGCACCACTGCAAAAGGATCAAAGAGAAGGAAAAGGAGATAGCGCAGCGGCGGTTGGCAGACGAGGCTAAATTGGTACAAAGCAAACTATTGAAGGTTAGTGCAGTAGCAGCAACCAGCACGGCAGGAAGGGAGCGGGAGGAAGACGACCGGCAAATGGGAATACTGGTGCAAATGGCGCCAAACTGGACAGGTAACAGTCAGGACTCGTGGCCCGGGGAAAACCAGCTTGAGGGACCACAGTAGCCATTGAGAGGGTGGCGGGGCAATAGAGGAGGATTCAGGGGACCGAGAGGAGGGGGTGCAGGGTATGGAGGGCCCCGAGGAGGAGGAGGAGGACAAGGACAGTGTTGGAATTGTGGAAGTGGGGACATTTCATGAGAGAATGTCGAAGCAGGCCCACTAATTCATACCCAAATGAACAACAGAATGGACACCCCCACCCAGGGAGCCCATACGGATTACCGATGGGCGGGAACAGAATGGATAGCCAGCCCGACCCTAGGTACATGAATGAGCGTCAAATGCCCCCACAAAACACCTCTCCACACCCCCAGTTTCATGAACGTACTGCCCCCATGCGCAGTAACCCTTCTGCTACTACTGCAAATGGAGCACCTGCGCCATGTAGAGGGACAGCAATGGTAACAGGAAATGTTTTTGATGTTGATAAACTCCCATGGCATTCAGCATAGGACAGCCCACATGGAACACTAGCGTGTCCAGTACTGTCGACGACCCTTAACGCAGCAGAGGAACCACTGGTAGGGGCGGCGATAGGAAACAATTCATTTTGATGATGGATTCGGGAGCAGAAAAACATGCCTCAAGGAGGGCAGGTTCCCGCTTTCTAATCAGACTTTGGAAACGCAAGGATTGTCTGGGGCGGTGGTCGAGGTTCCATACACTGAAGAGTTACACATAACGTTGGGGGGAAAAACTGTACGGGCACCCTTGCTGTATTACGAAGAGTCGCCCATTAATTTGCTGGGAAGGGATCTTCTCAGCAAACTCAACATGACCATAGCCTTCACTGACAGGAATAGTGTGCTCTACACCAGGCATATGCGTGATTCCAGCCATGTTAGCCATACACACTCAAGCAGGCTTCCCTCAAACACGTGGCGTACCTGTAAATCCAGATATGTTCATACAAGGATTGAGGATACTAGCGAGGGTGGTGCCAGAATTGAGGAGTGAAAAATGGAGGGTGCCTTCAGAATTCATTTTCCGCCTAATCGCAGACCCAGAAATAGTGCCAGGGTCAATAGTGTCCCTGGATATACATGCAGTACAAGTGTCACCACAAAGAATAGCAGTAATAGCAATGGACCAGTGGAGAACAGTGCTGTGCATCAACGCCAATACGGCCCTGAGAGATCTGACAGACGAGTAACTTTTTAGTGACACAGAAGAAGATGGGGAAATAGTAATGGAGATTGCAATCCCCTGCGATGTAATGGTCCAACGAAAAGAGGTGGCACTACCCCTCGGGGCAATCATTAAAGCGCCACCAGCATACTTTGAGGAAGACATGTCCCATGTACTGCAGAAGTTGTAGACCACAGGCCCACATGATGTAGGGCTTCTGTATGAAGTGACACCTGTAAAGATAAAGCTCAAACCCAGAGCCATCTTACCCCGGGTAAAACAATACCCCATATCTAGGGAAGCTGAGGAGGGAATAAGACACAATATGTGCATTGATGATACAGGGAATAATAGTGCCTTCCAACTCGCTCTGCAACACTTGCATTTACCCGATCAAGAAAGCGAAGGGTGGGGCGTGGAGGATGATCCAGAACCTACGACCCCCTCAATGACATAGTACAGAAGGAGTTCCCTCTAGTTCCAAATCCTGCCTCAATATTATGCAGCATCCCAACAGAGGTAACCCATTTTACTGTAGTAGATCTAAAAAATGCCTTCTTTTCAATTCCACTTGACCCAGGTTCGTGGTACCTCACAGCATTCACACTAGGGGGGAAAAGATATGAGCACTACAGATTGCCCCAAGGGTACTGCGAAAGTCCCAGTATTTTCCACAGAATATTGCACGAAGACCTTCGAAACATACATACAAGTCCAATAATTCAGTACGTAGACGATTTGTTGGTCTGCGGTAAAGATGAAAAAGAGTGCAGAGAGGATTCTATTACCCTGTTAACACATCTAGCACAGAAAGGGTGCAAGGTAGACAGAGAAACAGTAATACTGCTTGACAGAAGTGCTGTACTTAGGTCAGCTGGTATCTAAAGATGGTAGGAGAATAATACCTGACAGAGCAGCAGCAATAAAAGTAGTAAGAGAGCCTAATACAGTAAAAGAGATGCAGAAGTTCCTTGGCATGTGTAATTATTGTCGAGCCTGGATACTAGACTATGCAGCGTTCACGAAACCCCTATTACAGGCACTCGAAGAAGCACAGCGAGAAAACACCAAATTACAATGAACGCAAGAAATGCACACAGCTTTTGACACACTCAAAGAATTGATATCCTCTGCCCCAGTTTTCGTGACTCCTAATTATGAGCAGGAATTCTATTTGTTCTCACATTGCAATGGCACACTCATGACGGCTGTATTGACACAAAAAAACATCCCTGGGTCACAAGCCCCTGGCATTTTACAGTGGAACACTAGATGCAGTAATGCAAGGACATTTTGCTTGCGAAACAGGCTCTTACAGCCTCTGCATTCGCAATCGAAAAGAGTTCTACAATCGTGATGGGATGTTCTGTTACGTTATACGTGGAACACTCTTTTTGCCATCCTGGAAAGATCGACAAGCACACTGACTACTCAAAGGGCCACAGCTTATGAGCTGATCATATCTAGCGCGAACATTCATATCGTGCGGTTGAGAAGCATAAACCCAGCCACGTTTATCACAGAAGCATGCACAGTGGAAGACATGCCGCAGCACGACTGCGCCACATGCACAGGAGATGATGATGACACACCCAAGGCATACGAAAATGCACTGTCAGATGGAGAAATTTACTTCGTTGATGGGTCTGCCTCCATAGATTATGAAACGGGAGAAAAACATGTAGGAACAGCAGTAGTTCGGGTGGAGGATGGGGTATTTGAAGTGATTGTACAGAAAAGATTACCACCGCACTTCTCGGCCCAAGCAGCAGAACTGGTAGCACTCCTAGAAGCATTACACACAGCAAAGGGATGCGCAGTCACCACCTACACAGATTCTGCCTATATGGCAACAACAGTACATGGAGGTTTAGCAAGATGGGGGAGGAGAGGATTCTGGTGGGCAGACGGGTCCCCAGTCCAGCATGCAAAACTACTAGGGGAATTAAGTGACGTGTTAAAAGAACCTATGCTTGTAGCAGTCGTGAAATGTCAGGCCCACACATGAGGTGATGACGTTATCTCTTTGGGAAACGCGGCAGCGAGTGCTGCCGCCAAGGAAGCCTCCTATTTACCAAAAAGCTCAACAGGTGAGTACATACTACAGAAGGTAGTAGAAGAATTACAGCCAGAAGATTCAACTCATTACCAGTCTCTCAAATTATTGAGCTTCAGCAGGATGCGCCCAGTGAGGAAAAGGAGACCTGGGTGAAAAGGGGGTGTAGCCAGTCATCCACTGACTTATTATGGAGACAGAATAACACTGGTAAGGTGGTGATGCCTGCAAAATTACTAGAGGTAGCATTCCAACAACTGCACTTCCCAGTCCACAATGCAAAGCAGTACATTATTGCAGACATACAGGAAGATTAGTTCGCCCCGGGATTACAAGAGCATGTGACAAGGTTAATAATAAAATGCATCACATGCCAAACATATAACTCTGGCATGATATTACGAACCCTCAGAGGAATGTTGCCAAAACCTGAAGGCCCATTTAGAGAACTGCATATAGACTATGCAGACAATGGAGAAGGGTGTAATGGAGCCAGATATTTGATCGTTGTGGTATGGCCCTTTTCCCGATGGGTGGAAGCAGGCCCCTGCGCTCATCCAGATGCACGGTGTGCCGCCAAGTTTTTGGTCAGGGAGGTGTTTCCCCGCTGGGGCATCATACGTTCCGACAACAGGGTGCACTTTGTAAATGACATGTTCAAACACATTACTGCGATGCTAGGTATAACTCATGAGCTCTGCACGATTTATCATCCGCAATTGAACGGTTGTTGAAAAAATGAACGGATTGCTTAAGAGTAGATTGTCAAAACTGTGTCATACACTCAAGAAGAATTGGGTATATTGTTTACCCTTGGCGCTTTTTGAAATGAGGAACCAGCCTAGCAAGGGCCACCACCTGTCACCCCATGAGATTGTGACAGGTAGGAGGATGCACACAGCCCGCTCACCCCTGCGCCGACACTCAGATGCACACCAGAGTGCCACAGTTCTAGGAGAAGAATTCCATGAGTATCTTAGAAACTTGACAAGAGCAGCACACGCTACAGCCAAACAAATAGCACCACCATTTACCCAAGAAAACTCTACTGACAAAACTACTCCAGCCACAGATAGCCCAGACTGCCAGTTGATGACAAGTGACATGGTATACGTGAAGAGTTTTGTGCGAAGATGGAACGGACCAAGGTTCCATGGTCCATACAAGGTAATATACTACACGCCTAAAGCAGTCAAGGTACAGGGCCTAAGGTATTGGGTGCACTTGACAGATGTTCGCAAGGCTCATGGGAGTACAGACTGCGCAGACTGCGAAGGTAACAGGAACAAGCAAAGTGCACAAACATAGAAGGTGGGAAAAGGAAGAATACAGGGATAATAGTCAGGCACAGAATAGAAGCAAGTCAAGAGTAAATGAAGGTATTTAAATAAATGCATGGTATCAACAAGTACCGGTAACATGTGAGACAGGATAAAATGATAAACAATTCTCTCTCTCTCGCGCTCTCTCTCGCTCTCTCTTTTTATATATATATATATATATATATATATATATATATATATATATATATATATATATATATATATGATTTATGTTTTTCCTTTTTTTGATGATTTCAACTGACAGTACCTTTTCTCCCTCAGTTCTTCTTCCCCAGACTCGAGGTGTGGGGAGGGAGAAGGGAGGGATGCAGAAACATTTACTCATATTAAGAAATAAAAAGCAAATGTAAATTGAATAATTAAAGTGACTCACGAGTAAACAGTGTGTAAATAATGGAAGCTTAATAAGCATGATTAACAAATGCTTATATTTCATTTATTAGGATCTACCATGGGCATGGAAGAGGCCCCAGCGGCAACAAATAATCGTGTAGATAGGAATAGACAAAGAAGACATTTTTAGCCTAGTTATTCATATGAATGTGTGTTGTTTGTGTGTGCAGTGGTATTCTTTTCAACATTATTTTGCCTGTTCTTGTATTGGGCAATTACATATATTTCAATTGATGTGAGCCAGGGGGGTGTGGGCATAAAAACAATCAAAAAAGTTACCCATCTAATTTGGGATGGTGTCAAATTAATATGGGCCCATGGGAGCCATGGGGATGAATACAATAGTACTACAAATGTCACAATGAAACAGGCCACTCCAAGACCCCCATATGTAAATGAATCTGACTTTAGTGTTTACACAATGAATGACAGAACTCCTTCAGAACTCACATGGGTACAAAATCACCCATACCCAATATCAATGCCAGGCCCAGAAACTGCTTCATCAGGTAACATAACCACCAGAGGAGAAAACAGTGATCACAAACATGTGGCCATCAGCTACTATACCCTATACACAGAGTGGGAGGGAAAGAGGATGGCAAGAAGGCCCAGGGGAATGAGGGATGTGAACTTAAGAGGAACAAGAGGGTAACACAACAAGAAAAATGGGAAGAGCATTGTAAATTCGGTTTAGATATGGTTGATGATCCTCAGCACCCACACCAGAAAACAAGTGGTATGCTGACATGAGCAACACGGCAAAACAAACAACTAACAAGAGTTGTTACGTGTGTTTCCTTATACCTCATGCCTTGGGCACTCCGAAGGTATTGCTGCCACAAGAAATTCCATTTGCAGAGGCACAATGTCTCTTACATCTCGCACTATGTCGAATTAAAAATACTTTTCAAGCACACACCGTTTCATTTGAACTATTGCAAAACGAGCGCACATGTTACTCCCGGCCACAAGGAGTAATTTGTGTGAAGGAGCCTTTTTTGGTGATAAAAGGGACATTGCACTCGGACAATAAATGGCAGAACGAAGAAATACTATGCAAAGCAGAAGCACTGCGAGGACTGTCTGAAGAAAAGCTTTCATGGGTACAAAGAACATGCGCTCCCATATGGACTGAACATATAACGAAGCTCACTTGGGTCACTGCCATCGAGAAACCCTTCAAACTGCAAAAAGACATTTCTTACAAACTCTGCTTCCGTGGGGAAGGTAAAAAGAACAGGGGGGGGGACAAGAACTGTAGCAAAACTCTCAATACCTGACATGATGAAAGGCACGGCAGCGATGATAGACGCATACTGGGTTTGTGGCAACATGGCATATCTGCACCTCCCGCAATCATGGAGGGGCACATGCTCATTGTCAACGCTGCATTCCATGCTGATCCCAGAAAGCCACATCCAAGTTGGAAGCATGGAAGCGGCGGCACCAAATGAACTTTCCCCAATGCCGCCTGAAGAAGTTCCTGTGTATGCCATGGAGGAAGAAGGTTTGCAGAGCACGATGCGGAGGAAGAAACGATCATCAAATTATATCTCGGCTAAATCATCAGAACTCCTGGCCCAGATCCCCGATCGATTCCGGTTGTTCAGCTCCGTCGAGACATCTTTCACATCCCTCGTTGCCAGCATCCAGGCGAGAGCAAATGCCAAATGGCTCCAGATAATAAGGTGGGATCTTATCCAACTGGCCAACGACACTGAAGAAGCATTCAATGTCATCAAAGTGGAACTCAGAGCTCTGCGACTAATGACCATGCAGAACAGGTATGCGCTAGACCTGTTAACAGCAATCGATGGAAGTGTTTGCCGAAAAATCGGGAGCGATGTTGCACTTTCGTACCATCTGCAGACGCGAAGAACGGTTCCCTCTCACACGTGATGGCAGCGGTGCACAACCTCGGAGAGCGTATAAAGGACGAAGGAGGAGCGCAGCCCAGCACCTGGTTCGATAATCCTTTTTCCCTGGGTACCATCATGGCTTGGAATGACAGTGAAACTCCTCATACAGCTCATTGTCTTTTTGCTGCTCATTTTTTGTGTGTGCCAATTAGGACTCCGATGCTGTGCAAATGCAGTACCTAATGGTGCGCTGATGATGGTAACAATGGGCCGTGCAAATGGAGTGGCGCAAATAAAACATGAAGCAGAAGTGCAAACAGGAGATAGTTCAGAGCCCAAATATAGAATGACTGCCATATACAACACAGGATACAGAGTGGATAATGTATACCACACAACCATAAAGGATCCTAGAGAGTTACAATGGTACAAGGAAGTATGGGTGGACCTGGAAGGGGAGGGAGGGTGCATTTATATGACCTGCACCCCAGATTAATATGCTAGGAGGGGGGAAAGCCTCAGAGCAGTATGCAGGGCATGGATGCCCATAAAGGGAACACCTGCATCTAAGAAATATAAATAAACTTGACAGAGGAAGTTTCGAGCTATCTGTGGATGTACTTATGACATCAGCACTACAAACACCATATTAAGAGGTATGTTTTTTTGAACATTTGGAGGCAGGGTTGTAATACAACCTATGGACCTTGTTCTGGTACTTCACTTTTAGGGGTAGTGGTACAGTAATGTAAAGCTATCTTTGGAGCTTGAACTGACTATATGAAAAATTGGATGGTGGTGTATGGTGAAGGCCCCCTTCTTTTGTTGTTTTAGGAGTAATCTTTTATGAAAATTTGGAAACCTACATGTGGCCCTGGATTGCATGGTGATAATCAAGAAATCGTGTGCTTAGTTCATGCAGTTACTGCCGTGAAGAACTGAAACATGTCGGGAGTTATACACTCAAATATTGGATTAAGTGTAGAAGTCATTTCTGTTGTACAAATCTGTCTATTGTGGTTCAAATGTTTGCGTCTTTGATTTATGTTAATTTTTGTATTCACCATGTGTTTAATGTTGGGTCATGTTCATTTAGAACATTTTTATGAATATTTTATTTGTTCATAAACTTTATTAAAATATTTTTAGTATTGTGTATATATTGTTTATACTTAGTCTATTTTTTCTGGACTATAAGTATAGGGAGGCATCCAACCACTTTTCTGGTTGGGTATAGATCAGCAAAATTGAAAAATCCGGAATTTAGTTTTTTGTCTCATACCCTCCTTAAGACAGTATGAGACCAGAATTGAACAAGACTCCATTTTGTAAGCTACCGACTCCATTTTGTAATGGCAAGACAGTTGTGAAATTAAAACGCAGGCCTGCAGTTCTTCCAGCCAGGCGCACACAGCAAGCAAGCAAGCTACCCCTCCCCCTCCCCCTCCCCCTCCCCCCTACCTCATCCCCCTTTGCCGCCTCTGCAGTTGTTCGGTTCTCATGAGAGACTAGCCGCGAGAATGCAACAGACTTTACACTGTATCTTCTGCCTTCCGTCGCACTTCATTGACCCTGATACGGCCCTGAGCAGGGGCCAGCACTCAAGCCATCCGTCTCTATAAACCTGCCCCCACACCCAACAGACCCTGGCCATAAAAGAACGCCATCACCATATTCTTTACAACAGGGTCAACTGTTAGAAGCGACCCTCGAATCTGTTTGATTGTTCGCGCCTTAATGAGGAGAGAGACAAAGTGCCTTTTTGCATGCAAGATAATTTAAGAATAATAGTGGAACAATAAGTATACTAGCACACGATATAACATGTGTAATCAAAAGTTCTCACGTTAAAGCTCAATTATGAAAGTGTGATGTATATTAACGTATGGTATAATGTTGCTAATAGAAATAGATTGCAACGAGATGCATAACCAGCATAACACTGTACACGCCAGCACTAAGCTACCTCATTTTCTTAAATTCAAATGTAAATATATGTACGATATTGTGTAAACATAATACAGCAACCAATCACTTTGACCAGAATGCCATATGCGTTAAGGCCGTATGTGCAGACTCCGAGCCATGAATTGTTTTGCTGTAGTATGGACATTAACTCAAGTACACGTCTTAGTTCCCTAGTGAGTTTTTTTTTTTTTAAATTTGTTTATTGGTTTAATAACATGAGGTAAACAAGAAAGAAAACGAATATCATTGGCGATTGGTCAAGCATATCAAGGAAATACCCAAAACCCCATCCCACCCTCCTCCCCTCCCCCCCTCCCCCCCAAGACCACGGTTAGTTCACTGTTCCGCTCTAGTCCGGGCCACCCAACGGTGTAGTTCCTCGCTGGAATCTAGTCTTTGCACATGGATAGCCGTTTCCCACGCCGCAGTTTCAGCTATGATCCACTTCGTAAGGTCTCCCCACCATAGGAGCATATGTGGACCTCTGGGGCTTTTCCACCCCATGGCAATACGTCTTTTGGCTGTTATGTATATAAGGTCAGTGAGCTTGGTTAGGGGTTTGTTCTTTCTGTTTCGCATATATCTTCCCAGGAGACAGGCCGTAGGCTCCTCCACCTCAACTTCGATGTCTGCGCCGGCCACTCTGTCCTTCACTTGTGACCAGAACTCCCTGATTACTGGGCAGCCCCAGAACATGTGAGTCATTCCTGCCCTGGGTTCACTGCATTTGGGGCATAATTGGGTTCCAGCACCTGTGAATCTTGATATGGCTTCAGGTGTGAGGTACGCTCTATTGGTGATGTACAGCTGGATAAGCTGCAAGCGGGCGTTCCTAGAAACGTTCTTATGGTAGTGGGTTATGCCACCCCAATCTTTGTCTTCAAAAACAAGGCCCAGTTCAGTTTCCCACTTACTCTTGCATTTAAGGTCTCCCCTGGTCGTACCCCACAACAGGGCCTCGTAGATTTGTGAGGTTTCATGGCCCCCCTCAGCGGAGTTGAGTATCGTTTCAATGCATTCATTTTCCTCAGTCAGGTCGGCAGCGACCAGCCATCTCTTGTACAAGGCCTGTACGACCACCCTGTGCAACAGGAACTGTCCTGCCGGGAGGCCCGTGGCCTCACAGAGTTCCGAGAAAGTTAGGATTTCCTGTTCTTGAATCAAGTCCCCAAGCGTGGCCACTCCGAGGGGCTCCCATTGTGTGCGTGTTTCAAGTTGCCCCCAAGAGTGATTAACCATAAGTGCAGCAATGGGGATCTGTGGGGAGAACGGGTCGTCCGACCCAACGAGCTTGCAGGCCCTTTTCCAAAGCCGGATCCCGAGCTTGGCGAGGTAAGGGCAGCGTCTCGTAGCACCCTCCCCGGCCCACAGTATGTCTCTTGGTAACAACCGGGGGAGGGCCGGTTGGAGGAGGCGAGTGTCCGTCATGCTCTCATCGGCCATCCATTGCGTGAGATGTCTCAGCTGGCTGGCAAGGAAGTACATTTCAAAGTTGGGGATCTTAAGTCCGCCCCTTTCGTATGGTCTTTGGAGAGTCTCCAACGCCACCCTATGCCTACCTCCCTGCCAGAGGAAGCCCCTACAGAGTTTGTTGAGATCTTTGAAGAATGAGGCGGGATGTTGAAGGGGACGTTAGTGAAGTTATGTAGTAGGCGGGGAAGGGCGACCATTTCAAGGAGACCAGCCCTCCCGGCCATCGAAAGCGGGAGCCGACCCCAGAATTCCATGGATTTCGTGAGCGAGTCTTTGGCCCTTACGGTATTAAGGATGTGTTCTGTGCCGGGGTTGCGGTGTATGGTTATCCCCAAGTATTTGAAAGAAGTTGCCTGCCATTCGAGATCTAGAGGGGGGAGGGATCTGTATTCATCAGTGTAAAGTGCTGCGAGGGGGTAAAGGCAAGATTTGCTCCTATTAATCTGGATCCCGGTGAGCTTGTGGAAGCAGTCCAGGGTTTCCAAGATGTAGGGTAGGAGGTGCTCAGGGTCTTGAAGGTACAAAAGGGTGTTGTCAGCGTACATAGAGATGAGGTGGGTCACCCCGTCTGTCTTAATGCCTCCCTCCCCATATTCCTGTCTCAGGTAGGCCGCCACTGTTTCCGCAGCAAGAATGTATAACATGGGGGACAGAGGGCACCCCTGGCGGGTGCCCCTGTGTAGGGACCATTTAGCGGAATAGGTTTTGTTGGTGCGTACTCTCGCAGTGGGGTTAGCATAAACTAGCTGGGTCCACTTTAGGAATATAGGGCCTATTCCCATTTTGGCCATGGTGGCATACAACCAGTCCCACCTCACGGAATCAAAAGCTTTGGTGGCATCTAGTGACGCCACTGCAAGTTTCTGCGGCCTTCCCTCAGTGCTATAAATGACATCATGTAACCTGCGCTGGTTCTCGGTGATGGAGCGCCCCGGGACGTATCCAGTTTGGTCTTGATGGATCAACAGAGGGATAACTCTGCGCAGTCTATTCGCAAGCAGGGCAGTAAGGATCTTGCAGTCCACATTAAGCATAGAGAGGGGCCTGTATGAACCACAATCTGCTGCGTCCCTCCCCGGTTTAAGTAAGGGTATAATCACGGCCTCACTCATGGAGTCCGGGAGGGTACCACGCTCGAAGGCCTCATTAAAGACCTGGGCCAATATTGGGGCGAGTGTTTCCTCATAGGTCTTGTAAAATTCCCCCGGGAGCCCATCCGAACCTGGGGTTTTCCCAGCTGGTAGCGATCTAATTGCCACCTTGACCTCGTCGGGGGTGACAGGCTCGTCAAGGGTCTCAGCCAATTGCGAGTCTAATTTAGCTAGGTCAATGACGTCAAGGGTGTCTTCGATCCTGGTGTCAGAGGGGGGCGGGGCTTCGGAGTACAGACTACGGTAGAAGTCGCTAAAGACCAAATTGATTTCTTGTTGGGTATGCACGGCGGTGCCGTCAGGTGTGACTATGTGGCAGATGGGTGGCCTGGGGGTCTCCCTTTTATAGAGCCAAGCTAAGAGTTTCCCCGGCTTGTCTCCCAGAGCATGGATTCTCTCTGTGTGCTTGGCGTAACTCAGTTTACTGAGGGATTCCCAATAAGTTAGGCAGGTTTGTCTAATTTCAGCCATTTTTTGTAAATTGGTCAGGGGATGGGACAGCCCTGCCTTCGAGCATACTCGGGTCCCTCTCTGCACGCTCAAGCAAGGATGTAATGGATCTCTGAGCTCCCCCAACTGCTGCAATCATCTCGCCCCTCATGACCACCTTGTATGCTTCCCAAGTTGTGCTCAAGTATCTAACGCTGTGCAAGTTATTTTGCCAATATTCCTCAGTACTATCTTTTATGCGTTCCTTGAATACGAGTCAAGTAGGGCCTCAGCCTCCATGTGGGTATAGGGGGTTTAGGCGGGAACACCTCCCAGGTTACCAGTAGGGGAGAGTGATCAGACAGCACCCTAAGCAGGTAGCGCGCATCAACAAATATGGACTGTTGTGTTAGGCTGAGAAAAATGTAGTCCAGCCTGGTATGTACGGCGTGAGGTGGGGAGTAGAAGGAATACTCGCGTTGCTCAGGGTGCTGGACCCTCCATAGGTCACTGAGTTGCAACTGTTGGATTAGTTTGGAAAGTATTTTGGCTGGAGGGGAGGGTCGATCGTGTTTGTTATCTGATCTGTCTAGTAGAGGGTCAAGGGTACAGTTGTGGTCACCCACCCATATCATAATTCTGTCCACATACGGGCTGAGTCGCGTATAAAGGGAATGGAAGAAGGCAGTCGCGTCATGGTTGGGTGCGTAAGTGCTGACCAGGCATACCTCTTTGCCCTCGATGGAGCCGCACACCACCACCATCCTACCTTCGTTGTCTGTTTTAGTGCAAGTGAGTTTGAAAGGAACAGTGGGGGCAATCCAAATCGGAACCCCTTTGGCGTAGGAGGAGTAAGCCGAACCTATTAGGGTACCACGCCAAGTTTTGGCCAGGGCTTCCAGTTTCTTGCCAGTTAAATGAGTTTCTTGCAGCATGGCGATTCTGACCTTGCATCTTTTCAGGTAGGTTTGGACACGCCGTTGTTTAACAAAGCTGTTCAGGCCTCTGACGTTCCAAGTAACGACCCTTATTCTGTCAGCCATAGGCGTAGTGTGGTTTATTGTATGTAACAGGTGGAGCTCGAGGTTTTGATGGTGCTGCGTTGCATGTGAATTGTTCCTGTGGTCTCGATATGTCCCCAACTTGTGCAAAAACTCCCCTATTCCCACCTCCCCCCTTAACTGTGAAATCCCCAAACATAGAACTGGCCCAGCGAAGTTACCCTCGTTATGACTGTCCCGTTTCTGCTCCGTCGGACCGTGCATTGGTCTCCAGGTACCCTATGGGCGGGTATATATACCCAAAAGGTAGAAACAATCAGGGGGTGGAGTGAACTTGGACTCCGGGTCTCCGCAAGGAGGATCCATTCAGCTGTGTAGAGGTTCAAACAAAAGTATAGTTCCCACCAGGATGACAGGAGGATCGTTATCTCGGTCTCCGCTTCCTTTTCTCAATATCAGGGATCTGTAAACCGTCCATCCAGTCCCTGGCCTGAGCCGGAGTGTCGAACAAGTGCGCCTTATTGTTATGCAGCACTTTAAGCCTAGAAGAATACAGGAGCATATAACGCAGCCCGGCGGCTTTCAATCTGGCCTTCGTGTGTATGAACTGCGTTCTGTTCATTTGGACCTGAAAGGTGTAATCGGGGTATATGGCGATTTTAGCAGAGTGCCGTTGGATTTGGCCGCCAGCTCAGGAAAAGGCCAGAATAATTTCACGATCCCTGTAGTTGAGAAATTTCGCTATCACCGGCCTGGGCGGGGCCTCCGGCGGTGGTTTCTTAGCCAGGGATCTGTGGGCCCTCTCGATGGTGAAGCCCTTGCAGAGTTTGCCAGCTCCCACCTCGTGTAGCAGGAGGTTCTCTATGTAGTTAGTGGGGTCGAGCCTTTGGAACCCTCTGGCAGCCCGAGGAGACGTATATTGTTCCGGCGAGCCATCCCTTCCGCCTCCTTGGCTCTGTCCTCCAAGTTCTTCACCCTTTGCTGAAGCTCATCGACGTCTCGAAGGAGGCGAGTTTTGGATTCAGTGTTTTCCCGGACTTGTGTTTCAAGCGTCTCGGTCCTGCCGGCCAGGGAACGGACATCTTGACGCAGGAGGCCCAGGTCTGTAGAAACGGCATCGATTTTGTTTTCCATTGTTGCCTGGAAAAGCTTGATGGCTTTGAGAATCTGGGTGTTACTAGGCTCTGTAGCCGCAACTGCCGTGGGGTTAGATTGAGCGTCCAAGGCCGCCTTGTTTGTGCCCTCGGAATTTGGGGATTTGCAGGCTGCGAAGGTGTCCATCGTGGTCTGGCGCTGCTGCTTGGGCCTGCCGCCCCTGCCGGACATATCGTCAAGGCAGGGCCTCACCGCACCGAGAATGCCGTGGGTGCAATCGGGAGGCTGCTAGCAGCAGCTGCGGAGGGGAGACTCTTGTTACCGCCGCAGGCCCGACAGGGCAATGATATGAAGCTGCGGGGCGGCAGGCCAATTCCGGGAAGCAAAGGGTGTCTCAGTTCCAGCAGGCGCGCTGTGCGCCGGACGCCCCCCCCTGTTGTCGGCTGTGGAGTGGTGGGGGCCCTAAGAGTGGGCCTCACGGTCCGCCGGAGCGTCAGTCTGCAGGCAGGGGCCAGGTGTTTTCGCCCACACCTCCCCCCGATGAAGGTTCATGCAGGCGGGGGGAAAAAAGACAGCCGGGGTCTCGGCGCCTCAGGGAGGCAAGCCCAAGTTCTTGCGTTGCTACCAGCGGCGAAGTCAGGCGCAAGGGGGTAGAGTAATGCGCAGCCACGGGCCCCACGCACCCAGCCGCCAATATGGATGTCCGGGTTGGTCCTCCGCCGCGCCCGCCTACCTCTGCGGCACCGGTCGGCCACCGCTCACGCCGGGGGCCCTCGAGACTATCCAGGGCACACCTCAGCCAAGTCGCGGGCAGGGCGCAGCCTGGCAGGGGCGTCAGGGTCGGTCCTCTCAATCGATGAGTGCAGCTGTTCAGCCCCTTCCTCCAGGTCCGGCACAGGTCGGCAAACCCAGGATCTTCTTCCCCCACCGGCGGGCAGCGTCGTCTGTGGCGATGGTGCGCTCCGGCCTTTCGAGGGATCAGGGCGCGGGAGCCGCCATTTTGAATCTGCTCACCGGCACGCCGGGTAGAGGTGTTAGCCGTCTCTTCTCCGCCTGGGAGACGTTACGAAAGTTGCTGAAGAGGTTCTGCGGCGAATGGTGCCACTTGTAGGGTTCCGGAGCACTTTAAAGTCACTTAAAACAGCTTATCATGGCACATCAGCACAGAGCTCTCAGGAGACACGTCCGCTCTACATGGCGGTTAGCCACGCCCCCCCTCCCTAATGAGTGTTGTTACTATGAGAATATCTAGCCAGCTAGAAAATATAGCATATTATAAACAAGTATAACCTGAATGTAATATGCTAGGCCACATGTTAAAGCCTGTATGTAAAATCTATCTCTGAAGGTCCTGTTTCTTTGTGCAACGCGGAACCATACCGCAAAGGTGTTTCGATTCTTCTCCACCCCTCATGGTGTCAAAGCAGATTAGCAGAGATTTAATGATGTTAGACCAACCAACCACTAACCCCCCACAATGAGACTTATGACCGAGATGGTATGTGCCTCTTGTGACCTATTCTTTAATGTGTGATTCCAGTTGTAGATTTAGAGCCCTCTTTGTTGTTTATCAGATGGACATTCCAGACCACACAGTGACCTCGAAAGTTTCACCTCTTTAGCCAGTATATCTCAAATTGTATCAACACACATTTAAGTGTGCCTCTCAACAGGTCAAGCGATGCATTTAATGACTATATCCTAACATATGCCCAATAATAAATTAACCTGTACTTGAAACACATTTTTCTAAGTGTCTAAGCCCACAGGCCTCTGAGCTCGCTGGACAAGCAGATTATAGTAGTGAATGAATGGGAATGTGTGGCCACAATGGCAAATGTCAAATGGTTATTTAATATGTAACAGCACAACAAGTTGCCGATTCCACATGCCAATTCGATGAGCTCAGCTGACCGATTGACCCGAGAAGCACCATCACAGCACCACGTGTTCTTGAACCAACCACAGCTCTCCGACCCTATGGCACCTATAGGTGTTCACCCTTAGTGACCAATCCCGACTGATCATGTGCCCCTTAGGCCTTCCATCTGTTCGATGACGATATTGCTGTATAAAAGTAATTTGTAACATGTTTTCTGCAGAGCGCTCTGCTTGCCCTATTTTAGATAAAGCCTTTTC
Organism: Ambystoma mexicanum; assembly: GCF_040938575.1. Classification (NCBI taxonomy): domain Eukaryota; kingdom Metazoa; phylum Chordata; class Amphibia; order Caudata; family Ambystomatidae; genus Ambystoma; species Ambystoma mexicanum. The sequence continues at coordinate 573,913,780 of NC_090926.1, read as the reverse complement.
ATATGACCAGCACTTGGTCTTGGTCTCATGTGTCTTGATTGACTTCATTGGGAGAATTATTCGTATTTTTGGGGGCTCTCACTTTCAGAAGTGATATACTCAATAGAAATTTCTCCTGGTCCCGTCCTGATGGGTTATCTGATGTATATAGCTCTAAATATTTCCCCTATGTCCTCGTTCCTTGTCATAACCAGCCCTGGTTTATTTTGTAGTTTTATAATTGTTGGGTGCACTTTTTGTCATGCAATTGCCTGCCAGGTGTCTGTCTGCTTTATTTGCTTTAACATAGTGCCATTGTTTTATATATTGACGTCCTTTCTCTGCCAGTTTCATTCTAAGATCATCCAATTGTCCCTGAACATGTCTCAATGATCTTTTAATGTATTGCTGGTTTCTTTGACATTTCTCCCTGGATTTCACACAGTTTTCCCTCAAGATCCCTTTCCCACTTACCTCTTTGTTTATCTCTCCTTGCTTAAAGCGCTATCAAATGTCCCCTCATCACTGCCTTGAACGCTTCCCATATTGTTTCTTGTGATACCCCTTCTGTCTCGTTTTGTCTAAAGTATTGTTCGATCCTTTCTCTGATGTTTGCTGCATGGATTGGGTTGTGTAGCAGGTCTGTGGGAAGTTTCCATTTCCTGACTTTCCCTGACTTTCTATTTGTCAAGGAGATACCCATCCAAAGCGGACGTTGTCTGATAATGAGATTGATTCTATATCTCACACTTTCCCCAGTAGCCTTGTAGATGCCCATATGTAGTCTATTCTAGACATCGAGGAATGTACATGGGAATACTGGGTATAGCCCTGCTCTTGTCCCCTTACTGCTCTCCAGATGTCATGGAGAGTTAGTGTGTGCATATTCCGCCGTAGTGACTTCAATGGTGCCCGTGCTCCCTTTAACGTGTTTCTGCTCATATCCAGCTTGGGTTGCCATGCCATATTAAGGTCTCCTGCCATTATTATTTCTCCCTTGGTGAAGTTCTCTAGTTTTGCGAGGACGTCTCTCAAAAACCCATCTTTGCCTATATTCGGGGCATAAACTGATGTCAGTGTGATCATGTTATCTTCCAGGGCCACATTTATAAATATATACCTCCCCTCTTTGTCCACCATCGAGTCTTGGATTTGTGCTTCCAACCCTTCCTGGAAAGCTGTAAGTAGACCCGCCTTTTTTTCTCCCGCGTTTGCTTGATATAGTTGGATACCCTCTAATTCGTATTTTCCCTTTGTCTTTCTTGCAGATATGTGTTTTCTGCAGCAAGCAACCCCCAACTCAGTGTCTCCCTCCCTAGCCCTCACCCTGAGGAGGGCCCAGGTTCCTATGATCGCTCGGACGGAGTGTCCATAGCGTCTGGTTACGCAGAGAAGGGGGGAATTCTAAACCCCACTAAGGATTCCAAGTTCCTCCCTGCCTTACCCCCCCATGGGCCGCATGCTTGTTAATACGTGATATTGTCTTTTCCCCTACCTAAGTGTGTATTGTGGCCGTTTTCCCCTCGGTTCCGGGCTTTTATGTTGTTATTGCTCACTGTCTGTGTCATTGTTTCATTTTTTTTATTTCTTGGGGCCGCTTTTCCCCTTCTGTGGCATTGTTTTCCAATCCCACGGTTTTCTGTATCCTCTGTCTCTTTGTTGTTTCTCACTCGCTTCCTCGCATTCTTCTTGTAGGTTCAAAGTCTGTAATCCCTCTTCACATGTCGCAATTCTTTATTGTCTTCCTTTCCATGTAAATAGTAGGCCAAACGGGAATGTCCATTTGTATCTTACTTGTTTTGTCACCAAAATGTCACTACTGGGCCCGTCCCTCTCGTATTTTGTAGCGTGGACTGTGCCGGGTCCTGATATACTTGTATTTCCTCACCATTCATTCGGATTTAGTCCGCTGTCCTCGCTTCCCCCAGGATTTGTTCTTTCTGGGAATATGTTGTGAGTGCTACTAATACGTCCCTTGGGCGTGCGCCCGTATCTCCTGTTCTCTGTGGGCCTACACGATGTACCAAATCCAACAGAATCTCTTCTTCACCATTACTTGCCAGAATATCAGTGGAGACTTGTTGAACAGTACATTTTAGGTCTTTATCCTCCACTTTGTCCGCAAGGTTTTTAATTCTAATGTTGGTCCTTTGCGAGCGATTTTCCGAGTCCTCACACTGGATCTCTAAATTATGTGAAAGGCGTGCCAAATGTTCCAGGACTTCCCCACTTTGTTGTGCTTATTCTTCCACGTTTTGTACCACTTTTTCCAGCGTGTCCGTTCTTTCTTTCAATTTAGCCATGTTGATTCTCTTTTGCTGTATCAATCCATTTCTTCTTTTAGTGATTCAAACTGAGTGTGAAAGGAGGACATGAACTGTTCTTGGAATTACTTGAACCATGTTTGCATATCTTCTTTGGTTGCCGCCATTGTTCCTTCTGGTCGTGTCACTGGCGTTTGTGGTTTATGGCTTAATCCTCCACTTCTCAAATGTGTTGTGCTTTTGCTGCTTCACAGCTGTTTAATGTTCGGCTCTAGTCTTGTTTGGGGATTATGTGGAGTTGGCAGCACCACTTTCCCCCTTGTCTTGGACATGTGGACACTATCTGAATTCCAAATGCGTCCCTACTAAATTGTCTCGTGCTCCAACTTTACCTTGGTATGGGATATTTGGCCCATTGTTGTCTCCTGTTATAGTCTCGTTCTCCGTCCCCCTATTACCACTCTAGGTATTATTTTTCATCACTAGAGGTACCCTCCTTCATCAAATTCTGAATAGTCGGGGCACTCTGTTGCTTGCTTTGCTGTGTCCTTTCTCCCCTTCTTTGATAACCAGTTCAGTTTATTGGGATTTCTCTCCCTGATTTCCTGACCATTCTTCTTGGGGGTAGGGGTATAATGTGTCAAATTGCGCTGGGATAATAATACTATAAGGAACAAGACAGCTGCGTGGCTAGTGGTCTGTGGCTAACTCTTACGCCACTGAACATTAATAGAGTATATAGGAGCCACTTAAGCTTTGCGCTTGGCCTTACTTCGCGTCACTATTGTGCCTGCAAAAATTGCCTCCTTCATATATAAATGCAGTTGCATGAAAATAAAGAAGTCCTTCAAAAGAATATTCTGAAATCTTTAAGAATCTATGGTGGTATATCTTGCATAGAAACAGCCAAAACGTGTTTCAACACTAAGTCTTTTTCAAGGCTGAATGTGCATTGGTTACAGACAATTTATGCATCCAAAAGTTATGTTTGATTCACGTGAATTATTCCGTACACATCAACCAGAATAGATATCATTAGAGGTAAATGAATACAATTAATTAGTACATAACAAAGGGCAACGTCCAGGAAGAGAGAGAAAAAGACAAGTAAACATGATATTTTCATTAACATTTATGAAATTAATACATCTGTGGTAATTCTTGACAGCATAAGGTGTACAGTGCACATAGTGTCCTCCATGCATTATCTAACTCTATCTCTGATGTCTTAACAAGATGACTATTATCCTTAAGATCCAAAGGGCGCATGCTCATTGCATTATTACTGTGAAGGCTCATCCGAAATATTTGTACCAAGTAAGTGAGCAGTAAGGGCCAGGGTGAGTTGTGCATCCACCAGCCATGTATGATCTAGATCATTGTATCTATAGTGTTCATCCCATTCTAAACCGTGTTCTTAGTGGAAAGGTAGTATGATTACTGGTTATGTGATATATATGTGTTGTGTATATATGAGTTACTAGCTCACCTAATATGTGCCGTTTCTTGGTCTGCAATGCGAGAAGAAAATATATTTGGCATTATTAAAAAATGATCTTGTTAAAATCCCACAGATATTCTATGGTCACCATATACTGAATAACATATTCATTTGTTACACTTGAAAACATGTAAGAGCCACTCATACTTTGATAGGTTAGCTTGATAAGTGTGTGTAACATATCAGTTGTTTTTCTCTTTAAGGAATCAATAGTTGTCACCCTCGTTGGATTATGCTACTGGAATACAGAGGTTTAAAGTTAGTCTGGGCACTATATGTGGCATTCCCCTTATATCAATATTCACATCTCCCATCTCAGTACTTCTATTTTAGTAAGAGTTGTCCTGTTCGGAATCACCTCAAGTGCGGTCCGCATGCATATTGCATGCAGCCGCCATTCCCATTGTTATGTAGTTTCCGAAGTGGTGCGCGTCCGTGATGATGTCCTCACGTTCCTGAGCGCAAAGCCTTATGAAAATTGTAGTGTTGCCGGTAAATGCTTGCTGTGCGTTGCAATATTACTATGTTTATGGATTTCTCTAAATGAAGTGCTCTCACCTATGACATGGGTGATGGCAGTGCACATCTCTGCCTGTGCCTTGATAATGTACGGCCAGTATAGCCCGTCAACTAATGTTTATAAATATGCCAATGATTTATCACCCCCATTCTGAAATTCTAATTATAGTGTTACTGGATTGTACTCGCCGTGCACTGTGATATTGTGATATATTAGGATTCCTCTAAATGCTGTAGAATTATAATGCTCTAACATTTGATAGGGGTGAAGGTAGTGCACAACGATAAGTTGCCAATATTAGCCCATAATATATTACATCTTATTATTTAACAGCATAGCACAAAGAGGACATTGCTTAATTGAAAATTGACAGGCAGGTACATTTTGAGGATATGATGTATTTCTCATCTTGTCATTTAAAGGCATGATGCCAGAGGCACATGGCCTAGTTTAAAGTAGACCAACCTATCACACAATAGTTGTTCCGGTTGAAATACATCATTCACCCCATTCTGAAGTACAAACAAAATGCAATGTTTATACAACAGTTCTAAGTCACATTCTCAAGACTTGTGTGTGTTTTTTGCCTAAAAGTCTGTACACCTAAAGCCTGTGGACAATGTGATAAAAATGCTGCTAGCAGTTATCTGGCACGCTCCTAGACATAACTCTAAATGAGGAGGGAAACCCCAAGTGAGCACTCTCACCAAAACACAGGAGGAGTGTTCAAAACACCCTGTCAGTTGGGGATAAGGTAGATACCATATATAAAGAAACAGGGTCAACAAGACACTAACCAACAGCAGTCCTTCAGTCTCAAAGTTACTCACAAAAACATATACATTTTATTCAGTATTCATAAAACATAATAAAATCACATACAATTAAAAAAGCAAAGTGCTAGTGATAAAAAGCAGCATAATAGACCAACAATAGTCGCAATTTTCTGAACGCCGATCAATGGATCAGTTTAGGATACCCCTATGCTTATTCAGTACAGCAAGTGGAGGTAAACTCTGTTCTTTTTACAGATATTATTTCATAAGAAAACCAAGTCTTTAGACAATCCTGGTCTTTTGCCTCGACATTTTTCAGTTGCTTCACGTTAGTCTAGAACTTTCTTCAGGAGGATTTCAAGATACGTCACTTCAGATTGCAACACAACATCTTGCCTCTCAGCATCTAAATCAGTGTGTGTTATACAGGAAAACTGTTGGTAGATAAACACATAAAACCAAAATAAGAAACTTCAATGCTTATTTGGAGACAGTATAAATCTGTGCAAACACAGGTTAATGCTTATGTCATTACCTCAGTTTTTAGTAGTGGGCGTCTGAAAAACAGGGTTGGAAAAAGGTATCACTATATTCAACCAGTCTTGGATAGTTCCACCTCGAAAATGGTCTCGTCTATAAGAGATACATATCGAAAAATCAGACAATTACCAAGTGGCCAGAGCTCTGAAGGTCCAATTCAAATAACAATTAAAAAAAATGTTAAATGCCAACAACTGTGGCGTGTAAGTGGGTGAATGCATTCACTGCCACCATTTCATAATTGAATTACCTTTGATTGAAAGTCATCTCCGAAAAAACAGACAAATTTCTGTATTTTAAGAAAACATCTTTAAATCTCTGTAATTCATAAACAAAGTCTGAGAAGTGCATCTCAATGAGGAGTGACAAGGAATAAGCCTTTAAACTACTGCAACTGATGGGATAGGAGCGAGGGGTGCATACTCCACCTGGGTGGGAAAGGGGGGGATGCATACTCCACCTGGGTGGCAATTGTCGGTGATTGGAGAATGCATGCAGAGCTAAACACTCCTGACCTGAGCCTCCCAAACCAAACATGACACATCACTGGCACACATTTTACCAATTATGCATCTCGATGACAACAAGTGAGAGGCACGACCAGGCCACCATGTGTATGTCAAGCAATGCATGACTGAATAGGATTGCAACTGTGCCAATGTGGCTAGTGTGACCATGCACAGTGTAGTATACACAGCATAAATGGGAGGCTAAACATTGTCGTACAACCACAGTACATCCGCCTCAGCATGCATTATTTCACTCTGCATCATCTATTCAACGCCATCCAGACTACCACACCTTATAGCAGTATGCAATGCATCTAGATAATATTTGTGCATACGTACAGGGACATGTGCTTGTCCACAGCAAATAGCTGCGGGCATGACTGTGAATCCTGAAGGTGGTAGCTCAGAGTGACACACACCTATTTGTATTTGCTTGCAGGTGATGGAGGATATCCCTTGAAGCCGTGGCTACTTACCCCTGTGCGGAACCCGCGGAACAGCCATGAAGAGGAGTACAATCGGGTTCACACCCGTATCTGTGTTGTGATTGAGCAGACCTTTGACCTTTTGAAGGCGCGGTTCCGCTGCTTAAGCAGGTCTGGTGGAGCACTCCTTTATAGGCCTGAGAAGGTGGCAAAGATCACCATGGCCTGTGTCATGCTGCACAACATGTGCGTCCGGAGAAATGTACCACTGCCACCTGACATTGACATGCATGCACCGGGTGAGGATGATGAGGATGGAGACGGAGGTGAAGCAGCACCCCTGCCAGTACGTGATGCACAGGATGGCCGTGCAGTACGCCAATCACTGATTCACGAATACTTCTGAACCACAGGGACTTTGATAGATATGTGTCAGTGACACACTGGGTCCATGTGGACATGGACACAGGGAATGTTAGGAGTTGGACCCTGAACACCGTCATACATTAAATGGACACACACGAAATGAACAATGTCCAGGCATTGAATGTTTTTTCATACAACGGGTGTATTGATTCAAACTGCAAAAATGTGACAATCCCCCCAACTCTCAGTGAACTCCCCCAAACCTCCAGTAAACTCCCAAAACCCCCAGTGAACTCCCAAAACCCCCCAGTGAATTCCCCCTCAATGCTCCCATTCACCCCCAACACCATCTGAGCCACTCCCATAGTTCTCCCACACTATTTGCGGGACTTCTTGCTGTCCGGGGGCAGCATTTCAGTGTGCCTCGCACTCTTTCTCGTAGGACGCACAGGGCTGGGGGGTCCAGAGGAAGTGGGGACAGAGGAGGCAGGTGTGGTGGATGGTGAGGAGTCGGTGGGGATTTCCACACCCGCTGCAAGTCGTGGCCACTGCATGTGCAGCAGGATGGATGTCAGGACCTGTGTGATGGCCCCCAGACAGTCTCTCATCAGCAATGCCGAGGCATTGACTGCGGCTGTGTTGGCCGTTATGGCGGCTGTGGTCCCCGCTATGGCTGTGGCTATCTCCCGCCTGGTGTCCACGCCAACCGCGATGTATTGGCGCAGCAGGACCAACATTGACTCCTGTCTGGCCTCCACCCTCACCAGCCGTACCTCAAAGCTGTTGGTGGGAGCAGCAGTGGTCGAGGGTGCTGTCACGGGGCCTGCATTATCAGTGCTGTCCTCTGGGATGGGGCTCAGGTCGGAATCGTGCAGGCAGGGATCGGCACTGCGTTTGGGGTGGGAGGGTGGACTTGGGGCTTTGGGTATGTGGACATGCCACATGCCACATGCCTCACTCCTTCCTGGTCCACATATTCCTCCATGTCATCTACAGTGGTGGCCAGTGGTTCTAGGGCCTCGCCTTCCACTGGTGTAGGTGTGGGCAGCTTGGTGTCCACAGTGTCAGGCGCACTGGGTGCAGGTGTTGGCAGCTGGGTGTCCACAGTGTCAGGCGCACTGGGTGTAGGTGTGGGCTGCGAGGCTGCCCCAGAGGTGGTGGTGTTGGTTGCCGTTTTCTGTGGCCGGGACGTGGATGCCCTTGTGGTGGTATCCTGGCTGGCATCTTCTCCATCGGTGCCTGGGGGGGTAGAAGAGATGCAGGGCATCAGTGATGGTGTTACATGCCAGATGCATTCTATGGTGCTGTGGAGTATTTCATTAATCATGCATTCATGTCTTACAGGTGTGTCACACAGGGTAGTATGAGGCGGCATTTTGGCATTTGCTGCATGGCAGGTGGCATGCCGTTGCATTGGGGTTTGTGTGATGTATTAAGTGGGTACGGTCCGTGTGTGTTGGCTGTGTTTTGGTAATGGGATTGGCACTCAGCATGCATTTCAGTGTGGCAGGGTTTGGCCCTCCATCTGGACAAGAATATGTTCATGTGTGTGTGTTGGGACATGCATTGCCTTGCCTAGACTCTCTTCCACTTCCCTTGTGCTACGTCATGGTTTCCCCTACAGGGATCTGCAGGGTCACTCACCTCATCTGCTGATGTTCCCGCACCTGTCTCCATCTCCCCAAATCCCTCGATGGACTCCAGATTGATGAAGGTGCTTGCCATCTCCTCCCAGGTGGTAACTTTGGCAGGAGAGTGGGGACCCCCGCCTGTAGCCATGGCCTCCCTCCTGTGCTTCCCTCCTGTTGCTTGCAAGGATGTTACGGACCCTGAGGCGGAGGTCATCCCACCTCTTCTTGCAATCCTTCACTGTCCGTGGGGTGGTTCCAACAGCAGAGACCTTGCGGGCTACCTCCTGCCAGATCTCCTTCTTGCGGTGCTGCACCTCACGCTTCAGGTTCTGATCTTTTATGACATCGGCATGTATGGCAAGGGTGTCCGCATGCATGTTCAATTCTGCATCAGAAAAGAGCTTTTTCCGCAGGGTGGGGGGTAGTCTTCGGGGTTGCCTTGGACATGGTGTAAGTATTGCCACTGGTCTCTCCTGTAAACAACTGTTAGTTTGGGAGGATTGCAATGGATTGTGTTTTTAAAGATGGCCGCCGGCGCATTTCCCGTTCCGACGCAATGACGTTACTTCCGGGTCCGGTATTAAAAGCCCAGTATTAGCATGTTGTTATTACCGGGTCGGTATTGAGGGGTTCCTCCTAGGCAGAGGCGGTATTGGCGGGTCCCGTGATGTTGCTATCGGGGGGGTTGGAGGGCCTTTAGCGGCATGGCGGTATGGCCATTTCCGGCATGGGGGTTCGCGCATGCTTGCGCACTCATAATCACCCGCTATTAGCAGCGTCATACGAGCACGGACCCGCTCATACCTCCATGCCGGTAATCACCCTGTTTTTACCGCGATACTCGTAATGAAGCCCATATTCTCTAATTGCCTTGTCAATGTTTTTAGAGAGGCCTTCAGAGGCCCACGTATTCCGCTCAAGATGGGGCGAACTTCTGGTAATATGTCAAGTTTTATGGATTTTTGGCAGGAAATAGATTATGGGTATAGTTGGATTTTTAATGCTTAGATATGACTTCTTTACATCATATAGATAGTTCTTCTTGGGGGGGTTGCCCGTTGACTTGTGCTTCCCTTATTTCTCTTTTGCCTGCCCGTTGCCGCTCACTTGTATTCCCCCCACCCTCAGGCATTGTATTCTCCTTCTGGGGCACTTTCTTCTGGTAATTCGGTGGGGGATGGTCTTCTCTCTTCCCTGCAGTTCCGGCCTCACCTATGTTATGAGGTCAGTCGTGGTTCTCTCCCTTGCCTGAGGCGAGGCTATCTCCTTTCTTGTGCTTATTATGGATTGTTGGCGACGCTATCTTACAGACAATTGCCACGTGGTCGATGTGCCTCTCCGGTGGACTATGATTCTTCTTTGAGCGTGTGGGTTTATTATATTTACTGCCTCGTTGGGTTCCTCTATGCTGCTATCTTAATCTAGCCGCTGCTTGGCCTTAATTTCTCAAGTGCTGTTACTGGCCCTCTTGTTGTTTGTCTAGAGGTCTGCACTATGACTCTTGCGGTGTGGTCCGTCGCCTATGGGCGGTGGTCCGATACCTTCTTCAGCTCAAAGCTGGTGTTGTTTCCGTTCCGCCTCCTGTTGACACTGGGGCTGTGTATTCCTTCCCCCTCGGCCGCACTCCTCCCACGCTCCGACCGCCTCCGTTGCCACCTATTCGGGTCCCAGTTGGGTATTCCAATTCTCACTTGCCTTCTGCCCCAATCATTCGCCGCTTGTGTCTCTGCTCTCCTGGGCGGCTCCTATGACCCCTTCACTGTGGGAGGCCTGTTCACCCCCCTCGTGGTGCACCTCGTCGCGGCTTGCTCGTGATCACTGCTCTGCTCTATACCGGTGTCGGAGCCTGGGCACAGTACGCTTGGTTCGCCCTAGGTTCCAGAGTGGAATCTGTTAACTTTTCGACATAGCTTCATTGGGTGGCTTTAATTGCAGCCCGGTGGGGAGAGACGCTCACGCACATTCTCCTCCGCCGGCTGCCATCTTGGAATCTGATTCACCATTCTTAACAAAAGATATCCTCCATTCATGAATCCATTCGTCACAATAAACTATTATACAGAGGTGTTACAGTTGTATTTCTAATTTCTTAGTTCATTAAAACATTTCGGTCCATTTGTACATGATGTACAAGTGTCGTGTTGCACTAAAGTTTGCTGCCTTTTATTGTCTCCATGCTGAACCCGGTAGTTTTTAATTTTCTTTTTTTAAACGTTTTTCGTAATAACATATTTTGTGGTGCATAGAACAATTAACATAAATTTAGTGACATCAGTTATAATGCTTACAAAACAACTTGCATGCAACATATGAGATTCACCAGTAATACATTTCGAAAGAGCTGAAGTAAATGCTTTTGAAGCATTTTCTTTTTGTTCAGTTTGCTATTTAATTAATAAAATATACCTTTCGATGTCCCTATAACTAAAGTATATTCATTCAACATAGTTTGACATACATAGACAAACAATGATTATCTATGATACTGAATTCACCTCTGGTTTCTTAACAGTGTTCTATGTTTGGCCAGTAGATATTTCATAAACTAAAGTGTTTCTAAATTTGGTATAACAATTCATCTTAACCGTATACATCATCAAACGAAGCCCATGTTTCTAAATGTAAATCATCTTTCTCCAGCATGGGGTCTGGCATGGATTCACATGCTCATGAATATTCCCCGTCGTCAGGCTCGGAATCCTCGGTAAAGAAAAAAACCAGTATCAGTTTCGTTTCTGATCTGTCTTTCGTAGTAATAACCAATCACTGGTCTCTGCGTCATACTGACCACAGCCAATGACTGCCCTCTACCTAAGCACCGCCTCTGGCAGCCATCTTCAGATTTTTACCGCACGTTCATGTGTTGGGATCCTCGTGCTATTGCTCTCGAGCGTTAGTGCTATTTTTCGCGCTTTTTTCACAAAAAACTTCGATTCTTTCGGTCAAAGAGCCTCAAGCTCCACCGATCCTACATCCGATCAACGGGGACCCGTGTCGGATTCATCTGTGCCCCTCAAGGGTGAAGATTTCGTCGAGCTACACTTCGGAGGAATCCAGAAGCTTCTCAGGCCCGGTCTCGGAGATGGCCCAGGAGAAGGGAAGCTCGACGCCCGGAAAGCTGTTCAGGGTCTGCCCTGGATGCCAGCTGCAGAACGTCTTCAAGGAGGACGAACACTCTTTCTGCCTTTACTGCCTTCATGAGGACAAGACGCACGTGGAGAAGGACTGTGCGTTTTGCGGCAACATGTCGGAACGGACCATGAAGGACCGCCATCAACGTCTCGCCAACTGGCTGGAGGGTAAGAGCCCGTCTGGCGAGAAGAAGAAGAAATCCGAGCGGTCTTCTAAGACCTTTGAGGGCGCCCCGGCGACGGGGGCCCAACATAAGGCCAAGCACCGCGAGTCCGCTGGCACCGGGAGCGCCGAACGGTCGGGCTCTATGGGCGCCAGGCAGGGCGCACCCTCCCCGGCACCATCAACCACGAGCCAACGCTCTGGGTCGGGTAAGAGGAAGGCCGAGCACCCGGCGAAGCTCCTGGAGAGGCCCCGGTCGAGCTCTAAGGCAGAGGAGGGGCGTGGCAGTGCCCCCTCCCTCAAGGATAAGGCGGTGAGCGCACCTAAGGTGGTGAAGGCCTTGATCCATCCGACCAAGCCCTCTATCGAAACGGTCGCGGCGGCCCTGGCTCAGCCTGTGGTGGCTGCACCAGTGGTGGCGACCTCAGGGCCCAGAATCTCCCTGCCTCCTCGGAGGGAGTCTTCCTTTGTGCCCATCGATAGGACCCCCGTGAAACCCTCCGTGGGGAAGAAGAAGGGGGGGCAGGGCGTCGTCGGAGATTCGGCCTCAACCTCAGAAGAGGAGCTGATCGAGGTCTTAAGCCACGGCCTAGGCGTGGAAGAAGGCCAGCCCGTCGGAATGGACCCCGACGCAGGTGACGACGACGACATCGTCGAGGATACCGACGGGGCCCCTGCTCGCCCGTCGGATTCCCCTCTGCCAGCGCCGCAAGACAACTCGGCGGCCATTTTGTTGGCCATACAGTCCTTATGCTCCGAGATAAGGACGAGGCTACCGTTACCGACGGAGGAACCTCTCCCGTCGGGGGATCCAGAACCGGGACCTTCTGGTGTTCCCCCTACCAAGAAAAGAAGGATCCATCCACCACCTCCTTTTCAACCGTCGCGCCCCTTCCAGCCCTCCTCCCCGTCCACCCGAGGGGATGATACGGGGACTGACACGGCAGCGACGGGTACGGACGACGAGGCATACGACGAGGATTTTCCGTCGTCGCCTCCCACCAGGGCTTCTCCGCCCGACGAGATCGGATCTTTCCACTCCATGATCTCCAGGGCTTCCGAGCTTTTCCAACTCTGCCCTGAGGAGAAGAAAAAGGAAGGCTTCCTTTATCAGCGGCGCGAGGCCAAGAGGAAGACGGTCCTCTCAGTGCCTCTGTTGGACGACATTTGGGATGAGGGCCTTTCTCCCCTCAAGAACCCTTCCACGACGCGAGCTAGAAGAGACCGGTACGAGAAAAAGTACCGGGTCCCGGACACGGCCCCCCTGTGCCTCCGGGCGCAGCCTACCCCGGACTCCGTCGTCTCCGCGGCAGCCAGGAAGAAAGCGGGGGGGGGTGCGGCTTCCACATCGACTTCCCCGCCGGACGGCGAGGGAAAGAAATTGGATGCTATGGGACGTAGAGTCATCTCGTCGGCAGCGACGACGATTAAAGCGGCCAACCCCTTGGCTATCGTGGCCCGCTATGACAGGGAGCTCTGGTACAAGATAGCTCCCCTGCTGGATTTTCTGCCGGACGACAAGAGGGCGGAGGCCCTTGAGATCCTGCAGGAAGGTGAGGTGGCCTCGGACCACGCCATCACCGTGGCGACGGACATCGCCGACACCGGGTTCCGCCAGCTGGGCAACGGCGTTTGCCTTCGACGTCGTGGATGGCTCAAAGCTACGGATTTCCGGCAGGACGTCCAGACCAGAGTCCTGGACATGCCCTTCGACGGGAACAACCTGTTTGGGAAGACAGTGGACGATTCCCTTCAGGCCATCAAGGCGGATACTGAGACGGCCCGGGCCCTTGGAGTCCTGCAACGACGGACGCCCTTTCGGAGCGGCGGAGGCAAGGGCGCCTCCAAAGGTTCCGGCGGCGGTTTCGCTTCCTACCGTCAAGCGGCCCGCTCGTCGTCGCAAGAGGCCTACAGAGGACGAGGCAAGTCTAGCGGACCCCGCCGTCGTCGCCAAGGAGGTCAAGGCGGCAAGGCCGCGCCCAAGCAGGATTGAACCGGCCGTGGGGTCGGGCCCCCACCGAAGCACCCCGGTGGGAGGCCGGCTGGCGGGCTTCGTCAGCGTGTGGGAGTCCATCTCCACCGACCGTTGGGTGCTGGACGCCCTGGCCCGGGGCCACGCGCTCGAGTTTCAAAGAAGGTGCCCGCGCGTCCCCCCCGTGGCCAGGAAAGAACTTCACGTCCCTCAACTTCTCCTGGAGGTAAAGGCGATGCTCAGAAAGGGCGCCATCGAACTCGTCCCAAAGAGGCTTCGGGGCTCCGGAGTCTACTCGAGATACTTCCTCGTGAAGAAGAAGACGGGAGGATGGCGCCCCATCCTGGACCTGCGACGTCTGAACAAGTTCATCAAGGCGCAGAAGTTCCGGATGGTCACCCTCCAGCACGTCCTGGGTCAGCTGGAGGAAGGAGACTTCCTATCGTCGTTGGATTTGGAGGATGCCTACTTCCACATTCCCATCCTAAAGGGGCACCGCAAATTCCTCAGATTCGTGGTCCAAGGGCGTCATTACCAGTTCAAAGCCCTTCCCTTCGGACTACGGTCGGCACCCAGGGTATTCACCAAGTGCCTCGCACCGGTGGCGGCGCAGCTGCGCCGCGAGGGGATTCACGTCTACCCCTACCTGGACGACTGGCTCATCCGCGCCAAGACGAGGGAGCTCGCCGTGGTCCACACGGCAAGGACCGTCCAACTCCTCACGGACCTGGGATTCTCCGTGAACTACGCCAAATCCCACCTGGTGCCCGCGCAAGTCGCACTGTTTCTGGGAGCCAGGCTCGACACAGTGTCCCTTCTGGCCTCCCCGTCGGAGGAGAGGACCAGGACCATCTTGGGCAAGGTGCAACGGATGTTGGTGGCCGACGCGGCCAAAGTGAGGTCCATCAAGTCCCTCCTCGGGATGATGTCTTCCTGCATCTACCTCATTCCCATGTGCAGGCTCCGGATGCGCCCGTTGCAAGAATTCCTGGATGCGCGCTGGATCCAGACGACGGGCAGCTTCGAGGAAAGGATCAAGCTCGACGAGAGTTTCCGACGAGCGATACGGTGGTGGGGCACCCGCGCGCATTTGACGGCGGGCATGGACTTCCAGACCCCAGCCCACCAGGAGACCGTGACCACGGATGCCTCCCTGGAAGGGTGGGGAGCGCACACCGAAAATCTGCACGCAAGGGGACTCTGGCTCCCGACGGAGAAGTCCCTGCATATCAACGTCCTGGAGCTCCGTGCAGTGTTTTGGGCCCTCAGGTCCTTCCTTCCGTCCCTCAAGGGCAAGGTGGTGAGGATCTTCACCGACAACACCACCACCATGTTTTACATCAGGAAACAGGGCGGAACCAGGTCCCCAGCGCTGTCCAAGGAGGCGCAGGACCTGTGGCATTGGGCCGTTGCCCAAGGGATTTTTCTGGTGCCGTTTCATCTGGCAGGGATAAAAAACACCATCGCCGACTCACTCAGCAGGGAGCTGCGCTCGTGCCACGAGTGGGAACTACGGCAGGATCTGGTGGATCGCCTCTTCCGACGGTGGGGCACACCCCAGATCGACCTGTTCGCGACGGCGACGAACACCAAGTGCCGGAGGTTCGCCAGCAGGTTTCCCCAGACGAGGAGCATGGGCGATGCTTTCTCGTTCCCCTGGGAGGGCCTGTTCCTCTACGCGTTCCCTCCCTTGCCTCTGCTAATCCGGCTCGTCAACCAGCTCAAGAGGTCACGGTGCAGGATGATCCTCGTCGCACCTGCGTGGCCGAGGCAGATATGGTTCCCGGACCTTCTGGACTTGTCAGCGTCCCCGCCGATCAAGCTGCCGGCGGACGCGGATCTACTCTCCAGGGAAGGAGGCGCCATCCTCCACCACGACCCGAAGTCGCTGAACTTGCAGGCCTGGCTCCTGCAGCGCTAGAGTTTGGAGGATACGACATACCGGCCGATTGCAGAGAGGTTCTTGCAAAGGCCAGGGCGTCCTCGACTCTTAAATGCTACGGACACAAATGGAAGAGGTTCTCTGTCTGGTGCCACGCACAGAAGATTAACCCTCTACGGATTACGGCCCCCCAAGTACTGCCGTACCTGCTGACGCTGGCCAAAGCTGGTCTGGCACACGCGTCCATCAAGATTCATCTTGCTGCGATCTCCCGATACACCAGAACCACGGGGCGGACGTCCTTGTGGTCTCATCGTCTGGTGAAAGAGTTCATGAAGGGACTGTTCAGATCGTTCCCGCCGGTGAAGGCTCCGGCCCCGGCGTGGGAGCTCAACGTGGTGCTGACCAAGCTCATGGGACCTCCGTTCGAGCCTCTGCACTCGGCCCCGTTGAAGTTTCTATCGTGGAAAACAGCTTTTCTTGTGGCCATCACCTCCGCACGACGAGTGGGAGAGATCCAGGCCCTTTCCTGCAAGGCCCCGTACTTGACTTTCCACGACACGAGGGTAGTGCTCAGGACGCACCCCTCCTTCATGCCCAAGGTACCGTCGGACTTCCATCTCAACGAACCCTTGGTGTTACCTGTGTTCTTCCCGTCGCCTTCGTCGCCGGCTGAGAGGACTTTGCACTCGCTGGATGTAGCTAGAGCGCTGAAGTTCTACGTGGACCGCACGAAGGGTTTTCGGAAGACGTCACAACTCTTTGTGAACTTTGGACCTGTCAATCAGGGGAAGGCTCTCTCGAAGGCTTCCATTTCCAGATGGCTCTCCGGCTGTATCATGTACTGTCATCGGTTGGCAAACCGACCGCTGCCTGGCCGTCCGAGAGCCCATTCCACCAGAGCGATCGCAGCTACCACAGCGTTCCTTTCTGGTGTGCCCCTGCTGGACATATGCAGGGCTGCTACGTGGAGGTCGACGCACACCTTCACAAAGTTCTACTGCGTCGATCGGGATTCCAGGGAGGAGTCCAGGGTCGGCCAAGCAGTGCTGCGCAACCTGTTCGTCTGAGGTGAGCCTGGTGAGGAGGTAAGATGCTTAATGTTGAGTTTGATGTAATGCTTAATGTTGAGCCTTTGCCACCTCCCGTGGTTGTGCATGTGTGTACTGCTATGTATTCTTTATTCATGAGCATGTGAATCCATGCCAGACCCCATGCTGGAGAAGGAACAAGTTACTTACCTGTAACTGTTGTTCTCCAGCATGGGTCTGGCATGGATTCACATGCGAACCCTCCCGCCTACCCCTCTGCGGCTCTTCACTTGGTCATACTGCCACTTCACGTGCTTCCAAATCTGAAGATGGCTGCCAGAGGCGGTGCTTAGGTAGAGGGCAGTCATTGGCTGTGGTCAGTATGACGCAGAGACCAGTGATTGGTTATTACTACGAAAGACAGATCAGAAACGAAACTGATACTGGTTTTTTTCTTTACCGAGGATTCCCAGCCTGACGACGGGGAATATTCATGAGCATGTGAATCCATGCCAGACCCATGCTGGAGAACAACAGTTACAGGTAAGTAACTTGTTCCTTATCTTCTTTCTTATACATCACTTTTTAGTAATTGATAAAGTTTGAAGGTCAGCTATCCAGCATTAAATTTGTGGTTTCTTCCTAGTTTTCCAGACCGCCAAAATTAGTTTTTGAGCCATTACTAAGCCTTGTACAGTCCACCTTTGTTGCCAGTTGCTAACTTTTAATTTATTAATGCTTGACAGTAAAAAAGTATATACTGAATTCTTAACGATTTCTACATTCATGTTTATTCTAATGCATCTGTCCAAAACTCTTTGACCCTATTACAACTCCACGTCATATGTATTAGATTCCCACTTGTTTTACCACATACACAGCAGTTAACCATATCAAGTAATTCAAAACTGTACATTTTTCTAGGAGTCCAATATAGGTATATCACTTTCTGATGTACAACCTCAAATTAAGGTCTAATTTTCGCTCAATACCTACTGTTGCTATTATCTTCCATTGTGTTAATGATGCAACAAAAATGCTCAATGGAGTTGGGCAATTTTATAAGTGATTCCATTGAAAGGCCTATTTGTGGGCATAAGCTTAAGAAATAAGCTGGGAGGGAATACATTAAATATTTTACATAATATTGTTCTGTCTGCCAGTGGAGTACTCAAATCAAGTCTCTCCAAAATTAATGGGTTAAGTGAATTAGTGAATTATATCTTAGTACTTCTCCCTTATCTAGACCATATTTCTTATGCAGTTCATCAAATGTAAGCAGTTGGATTGTGAAGGGAATTCTAAGGTTAAAAGATATCGTGAAAGATGATCCACTACTTAAGTTTGAACCAGTAAGATTAACCTGAATCATGCCGCTAACAGACGCTCAAATAATGTTGGTGTGTTGGTTTCAATCAAAATGAAATGTAGACTTCCCTTTGTGTGCCTTTTTTAATCTAGGTTTTGGGACTTCAAAGCAACATGTCAAATTGCTCTTTTTGTCTCTGTACTTGGTGTACTGTGTAACCAGAGTTTCCCAAATGCTTCATTTGTATCTGTACTAATGTTAGTGTACCTGCTAATCTCACTAGGATTTAAATAGCACATGTGCTTCTAAAAAAGGATTCTAAAGAATTGTTTTTTAATTTGGCTTTGCCTGATTACAACTTGTCATTCACAAATCTTCAGTTGCAAGCAGCCTGCATCTTGTCTGCATGGGGCTCTCTGCCATGTGCATGGATGTTACAGCGATTCTCTTCTACTCTCATCTGCACGGCACCGAGGTTTGTTCGGAGGCTTCTAACTCAAGCAAATCACACCCTATGCTAATCCTATGCCCTTTATATGCCCCTTATCTGTGCATTGAATGCATAGCTACATGAGGCATTGTGTTGACACTTTAGCAATGATATACCCGCAAGTGAATGCATAAGCTTAGTGTATTGTAATGTATATAAACCCTACAGTTTAAACCGGCTCTTGCCAATCTATACAGAGAGTATGCATACTGGGTGTCACTTGTATGCTGTATGTAATTTTAAGCAGCCAGGTACCCTTTGATGTCCCTGCAGCTAGTCACAATGCTGTTTGGTGTGGTTTTAAAAGTTTTTTTCTACCGTAGAAAGGCACTAATACATGACCGCTATGTGTTTCTGTACATAGTGAAGCCTGAGGATTTTGCTGAACCCAAGTGTTGCGTATCAAATCCTTCTAGGCACATATCATAGTCATTGTTGGACAAGTTATTGTTTAGTGGGGGGACCGATGAGGACAAATTCAGTCTTGGATGAGTTACGTTTGAGGTAGGCAGGCAACATCCAGGAGTGGATGATGGTGGTAAGCACTGAGACTGGTGTCCGGTTTACTCTCATGTACATCTGAGTATCATCTGCTTATTGGTGGATGGCTACCTATATTGTATAGCATTATTTTGCGATTTAAAGAGCCCCGCCCTCCAGATCTCCTGGGATACCTGATCTAAGTCCTCTCAACTCAGACGTCTCATAATTAACTTTGAATATGGCTATTTTTGCCATGTCACTTGGTAGCCCAGCTACCACATGAACGAAGAGGCTGGGGTTAGTTAGAAAGAGGATGACGTGGTTGGTGTGTAACAAGATCCGATGTTCTTCTCCCTTGAGTATGCCTTTTAGTGATATCATTGCTCTTATTCTGCAGACCAAAGACTCAGTAACCGAGGCGTACAGTAGAGTAGAGTAGAGGGAGGGCCCCACTCACACATACTAGAGCAAAACAAGAAGGGCGGCAACCGAAAACCACTAGAGTGATGCTTGGGAACATCACATAGGAGGTGGACCATGTTTAAGAAGCCTCCCTCTATGCCAAAAAGGGAACTGGTCGCAAACACATTTTCCCATCTAGCTCAGTCAAAAGCATTTTGTTTGCATCCATGTAAAGGACTGCAGAGTCTCCATGGGGTCTCATTGACCACAGAGTGCTTTCCTTTCACCCTACTTAGTTACAAAGGACATTCTTTGTGAGGATACTGTCAATTTGACAAGCCAGATGTTTCAATACAATGTTTGCACTCACTTTATTAAGGAGCGCATGCGAAGTGAGACACATTTGTGGGGGATGCTTCCTCTGTTTATGTCAACTACCATCGCAGTATGAGAGGAAGAAACCTCCCTCCTAACTTGACTTCTTGGCTGTTATAGAGACCATGAATTATTGAAGTAGATTGTTAGCTGACCTAGGCCCACCACCTACACTTCTTATAATGATTTAATCGCCAGCTGTATCATGTCTGCCGATAAGCTGGACATTCAACATGTTTAAATATATTTGGGTGACCGAGGGGCATACAGCTGACTTGTCAAGAGGTGTCAGATAAAATACACAGTACAGATAATGGCCTACAATAAAGTGAACTGAGACGACACAGAGGTGCCAATCATAAACTGTTCCTCTTGTTGGATTACACATCCTGCTTGCTGTCATGATCAAAAGGATGCCTCTGTGAAATGCAAGGCCTAAATAAATATGTGCGGGCTTAAGAACATTTTTCTATAGTGTAAACCATTTCCTGGGCCTATTAATTTTTTTTTATTTGTTTATTTGATTCAATTGTAATACAGTTTTACAATTTTTACAAAAAGTTCCAAAAATTCGAACAGTTCATCCCTCCAGTTTAAATTAGATAGTTCTTATTTCATTTTTTCACTATTAAGAGTTTAGCATCAGTCTCTGCCGGTGTCTATTGTTGTCTTTTTATCTCCTAAGCTCCTTTTGTGCTCCTGGACGAGGCCAATTTGTTTGAAGAACAGAGACACTGCCACTGTCCATTCGGTTTTTTCCCCTCCCAGCAGACCGTTCCACCAGTCTTCTTCGTCAGCTGTAGTTGAGCTGTTCAAGTGTTTCATTAGGTAGGTTTCTCTTGCTTGTTGGGTTCCCTTACACCTTAACAAAAGGTGTCGGGTAGATTCCACCTGCTGGGTATTACAGTATCGGCACTTATCTGAAGGTGACTCGCCTCTTCTTGCCAAGATCTCGTTTGTCTTTAGAAGGTTCAGTCTGATTCTGAGGAAGGTGTTGCGCAACTGTTTATCCAGGAATTTTTTTAAGCAGCCTCTCACCTCGTTGACTCTCTTTGGGATTGTGGGAACATTTTTGATTGATTTATATGAGGCAGCATTCTCCTGAGTTCTAATCCAATCCAGTTCGTTCAATTTTTTCACTACCTTCATTGGATTTTGTATTAAAGTTGCTCTAGTCAGGGCCACCTCTCCTAGCAGGTTTACACAGTATTCCGCCCATGATGATAGGATTTTGTTTTTTTCCGCTGGATAATTCGTTCTTCAAGATCTCGAAAATGGGCGCTGCTGGGTCCATGATCACTTTCCTGAAAAGCATCAGGGTATTCCTGGCCACAATCCCCTTCAGAGAGGGTAGGCAAAGTTCTTGTCTGATGTGACATATAGGAACAGACGTTGGCAACCCCAGCACCTTCTTCCAAAATTAACCTTCCAGTCTGTCCCAGAACTGCCTCGGGATTTGAGGCATGGCTTCGACTCTGTATGTTATGCACAGGACAACCTTGGCTTTAAAGAAAGACAGCACTGCAATCAAAGAGAACTTTCTGTATTTCCCGTCGATCATCCGTGCTTGGCATGACAAAGTCTTTGTTTTTGCTATTAACATCTCCTGCATTGGTCTTTCTGTAATACTATTGCTTAGTGTCACTCCCAAGTATTTAAAGCTCTTCACAATTTCAATTTTCTCGTTTTCCACGCTCCATTTTTCTTTGCCTGCTGTTTGAGTTGTGGTTTCAAAGGCCATGATCTTAGTTTTGCATTTGTTTAGTTCTAGGTGGTTATTTCTCAGGTATGAGAGCAAGCTGTTCAGCTGTCTTTGGAGCCCTACCGCTGTCTGATCAGTAGGATGATGTAATCCGCAAAAAGGAGTCTATGTATTTTCTCTCCTCCAAGCGATGGGGGAAAGCACCTAGTTGTGATCTACTATATAGGCGTTGTACAGTGCTGGATCCAGGGGACAGCCCTGCTTTACTCCTCGGGCAGTACAAATTACCTTTGATAGAGTCCCTGCTCCATTCAGACGAACTCTCATAGTGGTGCCTTCATAAAGGGCTCTTATTGGGGCGAAGGTTTTTTCAGGACAGTTCATGCCAGTTAATTTAGCCCACAAGCGTTCTCAGCTCACCCGATCGAACGCCTGCACGAGATCGACGAAGGCCATGAATATTCTCAGCGCTCCTTGTTGAACTCTTTCAGAGGGCATAGTACAAGAATGTTCGCTGTGGTGCCAATATTTCTGACAAACCCCGTCTGACATTGGTCTTTAGAATTGGATTCTTTTAGTCAGGTGTTCAGGCCATACAAAGCACAAGATCCAAAGACCTTCCCGATGACGTCCAAGAGCGCTATGGGGCGGTAATTTCTTGGATCTTCTTTCGCTCCCTTTTTAAAGATCAGGACCACGTTTGAAGTCTTCCAGGAGGGTGGCACAGTTTTGGTGATGTTGCAGTTCTGAAAGATCTGACCAATAAGTGGGACCCAGGTGTCAACGTTGTTCTTCAGATCTATATTGGAGATACCATCTGGCCCTGGCGCTCTAGAGTTTTTTAGTTTGATGATTTTTGATGTCATTGAATCACAGTTGCAAGGTATTTCCCAATTTGTCGGTTGAAGCCCACGGATGTTCAGTGTCTGGCTCTCCTCCTTTTTGTAGTGACTCAAAAAAATCCACCCATTTCTCTTCGCTGATGTTGTTCTGTAGGTTGGTCTGACTGCTTGATGTTTTCGAATGGATTAACGACCAGAATTCTTTGCTGCTTTTCTTTGTAAGTATGCGCAGCATTTGTTCTGCATCATGTTGCAGAAGGCTTGCGCGATGGTGTCTCACCATGTTTTTATACTGGCATTGAGCCAGGTGGTATTTCGTTTGCAGCTTTGTTGAGTTAGTAGTTTTTGCCATTCGTCGGATTTTTCTCAGGGACGCTCTTTGCATTACCAGTTCCTTGTTATAGCTGTGTTTGTGAGCTAAATGCTTAGGGCCCCCTTGTTGCTTTGGTCTGCAGTATATGTCTAGCAGCGGCACATAGTCAAGAGTTGCAGCTCCGGTTGGCCTATCAGTTAAATTATTGCTGATGTTATTGTAGGCCATTGTCATTTCGCGGATGGCTTTCGCCGTTAACCTTAGGCGGTTGCCACTCGGGCCTGCTTCCAAACCTTGGAACATGTGTTCTTGCACTGGCCTGTGAAGGTGCCAGGTCGTTTTTAAGATATTGTGGTCACTGTTGTCTGTTTTGACCACTTTAAAAAACTTGATCATACTCAGCAGATCCTTCGATACGATGGTGTGGTCGATGGTCCCCTTTTGGTCACTTCTTTGCCACGTTGGAATCTCCTTGTTCTTTTTAGTGCGTAGCAAGTGCAAATTATGCAGGTCCCATTTTGTCCATCAGGTTACCCCATCGTATTGCTCTGTCCCCATCCATTGTGGATCTCGTGCACGTGAGAGTCGCATCATCATCCATTGTGCAATTTAGGTCTCCATTTATGATAATGTGAGTGAGTCGTTGACTTTCGCTTTCCTCCTCCAGAAGGTTGTCGATAGCCTCTAACAAATGGTCAGTGGCGATCGCTGCTGGATTCCAATATGTATTAATGACTAGGAATTTTTGTTGAGGGATTTCCTTCCCCGTTTCACCACTGTCAGGTTGCCACCCTAGTCTAGTAGCCTGGATGAGCGGAGAGAGATGTAGTTCCGCCAGAAGCACTAAGCCACATCCCGATCTTACTGCTCTTGGCCTTCCAATGGCTTCCTTCTCTGCCGGGGTAAAGGTCAAGGTGTATCCATCGAGGTAAGGCTTTGTCAACAGCCACGTTTCCTGTAAACGCTGGATGTCAAATGCCCTAAAGTTGACATCGGAACTTGCCGTCAGGTGGGAAAACCCTTGTGTGTTCAATGAACCCATTGTCAGGGGAGATGGCTCCGCCAGTAGGCTCAACGAGGGTTTTCTATCCACTAGTTGCTAGTTTTTATTTGCATATTGTCGTGTATTCGATATCCACCTCCGTTTATGCTGTAACGCCGGGCTCCTGACCTCAGTACATCTTTCCACTTGGGAGGATTTCAGGGGGCTTCGAGCTATTGTGATTCTTATTTTTTCTCCCGGGCCTTTTGGCTTTGATCGATTACCCTCCGAGTGTTTCTTACTGTCTTGATAGAATGACTCGTCCCTCCTCTTCCTTTGCTTCGATCCATTGGAGCCATGTATACTTTGTTTGTCTTGTGTAAATTGGGACTTTTGGCTCAGCCAGCGATTTTCTTTAGCGATTTTCTTTATCTTTATTGTGGCGTTTTTGTTCAAACGCTGTATTCTTGTTTCTAGTTATAAAACTCGTCTTTGGGCTTCTATGCGGCTGATAACTCCTCTGTTTTTGAATGTCCTGAATTTCTTTCAGGTCATATCCCAGGTACGGGAGGTTGTCTATCTCTGACTTTAAGATGTTACTTATTAGTGGAGATGATATGTGTAGTTAGGCCTGATCACTCCGTCCTTTCTCGCATGGTTCGACGATTTTTAAGTCTTGGGAGGTCAGATGTCGTAGATTTGGGACTTGATCAAAAATACGCAGTGTTGTATTCCTGCTTAGCCTGAAATCATCTGGCTTTTCTGTCCTTCTCTCCAGTTTGAAGATATAAAAGTCTGTCGAGATCCGTTTGTTCATACCAATCCTTGGCCGTTCCTTACTCCTCTCCTGCGCCGATCGGCCCCTGCTTCGTTCTCTCACTTTATTTTGATAACTGTTGCTAGGAAGGTTCACTGAAATCCTCCTGGCTTTGGTCTCCTTCTGCAGAGGCCTCTTACGTCCAGTGCTTGTAGCGTGGCTGTGTTTATCATCAGGAGAGTTGCTCTCTCTTCTTGTATTCAAGGATTTTGATGGATGGGAGGGGCTTCTGAGCCTTCCTTTTTTCTTCCATAGTTCTAAATTGTTCCACACTATGCTTTCTCCCCTTTTGGTTCCCTGGATGGGGGTCCGATGCTTCATCACATCTAGACACGCTTCCATTTCGTGATCTAGACTTGGGAGATGGGATGTCTGTTTCTGAATCTTCGACTGCATATGTACTTGGGTTCAATAGAGCCTCCATTGAGTTGAACTCTTCCTCCACTTTCTCTTCCTCTGAAAATGTTCTTTTTCTTGACTCTTCGTTTCTCGCTGGTTTTGGGTTCGGGATGTCGCTGGGCCCAGTTCTTCGTCTTGCTGTTGCTGTACGTCTTGACGATTTTGGTGGGGTCAGTATCTTTAAAACGACTTTCTTGGTGTCTAATTTGTAATAAGGATTTGGTTCTGCTTTTGGATTAGGTTTGTCCACTGGTTTAGACTTCTTGTTAAAGACGTTTTCAAGCTATTTAGGGATTTAGTTTGGGGTTTACCCCCGTCACCTTTTCCACTGCAATCGGGATTATTCCCGAGCACTCCATGTTGATGCAGCTGTTTTTCTGCGTGTTCGCCGCCTTCTTTCCACCGGGTTTCCCAAAATGCCACCTTAATGGCGTTTCAAGTTGTGGTACTTGGCCACGGTCATCTGTTTGGCAAGTCCCCTCTCCTCCTGACTATGTGATGTTAGCTCTGTCAAAATGGACTCTTAGACCGCCACCCAACCCTCCAAAAGCTCTCCATCCGAGATTTCTTTTTGTTGTTTGGGGGTACTTACTCCCTTTTTCTTAAAGAAGTTTGCCACCTGATTATGGGGGGGTACTTTAAGTGTTTTACTTTTTTGACTCAATCCTCTGTAGTAGGGTTTATTGGTGTGTTTCCCCCCATTCAATTTCTTTTGTTTCAATCCTGTTATGGCACGTTCCTTTCTTTTAGCTGGCCTGACATCGTCAGTACCATCTGGCCACCAGCAGGGGTCAGTAGTCTCGCTTGCTTTGGATTGAGCTGCAAGCTCCTCCCCCTTCTCAGTCACAGCTTTGCATACCTGGCTTTTCCCCCCCACCTTCATTGGGGTCTCCACATGCGCCGCTGACCTGGTTGATTGTGGACCCTCCTCCTTCTCCGGGGCCCTACTGCCCAAACCAACGGCGGCGGTGCCCCCACCGGGCACAACACCATCAGGAGCTGCAGCTCCAGGAGCGCAGAGCACGGCATTATCTCCCCGCCGGGGCTCATCCTCCACCCGCGGCCACAGTCCAGGTCCACTCCTGCCCCCCTCTCCCAATACGCCCATGCCCGCTCCCTCCTCGGGCGCATGGACGTCCGCTGCCACCGCCACCCACCCAGAAGGGCCGGCCCATGGGCTCCACCACTGCAACAGGCCCCCCCGATGGTCCCAAAGCCGCTCCGCGGCGGACTACGAGGCAAAGCCTCCCCCAGCTGCTCCTCAACAAACGTGGTGAGTGGGGCTGGTGAGGGGCTGTTGATGAGTGGGGCTGGTAGGTAGCTGTTGTCAATCACTGCATTTTGCTTTGCATTATTTGGTGGCGTAGAGATGACGTTAGAGTCAATGTTTAGGGCCTTTGCTCCATTTTTATATTCAGGCGTAGTATCTATATCAGAAGGCACAGTGATATCATTGGGGTCCACGTTAAGGTCGTTAATTCCAGTTTTTGACTCTGTCGCGATTTCTGCAACAGAAAGTTCATCGTGTGTTAATCCCACTGCCCCCCACCCCCCCCTCTGCTCTGCACTGGAGTCCCTAAGGTTTGCCTGTAATCAGATGCAGGCCGCGCCAGGGATTCAGTGGTCCGGGTGTTAATGAGGATCGAGGGGCACTAGCAGGTGTGGTATTTGAGTTATTTTGAGAGTGCTGCAGTTCAATAGGGATGTTGGTAATGTTGGAGATACTGAAAGGGGGCTTTAAAACAGGTATGTGCGGTTGCCTTGGTCTTAATGTAGCAGGAGGCGGCACGAAACCTGTACCCATTTTCCTTTTACCTCTAGTCTCTGTGAAATCTTCAGAGGGTCCACGTTCTCCTTGTCTTGTGGAGGCACACCGTCTCGTCTGGGTCTGGTGCTTCTAAGGTGACGCTCCTCAGTCTTCTCTGTCGCCATCGCCGTCTTGCCTTTCATGACTGCAGGACTGCACCACCCAGCAACCACTCTGCCTATTAATTGACTTTAGAGACTGTCTTGGCACTGCTGAAGAAATGCAAAGAACTATAATTTCAGGAGAATTCTGTACATGACACTGCCAAAATACACAAATGTAAATGAAATATTTCTTCAACTATTGACTCATTGATGCTAAGAACATACAGAAAAATGCACAGGAAAGTCAGAACAGTCCACATGTGAAAATAGTGAGCTTTTACCACATGCCCGGGAATTTAGTAGGCATAAGAACACACATTCGGAACTTTAAAACATCAAGGAACCATTTCAGAAATTATGCAAGTGCCGTTTTCCTGGGTCCTAGAACGTGTATTTTCGCAGCCTTGAAGCTTAAAAAAATCTCTATTTCTTGTCATAGTCTTATAATGTGGATACCATGCTGACACAACGTATCTGTAATTTTAATATTTTTTCTCTTCCTTTCATTGGTGAAGTTTTAGAACAATGTGATTATAAATGAATGAATAGGTGCACTTGTGAAGTCTCATATAGCTAAACTAGCTGTTCCCGGCTTAATTTATGCTGTTCTAGCATATGTTAAAGTTCAATATCGGTCGGTAATTCATAGGGTCACTTCTGTTCCCCTTCTTAAATACCCGAATTACCACTGATCGCTTCCAGGAAGGGGCCGTATGTCCCTGTAACTTATTAAGGGTCATTGAAGAGGCTAAATGTATCAGATGGAATGAGAGGTATGCGCGGTATAAGAACAGTATCTATGTTCCAACGATCACACAGGCCTCTATGAGGTGTGTAATTGTCAACCTTGTTCTGTTGTAGAGTCCCTGTGATGGCATAGTATTGCGTAGCAGCATAATTACAGCACCTACTTTTCAGTTTTAGTTTGTGATGAGGCATATGTCCTGCTGCATTTTGCTCCTTAGAGACTGAAACTTTGAGCCGGTAATTAACTGTTCATGGACACTGGAACCGCTGTGTTCTGTGTGAAGAGAAGTGGGGGTGGAAAGAAGTAACTTCCGAATATTTGTGATAGTGGAAGGTGACCGTGTAGAACTGTGCTCATTCTGTTTGTTGAAATAGTAGCTGTTGTTGAAGTGGATACACTTTGCCATTTGGACAGCAGAGGGCAACCTAAAACTGATAAATTGCATCAGCTGAGTACGGAAACACACTTAAACGTTATATAGGAAAATGCAAGGTAGATCCCATATCTTATTCATAGGAACAGTGACTGTCTTTTGCATTTATTTAATTGTGAACAACACTGTATGTAATTTGAAACTGAATATGCGAAACATAGCTTGGGATCACTTGAAACTGTTTGAAAATTTACTTTTCTAAAGCCTAACCCCAGTTCGGGAATGCACATTGCAAGGAAGAGGGCGTATGGAAATATTGAGAGCTAGTAAGTTCAAACTGGTTTTGAAAGCAAGGCCTCATAAAAGCACTGCAAGATGCTGGCTAATGTATAGCTTCAAAGAGCCCAGTAAAATATATCATTTCAGGGCCCCTCATAAAACCCATTAGCTAAAGTCACAGGACTGTTCTCTGATATTCTATGCAGTGAAAAATATACATTGCATTGACATGTTTTCATATTAAGGAGATGGTGCAGGGGGGTGTATCAACAGTGACATCTGCAGGCCAAAGTCGTCAACATTTCTTACCTCTCTGATGTGAATAGAAAGCCATTAGATGGCAATTTTAATAAAAATGTAATTGTTTGAAAAATCATATCATTTGAAAGCAATATCCGAGCAACATGCGACCCATTGCAAATTGTAAATGAAAAATGTTTTTTCTCCCCCTTATGAAATTTGCATGGGGTGTCGATTTGAAGATACATGGGAAAAACACTTCTCTTTAAATATTTAACACACTGTGATCTTTCGACCATGTGGTCGCGCACACTGATCTAAACAATCCGATGATACTGATTTTATTCATCTCACGTATTCACTTAAAGTTAGACCCCTAAACACAGAATTAGCATTTTACATTGGAAGTGAGTTTACCTCTCCCTTTGCATTCATGGGACTGGTGTAAGCCATACCTCCAGTTACAAGCTCGGGGGAGGAGTCAAAGATATATAATTGCATGTACATACATTTAATGTGGGGAGATTAACACTGATAATTTACTGGATACAACTAGCGAAAGATGAACAAGGGAATAGAATCATCTGGATTTCTTTCCCCCTGCTGACTGGAGACATAAGCCATTGAGAGAGGGATGACCAGCCCAGGTTTGAAATTGGTTTCCATGTAGCCAACTGATGAGAGCGTGCTGCTAATGTTGTTCCAGACTAACTGGGTACCTGTTAATTCTCCATAAACCAAAGCAGCATTTCAAATGTTGTAGAACCCTGAGTTAACCACAAGCTGCGCCTTTATTATTCATGGTAAAATCCAGGGACGTAAAGTGGCTGGAAATTAAGGGGAATGCTGATTTCACAAATATTGTGGGGCAATGTATTGAAAATGCGTTTCCTTAAAATCCAATGCATTTCTGTTTTGAGAGGCACAATTTAAAACGTAAAGCATTTTTGTGCAATTTATATGCAGGCTGTTTTTGTAAACTTAAGCACCATTAAATGGAATCCTTGGCTCATGCTGGTGTAGAATCACACAGGCCATAATGCAAGTAATGACACATGATCGTCTAATGTGATCTCATGTGATAAGCATCCGTTTTGAGTCCAGTTATAAATGAGATATTTGCGCAACCGGAATTAACGCAGAAAATTCATTAGATTCATAGAAAATTGTGCAAAGTGTTAAACACCTGCAGTCTCTCACCTTGAAATACGTAAGCAGACTTATGTGTAATGTGACATGGAAAGGATGCTTTACAAATTTACATTTGCACTGGAGAAAGTTACATCCCAAGCCCACACCCATACACAGTTATCTACACATGTTCAGAGAAAGCTGTATAAACATATTGTGAAAAGAAGGCACATACACAAGTGTTCAGTAAGAGTGCGCTATTCTGAGAACAATATTTTTCTAATTCAGACCTGTAGTAGTCAGTTGTAATCTGTTTTGCCTACATTTAAATGATTTGCACATAGCCAATACATTTACAACCCCACACTTGTATTGGGGAATTAAGTTGAATGATCTTTTTAAATGTTGTTTGTTCTGGTAACATTTCTCCAATGCCATACTTGTTTTGATACTGGAGAAAATCAAGTGTAATGAGATCAATGCCTCGACTGGCCAAAAAGTGCCAATGTTATCTTTTGATATAGGTTGTGTTGCCTGGATAGAAGCAACCCTGGAATGAGTGTATTTAAAATGCCTAGTATAATATCCATATATTTGAGATTGGAAATGAAAGCTTGCGCATGCTCCAGTAGAGTGATTCATGTAGGCAGTTAAAATTTGTATTGATGAATTAATTATTTATGAGTCCATACCGTTGTAGTGATCTCCTGGGCATAAATCTAGAGACCATGTTAGTTTGAAGTTAACTCTGTTCTTTTAAATACATTTTGAATTTTGAAAAGCACACTGATTGTTTATTTCCCAAAATTATGGGGTGGGACTGTATATCAGGGGGCATGAAATCAATCGTGCCACCTAGCTGAACCTATCAAAAAATACTTTTACAGAGACCAGCTGGGATTAAACATAGAACTTAAAGTAAAAGGGGTGTGAATAATTAATTGGTGCTTTCTCCATCAAAAGCAATTTTCTACCATGGCCGTCTCTCGGGCTGGCCACAATCGCCCGTTGTCCACACTTCTTCTTAAAAGGGATTTGCCTTATCCTCTTAATTAGAGTAAGATTGTTCAGAGAAATATGTTGCTGGACTTTGAGCAGTCGCATATTCCAGTTGATCTCTCATTTCCTACCAACTTTGTAAGCGTTTTGGGATTACCCAACCGTTTGTTCTTACTCTTTTTTGGACACCACCCAAGCTAGTGACACTTCCCTTGCTTTAAGCATTTCAAATTGTTCGACCAGAGACCAAATCTGGGCCTCTGAATGCTTACATAGAAAGCCAGCAGGCAGTGGCCTACATATCTTGAACTCACCCGAGTCCTGTTACAAACTGTCACGTAGCCAGAGTAAGTCTCCATGGTGGAACCCAAAACATCATAATTTTAAAATACAGTGGCATGATCAGAACAATTACCTGAAGAATTGGACAGACATTAACACGTGTTGGTTTTGGGGTGAACCACTGTTTTGCCTTCCTGTTTTCTCAGTAATTTAAAGAAATCTTTTTAACATAAGGGGTTCCCCATAAAAAATTATTTAAAAAAAAAAAAGCTGAACAAAAAAAAAAAGGCTGGAAAGCAATGTGCTTTGCTTGGAACACAAATAATTAATTCACACCTCATGTAAAGTTTGAAATAGACCTGTCTTAGGTCTCTTTATTATCACAATTAAAGATGATCACAAAGACAGATAGAAATGAAAAAGAAATACATCACCAATAGCGTGCCTATACCATTCTTCCTCTCTGCCAAGCCTTCACTGGGAATCACCAGGGTGGGAGAGAGAATTCTTCGCAAACAGGAACAGGTTAACGGAAACACGTCTGCTTCAGTCAGCGCAGCTGAGGTTCACAGTAAGAAGTCAAAAGGCGAAGTGACTTGTTCTTTCCCTGTGTGTGTGATGACTCTCCCTCCAATTAATCCAATATTTGTCCAGAGCTGTCCACCATCAGTCGAGCCCCACAGCAACGCATCCGTTGCAGGTACAAGACTCCACTGAATTTGCAAACAATCTCTGGATTCTCACAAGAAGCCGACAGACTTTGCTCTCGGCTGCTAAGAGAATGCAAACCAAACTTCATCTGAACACATAAACAAGCTGTCTTTCCATCGCTCCAGCAAACGCACATTGTGCTCAGAGAAATGGGCCTCTCTTTAAGTTTGAATGCAGAATGCATTTCGCTTGGACTCCATCTTGGAATCAAAGGTTGCATTTTTTTAATGCGCTACAATCACAAATCCTGTCTAGTGTCACTTTTATGCAGGTAATAAAAAGAGAAATCTGGTAACTGGGTGCAGACTTCACCATGTTCTGGTGAATTCCAAGCTATCTGGTCTCTCTGAGCCCATGCTGCTACAGTCGGACTGTACTCTGCTTGGATAGGCGATTTTTCTATCCAGTTCTTGTGGCCACACATTAAAATGCCTCCACAAGGGAGGTTCAGCTAAATAGTTGTGTGCGCTTATCAAGAAGGCAAGTAAAGAACCCAGCTCTATACTCCAGAGGACGATACACATTGAAAAGTGAGATCTCAGTATGATAATCGATCCCTTAAGGGCCAGGAATCATTCCCCCGAGTATACAATTGATTATACTGGGGTAAAAAAGAGATGCCAGTGCGATTTTAAAATTGAGACACTCCTCTCATGAAAGACCTGTCCCTCCAAGCCTCTATTAACTTTAAACTCTGGTTTATCAAAGATTGTCTTGTGCCAAAAGAACATGTATGTACGCCCCTTAGCTGGTTTTCTCTCTCCTATATTTTATGGGGATCCCCAAATCATTAACATTAGAAGTGAAGCATTTAATGTACGTCCTGCCCAGGTGTGACACGTCAGTTCAAACATACTTTGTTGCCCCAGTCCCATTAAACTGTAACCAGCATTTCCACTGGCTCGTGGCTGAGCCCGCCTGGCCAAACCTAATCGACACACTTCAACGCATGCCAAAACTCACTCTCTGTAGGATAGAAAGAATCCAAGCATACATTTAGATATATTGCATCCTAATGCATATCATGAATCCAATATAAATCAAATACTAAAGCACATCCATGATCCATAAAAGCAGAGGAGCCCAACAAGGGTTTGCATGCATTCTATGTCGGTAAATGAACTTTGCCCTGTGGCGGTTGCTCGTCCTAGGGAAAATTTGAAGGTCGTTCTCAGTAGCCCAACCATTGACACTCGAAAACCTATTCTTTTTTTTTAAAACTCTCTTTATTGACATTTTAACAACACAGTTCTCACAACCTTGCCCCCCAACAATCTCCCTATATCCATTAACAACTTGAGTCAAAACTATTCAACTATTACCCCTTCCCTCCCATCCCCCTTGACCTCCCCACAGTGTCCACACACAGTCCTCTGTAGTTGGTGTTCGCGAAGATTGGAGGAAACCCACCTCCCAGTCATATCCCCCTATTCTCCTCTTCCACATCTCCCTCCTACTCCAGTCCCTAATACCTGCAAGTTCACGGCGGACGCAAGTCATTGTCCCTTGACAGATCATTTAGCAGTTGAGACCATTGAACCGTGACCACCTCCCCCTCAACCTCTGCTTCTACCTTCTGCAACACCGTTAATTCTGCTAAGCCCCATCTCCGTACATCCTTCCGCCATAAGTTGACAACCGGGCCCTGCGGCAATTTCCATGCTATCGCCATAAGCCGCTTTGCCAGTATAAGCAGAAACCGGCCCATTCTATTTCGCACCTTATTCCGTTTTCCCCCTGGCAACTTCCCCCACAAACAAACCTCTGGGCTTCTTTCTCAACTGGTCCCCAGCACCGTATTTACCTAATTTACAATGTCATTCCAATATTCCACTATTACCCCGCATTCCCATACTATATGCCAGAACCCCGCCCGTTCAGAACCACATCTAGGACATTCATCTGACCGTTCCGCATTCATGGATTGGAGTGTCATCGGGGTCACATATATCCTATGCAAGATATTAAACTGAACTAACTGGAAACGTGCATTCCTCGAAGTTTTCCGTGCCAGGTCCCAGACCTGTTCACATTCTGCATCTGATATAGAGCGATCCATATCTGCCTCCCATTTTCCCTTAGCCTTCAATTCCCCCTCTGCCACCCCCTCCATCAGCGCCTTATAAATATGTGAAATACGTGCCCTACCTCCCATCCGACTAAGTAACACTCGGAGAACCGGGCATGGTTCCGGCTCCTCAGGAATCCCTTCCCACAACTCTGCCATCCTACGGACCACCGCCCCATACGCCAAAAATAACCCCCCCGGGAGGTCAAACTTCTCACACCACTCCTCACAAGTGAGAAGCTGCACGCCTTCAAAAAAATCTCCCACCTTCTCACATCCTTTCTCCTTCAGCCTTCGAATCCCCATCGTCCCTATCGCCTGGCGTAGTTTCTGATCAGCCCCCCATGAAAGACCCCCTTCATAGCGGCCCCTCATCCCTCTACCCCCCCATACTTCCTCGATGTCTCCCGCACCACCTCAAAGATTACCGACCCCGTTCCAGCCCCTACCGGGTGCCATAAAAGTTCCACCGGCCTACGGTCCGGCTGCCCGGTCCCTACCAATGTTTTAAGGAACTCCCCCCTCCAACTGGTCCCACACCAAAACCGACTGTAGTTGCGCCGCCACAAAGTAGATACTCGAAAACCTCTTCACCAAAAAACTGTTGTTGAATCTTTACGGTAGGCATCTTCTAGAGGCAGTGAAGAATAACCACTTAAAATTATTAAAATGTTTCGTGTCCTTCAGAGTATGCAATATACTATTAAGCTCTCTGCGCCTTTTTGACACATTGAATGAGAAAATGTGAACTGCCTGATGAAGTTTACTTTCTTCCAGATCAATCCCTTGGTACAGATCAATTGGAGGAATTTTTCTGTATGTTGAAAGTTGAGGAACTCCTGTTATTATTTTGTTCCTGTTCCCTTTCTAAGTTTTTGGAATTATCACTGGGCTTGCTCAATGATCAGCTGTGATGTTTCTAAAGCCAGTGTAGTTTCAGAAAAGTGTCCTCCAATAGGCCTCTAGGTCCCTGCCTCCATCATCCTCATGCACTATGCCCATGCTTAGGCTGTTGTGCATAAACCTATTTTCCTGATCCTCGTTTCACTCTATAAGGCATGTAATTTCTTTCTCAGTATGTTTAATTCCGTCATCTTTGTCTCATAATTACCCTACAGTAGCTGTCATTATTCACTCATTCTTTTTTAAAAAGTACCACTTGC
This sequence comes from Ambystoma mexicanum, assembly GCF_040938575.1. Classification (NCBI taxonomy): domain Eukaryota; kingdom Metazoa; phylum Chordata; class Amphibia; order Caudata; family Ambystomatidae; genus Ambystoma; species Ambystoma mexicanum. The sequence goes on along the minus strand of NC_090926.1, from coordinate 573,879,071 downwards.
TGACCGATCTGTTGGCTAAGATCTTTGATCTGGTGTATAAAGCATTCCTGTTCAACGATCCTAATCCCTGTGCACCATCTAAGGGTCCTGCATAAAAACAAAGCTGCCTGGCCCTACAAAACACAGGACTCTGCCTGCAATTACTGAAGCCATCTGGAACACTGCAACTGGCTCCCAGTAGGTCATGTGACACACTGCCTCGTTATTCAAACTCCCCTGGGTGTCCAGCCCATGTGTCTGTAGACAAGTACCAAAGTAGCAAAGGGCAGCTCCCTGTTTGGGCTGGAACGATCTTAGGGCCAGAACAATTGCTCAAGTCAGGCCTCACCAAGCTCACACTTTACCTGACGTCTGGTTCCACGCATAGGGATCCTTCCATCCATTGACCATCCATTATCAGTTTACCACATAGCTTCTGTTACTGCACTTGACCAAGGAACATTGCTGTCTGTTTTGGGTCTGTAAACTGGCATTTTGTTACATGTAGCCCCATTCTTGCCCAACTCTGAACGGCTTTGCACTTGGGTCGTCTCAGCCAGCCATCCACCCCTTCCCTTTCTGCTCCTCCATCTACCCCTCCATTCTTGGGCTTCGCTCGTTCTTTGTCTTGACTTTGTCTATTTATATATCTCTATCGATATATTTATCTGCATCTTGATTTTGCTCAATTTCTCCTTTTACTCACTCTTCTCCTTCCGTTCTCTCATAGCCTTCAGCCTCAACTTGGTGAAACTTCTGCATTAGTCTCTGGCCTCCCCATCCCCTCCTGCTCCTGTGTTCGCACAATCTCCAACCTCATCCATCCCCCTTGCCTACTGCACAACACCTGCTGATCTCCCCCACCATTACTCTTTCACTTGGCCTCTGCAATGCACAATCACTTTGCAAGAAGTCTTTCTACATGACTGACCGCTTTGAATCACCGTCAACTTTTGCCTGGATCCCACCTCAAGACTTCTACACTAACGGCTCTCTACAGACTACCCTCCCCACACTCCCAGACCTGTTCGGCAGGGCTGCAGTGTGGGGTTCCTTTTTAATAAGGCCCTTAGCACTGCTCCCCTACACACCTCCCCATAACATAATCTCCTCCTATTTTGAATATGCCACTATTGAACTTCTCCCTCCGACTCCTCTCACTGTTCTGGCTCTCTGTCGCCACCCTAGTCCTCTCCACTCCTTCCGTGATCGGACCCTTCTCCTTGAGTCACTTTCTACCGACATTCCCATTGTCATGATGGTGGACTTTAACCTTCCCAGGCCATCTACAGCCACCTGACTTGAACTTAAATCCATCCTGTCTGATTTCTTCCTCTACCACCAGCCTAGCCACTCTGGCGGGAACTCTTGATCTTGTCTTGATCTCTAATTCACTTTCGTCCTCCGACCTTTCAATTGACCCCTCTCCCTCTGATCATTCCATTGTTCACTTTAACATCTCATTTCCTCCCCTTTCTACTCCTCATATCCCCTCTTCGATGACTAAGAAGAAATTCAGGCAGGACTTTACTGTGATGATCTGTCTTTCCCCTCTTCATGCCTCTTCCTTTGACTGTGCTGTCTCTGACTTTCACTGTTCACTTATGATTCCTTTTGACTAACAACATCCTGCTCACACATTCACACCTTCCTGTCCCTGTCCTCCGTCTTCGAGAGTTAAAAGACCCAAAGCAGCAATGCTCCTTGGTCCTTTCCGCTAACAGCAGCTCAGTGGTGAATTGGAGATTCACTTGGTTGGAGGATCCCCATGTGTGGGGGCAGGAGCCAGGCAAAGGGCCAAGTCCAGGTATGAGCAGGGATTCTCACCCTAGGCCCTTTTCGACCCTGACAGGTCCAAACAGGGAGTTGTCCTTTGCTAATTTTGCCCATTCTCAGCAGACAGCCAGTTTGGACACCCAGTGGAGATTCTGTAACAAGGAAAGCAGTGCGGCACATGACCCTCTGAGAGCCAATCAGATTGCTTACGATGGCTCCCAGACCTCCAGGCACGATGCAGGTAGGGTCCTAGGTGTTGTAGGCCCAGGAAGCTTCGTTTTTGAGGCAGAACCCTTGGACCATTTAAAGTATCCTCCAGAAATGCATGATTTAGCAAAAATGCCTTTTAGATTAAAATCAAGTGACATCCTCTGGGATCCAATTAGAGTGCCCACTTGTATTAGATATCTATAAAGTAGCTAATAAATCATGCCTCATATAAAACTGTTTTGAGCATTCAGACATACACAGATTGGAAGCTATTTCCCTACTGCACTCCGGATCGCCTTGATGAAGCTTTGTTGTGTTGTAGGATGCTTTATGATCGGAATGTTTTTCTTCTCTTTGCAGACCAGCTGGAATGATCCTAGTCGAGATTTTTTCAGATCAGTCTCCAGGCGTCAATATGCGTAAGTAATGTTGAAAAACGAATGCTTTGAGAGTGACCATCATCACATTACCGAGCTTTTTTTGGATTGTCATGTTGTGTATACATTCCAATATCTTTAATTAAACCCGTGCACATGGGTTGCGTCAGTAGTTTCCCACATTTTATCCCGACCTACTTAAAGATTACTTGGTTTTGATCATCCCTGGGCACACCAATTAATAACTGTGAATCTATTCAGTTAGATGTGGGGCAACTGCAGAATCTGTTAGTAGCATCATGTTTATAGAACTTAGTTTTTACTAGTGTGGGTGTTTGCAGATCTCTTAACAAAAGCCCTGCATATAAAAGGGGCACATGACTATCTGTAACAAAATCAGATAACTGAAGCTTTCACAGTACAATCAGTCCATGCAGTGGTGTCTACTGAAAGTTAGCACTATTCTTTAGGTGATGCTGCAGTCTACTAGCGATGCAAACTACCTAACTATTGAGTGGTAATCTTATGTCTGCCTTAACATAGGAATGGCAACGAGGAGGCACAGGCATGTTGATCCAAGTGAGTGAGTGGGAGTAATGAAATGAAGATCGGTATTTAACAGCTTAGCATTGTACTATTCAACGATCCGGCCCAGAAATAAAATTGCCAGTTGATAGGCTGCTAGTCGAGACGGAACTTGATCAGTATAGGGAAAGTTACAGTAAATGCATACAGAAAGTGTTTATCGATATGGTTTGAAAATTGGTAAAGGTAAAGCAGATAAACATAGAGCAATTATAGTTGGCAAAACGAGGGAGGATTGAGGTTTTGTAGTCGTTTGTGTTTTACTGTATGTTGAAAATGACATGATTGATGGTTGAAATGGAGTGCGGGAAGATAAAGTTGAGATTAAGAATGTAGTTAATGCAAGAGAATAGGTAAGCTAATGGAACAATAAAAGTAGCCAGGAATACAATTGGTTTTGGTAAGTTTTCTATGGGTCTGTGGTGCACGAGTTAAAGGTAATTGAATAGATTTTGCAATCATTAGGGTCAAATATTTGAAAATATGGGAAATTGTTTTATAGGTGCACCAATTTGCAAACCATATTGCTACAGGGAATATAGCATTGAAGGCAGGTTGTGCAGTCTACAGTCAAAGCAACCAAAATCAGGACTGAGTATTTACTACATCAATAGGTTATCTTATAGAAAGTACAAGTGGTTAAGGTGATGTGGTCGTACCTGGTTATTTACATTGGTGTTGGCAGGTAGACGGATCATCCGGGCCCATGCAAATTGGGTATCCGGACCGCTCTACCTTGGTGGTTGTATTGTTTGGGTATTGCACATAGTCTGGGGGAAGAGGGAGCAGAGGGCCAAATCACGGAATCATGTGGAAGAACACTTTGTTATGTTGATGCACTATTATGTGCAGTTATTTACCTTGGTTGTTGACTGGCAGCTGATGGTGTGCGGGGGAGGGGTTGTAATCTGTGAAGTGAAAGTAAGGTTTTGACATATGAAGCTAAATGGCTGAGTGGTAGTAACATTAAAGAAAGTATCCTGAAGGGGTGGGTGCTGGGGCCACTTTATCGGGTCCAGGCTGAATGTTGAAAAGAGGCGGTTTGGTTCTTGGGTATTAAGTAGATTTGTACTTGCCTTTTACAATACTCCCTTTGAGAATAAGAACTCTAATTGGACTTGTGCTCAGGTCTGGTTGGAAACGTTAACAAGAGTGGCCAAATGTTTCTGTAAATCGTGGTTCACTATCTCTGGGTTTTTCCAGGGGAGAACTTGCAACATTTGGCCCGGGTGGCAAGTTTACTTTTCTGGCTCATAGTGCAATGGCCCAAGCACACAGTGCAGGGGCCCCAACTTCCAGAACAAGTAATCTCAATACCAACCTCTACCCCTCCCACACATTCTCAAGTATATATATATATATCAGACATTATTGACATTACTTTCCTTTCATGCAACATATTTTTCAGTTATGTTTGTGGTTTCTTAGATGCCCGGACCCCTGGAAATTCTCCCACTTGCCAAGCATAGTAACATTATTTCACCAGGATAATAGAAGTGGTGAAATGGGAATGCTTGGATGTGAGCCCAGTTTCTCAATGTGTTGCCATTTGTAATTTGACAACAGGCTACATCTCCTACCCTCCCATCTCATCTTTAGTTTTAGAACAATGTAAAGAGGTGGCGAAGCTGGGGAATTCATTGGTAGAACGGAGCCGTTGCTGATCCAAGGGGTGTGGGTTTGATCTCAGTCAAACATGAGCTAGCATTGCAAAAGACCCATACCTGGCTTCAAGTCTCCCTAGTGTGAGACACCTGAGGGTGTTCTCACAAGTAGATCCCGGCAATCCCTTATTCAGGTGGCCATGGAACAACAAGCCCTCTCTTATCTCAACGCAAGGGGCGAACGAGTGAGTGAGGGAGGATCACCTGGGTAGTGAGGCTTTTATAGGCTATACCAACTCTACCTCACATCCTCCCTTTGAACCTCTTTTACCAGAATCCAACATCCCCTCGGCATCTGGTAAATCCATTAAAAACCATATCTCCCAGAATCCCTGTTTTACTGTTTCCTATCTAAATACTTCCCATCATTTTTCTCCACGTCCTTCTGATTATTCTTTCCTGAACACCATGACAAGACACTACCATTCCCACAATTCCCGTTTGTCTCCCAAATCCTACCAATCTCACCCTTTTGAGTTTTCATATAACATCCTTTCCCCTTCCGACCCTGAAGGATACTCGGAAACTCTACCCCCCTTCCTCTTTCCTTTCCAACACAAACACTTTCTCCCCGACATGAAAGACAACGGACTAACACAAAAGTCGTTTACCAGACATGTCCCAACCCAAGGGTCAGGCAGAGCAAGGCAGAGTCGGGCAATTAACCATAACCACACACACCTGACAGCCCTTTCCTTTCCCCACAGGAATAAAAGGTGGAGCATGAGAGCACAAGAAGAGCAAGGCAGGCTGCACGACGAAAGAGCTATCCAGGCACAGCAGTTCAAGAGGAGCAGAAAGACGGCGAGAGGCTGACCAGGAGAGAAGCGACTTTGCCCTTTCCGACCCAGACCGGTAAGACCTTCGTAAGGAATAGGAAGACCATGGACAGGTACACTGAGTGTGCCTGGGCTGATAAGCAGGACAGATGGAGACACCTGCTACCGTGGTACAGGCCTTGACTCTACATATACTGAAAAGCCAAGCAGTTCATCACAGAAGGTGAGTTGAGGAGAGAACTGATAAGAAACCGAACTGTGTTGAAAGAAAGTCGCAAAGTGCCACATTGAGGAAAGTTCAAAGAACTGTAAATTGTTAAGGGAAGGCCAGCTGTAGAGGTAATCGGCACCACATGGGTGTTCACTCTAGAGACTCTGGCTGATCCCGTGTTGATTGAAACTACTTATAGCAGAAGGCCGTAGGAGAACCGCCAAAAAAGGTCAAAGTGGTCATACAAAGGTCTAGCAAAATCCCTGTACAGTCGAAAGTCTTTGACCGGCAAAGCATTGAGAAACTCAAGTGAAGTGAATACCACAGCAAGAGAAAGAAAAAGGAATTGTGAAGTGGCAAGAGTGAACCCGGCTGAGGGATGCCAATAAAGAGGGCCAAAGTCTAAAGACCCAAGCAACAGTGTGTTGACAAAAGTGAACCCAGCAGAGGGGGGGATGTCCACGGTGAAATGTTTAAAAGGACATTAAGATTTGTGAACGCCAAGGTGAACATATCTGTGCAAAAGGCCATAATGAACCCGACCGGAGGGATGCAAATGTTTGAAGGGGTCGGAGCCCAGAAGAGAGGGATCCAGGGGTGAAAAGGCATCACCCCAACGACATATGAAGGCAATAGAGAAAACTTTGTGAATATAAGCCAGAGTGAACCTGACAGCATGGAGGCTGATATTTGAGAGGGGTCTGCGCCCAGAAGAAGGTGACCCAGAGGTGAAGAAGCATCACCTCGAGTGTAATCTGAAAAGGACTTTTTTATGGTTTGAACCTATCAGATCCTCGGAAGCAGGAGAAACCATTTCTGAAAATCCTGATATTGAGAAGAACTGTTTGAGGGGTCTGCGCCCGGAAGAGGGGGAGCCAGGGATGAAGCCATCATCCAACGTACATTTGGAACAGAAATCCTTTTGCTTGTTATTTTTTAAACCCATCAGGTCCGTTGGACAATACACTTTTTTGTGTCTGTCTGTTCTTGATACCATGTCACCCTTAAACCAGCCACAACTGAAACTCCAAACCGGCACCCCGCGTACCCATCCCCCACAACATAAGACCCTGACTTGCAACCCTGCCTCCTCACCAGTATGTTTAATATAAATTGTTTAAATTATTTATAGAGTAACACTATAGAGTATAGAGTATAAACGCATATGAGTGAATCTTTCTCTACAGATAGTTAAGGAAAGTTAAGGAAAATGAGGCACAGTGATGAAATGTGATTTGCTCAGGATCAAATGATATATGAAGTGTGGAAGGTGGGGATTTGAGCCCTTCCTGGTTCCACAGTTTCCAATTCAAAAAAGCAGTTGAGACTTCATCTTCTCCTATTCCATCTTCAATACTAAAAACAAAAAAGTGCTTTCTGCAAAGTTGTTATTCAAGGGCTAAACAAGTGTTCTGTTAAATCTGGTTTTGAAAGCACCAATGTAACTACAAGAGGGACGCCTAGGGGTGGCATGGAGCTCATGCTGTAAGGCTGCGTTTGTGCTGAGCTCTGGCGTTTATCCTGCAAAGATCCTGAACACAGCGCTTAAATAGCTTCTTCTGCCTCTTATTGAGGCACCTGCTTGGCAACCTCTGCTGCCAAATACTGGATCGGGCTGAGTTTGTTTATAGCTACTAAGACGGTAGAAAATCGACTTAGATCCGGACCTGCACGCAGGTGAAATGAAGACAATATGGTGGCTAGCACACAGAGCTCTGCTACGTTGAAGCGGAGATGAGAAGCAGCAGAGCGACCGGAGGGCACTGGCGGCCGTGGGAGGGATCGCAGCGTAGAGCCCCCCTTCTGCCTTGTGAAAGTCCAGGTACTGGTGAGGGCGAACCCTCAGCGCTGACTGAGTGCGCCCCAGCGAACTTCCCAAAACGGTGCCTGGGCCCTTGATGCCGCCTAGCAGGACAGGCAAGACTGACCGTCTAAGCGAACAGCGTTGCGGCGCAGATGCGAATGCAGCAAGCAGTAGATTCTACTTGCATCGGAGTATAAAAGACGTGCAGCAACCGACCTAGGAAGGCACCTGGCTACTAAATCAAGCCTTGCAGTACTAGGAGTCACAGCAGAATGTTTGACGGCCGGCATCACTACTGGAAGAGCAGTTGAAGGCAGCCAGTGTTTTTGGGACACCCCGTGAGGCCGGAGAAGCTGCGCCGGAAGACAGGCACAGGGCGGTTAGAGCCTGGGATACTACAGTCAGCAGGTACCTGACTGGCGGGCAGTGGCCCCCTTAGTGCGAAGAGTGGGTGCAGCTGGACGATCGAGCTTGGTCACAGAGCTCGCCTTCCTCTTTCAGGGTCGGGGGTAGCACCGCCTCCAATGAGTTACACGGCACCTACAGTGAAGAGCACAAAAGTCGGGAAAAAGCAACTAGCAAAGACTCCATGTAGTGCAAATATAGGAGTACGGAGCAGAGAATATACCTATGGCGACAAGACTCCCCACTTTCTCCGTGAGGTTCCTAGGCCCTTTGTAGGCACGCACAGTTGGGCGCTTGTGCCCCCACCACCGGACTGCACTTTTGGCAGGGTGTGCAGGTTGCCAAGGGACGATTGCGCCAGTGCCCTATTGATAAACCTGGTAAGTGACTGCGCCACCTTCCTTGGTGGACACACAATTGCACATTAGATGCTGCCCTCTAAAGAGCCCTCAGGTACTTGCCACCTGGTCCTGGGCTAGCACTTTGCGCTTGTGTGCAGTTAGCTGACTCAACTTGTGCCACCCATGCAACTAACAGAGCGAGTACCACTTTTGCTAAAAGCCACATTACAGCAGACTCGATTCGGTTGGGGGCCCCTGCACATAACTCATAAGGGAAGAACTGAGAGGGGGACTGGCAGACCACACATTGTCATCACAGAAACTGCTCTGGACTGTGGAATCCGTGAGCCCCAGAGCGCTTGGCTTGACCTTAAAGGTTGCTAGGTCTGTGTACCTGGCCCAACATTACAACCCAACTAAGCACACATGAATTGAGGAGGTACACTTCTTGCGCCATTAACTCAAGCGTGGCAGTACAGAGTAAGAACATATTGAGTGCAGTGGAGCCTGATAAATTGTCTCTGTAGACGGTGTGGAACATACAAGTTTTACGCAGACCAAGGGGGCCGGCCTGGAGTGAAGCTGCAACCAGGGGTGTGACTCAGCAATCACAGGAACGAAACATACAGGAGGCGCGACAGGCAGCAAGCCACCAAGACGGACGTCCTGCCTACATCGAAGAGTAAGCAGAAGGTCAACATCATGGACTCCTTCGCAGGACTTGGAAGAACGCTGATGCAGACGCTGACCTCGGCAGAGAGTGCTGTGGGTGCCACGGATAAAGAAGCTTGTGCATACCTTCGGGAAGACAAGGTGCTCGCAGCGGTTGCAGCACTTAGAACCTCTCTAGAACACAAAATAGATGAGGTCAACATAGATGTTCAATTATTACGCCAAGATGTGTGGCCCCTGGCGGCGCAAGTCATGAACACTGAAGAACTTCTGAAAGACACCACTGTCACCACCACCGATCTAGCCACCCAGCTGAAAACTCTTGAAACCAAAAATCGCTACCTAGAGCAAAGAGCTGAGGATGCAGAGGGCAGATCCCGCAGAAATAACATCAGGGTTCTTGGCATACCTGAAGACGCAGAAGGTAGAGACCCTACAACCTATATTGAAAACCTGTTCCTGCAGGAGGTCGGCCCAGGTAATGGCAGGGATTCGCAGCTGAAGGGCCCATCAATCTCTACAAAAGAGGCCCCCACCTGGGTCTCATCCTCGCCCAATTATAGCCAAGATATTGAACTTTCGAGACCGAGAGGTACTGCTACAGTTCTCCAGAGACGGCAGAGTGATACAACGTGGTGACTCGAATGTAGCCATCTATCCAGACTATACCCCCTTGGTAAAAAAACAACGGACTGATTCATCTCAGTTAAAGCCAGGCTGTGAAAAAAGGGGATTGGATATATGCTCATGTATCCAGCAAGACTTAAGGTGATACACGAAGGAAGATCGATGTTCTTTGAGAGCCCAGAGGCAGTATCAATGTGGTTGGAGCACAACCGCCTAGACACATATGAAGATCCTACGGAACAGGAGACAGGGATCGCCGCCACTTAGTTGATAATTACTGAACAGCATCGCTACACCCCATTGTGATAAGACGCCCAGACATCAATAATTGAGTGTACGCTCTGGTTTTAGAATCGACCAGAGGTTCTGCCTACAGCTGCACAACCGCTACGACAATATATATGTTGAGCTGTGGAGACAGTAGCTAGTATGCCAGAGCTGGAGACCAAGCCCACTGAGCTCTGATGGAATTCACCCCAATCCATATGGACAATCGACAAATGACACTTGTCGAATCTTCTGGCTGATGCCTGCTTTGGTAAGCAAGCACCAGCAAACCCGAACAGACCACATCTGTTGGGCATAGTTGGAACCCCACGTTCCGGGGTTGGTGGTTGTTTCAGTTTAATTTGATTTACCCAACCAATGCGATTTTTTTTTTTTTTTTTTGTTTTTTTGTTTTAATTATTTATTTAATTTTGGTAAACAATTTTTTAAATATATGTATTTTTCACACTTATTGTTTGATACACTGCACGAGACTGAAAGGTGCACAAACTGGTTAATGTCTGAAAAAAGTATTGTATTAGTCTTACCACTACGTTCAGGAGTGCCCTGGGATATCGCGCACCCGTGCTTGTTAGTTACAGGAACATGTACAAATCATGGCGCAGATTAAGATCGTCACATCGAATGTGAGAAGCCTTGGCACATATGTACGTAGGAATAGAGTTAAGTCTTGCATGCAGCGCAAAAAGATTCCGATAGCACTGCTACAGGAAACTCATTTGACTGTTGGAGAGCAAGAGACAGTAGTGAAATGCTGGGGGGGCATTGTATATGGGGCACCATACTCTAAGTACGCGAGAGGAGTCCTCCCAGGGGTCAATGGTTCACTTCCATTTCAGTTCCTAAGTTGTGACAGAGATACTGAGGGCCGATATGTTATTCTTAAGGGGTATTTAGGTAGTTTGGAGGTGGTTATAGTCAATTCTTTTTCCCCAAACCATACTATACCAATACACATTCAAACGTTGAGCCCCTGTATAACCCGCTAAAGAGATGCCTTTTTTATATGGGGCAGAGATTTTGATTGTGTTCGCTACAATACATGCGATAGGTCCATACTACTTCGGCCCCGATCCTCCCCAGCTGCAACAGCTCTTAATACAGCTCTAATGTTTCTGGCCTTATCAGATGTATGGCGGGAGATCTACCCAGATTTGAAAGAATACTTCTATTACTCCTCTCCGCACGTCCTCCTTACGAGGTTAGACTACATCTTTGCGAGCACTGAACACTTACAGAACTTAACAGGCGCAGAATATATGGAGTGTGTCATATCGGACCACTCTCCACTTATTGTGACGTGGAATTGTGAGACGCTGCACACCCCTGTTCTGACGTGGCGCATGCTTACGGATGCATTATCAGATTTAGCCTTCGTGATACACTAGACCTCTTCCTGAAAGAAAACATTGGCAGCGTTGAAAGATGGGGGACAGTTTGGCAAACCTTAAAAGTAGTCCCTAGGGGAGAAGTTATTGCAGAGGCCGGAGGAGTCAGGAAAAAGTTAAGGGCGGAACTGGAAGTTCTAGAAAGCAAAGTAAGGTAATTAGAGACATTACAGCCTATAGAGCAGGCCACAGGGCGGGCCCTTCACGAGGCCCGGCTCGGCCACCAAGCCACTTGGGAGACACTATCAAAGATTTGTTACGCCACCCACATGTTAAGGGGACAAGTCACAAAGACTTCTTGCCTGGTTGTGCCGTAAGGAACATCCGAGAGCGTTGATCACGCTTTTACGAGATGAATGTGGGGAACCCTGGAGGGTGATTAATGACATATTTTCCACTTCTTCTGCCACTCTATATAGCCACAGTAATCATGCACCCGCTAACGACATAGCAGAGGTCTTCACTGAAATCTAACTCCCATGCCTTACTAGCAGTCAGCGTAATCTTCTAGACCAACCCTTCACCTTGCAGGATCTGGAGGAAGCGATTACCATATCTGCCTCAGGGAAGACACCGGGAGGTGATGGTCTCCCGGTGCAGTTTTACAAAACCTATCAAAGTACAGTAGCCCCAACACTTTTGAGGGTCTTCGAGGAGACATTTGAAACATGGAAACTCCCGGACACAATGCGAGAAACCTGGATAGTTCCCATCCTTAAACCTGGGAAACCGGCGGATATATGCAATTCATACAGACACTTAGCTATGCTGAATTGCGACGTTAAACTATTGACGACAATGCTCGCATCCCAACTTCGGCAGTGCATAGCGATGCTTATACACTCAGACCAAAAGGGGTACGTGCCTGGTCGCAGCACCACTTTGAACTTATGCAGGTTACAAGATATAATTGATCAGACAAAAGGGCGTCCAGAGCAATACGTAGTAGCATCATTAGGTCCGATTAAACCTTTTGATTCAGTGTATTGGGAGTGGATAGAGGCTGCGCTGAAGGGTTTTGTGTTTGGAGCATATTTTAGGAGATGGGTCAAAATACTCTACACTTCCCCCACCGCTAAGTCAGAACAGAGCGACACATATCCATACTGTGGGATATTCAGAGGGGAACCCGTCAAGGGTGTCCTCTCTCCCCAATGCTCTATATACTGGCACTAGAAACCTATAGCTGCATACCTTAGACAGGAATACTTTGAGTCTGGGATAATCATAGGAAATACCACTCATTGGGACTCATTACGACCCTGCCGGTCCGGAAAGAACGGAGGCGGTAAAAACACTGCCACTGTTCTTTCCAGACCGGCTGATTCAGAGTCCTGCAGGCGGGAGGTGTCACTCCCGCCAGGTCTGACTTGGTGGGAGTAACGCCACCCGCCTGCAGGCGCAAATGGAAACACCAGCTCCGTCATAGACAGAACCAGTGTTTCCATTGTCCCCATCCCCATGGAGTCCTATGGGACTCCATGGGAATGGGGACTTACAGAATTCCGCCTCTGGACTCTGGTCGTAATGCCCCGGTAATTCCGGGAATCACGGAGGCGGAATGTTAATACGGGTCCGGCGGTAGCCTGCCGGTTTTACCGGCACCGTTACCGCCGGACTCATACTTTACCTTTGCCAAACGCATCACAATTTACCCATAGTATTGGAAGTACTGGATGACTTTGTGAGGTTATCTGGAATCACGTTTAACAGACACAAGTCATGCCTTTTTCGTCTAGCTAGACTGAATAACACTAGGTTAACTTCTGCGCTATACTGGGGATTGAAGTGGGAACATGACTTCTTCAGGTACATAGGCATACGAGTTGCTCACACCCCGGAACAAACACATACCCTAAACACATTGAAAGTGGTTGAAGGAGTTAGAAAGTCAATGATGTTTTGGTTCCGGCTGCCTCTTTCGCTTATTGGCAGGGTGGCCATCACAAAGGTTATCATATTACCCTGCCTACTATATGAATTCACAAATGTCACTTATTATATTACAGCCCCTTTCTTTAGTGAATTAGAGACTATACTAAGAACCTTTTTATGGGGTCCGAGGAAACAGACTGGCCACTGCTATTCTGTCACTTCTCTTCGAACAAGGCAGAATCCAGCTGCCTAGACTAGATTACTACTATCTGGCAGCTCATTTTAGCTTCATTACCAAATGGCTAGCAGACGAATCCAACACAGAGCATATTTAACTAGAAGCCCTAATCAGCCCTCTGCGATTACGAGAAGCACTCTGGCACCATGTGAGTAAACACATAACTTATCCGCTATTACTGTCGGTAGACAGGTCTGGTTACGGACACAAAATGTCCTGAAGCTCACGCATCCCTATTCTCCTCATACACCCATCCTAGTTAATACACAGTGGGACCCTGAAGATTTGAAAATAGCACGGTGCTGGGAGGAGGTGGGCATTGCAACGTGAGACATGTATGAGAGTGGCACTTATAGAGAATTCCCAGACCTCACCCAAAAGGAGGATCTCCCAAGAGGGCAGTTTTTGAGATGCATGAAGGTAACCAAATTTGCTAGACGCAACTGGCTGGATTGGCCAGCAGAACCCCAACCAAATGTGCTCCTTGCAATTATATTTGATCTAGATAATGGCTGGAGACCAGTGTCTAGATTGTACGAGGCTCTAATTGCAAGCTCAAACATTGATATTACGAAGCTTAAGACGAGATGGGAAGCAGACCTGGGTGCAGATATCACAGACAAACAGTGGCTGTGGGCGCTCAGCCATGTTCAAAATGTTTCGCGTAACAAAAGGTTTCGACTACTTCGGGTCCATGTCCTTCACGTATTTGACCCCGGCTAGGGTAGCTAAATTTAACAAGGATACACCATCCAGCTGTCCCTGATGTGGTCAGGAGAACGCCCACTTAATGCACTTCCTTTGAGAATGTGGCATGGTATAAAGGTTTTGGACTCAAATTAAGCACACTTGTGAGAGATCAGGTATCACCAGATACAAATGGACCCCACAAGAATGCATACTAGGGATGTACACTAGAACCAGTAAGCACAAACATGTTTCTCTGTTCATGGATTTAGCCTGCATATTGGGTAAGAGGTGTATAGCCATGACTTGGAAGTTGAGTAGAGGTCCACAGTTTGAAATATGGCTAAAGGAAATGCAGCGCTGGTGTGCAGATGACACATCAGCGTGGGGCCATGTTATAAATGTGCATGGAGAGGTATGGCTCCTTTGTAAAGCATGGAAAGCCATAGTCATTTATGTCCTTTATCCTTCTGACAATAAACCACCTTGAGCTACCCAGGAAGATGACAAGACTTGAGTGAACCCTTTTTGAAATGTTTGTCGTGATGCAGACTATGCACCCCATTCTGCTGTGTAGATTATAAACGGTCAAATGTTTGCTCCTTAAATGCAACAAGCTGTAGCACTGATAAAGAATAATACGGAGACTTCCTATATTTGCCCAATTTGTTGGTTTTGATTTTCCTTTTTTTTTCTTTGTTTCTTTTCTTTTAATATCTGTTATCCCCTTTCCTGTTTTGTTGTTCTTTCTGATAAAAGCTTATTGGACTGTAGTGCTGCATTATATGGCGTTGCACTTGTGCAACCTAATGTTGGTTAACCACTGTTCTTGACAAAATGCCAATAAACATATTTAATAAAAAAATACAAGAGGGAAGCCTATTAATCGTCTGTATCCTGAGGCAAATACATCTGAGATACAGACTAAGATTATAATGAATACACTAGAATTGTAATTTTTGTCTGTACAATTGAAAGCAAAACAAAAAGCAACCATCGCCAAGGCTATTATGTCACACTCCCCACCTCTAGTTATTCAAGCCAGTACCATAGAATTGTTTAATTTCTCATAAAAACATCTGTTTTTTTATTCTGTACCAGGATAGCACATATTTTACTTTAAGAACAATTGCTTTGTACACATTCATTAGCCAAAGACAATGCCTTCATATACCGCTTTATACAATCATGACAACACATCTGTTACAGACACAATTTCCGGACCTTGGTGTTTTCCAGTGTCCCTTTTCAGTTTCTTTTTTGCTTTGTATTTAACCTGCCCTAGCTTAAGCAGTGCAGGTGGTAGCTGTATGTAAAAGGTCGACACAGTTTGTTTTGCCCATCTCTTCACCCAGCTGCGGTGTCGCAAGTTAGCAGCCTTCATCAGGATGAAATACAATTTCTAAATTACACAACAAATGTTTATTGTGTCTACAAGGGAAATAAATAAGAGGAGTGACCTATAACTTCTGAAAGGATGTCTTAATGCATCTAAGCATCAATTTCTTGACATGTCCATCTGTCCTCTGATACGTCTTCCACAAAGAGAGGACCTTCCCTTGCAAAGGGAGGGTCAGGTTCTCCATCCAGGGGGTCAACACTCTCAACCTTCACGCGTGATTTCTGAAAGGCTGAGATACAAGGATTGGGACCTCCCGGATGAAGTGATGGAGGTGTTGCTTTCGGCAAGAAGGCCAGCAACAAAATCTCAGTACCGTTGCTGTTGGAATAAGTTTTGCAACTGGTGCAGAGAAAAGAAAGTTGATCCTTTTCTATGTTCGACACCAGATGTGCTATCCTTTCTGCTTTCATTAGCACACAACGGTCTTTACATTGGGACCATTAAGGGTTATCTGGCAGCGCTCTCCATATGCAAGCGCTCTTCGGAAGAATGTTCCTACTTCAAAATACCTTTGATAATTCAATTTCTGAAAGGGCTCATGAACGTGTTCCCACCTTCTACTTTTCAGGTTCCAGTTTTGGACCTTAACCTGGTTCTAAAATTCCTCATGTGTGCACCATTTGAACCCTTGCACACATGTCCATTTAGAGTGTTAACCTTTAAAACCATACTGTTGGTTGCTCTAACAACTGCACGTAGAATGAGCGATTTGCAGGCACTCTTCCAAGCCACCCTTTACCGTATTCCACAAGGACAGGGTTGTGTTGAGGGTTATAACCTTTTTCCTCCCTAAAGTTGTATCGGATTTCCATTTAAATACCCTCCGCCGCACCCCAGTAAAGAGGAAGAAAGTCTTCACAGATTGAACCCTAGAAGAGCTTTAAGCTTTTATATTTCTAGGATGTCCAAGTTGAGAGTGGACAACCAGCTCTTTAAAGGAAATACTGGACAGAAATTGGGACAAGCTGTTTCTAAACAGACTTTGTCAAGGTGGATCATCCTTGGGATTTCAGAATGTTACAGATTGGCAGGCAAGGACCCACCAGAGGGTTTGCAGGCACATTCCACCAGGGGCATGGCCTCTTCCAGAGCCCTGCAAAGGGGAGTACCCATTCGAAACATTTGTGATGCTGCAACATGGTCATCGTTGCACACATTCTCGAAGCATTATTGCTTGGATACTTCCCAAGCTCAGGACGTCGCTTTTGGTATGGCATTACTTTATTCTGCCCTGTAAAAATGTACAAATCTAAATTCTCCACCCTCCTCCAGTCTTGGATACTGCTTTGGGAGTCTGTCAAAGATGAGGAATATGTTGGAGGACACAATCCATTCGAAGAACAAGTTACTTACCAACTGGTATCGTTCTTTCGGCTGAATGTTCCTCCAGTGTATTCCCCATCGACCTCCCGTTCTACCCCTCGGTAGAATTTCACATGCTATTACAGCTTTGGTTCCAACAAGGGAAAAACTGAACTGGGGCCAACTGGGCGCTGTGCGTGCTCCTTATAGCATCCGATGACGTCACCCTCGACAGAGGCCTTCAAGGGACATCGACTCAACGCCATCGACGCAGGGCGCCCTCTGCCGAAAAAGTTTTCAGAAGCAGCCTAAGCTGGACATTACTTGTCAAAGATGAGGAACATCCGTTGGAGGAACATCCAGTCGAAAGAACGTTACCAGTTGGTAAGTAACTTGTTCTTTGATCTATATCCCCTGGGCCAAGAACATCCTGATATGGAAACGTTACATTGATGACACCTTCTGTATCTGGTCTGGAGCTGAAAATGATCTACAGCATTTTCTGAGATGGCTAAATAACTGTGACGACCATCTCAGCTTTACGATGAATTTTCACCATCTAAGGGTGAGTTTCTTGGACATGACAATTTACAAAAGTGACCAGGGGTATGCCAGTACACTATATAGGAAGCCATCGAACAGAAATGGGATACTACACTTTACTAGTCTCCACCCGGCAGGTCTTAAATTAAACCTCCCTTACAATCAGTTCCTAAGAATCTACTATTACTGCACCATTTTCTGAATCTGATGTTACTGTGATATAAGTACAACATTGATCCATTCATGTATGGGCGTTATGTTCTCAGTGATTTTTTCTGATTGTAACATCCAAATAATTCCGTTTTTTTGCTGGTCAATCTGGGGGTACCAATGACACTGCCGGGACATTAGCATTTTAGCCATTGTCATGCACAATATTGCTGGTTATGTGGTAATGTGTGAGTGTAATGATGCATTTTCTGTAGACTACCGTCCCACATGTGAAGCTGAGATTACTGTGGCACAGGCTCAGCACGTTTTCACGCATTCATACATGGGCGCCAAAGGTTTTAGTGAGGGACCTCTGTGATGGTAAAAAAATGAACTCCTTCTCACACTTTTTAAAAACCACACCCCCCACTTGCCCCTCTCAGCTCTCACCCCTAAACGGGTGCTACATTTGCGCAGGCACAGCCGTGTCTATTGACCACATTTAGTAAACACTGATCAGCGATTTTTCATAGTGTAAAACAACTATTGTAATAAAAGACTTTTGGGCATAGTGTATACAATTATTCCTGCCTTGGGGTATAGTGTACGTGGTAGAGTAATGGTTACAAGATGGCCACCATATTCTAATATATGCTTAAATAGCCCTGATTTGATGTGAGCGATTGCTCAGCAATCAGGGTCCGACGCCACAGCACTAAGCCGGAGGACTTGTAAGTACATGAATGTATGCAATATAGCTGCACTGGCATTACGATTTGTGAGCTGTCTAAAGGATTAGCCGCAAGTCGGATGTTTGCATGTGAGGGTAGCTATGGGGGCCGTGTGTAAGGCTGCACACACGTGCGGTACAGCGTACATCGAGACAGCCTTCCGCACTCGATTTACTGGGGCATCGGATGGGGCTACATTCGTAGGACTTACTGTCCCTATCTTTTAACCTAGGTATCAAGACTTTCCCTGGTCCGCCTCAAATACACAGACACGGTCTAGCCCTTCTTATTCCATATAGGGTAAGCTTTTTTAAGCTTTTTCAAGCCTTTTTAGAGTTAGTGAATTCCCCTTATTAAGAAGTAATGTTGCTTCGGGAGAGTATCTCGCGCTCAAAACCAGTCTTCTGGTAAAGTTCTTGAGGTTTATCCAACCAAATATTACAAAAGTCCAATTCGTGTAGTATGTGATGTTTATTCTCCAGTGATGAGAAAAGAGCCAGTCGACACGTGTTTCGACCCCTGGTCATTGTCAAGGCTGTACGTGCATTAATCAAACATAAATGTACCAATGTACCATTTGGTATTACAGATGTGATATATAACGTAATGATAATTGTATTACAAGACAATATAACATTGAAGAAAATATATAGTCCTACCTTATTGTGTCACACGTCGGACCAGGTTTGGAGTGAAGGAGTCAATTGTAGATAACAGAAAAAGAGTCAAAACACAAAACGGCAAGAAAAAAATAGATAAAAGGAAAAAAGAGAAAAAACTCCATTGAGCAAGCTTAAAAATTGTGACCAATCATTATAACAGATTTAGCACATATTGTTGGGTTATCAGCAAGGTCTTTCTGAATCCTCATGAACCACACCACATGCCCTTGATGTGATGCTAACCCTCATTGGGGTTCTGCAAAAGTAATAATTCCACACATTTAATTATAGCACCCAAAGAACGTGGAGGAACACACACCAGTACCCGATACAGACTGTATTAGGTGATCTTGAATGAGAGAAAAATGACCCAATGGGTCAGTGTGAGGTTGAGTTATAGCACGTATCTCGGTGAGTCATGCCAGAATTATTGTGTTTTCCATGCTAATATGATATTACAAATTTAATCTGACTCACCATATGGTAAATCCAGGGTTTTAGCGCCCTCTGGAAAACATTTGAGATGCTTTGATCTTAATATGATCTTGGGTGCTATAATTAAATGTGTGGAATGATTACTTTTGCAGAACCCCAATGATGGTTAGAATCACATCAAGGGCACGTGGTGTGGTTCATGATGATTCAGAAAGACCTTGCTGATAACCAAACAATATGTGCTAAATCTGTTATAATGATTGGTCACAATTTTTAAGCTTGCTCAATGGAGCTTCGTCTCTTTTTTTCCTTTTATCTATTTTTTTCTAGCCGTTTTGGGTTTTGACTCTTTTTCTGTTATCTACAATTGACTACTACACTCCAAACCTGGTCCGATGTGTGACACAATATGGTATGATTATTTATTTTCTTCAGTGTTATATTGTCTTGTAATACAATTATTACGTTTTATATCACATCTGTAATACCAAATGGTACATTGGTACATTTATGTTTGATTAATGCACCTACAGCCTTGACAACGACCAGGGGTCAAAACACATGTCGATTGGCTCTTTTCTCATCACTGGGGAAATAGATATCATATACTACACGAATTGGACTATTGTAATATTTGGTTGGATAAACCTCAAGAACTTTACCAGAAGACTGGTTTTGTGTGCGAGATTCTCTCGTGAAGCAGCCTTTCTTCTTTATATCTCTTTACAGGTTTTGTGGGAAGTTTGAGGGAGTTGTCTCTTCTCACTGCCAAACTCTCACACTGAGTGCTCAGGTTCTGACTTCTACGAATCTGCTATGTTAGGCGATTTACACAGGCATTTTGTTTTGCATGCAGCCCTTTTGTGAGTCCGTCCACCCATGGAACTACACTCAAACACTGGTTAGTTTTAACTTTGTGATGGGGTATGCTTTCAAAAGGTAGGACTTTGGCCTTTACCTTTTCTTCCATTTTTAACAACGTGTATATTACACTGTAGCATTAAGTGCTTGACACTTACAAGGATGTTTCTCCTTTTTATACAGCTCGCCTGTGAGCACTTCCATATATTGGACTTCGCTCTAACATGGGGAATTCCTCCTCTTGGTGATTTTGATGGGCTTCTACTTCAAAAGGTAGGAAGCCGTGCCATGTGTTGGCCCCTAAAGTAGATTCTTAAGACACATTTAGACATCCTTTCAGAAGTTATGTTCCTCCCTCTTTTATTTTATTTCCCTTGTAGACACAATACACATTTGTTGTGTACTTTAGAAATTGTATTTCGTCCTGATGAAGGCCGCTAACTTGTGACACTGCAGCGGGTGAAGAGACTGCTGAAACGCACTGTGTCAACCTTTTACATACAGCTACCACCAGCACTGCTTAAGCTAGGGCGGGTTAAATACAAAGAAAAAAGGAAACTGAAAAGGGACACTGGAAAACACCAGGGTCCGGAAATTATGTCTGTAACAGATGTGTTCTCATGATTGTATAAAGCAGTATATGAAGGCCTTGTCTTTGGCTAATGAATGTGTACAAATGAATTGTTCTTAAAGTAAAATATGTACTATCCTGGTACAGAATAAAAAACAGAATTTCTTATGAGAAATTGAAAAATTCTATGGTACTGGTTTGAATAACTAGAGTTGGGGAGTGTGCCATAATAGCCTTGGCGATTTGTTGTTTTTTGTTTTGCCATTACTGTACCTGGATGTTAAAGGCTTACCAGGAACCCTTATTATAGATACTGTACAATTTGAAAGTACACACAAAGTATCAGGTCACGTGATAAAGCAACCTGAAAAAATATGAGAAATAGTAATTGAAACATATGTTCATAAAGCAAGTATGTATCACTTAGTCAGAAAAAAGAAAGAGGGTAAGCCAATCCCACAATAGGTTGCAGTGGCATGCAGGTCAGACATAGATCTCAGCAACATTCAATATGCTGACCTACTGTTCCAGATGTGCACCTTCATCTCATATACCCTATTTTCCTTTCCCATCATCCTCTGGTGTACTTCCCTTCCACCACATTCTCAATGCCCCCCATTTTTTACAATTAACTTTCCGACCTCGGTTCCCCTTTTCTTCTCCATCCTTTAACTATTAATTAAATCACCTTAACTTGCACGCACCTCCTTCCCTTGCCCCCTTTTGCTCAGTCACCAATTCCTTTCCACTCACACCCTTTAATTGCTCATCACACCAAGCCCATTCCTTGCCCGTCAACACCATCTGTTGCCCTGACATACAGTTAGACAGTAGACCTTCTTGATTTGCTAGTCATCTTCTGCCAAACAAAACAAGAAGCAGCGGGCGGGGTCTTGCTGGTAATTGTGGCTATGGGGTGTGCCTTGGATAATGCAGAGCGAAATACGGCACAGGGATGTGGATTTTCTTATGGTCTCAAGTTGCACTTTCTTGGAAAGTCGGCTGCATATTTTAACTCATTGAAGCAGAGAGAACTGCAGGGGGACTAAGACTTCGACCAAGTGATTACAAGGGAGCAAGAGCGGCCTATTATATTTGTGGGTTTTCTAATAAGGTGGCATGTCTTTGTTTCAGTTTCTGTGACTGGGTAAATGTGATTGAGTGTATTGTGACAGTGTAAAATATAGGTGGAAGGGTTTCTGTGTTCATGTTACTTGGTATCTATATATGTGAATCTGGTTTTGATTTGCATGTGTTTCTTTTGCCCCATAACTTTAAAGAAGAGCATTCTGGACAAGACAATTAAAAACGATCAGACTTCAGGGGTGATTAAGAGTTAGGTGGTAACAGTAAAACTGTCCATTTTTGGTAAATACCATTGATTTTACTGTCCAACCAATTCAGGGTTTGATCATATACCATTGATGGTATTCCAGGCAGACTTTTTGCAGAACATCCACCTATTTTTACCTCCACCTAAAAGGTTGAGGTAAAAAATCCAAACTAGCCCCAAATTATTTCAATCTTTCTTTTTACTGTACAGAACGGAAGAACGGGTGCTTCCCTTCAATAGAGTGAAACACGTTTTTTCAAATGCCCATGTTGAGGGTGTTCAAAGGGTGGAGATCTCTGATTACCTCCTCCACCTTACCCATATACCTCATAAAAGGGTCAGAATGTACTCTTTTGTACATAAAGAAAACCAACAGTAGTGAAATGAGCCACTACTGTACATAATCCATTTCTCCCTTCACATTGATGCTGAAAATGGCTGAATAAAAATGTTAACCTTTTTACATCACTGCCATTGGAGGTGGTATTTCTGAAATAGCACTGAGGTGGTATTTCTGAAATAGCACTGGAGGTATTCCAGAAATAGCACATCGGCTGGTGGACAACCGAGTAGGGCGCAATTCCAGAAATACCACGGTCAAAGCTAATGACTTTCTTCAGTGGTATTAAAAAATCTGCCCAACTCTGAATGACCCCCTTAGTTTGTAGTCTCCAAATAATACCTGAATATTACATCTTTCTATGTATGTTTTTCAATTGTGTCCAAAAATAAGAACCACAGACAGTCCAACAGTAATTTCTATAACCACTATATAAGTAACATCCATACTTGCAATTCAGGGTGATATTAAACTCTTTTTGTAGGAACACACTGGTGATCAAGGAATTCACCAGAATGTAGGCGAAGGATTTATACATAATCAAACTGAGGACAAGGTGAGTGAGTTTGGGGATACCAGGTATGAGGGCGCTGTGGCTAGTGGATGTGTAAGAAAACATTATTATTGTATCAGCTGCAGACTGTGGAACTCTAGGCTAACCCCTGCCTAATATGAGTAACAAGTATCAAGATTGTTCATGTACATGCACTGATATGGTTAATATTAATTGAAGAGCAGATGTTGCGACAGTACAGAACAAAAAAGATAAGTTGAGTTGTTAGTGTTTATTGCATGGCCATTTGTATGCCGAGATGTGTTTCGACCTCATCTGTCTTTTTCAAGGCAAATTATTGAATCTATAATCCGAGTATTGAAGGATATCAAATATACATTTGATTTCATGATATAAAAATCAATTTATCAAGAACAAACTAAACAAAACCATAATGATCCAAAAATAGACTAAACAAAGTTTTATATGCCATTACTAACATGGTTCATGATACGCCGTGTTCGGCTGACAATAAATATACATGAAATGAACAGGTATTACACGCTACCTGAGAAAAATTGGTGCCAAGTGCTCATATCAACTACACTACTAATTGCGGGTGGTGGCAACACCACTCTAGGTTAAAGACCAATTAACTGTGGTGTGTCCTTTCCACCACCTATTAGCTTCAAACAAATCTTGGCATCAATGCCACTGACACAAGAAAATACCAAACTGAGCATAACAAGACATTCTGTATCAAGGTACATGGCAAACAATTGACGTATATTACCTCCATTGCTTACCCACTTTTCAAATGTGTCCTTCCAAAGTGAATGGAAATATGTCATATTCTTGTTGTTGTTTGAATGCAGGCATCTTGTAATGCAATTAAAGCTAGAATGAACCCCCAATTAAGGAGTCCAGTAATGAAAAGTTGCAATGTAAATTTGTCTCTGTGATCTTTGTCCTGAGAAATGACACCTGGTGTATATGTATAGAAAAGTTAAGTCATGCGGATGAGAAATGCTGATGAGTAGCATAAAGGCTTCTGTGATACTATTGATGTTGCTTAAAGGTCCATGCTGTGCATGCTATAGCGCTTTGAGTGTTTTTTGAAACAGGTGACTTCAAACACTAGAGTTCGAAAATTACATGCAGTGCAGAAACCCATGCATATGGCTTATTGTGGCTAATGAGTAAACTCGCCTAATAAATCTAATTTCAGAATTAGGCTGAACAAAGCACGATGTGCGTTAAGGTTTCCCCTCGGTATCATTGTAAAATGCTGATACCTTCAAAAAAGCACATGTTACATCTTTTAAGAGCTTGTTAGGTATAGTGACGCGCACAGACGTGCTGTGCCGATGCAAAATATATAACTTATGATATCTTACCAAAAATTAGTAATTTCGGGTCTGACCTGCTCTCGACCCTGCCATCATTTGACGTTCACGTTAGAATGTAGCACGGGCGCCGGACAAATGTTTGTTTTGATTAGTTTCGGGATGGGGCACGTGCTCTCCGGTTTCAGAAAGTCACGCGATACGTTGCACGTTGTGTTTGTTTTGGCGTGAGAGCTTTTAAAGCGCCAGTATTTAAATGCATGGTTGCAATGTGATCAATTATGTTCTTTTTGGTTAAAGCAATATACAAACAGATTAATAAAGTTGTTCGAGATTTACTGGAAAGCCCAGTTAGATATTGTTTGTGGAATCAGTTTAATGTGAAAGATAATTGAGTTTATAATAATATCTTATGTTTTGTGCATTTGGCTGTGGTGAGGGTAATAAACAGATTTAAATGCATATGATTAATGCCCGCAATATGGCTGTACCACATGACTAATTGGGTAATACATGCAGCCACGTTGGGGCCAGATTATGGTGTAGTGCCTGAAATAATTACCAGGCATCATTGCTTCACTCAGTCAGTTGTGAGATTGATCTTATTGTTGCGGCTCACGTGTATAAAGGGCCTATCTCAATAAGGCGCAGTAATTATTAGTCTTATCGTTACTCCCAAATTATTATAGTCAGTATATAATAAGTACATTTTCTGTGCTCTTGTACAAATGTTTTGGGCTGGTAGCGCTTGGCCTGTGAATGTAGTTGTATGTTCCCTCAATGGAACTTTTTCTCAAAAAGGAACACTGAAAGTGGTCGTTTATGAGTGTGAGACTGTACAGTACACCCCATAGCATTGTATTGCTGTCTGGACTTCACTGCCCTTGTTATCGCTCAGTTGGGCTTTTTTACACTTCAGCTGTTAATCAATTTACATATTCACTCACCACGGCTTGTCTTGACGAGAGACATTAAAAATAGTAATGGAGTCACCACATGTCATAGTAATATTAATCACCACCTGTCATTAAATGTTGGCTTGACTGAGCAGACAGAAGGAATCTATGAAGGTGATGTCTAGCTATAACTTGTTGCTTTATCACAAAAAAACATTAAGTTCATGTTCTGTGTTTAAACCATATTTGGGGCATCGTAATTTGCAGATCATACGCAACTCAAGTTGCCTGAGAAGGCGTTGTCGATAACCCCCTCTCATATGAAGTTGCGCTTGTTGTAGTGCAATGAAGTATATGTCTTTCTTGTTGGCTAGTTGATGATTTATTTTCTTGCCAATTAACTGCCAAAGGCAATTTGGGATCTTGACTGCTTAGGCTGGATAGATGTTCTCGTATCCGTACTCGTAGTTCGCGAATGGTGCTCCCTATATATACTTTCCCACAGACACATATGATTCCATACACAATGAACTTGGATCTGCAGTTGATGAAATCTTTAATTTCAGTCTTTAGACCTCCATGACAGGTAAAGGACATTGTCGCTGAGAGAGCAAATTTACAGAGATTACAGGTCCCACATTTATGGAAACCTATTAATGTATGTTTCAACCAATTGGTTTCACTCCTCGCATAGGGCGCTGCTTTAAGAAAAGACGGACTTAGGGCCTCATTACACGGAAGGCGGTAATGGTTAACGGCCACAGTTAATGGTAACGGTGACCGTTAACCATTACCGCCTTACTACGAGGTCCCTTAGCGGGTTGGTGCTTTAACGCCTGCTTTTTGCAGGCGTTAAAAACCAACCCGCTAAGGGACCTCGGAGCTAATTACGGCACCGCAAAATTGCGGTGCCGTAATTAGCGCCTTCCCCATTCCCATAGAGCCCTATGGGGCAGAAATGGGAATGGGGAAGGGCAATGGCGGAAGGGGGATTTACCGCCCCTCCAACCTTGGAATGGGGCGGTAAATCCCCTTTCCGCCAAGGCGGTGCCGGTATTTTACCGGCATGAGCCATGGCGCTAATAGCGCCATGGCTCACCGCCTTCCGTGTAATGAGGCTGTTAGTTTGTCCTTCAAAGTCGGAGCCTTGGTGAAAATCATTTTAGGTCGGTTAGCAATGTATTTTTGCAAATCTGAGTCTAACAAAAGTAAATGCCAATGTTTATTAAGTTGTTTGTATAGACAATTGCTATCATGAGAGAATTTGGTGATGACATTTACTCCTTGGTGTACTGGTAGTGAAATTTGTGGGTTCATTTTTTTTTTTAAAATCAAGTTTTATTAGCATTTTTGTCATAACAACACACAATAACAATGTCTCCATATTTGCTCCACCAGATTACAACATTTTCCCCCATTTCCCTCACCCGAGGCCCCCTCCGTCATGGATCCTTCGAATAGGATTGTCCTAAAAAATCGGGCGCATTATAATGTCTCTTTATCCAAAATCAAAATGTCTCTGCTGTGCACGCTAGGACACAGAGCCCATTAATCAGTCACTTCCTTCTGTCCCTCCTGCCAGCATTTCGTCCCACATTCCTCCTGACCCCTCCAGAGACCCCCACCGCATGATCCCTCTTACTAACCATATCAGGCCAGACGCCCATACTTTTCAAAGAACGGAAGACACTGCCCCTCAATATTGGACCGAGATTCATCTATGAGATGGCTCAGATACTCCATATCATATATTGTGCTGACCTTAGTGGTCCATTCCTTTTCCCTTGGCATTCGTGAACCCTTCCGGTTCTGGGCCAGACAGCACCTAGCCGCCACCATCATCACCTGAAACATGTGACCCTGTGCCGCTTCAGTCTCTCCATGTACATTCACACCAAACAAAACAAGCCACGGTGAGAGGTCCCTTTTATCCATGACAGGACCTCTCCCCAATACGTCTGCACCCATGGGCATTTCCACCACATGTGTATCAAGTCTCCCCTTTCAGTACGGCACTTCCAACAGTTTTGGCTATAACCCTCCCTCATCCTTTCCTGTCTTCAATTTCTTGATAGCCTCCTCCCTGTTATCTCCCCCTCCAGGTCCTCCAGCTCCGCCTCAGTGAGTTTAGGGAGGTTCCGCCCGACTAGGTAACTCTGCATGTCTTCAACAGATTCCCCATTCTGCTTGGTGTACAATTCCTTATAGTAATTTGCGAAGCATTCCGAGACCTCACTCCCACCTGTCTGTCTCCTCTCACCCACGCCTAGGATGCCCTCAACCCTCCTTTCCGTCTGACAGCCTCTTGCCCATTGGGCTAGTAGGGTCCCCACCTTATGTCCCCTCTCATAATATCTTTGCCGTGTGTACCTCATCCTCTTGACCACTTCCCCAATTAGCACAGTGTGCAGTGCTTGTCTCTTCTCCCTCATTTCCTCAAGGAGAGCCTCCCTGTCCACCCCCTCACAAGTGAGTTGCGACCGCATTGCTCTCAATTCCTTGTGGAGGTTACTCTCAATCAGTGCCCTGTTGCGTTTCTTAAGAGAGCCTTCCGCAATGAGCAGGCCCCGGAAAGGTAGCCTTCGCTGCCTCCCTCACCATTGTGAGATCGATTTCCCCAGTGTCATTCGTCTCAAAATAGGCCCTTATTTCCTTTCTCAAGAACTCCCTGAATACCTGATCTCTCAGCAGAGTGTCATTACATCACATCTACAACTCCTTCAGGCCTTAGGCAACCTCCACCCCGTCACTATGAGCTCATAATCCGACCATGTGATGAACTCCAC
Source organism: Ambystoma mexicanum (assembly GCF_040938575.1). Classification (NCBI taxonomy): domain Eukaryota; kingdom Metazoa; phylum Chordata; class Amphibia; order Caudata; family Ambystomatidae; genus Ambystoma; species Ambystoma mexicanum. Next base: position 573,851,314 of record NC_090926.1, on the reverse strand, counting down.
AGCTGGCACCCCGACCTCCCCTTCACCCTCCTCCGACACCAGCAGGAGGTCTATTCTTGTATATGAACGATGTGGGGGAGAAAAGAATGGGTGTCCCCCGGGGCCTGGCCACGACCTGCGCCATACATCGACCCAGCAGTACTCCTGTAGAAGGTCGCGCAAAGCTAGATTGTCCTTAGTAGCCCCTCTTCCCCGTCCCCTTTGCCGACCACCAATCCAGCTGGGGGTCCGTTATCAGGTTGAAGTCCCCACCCAGAACCATGGCTCCCTCCACCCATTCATCCATTGCCTTCAACACCTGACGTATGAATTGGATCTGGCCGACGTTGGGAGCGTAGAGAGTAGACCGCATGAGCCGCATTCCTTCACCCGTGCCCTTTATTCCCAAGAACCTACCCCCAAAACCTCTCTTGATCTCCATGTCCCTAAGCTGGAAGGATTTGCCCAGGAGTATACCCACCACATCTTTTTTGGAGGATTTATGGGAAGCCCATAATTTTTTACCTATTTCTTTCCCCTTGATCAGCGACTCCATCCCCTGTCGGTAGTGCGTTTCTTGCAAGAAAAGGGCCACCTATTTTTGTTTGTGGAACATGTTGCTCGTGAGGGATCGCTTATTTTGGGAGTTTAGGCCCTTGATGTTCAGCATGCCAATCCGTCCCTCAACCATCACCTCTTCTTTCCCTGTGGTCTGCAAGTCCCAAGTACCCGGTTAGGCGTGGGGCCTTCTTAGTGTAAGAATCCATGACATTCCCTGTTCCATCCTCCACTTTCCCCCACTCCCTCCTCCCTCTCCCTTCCCTCCCTCCCCTGAACCCCTCATTCCCTTTTGAGGCGTCCGTCTCCATTTGCCAGAAAAACTGGGTTCCGTAGACGAACCAACAGGGGCTCTTCCCCTGCCCCAGGTTGCTAGCATAACAGGGTTTTAGCTCCTTCACCGCTAAGTCGGTCCTAAAATATTCAATGTGTCCTTTCGATCTCAGGTTAGGATCTACGAATCTTCCCCCAGAATCCCCTCCTCCCCTTCATCAAACCAACTCAAAGGACCCCTCAGTGGGTCCAGCCAACCTCAACAACTACAGCTTCACAAACGGTACTACGCCAGCCTCAACGGTGCCAGTGTAAAGCAAGAGAACTTAACGCGCCAACCATCGCTATATGTTAGGACAATTTACTCCCACTGCAGCCCACCGGGTGTCCGAGGGCACAGCGGAATGTATGCAGATGTGCAGTTCACTTGCGGAGCGACTTATTCTCAATTCAAGTGCCCCCCAAAGGCGGCCGGGGGGTGTTTAGTTTTCTGGAATTTTGAGGTTCCTCTCACCCTATGTTTTCCCCTGGTTGGGTCCAGGCCTCTTGGACCCCATGTGGGATACAGGTCGCCATTGCCACGTTCAACTGAGGGGCCCGGGCGGCCACCAACCAAGTTCTTCGTGAACCTCTGAATGTCCTCTTCGGCCACAAGATGGTGCCTCTCCCTCTGCCATTTAAAGGCCAGATAAAATGGGTGTCCCCAGCAGTATCTGACCCCCTTCTCTTGTAGCCATTTGGTGAGGGCCCCAAATGTTCTCCTCATCAGCAGCGTAAGGGCCGAGAGATCCTGGAAAATGGCCACTCTGGAGTTTCCATATTGTATTTACCGAAGATTCTACGCCTTCTCCAGAACCCTGGCCTTGTTGTCTCTGTAATAGTGTAGCCTTGCCAGCACTGAGCGAGGGCCTCTCACCCCCCCGCCCGATGGACTCTGTCTATCATGACCCCTTCTCCAGCATCCCCTCCAAGGGCGATCCGTATTGTGTCCTGCACCTTGCCTTCCAAACACAGCGGGGTCTCGCCCTCTGTTTCCACCAAGCCGAAGAAGCATAGATTATTTCTCCTTTCACAACTCTCCATAGCGTCTACTTTGAGGCAGAGCTCCTTCTCCCAACGCTGTACCTCCATGAATCTTGCCCCCATCTGCGTCTCCAGGATTCCAGTGGACATTTGGTTGTTCTTTACACGGTCCATTCGATCATCCAGCGTGGATACTTTAGCCGTGAGGTCGCCCAGTTTAGCCCCCATGTCCGTTCCCATCCCCCTTATCCCCCCAGGATCATTTGGACGTTGTTTTGCATGGAGACTAGGTCTGCCGCGGGGGGACTCTCGGCTTCCATCACTGCGCCTCCTGCCTGAAATCGATACTTTGCTATGGCTTCTTTCCAGCTCATAGGTTGCCCTCTACCCCCTGCACAGCTGTGCCTGTCTGGTTTTTGCAGTTCAGTCCCGCTGAGGTGCGGGTCTGATCCCCGGGGCCCAATTCAGTGATGGTAGTTGCTAAGGCATGCCACCCAAAGAGGGGAGGATTACATCAATGTGGTTGGAGGTGACTCTATGCATCAGTGGGCTCTCCTCTGCTGTACCTATTCCTCAAAAGCGGGTTCCCACTGACTCCTCGTTCCCACTATGAGTGTCCGTGCTGTCTCCCTCGGCAGAGTGGTGAGCCCACAACCTCCTCGCATTATGTATGTCGTGGGATGTTTCGTTCCAGCCTCTGCCGAGTAGGACCACTCAGTCTGGTTACCACTCCCAATGTAATGTGAGCGTTTTGGTGTGGAAGTTGGTCTCCTGTCGACGAAGGGAGCGGAGCCCTCACTGGTGCATCACCCACAGAGCCCCTCTAGTGTTGCCACGCACTGTGGTGGGCACATCTCAACTCCCCAGGGCCTGGGCTGGTGGTTTCACCTGCTGTTCACTGCCTCCACAACCATCCTTGCCTTCCTGGCACGCATGTGTCATGGCCTCCTGAAAATCTGCAGTCCCCTCACTGTTTGTCTCTGGGCCCAGTATGGTTGCAGATCAGGTCTCGGGGGGCTGGGCCTCCTGACCTCACAATGTCTGTTGTGCAGTCTTCCTTGAAAGTGGACTTCCCGTGGGAGAGAGGCGCTGGGCCCACGTACTCCCCCACTGACTAAAGATGTGCACCTATCTCTCCCAGCCGGGCCCTCCGTTGGTTGGGGGCACACAGAGGTGCGTAGCTCCTCCCCCCAAGTATGGGTCTGTCTTAGTCTCTCTGTTTGGGACCCCGCAGTTGTTGTAGGGGTCCCCGGGTCTCCAATCTCTCCCCCCGCAAGGATGGGGGGGGGGGGGTTCCCACCGCTATCCTCACCTGCAGTATGGTGTTACTCGTGTCCCCCCCCACCCCCGGCCAGCATTATTAAGGGCACACTCCCGCGACAGCGCGGGCTGCGGGGAACCTTGCATGTAGTGTAGACGAGACCGCTGATGCTGCAGCGCCTGTGTGGGGGGCCTCCAAGCCAGGGAAGTGCAGGCGAAAGGCGCTCGTTATATTGAGGAGGTGGCGACTCGGCGCCTCCTGCTCCTTCTCTTCTCTCCGAGGGATCGGCCAGTGCGCCCCATCTCTCCGCTGCATGTAGCGCAGCCGGCGGGGAGAAGGTGCCCGCAATGCCTGGAACGCACTGCAAGCCCCGAGAGCCTCCTCCGAAAGTGTGCAGGGTTTCGTCACAAGGTGACGGTGGTTTCAAACGCGCCGGCGTGTGTGTAAGCGTCCCTACGTTGTGGCGGCTCTGCAAGTCCTGGGTCTGATCACCTGGTTCTCTCGCGCTGCCGTGTGTTGCTTGGGGAGGAGGGGCGCTCTCAAGTAGCGCAAAGCCGTTCCAGGGTTAGGGAGCATCGCAGAGCTCTGGGATTTCGCCCTTCTATAGGTCTCGTGTTCAGCCAGCGATTTAATCACCTCTGGAGCATGAAGGTACCCCTTCACCACGTTTTCGCCTCAAGTTTTCCGGGGATGGGGATGGAGCGAACAGCTCAGGCAGCCATCTTGCCTGCAGCCCATGGTGGCCTTGTGGTTTCATTTGTAACATGTCTTGTCTTTTTAGATTAGTCTTAATCTTAATTTAGAGCATTCTCTATGCATTTGTTGGAGTACCCCGTTCCTTGAACCTGCGCCCGAGTAAGTCACACTGATTTGTGTAGGTCTCATCTGAGCTGCAATTTCTTTTTGCACAATAAAATTCCCCTACCGGGATGTTGTTGATCACTGTTTTCCTGTGACAGCTAGTCGCAAACAAAGACGAATTGACTTTGGTAGGTTTTCTATAAGTCCATACATATATTGTTTCATTCTCAATATAAAACTGCAGATCCAAAAAATCAATGGTGGATGGATCCATACCCCCTGTGAACTTGATGCCAAAGGTGGTGTTGTTTAACTATCTTATAAAGGAGTCACGTTAGTCAATGGAACCATTCCAAATCAGCAGCACATCATCTATGTACCTTTTCTATAGAAAAATCTCTAGTCATGAGAGCTGTAAATATACTTGTTTTCAAAGAAGCCCATAAAGAGGTTTGCTAAAGAGGGCACATATTTTACTCCCATGGCAACACCCTTTATGTGTGCAAAGTATTGGTAATTGAAAAGGAAATGATTATGGTCTAATGTGAATTGCAAAAATGATTTGATCATGTCAATGTGTGTGCTATGTGAGGCTGAGAAATTGGGAAAAATAAAACCCAAGGTGTCTATTACTAAATTATGCTGAATGGAGGTATATAATTATTTGACATCTAGTGTAGCTAATTTGTATTGTGAATTCCATGTGGTCGCTTGGAGAATCGCAAGAGTTTCAGTGGAGTCTTTAAGATAAGGTAGTAATAATGGGATCATTTCTTTAATGGCTGTGTCAATATATTCAGATAATCCTTCTGTCACCCACCTCAAACTGCTCATGATGAGACGCACATCTGGGAGATGTTCAAAATGCTTATGTACTTTGGGTAGGAAGTACATCGTTTCTCAGGGAGCGTGTAGTACCTGTTCATATCATGTATATTCATTGTTAGCCGAACACGGTGTGTCATGAACCATGTTAGTAGTAGCATATAAAACATTTAGTCGAAAATGACAATGTTAATGATTGTTCCGAGAATATATTAGATGACGAAGTGGATTAGTTCTCATACTTACATATGTTTATTTTTTCTTTTTGTTTCCCCTCCCCCTCTCGTTTTTCTTTCCTCATTTGTTGAGTGGTGAAACTAATCTTGGTTACATTGTCACATGGACATTTATTTTTGGATCATGATGGTTTTGTTTGTTCTTGATACATTGATTTTGATATCATGAAATCAAATGTATGTATGATATCCTTCAATACTCTGATTATAGATTCAATAATTTGCCTTCAAAAGACTGATGAGGTCGAAACACATGTCGGCATAGTTACTATCTACAAATGACTGTGGAATAAACACTAACAACTCATCGTATCTTTGTTGTTCTGTACTGTTATTGTCCCTACGGTTCGGCCATGTGTTTTTAAGCATAAATCGGTAGATCGTAGAAAACTTTCCTATGGACCTTACCCGACTTTTCGTCCATTAACGCACTCGAAATCAGCCGCCATTTTCTGATAATCCTATCATTTCCCCCCATCGCCCTGGCTCACCTGCTTTTGCGGCACTAAATCAAATCCCCCGCCCCTGAAACAGACTTTATCAAAACATTCATATTCCCCGCCTCTATCCGTGACGTGACTGTGCTGCGTAGGCAAACGCGCCCAGGCGTCTTCTACGCGACTCCACACAGAACCCGGAAACCAACACAGATTAGCTCACAACACAGCGCGCCACAATTCGGAATATGAAACTGTACTTTTAAATCAAACCGCAAGATTGTAAATTTGGTAAAGTACATTTATTTGACATCAAATGTTTCGAGAATATTCAGCGATTTGCATTTTTCTTTGCTCACGTTCCAAAAAATTCGTTTTGAGGCACGCGATGTTCCTTTGCTGTACACAGGGTCTTAGATCATCTCACAATGCAGCGCCACAATTCGGAATATGAAACTGTGGTTTAAAAGCAAACAGCAAGATTGTACATTTGGCAAAGTACATTTATTGGACATCAAATGTTTCGAGAATATTCAGCGATTTGCATTTTTCTTTGCTCTCGATCCAAAATAGTTCGTCTTGAGGCAAGCGATGTTCGTGTGCAGTACACAGGGTGTTGGTTTACGATAAAATAAGCTCTTCGGTCGCACTGATAATCGCATGGCTGTTCCAACAACGAGGCACTAGGCCACCACAACGGTCTGTATGTTGCATCTAGCCGTTAGTACCGCGTAAGGGCATACTTGTACTTGGCGATCGTCCCATAAAATGGTCAGGGTGGTAACGTTGTTCATGCGGAGAAGCAACTGGCGGTTATAAAAGCCATCCGCCGGTGTCTGGTACTCGTGACACATACAATAATGAGTGATGTACCTGTTTTAAAAACATAAAAAATGAAATTAGTCTCACCATCAGATCTTTATTAAAATTATTCATTTTATATATTAGGTCGGGAAATTATTTCATAGCTAGGACAGTGCAACTGGGTATTATACGTCAATGGGGGGGCTGTAGGATACTGAGACAGTCCCCCAGTGCAGGGGTTGACAGGGAGGCAGTGCAGGTGGAGAGTGGAAGGGCCCAGGACCGAGGTCGCAGACAGTGGACCAGTTGTAGCAGGGGAGAGGGAGAGAGAAAGCAGAAGCAAAGAGGAAGGTTTTGAGGTGCTTCCGTAAAAGGAGATGGTTCTCCTCAAGATAGTGCGCGGTACAAAACAATATGCGACATAGAACGAACAAGTACAACTTAACCCGTCTTTAAAGCTACTGTATAGTAATTAAATTGCGGTATAAACTGATCTAAAGAGTTACTGACATTATATTTGCATTTTCCATTGTGTCTGTGCGTAGGGCAGCCCCGAAATACCACTCCTTCTATGCCGACGTTATTTCTTCTAATGAACGAACATTAAATGGCTTTCGTTTCTGAAATTATATTCATTATCGTTTCTTACGTTATTGCCCCACACCCCCAAAAAGAAGTCTTTCGGGATGGTCCCGGCCTGTCAAGGTCAAATAACAATAGAACCTTATACTGAGTCGTGGGCCATTCCGGCACCCGAGAAAAAAATCAAAGCAGCTGACCTTCACTTTGAACGAGCACACATTCCTAGTTAGCAACATTCAGTGTAAGGCCATCTCACAGGACTCACAGAGCAATCACTTTTATTTACACAATACATAGCTACACATATTCAATGGGCCTGCGACATGAGGAGACTCGAGAGAACAGACAATCAAATTACAATCATTTAAACCGTGATGTGTATTTCTCAATGAGCTCTTCTTTAGGTGGACATGGAACAGAGGCAATGTTGGGTGGCAATGCAGTTGTCCCCTGCACAGGTTCGTTCACAACTCCATGTATGTGCCTATCTAGGACATCAACAATAAGTCTCTCAATAAAGTCATATTGCATATCCTCAAACACTGGTTTGATAACCCATTGTTTACTTCTTTTAGTGAATGCCTTATTGTAGCGAAGCGTCCCTAAAGTTCCGGTCGTCCTACTTTGTTGACGGCCAACATTATGGTTATGTGCCAAGACCGCTAGAAGAGTCCGATTTATCATGCCCTCCATGCCAAAATGCAATTGTTTTGGCCTGTACTTTAGGCACATATTGTGGAACACCTCCAAATCTCCTGTGTGGCAGAATTCCGTGAGTCCCCTCAAATCTCTTGTTATAGTTTTATCAAATACAATATTTTCAATGGCTTTGTGAGTGGGTGATGAAGGAATCAACCACTTCTTCTTCCGTGCCTCCTCTGTGGACAAATGGCCATGTTCACAATTGTGGAAATGTTGGTTTGTGGTCCAGCGGTGAACGTTGCTACAGTGTAGCATTACTGACCGCCATTTTTCCAGTAGAATTTCCAACGACCCTCCACATGTTTTTGAGCTCCACCAAAGATGGTTGCTGATTGACTTGGACCACTGTGAAATACCTTGCATATCTTTTTTTTTTACCTGCAGCCGACATTTTTTTATTGATTCTTTTTGCAAGATGCCAAACGTCAAATTGGTGATTTATATTTTTGTACTCTTCTCTCATTGTCTTGGCAATTGAAACGTGTCTGTCCGTGGCTATCAGGTCGATCACCATTCCCCGCGATTGTAGTTCTTGCAATGATGCTACAAAGCCAACTTTCTCCATGGCCACTGAGGATGTGCTTTGTGACACCTGCACGACCACCGAACTCACAATTTTCTTACTTTCCTTGTCCTGAAAGTGGTAGGTGCAGTACTTGGCTGAAAATCCTGGGCTGTCGCACTGTCCATCACCGGCTAGCCTGAACCGTTTGCCCGCGAATGTACTATCAATAGACATTTTTTCCATTCTCCAAGCTTCGCTAATGGCTGGAAATAGATAATCGGTTTGGTATTTGTAGAACTGAGTTTTCGCAATGAAATGGATTCCCACAAACTGAAAGAAAGACTCTAACTTTTTAAAACTTGAACCACTAAAAAGTGCAGCCGCTGCACAAAGTAGATTGCCTGCTGGCAGTTGCCCCAGCATGGGTTGTGCAGACCATGAGAAAGGATGATATTTTGTACAGGTGGCATGTATTTTAAGGTTAGTGCCTCGAATTGCACGAGTCACATTAATCAATGGCTCCCCACATACTTCCCCACCAACCGAATGCCCACATTTCATCCGAATAATAATATCAATCAAACAACTATCGAATACAATGAATTTGGCCTCTTAACTTATACTGTCACTCTGCATCCCAGCTGGTTCGGCCTGTAACGTTGAGGACATGTCACTCACATGAAAGGTAGAATCTCTGATATCGTCTTCCGCTATGTTCAGTGATATTGATGGTGTTTCATTGTCGTCCACTTCATTCTCTTCCATTGCAACATCTGTTCCTTCTCCGGTGATGGGTGAATAAAACAATTTCTTCAACTTTCTTGCGGTCTTAGTTTTTGCGGGTGTGGATTCTGTGAATTGATCTCCGACTGCATCCGAACTACCAGGCGGACATTCACTATCAATGGCTGGATGTGGTATAGCTCCGTTGTCAATCACTTCATATTCTTCCCATTGGCACGATGCATCTCCGGTCTCAAGTCCCTGCCAAAAGGTTTGACAAGCAACATCTCTCGTTCGCTTCACTGTCTGTGTAGATCTAGTTCGTACACCCACTCGCAACTAGAGGACAGAATGGAAAAGGGATGTTCAGTTTAAACACAACTTACAGTATTGAACTATTAACAGTGAAAAACAACATAATATAGTGACCAGGACACTAACCTTCTTTTGCTTTCTTTTCTTTGAAACTTTCTTGCCTCGAACTTCAACATCGGGACGCTGTTGCTCCGACTCGTGTGTGCATGTCTCCACTTCCTCTTGTGCTGCAACGACTATATTTTCATGATAAGCACATCCATCACGCACTGACGCTCCATCGACTCCCTGAAACATAGAACTTTCATTAGTATGTATAATAATATTGAAAACACAAAATGTACTTGTGGACCAATACCCACGTACATCTCAATAGCAAAACACGAATGAACGCTTTGTGTAGAACATTCAAACGACAGTTATTCACGCATTGTTGATCTAGTTAGATGGAACTGTCAAGATCCATACCTCGGGCTCCTCATAGACTTCCATTGATGATATTATTGAAGATGATGCTTCAGTAACTCCCTGAAACACAGTAATTGCATTAGTATGGTTTTCTATTTTGTTAAAAAGAACATACACTTTGTGCAGGTGTCAACGGCTCATCTAAATAGACCTGCACAAATGATCAGTTAAATAATGGATATCTAAATATGATTCGATTTGCTCGATCGTTGGAAGTGTCACCACCCAGAGATCTGCATCAACTACTAGGGGTGATGTTCTTGTAGAAGAAGCTCCGTCATCTCCCTGAAACATAGTACTTGTGTTAATAAAGAAGGAAGTATAGCGGATGTAATCACGTCATATGATTTCGCTTGATCGAATTGTCAGTATCCATACCTCGAAATGCATAAGAACATCAAGGGACGATGTAACTGCGGTGCACACTTCTGCAAGCTGTTGCGCCGACCCGTAACTGCATGCTCCCCCTTCTTCTTGGACTAATGCTCCATCGACTCCCTGAAACATAGGACTTTCATCAGTAATGAACACAATATTGAAAAAAGAAGACACATAGGAGGGCGACGACAGAAGGACATATCAATGGCTAAAAACGAAAGAAACCTTGTGTGTAACAATCACGCTACAAGAATGCAAGATCTGATGATCTCCATCGATGGAACTGTCCGGAAACGTACCTCGAGCATCTGAGTGACATCAACGGTTGTCGTCAATGCGTTGGACTCCTCAGCATCTCCCTGAAAGACAGTACTTGCATTATTTTGGATAACAATAATTATAACTGAAAGCAAAGACTAGAGGACGAGTACAAGGGTGTACCATTAGGTAAAATAATCACACGATAAATTAAAACTATTGATTTACATGCCTAAAACAAGTCAGTGGCAGAATAGCTAAGTAAGATTACCCGATAGGCGCTTGAAGTGGCTGATGACTGCAATAACGACACGGATGGAGAATCTTCCGCCTTCATATTGAGTGGATACATAAATGGGGAAATTATTGTTAGCTAATGCTACACACTACCGCAAGGCCGAGAGATAAATACGTAAACTTGACTCACCAGTGGAGGGATGTGGACGAATAGAGTGGGAATAGCGGTTGAGAGCAATTTTCGCTTCGCTCGCGGTGTGTTCTTCTTTATTAGCAATGATGTGGAGTACATGTCAGAGGTAAAGTGCCTGCTGCAGATGCGGTATCGATCACCCCTCTTGTCCGCAAAGACTTCTAGGACTCTACTTTCAAGCTCAGACGGTGGATATCCGCAATATCGGACCCATTCTCTTATCTGATCTATTGTCTTAGGGAAAACATGCATTATAGTACCTTCAGATTTACTATGAGTCTTCGAAGGGCAACCGCCAATGGAACAGGCAGGCATTGTGGAAAGTTCTGAAAAGTAAAGATCAACAATTCTCTATGAATACCAATGTGTTAAAAAATTAAATGACACATAAAAGGTTCAATGCAAGGTTCTTTTTGGTTCTTGGAACTATACACGTTATTCACATGCGGATAAGTATTTGAATAACTTAAAAAAAAATAGAAAAATAATTTCACTAAACTCAGAACATGTGACTAGTTCCTTGCATGTACTGTCTTGAACGAAAAGAAATTGGACGCAAAATGATTATGGTACATGGCCTTACCTTGACGAACAAACAGTTAGATGCAGGGATCAGAGTAGTTTCTTGTCGTAGAACAGGGAGCAGTTCACAGGTTGCAAACTGACGAGTTTCCTCGAAGTGGTCACGGAAGTTCACAGAGACGAAGAGCAGATAACCAGCACCTTCACGGGTTGACTAGCAAAGCGCAAAGAAGTTCTCATTAGAAATATGAAGTGGGTTATAAAGAATTCGAAACAGGGGTGTGTTTGTGAATGAATGACGTGTATATGTCGTGGCATTATGCGGTTTGCAGGGGGCCGTCCAGCGTGAGGGGGGATGCTTGGCAGGAGACACGGGGTCTGGAGGTAGACATGGGAACAAACACCCATGCTCTATAGACCACTTTGAAGTGTACATGGTCTTTGGCACCTCTTGGCCTTTATCGCTCCCTGACAGCTCCACTTTCCAGCACAAGTACCCCGGTGCGAACTGTCTTTGATAGGGCGGGGGTGGATTGGGGCGGTGGTCGTGCAGACAAGACACAGGAAGACTCGTGAATGGAGACACACTTATGTGGATTGCAGGGGGCCGTCCAGCGTGAGGGGGGATGCTTGGCAGGAGACACGGGGTCTGGAGGTAGACATGGGAACAAACACCCATGCTCTATAGACCACTTTGAAGTGTACATGGTCTTTGGCACCTCTTGGCCTTTATCGCTCCCTGACAGCTCCACTTGCCAGCACAAGTACCCCGGTGCGAACTGCCTTTGATAGGGCGGGGGGTGGATTGGGGCGGTGGTCGTGCAGACAAGACTCGTTTGCCGCAGGGCCTCACCAAGGAGAGGCCATCTAACTGCATGTAAGAGGCAGGCTGCAGGATCTAGTACATGGAAGGCAGGGGGGTGAGTTTATAAATACCTCACCCTCCCAGGAGAATATATGGGTGCAGTTCACCCTGGAGACCCTGGATGCCTAGGCAGTTAGTCAGCAGCAGGCTGGCCTGTGGTAGCAAGGCGGCACGGGCCAGAGGGGGTCATCTCTGTACCCGGTGCCCAAAAGGATGATTTATTATGATCAACCATATTGATTATTTACCTATAACCATGTTTTGTATCAATAAAATCCAACGGCCTTTTATTGCCAACGCTTGAACAAAGTGGTGTGGTAAGTATTTTTGGGGGAGGAGGCAAGGCCGGGAGGCTTGATGCCAACCCGCAAAATAACATATGTATGTCTGCTGCATATGGGTTCAACGGTTATGTGGATTGAAGGTGGGCGGCCAGCGTGAGGGAGGATGCTGGCCGGAGACATGTGGTGTGACAAGACAAGGCACAGGAAGACTATTCAATGGAGACACACTAGATTCATTTAAAAAATCAAAACAACCATTGTTAAAATATATGTTGGGTTTTATTTTAGATCTTAATTTCAATTGAACATAAATAATAAACATTACACATTGTAAAGTTCCGGTTGCAGCACATCCAGGGAAAATCCGCAGTATTGTCCACTGTCGCTGGGGAAATGTTGTCTAATGGCAAGTACCGCACAGGCAGGTATTACTCTCCGAACGCGGTGTCCGAGCCTCCCGTGAAGCCACCAAGTGAAGCAACGATAGGCCACCAGCCTGTACCACCTGTGAAAATGAAAGATGCAAACTGTATTAAAATGACAAAAATTTCTAATCACTGTCGATTCAGGTAAAAAATGTCATTCTGCTTTGAAAAAAATTCTATCTAGAAATTGCACAATATGGAACCAATTTACATGCGTTCGAATGATATGTAGATGTAATTTTATATGTGGGAGACGACCATGAAATAGTAGTGGCATCACTGACATCCCAACTAGAGTATACTTACTCGTTACTCGGATTACGCGGACGAACAGTGCCGCGAAGTTCGTGCATAAGCACCATCATCATCCTCAACACGGTCCGTGAGAGGCAGGCTTCCCTGAACTCTGGCAGCTCGGTGATGCATTGCGGACTTGGCTCGCCTTCCGAAATGTAGGACAAGCACCCGGAATTTTCACGGCAGCAGCAGTTCTCCTCCTCAGTTGGCATTAGCTCGCACCGATTGCACGTGCACCAGGTGGAGACGCCGTCCATGCGACATGGTCCAGGCTCTTCATCCGTTGACTGGTCCTCCCAACTGCCGTCCGAATCCCCATCGTTTTCGCGTGCTTGCCTTTCCAGTAGTTCTTCCTCGGTGTACTCGGGCTCGTACATATACGGCATTATTGTAGCCATTGTGTGGTAAAGAAAGTAAAATAATTTACAGATATGGTACAGGTGTTCACAAGGCCTAGAAGCGGCGAAGGTAGCTGACCAGAGCACAGAAACGAGTCACAGAATACTCAACGTAACACAGATAGAGTAATGGAATCGAAAATCTGCTGCTGTGTGTTGTGAAACGGTGTGTTTATACTTATTGAGGAAAGAGGCGTCCTGCCATTTCCATGGCGACACTTCATTAGCTGAGGCGCAGCGATTGTTGACACGAAACGTGCTTTGGCGTTGGGAAATGGGCAGTACGCGTCTGCTGATGTCAGGCTCAGGGGCGGGGGATTTGATTTAGTGCCGCAAAAGCAGGTGAGCCAGGGCGATGGGGGGAAATGATAGGATTATCAGAAAATGGCGGCTGATTTCGAGTGCGTTAATGGACGAAAAGTCGGGTAAGGTCCATAGGAAAGTTTTCTACGATCTACCGATTTATGCTTAAAAACACATGGCCGAACCGTAGGGACAATAAAAAAAAAGTCCCGGAACTATCCTTTAACCATATCAGCTCATGTACATGGAACAATCTTGATACTCAAACTGAGGACACACTCTAACAATATTTGGATCCTTACTTTTTTGCCAGTAGGAGTCATGATCAACTGCTTTGGAGTGTAACAGACAATTGTGTATGGGGAAAAAAGTGGTGCCAAAATTACCACCCACGGTCACAGAATCTATTTAATTGCATACATTGCCACTGGGTTGTATAGACACGCCCCTGCAGCCTAGACTCCTTTTTCCACACAGTGGAGGCCCATGTGTGGGGGCCGTCCAGGCACATCTACAACATTGCTGAAATCAAGCCGATAGTCTTGCCCCATTTACATAGAATCTGAGCAGGTTTTGCAGCACTCTGTTCCTTTGTGGCAGGCTAGATTCTGAAGGATTTCGTATTTTCCTTTATTCTTTTTACATTTTGGAGCTCTGGCCTATGGGGCAATAGGCCAGCCAGCCTGGGGATCAATTGCCCCTTTTCCCTCCTTTTTCCAGTCCGCCCCTCAGTGTTTCTGACAAATTGTGAGGTACTTGTCTCCATGCGGGTCAAGCATTGCTGATGTGCATTCAAGGTGCCTTGTGGGGCCAGTGATGTTGGAGCAGCTTCAGGCAGATGTTTATAGAAAATGAGCAGGACGACAGAGCTGGAGCAGATTGCTGAAACCATGAATGTGGAGAAGACTTGTCTGGTATAGCAGAGCTGCACTCTTCAGGAAAACAATTGCAGGACTGGCACATGGGTAGCAAACTCTCCTTGCAGTGTGGGCTGTTTAGTTCTCAGTTACTAGTCGTTCACTCAGACATTGCCTTTAGTAACTGTAGTTACCAGGATGTGATTGCTATTGACTGCTCGTTTTCAATGCCCTAGCCTCTTCGCAGGGATCTGTTGACGCTTGACCTGTCGAGTCAGGGTAAAAGCTAGGTTTTGTCTATTTCCGACAGATGTACTTAACGAGACGAAGAGGTTTTGGAGGTTTGGAGCTCACTCACTCTTATTAGTTTAAGTCTCTTCTTTCGTGTCCAGGCACTTGTCCTCAAGAATCTACAAATAACTGGGACAAACCCTCTTTTTAATGACAATTGGGAAATCCATGCTTTATAAATCGTGTAATATTGTATATATGTTTTGCTTATGGGGCTTTGCAGCATAAATTATTTTTATATGAACATGTTTTGCATATGCTGCCATCTACTGGTTCTTCTGGTAATTACATTGTAGATATAGTGTTGGTGTATGCTATGTTAATTGGCTTGTATACTTCTATCCTTTATCCGCCCGCGTGAGTGGACGTCAACTTTAGATTGTTTTCTTCTGCCATCGTGTTCGGACATGGATGGAGCAGAATGGCTTCGAAGTGAAGTTTCTGGACGCACCCATTTAGACGTCGTATGTTACCCAAGATGGATTTCGTAAAACGTCTACGTATTAGGAACATCTACCATTTTGGAAGTACTTGCAACACAGAGCAAGGTTGAATATAAGAATGTATATAATTTTGATAATTGCAAAGTTACTTGACCGTAGGATTTCGGGCTCATTAGGTACTAGTTCTTTTTGTCCAGACAACAATTACAAGTTCTGGGAACAGGCTAACACTGAGCATGCAACCAGTGTCTAACACCCAATTATGTTGAAACCCAGTGCACTGCTTGCTGCAGGTTTAAACCCTAAACTCTTAAGTCAAGAAAGAAAGTGTTGGACTGCTTACCCAATGGACCCCAGCACTTTGTACTAGCATCAGCGGAAAGTGAAAAATTTGAGTCCCAAGAGTATGCAATCCTGAGCTGTCGACTGGTGACAGTGATGCCAACGTCCTTTGGGGGTGGGTCGTAAAGGGGGAAAGGCCAGCACAGCTACTTGGTTTAAGGTCAACTTGAGTGCGACATCTTCTGCTAGGAGTGGAACATTGCAACTAAAGGAAGGTTTTTCTATGTGTATGTACACAACACGTCCTGAGAGAAACATGTTGTGCCTCCCTTGGGACCAAAAAGAAGTTTAGAGTATGTTCCTCCATATCAAAACAAACTTCCGATGCTTTGACATTGACATCAAAGTTGATAAGACCTGCTTTGGCAGCGAAGGAAAATAAATGTCAAGGTTGTGACCAAAAGTCAGGCGCGGGATCTGCAGTACGCTCACACTTAAGTGTTTTGTTTTCCTGCTGACTCAAAGTGTGGTCGATCATTCCAGTGCACCGTTTCAGCTTTCCAAAGAAGGTTTTAAGTCCCCTCAAATCGAAAAACACACAGTGAAATGTAATTATTATTATTATTATTATTATTAAGGGAACAGCATAAATGCTAGAGATAAAGGGGGTCGAAGGACAAATGTGTGCATGGAGGTGTGCTTCGAGTGGGCGATAATGATGGTGCACAGAATATGGCCTCGTTTTTCACAACGTTTTCATTCCATGTGCGCGATGGCTCGAACTAGAACCCAAATTCCTGCCCCACAGTTCATGTGACCCAAAGTGCTGCATACTCATGTATGTGGTGACATGTATGTAAGCTCCTTCGGTGAATTGGAGCTTGCTGTTGCCTCCGAAAATAAATGGGAGGAGATGTTAGCATATGGCGCTGAAAATGTGTACTACTGTTGGCACTGTGAGCTGCTGCTGATGGAAAGAGGATGGTTCACCTCGGAATGGTGGCTGTCTTGAAGGGCACTTCCATCTTGTTTTGAGACTAGACCGCTGAATGCTTAGTTTCATTAGCAGCATCCTTGATGGAAAGGGCTGCCGCGGTGAATGGATGAAAGCTGCATAACAGCATTGCACTTCCCGTGTCACCTTTATTTCATATTTACAAAGCTGATCTATTTGAATAGTGTCCTTTGTATACCCACCCGTTTCAGAGAAAGGCTGACTGTTATGAAAAATAGCTTAGATCGACACTTTATCCCTCAATCGTGTCCTGCTCCCATTCACCCCTACTCTGTTGTTGTTAGTGATTACTGCCATACTCTACCCCTCCAGATCAACTGGAAATTATGGGGCGGCAACCCTTAAACAAACAACACATGCATACCAGACATCCACTGAAGCACATGATTCTCTAGAGGTTTAACAGTGAACGCTCGAGTAGTGAGGGAAATAATGGTGATGAAAACCACAGTAGATATATATATTTTATTTTGATTGGTTTATTTCAAATCTTACAAAAAAGAAACAGCTAAAATATTTCATCCGTTCCCTTACAATTTTTCCATACATCATTAAAAAGAAAAAAAAAAGACCAAGACCACAATTGGACGGACAGATAGAGAGCCCGAATTAACGAAAATCAAAAACAGCCAGGTAACAAGTTCAAATAGCACTCATGGGTTCAATTCTTCCCATCCCACTCCCCCACCCCCTCTCATTCACCCGTTGTTAATTCCAACAACATTTCAAGAAACTTCATTGCAGCCAACATCATAGAGGTGTTTTCACCCAGGATAAACATATCCCACCACTCCTAAAATGTCAGGGTTTTACAAACCCTTGTTTCTTTGACTCATGTAGTGCCTTCTTTCTCCCTCCAACGGTTGGCACTCTGACAATAAATGTTTAGATGATGCCACTGTGGCCTGGTTATTACAAAATCTACAGAAAGAGTCAGTTAATTGAATCTGACGCCTATGGCTAAGGACGTCCCTAGTGGGGAGGATGTTTAGTCTTAGTCTCATGAAAAATCTCCTATTATGTTTACTTGGAAATTTCAATAGATATTTAGGGAGATTATTCAGTGGTCTCCCTTCATGCTCCAGATTCATTGCTAGTTTATACGAACTTCTCTGCTGGAGAGTATTGATCCAATCTCTTCAGCTGTAGCTTCACTTTGTCCAGATTTGCATTAAGGATCTCCTCTGTTAGATCGAACTGACTGACGAGATCTCTACAGGAGGATTTCCAATCATGATATGATATGATAGGTTATTTATAACAAGCTGAATACCCAGAGGTTTCTAAGCGCGGAACCGGGGAGCGAACCTGTGTTGCTCCATGTCGTCTTGCTTCCGTTGCTGCTGAGCTGTCCTCCCGAGACGATTATTTTATAGGCTCCTTTATCAAAGATTTCAAAAGGGGGAGCCCTTCCCTCAATAGTACATTTTGAAAATAGACTAGGCTATTGCCATTCAATCATCGAACTAAGCGATTGCAAGCTTAGTTCGAATCGGACAAAGGAAATGGGCAGAGACTGTGGCAGCCCCAACACCCTCCTCCAAAAAAAAGTCCCTCCAATCGATCCCAAGTTGCCTTTCGGAGGTGGGGGGCAGATTCCACACCATATGTCAGTATTGGTGTGACTTTGAGTCTATAGAAAGTAATCAGAGGTTCAATTGTGAATTTGCCGAATTTGCTATTTATTTTCCTTGTTTGTGCGGCCAATTTGAGCCATTTGATTTCCCCTTCTTAGATATGATATGATATGATTGGTTATTTATAACGCACTTAATACCCAGAGGTTTCTAAGCGCGGACCCGGGGCTCGAACCTGTGTTGCTCCATGTCGTCTTGCTTGCAAGGTCAGCACGTTGCCCCTGAGCTATCAGCCCGAGACACAGGGAGATGCTTAGATTTTCTTTGCTTGTGGTCTTTGGTCACTTGTTTAGGGGCATTTTCCCTAATGCCAGATATTTTAAAACAGAATATATTTTCTCTGACGGAGGTTGCAGGATCACCCTAGTGGCCTAGTGGGCCGGTGGTAAGGATTCGACAGGGTTCGACGACTGCACACAGGACTTCCCCCGACTTGGGCAAAGAGTTTTGGAGTCTGAGTTCGCCTATGATCAGGGTCTGGCGAGGCTTCTCGGTGGTGATCATGAACCTCATCAGGCCAGGTCTTCGCCCTTTCTTCTCTCTGTGTCGTCGCCGACAAGCTAGTTCTTTGGCCATTAATTGCCTGATGTCGGTTAGGTGGGCCCAAAACTTCCAATGCACCGTTTCTCCTATTACTCCTTATCCATTTCAATAAGTCCAAAATCCCCGTCATTACCGTGGTCTTCTCCCAATTCTCCCCTCGCACCAAATGAAAAAGCCTAGCCTGCCATTGGGCCGAGAGTTCCGCTTCTTTGTCCAGTCTCGAATGAACTGACACTGCAAAGCATTCCAAGGAGGAGGGTTTAGTCTGCATCGTCGTCAAAAGCAAAGCCTGATCTTTTAGAGATATTAGTGTTTCATAAAGTTTCAGAAAATGGTTGATGGTAATGTTCAAATCCGCCATCACCAAACTCTGCAGGTGAATGTGATCAATCCCCCACTGTTGCACAGGCAATGGCAGGATGTCCGCTCTTGCTCTCCCTGGGGAGACAGTGTCACTTGAGTTGGAAGATGAGGCAGAGGAGAGATTTATGCCCTCATTTGGGCTATGCGAGGGAGGCGTAGGGATATCAGTTGTAAAAGGCGCCTGTGTCTGCAAAGAGGTTGCCCCTGGCCCAACTTCATTATTCACACCCAGTACCTTTAATATTTGAAGCTGGCTGGACAGGTGTCCCAAAATATGCCTCCTGGTGATCTTATGATGAAGAAGTCCTCTGAATGTGAGGATTAGTCCCCAGGTCCAGGGGCGCCGGAGTACCCAAGGGTTTAGGTGTAGTACAACCCGAGTCCACAAGGTCGCTCCACCTACATTGTGACTGTCTAGTGAAACTCAGCTTTGCAATGTCCGCAGCCAATCTAGCTGCCAAAGCCGCATGTTGGCGCTCTAGGTTCAAGACAGAAGAAAGCTGACAGCCGTGGTAATTAGGGTTTGGGGTAATCACAGAAGTCGACAAAACGGCATAGTCGGGTGAGTCCGGGTGATTAAAAACCACCTCCAGATATTCAGTATCTTCTTTAAAAATCCAGTCATTAGTGCCCTTCTCGGTCAATCGTAGTTCCAAGTCAAGGGACTTGGACCCAGTAGCAGAGGACAGAGACGAAGGTAGCATATCCATGCTCTTACAAGGTAAAGCGGGGGGAGAAAGTGAGGGTATGATGCCCAAAACAGGCGGAAGAAGAGGCCTGTCTGTCAGGTTGCGTGGATTAAGTGAGGACTCCTGACTCATCTGGCTTTGGCACCCCTTTTCTCCCTCAAGTGGAGATTGATACCCTGGTGTACCAAGTTCAGACCCCAATTTACAGCGTGAGATAGGAAAATCCTGTTGGGACGATTTTGCAAGGGAACCGGATGCAGTGTTAAATGTAGTGTCCCGATAATTCAAAAAGGATCCCCTCGGGGTCAAAATCGGGGCCAATGAAAGCAAAGTAGGTGGAGTACTGTAGAAGAAACCTCCTCACGCAATTTGCCCATACGCCTGATGCGCAGGCTATTTTCAGGCATTTTAGTGGTTTTTACACAATCAAAGAGTTCTGTGTCTGTGGGAGAGTAAGGGCTGGAATTTTGGAATAATGAACCACGGAGAGTCACAATTCTCAGTCTCCCCTTCAATTTTCTTTCAACCTTTAAGCCCGCTCAGACTGCCAAGACTGCCAACCTCGTCTTCAAAGCTCGGCTGCAGTGCTCCGTGCTGTGCCCGGGGTAAATGTGGCGATGTAGGACGCCACACCTCCAGGAAAGTAAACAGTGAAGGTAGACTTGCTTCCTGCTAAGACTGCAAACCTCGTCTGCAAAGCTCAGCTGCAGCGCTCCACGCTGTGATCGGGGTAAATGCAGATATGATCAATAGTAGAAGTATAGGAGCAGATTGAAGCGTCTCTGAGAGAATCTATGTTTACAAGGCAATTGTCTACTAGACATGCAGCCGTTTGACATTTTGGAGAGGGCCTTAAATACCTTCGATATAAGGTTTAGATTATCATAAGGGATTTTTCTTTTGCCACTGTGGAAAAGAGGGAGCAGTTTTTTGGCACTGCACCATATCTAAAAAAGAGGTTCTTTGTGATATTAATGCATGTTAGAAACCGAACACTAAAAAGATTGAGTTATTTTGGCTGTTTTTGTTTCCGTTTCCACTTTTAAATGCGGCACTATCACTTTCTGCAACCCCCATTGACCCCCGCCACTGACAAGAGACACACACACACACACACACACACACACACACACACACACACACACACACACACACACACACACACACACACACACACACACACACACACACACACACACACACACACACACACACACACACACACACACACACACACACACACACACACACACACACACACACACACACACACACACACACACACACACACACACACACACACACACACACACACACACACACACACACACACACACACACACACACACACACACACACACACACACACACACACACACACACACACACACACACACACACACACACACACACACACACACACACACACACACACACACACACACACACACACACACACACACACACACACACACACACACACACCCCCCCCCCCCCCCCCCCCCCCCCCCCCCCGTGACGGCTCTTCCGGGTCCTTGTCGGCCCCTGCGCGAACTCGTGTGCGGCAGGGGTATGGCAGTTTGATTTAGAAAGACTGCTCCGTGCGGTCACGGAGCAGTCTTTCTAGATCGATAATTTTTCAATTCCACCCTTTTAAAAAGGTCAATTCACTTAGGACCAAAAAAGAATAGGACATTAGCTTTTGTCTATTCAAATTGTCAAAAATTTTAATAACAGACAATGGCACATCTTACATTACAGGATCTGGACAACTTGTACATTTTGTTTATAAAACAGCCTTGAGTAGTGGACATGTTCATTCGTTGCAGTGCCCCATCTTCAGTGCCACTGGCTAAGGCAGTCGATGGAAAGTAAGACTGGTGGGAGCTGCTCAGTTACAAAAATTCCAAAGGAACTAATGTTCTCTTTTGTAGCCTGGTGCAACTTAAATCCCACCTTCACGACTATCCTGTGCAAGTGGGGTTTGAAGTGAGGGTGGGGCATTTAAGGTCTCCTCTTAAAGGGGAAGTTCTCTCAGGAATGTTATTGGCCCAATGAACAGAGCATGTATTTTTGAGCATATATCGATAAATCACAATTTCTTTTTTCTAATGCCTCTATCTCTGATTTTCTGACATGTAGACACGCGAACTGCGCGGGTCATAAACCATCATCTTGTGATCATCTTATCCGTTGATCAATCGTGCTACGTTAAGTCCCCTGGTGGCAGTAAATCCCAACACCCGCACCTCAAGCTGACATCGCCATTCGAAATCGATAAGCTGCGTGTCTCGTATTGACGTTGGTGCAAAGCATTGCCAAACGTTCGCTGTCAGCAATTACGCAATCATGTTATCTAACGCAAAATGCAGACGATGCGCGCTCACACACAGTAAATGTTTACTTGCTTTTCACAAAAAGAAGAGAAGTTGCACTTTTTAATAATGACTCGTAGTCGGGAATTTACAAAGTCGTTCTAATGACGTTGATGTAGGTGTACATATAGCACATGCCGTACCCATTACCTCAGTTCCGTTGTTCCGCATGCACAGCATGCTTCAATGGTTCATAATTCTACTGCATAGTACTTTTTTCCCGAAATGTCTACTCCTACAACGGGCCTCAAAAGGTGTGCGGATTGTGGGTTGAAGATGTCCGTCACTGACCCACACTGTATTTAACTTTGGTGCCTTGGAATCGATCACAAGGTCGAGGACCACGGTTTCTATTAGTCCATGACGGGAAAGGCCTTGAAGGAGAGAAAGGGGTAACTCGTCCTGGGTAGGCCCTCTTCAAAATCCCCTTCGACCACTCTTTCCAAGAGGTCGTCTTCGGACGACTTTAGTTTGAGAGGTGCTTGGCCTCCTTGTAAGTGCTCGAAACACTCCAAGCGCTCTCATTCCAGAAACCATTCTTTGTCTTTGGCATCCCGCAAGAAGAAAAAGAGGTGACATTGTTTATGCCCTTCCTCTTAGGACTCCTCACTCAACCGCCGAGTGAGTTTTCCAGGAAAGGCCGAATGGGAGGACTTTCACCTCCAGATGATGGTCTTTGAGAAGGCAGTGTTAAGGTGGCCCAAAAGTCCCAGATAGGCCCACAGAAACAGTCAATCCAAACCAACTCTATGACGAAGTAGACAAAGTGCTTTGCAAAACCCAACTTTATTCACATTAAAACATAGCTGGGACAGCAAATGAGCATTGAAATCACTTCGCCCTCGATATACTTTTCAAAAACAGTTGCTTAAGTACTCCAAATGCGTCATCAATGACATCATAGCATAATTTCGAGTGGATTGTGTCCTCCAACGCATTCCTCATCTTAGATGTATTCCATCCAGCTTTAGCTGCTTCGGAAAAAAATGTCAGCAGAGGGCACCGTGTGCATCGATGTCGTAGAGTCGATGGTCCCTCGAAGGCCTCTGTCGAGGGTGACGTCATCGGGTGTATAAGTAGTACGCGCAGCATCCATTGGCCTCAATTCCGTTTTTCTGCAGTATACGTTGTTTCGGAGATTCGGTGCGCCTCGAGTTCTGTGAGAATAACTAAATATAATGAATATGTCCTCGTCATCGATGCCGACTACGACCCCGAGATCGGGTTTCAAGAAGTGCAAGTCGTGCGTTTCAAAAATGTCTATCACAGATCCGCACCGAGAGTGTTTGTGGTGCCTCGGAGAAGGCCATGACATGGAGGCCTGGACGAAGTGTTAGGCGATGACGGGGAAGGCCTTGCGAGGGAGGAGGGGAAAACTACAGGTACGTTGTAAATCCGACCGTAAAGCCTCTAGCGTCGAGGTCCCGTGAGGAGAAGTCTCCTTGACGCGAAAGGCATCGGTCCAGGTCCCGAAGCGATTCCCATCGCTTGTCGTCTTCGACAAAAAAAATCAAAGAAACGACACCACAGGTCCCCCTCCACCTCGTCCTCGGACGAATCCCCCAAAAGGATGAAATGTCCCACTAAACATTCGTCATCCGAAGAATGGGAAGCATTCAGGGTCAAAATGATGGAGGTGTTAAAGAAAGCGAAGCCTCGGTCCGCGCCTTCTTCGGAAGCCGGCCGGGTGCATCATCGCTCCGACATTCGCGCGCCCTCGAGCCCGGGTGATCGAAAGAGGAAGGATAGAGAAGCTTCTAGCATGCCGACCGAGAAAAGCTGCTCGAGTCGAGTCGAACGCTCGAGGTCACCGACGCCGTCCGAGACCGAACACACCTCGAATGGCAAGTCTTCGAAGAGCGCCTCGATGCCCTCGAAGCCGGCGGCGACAACGGGTATTACGTCGACGCAATTAACGCCTTTGTCGACGTCGACCCTGAAACCCTCAGCGCCAAAAGCACCAGTTCGGCCAAATCAGCCCGAAAAAGGGAAAGAGAAGGCTACAAGACCTGAAATGCCTTCAGGACCCATTAATACTCCTCCTCCACCTCTCCCAGAAAAGGTTTTCAAACCTCTTCCTAGGAAGAAATTCTTAAAGTCCCTGACCTCAATTTTTGAGGAACAGGAGAAATCTGATGAGAAGAATGTACCCTTTGGGCTGGAATATGGCACCCCAAATGTCCCAGAATGTCTGATTTCAGAAGAAAGCAGGATGAGGGATTTGGTTGAATCACTACACAATGCAAGTGGCATTGATACATCTCCTGAAAATGACTTTGGTAGGCCAGACCAGGAGAACATGCCAGTCCATCATACTGTCAGCTAATGACAAAGGTGATAGATTATTTAGGATGGGCCAGACCTCCAGCCCAATTCATCCAAGATGATCTAACAGACATATTGGATCATGGTCCTACTGAAGACCCAATACTACCCTTTCACGTAGCCTTGCAAAATAGGGTGGCCAAAAATTGGGAGACTCTGGATTCTATTCCACCAGTGAATAAATCCCTCACTTCAAAATACCGCCCTGCCAGTAGCGACACCGGCTATCTGTCTAAACATCCCACTCCCGAAAGTTTGGTCAAACAGGCAGCCACAGCTTCTAACAAACTGGCGTACCCTTCTACCTTCTATCCCTCCGGACAGGGACGATAAGCGTGTGGATGGCTGGGCACGGAAGGTATTTTCAGCTGGGAGTATGGCGTTAAAATCAGCCAACTACACATGTGCCTTGGCAAAGTTTTCATACACTCTGTGGGAGTGCATTTCAATGGCGGCAGAGCACATACCAGAAGGGGACGAATGGGAAGGATTCCTAGCCATCGTTAGAGATGGGAAGGAGGCTATGCAGGAATCCCTTGAATCTGGATTGGACACTGTAGATAGTGTTAGCAGGTCCATGGGCACTAGCACAGTAATGCGCAGATGTGCGTGGTTACGGAAGTCGGGCTTCGCACCAGACGTGCAGAACCATCTTCTGAACATGTCCTTTGACGGGTCTCACCTTTTTGACAGCAAGGCTGACGAGAGCCTTGAGAGGTTACAGACCTCAAAAGCAGCTGCCAAGTCTTTGGGAGCTGCTATTAGGCAACCTCAGCCTTTTCGTGCGCCAGGTCAATCTTGGAGGGGACGATCCTATCGTTACTACTCCTCATATGGAAAGGCGAGAGGAATGGCCAGCCAAAGGGGCCAGAGAAAGGACACTCGCGGTGGTCATGGAAAACGTGCAAAGCCAGCTCCATCTACAGCCTTTTTGCCATCAGCGGCTGCAGCAATCGCCACAAAACCACTTTGAGGACTTGCATCACAAGACACCTGTAGGAGACAGGCTGTCACAGCATCTGCAAGAATGGCGAGCCATTATTTCAGATGTTTGGGCTCTAGAAATAATAGCCCAAGGCTACTGCCTTCCTTTTCTAACACAACCTCAAAGCAATCCACCAAGGAGACACCCTTTGAAGTTTTCAGACCCGCTCCTACAGCAGGAAGTTCTAACCCTGCTGGAGAAAGGTGCTATAGAACCAGTACCTGCAGTGGAGAGGAACAAGGGATGGTACTCCCTGTATTTTTTGATTCCCCAAAAAGGACGGAGGACTGAGACCCATCCTGGACTTAAGAAACTTGGACAAGTTCCTCAGGAAGGACAAGTTCAAGATGGTTACCTTTTCTCAGATCCTTCAGGCCCTTCAACTCCAGGATTGGTTGGTGTCATTGGACCTCCAGGATGCTTATTTTCATGTACCGATTCCTCTCAAGCACAGAAAATACCTGAGGTTCGTAGTTGGTGACTCGCACTATCAGTTTCGAGTCCTGCCATTCGGATTGATCTCCGCCCCAAGGGTCTTCACCAAACTGATGGTAGTGGTGGCAGCGCACCTCAAGAGAGGGGGATTTACGTCTACCCCTACCTGGATGATTGGTTGATCAGAGCACGCTCTGCCGAACAGGCACTGGGCCACCTGAAAGTCACCTGCCACTTCCTTCACAGACTGGGCTTCTCCCTCAATTTCAAGAAGTCACAAATGACACCTTCTCAACAGCTCCAATATATAGGAGCTGTATTAGACACAACCCTGGGAAAGAGCTTGCATCCCAGGTCGAGGGCTCAAGACATTCTTCAGATGGTTTCCAAATTCCAAAATGCCCAAAATCTTCAGGCCTACGACCTCTTAAGGTTACTCTGCCTCAAGGCATTCTGCATCTTCCTGCTGCCGGAGGCACATCTGAGGATGAGTTCCCTTCAATGGGCTCTAAAGACTCAATGGTCCCAGTTCTCAGGTCAATAGATGGATCTTCTCCAGATTCCGAACAAGGTTCGACAAGATCTTCTATGATGGACTTGTTCAGAGAATATCCTGAAAGGGGAACGTTTTTGGCAACCATGGCCGGAGAGCACAGTAGTGACGGACGCCTCACTCATGGGGTGGGGAGCTCATGCCAACGATCTGACAATCAGTGGTCGTTGGTCTCCATCGGAGTCCAAACTACACATCAGCCTTTTAGAGCTGAGAGCAATCAGACTAGCGCTGAAAGCTTTCCTGCCATCTGTCAGGGGAGAACATTTCCTGATAATGACGGACAACAAAGTGACCATGCATTATCTAAACATAAGAGGAGGTGTAGGGTCACTACCTCTGTGCAGAGAGGCAATGCAGCTCTGGTATTGGGCAATTCAATCTCTTTAACGGCAGTTCATCTAGCCGGGGAGGAGAATATGACGGCAGATGCTCTGAGCAGGCAGAGGACGGTGTCTCACGAATGGGAACTGGCTCAGGAAGTCATTCAAGAGATCTTCGCCCTTTGGGGAACCCCTCAAGTGCACCTATTTGCGACCGGAATCAACCAGAAGTGCAAAAGGTGTTGCTCAAGGGAATTTCCCCCGAGAGGAGCCCTGGGGGACGCGTTCATGGTGGAGTGGAATTTCCCACTATTGTACGCGTTCCCTCCGATTCTCGTCATTCCTCAGGCCATCAGGAGACTGAGACACTTCGGGAGCCGCATGATCCTAATTGCCCCGGATTGGGCCAGCAGAACGTGGTACCTGGACCTTCTAGACATGTTCTCTGTCCCCCAGTTCGTCTTCCTCAGAGAGAGAACCTTCTCTCTCAAATGGAGGATCAGGTTCTCCATCCAGAGGTCAAAACGCTCAACCTTCACGCTTGGTATCTGAAAGGCTGAGATACAAGGATTGGAACCTTCCAGATGACGTCATGGAGGTGTAAGTGTTGCTGAAGGCCAGCAACAAAGTATCTATACCGTTGGATAAAGTTTTGCAACTGGTGCAGAGAAAAGAATGGCGATCCTTTTCTATGTTCTATTCCGGAAGTACTGTCCTTCCTCCTGGCCCTAGCACATAGAAGTCTAAATGTTGGAACCATTAAAGGTTATCTTGCGGTGCTTTCCATCTTCAAGCGCTCGTCGGAAGAATGCTCCTATTTCAAAATTCCTTTGGTAGTGCAATTTTTAAAAGGACTCACTAATGTGTTTCCTCCTTAGCCATTTCAAGTGCCAATTTGGGATCTCAATCTGGTACTAAAATGCTTAATGTGTGCTCCTTTTGAGCCTTTGCATACTTGTCCATTAAGATTACTGACATGGAAAACTGCTTTCCTAGTTGCTTTAACATCTGCAAGAAGAGTGAGCGAATTGCAGGCCCTGTCTTCTAGGCCACCATATACTGTGTTCCATAAGGACAGAGTTGTGTTGAGGGTTAAACCCTCATTTCTACCTAAAGTGGCATCTGATTTTCATTTAAGTCAGAAAATTGTTTTACCCACATTCTATCCTCCACCTCATCCTAGTAAGGAGGAGGAAAGATTACACAGGTTGGATCCAAAAAGAACTTGAAGCTTTTACATCTCTAGGCTTTCCAAGCTTAGAGTGGACAATCAACTGTTTATTGGCTACACAGGAAAGAAATTGGGTCAGTTGGTGACAAAGCAAACAATATCACGCTGGATTGTGCTTTGTATTTCAGAATGCTACAGATTAGCACAAAAAGACCCACCAGAAGGTCTAAGGGCTCATTCCACCAGAGGCATTTCCTCTTCAGCAGCCCTACAAAGAGGTGTTCCTATAAGGTCAATTTGTGAAGCAGCA
The DNA here is from genome assembly GCF_040938575.1 of Ambystoma mexicanum. Lineage (NCBI taxonomy): Eukaryota > Metazoa > Chordata > Amphibia > Caudata > Ambystomatidae > Ambystoma > Ambystoma mexicanum. The sequence continues at coordinate 573,823,065 of NC_090926.1, read as the reverse complement.
ACATGGTCTTCGCTGCATACGTTTTCAAAATTCTGTAGCCTGGATGCTTCCCAGTCTAAGGAGCTGAATTTTGGTAAAGCGGTACTATAATCAGCCATCTAAGGGTATCGAAAAATGTAACCCCTCCTCCAGAGAAATTGTCCATACTGCTTTGGGAGTCTATCTAGGATGAGGAATACGTTGGAGGACACAACCCACTCGAAGAACAAGTTACTTACCAACTGGTAACAGTCTTTCGATTGGATGTTCCTCCAACGTATTCCTCATCGCCCTCCCAATGTACCACTCTGTATATTTTTCCGGGTTATTGCCACTTCAACTCTCGCAAAGCTGACACCTGGGTACCTACACTGTCTATACAGCAGAGCAAGAGGGGAAAAACAGAACTGAGGCTAACGGGCACCGCGCGCGCTACTTATACACCCGATGACATCACCCTTGACGGAGGCCTTCGAGGGACCATCGACTCGACGACATCGACACACGGTACCCTCTGCCGAATTTAGTTTCCAAAGCAGCTAAAGCTGGATGGAATACATCTAAAATGAGGAATACGTTGGAGGAACATCCGATCAAAAGAACTTTACCAGTTGGTAAGTAACTTGTTCATCATTTTTACAAAACCTACAGGGAATGGGTCTATGTTAGTGGGCTTGGATATATATATAGATTACATACGGGTTAAACAGCTCATTGGGTTATACATCTCTGATGCCTCCACCTGGTACCACCCCTATATTGATAAAGGTTAAACACATCATCTTTACGTCAAAGGGTTGGTTGACATACTACTTGATGGGCGGTATGTCTCTAAGGATTTTGATAGGGTGACACATTGCTTACTAACCTTGGACACTTGGCAGGTCGTCAGGATATGAGCCAGACATAGAGTAGGGGGAGCAAGGCCCATGGAACATTCTTCCTTCAATTAAAAGTTACCATCCCTCATTATCAGGCCATCCCTTTGTACTTGGCATTGTGTGGCGCCTCATGTCTACGTGTGCATTTGGCGAGTATGGCAGGTGTCCTATCTGTGTTTGCTTCTAATGAATGGCCAGTGTTTTCCAATTATGGGACACATGCAATGGGACCGTGTTTGGAATAGATTTACCTTCTATTTAATGTGTTTTCAGCTAATGTTAATGTGTGTGTCATGTTCTCCTTTACCACTGGGAATCCTCAAGAGTTACTCTTCATGGAGTCTTTTGGCTGACTGTTTTGTAGCACCTGGCTAACAAAGGCTGGTTGTGCGCTTATAAAACTTTAATTAATCTGCTTCCATTTTGGGAATTGCTATCTTGTGCCTTCATTCAAACGTACCGATCCTTCCTAATTGCACGTTAACCTTGGCATTAGTTGTTAGACACTGTCTGAGATCTGCATGGATAAGTATTTCTGTGGATTCAGCCTTTTGAGTTTTCCCAAGGATTTAAGGCCTGTGCTCATTCAGAGACATGGTGCGGATTCCATTTTTACTAAAATGGCTGCCTAACTGCACTCCTGCTTCTATGTTAGTGAACTATATTCGCATGTCGTTCATGTTGCATTCAACTTCTACATTGGTCATGTTAATGCGCTTCATGTCTGGATGCTATGTTCATTATCTTCATGTCTAAATACATATATTACCTAATGTTCGTATGGAGTGCATATTTGCTTTGTCTAGTGCATGCTTTTCTACTTTTACAGTGGTAGTTTGAATGCTTTGTCATCTTCAGATCACATTGTTCCCTGCTGCACCTGCGGGGGATAAGGGCTGAACTTCTGTCTCAGTGAGTAACATCTCTCACCTTTGCAGTATTGATGCGGAGAAGGGGCAGAAACTATGGATAACGTATTCATCTGCCTCCTAACACTCCCGCCTCTGGTCGAGTCCTCAACAACACTCATTCTTCTGCTCTCCCCCAAATATGGCATGTTAGGTACCCATATTTTGCTCACCCCCCCTCTCAAGCTACCTCCATGTCTCACGTGTTCATTTGGACCCCCGGTCATATAGCAGCAATATACCCAGTGGTCTGTGTATTTGTGGGGGTCCTGGGGAAATTTGAATTTTCACCCCAAAGGTACAATATGGCTCTCCACTATTTGGGCACAGAGGAAGTCCTACATTTGTGTATACTCATTCACGTGAGTATCCCTGTTTATCACTATTTCCATTCCTACTGCCTTTTTGGCTGTCTTTTTACATTGGCCTATTGCTATTCTTAGGGCACAGAAAGCGAATAGTACCAGTATGTGTGCTAGTATTTTGAATGCGTTAGACAACCAGCTGGTTATCTGTGAAACTAAGTAGTTAAACCAGTCATCATCCAGCATGCCTTCCACCATCTTTGTGTGCAATTCTTTTAAGGTAGTTATCGCCTCTATGAGCGTACCATTTTCCTCATCATGGGTAGGAAGGTACATGCAGCCAAACAGTCCAATTTTTGCACACACGCCACCTTCCATGGCCGTAATAAGACCAAGGAGATACCTGTTTTGGAGAGTCCTGAGCCTGACTGCTCTTAGCTCTTCCCTTATGGCATTGAAGCCCTTCACACTTGCGTTTATAGTCTGTAGCAACTCCCATCGGGTTATTTGCAACCATTTGGCGTTCACGGATGCTTGCACAACCCGGTGGAAAGAAGGATACAAAGAACATTTCTATTCTACTAAACCATTTATGCTTGTTTCGTATGGCTTCATATGAATTTGCTACTTTTGTCAAGGAATAATTCTCCCTCTTTGTGCGTTTAAAGGTTAGGGACTTCTTATTTCTTATGTGTGCGTTCATTCGTGGGCATCACCAATCTGCACCTAACTCTGGGACACTACTGGGTACGCTGCACATATTACCACTATGGAGAAAATGCTGGCCCACTTTGGAGGGAGCTGCATAAAGGCTCTGGAACCACAAGCCCAGTAATGGTCCGGTAATACTGCTGTGCCTACCTTCCTTCCAGACACATCGAAAATGCATTTGCACCCTGTATTTTCCCCTATTTTTACTGTATTTCTTATGCAGAGAGAGGCATTTTTCAAGGGGATGTTGTGTAGTGGCCCTGCTTCATCTTCTACCTAAGTTCGCATTTTAGTGTATTCAGTACATTCTGTAATGCACGCCTTATTAACATTTTCCTACAACCACTCGCAATTGCTCTATAAGCACCTCTGCTTTACAGCTGATCAGTCCTTTGACCCAGCCTTCTGTGGTAAATACCTGTCCTTCTATTTGTAACTTGCCTCTCTCCCAACATCCTGGGATTTATCTTCCTCGTTTATCAGTGCACTTCAGAAATTGTTGGTTATGTTATTATTTCCGCTGTCCTTTGGCCTGACAATATGTAAGGTATTACCTTGTGTTGTGCGTCAACTTCGCTCATCAGGGCCACTTCTTTTATTAAATTATCTTCACATGGAGACTCTTCGTTTGTTACCCAGTGCATGCAGGTGCTTTTTCCGTGAAAATGTCCTATGGTCATGCATGCAGCGAGATGTGTCCGGCAGTTTGCTATGTCTGCGGGTACTTGTGTGGAAACACACAAAACAGCTCTCATCAGACGTCTCTCTCCCCAGTTGGCTCATGTGTCGATACCACAGATTATTCGAGACATGAGCAATATTAGCAAAATGTTGTCCCATAATGTGTCGATCATCAATTGCACTGCCTTTTGCCCTCCTCCCTGGAGTGCTATGTGTGGGATATGTCTCGGGGTTGTTTAATCTGGCATTGTACTGATGTTAACATAATGGAAAACATGAAAGGCTGGTCCGAACTGGCTGTGCATGCTGTAGTGTTGCAGTGCGAACCAGTAAATAAAGTACAGACACAAAAAGGGGAAAGAAGTTGCTCCTATAATGATTGATGGGGTATCTCCATTTTGCAGATACCTATGTGTATACAATATTCTAGGCGCTAAAGGAAAATGTCTCATCTCGTTCAATGGACCCTTCTTTTTGTCGGGGGAAATGTTTTTTTTGTTTCTTAGAAAGAGCAAGTGTTTACAAGAAGAACCTTGTTACGGGTGAGAGGAAGTTTATTTCTAGAACAGTATATGTCTTGATGTTAAGTAACAATGCAGTCATAATAACATTCTTCCGCAATGCCTTACCAGACACCTTACACTAAATTGCCAAAAATGAATTGGTGAGAATTGCTTAATCAAAAGTTTATTGTTGTGATATTTACATTTTATGCCACAAGGTGAGTACTGAATATAATATTACAACAGTATTAAATAGTGGGTACACTAAGTGGAAACAGGTAGAGTTGCTTGCGACCATACAGTCTATTGGCCTAATCCATAAGAAGTGATCTTATAAAGTGAATAACATGTGTAAGTCTTGTAGAGACATAGATGTTTGTCATGCGCCGGCCCTGGAAATGCTGGCAGAGCTGGATGTACACGTAGAACCGTATTCTACGGTCTAGTCTTCTTCCAAGATGGCCGCCACCTCTATAAGGGTGGCCGGTGCCATCTTTCCATTGCGTTTTATCCTTTTCTCTAGGAAAACACTTCAGAAATCTCTGCGTTAGAGTTTCTGCCTTTTTTGTCATTCTGTGTATCTAGCCCTTTCCCCTTTTACTCTGAGTTCTAATTCTTGCTCTTGCCTGCTTCTGCTGTACTATTTCTGCCTTGTTTTCCTGGGTCCGTGGTCTTAGACTTTGTTTTTACTTCCATTCCCTATCTTTCCCGCTACCGCTGCTTGCTCTGTACATGTCTTTGTCTACTTCTGTTCCGTCCCAGCATACTTCGGTATTGCCCCTTTTGTTTTGCGGAGGACGGCGTTCTGACCATCCCTTTCTTAACTTTCTCACTGCTCTTGCATTGTTCAGTCTGCCGTAATACTGCACACTGAAGGTATCACATCATCTCTCTCACTGCTCGGTTCGTCGGTTCTATCAATAGCTATATCACCCGCTCTCGCGGTACAACATCTTCCGTGTTGCAGTGCTCAGGACTATAACACGTTCTTTCCCCTTTTTCTTCTTGTTCCCATTTCTCTGTGATTCCTTTCAGTCTGTTCGGTTCCCTCCTGAGGCTCCATTGGTGTTTCCTATATTCCTGCAAGGAGACCTTACGCTCCATTCCTGCTTTCCTTAGGGAGCTTACCTTTAAAGGTTCCCACAGTGGTGTTCTGTTTCAGACTCTTTGCTGGACTCTTAAGAAGACGTCATTGCAATTCCATCTGTTGGACTCTGGGTGTATATACGTTGCCACTCCGCACTCTTCAGCGAAACTGCACTTCAAGTACTTTTGGAACAAGGATTTGTTTAATTGGATTGTCATCTATCAGAGTTTTTTCTGCCAAGGATGCTTTTTCCCTGCCTGTTGGGGGGCTTGCCCCTTGGGGTCCCTCTGGGCCTGGGTCTATTTCAGGCAAAGGTGGATTCCAAGGGGGCTCGCCCTTATATGCACCAAAAGGAGAAGAAGGTGAAGGAACCCCAGAAACCTCCGAAGAAGAAGGACTCTGAGGCTTAGAACCGCACCTTTGAAGAGACAAGTGAGGAGGACATACGGGAGGGATCTTTGCAGCGTGACAGTTTTAGCCTTATCTTCATAAAGCATTTGTGCTCAGCCGACATGTGTTTCGAGCAACCACTGTTCCTCAGGGCTGCATATGTCATAATCATTATTGCACTCAAGGTTCTGGTGTGACAAGATAATGTAAACGCACACTGAGCAAAGTACCTGAGTCAAGTGCTTTGCCCGTTGAGCCCGCTTTCTGCAACGTGTGCACACGGACTTGCTTTCCTGCTTCCAACGAGTTTCTGTGGACAATTTTTCCAAGTACAGAGCAACGCCCCCTCGTGGGCCGGACTTCCTCCTTTCACGTTCAAAAACATGTTTGCTCGTGCACCCGCGCGAGCGCACACTGAGCAAAGTACCTGAGTCAAGTACCGCTTTGCCCGCTTCGCCCGGCACAGCGGACGCAGTCGGTCCTCTATATTCAGGCTTGTGTCTCAGTACTCAGGAAAGATGCTTGTCATACTTTATATTTTATTCAGTTTGCGGTCCAGTTTGATTGTATTATGTTTAATCACTTGCATTCCTTGAAATCGGGCATGCCGGACAATGTAGCGATTTCCTCCAATATGGCGGCCTCAGTTTTGAATAACCTCTGTGCATTGCGTAGGTCTCATACCTTAATTCCACCACTGTTGAATTCTCAGTGCAGAATTCCAGGTTGTATGCTTTCGCAAAAGCATGATCGCGTCAATACAAGCACTTCTCTTGGGCAAATTTCATACATTGCTCCCAATGCGCCCGATAGCCCTTCATGTATGGCGCATGTTCACTGCCACGCTGCCGGACACCACCAATGGTCGGCAGCTCTCCAAGTAACCCCGATGCCACAATTACTATCCGATTCTACCTTGCTTGCAGTGGATGGCAATCGTTTTAAGATCAACACTGATTCGTCGGTTTGTATTCCACAGACGATTCATGAATGCCACACCCCCATTAATAATGATGCCATTTCACTCTATGCGGGTCAACACAACTCACCAATATCGATGTCCAGCACTCATGACGAAGTACCACCGCACGACCTGTCTTCGATAAGCAGTGTCTCGAGTGCTGCATCTCAGTATGCACATCCGACCCCGCGTGCCCACCCCCAACAGCCCCCATCCACACCAGAGACTATCAAACTACCTACTATGCTAGAGATTACTCTTGCTGCCCTAAACACCACAGTCATAAGTATGTTCAAATTATTTGAATGCTTAGACGAAAAAATCACTAATCAGTCCCAGCAGATTGATACCATGTATGATTGGATTATGTCCTCAAAGAGTTCTCTATCTGCCCCAGACTTAGCTTCTTATATGCCTTCATGCCTACCTAGCAACCAGGCCTGCATTTATCAGGCGGTCCCGTCCATTGCTGACATTATTCGCCCTATAGAGGTGGAGCCTTCCACTGTTGATCTACCGGCAGGCAAAACCTCGTGGGTGAGCAGATCTATCGGCCAAGAGGTCATGTCCCAAGAGGTTCCCGTCAAAGCGATAGATATTGTTCCTCCCGTCACTCTCCCTCCCATTGAATCAACTCCTCCCTGTTCTGACCCTTTACCAGTGTAACTCAAAGGTAAACGACAAAAAATAAGTTGTTACCCCGCCAAATGTTAATCAAGAAATCCAAAAACATGCTCGCTCCTAAGCTTCCCAAAAATACTGCCTCTTTTTTCAAAACTGTTCCCACAGCTCCTTCACATGCTCCAAATGGCATTAAAAAAAAACTTCCAACTCAAAATGTAATTATTGATGGAAATGTCCCTCTAGCGACAACTAGTAACCTTCATTATTCTCCTTTACACAACTTGGTTAAGGCATTAGAAATTCCATCGGTTTCTATAGGATCGAAGTCCACTTGTCCTATTATTTGCAAACCAACTCCCTCGACTGTGCCAACCCTCCCTGCTCCTCCGAGCACCTCCGAGACAGCCTCCTTCACAACTGTAAATATTGCTCTCATCAAATCTGCCATTGATGAGTATCTTTCTGCCAAAACTGCTTGCAATTCTCATCCTGTTGACACCACTATTGTTCATGCTCCCCCACCTTCCTCAAACAATCGGTTTAGGAAGGAGCCCTCAGACCCTTCGATGAATCCCTTTCAGGCTGCTGATTACATCCGTACTAATACTGCAGTCTCCAAAGTTTCATCCCATCCTGATTTAATGACATCACAGTTAAAATCCATAGTGGACGCTTTTCTTGAAACTCAATCAAGACCACATTCGATCTCTTCTGATCCTCTCCCAGTGTCTAATGGGCACGCACAAAGTGCCATGTCCTCTAATTTGCTCTTTCATTCATCTCAAGATCCTCATTTTATCAATCCCACCCTCCCGAGTTGGTCCTCGAGCCTGCCTGCCATAACAAAGCAGAGCTTTTGCTCGTCTACTCGACCTACTACACCTTTGATCATTCAAAATATGAACTTGGGAAAGGTGCCTAGTAAAACATTACCCCAGTCCACAAACACCCGGCCCCCGATTGGCCATTCGCTCATAATGAAATGTAGAGGAGGTAAATACTCCCTATATAAGCTCAATAGACAGTGCATCTTAAATATACTCACTGAGGTTGATACACTTGAACATGTCTCCTCGGCTGACATTGATCTAGTGGCGTTTATTGCTGGCACAGACGTCACTATTGTGCGTCTCTGGATACCTTCAGCAACAGTTGCAAAAATGACATGGAATGCCAAGTTTCTTCTGTTCGACATGGGATTTCTTATCTCTCAAAATCCTGATCGAACGCAGGCCCTGTTAGTTCTGACAAATGACTCTGCCAAATCCAATCCAACCTCATGTTTATATTCATCCACTAAAGGAGCATGTCATAATCTATAACCACAAGCTAATCAAGAGCCACGCTCTGTATTGTTAGGTTGTTGGAACACTAGAGGACACGCTCACCTCCAGCAGTCTATCGATGTGTTTTCACAATCATATGACATTCTAGTTTTTCAAGAAACTTGGCTTGTGTCCCCGCCTGTATGGGACAATTACTCGATCGCACTAATTCCTGCCGTAGGAGGAGATAAGGGTCGACCAATATTGGGACTCCTGGTAGCAGCGAGACAAACTTCTCAATTTCATATTGAACCTTGGTGCGCCTTTGACATTTTTATTCAATTGATCAAAGTGATTGGTTGTGGGGGCAATTTTGCCCTCTTCAACATTCATAGAAATCCAGCAAAACTTATTTTTAATATATTCCTTAGAGAGCTCTCCTACATGTTAGAGCTTGTTTCTTTATCGCCTGACTTCACAGCCATGCTCTTAGTTGGCGATCTCAACCTTGATTGCTTGAATCCCCGAACCTAAGCTGCTGTTCAGGAGGCCGAGACTTGGTCCACCTTCATGTCTGATTATAACTTCAACATGATCAATGGGTCTGTGACTGGAGACCTCCCAGCGTCCACTACTTGGCGACGAGAATCTAGTGTCAGTATAATTGATTACATCTATGCAGACTCAAACTTGTTTCAAACCATCACTTCGTTAGTCATAACTCCCCAGATGCACAGTGATCACAAGTTTCTTTCATTATGTTTTTCCAGATTGATTTCTTCCACATCTACTTACAGAAAATGGTTCTCTCAACCTCTGACCATTAATAAATCTGAAATCGTTTCACTTGGACACCAAGCAGGCTTTGTGCACTAGAACAGTCTCTTGCTCCTTTCCCTGCTGGTAAACCCAATATAGAAAATACTCCTATTTTACAACAGTTCATAATAATCTCATAATTACGAAACTGAAGCCTCTGACTCACCTACATTCTTTTGACACTGAATTACCCTCTAGAAGAATAAACTACAGAAAGGAACGCAAACTTTTGCTTTCCTCTTCATCTTGTCTACGGTTTGATGCAGCAAAAAAGGCACAAATCTGTTACACCAACTGGGTATGTGCACATAGAGCACACTTATTTCAAAAAGACAGTGAGCTTATGCTCAACACTTTGATTTCTAAAAATTCTGCGAGTATCTGGAAATTGCTAAAGCACACAAACTGTCGCCATCAATTGGACGCACAAGCAAATGACGTACAAGAAGCGCAATGGGTATTACACTTCTCAGAGTTATACGCCGATCCGGCATTCGATACATTTGCCTCCCATATGCAATCGACTTCTAAGTGGTCACTTAATTGTGATATAGATACCATCAGTCATTACATCAAAATGTCAAAAAACTCCAGAGCAGCTGGTCCTGATGGTATAAGCAACATAACGCTGAAGAATAATTCAAAGCACTGGGCACAAATCTTATTCCTCTTGTTCCAACATATATTAAATACGAGAAGCTTACCTTAATCCTGGCAGTCCTCCATTCTTGTACCTATCTTTAAGAAAGGGGACCGGTCTTTACCCAAGAATTACCGACCCATTGCGCTGCTTGACTCACCGGGCAAAATCTTCGCCAAATTCCTACTGCATGAATTTTCTGCATGGACTTTAAATCATCAACATCGTAATCCATACCAAACAGGTTTTGTGGCCGGCATGGGCACGGCGGTCAATCAGTTTCTGTTGAACGCCATTAAGTCACAATGCTAGGTACAAAAACAGCAGGTTTACTTTGCATTGTGGACCTGCATTCAGCCTTTGACTCTATTTCAAGAGTCAAGCTTATGACCAAACTCATTAATGACAAATGTCCGCCCACAATCTGTGATCTTATCTATCATTTTCACTCATGTACCTCAGTTAAAATCAGACTTAAATTGAATGGTTTACTTTCATGTCCTATTTCAACATCACGCGGCCTCAAACAAGGCTGTCTACTGGCTTCGGCCATTACTATTACATTCAAGATATCAAGAGGCCGATTCATGGAATTAATGTGTGCTGAAATTTCCGGCGAAAGCATGCGAATCGCATTGCCAGTGTGAAAATCGCAGCGAAACCCGCGCACAGCGATTCATGGAAGTCCGTGCGCGTGGAAATCCCAGGATGTGCGCCAAAATTCTGCGTAGCGCACGCTGGCGCACACCTCTCCAAACAGCGTGCGCTACGTGCACATCAAAATCACACATAGCGCGGCGCACACAACAAAAGTAGGAGGAACAGGGGGCGTGACACGCAGAATGGGGAACAACTCGTGAAAATGTGGGCGTCACGGGGGAAGTACAGGAGGCAAATGTGCGGAACGCCCACACGCACGTTCAAAACACGCATTCATGGAATGGAACGGGGCTAACGCGTGCGCCAAAAAAGACGCGCTAATCCGGAAACACGTACGCCAGCAGAAAGCAGGCGTACGTGGACCCGCGCAGCATAAAAGTGCGTGCAAACAACAAACAAGCTCAGACGCCAGGATGAATATACCGTTCCTAGCAGTAGTGGTCATGGAATACCGCAGGAGGAGGAGGAGGATAGTCCGGCCCAGAATTTTTACACCCAGAACCAGCCTTTTTGGGATGCCTGATGACCAGGTGTATGGGAGGTACAGGTTTCCACCTCACATAATACTCGACCTGGTCAGTGAGTGGGAGGATGACCTCACATCACCCACCCTGTGCTCCCAAGCACTCAGCCCCCTGCATAAGGTCCTCAATGTACTGCACTTCTTGGCCACTGGATCATTTCAGCAGACAACTGCTATAGTGGGGGTGGGGGGTGTCACAGGCCACGCAGTCACGCTGCCTGCACCAGGTCTTGGCCATCATGACTGCACGCCCATCAGTCCGCAGGCACATATACCTGCCCAGAACACCTGCAGAAAGGCAGGCTGCTGTCCAGGATTTCTACGGGGTGGCACAATTCCCCAAAGTCCTAGGTGCCATTGATTGCACCCATGTGGCTCTACGTCCCTCCAGGGCATTAGAGCACATCTATAGAAACCGCAAGCACTGGCATTCCATCAATGTCCAGGTAGTATGTGATGCCAAGGGAATCATCACCTCAGTATATGCCAACTATCCAGGGTCCACCCACGACTGTTTTATTTACAAAATGTCAACCCTAAACCGGGACCTAGAAGCTGGGCGGCATGGCGATACATGGCTGCTCGGTGAGTATAATTGCCACAGCACATGCATGCATGTCAGATACTGAGTAATGTCACAACCCCACTAATGATACCCATCACCACCTTCCCAAGGGGACAGTGCCTACCCTCTGAGCACCCACATGATGACGCCAATTCGGAACCCAACCAGGCCACCCGAGGTAAGATACAACACAGCCCACATTGCAACCCGGGGCATAGTGGAGCGCACATTCGGAGTGCTCAAGTCACGCTTTCGCTTCCCTTGACCGTTCTGGCGGGCAGGTGTTATACGCTCCCCCAGTAGTGTGCAGGATCATAGTGGCAGCATGTGTCCTGCACAACGTTGCAACACGCAGGGGCCTGCCCGTGGACCTGGTGGTGCCCCCACATCCCCAACCACATGCACGACCGCTGCGCATGGCAGGGGAAAGGGCATGGGGTAAAGCAGCCCATACGCAGCTGGTGGCTAATTACTTCACCTAAAATCACACCCCTGTGGAGTGCACACAGCCCAGGCACATAGCATCTGACAATCAATGATGATGACATAAGGGACAGTCAACTGTCACAACCATACCAGCCTGAGATTGGTCACCTGGAAGTGTTACATTGTGTGCATCCCTACCTACACAAACACCACCAATGCTGTGTCATCAAAAGACACACTTCTATGCTGCTAAATTCATTGCCCCCTTGCAAAATACAACATGACAACAGTGCCATGTCACCCAACCCCTCCACAGCACCGCCACCCAACACACCATGGCACGTCATGCTATGTGAGAGCAAACAAAGCAATCCCCAAAACATGACACAAGTGTCACAAAGTACAGTGTCCCTAATGGAAACTGGCCACACACAAAATGCTCCCAGTAATGTAGAACTAACAACACACATGACCAAATACTTACAAACAATACAATGCAGCTACACAACCTCAAACATAGCATAAACATGACAGTACTAAGTTAAAGTAGTGGTAGTCTTACAACCTGATTATGCCAGCACATCGACCACTTCCAACTGTACAGTGTTGCTGCCATGCAATGTGTAAGTGCACTGCTTACAACATGAACTCCATCTCCAAAGTAGACGGCCTTGTGAAGACATGAGGAATGAACCTGCAAATTAGGAGGAAGACATGGATGCACAAGCACATATCAATACACCATGCAGTGTACAGTACAACAACAATATCCACTAGGAATGTATACACAGTATTGACTACAGACTGCCCACACAGCTCATGGGAGTCCAACGTCACTGTGTAAGTCACTGTCACTTGGGCACACCCTTTGCAAGCCCATGGAAACGGGAAGCAGGAGGGGTGTGTGTCTCACGAACCCAAGCATCTAACCCAAACTCAGGACAAGCCTGCATGTGCCCAGCCGGAATACAGTGGATGCCCACGGGAGCCACACAAGGCAACACACTGTAAAAAAAAATCAAAAATCAAAAATGGCCATGTGGAAGCCGGGGGGGGGGGGGCACCCAGGAGGTCCGAGGACAGGGTGCGCACCAACAGCCACCTGTGTGGATGTTGGAAAAAAAAAACACCTCCATGGGCTCATGGCCTGCACGGCTATGCCAATGTGGGAGAACTGCTGCTGTCACTCTCATCACCCTCTGCTGCTGCCACAGGAGGTGGTGGTGCTATGGGAGGCAGCCCACGCAAAGCCCTGGTATGGTCCTCCATGGCAGCAAGCATTCAGGTGTGGAAGGTCTTGTTCTGGAGGATTATAGTGCGGAGATCCCCATGCACCACCTGACGTGATGCCCGGATCTCCTCCCGAGTTGCCTGCATCTCAGCTGAGAGCGAATGTGTGAGCCGCTCCAATGTTACGCTCACCTGGCTCCCACAGGGGCGTCGGTCGGAAACGGACAGCTACGGTCTCCACCCACGTGATGCGTAGTGCAGTGATGACTGACTGGATCTGCCCTCCTAATCTTGTCTGCTTAACCCGTAGACATATTCTCCTGCAAGTGGAGAGATGGATTTAGCCACTTGTGGATTCAAGTGATGGCACCCCCACAGTCCTCCCCAACTAATCACCTCTGAAATGCCCCCACAGCAATCTCACCTTATATTCTTGAAAGATGGGCTCTCCATCCTGCGTGGATTTGCAGGGGCACGTCGATTCCAGTTACTTCACTGGTTTGAAGGCTCAGGAGAGTTCCGGAGAGTATTGACTGAGGTTCCTGGTGAGGACCAGTAAGTATTAAGTTCATAGAGTTCAATATGTCCGATGTTCACTCTTGTTCCCCCCTTCCTTTCTTGTCTTGCAGCTGGCTCGTGAAAAGATGCTCTTGTGGCAGCTGGTGGCGCTCAGGTAAGAGTCTGTATTACCCGTCACTGTCCGGTAAATGTTGCACGAGGAAAACGTGTTGTTTTGTCTCTCTTTACAGATGCGGCACGTGAAAATATGGAGAGTCACAAAAGGATGCCTCCGGTGGTAAATCAGGTAAGTCTATGGTGGTAAGAATTATATTTGTTGGTTCCCTCGGCTCACCTTGTGGTTTTCTTTTGTCTCCTAGGTGCCGAAGTTCGGCGAAGAAATGACGGAGGCAGCGCCGACCCGAAGGATGCTGCGAAGACTGGTGAGTATGGCGCGGCCCTGCAGCTGGAGTTGCGGCGGGTGCAGAAATGATGTTATTTACAGGTCCGGAGACAAGATGGATCCAGAATCAGGTGTGGAATAGAAATAAGTTTGTTTTCTAACCTTGTCCCTTTCTTTCCTCTTTGTTTTAGGAGCTCCGGATTCGAGGAGGGCGTGGCAGAAGACTGGATGCAGGCTGCAGGCACAGTGAGTGTTACGCTGATGCAGAATAACGTGAAGCGTGTGTTGCTGGTCGGGTGTGGTTTAAATAGCCTCAAAAGTAGTCCCAGGTAAGAAGTCCCTAGAACCACACCCGAGTAAAAAATAGTCCCTTTCAGGCTTCATGTTGGATTGGAGTCATTTGCAGCATGGTCTGCCTGAGGTAAGTAATGACTATGAGCCTGGCGCCTTAGGCGCCAGGACTGATTCCTACTATGAGCCTGGCACCTAAGGCGCCAGGACTGAACCCAGATAGCCCCTAGCCGGGGCTGCTGAGGTTTTATTAAATGTCTAGATGCCTGCTCCCGGGGCTGATGGGCTTGGTCCGGATGCCTGGGAGGAGGCATCATAACATCCAGCTGCTCTTCTGTCCTCAAGTTAGTGAAAGCCTCAAGGTCAACAAGAGTCTCCCTGAGGTGATGGAGTTCTACCCTCAGGGCTTCCCTGTCGCCCTGGGACTCTATTGATATCGATTGGCATAGAGTCTCCAGTGCCGCCCGTCTGTCCCTGTTGGACGCAAACATGTCCTCCCTGTGTGATTGGCAAATGGAGTCTGTTGCCTGCTGTAGTTGCTCCATCTGCCTTTCAGGGGGGACAATGGAAGTGGCCACCCTCCCCATTGCTTGAGCCATCATCTCAACTGATGCTGCCTGTTGGGTTGCCATACCGTACATGGATTGTTCCCATGCGGTATTGCCTGGTGGCGTACGGCCACCGCGTCGGCGGGCACCACACCTGTTTGGGGCAAGGCGATCTGCGCCTTGCTGTGCCGGCACTGCCTGAGGCTGCAGGACTGCATTCCCCCTCTGATCTGCTGGCCCAGGAACAGGATCAGATGTTGTGGAGTGTGTGACCCTGCATCCGTAACCGCCAAAGGCGGACTTACCACCACTGACATCCCCATAGAGGGTTCTACCCCTGGTGCAGGTGGGTTGGACAGAACAGAATCCCTGCCAGAAACACTTACCTGCGACGGCACATAGGTCTCATCATCCGAATCAGCACCTGAATAGAGGTCTGGGGAGGTGCACCCAGAGGCACCCCTGGACAGAATGGTCTGCAGCAAGATTGGGTTCTCACCCACCACCACACCACGTCCCCCACTGGTGCCCGGTTGTGCCTGAGATCCCTCCTGGGTCTGCACCATCTCCTCAACCTCAACAGCATCAAGTGCGTCATCCCCTGCAAAAACATGAAAGACAAAAAATGGAAACCGGCATTAGCACCATAGCACACAAATAGGCCTGACAAGCTACAGAACCAGTACATGATTTACACATGTCCCACATGACTATAACCCTCCCATGCATGCACTGTCACTGAGTTGGAAGGGGATGCAAAAGGCAGACACTGATGACATCAAGATGGAAGAGCAACACATTTGCTGCGTGCTGGGTAGCACTGCCATCACACATTGGCCTGTGAGTGGCATGTCCAATACACATACATGACACATGCCATCACACAGATGACATGTACCATAGCCATGGTACATTCCACAAGTACATCCATATGTCAGTGAATGAATACTGTCAGCCATCCATGTGAGATGGACATGATGAGATGGAAAATGCTACATAGTGTGACAAAATAGGCATGTGCCACACACTGCAACACATCCAGTGTGCAAAAATACAGTGATTGCAGGCCGATGTACACATCAATGGTTGTGCACTTCAGCATGACAGGAAACAACTATCATGTTCCACATTCAAGCAGGCCCCAAACATTTATGTGATCTGGCCAATACTAATTAGCCTGAATGGTCAAATTATTCACCTAACAAGGTAACACATGTGGGCCAATGTGGGGTTCATCAATGACAGAAGCATGTCACAAATGTGACAATAGGGCTGAGGAATGTGTAGCAAAAGTGGGAGAATTGAAACAATCAGCCTGAACGAAAACTGAAAAATACAAACAATGTTGTTGCAAGATGCCACTTCAAGGGCAACTGCTGTAATGTTGCGCTAAATTACTACTGTGGGCAGAAGGGATACTGTCGCACCCAAATCCAAGGCCGCTGAATATTTTGGATGAAGCACATGGGTGACCCATACCACTCAGGCACACACACCCTCACCTGGCACTCAATCAGAACCCGTCACCCAAACAACATACACATGCATTACACACACATGCATGGGCACTCACCGGACAATGCATCATAATCAGGTAGTCCTCCCACACCTTGGATCTGTTCCTCTGTGACGAAGGCCCCAGCAACAGACTCATGTTCAGTGAGTTTGTTGTCCTCTTGTGGTGACCCACCGCCAGTCACCCAGAGTAGCGGCATGATTTGAGGCCAGCTTGTTCTTTGCTCTGCGTTTCAGGTCATTCCACCGCTTGTAGCAATCATCAGCTTTGTGCCTCACAAATCCAAGGGCACTTATGCGGTCGGTGATGATCTGCCAGTGTGCCTTACGTTGACCAGTTGTGGTCTTGGACCCTGCAGTCACCAGCATTTCGTGGCTATGTGCCGACACATAGGCCACAAGTGCATCAATTTCCGGATCATTAAAGCAAGGCTTCCTTGAGGTACCGGAGTGTGTAGCCGTGTCTGGGGTCTCAGCCTGTCGTGCCAGAGCACCCTTCTTCCTCTTCTTTAAAGGTGGAGCAGAGCCAGAGTGGCTTACGCCGCTCTGGTCAGTAGTGGCAGAATCACCGGTGGACTGGATAGTAGGAGTGTGGGAATGCACAATGACCATAGGTCTTGATGCAGGCATTGGTTGCAGGGTAATGTTGGCAGGGGGAACGTCAGTTTGATGGACCTGTACTGACACTGTTCTGGCTGGGAGAGCCAGAGCTGGGGCGGATGGAGCTGCAGCTGCTCCTGCAGCCTCCCCACCCTGCATACTTGGGGCAGCAGATGACATAACTGCCCCAAATCCACGTGGCTTGGTGACAACAACTTGCACCGCCACATGTGGCCTAGACTTGCTGACCTGGAAGTCATCCAGGGAGTCATCCTGTGCCAGGTCAGGTGCCACAATGGGCTGGTCCAACAGGGGCTGAGCTGGGATGGTGTCAGCCACGTTTCCCTCAACCAAGGGGGGGGGGCATGGGTGTCCCTGATTGTTCCTCCACACATGGGGGTATAGGGGCATCCTGCAAATCCCGGCCACGTCCCCTACCGCGCCCACCTTTTGAAGGTCTGCCACCTTTGCCTCCCTTACTGCTTGGTTGCCTCCCAACCATGGCGCTGATGTTGTTGTGTGTATGGGAGTTGCAGTAAACTATTGTCCTGGGCAATTGGGGGTGAAAGGGGTAGGATACCAGATGGAATTCGTACCCTAGTGCTCTAACAAGGCTGTCTGTGACCCCTGGGGGAGGATGACGGGTCACGCAACGCACAGGCAGCCCAAAATCAAAAATTAACGTGCATGCAACCCCTCGTAGACCACGTGCGTGAAGAAATGAACCCGCACTACGCTGTTGCACCCAGAAACACAAAACTAAGCATACGCGTAATACACGCAGCCTACAATGACCTCTGAAGGGGAACGCGACACACTGGGCAAGCACAGTTGCTAAGTACGTGCGGAACTCACCGTCTGCCTGGAAAAAGAACGTGAAAAATACACGCGTGTGCGCGTTGGCAACACCCCCGCCAAAAGAAGAATTGTACGCTGTCTGAGGAGACAGGACGAAAGGAGAAGTGAACTCTGTTTGAGGAAACAGGCCCAACAAAAATTCAGTAAAGAGCTGTCGGAGGTAACGGGGAGTACGAACTAGAAACGCTGTGAAGTAATCGCGTGTAACCCGACAAGAAGTACAGATCTCACCCACTCGCTCTTCACGAAAAGCACGTACAAGGAAATGGCGTCCTACACGTAGCTTTTAAACTGGCCCACACGTACGTCAGATACGCGTGTACACGGGCGCTTTCCTCCAATTACATGCAATGACACTCGGACGTGCAGTTTTTCCACGTGTGCTCTGTCATCACGTGCTATGAGGGAAACGCCCGCGCGCGTAATGTAACTTACGTGATTACGCGCTAAGGGCCTTTGGGCCAATGGAATCGCGTGCGTGTGCTGACGCACTTACGCACTAAGGCACTTTCCTCGAATTACACGCTGACGTGCAATTCTTTCACATGCCAAATCACTCCGTATCAAGCTGGCCACGCGAAAACACACGGAAGACCATGCTCCTGCCCAGAAGGCCGAATTACTGCCCCCCAGAGCCCTGAGCACGCTCCCACCTGCCATCTGCTACTGCCTGACTGCCTGCTGCCCACGTGCCCTGCCATTTGCTGCCTGCACGTCAACCAGGGGTGTAGTTGCTGTGACCACCCCTGCTGGAACCGAAGACTCCCGACTGGGATTCCATCGCTCCACAGCCCAGCCCCAGGACCCAGTTGCCCACCCACTCCTGCCTCTGGGGTTGCCATGTCCGGCACAACACCATCTGGCAGCACTGGCAACCCCCAGCCAGAGAGGCAGAGGGCCACCAGCTTCACTGCCACCAAAGTTGGTGTCCTGGAGGAGCAAGTCCTGGGACAGTATGATGCCCTCTTTGGAAGTTTGCACGCCGACAATAAAGGACGGACCAGGATCTGGATGGACATCGTGACTGCCATCAACGCGGAGGGGGTGGCAGTCCGCGACTTACATCATGTCAAGAAGCGCTGGGAGGACTTCAGGTCCAGGACCCTCAACGAGGCCCGGCGCCTCGCTAAGGCAGCGAATGCCAAGGGGCACCGGGGCCAGCTGTCGAACCATCAAATGAGGGTCCTGGAACGCATATGCCCAGCGCTCTACGTCCAGATCCTTGAGAGGCAGACCCGTCTGGAGTCAAGCGGTAAGTGTACATGCATGTTGATAGTACGCTGTGCGTGTCGTGGTGTGCCAGTAGTGTGCAGGTTGCACATGTGTTTATGTAGGGCCATGTAGGGATGTGTATGAACATGGGCGTGAGGCTGCCACATGTGAGTCCTCTCAGTTGTGAGACACATTGATGGTGTATGTGTTGGTAAGCATGCTGGGCAAATGCTGGTGTGGGAGCACTCATGTTTGAATTTCTGTGTATGTACATTGGCATGGTTGTGGCATGGATGGTGGTTCATAATGCATGTATTTGCACTGTGTACATGTGCATGTATGTGTATCTGACAAGTGTGCAACTGTGATGCAACATGGATGCACGTGACACTGATATATAGAAGGATGAATGGCAGATGGGACATGTATGGCGATCTCATCACTGCAACGGTTGGAGGAGATGTAGACATGCATGTAAGTGTGGTGGCGTGTGTGCATGTCTAGTGCACTCCTTGTGTTTCATGTGATGTCAGGCTCACCTTTGGCTGTTCATGATGTTGTATGTGTATGGATGGTGCTGCCTTGTGCAATATTGCTGTTGAAATGTTCATGTGTGTGAGTTAAAATGACATGTGTGTCGTGGAGTGTGATGCTGTGTCTGTAGTTAAACAATGCCACTCATGTGCAACTGTCATATTTGTATCAGTCCATTGTACAGTGCCCTGATGCCTGTGTTTTATCTCTCCCTGTCTGCAGCGTCAACTGAAGAAGAGGGCGGAGAGGGTGCTGTGGAGCACAGCGTCATGTATCATCCCGCCAGCCGGAGACGCAAGGCCCGGCTCCCCTCCCAGGTTGTCATCTTGTCGGGGAGTGAGGAGTCCGGTGCCGCGTCCCAAGCCGCAGCTGCCGAGGGAAGGTCCAAGAGGCGGAGGTCAGAGTTGGACTCCTCGGCAGCAGAAGGGGCAGCTGAGACCCCACAGGGTCCGACGATGGAAGATGGCACGGAGTCATCCAGGTTGGTGGGGGGTTTGGTGGAGGAGGAGGCCGTGCAAGGGACAGCCACGGGGTCTGGAAATGGGGATTCCACTGGTGCTAGTGGTGCAGTGCAGGGACAGGAGGCAGCAGAGGTGCCTGTGTGTAATCCTGTCCCCGATCCTGTGACTGCATCATCCCGCACCAGCAGGGATGCCTACGTCCAGACCCGTTTTCAGGGAGGGGATCCGGTTATAACAACTGGCCTTCCTCTCCCTGCGTACGTGGCTATCCGGGACTGGGTTGAGCCTGCCCTGGGTGGGGTGGCGTTGCGTCAACGGGCCATGCGAGGTGACCTGCAGTCTTTACATGAGGAAACTGCACGTCTTCTCGAATGGCTCGTTGACCTACTGGGACACCTCACCAGGGCTGGATTCCTCAGTTTTCTGGACCTTGTTCCGACCCCCTCCTCAACTGAACTCCCTATGACCCTGTCGTCCTCCATGCCATCTTCCCACCCATGTATCACCTGGGTACCCTGTGGAGCTGCCTCTGACCCTGCGTCCAGGCTGGTGGAGGACACATCCCTGCCACAGTCGGTGGTCGGACGTCCAGCAGGGGTGGCCACCTCAACAACTGCACCCCAGCCGGAGGAGGATGTGCAGGCAGCAAGAGCCAGGGCACAGGCAGAGGCACAGCGGCGGCAGCAGCAACAAGGTGGGAGCCATCATGGCTCGGGGCCTTCGACATCGGAGGGGCAGGCATCGGCCAGAGGGCAGGAGGACCAGAACTGGAAGTGTCTTCCGTGTGGCAGCGGTTAGGCCATGCTATAGATTCAGAGCGGCAGCGGGCAGAAGAGGCACGGCTCGCGATGGTCTGGACGGAGAACTCCATGCGGAGGGCCCTGAGGCGGGCCGAGTGCCTCGAGGCAATTTGCAGGGAGCTGAAGGAGAACATGTCGTCGTCCCTGCGAACCCTCGGGGCCATGGAAGAGGACCGCCTCCAGGACATTGAGCAGGAGTTCGATGATGCCCTGGCCCGGGACATCCAAAAGTGGGCCGTCAGACTAGCCCGTTGCTCTTGTAAATAGTTTTTAGAGTTAGGTTTCCTTTTCGTTTTCCTTTTATTTGTGTTCAATGGACAATGCCACCCAAATTTGTATATAGTTATATTTTTAGGTAGTTAGTTAGGTAGGTTTCATTTGTTTGGTTGGGATCATCGACCCTTTACATCCTTGGACAATGGATTGTATATAGTTTCATCATGTATTAATTTTTGGGGTTTTTTTGCATTATGGACATGGAGCAATGGATTTATTTTTTCCGGACAATGGATTGTAAATAGTTGGACTATGGATTGATTTCTCTTTTTTTTTATTATGAACATGAAGCAATGGAGTTTTTTTTTTTTTACATTTCCTTTGGATTTGCGTTGTTGGAGGGTGACTTTGGACTGTTTTTCTTTCAAATTTTTTTGGATTGGTTATCATTTTCATTCAATCATCTTTTTCACGTGCTTTTCATTTCATGTTTCATATTTTGGTATGCTTTCATTTCATTTTTGATTTCATGTACATAATACATTTTCATGTTTTAGTTCCATGTGTGGGATTCGCTCATTGGGTTGATGTATGTGTTTACACAAGCAATGCCAACCAGTGTATGTGTGTGACGGACATGTGTTGATGTACATAGTTGACTTTTGGTTTGTGTCATGAGATCAGCATTTCACTGCTGGGGGGTGGGGGCGCTGGGGGACGTGTGGGTCATGAGTGGGGGCCTGCTGCCAGGTGCCCTGCACTGCTGGGGGCTGGGGGTGCAGGGGACATGAGTGGGGGCCTGCTGCCAGGTGCCCTGCACTGCTGGGGGGTGGGGGTGCATGGGACATGAGTGGGGGCCTGCTGCCAGGTGCCCTGCACTGCTGGGGGGGGTGGGGGTGCAGGGGACATGAGTGGGGGCCTGCTGGCAGGTGCCCTGCACTGCTGGAGGGTGGGGGGGCAGGGGGACATGCGTGGTGGCCTGCTGGCAGGTGCCCTGCACTGCTGGGGGGTGGGGGTGCAGGGGGACATGAGTGGGACATGAGTGGGGGCCTGCTGGCAGGTGCCCTGCACTGCTGGGGGGTGGGGGTGCAGGGGGACATGAGTGGGACATGAGTGGGGGCCTGCTGGCAGGTGCCCTGCACTGCTGGGGGGTGGGGACATGAGTTGGTGATCAGTAGTGCAAGGTGACATGTGGCTTGGCTGTGGGGCATGCCCATGGTGGATGGGCTGCCTGCGGGACATGACCAGGGGTGCAGGGTAGTCCCCTGTGGTGTGGGCTGCCTGCAGGGGCCGTGGAGGGTGCAGAGGGAACACCTGGGAGGACCCACACTGCCAATCCATGTGTAGGAGTCCCTGGCATCCCTGAAATACACGTACCCTGCTGAAATCGCGTGTGAGACTTCCCGCGAACCCCAGGAATACACGTACCCCGCTCTCACAGGGACCTTTCGCGTGTGAGATTTCCGCGAACCCCAGGAATACACGTACCCCGCTCGCACAGGGCCAATATTCCTGGGGTTCGCGTGAAGTTTCACACGCGAAAGGGCCCTGTGCGAGCGGGGTGCGTGTATTACTGGGGTTCGCGGGAAGTCTCACACGCGAAAGGGCCCTGTGCGAGCGGGGTACGTGTATTCCTGGGGTTCGCGGGAAGTCTCACACGCGAAAGGGCCCTGTGGGAGCGGGGTACGTGTATTCCTGGGGTTCGCGGGAAGTCTTGCACGCGATTTCAGCAGGGTACCTGTATTACGGGGTTCACGGGAAGTTTCACACGCATTTCAGTAGGGTACGTGTATTTCCAGCAGTGCAGGGCACCTGCCAGCAGGCCCCCACTCATTTCCCACTCATGTCCCCTGCACCCAGACCCCCCAGCAGTGCAGGGCACCTGCCAGCAGGCCCCCACTCATGTCCCCTTGCACCCCCACCCCCCAGCAGTGCAGGGCACCTGCCAGCAGGCCCCCACTCATGTCCCCTTGCACCCCCACCCCCCAGCAGTGCAGGGCACCTGGCAGCAGGCCCCCACTCATGTCCCCTGCACCCCACCCCCCAGCAGTGCAGGGCACCTGCCAGCAGGCCCCCACTTATGTCCCCCTGCACCCCACCCCCCAGCAGTGCAGGGCACCTGCCAGCAGGCCCCCACTCATGTCCCACTCATGTCCCCTTGCACCCCCACCCCCCAGCAGTGCAGGGCACCTGGCAGCAGGCCCCCACTCATGTCCCACTCATGTCCCCCTGCCCTCAGGTCATGACGATCCTCAATCGTGGCCCTTATGGCCAGCCTCCCCAGCCCAAAGACCCAACCAAGTATTGCATACACCCACATAGAAAAGGCAATTACATGATACAACCCCAATGGCAAGTATGTAAATGAACACATGTCCGTCACACACACACAATGGGTGCAAGTGAATGTGAAAACCCATATCATGACATGCATGAAACCAATGAGATAATAACACACATCGAAGTATGAAGAAAAAATGTATTAAACACAACATGAATGTAATCAAAATCCAACACACAACAATGGGAATGATAAAAGAAAAGCTGCATGTCCGTAAAAGAATTAAAAAAAAGAAAATCATAATCCAAAGAAATCCAAAAGAAATGGTGTCCAAAGTCACAGTCCAACAAAGCAAATCCAAGGGAAAAAAAGAAAGTGAAAACCATTGCTCCATGGTGAAAATAAAAAAACGAGGGAACAATCTAGTGGTGAACTATGTACAGATGAACAATCCAGGGTCCATGAGCCCAACTGATGAAACGAAACCTATCAAAAATACCACCTAATATAAAACTATATACAAAAACGTGGTGCATTGTCCAAGCGCAACCAAAATAAAGAAAAAACGAAAGGAAACCTAACACTATCTAACTATACACAATGGCGGCGGGAAAGTCCAGCGGCTCACTCTGTGGTGTCCCAGTGCAGGGCATCATCGAACTCCATGTCTATTTGCCGGAGGCGGGCCTCTGTCCTGGCCCCGAGGTCTCGCAGGGAGGCACTCATGGCCTGTTCAACTACCTGCAAGTTGCCTCGAGGCACTCTGCCCGCCTCAAAGCCCGACGCATGGAGAACTCCGCCCTGACCATGGTGAGCCGCGCCTCTTCTGCCTGCCGCCGCTCCGCACCTATCGGCTGGCCGAACCGGTGCCACACGGAAGACACTCCCATTCCTGGGTCCTCCTGCCCTCTGGCAGATGCCTGCCCCTCCGATGTTGATGTGCCCGAGCCATCATTGCTCCCACCTAAAGCCTGCTCCTGCTGCTGCTGCTGTCCATGTGCCGTGTCTGATGGTGCCTGCACATCCTCCATCAGCTGGTCTCCAGTTGTGGTGTCCACCCCTGCTGGGCCGCCGACTCCCGACTCTGGCAGGGATATGAGTTCCACCAAGCTGGCTGTGTTGGTCGGGCCAGGTCCACAGGGGGCCCTGGTGGAATCTGGGACGGAAGGCGGTGCGGAGAACGACTGGCGCATAGTCTCCACAGAGGAGGAGAGGTCCTCCAGAGTGCGCGACACATGTAGGAACCCACCAACCAGGACGGAGCCCATACGTTCGTGGGACCCCTCGTCCGCAGGTAGTGGAGAGGCAGATGACATGGCACTCTCCCCTACCTGCCGACGGGCCTGGGATGGGGCCTCCCTGCTGGTGCATGGTCGTGCAGTCACAGGGTCAGGGACAGCGACATGCAAAGGCCCCTCCACGGTGACCTGTGCTGCCTCCTGACCCTGGCCCTGGACTGCACGACTTGCACCAGTGATACTAACCCCAACCAGGCCCCATGTGCGGCTCAGTAGCGGGCTCCTCCTCCTCTGTGGAGACCACCAACCTGGATGTCTCCACACCGTCTTCCGCCATTGGAAGCCCCTGTGGGGGTTCACCCGGCCCTTCCGCCACAGCCGTTGTGGCAGACGCAGGACTAGCCCCCTCGGTCCCGGATGATGGTAATTCCTGGGAGGGTGGCTGGGCCTTGCGTCGCCGCCCAGTGGAGGCATCCCCGCCGCTTGGCTCCACAGCGCCGTCTCCGCACTCTTCTTCACTTGACGCTGCGTAGAGGGAGACATAGAACACAAGCATCGGGGTACAGTACAAAATACCCTAGACAGGAAGCAATAACACATGAGTGGTACTGTCAAATGTCACATCCATCCTGTCATTCCACAACACATGGGTGAATGCACACAACACACATGCAGAAACAGTCCTGGCGCCTGCAATCAACATCAACATCCATGTAGAAGGGCCCCTGTAAACCAAGATGTTGCCTTCAAAGTCACATGCATCCATGGCGTTTCAAAGGCACACACACACACACTTCTCAGGCACACACACACACGTGCACCATACATGTACATGACATCAGCACCCTTTCCTCACCCCCCCCCTTCATGTCCAGGAACAGAGACAGCCATGCTTTCATGTCTGCATTCCGCATAGAGCTCCCCATGTTGCATTAAAACACATGCACCAACCATGTGGTTCACACATAACTGGTCTCACATGCATGACCATGATGTCCCTGCACACACACATCCATACATGGCCTATGTCACACATACAGGCAAGCATCATACTACCAGCACACTGCAACATGCCCTGTCTCACACAGCAATGCTTAGCCACTTACCGCTCAACTCCAGACGGGTCTGCCTCCGAAGGATCTGGGCGTGGAGCGCTGGGCCTACGCATTCCAGGACCCTCATCTGGATGTTACTCATTCGTGCCCGGCCCCCCTCCGTGAGGCGCCGGGCCTTGTGGAGGGTCCTGGACCAGAAGTCCTCCTAGCGCTTCTTGATGTGCTTGATGTCGCGGGTTGCCACCCCCTCTGCGTTGATGGCAACCACTACGTCGTCCCAGATCCTCTCCCGTCCTTCCTTGTTGGCACATGATGTTCCGAAGAGGGCATCATAATGCCCCAGGACATGCTCCACCAGGACACCAACTTCGGTGGCAGTGAAGCTGGTGGCCCTCTGCCTCTCTGGCTGGGGGTTGCCAGTGGTGCCAGATGGAGATGTGTCCGACATGGCAACCCCAGAGGCAGGAGTGGGTGGGCAACTGGGTCCTGGGGCTGGCTGTGGAGCAATGGTATCCCAGTCGGGAGTCTTCTGTTCCAGCAGGGGTGGACACAGCAACTGGACCCCTGCAGATGGCTGATGTGCAGGCACCAAATAGCAGGGCACGTGGGCAGCAGACAGGCAGCAGCAGATGGCAGGTGGGAGCGTGCTCGGGGATCTGGGGGGCAGGAAAATGGCCTTCTGGGCAGGAGCGTGGTCTTCTGTGTGTGTATGCGTGGCCAGCTTGATACGGAGTGATTTGGCACGTGAAAAATGTGCACGTTAGCGTGTAATTCGAGGAAAGGCACTTAGCGCGTAAGCGGGTCAGCACACGTACGCGATTCCATTGGACCAAAGGCCCTTGGCGCGTAAGCGTGTCTGACGTATCGCGCACAGACGTTGCCCTTTCGCGTGTAAAACTTCACGCGAACCCCAGGAATACACGTACCCCACTCGCACAGGGCCCTTTCGTGTGTAAAACTTCACGCGAACCCCAGGAATACACGTACCCCACTCGCACAGGCCCTTTCGCGTGTGAAACTTCCCGCGCACCCATGAAATACACATACCCGGATCCAATCGCGTGTGTGACTTCCCACGAACCCCCTTAATAGACGTACCCTGCTGAAATCGCGTGTGAAACTTCCCGCGAACCCCAGTTATACACGTACCCCACTCGCACAGGCCCTTTCGCATGTGAAACTTCCCGCGCACCCTGTAATACACGTACCCTGCTCCAATCGCGTATGAAACTTCATGCGAACCCCAGTTATACACGTACCCCACTCGCACAGGCCCTTTCGCGTGTGAAACTTCACGCGAACCCCAGTAATACACGTTCCCCGCTTGGCTTTGCTGTTTGGCAGCCCTGTAAACTGGTCCAGGGTTAGCACAGCCCTTTGCGCTGGATTGGGGATTTTGATGGCTTTTCCTTGCGCGAGGGCGTTCTTGGGGGCGTAACTGGTGCTGCTGCAGGGTCGCTGCGCCACGGCTGGTTTTAGAGGCTAAAATCCATGAATACGCTGTGCGCGGAAATCGATTTGAGCGCATGCGGCTGGCGCAGACATTCGCACGCGCACACTGTGCGCCAGCCGCGTGCGCACCTTTGTGCGAAATTCTATGAATTACCCTGCAAATTTAAGTTTGAAAATATTCTGTCTGATTCGCCCAAAATCAATGGTTCTCCCATAAAAGGACTTTTCTACGCTGATGATATCGTGCTTATTTCGAAAACTCCCAGTGGCCTACAAAAATGAATATCCACCCTGGACATTTACATAGCGGAGAATGAATTAAAAATCAACACTGCGAAGACACAAGTGTTGATGTTCAATGCCAATCGAGGCCTGCATACCTTAAAACACTGGTCACTCAGAGACAATACTGAATTGTCCATGGTCTCGTCATATACATACTTGGGAGTTATCTTTGAAGCCTCATTAAAGTCCTCGAAATCAGATAGTCTAAACTCCTCACTGCTATTTCTCAGTCGCGTATTCTCCTTGCCAAATTTGGCAAGTTATCCATAATCCCGGCCATAACATTCTGGCAAATGAAAGTGATTCCTACTATATTATACGGTTTGGAAACGGGGCCACCTATCGCCTCTACTACACTTGATAAATGGGAAGCAAAATTTTGGAGAAACGTATTACATTTACCTCAATGCACCCCGATCTCATGGTTACGATACGAACTAGGATTCACTTCGCTGTCATCCAGATTTAATTGGAAGCAGTGCTCCTTTTTAAGAAAGTGACTGATATCCACTCGGACAGATACCCTGCTTAAGGTACTTTCGAATTACTTATTTAGTACAGATCATTAATTTGCTCAGAAAATGGCTATTTTCAGTGTACAAGGTCTTGGTACAGGCTGACATCACAATCAAACTCTTAATTCAAAACCCTGACAAGGCTAAATTAAAAATATATCAAACATCATGTATTATGAATCATCAGAAATGCCTCTCATACAAATACGCCTTTAGCCACCGCTTTCCTCCTCATAAAAGAGGCACTACACAAAATTACCTATCGAAAGCACCATCGTCTAAATACAGAAATCTAATTTTGCGTTTTCATTTACACATATGGGAAACCAGAGATCTCCTTTGCACGCGAAAACTCATCTTGCCCACACAGAATGTTTGTCCAGTTTGCCAATCTACTGAGTCTCCTGAAACTATAGAACATCTTATTACCCAATGTCCTAAATTAAACAGTTAAAGGCAACTGCATTTTCATAAGTATTGTTCAGCTCTCTCTATGTACGAAGCTAAGGAATGCTGGGATCGTATAAATGGCTCGCCCTTCTTGGGGCTTCAAGTGGCGACTGTACATTTTTTACTTTCTCTACATTTAGATCATTTGAAACCTTCGTAATCTCAGTCTATTATAAGTATGCTGAATCCTTTGACTTAGTTGGGAATTTAAACTGTATCAGTTTTTTTATTGTTTTTCTCTGTAGATCATGTTTGATGTTCGCGAAATCATATTCAATGTTGTATTGTTTATATCTGTTTTATATGTATGTTAATAACTTTTTTGTCTAGGTAAGGACATTTTGTAGACTTTTCTAATAGATTTAATTTGTTTTATCGATATGTATATTGAAAAGTTGTCAATTCAACTAAATCAATAAAAAAAAAGTAAACAAATCATTACCAACATTTGACGATTGACAAGAAAATAAACATTTAACAATGAAAAACACAGAGAACGAGAGAAAAAGAAAAGCACGATCAATTAATGACATGGTTATACTTGCACTTGAAAATAAAATTTGAAGGTGTGCCATATTGCAGTTCATTATCTGCATTGGTGATCCATAATTCTCCTGCGAGTCAATCAATATATTGATATTTTGACCGTCAGCGTTGCACCGGGCAGTTAAGCTGATGGTAATGAATTGAACCAAATGGTGTATTTATTTTGTATCCCAAGTTGTGGAGAAATACATGCGAACCACCATCCATATCGGAGTAGAGTGCGAGCCATCATTCAAGTCACCTTTTTGTGTGATGGTGGTGTGCAGGTTAAAAATGAAGTGAATGAACAAAATAGGCAGTTTTCATAGGCCACCTCATCCGTGAAGACCTGCTCTTGAACCTCGATTCCAACACTCCGTGTGTTCTCATTCTGCTCGATCTCTCCTCTGCCTTTGACACTGTCAACCATGCCATCCTGCTCAACCGTCTCCGTGAAAACCTGGGTATCACTGGTCAGGCTCTGGCGTGGCTGACCTCTTTCCTTTCAAATCGACCCTCCCAGGTCCAACTGGGGTCCTTCCTCTCCGACATCTTTTTCTCCACCTGTGGTGTCCCCCAGGGATCTAATCTCTCTCCCTGGCTGTTCAACCAGTATCTGGCACTCCTTGCCCACCGCATCGCTGCTCTCTGCCCTAATTTCCAGTGCTATGCGGACGATACCCAGCTCATTTTCAGGCTACCCTCAGCCTCCCCCTCTCCTTCCCTCATCTCTGACTGTCTGTCTGCTATCCAGGAATGGTGTGCCGCCAATGACCTCTGCCTTAATGCCAGTAAGACTGAGATTCTACTCATCGGTACACCCACTCCCTCCTTCCCTGCAGCTCTCTGGCCTGCCTCCCTTGGCCCCCTCCCTGCTCCTACCTGCAAGGCAAAAAACCTTGGGGTCATCTTCGACTCCACACTCTCCTTCTCTCCTCATATTTCTGACGTCGCTAAGAAGTCACACTACCAGCTGCACCTCCTCAGAGGTATTCTTCCCTTCCTCTCGTTCCTCCAGAAGCTCACTGTCTCCCGAGCCCTGGTTCTCTCGAAGCTGGATTACTGTAACAGCCTCTATCTTAATCTGCCTGCCTCCACTCTCCGCCCTCTGCAACTCATCCAGAACAGAACTGCGAGACTTGTCCTTGGCCTCAAGCCCAGGGACCGTATCTCTCCAGGACTGAAATCTCTACACTGGCTCCCAGTGGCTGCGAGGATAAAGTTCAAAACCCTCTGCATTGTCCACAAGGCCTTCTGGGGCCTGGCTCCTAAATACCTTCAACTCTCTCTTCCCAAATATCTTCCTTCCCGAGCCCTTCGCTCATCCGCCACCAACTCCGTCAGGGTCAGCCGCTTCTCGAAGCAACGAGCTGGGGGTAGATCTCTCTCCGCGGCAGGGGCCTCCCTCTGGTACAGCCTTCCTGCCTCCCTGAAACTTGAGGAGAACCATCTCCGGTTCCGGAAGCACCTCAAAACCTTCCTCTTTGCTTCTGCTTTCTCTTTCCCTCTCCCCTGCTGAACAGCTAATATCCTTCACTGAAACTGCACTGATTCTGCAACTGGACCACTCTTAACGGCCTCGGTCCTGGGCCCAGCCACTCTCCACTTGCACTGATGCACTGGAACCCCTCTGCACTGCGGGACTGTTTCTGTATCCCTACAGCCTCCCCCCCTTTCCCAGCACTTGTTCTGCACTTACCTTGCACTTGCCACCAACTGGCCCTATTTATTTATTACTTTACGCCACTTACCTTGTACTGCACTTCCCCCCCTCCCCCTCCCCTTGCACTTTTCCCCCTCCCCCACCCCTGCACTTGCGCGATCTGAATGACACCTGGCCTAGTAGGATCGTTGTCTGTCTCCCCTTGTTCCTCCCCTCCCTGCCTCGTCGCGCCTTGAAACACCTGTGTTTAGGCGCGTTACAAATGCCATATCATATCATATCATACCTAGATGTTGACTGCTCCTCACAAGCCTGTGTGTTACTACTCGCCACCTAACAATTTTAATCAATGGATTTGATATAATGACTTTATAGCCAGAGGATCTCTGTGTGGCCAATGTACTTTTTGGCTTTTCAAGGATAGCAAAAAGACCACATACATGACTAATATATGTGCATGTATAGGTCCCTTCACATATTCCCTCATGGAGGGTGGTATAGCACTAGCACCTTATATGTGCGATTAGCATATGATTAATATATGTGGATTGAAAGCATTATTTACACCACCCTCATCGAGGATGTGACACTTTATATGAGTGATTAAGTTTACAATTGTGGGAAGGTGTTTGTCAGTTTATTTGTGTGTTTTGAAGTATGAATGTGTTTGCGAGTCAAGTAAGATGATGTGTATATGGACATATACATATGTCTAATGATTAACTGTTTGATGAGATGTTATAAACATCTGTATATTTGTGAGGTAGTTTTCTTATATTAAATTGTTTATTAAATAATTTATTGATTGCTTGTTTTTATGGACTCCGATGTTCTTGGATTGGCCCACTATGGGTAGAGGGGCTAGATTGATCGTCAACCAGTTATATATATCATAGGTGTGCCCATCGATCCTCACGTGACACCACCTTCGTTGCTATTTGTACTTGATGTGGTCCCCAGGTGCACAGTAGGGCACAACTGTCCTTTGTTCTAATAAACAACAGCATTCTCAAGATATAATATGACTGAAAAAGGCATAGTTATGCTGGCTGTCTTCTCAATTGCAAAGGCTGTTGCAGCCAATGCTTGCTCACATGGGTTATGGCCTCTCAATACGGGCTCTAAGATCTCACTGTAGAATGCTAATGGTTTGTATCCCGTAGAACCTTTCTGTGCGGGGACAGCCGTCATCACTACTCCATTAGAATTGGAAAACAGAAATAAGTCTTCTTTGTAATCCGTAACACTGGAGCTGTGCTAATTGCTAGTTTCAACTCGTTAAAGGTATCTATCATCTCGTCTGTCCAGGCTATGTCACTTTTGACCTTTTGTGCTCCTTTTAGTCCTTTTAAGAGTGGTCTGACATATGTGCTGTAGTCAAAAACGCATGGCCTTCAATAATTCCAAAGGCCTAAAGAATTGCGTCTTTCTTTCACTTTCTCCGGCCTGTGTGTTTTCATAATTGCTTCCACTTGTTCAGGTGTCACTTTCCTCCCTTCTTTTGATATTAGCTGGCCTATGTATAGGACCTCTTCCTTTATATTATAGTTTCTGTTTGTCCACTTTGTACCCTTTTTTTTTGCCAATACTGTCAACAATTTCACAGATTCTTTCCTACACTCTTCCGTCGTGGTGCTGCAGACTAAGATGACATCAACATATTGGATGACCGGACTTCAAAGTTGTACATTTCCTAGGTCCATCTCCAGCACCGTGTTGAAGACCAAGGGCGTTTCACAGTACCCATGGGGTGAACGGGAATGTTGCAGTCGGATTCTGCAATAAGTGAATGTGGTCAAATATTGTAACTCTGGATGAAAGGGAATTGAAAAGAACGTATTCTTTAAATCAATCACTCTAAAATATTTAGCTGTAGACAGGATGTTACATAATATTGTGGCTGGGTTCGGCACTTAGGGCAATTCTGCCTCTACAATATTATTCAGGGGGTGTAGGCCCTGTATAAATCTCAATGACACTCCTGTCGCCTTCATAATTGGGTACACCGCTGTATTGCAGGATGATTCTGAATGGACTAATATCCCCTGTCGCACTAGGGTGGTGATTGTTTCATAGATGCCCTCGCCAGCTTCTTTTGAAATGTGATACTGTTTTACTCATGGTAAAATGGCTCCCTTCAGTTTAATTTTGACTGCTCCCACTCCTTTTCATAGACCAACGTCATATGGACTGCTTGTCCATAATGAATTTAGCACATGTGCCACATCATCTTGAAGAAACAATGATACTTTCCTCACTAATGGCATCCTCTGGGGAATCTCTCTGTCCTCGATTTGCAACTGATATGAGACTGATGCTGAAAATTACCTCTTCATCTGTGTCCTCATCTGCAAACAATTCTTCATCTGTCAAGTCAGTCAGTCTGTGTACCGAGTTGAGCCCGATTACTGTGTGGCAATTCTCCCCTTCATCATCTACTCCATGTAAAATCACTATGCCCTCTCTTACTATTGCTGCTTCTAGCTCAGTTGTAATTATCTGCCCTTCTGCCACATCTGTGGGTATTTCTGGTCTGAACAAAAACTCTGCTGGTAACCATAATACTTTCTCGTATTTGTGGAAGCCATGCCAATAGCACATGTACTCCATAACGGAATACTTCTGGTTTTAGGGGTGCACCTCTCGGGGCTTTTAATACGTGACATAGATCGAGACACAACTTCAACAGAGAACCCTGACGGACTTGTCTACAAATTTAAGAGATTAATTAGAAGGGAAATCTCACAAACGTTTCATGCTATGACTCTAGTACAGTACCATAAGGCACAACGGATAACACAAGGGCTTAGGGTCTACATCATACCCACCCTCTGCAAAGAGAACCAAGAGTTTGTGAAGAGGTGGGAACAAATCTTAAATAAGTGTTCCTTGGACCTTACTCTCCTCACGATTGTGGAGCTTTCTAACTCACTGACAACAATTCATCAAGAGATTGACGAGATTAAGGACCAACTCATGGCACTACAGTCAAGAGAGGAGCTTAATAAGGTATTAGAGGATATCAACCATCAGTTAGACAAATACCAAAAGGAAATAGAACAACGTAAAATCTGCAAATTTCGCAGAGATACATTTGACTATGCAAGGGACATAGTATAAACTTGGCAGGAGTTGTATAACCCCCCTTTTATCTAGCTTGTATCATAGAGTGGCCCTTTCAATTAAGTCTAATGCCTTCTCAAGGTCCAGGAAGCCAACATACCATAAAGCGCTCTAACCTTGCAATATTTATTAATAATCGAGCTCAAGACAAAACAGTTGTCAATGGTTGAACAATTTTGTCTGAAGCCTGCCTGGAAAAATTGCAAAATATAGTTCTCAGCAACCCAATCCTCCAACCTGAGATAAAATAAATTTCGAGAACATTTTTGAGGAGACATTTAATAAGGAGATAGGTCTGTGGCAATTTGTCTTCAACAACACCCTTTTTAATAAATCGGGACAATTATCACGCATC
This sequence comes from Ambystoma mexicanum, assembly GCF_040938575.1. Taxonomy (NCBI): domain Eukaryota; kingdom Metazoa; phylum Chordata; class Amphibia; order Caudata; family Ambystomatidae; genus Ambystoma; species Ambystoma mexicanum. The sequence continues at coordinate 573,789,029 of NC_090926.1, read as the reverse complement.
TCCAGAGGACAGGCCCCTCAGCACCCTCTGCAACAATCACAAATAACCTGCCCAAACTGGTGCCCACCAGTCTGGCAAGCCTACAAAAATGTCAGAAGTCAGCCCATCCTGGCCTGCTGCTTTACCACGCTTTCTTTGACCAAATACCTCTGAGATCTCTACAATAGTAAAGTTTATTTCACCAATAAGGTCACCCACTCTACACTGGGGCTCACATTGAAACTTCTCAAAGAAATCCCCTGAAAATGTGACAACCATGTGTTCTTAGCGATTGCCCCTCCTGTCCCTGTTCACAACCTTTCGCAATCAATTTCCAAAATAATCATTTGGAGACCACTGTTGCCAAGAGGTGCTAAGGTGCCACTGAATCTCTAAATAATCCTGTCTCTTGTTTTTATACAATTCTTATTTGCGCTTTTCTGATGATAAATTTGGCCCGGCAAACAAGTTTTCACACCTAATTGCATTGTTCAAGATACCCTTCTGCATCCTGCAATCTCCATCAAACCAGGGGGCATACATGTGTGTAGAGGGTGAATTCTTTAAGTTCCCCTTTTGCCCTGCACATCATTTTTCTCGAATTCTCTCAACCAGACAGGAACATTTTACATCCAACCCTTCCCTATTAACCTCATTAGAGAGTATTCAATGCCGGATGTCATCCGAGACTAGACAATATCCCACCTACAAGTTACTCGGGTGACCAATAAACTGGCTACTCTCCCTATCCTCCATACCCCCAATTAAAGGCTGGACCCAGTTTGATCAGGATGTACCAGTCCCTGTATTATCAACGTTGGGCAACCTGTCAACACTTCACATATAATCTTGATGTCAACATTAATCATAGACAACAGAGGAATCATCACAGAATTTCTGCTTTAAAGTTTCCTCCCATCTGGCGGATCACATGGGAGGAGAAGGCTATCAAGGGAATGTGATGACTACGTCAGGGGAGACACACTGTTCATCCTTTTCTGAGGATGATGTTTCCTTAGTGTCTGAATATTTAATGGCATGTTGTCATAGTAGGGTTTCCCCTTCCAGGCTTACCCAAGGTGCCAAGTATGAGAACACTTTTCTTAAGCATGAAAGGGTCATAGTGTTAATACTACTACTTCTAGTAGTTATGATTCTACATTGTGTTGGGTTATAAACCCAAGAGAAAACCATTATTTCCTTTTGAAATCTTTCCTTTAAAATACATCCTTTAAATCACTCAGAGTAACTTAAATAATGTGAAAACAAATAAGAACATTATGGACTTCAAGTCCCATAGTGCTCTTAGTACTGAGATGAGGAAGAGAAGTCCAGAATTACCAAACTGTAATGAGCGGTCTAGTTGTTGTAATGATCCACACCTGAGCGGGACCTTTAAATATTTAAAGGTCTTTCAGGTGCTGGCCAAGCGGCAGCAGCAGGAAGAAGCAGAATTTGGGGTCACTACTGTGTTGACAGTGGGAGACGGTGCAGAGAACGTGGTGGAGGTCGAGACTCCTGTTCTAGGTACAGGATGCACGGGGGGAAGCAGTATTGAGGCGAGTGACCCCGATGGAGAAAGAAGCTCCCTGCCTCGTACAACCCGCTCTGGTGTGAGGCTTTCACAGGTGAGTGTACGAAGCTTTGACAGCTCCATTGACGCTTAGCGCAGTGAGCAGCAGATCAGCAGGAGTTGTCAAAAGCTGAATGAGTCCCGACGAACAAAGCAGAACCGGCGACTCAGAAGGAAACGCCAGGACATACCGATGAGTTGGCCTGATACAGGTGATCCTAGGGCGCTCCGAAGGAGACAGCTGTGTAATAATGAGCATTTTGAATTTAAGCAAACTCGATGCACCTCTCCTATTAAGAGATGTTGAATAGGGGAATATTGTAACTGACATTGCCAAAGCCAGAAAAGGGTAATAGTAAAGCAGAATGAATATGACTTGTGTGAGAATCCTGAGGGTATCCTCACTCCTAAACCCCCTGGACCCTCTTCTCAGGTGGCCAGGGAAAGGCCATCACTTTTGGATCCTGACCCTGGGGGTGGAGAAGTGAGGGAAGATCACCTGGGTGGAGGGTTCTCAGAGAGTGGGAGTGGGGTGCCCATAATTATGTTATGTTATTTTGCATTTATATAGCGCCTTATATACCATTGGTATGGTCTGAAGGCGCTGGTAGGTTGAACACCCTTGGGAACCGAAGTTCAGGTCAGTAGAGAGAGTAGAGAGAGTCAAGGTGCCTGTGAGCACCGGGTATGTGTGCAGCTTGTGCGGTATTCATGTAATAGCTGCTTTTTAGCGGTAGGTGTGGTGGTTGAGAGATCAGTAGTATGTGTTTGTTCTGGCAGGATTTATCCAGACCGAATGTGGCTGCGTCAGGCCTGAGGAGAACGCCTGGCTGGGGGGTGTGTAACCAGCAGTGTTTACTTAGAATGATGTGGAGTGAGCGGCGGATGTTGGTATGAGAACAGTTATACCGAATGGTGTCATAGTATCTCTGTGTTCTAGTTGAGTGGTGGTGTAGAGAAAAGAGTAAGCATGGTGGTGAGATATGATGGGTTACATGCTCTTTCAAACGTTCCCTGCATTCCAAACCATACTATGTATGTCACGCATCATGCATTCATCGGTTTTGCTCACTCACCCGCTTTACGCACTCGTCCGTTTTATGTCCTCACACGCACTATGCATTCATAGTATGATGGGTTATATGCTCTTTCAAAAGTTCCCTGCATTCCAAACCATACTATGTACGTCACGCCTCATGCATTCGTCTGTTTTGCTCACTCACCCGCTCTATGCACTCATCCGTTTTATGTCCTCACACGCACTATGCATTCACCCCCTCTGCTCATAGGTGAGACATGGTATCCCCCTTTCCCCACTGATGACCAACCTAACCCTACCTGAGCTTTATGGGTTATTGCAAGACCTCGCCCCTCATTTCCCCCCATTCAACTTTTGAAAGTGCTGTGACAAGGAAGAGGAGACTGAGAGTAATGAACTTTACACCTTCATGTACCACTCCGATACTGGGACAAGGAAGATGACTCCAGAGTATAGTGAAAGTCAGGCATGTCCCCTTTATTATGGTCGGGTAACCCTAATTAAGGATCCACTCCTGCAGCCTGTTAGCAGGTTGCAGATGTATAAAGAGAAAGCCAGAGAACACTGTAGAGAGGAGAAACAGGGAGGCCTGCGGGTAGGGGAGGAGACCAGCACAGGACCTGTGTTCGCAGGAGACAGCCGTGCTGGGACGCCGGCCAGCAGCCCAGAGGGGGGAGCCTCTGTGGCGAGAAATCGGTTTAGGATGATTTTCTCGAAGAAAAAAAAATGGTCGCAACGACCAAAAGTTCTAAAAATGCTACCACCAAAGGTTCAAACACCAAAAGTTCGAACTTTTGGTGGTAGCATTGTATTGTGTTGTACTTTATTGTATAGTGAGCGGGGGCTGCGGGGGATACCCCGCAGCCTTCCGTTAAAAAAAAAAAAAAGAAAAGAAAATGACCCTGCAGCGCCGGTTCCCGATCACGGAAGTGAAAGGGAACTGGCGCTGCAGGAACCCAGCGTGAAGATGAAGGTAAGTGGGGTTTGTTTATGTTGGGGGTGTGGGTGGGGGTGTGCTGAGGGTGTGGGTGGGGGGGTGTTATGGGTGTGTTGTGTGTGGGTGTGAGAATGTATGTGTGTTCGCATGAGAAAGGTGCAAACCTTTGGTAGTTTGCACCTTTCTCATGCAAACGTTTTGCCCGTGGTACTTTCAGCCGCGGGCAAATCACTTTGATTCGATTCGAGAAATCAGCAGCCGGAGCTGCGAAAATATAGAATGAAGCTGGACCCCTTCTGAGTTCATCCAGAGGCAGCGGAGCAACCAGCGTATGCAAGGCAAGTCCCGGTGTGCGAGCGGTGCTTGCAATAGCCGGCCCGAAGGAAAAAAAGAAGCAGCAGAAGCCCCTGAGGAACAACGCCAAAGACTGGTGAGTGTCAGGGAGAGGCACTTGAATGCAGGGGCGTCCCTAGTGGGCTGCGAGTATGTAATATTTACCAAACTGAAATTAAGCATATTGAATACCGAAAAGAAGGAAAACTTAAAATCAAGCATAACGAATGTACATTGAACACCGAACTGAATGAGACCTTACAATTAAGCTTATATGCTAATATAATATGAAATGGAGTAAAACCTTTAAGGGCAAAGCAAAGAACAGCCGAAAAGGAAGTGCCCATGTTAAAACAACATGTAGGAACGAGTGCTAGTGTGAAATAGTGCCATAGAAAGGTGGGACATGAGCAACACCACCACAAAGTGAACTTTGAGTAAATGCAGTGATGCAAGGCCAAAGACTGGCAAGAGTTGTGCGACACGTGATGGCAGAGTCAAGAGGCTAACCAGGAGAAGCCAGAAAAGTGTAAACCTGCATGTAAAGCCAAAAGGCCAACACAGAGGAGTTAAGTGAATGTAACTCTGACAACTGCATCTAGACCAGTGAGCCCTGAACTGTGAGAACCAAAGAATATATAGGGGCTCCTGGTTATGACCCCATTCTGTCCAGGAGGGCTAAACAATTATAACAAACAAATTAATGGGTCACTCTTATCTAGGCCTTTGCCCTATGGTTGTGTACAGAGTACAAACCACACCTTGTTTGATTGATATAACATGTATATATTTAAAGGTGAAGACTTGATAGTCTATTAGCACACATGCAAACAGAGTTGTCCATTATGAAGCATGTAACAAATATAGTATTGTAGAACAAACAGTTTGAGAACAAATCAGACTCAAAATTCAATACAGTAAAAGGATAAACATTATGAAACCTACTGTTGTATGACATCACAACAGAGGTTAAGACAATAAGTACTCAAATTAAATAGACAACATAGAATTTGTGGATGAAGACAGTGTTGACAGTATGTCACTGTACTGGGGATTTGGGACTTGTCTACACAAATGTGTTTCGGCCCTCACTAACTGTAGTGCCAGTCATTCTTGAGCGGGCCTTCTTCAGGACGAGAAAAACCGGATGGACTACTCTATATGTGTGATGCCTGTGAGATAAAACAAATAGGCAAGTGTCAGTACTAGGGCTTTTCAGGGTAGATAAAATAGGACAGCATAGCTAATGACTTGTATGCCTATGAATAATTAACTTTCTTACCGTGCTGTGTAGAATAAGTTCCGCACGAGTTCAAGGAAGAGACGGGACCCGTAGTGAATTGGGTGGCCTCTTGATTGAATAGTGATTTCTTGTTACGTGATGACCTGTTTGGTGAAGGCAGGCATCAAATTTTTATCAATGTGCATGTTCCTTCTATTGGCTTGGCCAAGAAAAAATATATAGTTCTCATTGGCTTACCTGTGTGAGTTATAGTGTCTTTAAAAGGGCAGTGATGGATACAGACATAGCCAGTCTGTTGATTGATAGCGGGCTGCTATGCAGTAATGTGGCCTCAGAGTAGATACGAATCCTAAGGGTCAAAGCACGGAGAAATGACTAGGTGTCCAGGTCTCTGGGTGTGCATTCTATTTAAAAATAAATATAGAACACTCAGGGGTACACCGAGGTCTGTATTGATTACCTGCTTACTGCTCTGTGATAGTGAGCCAGCGTTTGCCTCGTAGCGCGAACACAGTGAACACGTAATTCTCGTGGAGTGATCCCTCAGGATGGCATCTAGTTCTGTAACGCAGTAAATGCGAATCTATGGGGAGACAGAACAAGCATAACTCTATAGTATCTCGCTGGGATTTCAAATGGCATTTTAACAGCCCCGTTTTGTTATACATGTGGACAGAGAACTTACTTGCACGCAAGCGCTCGTCTTCACATGCAGGTCCAGCAACGAAAGATGTTGTCCTGGCGACCGTTGTGTTTATATACGGCCGCCATTTTGGACTACGTGCATACCCGTGTCTAGGCGACTGCCGGTATTGTCATCAGGTGGCATTATTGCTATATAATGTCTATGGATGAATGGACATATCATAGGCCACATAATGTATGGAGCAATTGTGTGCTTAAATACATATATTTATTGTCGGGCGGTTGCCATGGAAACCGTCGAACTTGTTGAAAGCTTTGCCCAAAAGGTATAGTTTACAATTATGGGTCGATGGGGCTGGTCCCATAATAATAATAATAGTGCTCTTTGGTAATCATATACTAGCCAAGGCGGGTATTTTCACAATTCTATGTTGGAGTGGATGTAGTTCTGATTGTTCGGTTGTCAAGGCAACCGTTGATCACATTTGGTCTGTAGTATCCAAGGGGGCATCATTATCTATGCCCAAACAGGTAGAAAGGGCCTGAAAATTGTCTCTGTCATGTGAGGAGCATCTAGAAGGGATAGACCGTGTCCTGGAATGTCAAAATTACGGGGCTGATGGGGCATGTGGTCTGGTCGCTGATGGATCTAGCTGGGTCTTAGGGAGAGCTCGGGATAAAAAGGTGGTGTTGTGACTACCGATGGTGCCGGACACTCTGTGGTCGAAAAAAAACTGTAGGCATTGTAGTCGACCCAAGGAAACTAATCGAAGGATGGCATAGTCAATTCATAGCTAAACATCATCATTTCTATAGACAAAGGCACATGAAATTCTTATTTATCCTGCTGATTACATGCAATTGTTAGTTCTATCACATAAAGCTTTTCCATTCAACTGCCAGATTAAGTCCCTCATTCACAGTGTTCAGTCCATGAACCCATCTTTGTTCCAGTTGTACTAGGGTTTTGTTGATGTCACCTCCCCTTACTGTTGGTTTCAATTTTTGTAAAATAAACTATTTCAAGTCTGTGTCAGTGTGTTTTTTCTGTACATAATGCTCAACTGGTACCCTGTTGCGAATGCATGAGCGGTGTTCTGAAATCCCCATTTTTATGGCTCTGATGGTCTTGCCCACGTAAAGTAGGCCACAGGGGCACTCGATCACATATATCACGCGTTTAGAGTTGCAGTTGGTATGTTCCAATAATTGCCATTTGATGTTTTTGTATTCGAATACTTGTGTTTGTACTGTGAACTTACAGGCTATGCAATGTCCGCATTTGAAATGGCCTTGCACTGGAGGAAGATACCAGAGAGTGTTAATGGGTGCTGTTGGTTCTTGAAAAGTGTGCACCAATGATTGTTTCAGATTCCTATTCTTTTTGAAAGCAAAGCATGGTATTTTGTTCAGAGTTCCAGGGTGCTTCACTAGATGCCAGTGCTTCTTCACTATTTTCTGGATCAGGCTGCTCAGGGGGCTGAAGGTGGTTACACACACTAAAAGGGACATGCTGTCCTTGTTTTTGGTTTCCAAGCAAATCTCTCGCGGGGTGTTCGCTGCTCTCTTTTTGGCATCTTTAATGGATTTTTTCGGGTATCCTCTATGTGCAAGCCTCTGTTTAAGTTCTGTTGCATGGGTTTGGAATTTTTCAGCCTGAACACGGGTACGCACATGAGACCCAAAGACATTGTGAAGTAAACCAAGGAAAGACACTGCAGATAAACTGGTGAAGCAATCCAGAAAGAGGGACAGGCTGACCTTGAATTGTGTTAAACTTTTTGAAAGACTGAAACAAGTACAAGTGATATAGAAAAAGTCTTGGGGAAGGGAACCCTGAGACTTGAGGAACTGCAAGTATTGTCTTGAGAACAAAGTCTTGAGACCCTTTTCTTTTTGAACTGTGTTGCTTGGAACTTGGACTTGGAACCCTGAAGCTTGTGTGGAACTGTATTACCTTGAGCGTGGGAAAGGTACTATAGCGACTTTTGGGGAAGGGGAGCTGAAAAGGAAGCTAGGAGCTGGAAGCGGCTCAGAATGTTGTGTTTAATCAACATTTCTTTGATTATTAACATCTCTACACATTGTTTAGCTTGAGTTGTGAGGGCAAGCATAGATTTTGGACACAGCCAGACGTTGAAGTTGAACTCTTTGACCCAGACTTACCTTAGTTTCGTTCAGGTAGGGCAATCCCACCTTAGCATAGAGCAAGTTGGGCCTTCTACCATCCTGACATTTAAGTTACTAAATATCTTTTGCCTGAACCTTAATTCTGTTGTCTGTGTCTTGCTTCATGATGCCTTCACACTTGCCAAAAGGGGAATATGTCCCAGAACAAGATACCTCAATGGAGGAAGTTGTAAACCATGTTGCCAACAATCAAATGTTTGTGTAGATCGTAATCGGAGCCTGCAGGAGAACAGCCCTCCTTGTAAAAAGGATCAAGGGGAGAGAACTGTAACCGGCATTGCCTATGGCAAATAGAACACATTTTGTGCAGTATACTTATGGATGAAGCTTTGAACCAATTGTGCTGGAAGTCAAGAGACTAACTGGAGAAGCAGTTGTTGATTCAACTTTTCCCATTTAGGATTTAAGCATGGAAAGTTTAGAACAAGCGTTGCCACAGAGTACAAGTTGTAGTAATAGGAGGTTTACCCTGGCAGGAAAGTAAACCAGGAAAGGGACATCATAGTTACAAGACATACGTATGTCTGCTAATCAAATTGACACTTGGGTTGCAAAGTTAGCTATTTAAGTTGCACTGTTCAATGAAACCACAGCTTGCCCTGCAATCCTCTTGCCCCCAGGGCTCTCTTGACCCCCCTATCTCTGTCCACTGCAAGTTCAAAAGGGCTGATCGAGAGTGCTGCAGTAATCATCTCATCCAAAGGCCTGTGAAGAAGTGCTAGGCAAGAATTACATTTTCAAATAATTGCAATCCAGATGTTATTGGGATGATACTTTTATTAAACTAACTATATCCTGTCCGACAAATACCTGTATGTGTTATCTTTATTTCTTTTTAAAAAGACAGTCATGGAATTCCATTCTTAAAAATGTAAGTTGTTAATAATGCATAATTACAGTATTGCTACTGTAAAACACTGCATCAGCTCCATGTTTTACAGTAAAGTTGAGGTTAGTGCATCTAAATCTAATGGTGTCAAACTGTAATTCATTTTGTTGGGGAGGATGCATCATATTGACGAGGGAACACTTTTGAAAATGTACATGGTCACACATGCTTTTGATGTCAAACCTATTTCTGTAGCATTCTATCCTATCACCCTGTAGCTTTATACCAGCTACCCTGAAAGCAGCATGGCCGCAAACTACAATATTGACCCTAGTTTGCCCAGTTCTCTGCTTGCTGCGCCACCCATTCTGCTTAGTGTCTTTCTTTCCTATTACATAATGAATTCACAAAGATAACTAGATGTTTATGCAAATGAGGGATCAATAGTTCCATCCAGTGTGTACATCGACAGACCTACTGCATCACCATACATTGTAGTAAGACATATGTTGCAGAAAACGTGGGTTATTGTCCTCGGTCTTACGATTCTTTCTCCAGAGGTTTTGCTGGTCTGTGTCAAAAAGGGCAAGGTCGTGTCTCTCCTTGTCAGCCTCTCAATATTTGCCGCCTTTCTCCTCCTCTCGAACTGCTGGGTCTGGATATCTGTCTCGTTGTGCTGTCTGCCTTGCTCGTACTGTGCTCTCTTGTTCCAACTTTTATCCCTGTTGGGGAAAGGAAAGGGCTGTCGGGTGTGTGTGATTCTGATCAATTGCCTGACTTTGCCTGACCCTTGTATTGGGACATGTCAGGTAAACGGCTCTGGTATTAGTCTGTTCTCTTTTGTGTCGTGCAAATGGTTTTGTGTCGGAAAAGGGAGGGGGGGAAGTGGTTTTGAATGTCCTAGGTGGTAGGATGGAGAAAAGGTGTTCAAAGAAGGGGGATATGGCGTCTCACCCCATCCAGGTGATCCTTCCTCACTGGTCCACGCCCAGTCCAATAGCGATGGCCGTGTCCTGGCCACCTGGATGACAGATCCCTGGGGACTCGCCATGGAGACACCTTCAGGTTTCTCACAGCGCATACATCAATACCCTGGCCCATTCCCCATCCGTGAAGGCCTGGACCATCTCTTCCTCCCAATTGGCCCATATTGGGAGATCTGTCCCACAGAGGGAGTCCTTTATAAAATCATAAAGTCTAGAAATGACATGGCCGCCCTCCGTCGGGTCATATAGGATTTCCAGTGTATTGTCCCCCGCAAATCCCTCTCTAATATCTGTCCATCTGGTCCTAATCGCCCTAGTCACCTTGTTGTATGTTAAGAATTGCCCTTGTGGTATGCCATAAGTCTGTCAGCTCAGGGAAGCCCAGCATGACCCCCTCCTTGCATAGGTCCCCTAGAGTAATCACTCAATTTGGCTCCCAATGCAGTCTAATGTTGCAGACCACCTCTCGACTCTGTCCACTGATTGCCACCAAGGATACATTGACAGAATACAGGTCTCGCTTGCCCACTAGTCTCCACAATCTGTCCCACAGTTTCCTGCCCAGCAAGACCAATGCCGACGTTCCAACCCGACCAGCACCAGTCACCCAAAGTACCTCCCTAAGGAAAAACTGCATAACTTCCCTCTGCAGCAGCTCGGCGTCCATGGAGACATCAGCTAGATAGGTTGCCACAAACTGCAGTTGTCCGGCCAGATGGTATGCCTCAAAGTGCAGCAGCTTAATTCCCCCTTCCTTATGGTCCCTCCTGAGAGTCCCCAACGATATCCGACACTTTTCCCCTCCCTAGATGAATCCCCTCACTGCTGAGTCAAGCTTACGGAAAAAACAGTCTCGGAATCTCAAACAGTATATTCACAAAGCAATATAACAAACGCATAACGCAACCATTTTAAGCAGCTCCATGCAACCCACCATGGATAACAGGAGCTTCTGCAAAAACCCCATCGATTTCTCAACGCCACAGAGAACCCTCAGTGTATTAGCTTTGCTTTCCTTCCCAGGGTCCCGATAAATATCCACTCCTAAATATTGAAAGGAGTCCACCGCCCACTGGATCTCCAAGTTAAGTAGGTGCTGCCAATCCAGCGTTGCTAGACAAGCCAGCGGAAACCGCTGTGATTTTTGTTCTGCTTATAGTTATGCAACAAATCCGCTCAAAGCTGTCCGGTACTTCCAGCATGTAAGGTAGGTTGGATTCAGGGTCCTGCATGTAAAGCAACATGTCATCTGCGTACAAGGAAACCACGTGCAAATGCCCCTCAATCAGTATGCCTTTGTCCCTAAAATCCACCCTAAGAAAGCCTGCTAGCGGTTCCAGCGCCATTAGGAACATCATGGGGGAGAGCGGGCACCCCTGTCTGGTCCGCTTTCCCAGTTCCCATGCCTCTGAGATATGCCTCCCAGTTTTTACTTGTGCCAGCATCTTCTTATACAGTAAGTGTAGCCATCATGCAAACCATGGCCTACCCCAAAGCGCTGTAACACAGCATGCAGCCAGTCCCATCTTACTGAGTCAAACGCCTTCATGGCGTCGAGCAAGGCCACATCGTATTCCTCCTTCCGCTCCCTAGTCTCATCTATTATGTGATGGAGCCGGCATAGGTTCCAGGACGTGTTCCTCCCGGGGACATACCCAGTCTGGTCAGAGTGTATTAAGGTGCCAATTACGATCCTCAGCGTGTTGGCCAACATAGCTGCCAGAAGTTTGCAATTCTGGCTGATCATTGAAAGGGGTCTGTACGATCCGCACTCTGGCGACGGTTTGCCTGCTTTCTGTATCAGCATTATGATGGAGTCACAGAGGCTAGCCGGCAACCGACTCGCCTCGTATGCCTCCTCCAACATCCACAAGAGGGGCAGCGTGAGTTCCCCCATGAACTCCCTGTAGAAGTGTGCCTGGAGTCCATCCATGCCACGCGTCTTGCCCGAGGGCAGCATGTGCACAGTGGCCTGCTGCTCCTCTAACATGAACGGTGCATCCAGTATCCCTGCCTGTTCCTGCTCCAGAGGAGGCAAGCCAATCTCTGTCCATACCTCAGTCAAGTCCCTGGTATTGTCCCTCTCCTCAGCGTCGTATAAGCGCCAATAATACCGGCTAAAGACCTCATTAATCTCATTGTCGGCTCTACATTCTTACCCTCACTCGTCTTTTCATATCATGTGCTTTTTCTCCTCTGCACGACACAGCCAGGCAAGCAACCTTCCTGGTTTATCTTCGGTCTCATGGAGTCTCTCCACGTATCTAATAGAAAACCACAAAGAATGATGCCTCACAAAACTATAATTCACTCAAATTAATTCACTTTAGGGCCTCAGACAATAATGAAGAAATGCAATGGGTCAGTGCGGGATGTTAATTCATAATAATATCTGTATTCTTTATTTTAGAAAATATTTTTATAAAAAAATCGCAATGTGAATACTTCTAGGTATTTCATAGACAATTCATGATTCCTAAAACAATTTTTTGTAATTCATGTGCTGTATTGTGCAAAGAGTGCAAAGCATACATGTGCAAATCCGCATATAGAAGAATAACCACTTTTTTAAATTCATGCAGCATATATATATATATATAACGTTTGTACCAATATATGTAAACTGTGGACTAAAAATATATTCAATTCTTTGTCACAACTATGGCAAATTTCAAGTATTGGTCAACTAAAGGTATTCAGACAGAGTATAAAGATAGACAAGCTCCTCCACTCTAAATTTGTGAATGTCCCTTTTCTCTTAGTTTCGACTGAATAATCATCTAGTTCTGCAAGAGCTGATGTCAGTCTTCCTCAGGACTTGAAAATTGCATATTGTTTTTTCTTTTTTTAATTATTTTTCTTTTTACACATCCCCTGATATATCTAATAATTCTAATAAACAACAAAATAAAACCAAATTAAAAAAACAAAAGCACTACACATTCACAACCCCTCATACTGTCTCTTAAGATCCCATTATTTGAATTTTAAGAACATTTACAGTGTGTTAATTCCTGATTGTATGGCGGCAGGTGACTCCGTCTTTAACCACAAGTGCAGGGTAATCCTAAGTACCTGCAAAGATGTGATGCAGAAGAGGGAATTCACCTCTTATTCTGTGGTGCTATACAAGCACAAAACAGCCAATTTACAACCAACTGAGTCACTAACCTCTACTGTCTGTATCTTTTGGTCTTCATGGCACACACTCAGAGCTACCTCAGCGAATTGAACCACCACGCTTCGACTTCACACTCTCCTTTTCTCCTCACATCTCTGACGTCTCTAAGAAGACAAACTCACCAGCTGCACCTCCTCAGAGGTATTCTTCCTTTCCTCTGCTTCCCCCAGAAGCTCACTGTCTCTAGAGCTCTGGTTCTCTGTAGGCTGGACTACTGCAACATCCTCTTTCTAAATCTGCCTGATTCTACTCTCCGCCCTGTACAACTCATCCAGAACAGGACTGCAAGAACTGTCCTTGGCTGCAAGTCCAGGGATCGTATCTCTCCAGCACTGAAATCTCTGCATTGTCTCCCAGTGGCTGCAAGGATTAAGTTGGAGGCCCTCTGCATTGTCCACAAGGTCTACTGGAGCCTGGGTCTTCAATACCTCCAACTTTCTCTTCATAAATACCTTCCTACTCAAGCTCTTCGCTCCTCCAACTGGAGCCTCCCTGCCTCTCTGAAACTTGCAGAGAACCATCTCTGGTTCCGGAAGCACCTCAAGACCTTCCTCTTTGCTTCTGCCTTCTCTCACTCTTCTCAGAGAGGCACAGCTCCACCTCACTGATGATGCCCAACAAGGCTGAAACACGTGTATGGGATTGCTGTTGGTACTCTTGTTCAGAGGACAATTGCCTAGCATTTCAGTGCTGGACTGCCCCTAGGCAGGACAAAGACTGATATGCAGGGATATTTCTTCTCTGTGAAAGGGACAGTGAGCTAAAGACTTAGTTGAGACTCTCCCAGGGGCCATCCACCCAAGAACAGGTCAATGGACTGTGTTCGTGCTGGTAGAGAGACTCCCAGAACCCCCTTTGTTTTGCATGTTTTAATACAACTTAAGACATACAAGTAATACAATGTGAACAGAACAAGATTGCAGTCTGGTAAAAAAAGAAGGTATTTCCCATTGATAAACTCTCATGCTTACCTGGTGTTTGTTAGTCATCCTTTGAACGAAGTTCAGGTTACAAGTGTAATACATATGATCTTCTCATTGTAATCACTGCTTGCTGTTGTCATAGAATTACCACAGAGCATCTTACATTATCATTGTGTTATATTTAGACCATGATATCTTGGGTTGCACAGTTTTAGCCAACATTTTAGTTCCATCGCACTTACAAGTACAATACGTAATATGTTATCATTGTGAACATTTGCAAACTGGGGTCGTGGGTTTGCTACCAAAGGATCTTACAGTAACATGATGTTGTGTTTACACGCTATATAGCAGTTTCGTTTCATGTAAGGTTGCAATTTTCATTCCTAGAATGTTTATTAGCGCTCTAGTATAATATGTGATTAGCTATGAGGTTCTAGCTCAGTTGGTATACACTAAATCACAAATTAATATTCTTTTTGACATCTCTAGATTCTCTAAATGCTTGCTTGTGTGTCTGTTACTCAAGCTTCAGTTGCTGGAGACAATTTATTGTGGCTAAGTTTAGTGATCTATGATTTGCATTGAAAATCATGAACCACATCTGCTTGGGAGATAATAGCAAAAATTAATGGAAGAATTCATAAAAAATATTCTTTCCTCAATGGAGCTAAATGTGTGCATTCAACCAGTAAATGTTGTAAGGTTTCACTTTGGTTGGGCAGTTCACAAAATCTACATGCAGTATTTAAGTTCTGATTTTTCGCTCAAGACGTTAAAAGTGCTCTGGTAGGCCATAGGTTAAAGCGCAGTCTCACTAAATAGGTGCAGTATTTCTGGTCTGGGAACCTCTGAAGGTATTTTGGAATTAGATGAGGTGATTTTGGTACAAAATTGTCATTTCTGAACGCCTTATGTTGATTGTCTTTTGTCCACATTGCTCCCCAATCAAAATGCCATAATTTTTGTTTGGCACAGTTAGGATTGCTTATTAGTAACTGTTCTTCAATATCAGCTTCCTTCATAGTTGTTATACAGTAGTGTTTCCAGGTTATTGATATGTTATGTTTTCCGTCCATCAAGGATGTAAGAGCTGGTAAAGGCTTGATGCAAACATATTGTTCATCAGGCACTTCCGGAAGAGACTCCAAGCATGCCAAGTTACAATAGTGGTAAAGGAAAGTAAGCCTAGTTCATAAGGAATGATTTGTATGGGGAATCTTTGTGGAAGAGATGATTTTTTCCCAATATATCGGCCTTCTAGATGGTCCCTTTTAGGGTGACTTTCAGGTAGTTGAGCCTGAGCCCCATATGTAACCACACGTATAACTTTGTCTATAGAAGTTTACAACAGGTAGACAAGAAAATGCACCATATTTTAAATGCATTATCATTACTTGGGAGGTCATTGATTCCATTTTCCGTTTTATTTCTTTTTTGTAGGGTGTGTGCGTAGGGTTGTCATTGCTTTTTTTTCCTAGGTATTTGAAATCTTGAATTATCACAAGTGGTTGCCTCCCAATTGCCCACTTAAAGGTACATTTTGTTTTGTTTTCCTACCTTTTCCAGGTCACATTATAAGAGTTATTGATTTTGCGTGTTAATTAGTAGGGAGTTTTCCAGAGCATATTTTTCTAAAGCATTGAGCTTTCTCTGGAGACCTATGGGCATCTGATCTAATAGTACGAGGTTGTCCGTGTAGAGGAGCCATGATATCGACGACTGACCAATTTTCGGTGTCAAGGATCTAATGGTTTCCAAGTATTTGTTTATGCCACTGATATAAAAGTTAAATAGTGTGGAAGCCAATATGCAACCCTGTTTGAGTCCTCAATATTTGGGGATAGATTGGGATAAGAGGCCCTCTTGATTTAGCTTGACTATTAGGGAAGGGTTTAAATAAAATTGATAAAGCAGGTTAAGTATATATGCTGGGCATCCTGCTTTCATTAATTTTCGCCATAGTCCGTCCCTAGAGATGGAATTAAAATCTTGTTTAAAATCTACGAAGGCTAAATACATTGATTGATTTGATAATAGCACCTGCTTCTTTATAGCTGATAGAGTAAGAAGATTAACCGATGTTCTCAGACCCGTTACAAAACACGATTGGTGTATGTATATTTGTGCTGTCATTTGTATCAATTTTTGCAATTTTTCAAGTACCAGACGTGCACATATTTTTCCTGGAATTTCAAGAAGGTCAATCGGACGGTAATTAGATGGTTCTTTCCGGTCCCCCTTCTTGAAAATTGGAATGAGTATTGACTGTTTCCATGAAACCGGAACCAAGCCAGTTAGAATGACTCTTTGAAATATTACATCCAGAATAGATGGCCACTGTTCCGGGTGAGTTATTACAAGGCATTTGAAAGTCCATCGGGCCCAGGGGCTCTCAAAGAGCTTAATTTATTGATTTGGATGAGAATGTCGCTCTGATCGATTTGGCCAGGTTTCATTTTGGTTTTGCAGATCGTAGGTTTGTTAATAAAGGGAGTTGTCTCCGCAAATAGGGTAATAAAGTGTGTGATCCAAGTTTGTTCACCTACTATCTTGAGTAGGACAGAAGAAGTACCGGTATTAATTCTATCTTTCAGTAAACCCCATATTCGGGCACTAGTTTTAGAGCATAAGGCTGCAATCATGCGTTTTGCACCTTCTTGAATTTTAAGTGCCTTGTGGTGTTTTAGGCGGTTTTTGAGCGGTGCGGATATTACTAGCTTTTTTCCGTTTCTCTGGAGAGGCATCACCTTTGATGGTTTTTAATTCACTTCTCAGCCTGGTCTTCATATTCTGAATGACCGGGTCAAATGGGTATTTGTGTCTAAAAGTGGATCCAAGACCACTTTGAACTGATTCCACAAAAATGTACAATGTATCCGTATATGTTGGACGTATTTCAATGTCTATCGAGCAGAATTTCTAGTTTGGCTGGCGTCCATTTAATCCTATTTCTCCCTTCTAGGAGTGCAATAGCGGGCCTGTAATAATCACCCTGTTTAGAGTCTAATTGCATTCATGAAATTTCCAGGATATTGTGGTCACTATTTCCTGTTGGGATGATGGGGAACTTTTGCACATGATTAATTGAGTGAAGTGATATAAAGACATACTCTAGTATGGCCTAAGGAGGGTTTTTATGCCAAGTAGGACAAAGGTGGTTATCATCTTCAATTGTGAAGTTTCTCTCTCTCATTTAGTTCATCCCTCTCAAAGCTCTAGAAGCGAGCAGTGCATTGTTGGGCTTAATATAAATGATATTTAGGTCACCAACAATAAGTATTGTGTACCACTCTAATTCATTCATAATGAGATCCAACATTTTGTTCACCAATTCAAAAAATACATCTTCCATGATAGCAACCGGATTCCAGTAGAGGTTCAGGATGGCTGTGTGGGACGTTAGAGGGAACAGAGGGTTGGGTGAATATAATAGTACCAATTGGATGCACGGGTGGGGCGAAACCCATGCTAGTAACTTAAGGCCCAAATCCAGTTTTACGGCTATTAAAAGACCAGCTGAGGGTCTGCCTTTATCAGGTTTGATGGCAGGTAATCTTCAAATCTCATAGCTTTGCCATGTAGGTTCTTTGGTTATCCAGGCTTCTTGCAATGCAATCATATCATAGTCGGCTAGTAGATTTTTTCCATTTGTCCGCATTAAATGTTTAAAACCTCTTGTGTCCCACACTGCCATCCTTAGCTGGGATCCTAGTATTTTTTAAGCCATGACCACGTTATTTCTCAGGTACACTGTTGTGCGTCTTTGAAGTAAACTTCATGTTTTAATTGTCCTTGTCTGCCCTCACAGCTGATTATTAAGGGTTCTAATGGTGCATCTCTAGTCGAGTCCCTCCTGTTATTTGTATGGTCAATCATATCTTTCCATCTTACTGATTGGGTAGCTTTGCTCACTTCCAACTTAAAGCCATGCTGATATAATTTATCTTTTGTACTCCATATCAGTTCTTCAACAATCTGTGAGGGAATGGTCAGTTTCAATGTGTCCATTTTGAAGGTATTAATACATTGAATGTATTTGATATCTTCTGATTGAATACATTTTAAGTTATATATGGACTTAAAGAGAGTTAATATTGTCGTCCTGTTGGGAAAGGGTTCTCCTTTATGCCTCTCTTTCATTGTCAGGATTAGGATATCAGCTAGCTTGAGGGCTGAGCTTTTGGTGCTGGAGTCATTTCTGTTAGAAGCTGATGATTTTGTTATATATCTCTCTTTTAGGGGAGAATGCAAGCCATCCCTGAGTTGGGAGTTCCTACCTTTTTGTTTCGATTTGGTTTTAGCCAGTGGTTATATGTTTCCCTTTTCAAGCCAATCTCTACAGAGGTGTTTTGGAGTTTAAAGGCTCAAGTTTTCTTTTGCTCCATTGTAAGAAAATTAGGATTGTCATCATTTGAATCCCAGCTCTTGTCTTTATCCATATCTGGTAAGATTAACAAATGAGAGGTTTCTTGAATGGGGTAAAGAAGAGATAGTATAAGTTGACACATTTATTAGGATTTCATCTTCCTCCTCATTAGAAATGTGTGCCTGGACCAGCGGAACGGCTGGCAAACTAAGGGGGGGATTTTTAGATTTGGTTTGAGCTTTTGGAATACTTCATTTAGTTTGGGTGGTAGTTGTGGTAGAGCACTTGGGAATAGTCAGCAAGTCGATGCATTTTTTGGATTCGCTAGTTATCGACGTACTGTCTTAACAGTTGATTCTTGTTTTTTTTAATGACATTTGTTAGTTTGATATTCTTTTTCTCGTTTTTGTGTTTGAAATAATTCAAGCACTGGATCCTGAGTTTCAGTGACTTCTACAATACTTGAGGCCAATTTTGGGTCTCGTTCAATAATGACCTTTGGTAGAGACACCGTTTCTAAATCCCCTAATGTCTGAGAACTCACCCCGATAGTCACGTTGGACTGAGTAGCCACACAATTTCCCTCACCTGTTGGTATTTGGCACTCTTTTACGAGGAGCTGGTGATGAGAAATCAGTTCTGAGGCTATCCAATCAATCTTTGAGGGCATTATGCTCAACATAGAGGAATGTAAATCAGTTTTCTTTTCCATTGTCTCAAAGTTTTTTGATAAAGTAAACAGTCTGTTGTTCATGGCAAATGAGGTGGTTTCGAGCAAAATAATCAGTTATTGTTACCGATGAGTTAAAGGTCGAATTAGAGGACTCCGGGTAGAGTATTGGGGAGTTCGATACATTTTGTAATGACATTCTAGGAGCCGCTTCTACTTGTGTTTCACATACTGTGTGAGCACCATTTGTATTGTTTAGAGTTATTTGGGGAAATTCTTCACTATGGGTGTTGCCTGTTAGTAAACTTGTGTAAGGCCGTGTTTGAGATATCAGCGGTAGTCTTGTGCCCATCACCATGTTTGTGACCACTTGTGAATATAAAATGGGTACTGCTGTATTGTCAGTCGCATGGATATCCACCTCTGTGGTCAACGGTCTTGCTATGACCATGTCCTTAAGACGGTCTACTGGCAAGACTTGGGTTGAGCCTGTTTAGAGGTGCTGGTCTGCGTAGGACAGGCCAACAGCTCTGCATCAGACATATGATATGGAGGATTCACATTCACAGGCGGGCCACTTTCATTATTCTGTCTAGAGTCTTGATCAGTAATTTCTTTTGCAATGTTGGTGTTAGATTGTCCAGTCGTAGTCCCATTTAGCCCACGCATGCCAGGCTGCCAAAAGTTTCTAATATCCGCTGTTAAGGTTTTTGAATGCTAATTTTTAGGTTTCTTAGTTTTATGACTATTTCTTAGGACTGTTCCTGATGTGAACTGTGTCTACACCTCTTTCTGATAGTTGTGCTCGAAGTTGTGCTTGAAGGAGACTGTTTGCAGTTTGGGGCTTGGCTGTTTTTAAATTGCGCCATGGGGTAGAGTTTGACTCCTTCTAGACATTAAGTGCGCTGCAACTATTAAAACCTCTTATGCAAGAGTAGCAGGAAAATTGCTATCAGATATCTGCTCAGCTGAACGGCACCCGCGGGGCACTCCCACGATACGCGTGTGATGCACAGGAGTATTTGAGGTGGTTCTGGGAAAAGGGGCGTGGCTTGATGATCCGCACGGTGCAGCCAGCCGAATTCACGTACTAAAGCAACAGAAACCACAGAGTCTTGAGTCAATCTTAGAGTCTCACAATGGAATCGCAGTAACTGGAAGTCCACAGGTGAACAGCACTTGCCGTGCACTCTCATGATGCGTGCCACGAGCAACATTCTAGCTAGACATCCCACCTTTTGAGACTACGTTTCCCAATGGCGTTGTGCCTTTGGGGTTTGCGATTGACAGGTACTTTTACGTGATGCTAAGGAATTTAATTTGGGCCATCTTGAAGTGACTACTCCTGCGCGCGAGTATAGTCCTCTTTCTGTGGCATTGCTAGCCACTTTCCATCTCTGTCTGTACCGCGACAGGAAAGGTTTGCCACCTCAGCAGCAACCAGATCTCTGGCTAATTTTTGTTCCAGCTTAGGGCCCTTTCCCTCATTTCTTAGAACTCGCAGAACCCCCACATTGGCTGAAATACAGATACCCCAAATTAATATTTGTAACCCCTCCCATCCATTTCATCTTCTTACCGTGGATCCCCAATTATCCTTTAGAAACTGCTGCATCTGTTCTCCTAACGAGCTCCTGAAGGCACCATCCAATAACATCTGATTATTAAACTTCCATTTGGGTATAAGAGGGTGAACATTTTTCCTAGTCAACGCAATCAGCAGTGGTGCATGATCCGACAGAGTCCTATCCAGGAATTCAGCTGAAGAAACAAACTCAAATCCCTCCTCTCCCACAAGAGCATAGTCAATGGCCGAGTAAGATCCATGTACAGCTGGGAAGTACAAAGTATGCATCTGCTAATAACTTCGTTCGTCGCCATGGAATACCCACCAAGCATCATGCAGGCATAAATCCGAAAAAGACTTTTGTCTCCGTACCTCTAGGCCTGATTGTAGTACTCTCAACATCCATTCCACAATCCAACACACAGTTAAAATCCCCCAGCCAAATAATTTAGGAAGCTCTATACCCTGCAGTGGTGTCCTGCACCCCCTGAAAAAATCTGCCTTAGCCGCATTGGGGCATTTGTTCAGAAAATATCTATATGGCGTCTCAGAAGCTCCCCCACAACAGCCATGTATCTCTCCTGAAGATCCACCATGGATTGTGTGACTTTGTTCGTATTGTCTCTAACCTAAATGAGGACCCCCCTAGAGTAGGAGGAGAAAGCTGTGCCAATCATTTTACCCTTCCGCATAGCGCATAGCTCTTGCAACCCCTGTGCATCAAGATGAGCGTCTTGTCGGACTGCCACATCTACCTTATGCCTAATGATTTATGAGCAGCTCTTGCCTTTCTTCACGTTATTCAGCCCCCTCACATTACAACTGATTACATTCAGCCCTGCCATGAGTCAATTCCTGTGACCTCCGCTCCCTTCCAACCGTTTCCCTGCATTGAGCCCAAACTTTCCCATGAATGACAGTACACAATAAACCAAACTACCCTCCCCAATCCCTACATGCCTTGCAATGCCCAGAATCCCCAACCAAGGGCGCCCCCCAATTCTTGCTTTGCATGGTCTTACTTCCAAGACAAACATGTTGCCCCTGAGTCCAGTAAATCAGCACTGGCTGTATCGTGAGGTTGACGTCCTTTCTCGACAGCCAGCATGCCATCCGTGATCACATAGACCCTCTCCGCCCAGCCCTGCTTATCAGGCCTTTTTACGCACAGAAATCTTGTCACTACGCCCCTTTTAATTCATCCTTGCGTAGTTTACACATGCTATTTATGGCAGCACCCCCATACATCTTAGAGTTCACTGGGGATAGGCTGGGCAGCAGCAGCTTGCAAACCCACTCTTTACTTCAGCAATCAACACGGTTCCTTGAAAGAAGCAACTGGGATGAGTCCTGGTCTATTTTATTTTACACTTTGTTAATAATTCTAACAAGATAATACTTTGAGTAATGTAGAAGGGAATTTGTGTTTTGTTTACTTTGTTCAAATTCCTGGATCTTGTAGGTTATGGTGTTATTGAAGCATTTTGAATCTTGATCATGCTTTTCACATTGCTTAAGACACGCGTAGTATTGTGTAAAATGAAAATGGTCTTAAACTAGCGCTGCATTTCTGCTTCATTTTCCTCTGTTTTTGATCAGCTTTAATAGAGGCAGCGCAGTTGCAGCATCATTGGCATTTCATACTTTTTCTTTTCATCACAGAAGCACATCAATTGCGTTTGCTGTCTCAAAGTTTTAGAAGAGCCTCCCAGCAAGCAGTTGTTTGGAATTTGTGAGAAGGAAAATCTTTAGTCTTCTATATGAAGATGCGTTTCATTTAGTCTTAAGATTGTATGTATCCGTGTACATGTGCATGCATGAAAGGGAACTGTACATAGTTTGTTCTCTTGGAGAGCAAGAAATAGCTGGGTATGTAGTCTGATCTTTACTTTAACTCCCTTTCTGACCACCCGCCCACCGCAAGCGGGAATAATGGATGCAGGTAGAAGCAGTGCTGTATATATTTTCAGTGGCACAGATTGTACAGGTACCTCGGAACACGACTCCTATATATTCAGACAAAGTAGCCTAATTCATCAGCAGAGCTGCTATACGCATGTCATGATACAGTGCCAATTATTCACAGCAGGGCTGATTGCATCATGCCTACATTTCTTAGCAGCACTGCTATGTTTTGGGACAGTACCTGAATTTCTTAAAAGAGCTGCTGTAATGACAAAGCAAGAACATGTGTTGGCATTTTCTGCTGCGAGCTAAAGTACTGAGCAAGAACAATGTCTGAGCTCTTCCCAACGGTTTCAGTACAAAATTCCTGAATCACATTACTGTGATGCAGAAAACCTTGCATGGAAAACAAAAGATTTCCCCCAAAGAATAGATGGGTAAGGGCGTTGGGAAGGGGTATTTATAAAGTTGGTGGATGTGGAGGGGGTGTGCTGCGAGCGGTCTCCCACTGCTTTAAAAATACAGAAAATGTGTTTTACAGGTTGGATTTTCGACCTTGCAGTAAAAGATTTGTTATTTTCACATAGATCCTTCACATCACCCTCCTGAGCTGATGTGATGCACACTGGCGGACAGTGTGAGAAGATGGCAATGCTGTCATATACTTCAATCCCTCCTACTCTGTCTTGCGCTTTTCAAAACCTCTGCATCACCCATGTCACATTACTGTGTCCCACTGCCAAAAATCTAGCACATTCCAAAGCCTCACTTTGAATCTACTGACTCATGTAGGATAGTCCAAACAGACAGAGCCATTTTGACAAGCCAGTTATGTAAGGCAGGCCTCAGATGGAACTGCCAGTGCCCTAACCCTATGTGCCTTTCTAAATCAACAGCCTGTTGGGAAAGGTAGCTCAGTTGGTCAATAACCCTGCTGCAGAGATCATTGTGTAACTTGTTAGTACAAATTCTGTTGATAGGTGAGGCAATGTGTCTGCATCAGAGGTATGTGCTTAAGATGCAGGTAACGTTCAATTGTAACAGAGATAACTTAGCTTTTGACTTATCAAAGTGACTACTAAATGTTCAATGATTCAGAACCACACCTCTCATTGGGAACATACAATTACTCTGCCTTTTTTACGGCGACCACTGAACATGTTGACCTTTTTATTTTGTTTCCATATATATTTGGGGAGATGGGTACAGTATATAATGAATGTAGGGAGTACCAGGGGGATGCAGGTTGTCTCCCCCCTGCATATATATGGGATGAAAAGGGTGATTTTTATTTTAAATCAGCATTTTTGGAGGTCGCAGTAAAAACGGTAGAGTGATCACATATATCTTCTCTCATCAGGCCTGCTATACATGTAATGGCTTGGAACACACACATCTCATCAGGGCTACTATACTTTTTTTTAATATATATATTTTTTTAAAATATATTTTTTTTTATAACCAACACACCAAACATTACAACTTAGAGGACATTTACATTCAAGTTTGTTGCAATATAGTCATACATCAAACATTACAGTCCTTCCCCTCCCTCCCCATTACCCCGAGCCCCTATTTCCATGCCGCCCGCCAAAATATCTCATTGTGCTCTCACATCTCCTGCGCGGAGTCCCCATCGGGACCCGCCTTGGGGGTGCCTGCTAGTGTAGACACCAGTTGCCTCCTTTCAATCAAGGGTCCCACTTCTTCCTCCCCACCCCTGCTGATTGCTTCGTACCAGACTGTCGTTTCAGCATCCGCCCATTTTAGGAGGTCCGTCCACCACGCCTCTATTCTGGGGCACCGGACGGCCTTCCAGCACATTGCGATTCTACGCTTAGCCAGAATGTAGGCCAGGTCCTTCATTTTACTAACATGCTCCAGGTTATGCGGTCTGGCGAACACCCCCAGCAAACATGCCCATACTGTTTCCACCTCCAATGTGATCCCTTTCTCCACCACGCGCAACTTGATCTCTGTCCAGAATCTGCCCAGAACATATGTATTAGCCCTGCTTCCACCTCTCCACACCATGGACACTTTTGCGCCGCTGGGTTCCCAAACTGGGCAATCCTATCGGGGATCTTATATGCCCTATGGGTGACATAGAGCTGTATCTGTTGAAGCCTTGCGTTGCGAGACACCTTCTTGTGGTACCTCTGAACTCTGTCCCATTGTCCATCTAGTAGGGGTTCTCCCACCTCATCCTCCCAATCCCGTCTCAATTGCAACACCTCCTTACCCACCCTGGACATCAGTAACTCCTATATGCGGGACACTTCATGCCCTCCCTCCGAGATGTCATACATGGTCGCGATGGCCATATCTGGTTCCTCTGATAACTCTTTTACAGACCATCTGTCCAACACCAGTTTAATAATTCTAGTATGGCTAATGTGTTGGCCTGCATGCACTCCGGTGCCATCCATCAGCCTACTGAAATCTAGTGCCTCGCCCTCTTGCCATACATCCCCGAGGGTCACAAGTCCCTTTGATTCCCAGTATTTACGGACCGCCATTATCAATGGCGGGTCCTCTCCGCATACCGCTACCAATGGCACCTGCGGGGAGCACGGAATCGGGGTCCCCACCAGCTGCCACGTTTTGTTCCAGATTTCCCAGCCCAGTGTCAGGAGCCCTGCCCTTCCCTGCACTTTAGCTTTGGGCAACCACACCACCTCCCTCAAAAAATAAGGCGCTGAGTACTTATACAGCAGCCTGGTCTCAGCAGACTCTTCCTCGGACAGCCACCTGGTCACGTACTGAAGTTGTCCTGCCAGATAATACAGCTCAAAGTTCCCCCTACATAAACTATGGAGCATTCGAAAAAATCATCTGGGGAGCATACATGGAATATTCACAAAGAAGTGCAACAGTCTCAGCAGGACCACCATCTTAAGCAGCGCCGCCCTACCCATCATGGCCAAAGGGAGCCTAGACCAGAACCCCATACTGTTCTTAATACCTGCTACTGCCCGCTCCGTGTTGTGTTTGTGTTCGTCCTCCACTGAGTGGTATATATCAATGCCTAGATACCTAAAGGTCCTGGTCTGCCAGGGTATCGGCAAGACCGGCAAGTTCTCCACTAGGACCCTTCTATATCTTCCCAAAGGGAACAAGCTCGATTTCTGGGGATTCACAGCTGTGCCCGAGAGGGTAGCATAATGTTCCATCACCTCCAGGACAAATTGCAAGTTTTCCTCTGGGAAGCGCAGGTATAACAGGATGTCATCTGCATACAGCGAGGTGAGGTGCGTCCCTCCCCTTGTGGGGATGACAATCTCCTCATACTGTTGTCTGAGGCAGATTGCCAGAGGTTCCAGAGCAAGGATATACAACATGGGCGACCATGGACAACCCTGTCTCGTGCCCCTGCTGAGCTGCCACTTGTCCGAGATCATGGCGCCGGTTTTAACCCTGGCGGTTGGGGAGCAATACATTATTTTGGCCCACCTCGGATACCCCGGCCCCATGCCGTACTCCCTCAGCGCCGCCAGCAGCCACGGCCATCTCACCAAATCAAAGGCTTTAATTGCATCCAACGAGGCTATCGCCATTTCGCCCGGGTCTTTCTCAGTTTGCTCGATTATGTGGTGGAGTCTCCTATGATTATCCGTTATATTCCTTCGTGGTACATACCCTGTTTGATCGGTATGGAGCAGTTTCCCTATGACGCGTTTAAGCCTGTTTGCTAACACGGCAGTGAGAATCTTACTATCCTGGTTAAGCATGGACAAGGGTCGGTAAGATCCGCAGTCCGAGCCTGGTTTGCCTGGTTTCAGGAGTGGGATTATTACTGCCTCCCATACGCCTCGTTTAACATGGCGAGCAGCGGGGGGCAGCACCTCTTGCTTGTATGTTTTATAAAATTCACTCGGGAGCCCATCTGACCCTGGGGCCTTACACGTGGGTAGGTGCTGTACCACCATCTCTAGTTCTTCAAGAGTGATTGGGGCGTCTAAGTCCTCCCGCTCCTGATCACTAAGCTTGGGCAATCCTATATCCTCCAGGGTTTCCCAGATCTCTCTTCCCATCTCCTCCCCCGTGTCCTCGTATAAGCGCCTGTAGAATCTGAGAAATCCCTCATTTACTCCTTCTTGGGTATCCCAGGTCTGGCCATCTTCGTTCTTTATCTCCCTAATCACAGGGCGCAGCGTTTCGTCTAGTAAAGCCACGCTAGCAACCTGCCCGGTTTATCACCTCCCACATGTTACCTCTCAATGTACTTTTTGTAATTTAACTTACAGAGCCTGTCCCAGTGCCCACTGCTAGCCTGCTGGAGTAGGGCCACCCTCGCCGTATCTTCCTGTGAGGTGCATCCCATCCATATTATCTCTTCAAGCTCCCTCTCTGTCTCCTGCAGCTCCCGCTCTATGCCTCCTGGGAGCCCTCTAGACTTAAATATGGCCACGCCCGGCACTACTACTTTTAAAAGCCTCCCATAAGGTGCCCTCCGACTGCACACTGGCAGTGTTAACATCGAAATATTCAGTTATGGCCTCCCTTAGGTCCTCTCGAAATCGCGAATCCTGCAAGGCCTCAGCTCTGAGTTTCCACGTCGGGATTCTCGCCCTGGGGGGCCGATGCCTCCACTCCACCACTAGTGGGGAGTGGTCCGAGAGCACTCTGGCCTTGTATTCCGAACCTGTCATTTCCCCGGCCATGGGGGCTGAATAGTGCGAGTACTGCCTGTCCCCCGGGTGCAGCAACCTCCAAATATCATCTAGATCAAAATTCCGCAGTAGGGCCATTAGTGCCTTCCCCGCAGGGGTTGGTCTCTCAAATTTGTTATTGGACCTGTCCATCTTGGGATCTATTGTACAGTTAAAGTCGCCTTCCCAGATGGTAGCGCTGCCCATTAGGGGGCTAATTTTGTCATATAGGGCCTTGTAATAGGCTGCTGTGTCCTGATTGGGAGCATATGTATTCACAATGTTGACCTCCCTATTCTCCAACATCCCCCACACCACTAGCATTCTCCCATCCGGGTCTGGCGTGGATTGGAGCAGCTGGAAAGGTACATGAGGTGATTCCCACGTGACCACCCCCCTTGCATATGCCGAGTATGTAGCTCCTGAGGTGGTTTCCCTCAACTTTCTCTTGACCACCTCTAATTTGTCCCTGGTAAAATGGGTCTCATGTAGCAATGCTATATCGACTTTCAGCCTTCTCAGATACATCATTACCTTGTTCCTTTTCAGGTAGCTGTTGAGACCTCTTACATTCCAGGTTACACTCCGGAGGCTATCCATAGCCGTGTGAAAAATGTACCGCATCCCTCCTCCCCCTGGGGTCACAGTTCCAGTCCCGGCCAGCATGAAATTGAGCTCGTTCCCCACCCCTCCCCCAACTTGGGCTCTCCAACTAGCCTGCTCCCCACCCCCCAATCAACTGTTCCCCACTGCACACTTCCCCTTCCCTTCCGCCCCCCAATCCCGCCCAAACTAATGCCCAGCTCCATCCCTGGATCTCAGGCTCCCCTGCTTTTGGTCCCACCTCGAAATGCCGAGGTCAGGAATCCGGCAGGGCGTCACCAATATTAGGTGACCTAACTAATATACTAACTATTGGAGTCAAGAATGCTTCCCACTCGTCTCCTGATGATTACCGTGATACATGTGTCCCATGGTCGCTAATAGACCACATTGATATGTGTTGTGCCCTATGGTCGCTAATTGGACCATACTTGATCTGTATTGTGCCCTATGGCCGCTAAAAGACCACATTGATTTGTGATGTGCCCTATGGTCGCTAATAGACCACATTGATTTGTACTGTGCCCTATGGTCACTAACAGACTACATGGATTGTTTTGTCACTCGCTCGCCTTCACTGTGAAGTTTGCACATGCCACTTTTAGCCTGAGCGTGATTTCTAATCTAGGTGAACCCCCTCCACTGAGAACTCTCCAAGGTCTTAAGCCTCTGATTCAAAACACTGCCGGCACTATACCAATTGTTGGGCCGTACCTGATATTGCCTTATACTAGTTTGCACCTAACTACTACTGCTGCCATAATTTGTATCTAGCTGAACCTTGTCTGCACATGCATCTTTAGCCCTAGTGTGAATTTGGTATCTAGGTGTACCCGTTCGCGTCTGCATATGCATTTTGCTTTTTTGCCACTAACTAGCATGCCTCCCGTGTTCAGTAATTGCCTTGCCTGCCCCCTGCTCCTCTTAATCACCATAATACTATCCAACATGCCGCCTCAACATCCAAATACCATGTGCGTGACCTTACCTAACTCCAACTCATCCAACAGCTCACCGCTAATGACAACTGAGGCACCTCCAGTGTTACCGACTAGCCTCCCTTGCCCCACTATAGACAGGAATACAAGACTCAGAGCTAGATTAGTCAAAATCCACGAGCCACTCGCCCGCTCCATGCCCACCACAAAGAGATCCAGCTCCACTCTCACCAGCCCTAACAACTACAAACCTAAATTATCTCTGAATCACCATACTAAATATCCAACTCATCCCACCAACCAGAGAAGTACTAAACCCTCACAGAAATCGTCGGCCTCTACGACAACTACACCCATAGTGAGCCCCCAAATCAAGGGAGCTCTAATCAACGCCAGATCACTAGTAGCTCACGCAACTGAAATTGCAGACCTAATTATCAATGAAGACCTGGACCTCCTTGCTATCACTGAGACCTGGCTCCATCCGGCAGCAGGCCCTATGCTTAGGCTAGCAGTCCCAGATAATTACACCATCCTGAGACAAGACCAACCTAACTCTAGAGGAGGCGGTGTTGCCATCATTCACAAATGTAGCCTTCCCATAAGAGCAGCTACCTCCATCAGTGTCCCTTCCTATGAACTACTCTCAGCCAAAGTCCCTATTACTAATACCCAAACCCTCAACATCCATGTGATCTATCGCCCTCCAGGCCCATTAGGCACCTTCGATGAGGATCTTAACACTATACTATCCACTAACCTAAAAAATGCCACACAGGTGCTCACCCTTGGAGACTTCAACATGGGCTTCAACGACCCCGAAGACCAAGCTGCCATCACCACGATGAACACCCTCACCGAATTAGGATTTACTCAAAGAAGCCTAAAACCTACCCATGACAAGGGCAGAATACTTGACTGGGTAGCTGACTACAATTGCCTAGCTAACATTACTGACATCTCACCACTAGCCTGGACTGACCACCACCTGGTATCGTTCCTGCTGTCCACCACTAGACCTCCTCCTATGCAGCCCAGTAGGGCCCCACACACTCTTACGAGAAACAAAAAGAGCATCACGGTGGAGAGACTTCTCCCTAAACCTACTCCCCACACTCAACTCACTCCCTGACAACTTGGACCCTGAGAGCCTGGTGGAGGAATACAATAAAATTATGTCCACTTCCCTGGACTTAATTGCCCCTTTCAAACTCAGGCCAAGCAAGCCCAAAACACACCTGAACAATTGGTATTATTTATTTATTCGCATTTGTATAGCGCACTTGCAGCCCATGGACATCGAGGCGCTGTTACAAGTAGGTGTTGGATTCTTAATTCAGCAGATATGCATGAGACCAGAGGTCTTATGGATAAAGAATTACAGGCATAGTTGCAGGTGAGGCATGATATTCGTAATACAGTAACAGAGTGCAGTCAGGTACGTTTCATACAAAGAGCTTAGTTTTAACAGCTTTGCGAAAGGCTAGGTGGGATTCAATCATTCTGATGTGCGGTGGCAGTGCGTTCCAGTGGGTGGCGGCCCAAGTGGGAAAGCTAGCACCACCGGCGCGCACCTTGCGTGATTTGGGCGTGACAATCGTGTTGGTATAGCACATTCTTAATGGTCTGGTGGCAGAGTGCTTGGTGATTCTTTGGGTCAGGTAGGGTGGAGCAAGTTCATGGAGGCATTTGTGGGTGAGGGCGAGTGTTTTGAAAACAATCCTCTCTTTCACCGGAAGCCAGTGTGCCTGTCTTCTGACTTCTGAGATGTGGTCTTTTCTCGCGGTACCTGTGGCCGCCCTGAGTGCATTGTTTTGAACTAGCTGAAGTTTGGCCAGGTTCTTATTGGAGGTCCCAACGAGTAGGGCATTACAGTAGTCCAGCCTAGATCCAATTATTGCCCTAGCAATGGTGAGGCAATTCTGGCGTGACAGGAAAGGTCTGGCAGCGTTGAGGACTTTCGAGTAATAGGCTGAGGAGGAGGCAATGGCATTGACCTGTCTATCCATTGACAAGTCGGAGTCTAGGTAGACTCCGAGTGTCTTCACATGATTGGAGACCTTGATGGGAATGTTGTCAATAGTGAAGGAAGTGTACTGTTCACCGAGGTTCCCCAGCGTGGAGGGTGCTCCTATGAGGAGGAGTTCAGTTTTTTCACTATTGAGGCATAGCCAGTTATCTGCCATCCATGATTGGATAGTGGAGTAGATGGTGGTAAGAGTTTTAGTGTCCGCCAGGTAATCGCCTGTGAGTGGGATGAGGACCTGGGTGTCATCCGCATAGTTTGTATACGAGATGCCCAGGGAGTCAAGGATGCTGAACAGTGGCCTGGTGAAGAGGTTGTAAAGCGTGGGCGCGATACATGAGCCCTGAGGCACACCGCAGGTGATGTGGCTAGGGGTGGCACAGGCTGAGTCAGAGAAGACTTTCATGACCCTTTCTTGGAGGAAGGAGGTAATCCATTCGCAAGCTTTGGGGGAAAAGTTAGCTTGGGTAGCTAGATGGTGACACAGGGTGTTGTGATCCACCAGGTCAAAGGCGGCGGATAGATCCAGGAGCAGAAGGAGAGCAGGTTTCCCTGCGTCTCTTAGATCGTCCATTTGGTTCTTTAGGTCCAAGAGAGCCGTTTCGGTACCGTGTCGTGGGCGGAAGCCAGATTGCCGCAGGCCGAGGAGACGGTTTTCTTCAAGGAACTTTTGGACTTGCAGGTAGGCTGCTTTGTCCAGAATTTTTAGCAGGAAGGGTACAGTGGTGATAGGTCGATAGTTCCCCGGGATCGTTGGGTCCAGCGAGGGTTTTTTGAGGAGTGGGCGTACCCAGGCCTCCTTAAGTCCAGTTGGAACGTGGCCAGACTGGAAGGATGAATTAATGAATGCTGTGAGGAATGGAGCTAGGATCTGTGCTGAGTCTTTAATGAGACTGGCTGGACAGGCATCTCCCTTACAGTTGGAAGGTTTGATGGATTTGAGCAGGGTGATGACCTTGTGCTCAGTAATATCTTTGAAGTCAAAAGATGGAGAGGGATTAGTGGTGGAGGGTGTGGGGGGTTGGCTATGAGGCGGGAAAGGGCTTTTTGGTGGCCACGAATTTTAGTTTGAAGAGTGTTAAGCTTGTCTAGCATTGCGGATTGAATACTCTTGCACCATTTGTCATCTTTGATGAGAGCGGGAGGAGGAGAGGATGGTTTTTCCAG
Organism: Ambystoma mexicanum; assembly: GCF_040938575.1. NCBI lineage: Eukaryota > Metazoa > Chordata > Amphibia > Caudata > Ambystomatidae > Ambystoma > Ambystoma mexicanum. The sequence continues at coordinate 573,757,274 of NC_090926.1, read as the reverse complement.
TTCCCTGAATATGGTGAAAATTTCCTTTGACCCCGATTTGGCGTCATAGATCCTAGCGTTGAAGGAAGCAGCTTTAGCTAAGGTGATGTTAGTTTTGTATGATTTAGAGATGGCTTTGAATGCATTGTTGGTGGTTTCTGATGGATTAGCTTTCCAGGTGGAGAGGGCAGTCCTCTTTTGCGCACGTTGATCAAGGAGTTCTTTGGAGAACCATGAATTAGCGTGTTTGGTTTTCTTGGCTTTTTTGAGGGTCAGTGGCGCAACGGCGTCGACTGCTTGGGTGATGACTTCTTTGAATGTGTTGGCTAGGGTTTCTGGGTTGTTGGAGAATGGGGCCTGCAAAGCCGGGTTGCGGAGGTAGGGGGCTAAATTCTCGACTGTGAGTTGGCGGGAGCTCCTGGTGAGAGTGGCTGGGCAAGGGGCGGGAGGTGAGTTGGTCACTTTTTTGGTGCAAAGGTTGAATTGGATGTAATGGTGGTCAGACCATGGGGTGGGCGTGTTTTCCGTGACAAGTAGTGAACAGTTATGTTGACTGATCCAGTCGAGGGTGCGCCCTTTGATGTGGGTGGAGTCAGAGACAGATTGCGCAAAGCCTAGGGTGGATAGGGCGTTCTTGAGGGTTTTGGCATGGGGGTCCTTCAGGTCATTGAGCCCCAGGTTGAAGTCGCCCAAGAGTATGACCTGAGAAGTCTTTTTGATGTTGTTGGACAGTGCGAAAATGAGGGTGTCATGGAAGTCAGTGCAAGGACCCGGAGGTCTGTAGACAATGTGCACAGTAATGGTGCAATTAGGAGAAACATTAATTTTGAGTGGGAGGTAGTCACTATTGTGGTCAAGTTGCCCTGCCATTTCCCTAATAGCAAAGGTTTCCCTGGCGATGAGGGCCACGCCACCACCTCTCTGAGAGGTGCGGTCCTTCCTGAATATGGAGTACCCAGATGGGATAGCCAGAGATAGTGCCGGTCCTGAACTTTCATTGAGCCAGGTTTCTGTGAGGAATAGGAGGTCAAGATTGTCCTTGATGATCAAGTCGTTGATGTCGAGGGCGTGGGCAGGTACAGAGCGAGCGTTGATCAGGGCGCAACTAAGGGTGTGGACTGTTGGAGGTGTGATGGAAGTGGGTGGTCTAGGGGGGTAGTGGGTGGGTAAGGGATAGGGGGTAGTATGTTTTTGGACTTGGTCGTGGTGTCAGCATTAGGTATAACAGGCAATGCAGAAACAACATTGGGCATAATGGCAACAGTATCAACAATGTGAACAATATGAACATTTGGCATGGGGGCATCATTAGGCATAACAGGTGGTACATAATCAAGATGGGGTATAGGTGCAGCATAGACAGTAGTAGCAGCATTGGGCTTGTAGGCATCACTTGGCCTGGGCGTGGATGGTATATCCGTGGCAGTGTTAGTAATGGGCATTTTGATTTGGGCGTCTGATGAGTTAGGGCGAAGGTGAGGTGCAATGGCTTCAGAGAGCAATGGTGCCAAGGCGCAGGCTGGCCTGTGGGGCACAAAAGTGTCATCTGGGTGGGTCGAGTTAGAGTTGTGCCTGCGTGATGGCGGCAGACATCTGAGACCTACCTTTAGGTTACGGTCTATTATATTGGGGGTGTAGGTGATAGAGGGGCGGGTGCGCGACCGGAGTCGTGCGTTTCTGAAGCTGCACGGTACTGTGCACCATGTAGTAGGGAGGGCCTTTCCCCATGATGGGTGGGACATGCAGATATTAAGGCAAGTAGCCTTACCTTGTGTGGGATGGCATAATAGCGCCTTGAGCGCCGTCGAGCAGCGGAGAGCTGCAGAGAGCGGCGTCGGCCCTTTCCACCGGCCTTCGCCCGACTGCGGCTTCGCCTGCCGGTCTGCCTCCTCTCCCTTTAAAGCAGGAGAGGAGGGGCTGGCGGGCGCGGCAGGCAGATCAGCTGATCCCTCAGCTGTGAAGAGTCGCGCTGTGCGGGAGGGGCTCTGCTCTTCCAGGTGCACCACGGGCCGGGCCGCGTGCATCGCAATGGCGGCGGGGTGGGGGCTGCAGCTGTGGATCCTGGGCCCTCGCAGCGGAGCTGCAGAGAGCGGCGTCGGCCTTTTCCACCGGCCTTCGCCCGACTGCGGCTTCGCCTGCCGGTCTGCCTCCTCTCCCTTTAAAGCAGGAGAGGAGGGGCTGGCGGGCGCGGCAGGCAGATCAGCTGATCCCTCAGCTGTGAAGAGTCGCGCTGTGCGGGAGGGGCTCTGCTCTTCCAGGTGCACCGCGGGCCGGGCCGCGTGCATCGCAATGGCGGCGGGGTGGGGGCTGCAGCTGTGGATCCTGGGCCCTCGCAGCGGAGCTGCAGAGAGCGGCGTCGGCCTTTTCCACCGGCCTTCGCCCGACTGCGGCTTCGCCTGCCGGTCTGCCTCCTCTCCCTTTAAAGCAGGAGAGGAGGGGCTGGCGGGCGCGGCAGGCAGATCAGCTGATCCCTCAGCTGTGAAGAGTCGCGCTGTGCGGGAGGGGCTCTGCTCTTCCAGGTGCACCGCGGGCCGGGCCGCGTGCATCGCAATGGCGGCGGGGTGGGGGCTGCAGCTGTGGATCCTGGGCCCTCGCAGCGGAGCTGCAGAGAGCGGCGTCGGCCTTTTCCACCGGCCTTCGCCCGACTGCGGCTTCGCCTGCCGGTCTGCCTCCTCTCCCTTTAAAGCAGGAGAGGAGGGGCTGGTGGGCGCGGCAGGCAGATCAGCTGATCCCTCAGCTGTGAAGAGTCGCGCTGTGCGGGAGGGGCTCTGCTCTTCCAGGTGCACCGCGGGCCGGGCCGCGTGCATCGCAATGGCGGCGGGGTGGGGGCTGCAGCTGTGGATCCTGGGCCCTCGCAGCGGAGCTGCAGAGAGCGGCGTCGGCCTTTTCCACCGGCCTTCGCCCGACTGCGGCTTCGCCTGCCGGTCTGCCTCGTCTCCCTTTAAAGCAGGAGAGGAGGGGCTGGCGGGCGCGGCAGGCAGATCAGCTGATCCCTCAGCTGTGAAGAGTCGCGCTGTGCGGGAGGGGCTCTGCTCTCCCAGGTGCACCGCGGGCCGGGCCGCGTGCATCGCAATGGCGGCGGGGTGGGGGCTACAGCTGTGGATCCTGGGCCCTCGCAGCGGAGCTGCAGAGAGCGGCGTCGGCCTTTTCCACCGGCCTTCGCCCGACTGCGGCTTCGCCTGCCGGTCTGCCTCCTCTCCCTTTAAAGCAGGAGAGGAGGGGCTGGCGGGCGCGGCAGGCAGATCAGCTGATCCCTCAGCTGTGAAGAGTCGCGCTGTGCGGGAGGGGCTCTGCTCTTCCAGGTGCACCGCGGGCCAGGCCGCGTGCATCGCAATGGCGGCGGGGTGGGGGCTGCAGCTGTGGTACACATCTTTCCTCAAAAATTTAAGACAACAAAAAAGAAATTGTGAAACCATCTGGAAAAGAGACCCATCAGTAGCCAATAAAATCAAATTCATCAAACTAGCGGTCCTGTACAAAAAAGAAATCCTCCTAGCAAAGCGTACCTCCTTTGACTCCCGCATCTCCCAAGCCAGTTCAAACATGAAGGAACTATTTTCTATTCTAAAAGAAGTAGAAACCCCCATAACACCACCAGACACCTGCATTAAAGATAAGAATTGGTGCACCGACATCCAAAATGCCTTAGCCAACAAAATTGCTACGTTACAAAATAAAATATCCTGTAAAAAAGCATCCTTGAACAACCCTGCCTTGCCCAAGCCACCCGAGAAGCAGACTACAAGTGAATATACACGATTCAACTTTACCAAAGTGACCATACTCGAAGTTGAAAAAATCATCTTGTCATTAAAGCCCTCTAACTGCCAGGGAGACCTATGTCCAGCACAGCTTATAAAAGACGCTGCCCGTGACCTCTCCCCATTCATCACAAAGCTAATCAATGCCTCCTTCGCCACTGGGTCCATCCCAACCAACCTAAAACAATCCTGGGTACTACCTCTACTAAAAAAAAAATTACTCTTGACCCAGCCAAACCTACTAATTACAGACCCATAACAACGGTACCATTCCTCCTGAAAATCCTGGACAAGGTCGCCTATGTTCAAATACAGAAGCACTTGGAAGAACTTCACTTGTTAGGAGCCAGACAATCAGGCTTCCGACCCCAACATGGGACTGAGACAGCTCTCATCGACCTTAAAACACAGATCGATCTGCTCAAAGACAGTGGCCAAGCAGCATTACTCCTCCTCCTCGACCTCTCTGCAGCATTCGACCTGGTCGACCACTCGGTCCTTTGCACTCACCTACACATGGCTGCCCACTTCTCCCCCGAGGCCATTACATGGATTAGATCTTTCCTCGATGGCAGAACCATGAGGGGTTTTTCGCCTACAGACGCTGCAGACCCCATACCCATCACTTGTGGCGTACCTCAGGGCTCCTGTGTCTCCCCTACACTGTATAACATATTTACCAAGCCCCTTTTCGATGATCTGGATCATCTCGGTATCACCTACACTAACTATGCAGATGATACCCAGATCCTCCTTCCGCTTTCTGGAGATTATGGAAAGGATTTGGCCTTGGTGAATAGAGTTTACATCATCATCCAGGCATGGATGGCCACTCACGGTCTATGCCTGAATGATGATAAAACTGAACTCATCACCTTGGGCACCACTGCCAGCCTAAAGAAATTAAGCCCAGCCTACTCATCCTTCATAATTGATGGCAATACTATCAGAGTGGGACACGAAGTCAAAACATTGGGCTTCTACCTGGACTTCAATTTCACCTTTAACAGATAGGTGAACTCACTAGCCTCCTCCACGGCTTACACGTGTAAATTGATCCGTACAGCCAAACCTTTTCTATCCGACACCAGCTGCCTGACCCTGGCCTGAGCCCTCATACTATCCCGTTTAGACTACTGCAACGCCCTTTATCTTGGGTCCTCCAAAGCCACTACTAGCAAGTTAGAAACCCTCCAGAACAACGCACTCAGAGCGGCCTTGGGCATCTCAAAAAGAGACCACATTACAGCACATAGCCAGCAGAACAATTGGACCACCATTACAGACAAAATCTCCCTAAAAACTGCCTCACTTACCCACAAGTCCCTCAATAACGCGGCCCCCATTTACATGATCAACAGATTTCACAGACTGACATCCTTGAGACCGACGAGGACAGCATACAGAGACTGCCTCTCCATCCCTAACTACAAACGCTCTACCATAGGAGGTAATAGCTTCCCAGTGAAAGCGGCTAAACTGTGGAACTCCCTACCACCCACAAATAGAATGGACTTACCCTACCAAAACTTCGGTTCCAAGATGATGTCTTGGCTGAAGACAGCCACTGTCTAAACATACTGAGCCAGGTTTCCGCGTCTCCCACTTGTCACTTGGACATATTGGATACACAACTGTTAACTGTATATATGTATATATTCCTGCTTACTTTCATTAGTATTGTGTTTATGCCTTGTACATATTTTATTGTCTTTAACTAAGTTTCGCAAATTCCTGTATCTGCTGCGCCCTGTTACCCTAGGGTATTTCGGCGCATTACAAATAATAAACAAACAAACATTGTGCATCCCTCGTATTGCAATAAAGTACTTCGCCCCTGAGAGTCAACAAATCGCTACACTATATTAGAATCAAGTCCCAGCAAACTGTCGCTGTCCATCCTATCCCTGCCACATAAAGAGGGAGGAATAAAGCTACCAGATCTCCAGTTATACTACCTGGCTGCCCAGCTAAGCCACATAACGAAATGGCTCTCGGACGAACCTTCGGCTGAATCGGAATTACTGAGGCAATCCTTGACCAACGTAATCCCCAAGGAAACCCTATGGCACCCCTTACGACAATCCCCTGTTACCCCACTGGTAATTGAGCTAGGCAGGAAGATATGGGCCAGGTCCTGCTACATCAAGCGAGTGAAACACCCGTACTCTCCTTGATAATCCCATCTTGGCAGACACTTGTAGAACGGAGGCAGACCTATCCACAGCAAGGAGGTGGGAAGAAGCCGGCATATACACATGGGGGGACATGTTTGAGGATGTGGAATTCAGGGACTTTGAATCAATAAAGGCCATTGAAGGAATACCTCCGGGCCAGTTTCTCTGGTACCACCGCCTCAAGCAGACCGCCAAGAAACAATGGAACAGCTGGCCAGAAGAGCCCACCCCAGACCCTCTACTACAAGAGATGCATGACCTTACGGATGGCTGGAGACCAGTCTCCAGGCTCTACAACAGGCTATACGACAAACCCAACCCTAAAGGAGAAGCTCTGAAGGCAAGATGGGAAGCAGACCTCGAGACCCCAATCACGGACAAAGAATGGGATAGAGTGTTAATATTCCCCAAAAAAGTGTCAAGGAACGCTAGATTCGGCCAGATTCAGTTAAATGTCCTGTACCGGACATACATGACCCCACACAGGACCGCTTCCTTCAACAAGAAATCCTCTCCAACATGCCCATGGTGTGGGAACGATAAGGCCGATATGATCCACATGTTCTGGACCTGTACTAGGGCGATGACACTATGGTCCAAAGCTAAACAGACTTGCATGGACGCCGGAATGCGGAGGTACGAATGGATTCCCGGCGAGTGCCTACTGGGAACTTACCCCAGACCCAGCAAATTCAAGCATGCCGTTAGGTTAATGGACATCTCATGCATCCTGGTTAAGAGAACCATCGCGATGGCTTGGAAGACGCCATCGGGCCCCAGACATGAACGCTGGTTAAAAGAGATGGAGAGATGGACGGCAGCTGAAACTAGAGCATGGCAAGATGGAACCACATCAAGCGGCGACACAGAGAGCGGCACCTTGGACTCTTGGAAGGCCCTCCTGAGAGACATACGCTTTAGCGCAGACTACAAACCTCCCTGATAACCCACAGCATCACACTGCAATAAACTCCCTGCACCTGACCTGAGTTGATGGATCCTGTATGCGACCCCCCCCCCTGCTTCCTGAAGCACTAGAACTTGGCCTCGACCCACCCATCCACTGAAATGTTCGATACCACATGAAGACTGTCGTTGTTTTTGTTGTTCGTTCCTTCTTTTCTCCGTTTTACCCTCTTCATTTTTCTCTCTTCTGTTCTCTTCACTGTTTAATTTTCATGATTGTACCGCACAAATTTTATCACCAAACACCAATAAAATACGTTTGAAAAAAAGAAAATAATAATCAAGTCCCAGAGTCATAATATGTACAGCACTTGGGTCCCATGATCGGGCTTCACTCGTCCGCATCGTCCTTCTTGCGGCCGCCCTCACCCTCCGGGCAGTTCTGGCCATCCAACCACTCCAATGCAGCTTCCGGACTCTAGAAAACCAGAGCTTTGGTTTTCTGGAATACTTTCAGTTTAGCTGGGTACATCAACATGTATCGCAACCCAGCGGCTCGTAGTCTCCTTTTCACCGTCCCATAGTTCAGCCTCCGCCTCTGCACTTGAAGCGTATAGTCAGGATATGCCGAAATGGTCGTGGAGGCCCTTTGTATGGTGCCCCCGTTCCTGAAATATTCCAGTGTCATCTCCCTGTCCCGATAGTTTAGAATCTTGGCGATGATCGGCCTCTGGGGGGGGTTGCGCTCCACCGCAAAGCCTTGCGTGAAGATCTCAGCCCCTATTTCCTGAAGCAACATGTTCTCAATGGTTTTCACAAATGCGGGAGTTGCAATATGTGTTCATATACGTTTGAGTCTTAATCTTTAGATTTTGGGTTCACAGGCAAGCATGTCATTAATTCATTTATTAACTGCAATACAAAGTTTGTAGTGTACTGTATCATTTGTGTGTGTGGACTATTCGGGAGTACCATCAGGCCACTTAAAATTCGGATTCGCGAACATTTGGCCTCTTTGAACAAACAGGATGCTAAATATCCTTTGGCACTGCATTGGCAGACTCTACATCAATTGGATGATTTCAAGGATTTAAGATTTATTGGTTTGGCTCAGATTCGTCCTTCCAAAAGAGGTGGCAATATGGAACTCAGACTCAGACAATTGGAAGCGAGGCTTATCTGTAAACATAGATTGGTCATTCGTGGAATAAATTCTGATCATGAATTTCACGTTTTCTTATGATTCAACTTGCATTTCAGACAATTTCTGTTTTTTCATGATTCCATCTGCATTTCAGTAAATTCTTAACCTTATATGCTATTAATTTGTTTCAACTTAAATTATTTATGACTTAAATGAGGTTTTATATAATCACCGACTAAACTCCTGGTCCATGTATAGCTGGCCCGTTTACAAATGGGTTTTCAAAATCCTTTTAGCTATTATATATATGATTATATTTGGTGCAATTATTAGGTTGGTTGCTAGTGCAGATGACACCGTAGGTGGCTACACACCATTACCTTGTTCTTAATGCTATATATTATTATTTTGCGTGCAATGGGAGGGAACTTTACCGTGATTTATGTGTCGTGATGAGTTAACAAGTGTGTGCGGCAGATTACACAACCAGGATGCATGACAGTTTTAGTGCGTTATTCTAATTCACAATACAACGTCAATACTATATGTAATTGCGTGTAGGTTCGACTGCCAATTCAGGCTTATTAGTTTGTCTCCATTGAGATTTGATTGGCAGCCAGTGATTTCCTCACCCAACACGGCTGCCGCTGGATGGTTCGTTACGGTCTTGCTCTCGTGTCCTAGATTTCTTGTTTAACTACACCAGCTGCATCTCGCGCGCGCGCGCACTCTCCCTTGGATACAGTTGTTGCCGGAAGGCTGGTAAGTGAGATGCTGCTCCTTCGACACGGTCCCTGACACTTAATCATGTTCGTTTACTATTCATTCACCTAACTCCGTGCTTTGGCTCTCTGTCTTTTTCTGCTAATTGCTCAATTGTCAACTGACATCGGACTATCGTGGTTACTTTGAATTGGCTGATATATTGTATCTTCGTGGGCAACATTCCCCCCTCCATTGCGGATCTTTGCGGTCTTCTACAATTAGTCATTGCAATTGCAATTTACATTAAGGTAATTCTTTTACTTCCATTAAATAATGTGTTGCGAAAAATTAAAAACTCTTCGAATGGGCTATGAGCTCTAACACTTATTGTTATATTTAATTTAATCCTGTCTAGTCCTGGAATTGTTCCCTAGAATTAACCGTACTATTGGTAAGTGCAATACATTGCTAATCTTGGTTTTCGGTTTTTGTCACATTAATTTTGGAAACATCATGGCACTTTGGAATAATTGTGACTTTGAACACTAATTCTTGTTGCACAGATTATTCGCCTTCGACAAGCATCAACGGTAATTATACCTTGATAATTTAATCATTATTGGTAATTCAGCCAATTTTATCATCCAGGGTTGCTTAGTCACCGCACCGCACCTGTTTTCTTATCATGTTGTTTTGTCATCCTTCTTATTGGTTTCGGAACCGGATGGATGTCTTTTGGAAACGGTAATTTATTATCCAATTCTTATTTTCTCTTTATCATTTATGGTTATCCAATCATACTGATTATGTAACACTGTAATGATTTAAACAATGCTGTCATGTATCACACATTTATGATTTTGGCCAATTCCCCCTTTTCAACCCCTATGTGTTTGCCCAATTGGTATGATGCGTATATAATGATCAACATGCTAATGGTTTTAAATTGTAATTTGATGCACAGCCTTTGAAGAAGAGCTCTGCTCGAAACACGTGTCAGGCTGTGGAATGGAATTAAAAATATAACTCAACTGGTTGATGTATTATTGTAAATTGGCGCAGTTCACTGATTATATTGACCTTGTTTCTTACTGAGGGCACTTGGTCTAGGTACCCTCATAAATTCATGTTGAACGCTGCCTTTTATATTCATAACTATTGGCATTAGCGCTGGTCGTTCTTAGTGGCCTTCTGGACCACCTTGTTCTAATGTTCTCAACATAGTCTGTCGGGTTAGGGCCCTCTTCCCCCTCTGGAAGGCCCACTATGTGCACATTGTCCCTTCAAGCACGTCCTTCGGCCTCCTCTGCTCTATTCTCCAGGTTGATCACCTGCTGCCTCAGGACATGAATCTCCGAAGCGTGCGAGGTCCGGGCAGTCGTGTTTATGGTCACATCTTTCTCTAGTTCATCTGTGCATTCTGCCATTTTCTGCACGTCCAACCTGAGCAAGTTGACCTCCTCCTGCACTGAGCCGATTTTGAGCTCCAGCACTAACTTAAGCTCGGCAGTGGCTGCCTCTAGCTTGCTTTCCCACAATGCCTTAAGGTCTGCAATTGCCTCCAGAATCTGACGGTCGACGCGTGTAGGAGTGATGTCCACTGGTAGATTCTTGTCTTTAGGTCTCGCCCCCTCCGCCTGTTGCGGGGTCTTGGTGAAATCTTCCATTGTAGGCTACTTCGTCTTGGATTTGGGCAGTTTGGACGCCGTCCTGCTGTCTGGCATTCCGGTGGTCACAAGCGAGGCTCCCTGGCCCCTTGTCGCGGTGCCGTAGAACGAGTAGGCCCGCAGACTTGCCGTCTCAACGGCCGGCCAGCCGTATGTTGGGGGCCCACTCTTGGCCCCTGCCTCCCTCCAGTTCCGGGTGGATGCCGACTCTGTATGTGCAACCACTCTCGGGGCCCCTCGGAAGTGTCCTATGTCGACTGCTTCAGGTCTACAGGGCGCTTATGCGCCACCAGTTCTATGGAGCGCACGTGCACTCATGTTTCCGATGACCACCTGAATAAGCAGCGCAGCTTGGGCTCTTCACGATTATCCTCTAAGCCGCCATCCCGGCCGACCAGGTACGCTGTCCCTCAAGGTTGCCCCTCGAGGCCTCCTCCTCAATGCTTCCGTTTCTTTGTTCGGAGAGCTGTACGGCCGCCATCTTTGATTCCGGGCGCTGTCCTCCACCACCAGCACAATTTTCGGGATAGCCGCACTAATACTTAATGAATTTCGGGTGGAGTGCCGTCATTCGAAGCAGCTAGCGTTCCTGACGACTCTGGTCTGTCTTTGGTGGCGAATGTTCAGGATTACGGTGCCGATGCACCCAAGGATCATTCCGGATCGGCAGGAGACGGTCTGAAGCGCGTCTTACTCCATGGCCCTACTATACTTGTAATGGCTCGGAACACACATTCAATCAGGGCTGCTATACCTGTAATGGGGTCAGGTCCCCCTCCCCCCCACACACACACACACACCCCATCAGGGATGCTAAACTTGTAATGGCTCAGAACAAGCACATCCCATGAGGGCTGCTATACTTGCAATGGCTCAGAACACTCATCTCATCTGGGCTCTTATACTTGTAATGGCATACAGTGCTGGTAAAGCATCTGCATTCAAGCAAGTACTGCATCTGGTGAGACACACCTCTAACTCTATAATTCTTAGCCTAATGGCAAAAAGAAGGTTTGCACACATCTAATAAAAGGAGCACCCAATGCTAAAGCTGCACGGGATTTGTAAATGGAAAAGGCATTTTCAGCTTTTTAAATATTTCTTAGTGCCATGTCAAAAGACAAAAAGGAGAGAAAGAGCAACTCTGAACTTAAGCAATAAAGGAGAACAAAGTGAGAGGTTGGGGGAGAGGCTGCGAGAACAAAGAACGTATTAGACAATCAAAAACAGGAATTCGAGCAACAGGAAGGGAGAGACCAATGAGCTACATAAGAGTGCAACAAAGAAAGTGAGAAGGGAAACCAAGGTAAATAATAGGACACACAGACTATAGGAGTGAGGAATATGAGCAGAGCAAAATAGACATATAGAGACAGTAAAATAGGAAAACACAGATCAACAGCAGACGGGGAGATCAGGAATTAGAAAATCCAGATTAGAGAAACTCAGGCCAATAACCTTAGAGGCAGTGCAAGAAAGATAATCAAAAGGAGTAGCAACCACAACAGAGACAATGAAACAGATATAGCCAGAGTAATGACATGAGAGAGGAAGAGGAGTTATATCAATGAATACAGAACACTGTAAGAGGGACAATGGGAGAGGCAGAGTGACAGAGCAACAGACCTGAAAATGTTGCATAGCAACACTTCAGGTTGAGAGGCAGAACATCAGAAAGTGATGGGGAAACAGTAGCAACGAGAAGGAGAGATGAGCCAAAAACATGGAGTGGCTGTCAAGCAGGTATTGCCAGGCAGCAACAGTAGGCCCGAGAGGCAGAGAAGTGATGCTGGTAGAGTGAGGGACTTAATTTATGATGTAACTTGCTGGCATCTGTAGTAGTTCTTAACAGAGTTTTGGTGTCCAAGTATAATGAAGATGAAGCTGGGTAGTACACATCGATAAGTTCTTTGTCACTAATGTTTTCGAACACATTTTATGCACAAATTGGATAGTTGTCAGACACTTTTTTACTCTCTTGCGAAGGAAGAAACACATTTTTACTTGAAATTTAAAATACTGTTGTGCCAAAATCCAATCTGGAGCACTGTCTCCGCCGATGTGTCCTTCAACCGTGGTGGAATACCGCTTCACGCCGGTCTCTGTTCTCCTGCGTGGCTGTTGCTTTGTCTGATGATACTGTGTCCAACCAATCCCATGCTTCAATAGTTTGTTGAAAAAAGAGGGCATGCCCCTCCACCAGCACTTTCAACTTTGCGAGGAAGAAGATCATATATTTGTATCGAGGTTGCTTAGCCTCCGTCTGAACCCATCGTAGGATTTATGTTGTTTTTGCACTTTCTGAGTGAAGTCGGGGAACACCATTATCTTCATGGTGTCCACCTGATGTACTGAATTCCTCCTTGCATCCTGGAGTATCGCGTCCTGATCTCGGAAATGCTTTGCCACAGTTGCCCTCAGCGAAGCCCCGACTGGAGGCCTTCTACCAGGAACCCTATGTGCCCTCTCAATTGTGAGCCACATCGACAACTCCCTGATCTTAAGGGTGTCTACAAATAGCCATTCCAGATATAACTCTATACTGGGGCCATCCTCTCCTACTTCGAGTATCTTGATGTTACTCCACCGGGAACATTCTTCACCCTGACTTCCAGTGGCCTTGTGGCTGATGCAAGTGCATTGACCTGGGTTTGCAGCACTGTCACTGTGTCCTCCACTTCCCTGACCCTATGTTTCACTTCTGACACTCGCTCACCCATCTTTTTAAATTCTGCTCTTGCCAAGGATAGCTCCATTGTCACCGTCTACACCTTGCTCTCCAGTGAGGTTCTGGAGTCCTTGATAACCTCCAACAACCTCCTCTTTGTCACATTTTCTTCTGCTGAGGATGTGTCAATGTCGTCCCCTGCCATGGGTACATTCGGCTTGGATTGTCTGCCCTTGACCCCCATACATTATTCCAGTTCCTGGGGTTGCTGGCCTTTGAACGTTTTGATGGCTCTCAGCAGGCCTCCAGATAAGGTTCATACAAGGCCTTTTTACGCATGAAAATCTGGTAAATACGACTGCTTGGTTTTCCTGTGTACATATACACACAAATTTAGAGCAGAAGGCAGTGCAAAGGTCATGTTAATTGACAGAAACCAGAATGCTTCTTTTATCTACATGTATGTAATTGCAAGTCATGGAGAAAAGCCTCTGAAACAGAATGTATTTCTCTGAAGCCTTTCAAAAAAGAAATTGAACACTGTCATACAAGGAATGGTTTCTTTCAATTCAGCTTCTGCTGTGTTGGGTGTAGTTGCTCGTGGAGCAAACAGAAGCACTGTGCATATTTGTTTTCCTAGCATTTTAGTATTGTATGATTAATAAGATGGAAAACTAAGTTGCAATTGAGAATGAATCTTTTGTAACATATTATGTGTTTTTTTGCAGTGAAAGCAAACCAGTATTGCACAATTGTATTTTTCAGAGTTCCTGTGCTGTGTGCATAATCTTGCGGAGGCAATCATGTTTACACTTATAATTTAATCTACACTAATTCTAAATAAAAACAGTGTGTAAAATGACCATGCACGGTCTGGTTTACATCCATTCAACCCCAGTCAATGGGGTACATTACTATAAATGCTCAGTGGCAGCAGAGTCCTTGCTCAAGGGTGAGGGATTGTCGTTCCACCAATCACAGGTGTTATAGCCTCTCAAATCTTTACTATTAAAACATCCAAACCTGACTCTCGAGGAAGAGCAAGCCCTGTTAAAAAAAAAACAAATGAAGTTACACTTGTAATTGAAGTAGAAATTTAGCAAAACCTGTCTCTGTGATAATCCAGATAGGTATTTAACTTTATGTAGCGCTTCATACATTCTTCGTCCAACATCTAGGAACTGTGATTATTAAACCTCAGTTGAAACTCAGTTTACCGACCTCTGAAGGAGGTAAGCCAATAAGATAGCTCCGCCGGTTGAGTGCTCGTTGCAAGGTCAACTCAGCCTTTCATCCTTTCGAGGTCGATAAGGGAGTACTAACTTTGGATTGGTGATCATTGTGATAAATATGTCCTATGTACAGCGCTTTGCCAAAAGCTCTTTATAAATAATCATTTGAACATGAGATTAGGTATAGAATCTAGCATGGAGTCCTTGCCTCTCTGCATTGTTGTATCATAACATTAGGTAGTAATAGTTGCAGGAAATTAGGACTTTCATTAAACATCAAAAGATAATTCTGCTATCGTACCTCATAACACACAATACAATTCGTGTTTGCTTTACTATGTAATTGGCTAGATTATTGTGTTTTCAACATTTAAATATATACAGGAGAGATCAAATGGCCAGACCTTAGAGAAATAATGAAAGGTGTATTCTGTCACAATGTAGAAAGCTGCCGCACGGTAATGATTTCCATACAGTTTTTGCACACGTCGGCTGGCTGTACTCTCTTGCAAAAGAGAAAAGTCATTTTTACTCTCTTGAAATCACATTTACTCTCAAAGTTTAAAATTAGGGTTTAGGGGCGTGGCTTGGAGCGCCATCTATGTGGTCGCTCCTCTGAGGCCGCCCGTGGGATGCCTGCCGCCGCTGTCAATTCCCGGTGGTTCTAAGCGGGTTCCCGTGTCGCCAATGCCATCTAAGGCGACCGGAATCGACATGGCACAACCTGGCCAAAAATAAACTTCGACCGAGGAGGCGTTCTACCAGAATTCAGCGGCCGAACTTATCCCCCGTCTCCAGCCGAAGAAACCAAGATGGCCGCCAAGCCGGAACCCAGCAACACACTCCGCACCTGGTGGTAGCGGGGCCTTAGGGCACCGGGGAGTTGGAGGAGAGGAGCGGACTCCAGCACAGAGCCATCCGATTCATACCAAGGCTGCCTGGAACGCACACGAGTGCATCCTTGGTTGCTGGGGCCGGAGTGCCCGACACACACTCCGTGGGACCGGGAGAGCGGGCTTTTCCCCCTCCCCCCGCTACGTGGAACGAGTCGGGACCTCCTCTCAACGACAGCCGACATCATTACAGAACCGCACACGGGAGGTTCACAGGGGGATCTGGGACCTCCATCAGCGAAGGACCACCGATGGAGAATTGAGGAGGGGCGGGGAAGCAGCGAGATAACCGTTTTCATCCAGAGAGGCCTTGAGCCCGTGGGCCTTATCGCAGTGACATAGCCCCCGCCCCCTCACGCAACAGTCGGCCATCCTGCACAGTTCCCGACTCACTGAGACCCCCCCCACACCAACGCTTCCTGGGGCGCCCCTGCCCACTCACCCTGATCTGGACCAGAGAGGGGGTTGAGAGCGATACACACCCCGTGTGCAGCCGCCCACTGCCCTGAGCCCCGCTGCTACTCTCTCAATCAAGACCACCCAATACGAGCAGCATGTCTAGGCAAACAAAGGTGAGCAAGGGCACAGATATCTCCGCCATGTTTACTGCACCGGAAAAACCCAAGTAACAAGACCCTCCTAAACTGACCCCACAGAAGCTACAAGAGGACAGGGGCGCCCTCGCTACCAAAGGAGACCTGATAGCCTTCATGGCGGATATTAAATCGGAATTCCGCGCCTGCCTCTCGGAACTCACCGATAAAGTTGAACAGACGGACCAAAGGGTCACAGAAATCGAACAGAGGCTCGGAGAAATCGAGGACCATTCTCAGGACCACACTACCACGCTGGGGGAAATGCAAAGATCCATTGATTCCCTGCATCACAAATGCGAGATCCTGGAGTTCAAACATGAAGACCTTCTGTCCCCGACAGCAAGTTAGCGGATTACGTGGGAAGCTTCTTTCGAGGCCCTACTCCCGGATCTGGACAAATCTCAGCTCCTGCTGGACCGGACCCACAGACTCCGCCCGTGCCGAGGGACAGATTCGGACCCCCCCCAGATGTTATTACCAGGGTCCACTTCTTCACAACCAAAGAGGCAATATCAGCGATCAGTCGCCAAGGAGAAGAGATCACTTTTCAGAGCACTCCACTTCAAATATACCAAGACCTCTCACCACTTACTCTTCAGAAAAGAAGAGCACTCCGACCTCTGGCAGTGTTCCTTCAGGAGCAACAGATCCGTTACAGGTGTAACGCTCACCTGATTCCCACGGAGGCGCTGATCTTGGCAGGAAGGTGTCTGTGACTCGAAAGGTGATGTGCAGAACCCGATGGGCTTCTGGGGTCGAACCTCTTCGCACTGTGTGTCGAACTCGTAGGGTGAGGTTTCTGCAGGTGAAAGAATATGGGGGTTAATGGTCTGGGTTGTTCAATGTCCCTCTTCCTCTCTCTCCCTCTCCGTAGAGCCCCCAGGTCAACGTGCTCACCTTAGATAGGTGAATGCTGGGCTCTCCATCTGCGTCTGGTGCAGGGCGCTGTTGCCAGTTCCTTCACTGGTGAAACATAGGCCTCTTGGACTCAGAAGACCGTTACCATCGTTAACTGCACGAGCGGTGAGTTTCCAGACACCTTTTTAGTCTTTATAGTCTTTAGGTGCAAGGCACGTTAACATTGAACAGGACTTCGTATAATGCTTTTCTCCCTTTTGTCTTGCAGGACTCTTGAGGAAGATGGAGTGAAGCGCCTGGAAATGCGTGAGTAAATGCAAGCGCTCTAACTGTCTTTTCCCTTGCAGCGTAGTTCGTGCTGAAGAGACGCCGGAGTATTGCAGGCGTTCTATTGCGAAGAGCGCGATGGGCGTAAGTAAATACCTGTCTAATGTCTCTTCTTTTGTCTTTCAGAAGTTGGTTTGCAGCGCCGGAGTCCGCGGAATGTCCGTAAGTAGATACAATGCTTTTATCTCCGCAGGCGGCGATGCAGTGTGAAGAAATCCAGAATTCACTGAGTGCCGGTAAGTAGTGGCAATGCTTTTGTCTTCGCAGGCGGAGGTGCAGCGTGCCGAAAATGACCGCAGCCGATGGATCAGGTGAGTAGCACTGCGAGTTAAGGCTGCCTTGCTAACCTGCTTTTTCTTGTCTCTGCAGGTGCTGCTGTCGACTGGATGCAGGAATGGTGAGTATGCTTCTTGCAGATTCAGGATGCAGAAATGGTGAGTATGATTCTTGCAGATTCAGGATCGTAAGAAGAAAGGCTGGAACAGACTCGGTGAGCGTTCTGCTGCAGATGCAGAATAACGCGAAGCACGTTTCATCTATCGGGTGTGGTTTAAATAGCTTTGGAGTGATGAGGCGTCTTCCTCCACGGCCCCGCCTAGGTAAGAAAAGAGTTCCAGTTCCAGAAGCTTTCCAGTGCTGAATCCAGGGAGTGGAGCTTGCCCCACCCAGGTAAGAAAATAGTTCCTGTTCACAGAGGACTTCTAAGTGGCTGGTAAGTAAGCAGCATGGTCTGCTGCAGGTAAGTCCACCCAAACGTCTGCACACATATTATGAGCCCGGCGCTTCCAGTGCCGGGACCGATGATTCTGATGAGCCTGGTGCCACCGGCGCCAGGACAAGGTCCAAAAGGTCGCCGTGGGGACCGGCTGGTGCCTAGGATTAGGGTTAGGGGCCTGCTTCCAAGGACGTTGGGCTGGTCCTGGCTCCTTGGAAGCAGTGATCATGACAGTACCCCCCCTCAAGGCCCCTCCTAAGCGTGTCTTCTCCGGGGGTTTTGGCTTGTCGGGGTGATTCAGATGGAATCTCTTGACCAGACGAGGTGCGTGGACATATTCTGAGGGTTCCCAAGACCTTTCCTGGGGGCCGTATCCTTTCCAATCAACCAGATAATATAACTTAGATTTGGAGATCTTGGAGTCTAGAATGTTCTTTACTTCGAATTCGAGTTCTCCGTCCACCAAAACAGGTTCTGGGAGTTCAGTCAATCGGGTTTCTGGTTGTACTGGTTTTAACAAGGAGACATGTAATACTGGATGTATTTTCATATGCGCAGGTAATTCCAATTTGACCGCCACCGGATTAACTATGGTAGAGATGGGGTAAGGTCCAAGGTATCTCGGGTTGAAGGTGCGGGGTCCTTTTAGAGGCAGGTGCTTAGTGGATAACCAGACCTGATCTCCTACTGCGTAGTGAGGGGCCTCTTTACGGTGTCGATCTGCTCCCTTTTTGACTTGAGCTTTAGCTCTTTGCAGATGGGCAGTGGCTTCTTTAAAAGCACGGGTAATCTCAGAGTGCAAATGATCCACAGCAGGTGTTTCGAATTCTTAGGGAGGATCCAGATTAGAGGTTCTAGGATGATGTCCGTATAATAGGAAAAAGGGAGTCTTCCCGGTTCCAGAATGAGTCGAATTGTTGTAAGCGTATTCAGTGATCCAAAGAATATCCTTCCAAGGGTTTTCAGTTTGTTGGAGCATGCAACGCAGATATTGCTCTAGAGTCTGATTTGTCCTCTCGGTTTGTCCGTCAGTTTGGGGATGGTGACTGGTTGAAAGTCTTACATCAATTTGGGCTAGACGACAGCAACTTCGCCAAAAGTGGGAGATGAATTGACTTCCCCTATCGGAGATTAAAACCGAGGGAAAACCGTGTAACCGAACGATGTTTTCTAAGAATTCTCGGGCCAAATCCGAAGCCGAAGGTAGGCCCTTCAGGGGAATGAAGTGAGCCATCTTGGAGAATAGATCCACTACTACTAAAATGGTATTATACCCTGAGCATGGAGGTAAGTCCGTGATGAAATCCATGGACAGGGTATGCCATGGACAGGGAGGAATATCCAGAGGGTGTAAAAGGCCGGCTGGTTTCTCCTTCTGACTTTTATTCTGGGCACACACACCGCAGGAGATTACAAAGTTTCTAATATCCTTCTTCCATGATGGCCACCAGAAATGTCTCTTGATCTTTTCCATGGTTTTGGTAATGCCAGGGTGACCCTCCATTAGAGAGTCGTGATAACCGGAGATTACTTGCTTTTGTATTTTCTCACAGGGCAAGTACAAACGCCCTTGGAAATATGGTAGGTCTTGATCCACTGAGAATTCTTTTCCCTTTAATTGCCAGTCCTGCAAATCGGCCGGAGTTAGGAGTGACTTGACTGTAGTCTTGATGTCTTCAAAGGATTGAGCGCTGACCAACCCCAAAATCCTTTGTTCTGGGATTATGGGTATTGGTTCTGGATTGGTCAAATGTTCATCTACTCCCATCCGAGAGAGGGCATCTGCTTTTCCGTTTTTACTGCCGGGTCGATAAGTAATTATAAAGTCAAACTCAGCCAGAAACAGAGCACAGCGAAGCTGTCTGGAAGACTGAGCTTTGGCCGTCTTCAGATATTGTAGATTGCGGTGATCAGTCATTACGGTGACTGTGTGTCTGGCTCCCAACAGATAATGCCGCCAGGCTTTAAAGGCCGATCTGATAGCTAAAAGTTCCTTGTCTGTAATTGAATAGTTGATCTCGGAAGCCGAGAATTTGCGGGACCAAAAGGCTACTGGTGTCATGATCTCTGCTTCCAAAAGGTCAGGGTTTTCCCAACTCCCTTGGAAGCAGATCCATAACCCAGGTTCCGAGTGCCAACCAGTCCCAATTGGGACCTTTTGGACCCAGTCCTGGCGCCAGTGGCACCAGGCTCATAAATATGCCCAGTCCCAGCGCTGGAAGCGCCGGGCTCATAATGCTTGGGTGGACTTACCTTCAGCAGACCATGCTGCTTACTTGCCTGCCAGTTGAGCCTCTGATCCTCTTCTGTTTGGAACTACTTTTCCTGTTGGGTGGGGCTGGAGCCACTCCCTAGATTCAGAACATTGGAACTCTTCTGGAAGGCAGGAACTCTTTTCTTACCAGGAACTCTTTTCTTACTTAGGCGTGGCTGTGGAAGGAGACACCTAAGCACTACAGGAGGCTATTTAAACCACACCCGGTGGATGAATCTTGCTTTGCGTTATTCTGCAACCTCTGCAGCAGAACGCTCATCGTGTCTTCTGCATCCGGTCCTGGGCCTAAGGAAAAAGGCTTACCATCCTGAATCCAGTCTTCAGCAACACCTATAAAGACAAGAAAGAACAGGTTAGCATTCCGGCATCTGAAAGGCAAAGGCTTACCATCCTGAATCCAGTCTTCAGCAACACCTATAAAGACAAGAAAGAACAGGTTAGCATTCCGGCATCTGAAAGGCAAAGGCTTACCTACTCTTCGTGCGCTCCGGAGGTCTTCAGACTGCATTCCGGCATCTGAAAGACAAAAGTTTACCAACTCTTCGCACGCTCCGGAGGCCTTCGGCGCTGCATCCCGCATCTGAAAGACAAAACAAGGTGCGTTTAAAGACATTGGGGAACTTTAATACTCACGTGCCATTACTCCTTTCCACATCTAATCCAGTGGGTATTCCGGCTCCCTGCAGCCGCTCCGAACTCGTACCTGCAAAATAAAAAGACAGTTAGAGCGCATAGTGAAGCAGGCAACAAGCGCTTACTTACGTGCTTCCAGGCGCTTCTATTCATCACACGGGCTCCATCTTCAACTCACTTCAGCCCGTCATCCGCCATCGCCGGAACCCTGCAAAACAAGAGACATCATTACTAAAGACTTTAAAGACATTTGAATGACTCGAAACTTACCGTTCGTGCAGTAAACGACGGACAGCAGTCCTCTGAAGTCAAGAGGCCTGCGCTACCTATCCAGTGAAGAAACTGGTTACAGCACCCTGCCCCGAGGCAGATGGAGAGCTCGGCATTCACTTACCTAAGGTGAGAGCGTTAACCTTTGGGGGTCTACAGGAGAGGAGAAGTGGAAAGAGATAGGGACACCCCAATAATCCCAGTTCATTAACCCCATATTTTCTATCTGCAGACATCTTACTCTACACGTCAGGCATACAGTGCACAGAGGTCCAGCCCAAAGAGCCAACCGGGTGCTACACATCACCTTTGAAGATACGGTAGTCGCCCAGTCAAGACCGGCGCCTCTGCGAGAATCAGGTGAGCGTTACAGAACGCAAAGCCTACCGCAAAACTCTCGCCCAGGCGCTGTGGAAACCTCGGATACTGACCCCCTAGCCCGGTTACTTGGGGAACTAAGGGCAGAAGTGCATGCAGCTCGTCAGGAAACGAATGCTCTAAGAAGGGAACTAATTATTTCCAAGGAGAGAACAGACAATCTTGCTAGACAAGTGCTACAGTCACAAGCCGGACAGACCCCGTTACCCGCATCAGGGGCAAATCTTCCTTCAACATCCTCTATGAATCCAGTGCAGATCAACCTACCTGGGAATGTACCTCTGGCTCCGCCCGAACGATTTTCTGGTGACCCAAAGAGGTTTGCAGTATTCATCAATCAGTGCCGGTTGCACTTCTTATGCCGGCCAGCAGCCTTTCCAACTGATCAAGCAAAAGTAGCTTTTGTACTTTCGTACCTTAGTGGCAATGCGGCAGACTGGTCGATCCCTCTAGTTAATCAAGATGATCCGGTTCTCCATGATTTTCAAGCCTTTCAGCTTAGTATGGAAAAACTGTTCGCAAGACATTCACAGGGGCAGGCCTTGGACAATGAGCTTCTTTCGTTGCGACAGGGTAATCAAGACCTTTTGGCTTATATTGCATCTTTCAATAGACTAATAGTGGAAACTCAATGGCCTGAGGACAAAAGGATTACGCTGTTTTATAGAGGTCTACGTGGAGAGCTCAAAGACGTTTTAGCCCAAGTAGTGAATCCCCCACAAGACTGTTCGGATTATATAGACTTGGTCGTTCAAATAGATCACAGGCTGCAGAACAGGAAGGCCGATCGTTCCAAGTTTGATGCTCGAGTATTTTCCAAACCGCCAACTCCTTCCAAAGGAGTAGACTCCGGGGAACCCATGCAAATAGGGGGTCTGAAAGGTCCTCTAACACAAAGGGAGCGGGAAAGGAGGAAACAGTTGCAATTATGCCTATATTGCGGAAACTCAGGGCACTTTCTTCGAGACTGTCCAGTGAAACCTGCCAAGAAGGCAGTAGGAGCTGCAGTTACCAAAGTTACAAACTCTGAGCAGGGAAACGACCTCGCCCGACAAGAATAGAGGTCCTCTTGCCGAGCGTGAAAACCAGTTCCGTGACCTCGCATTTCGTGATACCTATGGTCCTCATTAGCCCTGATAATCCGGATCGATTACATGCAATTGAAGCTTACGTCGACAGCGGTGCCATCGGCAATTATGTGGATCATTAAATGGTTTTGAGGATGAATCTAACTCTTTGTCCCAAGGCTGTAAAGGACGTCATTACTACGGTGGATGGTACGGAGATAGCCTCCGGGCCAGTAACGCATACCACTCAAGAGGTGACGCTAGTAAGTCAAGATGGACACCATGAGAAGATCGTGTTCGATGTGATCAAGGCCCCTCAGTTTCAGATTATTCTAGGAATACCTTGGTTAGAGAAACACAATCCTCTGATCGATTGGCGAGCAAGAACGGTCCAGTTTCCAGAATGTGTCTCTACTTGTCACCCTCCACCTGGTGTTGCACTGGCCGCAATTTCTTCAGAGACTCCCCAGTTACCTCCCGAATACCTAGAATACCAAGATGTTTTCCGGAAGGATCAGGCTAACTCTCTACCTCCTCATAGGTCTTATGACTGCCAGATAGACCTGATACCTGGATCTACTCCTCCTTGTAGTAGAATTTATGCCCTCACCGAGCCTGAGAACCTTCACCTTCGACAATACCTGGATCAATACCTGGCAAATGGGTTTATTCGTCCTTCCAAGTCTCCTGCTTCTTCAGCTTTGTTCTTCGTTCCAAAAAAGGAAGGAGACCTTAGAACTTGTATCGATTATCGCTCCCTGAACCAGATCACCGTTAAGAATAGATATCCGTTACCTTTGATCCCTGAACTCCTGGACCAAGTCAGAAAAGCATGCATATATACAAAGCTGGATCTTAGAGGAGCTTACCACTTGGTACGAGTAAAAGAGGGCGATGAATGGAAGACGGCCTTCCGCACCAAGTATGGGCTATTTGAATATCAGGTCATGCCCTTCGGACTTTGCAATGCCCCGGCCGCCTTTCAATATTTTATGAACGATGTCCTCAGAGAGCTCATAGATGTATGTGTTGTTGTTTACATTGACGACATCCTCGTTTATTCTTCATCGGAATCTGAACATCGGAAACATGTGAAAATGGTCCTCGAAAGATTGCGTCAACACAAACTTTTCGCTAAGTTGGAAAAATGTGTTTTCAACGTGACTGAAGTTGAATTCTTGGGATTCATATTATCACCTGGCGGAGTGCGTATGGATTCAAAGAAGGTCGATGCAGTTCTCAAATGGCCATCACCATCCTCCGTAAAAGGTGTGCAAAGCATGTTAGGCTTCGCTAACTTTTACCGCAGGTTTATCCCCGAATTCTCTCGAATAGTCCAGCCCATCACTGCCTTGTTAAAGAAAAACAAACGTTTTGAATGGTCTACCGAGGCGGAACAAGCTTTCCAGGATTTGAAGACTAAATTTATCTCTGCACCAATCTTAAAACACCCTCACCCCGAACTCCCCTACATCGTGGAAACTGATGCTTCAAGCCTTGCCATGGGGGCAGTTCTATCACAAAAGGACCCGGTAACCAATCAGTTGCATCCCGTGGCATTTTGGTCCCGCAAATTCTCGCCGCCTGAAATCAATTACACGATTACTGACAAGGAACTTCTGGCTATCAAGTCTGCCTTTAAGGCTTGGCGGCATTATCTGCTGGGGGCCCGACACATCGTTACTGTGATTACGGATCACCGAAACCTGCAATATTTGAAGACCGCAAAAGCCCAATCCTCTAGACAACTCCGTTGGGCATTATTCTTTGCCGAGTTTGACTTCATAATTACCTATCGACCTGGTACAAAGAACGGTAAAGCCGATGCCCTTTCTCGGATGGGAGTGGAAGAACACTTGGTCAACCCTAAACCTGTACCAATCATTCCCGAACAAAGAATTCTGGGTGTAATCGCCACAGAATCCATAGAGGAAGTTAAGGATAAAGCCAGGCAACTTGTAACTCCAGCAGACATACAGAATTGGCATCTGCAGGGAAAGGACTTTGCAGTAAAGGACAACTTATTGTATTTCCAAGAACGATTATACCTACCCAGCACAGATTTACAGAAAAAAGTAATCTCTTGTTATCACGACTCTTTAATGGAAGGTCATCCCGGTATAGCCAAGACCTCAGAAAAGATCAAGCGCTACTTCTGGTGGCCGTCTTGGAAAAAAGATATCAGAGACTTTATAATGTCCTGTGGAGTATGCGCCCAAAACAAGAGTCAAAAGGAAAGACCAGCAGGCCTCTTACGCCCTATTGACATCCCACCTCGCCCTTGGCATACGCTTTCTATGGACTTCATCACCGATCTACCTCCATGCTCCGGATACAATACGATTCTAGTAATCGTGGACTTATTCTCCAAGATGGCGCATTTCATTCCGCTCAAAGGCTTGCCAACAGCAGCAACTCTGGCCCGAGAATTTCTCGAAAACATTGTCCGACTGCACGGTTTTCCTTCGGTTCTAATTTCGGATCGAGGTAGTCAATTTATTTCTCATTTTTGGCGAAGTTGCTGTCGGTCGGCTCAAATTGATGTGAGACTATCGACCAGTCACCACCCTCAGACCGACGGACAAACCGAGAGGACCAATCAAACTCTGGAACAGTATTTACGCTGCATGCTGCAACAAACTGAAAAAACTTGGAAAGATATCCTTTGGATAGCCGAGTATGCCTACAATAACTCTGTCCATTCGGGAACTGGGAAAACCCCGTTTTTTCTTTTGTACGGCAGTCACCCTCGAACCTCCGAGTTGGATCCCCTCCAAGATCTTGAAACACCAGCAGTAGACTACCTGCATTCTACAATCACCCAAGCCTTTAAGGAAGCTGTTTCTCACCTTCAAAGGGCTAAAGAACAATACAAGAAAGGAGCAGATCAACATCGGAAGGAAGCCCCTCACTATCAAGTAGGGGATCAAGTCTGGTTATCCACCAAATATCTATCTCTAAAAGGGCCACGCACATTCAACCCAAGATACCTTGGTCCCTATTCCATCACTACCATAGTAAACCCAGTAGCGGTCAAGTTGGACTTGCCCCCGCACATGAAGATACATCCGGTCTTCCACGTCTCTCTATTAAAACCCGTGCAACCTCAAACCCGACTAACCAAATCTCCAAAACCTATCCTAGTGGATGGAGAACTCGAGTTTGAAGTCAAAAGCATTCTGGACTCCAAGATCTCCAAATCTAAACTATTCTACCTAATTGACTGGAAAGGCTACGGCCCCCAAGAGAGATCCTGGGAACCTGCTGAATATGTCCACGCTCCTCGCCTAATCAAAAGATTTCACCGAACATTTCCTGACAAGCCAAAACCCCCGGAGAAGCCCGGTTTGGGAGGGGCCTTGAGGGGGGGTACTGTCATGATCTCTGCTTCCAAAAGGTCAGGGTTTTCCCAACTCCCTTGGAAGCAGATCCATAACCCAGGTTCCGAGTGCCAACCAGTCCCAATTGGGACCTTTTGGACCCAGTCCTGGCGCCAGTGGCACCAGGCTCATAAATATGCCCAGTCCCAGCGCTGGAAGTGCCGGGCTCATAATGCTTGGGTGGATTTACCTTCAGCAGACCATGCTGCTTACTTGCCTGCCAGTTGAGCCTCTGATCCTCTTCTGTTTGGAACTACTTTTCCTGTTGGGTGGGGCTGGAGCCACTCCCTAGATTCAGAACATTGGAACTCTTCTGGAAGGCAGGAACTCTTTTCTTACCAGGAACTCTTTTCTTACTTAGGCGTGGCTGTGGAAGGAGACACCTAAGCACTACAGGAGGCTATTTAAACCACACCCGGTGGATGAATCTTGCTTTGCGTTATTCTGCAACCTCTGCAGCAGAACGCTCATCGTGTCTTCTGCATCCGGTCCTGGGCCTAAGGAAAAAGGCTTACCATCCTGAATCCAGTCTTCAGCAACACCTATAAAGACAAGAAAGAACAGGTTAGCATTCCGGCATCTGAAAGGCAAAGGCTTACCATCCTGAATCCAGTCTTCAGCAACACCTATAAAGACAAGAAAGAACAGGTTAGCATTCCGGCATCTGAAAGGCAAAGGCTTACCATCCTGAATCCAGTCTTCAGCAACACCTATAAAGACAAGAAAGAACAGGTTAGCATTCCGGCATCTGAAAGGCAAAGGCTTACCATCCTGAATCCAGTCTTCAGCAACACCTATAAAGACAAGAAAGAACAGGTTAGCATTCCGGCATCTGAAAGGCAAAGGCTTACCTACTCTTCGTGCGCTCTGGAGGTCTTCACACTGCATTCCGGCATCTGAAAGACAAAAGTTTACCAACTCTTCGCACGCTCCGGAGGCCTTCGGCGCTGCATCCCGCACCTGAAAGACAAAACAAGGTGCGTTTAAAGACATTGGGGAACTTTAATACTCACGTGCCATTACTCCTTTCCACATCTAATCCAGTGGGTATTCCGGCTCCCTGCAGCCGCTCCGAACTCGTACCTGCAAAATAAAAAGACCGTTAGAGCGCATAGTGAAGCAGGCAACAAGCGCTTACTTACGTGCTTCCAGGCGCTTCTATTCATCACACGGGCTCCATCTTCAACTCACTTCAGCCCGTCATCCGCCATCGCCGGAACCCTGCAAAACAAGAGAC
Source organism: Ambystoma mexicanum (assembly GCF_040938575.1). NCBI lineage: Eukaryota > Metazoa > Chordata > Amphibia > Caudata > Ambystomatidae > Ambystoma > Ambystoma mexicanum. Next base: position 573,730,406 of record NC_090926.1, on the reverse strand, counting down.
ATCATTACTAAAGACTTTAAAGACATTTGAATGACTCGAAACTTACCGTTCGTGCAGTAAACGACGGACAGCAGTCCTCTGAAGTCAAGAGGCCTGCGCTACCTATCCAGTGAAGAAACTGGTTACAGCACCCTGCCCCGAGGCAGATGGAGAGCTCGGCATTCACTTACCTAAGGTGAGAGCGTTAACCTTTGGGGGTCTACAGGAGAGGAGAAGTGGAAAGAGATAGGGACACCCCAATAATCCCAGTTCATTAACCCCATATTTTCTATCTGCAGACATCTTACTCTACACGTCAGGCATACAGTGCACAGAGGTCCAGCCCAAAGAGCCAACCGGGTGCTACACATCACCTTTGAAGATACGGTAGTCGCCCAGTCAAGACCGGCGCCTCTGCGAGAATCAGGTGAGCGTTACAACTGGATGTAATTGGTGTGTGACCGGATCTCTTTGTGACAACACTGCCCCCATAGCAAGACTAGAAGCATCCGTTTCCACGATGTAGGGGAGTTTTGGGCGAGGATGTTTTAGAACAGGTGCAGAAATGAATTTAGCTTTTAAGCCCTGAAAGGCTTGTTCTGCTTCAGTAGACCATTCAAAACGTTTGTTCTTCTTTAACAGAGCGGTGATAGGCTGGACTATCCGAGAGAATTCAGGAATGAATCTGCGGTAAAAGTTAGCGAAGCCTAACATGCTTTGAACTCCTTTTACCGAGGTTGGTGATGGCCACTTGATGATTGCATCGACCTTCTTTGAATCCATATGAACCCCATTAGGTGACAATATGAATCCCAGGAACACAACTTCGGTTACGTTGAAAACGCATTTTTCAAGCTTGGCAAAAAGGTTATGTTGACGCAGTCTCTCGAGAACCTTTTTAACGTGTCTCTGATGTTCCTCTTCAGATGATGAATAGACAAGGATGTCATCAATGTAGACAACAACACACACATCTATGAGTTCTCTAAGGACATCGTTCATAAAATACTGGAAAGCGGCAGGAGCGTTACAAAGTCCAAAGTGCACCACTTGATATTCGAATAGCCCATACTTGGTGCGAAAGGCCGTCTTCCACTCGTCGCCTTCTTTTATTCGTACCAAGTGGTAGGCTCCTCTGAGATCCAACTTTGTATATATACATGCTTCTTTGACTTGGTCCAGGAGTTCAGGGATCAAAGGTAACGGGTATCTGTTTTTAACGGTAATTTGATTCAGGGCGCGGTAATCTATACAAGTTCTAAGGTCTCCTTCCTTTTTCGGAACGAAGCACAAAGCCGAGGAAGCTGGAGATTTAGAAGGACGGATAAACCCGTTAGCTAGGTATTGGTCCAGATATTGCCTGAGGTGAAGATTCTCTGGCTCGGTGAGGGCATAAATCCTACTGCAAGGAGGAGTTGTTCGGGTATCAGGTCTATTTGACAGTCGTAAGACCTATGAGGAGGCAGGGTGTTAGCTTGATCCTTCTGAAAGACATCTTGGAATTCTTGGTAGTCGGGAGGTAACGTGGGAACCTCAGAAGAGATTGCCGCCACTGAAACTTCAGGCCGAGGATAACAAGTGGTAAAGCATTCTGGAAACTGAACCGTCTTTGCTCGCCAGTTGATCTGAGGATTGTGCTTCTCTAACCAAGGGATTCCCAGAATGATCTGGAACTGAGGGGCCTTGATCACATCGAACACGATTTTCTCCCAGTGTCCCTCCTGGCTCACCAGCGTCACTTCTTGGGTGGCGTGCGTTACTGGTCCGGAGGCTATCTCCGTGCCATCCACTGTAGTAATGACGTCTTTTACTGCCTTAGGGACAAGGGGTAGATTCATCCTTGATGCCATTTCACGGTCCACATAATTGCTCATTGCTCCGCTGTCGATGTAAGCTTCAATTGCATGCAAACGATCCGGACGTGCAGGACTAATGAGGACCATGGGCACCACGAAATGCGAGGTCACGGGACAGATCTTAACGCTCGGCAAGAGGACCTCTGCACTTGCCGGGCTAGGTCGTTTCCCTGCTCAGAACTTGAGGTACTGGAATCTGCGGCTCCTACAGCCTTCTTAGCTGGTTTCACTGGACAGTCTCGAAGAAAGTGCCCCGAGTTCCCGCAATAGAGGCATAATTGCAGCTGTCTTCTTCTTTCCCGCTCCTTTTGGGTTAAAGGACCTTTCATCCCCCCTATTTGCATGGGTTCCACAGTGTCAGCTCCCTTAGTAGAAGTCTGTGGTTTAGAAAACACTCGGGTATCAAATTTAGAACGATCAGCCTTCCTGTTCTGTAATCTGTGGTCCAATTGGACGACTAAGTCAATATAGTCTGAACATTCCTGTGGAGGGTTCACAACTTGAGCTAACACATCCTTGAGCTCTCCACGCAGGCATCTGTAGAAAAGCGTTATTCTCTTATCCTCGAGCCATTGAGTTTCCACTATGAGTCTGTTGAATAAGGCTATATAGGTCAAGAGGTCTTGATTACCCTGTCGTAATGAAAGAAGTTCATTGTCCAAGGCCTGCCCTTGTGCATGTCTTGCAAATAGTTTCTCCATGCTGGACTGGAAGGCCTGGAAATCATGTAAAACCGGATCATCCTGGGTGACTAAAGGGATCGACCAATCTGCGGCGCTGCCACTGAGATAAGAAAGTACGAAAGCCCCTTTGGTCTGGTCTGTTGGGAATGCAGCTGGTCGACATAAGAAATGTAAGCGGCACTGGTTGAGGAACACTGCAAATTTCTTTGGGTCACCAGAAAAACGTTCGGGCGGAGCCAAGGGCACATTACCAGGTAGATTGATTTGCACTGGATTTATAGATGATGCAGAAGGATAGCTTCCTCCTGGAGCGGGCAGGGGTGTCTGTCCTGCCTGTGTTTGTAGCAATTGCCTAGCGAGGTCCTCTGTTCGCTCCTTGGAAACTATCAGTTCTCTTCTTAGAGAGCTTGTTTCCTGACAAGCTGCATGTACTTCTGCTCTTAATTCCCCGAGCAACTGGGCTAAGTGATCAGTGTCTGAGGTTTCCATTGCGCCTGGGTTGGAGTTTTGCGGTGGGCTTCGCGTTCTGTAACGCTCACCTGATTCCCACGGAGGCGCTGATCTTGGCAGGAAGGTGTCTGTGACTCGAAAGGTGATGTGCAGAACCCGATGGGCTTCTGGGGTCGAACCTCTTCGCACTGTGTGTCGAACTCGTAGGGTGAGGTTTCTGCAGGTGAAAGAATATGGGGGTTAATGGTCTGGGTTGTTCAATGTCCCTCTTCCTCTCTCTCCCTCTCCGTAGAGCCCCCAGGTCAACGTGCTCACCTTAAATAGGTGAATGCTGGGCTCTCCATCTGCGTCTGGTGCAGGGCGCTGTTGCCAGTTCCTTCACTGGTGAAACATAGGCCTCTTGGACTCAGAAGACCGTTACCGTCGTTAACTGCACGAGCGGTGAGTTTCCAGACACCTTTTTAGTCTTTATAGTCTTTAGGTGCAAGGCACGTTAACATTGAACAGGACTTCGTATAATGCTTTTCTCCCTTTTGTCTTGCAGGACTCTTGAGGAAGATGGAGTGAAGCGCCTGGAAATGCGTGAGTAAATGCAAGCGCTCTAACTGTCTTTTCCCTTGCAGCGTAGTTCGTGCTGAAGAGACGCCGGAGTATTGCAGGCGTTCTATTGCGAAGAGCGCGATGGGCGTAAGTAAATACCTGTCTAATGTCTCTTCTTTTGTCTTTCAGAAGTTGGTTTGCAGCGCCGGAGTCCGCGGAATGTCCGTAAGTAGATACAATGCTTTTATCTCCGCAGGCGGCGATGCAGTGTGAAGAAATCCAGAATTCACTGAGTGCCGGTAAGTAGTGGCAATGCTTTTGTCTTCGCAGGCGGAGGTGCAGCGTGCCGAAAATGACCGCAGCCGATGGATCAGGTGAGTAGCACTGCGAGTTAAGGCTGCCTTGCTAACCTGCTTTTTCTTGTCTCTGCAGGTGCTGCTGTCGACTGGATGCAGGAATGGTGAGTATGCTTCTTGCAGATTCAGGATGCAGAAATGGTGAGTATGATTCTTGCAGATTCAGGATCGTAAGAAGAAAGGCTGGAACAGACTCGGTGAGCGTTCTGCTGCAGATGCAGAATAACGCGAAGCACGTTTCATCTATCGGGTGTGGTTTAAATAGCTTTGGAGTGATGAGGCGTCTTCCTCCACGGCCCCGCCTAGGTAAGAAAAGAGTTCCAGTTCCAGAAGCTTTCCAGTGCTGAATCCAGGGAGTGGAGCTTGCCCCACCCAGGTAAGAAAATAGTTCCTGTTCACAGAGGACTTCTAAGTGGCTGGTAAGTAAGCAGCATGGTCTGCTGCAGGTAAGTCCACCCAAACGTCTGCACACATATTATGAGCCCGGCGCTTCCAGTGCCGGGACCGATGATTCTGATGAGCCTGGTGCCACCGGCGCCAGGACAAGGTCCAAAAGGTCGCCGTGGGGACCGGCTGGTGCCTAGGATTAGGGTTAGGGGCCTGCTTCCAAGGACGTTGGGCTGGTCCTGGCTCCTTGGAAGCAGTGATCATGACAGTACCCCCCCTCAAGGCCCCTCCTAAGCGTGTCTTCTCCGGGGGTTTTGGCTTGTCGGGGTGATTCAGATGGAATCTCTTGACCAGACGAGGTGCGTGGACATATTCTGAGGGTTCCCAAGACCTTTCCTGGGGGCCGTATCCTTTCCAATCAACCAGATAATATAACTTAGATTTGGAGATCTTGGAGTCTAGAATGTTCTTTACTTCGAATTCGAGTTCTCCGTCCACCAAAACAGGTTCTGGGAGTTCAGTCAATCGGGTTTCTGGTTGTACTGGTTTTAACAAGGAGACATGTAATACTGGATGTATTTTCATATGCGCAGGTAATTCCAATTTGACCGCCACCGGATTAACTATGGTAGAGATGGGGTAAGGTCCAAGGTATCTCGGGTTGAAGGTGCGGGGTCCTTTTAGAGGCAGGTGCTTAGTGGATAACCAGACCTGATCTCCTACTGCGTAGTGAGGGGCCTCTTTACGGTGTCGATCTGCTCCCTTTTTGACTTGAGCTTTAGCTCTTTGCAGATGGGCAGTGGCTTCTTTAAAAGCACGGGTAATCTCAGAGTGCAAATGATCCACAGCAGGTGTTTCGAATTCTTAGGGAGGATCCAGATTAGAGGTTCTAGGATGATGTCCGTATAATAGGAAAAAGGGAGTCTTCCCGGTTCCAGAATGAGTCGAATTGTTGTAAGCGTATTCAGTGATCCAAAGAATATCCTTCCAAGGGTTTTCAGTTTGTTGGAGCATGCAACGCAGATATTGCTCTAGAGTCTGATTTGTCCTCTCGGTTTGTCCGTCAGTTTGGGGATGGTGACTGGTTGAAAGTCTTACATCAATTTGGGCTAGACGACAGCAACTTCGCCAAAAGTGGGAGATGAATTGACTTCCCCTATCGGAGATTAAAACCGAGGGAAAACCGTGTAACCGAACGATGTTTTCTAAGAATTCTCGGGCCAAATCCGAAGCCGAAGGTAGGCCCTTCAGGGGAATGAAGTGAGCCATCTTGGAGAATAGATCCACTACTACTAAAATGGTATTATACCCTGAGCATGGAGGTAAGTCCGTGATGAAATCCATGGACAGGGTATGCCATGGACAGGGAGGAATATCCAGAGGGTGTAAAAGGCCGGCTGGTTTCTCCTTCTGACTTTTATTCTGGGCACACACACCGCAGGAGATTACAAAGTTTCTAATATCCTTCTTCCATGATGGCCACCAGAAATGTCTCTTGATCTTTTCCATGGTTTTGGTAATGCCAGGGTGACCCTCCATTAGAGAGTCGTGATAACCGGAGATTACTTGCTTTTGTATTTTCTCACAGGGCAAGTACAAACGCCCTTGGAAATATGGTAGGTCTTGATCCACTGAGAATTCTTTTCCCTTTAATTGCCAGTCCTGCAAATCGGCCGGAGTTAGGAGTGACTTGACTGTAGTCTTGATGTCTTCAAAGGATTGAGCGCTGACCAACCCCAAAATCCTTTGTTCTGGGATTATGGGTATTGGTTCTGGATTGGTCAAATGTTCATCTACTCCCATCCGAGAGAGGGCATCTGCTTTTCCGTTTTTACTGCCGGGTCGATAAGTAATTATAAAGTCAAACTCAGCCAGAAACAGAGCACAGCGAAGCTGTCTGGAAGACTGAGCTTTGGCCGTCTTCAGATATTGTAGATTGCGGTGATCAGTCATTACGGTGACTGTGTGTCTGGCTCCCAACAGATAATGCCGCCAGGCTTTAAAGGCCGATCTGATAGCTAAAAGTTCCTTGTCTGTAATTGAATAGTTGATCTCGGAAGCCGAGAATTTGCGGGACCAAAAGGCTACTGGTGTCATGATCTCTGCTTCCAAAAGGTCAGGGTTTTCCCAACTCCCTTGGAAGCAGATCCATAACCCAGGTTCCGAGTGCCAACCAGTCCCAATTGGGACCTTTTGGACCCAGTCCTGGCGCCAGTGGCACCAGGCTCATAAATATGCCCAGTCCCAGCGCTGGAAGCGCCGGGCTCATAATGCTTGGGTGGACTTACCTTCAGCAGACCATGCTGCTTACTTGCCTGCCAGTTGAGCCTCTGATCCTCTTCTGTTTGGAACTACTTTTCCTGTTGGGTGGGGCTGGAGCCACTCCCTAGATTCAGAACATTGGAACTCTTCTGGAAGGCAGGAACTCTTTTCTTACCAGGAACTCTTTTCTTACTTAGGCGTGGCTGTGGAAGGAGACACCTAAGCACTACAGGAGGCTATTTAAACCACACCCGGTGGATGAATCTTGCTTTGCGTTATTCTGCAACCTCTGCAGCAGAACGCTCATCGTGTCTTCTGCATCCGGTCCTGGGCCTAAGGAAAAAGGCTTACCATCCTGAATCCAGTCTTCAGCAACACCTATAAAGACAAGAAAGAACAGGTTAGCATTCCGGCATCTGAAAGGCAAAGGCTTACCATCCTGAATCCAGTCTTCAGCAACACCTATAAAGACAAGAAAGAACAGGTTAGCATTCCGGCATCTGAAAGGCAAAGGCTTACCTACTCTTCGTGCGCTCCGGAGGTCTTCAGACTGCATTCCGGCATCTGAAAGACAAAAGTTTACCAACTCTTCGCACGCTCCGGAGGCCTTCGGCGCTGCATCCCGCATCTGAAAGACAAAACAAGGTGCGTTTAAAGACATTGGGGAACTTTAATACTCACGTGCCATTACTCCTTTCCACATCTAATCCAGTGGGTATTCCGGCTCCCTGCAGCCGCTCCGAACTCGTACCTGCAAAATAAAAAGACAGTTAGAGCGCATAGTGAAGCAGGCAACAAGCGCTTACTTACGTGCTTCCAGGCGCTTCTATTCATCACACGGGCTCCATCTTCAACTCACTTCAGCCCGTCATCCGCCATCGCCGGAACCCTGCAAAACAAGAGACATCATTACTAAAGACTTTAAAGACATTTGAATGACTCGAAACTTACCGTTCGTGCAGTAAACGACGGACAGCAGTCCTCTGAAGTCAAGAGGCCTGCGCTACCTATCCAGTGAAGAAACTGGTTACAGCACCCTGCCCCGAGGCAGATGGAGAGCTCGGCATTCACTTACCTAAGGTGAGAGCGTTAACCTTTGGGGGTCTACAGGAGAGGAGAAGTGGAAAGAGATAGGGACACCCCAATAATCCCAGTTCATTAACCCCATATTTTCTATCTGCAGACATCTTACTCTACACGTCAGGCATACAGTGCACAGAGGTCCAGCCCAAAGAGCCAACCGGGTGCTACACATCACCTTTGAAGATACGGTAGTCGCCCAGTCAAGACCGGCGCCTCTGCGAGAATCAGGTGAGCGTTACAGAACGCAAAGCCTACCGCAAAACTCTCGCCCAGGCGCTGTGGAAACCTCGGATACTGACCCCCTAGCCCGGTTACTTGGGGAACTAAGGGCAGAAGTGCATGCAGCTCGTCAGGAAACGAATGCTCTAAGAAGGGAACTAATTATTTCCAAGGAGAGAACAGACAATCTTGCTAGACAAGTGCTACAGTCACAAGCCGGACAGACCCCGTTACCCGCATCAGGGGCAAATCTTCCTTCAACATCCTCTATGAATCCAGTGCAGATCAACCTACCTGGGAATGTACCTCTGGCTCCGCCCGAACGATTTTCTGGTGACCCAAAGAGGTTTGCAGTATTCATCAATCAGTGCCGGTTGCACTTCTTATGCCGGCCAGCAGCCTTTCCAACTGATCAAGCAAAAGTAGCTTTTGTACTTTCGTACCTTAGTGGCAATGCGGCAGACTGGTCGATCCCTCTAGTTAATCAAGATGATCCGGTTCTCCATGATTTTCAAGCCTTTCAGCTTAGTATGGAAAAACTGTTCGCAAGACATTCACAGGGGCAGGCCTTGGACAATGAGCTTCTTTCGTTGCGACAGGGTAATCAAGACCTTTTGGCTTATATTGCATCTTTCAATAGACTAATAGTGGAAACTCAATGGCCTGAGGACAAAAGGATTACGCTGTTTTATAGAGGTCTACGTGGAGAGCTCAAAGACGTTTTAGCCCAAGTAGTGAATCCCCCACAAGACTGTTCGGATTATATAGACTTGGTCGTTCAAATAGATCACAGGCTGCAGAACAGGAAGGCCGATCGTTCCAAGTTTGATGCTCGAGTATTTTCCAAACCGCCAACTCCTTCCAAAGGAGTAGACTCCGGGGAACCCATGCAAATAGGGGGTCTGAAAGGTCCTCTAACACAAAGGGAGCGGGAAAGGAGGAAACAGTTGCAATTATGCCTATATTGCGGAAACTCAGGGCACTTTCTTCGAGACTGTCCAGTGAAACCTGCCAAGAAGGCAGTAGGAGCTGCAGTTACCAAAGTTACAAACTCTGAGCAGGGAAACGACCTCGCCCGACAAGAATAGAGGTCCTCTTGCCGAGCGTGAAAACCAGTTCCGTGACCTCGCATTTCGTGATACCTATGGTCCTCATTAGCCCTGATAATCCGGATCGATTACATGCAATTGAAGCTTACGTCGACAGCGGTGCCATCGGCAATTATGTGGATCATTAAATGGTTTTGAGGATGAATCTAACTCTTTGTCCCAAGGCTGTAAAGGACGTCATTACTACGGTGGATGGTACGGAGATAGCCTCCGGGCCAGTAACGCATACCACTCAAGAGGTGACGCTAGTAAGTCAAGATGGACACCATGAGAAGATCGTGTTCGATGTGATCAAGGCCCCTCAGTTTCAGATTATTCTAGGAATACCTTGGTTAGAGAAACACAATCCTCTGATCGATTGGCGAGCAAGAACGGTCCAGTTTCCAGAATGTGTCTCTACTTGTCACCCTCCACCTGGTGTTGCACTGGCCGCAATTTCTTCAGAGACTCCCCAGTTACCTCCCGAATACCTAGAATACCAAGATGTTTTCCGGAAGGATCAGGCTAACTCTCTACCTCCTCATAGGTCTTATGACTGCCAGATAGACCTGATACCTGGATCTACTCCTCCTTGTAGTAGAATTTATGCCCTCACCGAGCCTGAGAACCTTCACCTTCGACAATACCTGGATCAATACCTGGCAAATGGGTTTATTCGTCCTTCCAAGTCTCCTGCTTCTTCAGCTTTGTTCTTCGTTCCAAAAAAGGAAGGAGACCTTAGAACTTGTATCGATTATCGCTCCCTGAACCAGATCACCGTTAAGAATAGATATCCGTTACCTTTGATCCCTGAACTCCTGGACCAAGTCAGAAAAGCATGCATATATACAAAGCTGGATCTTAGAGGAGCTTACCACTTGGTACGAGTAAAAGAGGGCGATGAATGGAAGACGGCCTTCCGCACCAAGTATGGGCTATTTGAATATCAGGTCATGCCCTTCGGACTTTGCAATGCCCCGGCCGCCTTTCAATATTTTATGAACGATGTCCTCAGAGAGCTCATAGATGTATGTGTTGTTGTTTACATTGACGACATCCTCGTTTATTCTTCATCGGAATCTGAACATCGGAAACATGTGAAAATGGTCCTCGAAAGATTGCGTCAACACAAACTTTTCGCTAAGTTGGAAAAATGTGTTTTCAACGTGACTGAAGTTGAATTCTTGGGATTCATATTATCACCTGGCGGAGTGCGTATGGATTCAAAGAAGGTCGATGCAGTTCTCAAATGGCCATCACCATCCTCCGTAAAAGGTGTGCAAAGCATGTTAGGCTTCGCTAACTTTTACCGCAGGTTTATCCCCGAATTCTCTCGAATAGTCCAGCCCATCACTGCCTTGTTAAAGAAAAACAAACGTTTTGAATGGTCTACCGAGGCGGAACAAGCTTTCCAGGATTTGAAGACTAAATTTATCTCTGCACCAATCTTAAAACACCCTCACCCCGAACTCCCCTACATCGTGGAAACTGATGCTTCAAGCCTTGCCATGGGGGCAGTTCTATCACAAAAGGACCCGGTAACCAATCAGTTGCATCCCGTGGCATTTTGGTCCCGCAAATTCTCGCCGCCTGAAATCAATTACACGATTACTGACAAGGAACTTCTGGCTATCAAGTCTGCCTTTAAGGCTTGGCGGCATTATCTGCTGGGGGCCCGACACATCGTTACTGTGATTACGGATCACCGAAACCTGCAATATTTGAAGACCGCAAAAGCCCAATCCTCTAGACAACTCCGTTGGGCATTATTCTTTGCCGAGTTTGACTTCATAATTACCTATCGACCTGGTACAAAGAACGGTAAAGCCGATGCCCTTTCTCGGATGGGAGTGGAAGAACACTTGGTCAACCCTAAACCTGTACCAATCATTCCCGAACAAAGAATTCTGGGTGTAATCGCCACAGAATCCATAGAGGAAGTTAAGGATAAAGCCAGGCAACTTGTAACTCCAGCAGACATACAGAATTGGCATCTGCAGGGAAAGGACTTTGCAGTAAAGGACAACTTATTGTATTTCCAAGAACGATTATACCTACCCAGCACAGATTTACAGAAAAAAGTAATCTCTTGTTATCACGACTCTTTAATGGAAGGTCATCCCGGTATAGCCAAGACCTCAGAAAAGATCAAGCGCTACTTCTGGTGGCCGTCTTGGAAAAAAGATATCAGAGACTTTATAATGTCCTGTGGAGTATGCGCCCAAAACAAGAGTCAAAAGGAAAGACCAGCAGGCCTCTTACGCCCTATTGACATCCCACCTCGCCCTTGGCATACGCTTTCTATGGACTTCATCACCGATCTACCTCCATGCTCCGGATACAATACGATTCTAGTAATCGTGGACTTATTCTCCAAGATGGCGCATTTCATTCCGCTCAAAGGCTTGCCAACAGCAGCAACTCTGGCCCGAGAATTTCTCGAAAACATTGTCCGACTGCACGGTTTTCCTTCGGTTCTAATTTCGGATCGAGGTAGTCAATTTATTTCTCATTTTTGGCGAAGTTGCTGTCGGTCGGCTCAAATTGATGTGAGACTATCGACCAGTCACCACCCTCAGACCGACGGACAAACCGAGAGGACCAATCAAACTCTGGAACAGTATTTACGCTGCATGCTGCAACAAACTGAAAAAACTTGGAAAGATATCCTTTGGATAGCCGAGTATGCCTACAATAACTCTGTCCATTCGGGAACTGGGAAAACCCCGTTTTTTCTTTTGTACGGCAGTCACCCTCGAACCTCCGAGTTGGATCCCCTCCAAGATCTTGAAACACCAGCAGTAGACTACCTGCATTCTACAATCACCCAAGCCTTTAAGGAAGCTGTTTCTCACCTTCAAAGGGCTAAAGAACAATACAAGAAAGGAGCAGATCAACATCGGAAGGAAGCCCCTCACTATCAAGTAGGGGATCAAGTCTGGTTATCCACCAAATATCTATCTCTAAAAGGGCCACGCACATTCAACCCAAGATACCTTGGTCCCTATTCCATCACTACCATAGTAAACCCAGTAGCGGTCAAGTTGGACTTGCCCCCGCACATGAAGATACATCCGGTCTTCCACGTCTCTCTATTAAAACCCGTGCAACCTCAAACCCGACTAACCAAATCTCCAAAACCTATCCTAGTGGATGGAGAACTCGAGTTTGAAGTCAAAAGCATTCTGGACTCCAAGATCTCCAAATCTAAACTATTCTACCTAATTGACTGGAAAGGCTACGGCCCCCAAGAGAGATCCTGGGAACCTGCTGAATATGTCCACGCTCCTCGCCTAATCAAAAGATTTCACCGAACATTTCCTGACAAGCCAAAACCCCCGGAGAAGCCCGGTTTGGGAGGGGCCTTGAGGGGGGGTACTGTCATGATCTCTGCTTCCAAAAGGTCAGGGTTTTCCCAACTCCCTTGGAAGCAGATCCATAACCCAGGTTCCGAGTGCCAACCAGTCCCAATTGGGACCTTTTGGACCCAGTCCTGGCGCCAGTGGCACCAGGCTCATAAATATGCCCAGTCCCAGCGCTGGAAGTGCCGGGCTCATAATGCTTGGGTGGATTTACCTTCAGCAGACCATGCTGCTTACTTGCCTGCCAGTTGAGCCTCTGATCCTCTTCTGTTTGGAACTACTTTTCCTGTTGGGTGGGGCTGGAGCCACTCCCTAGATTCAGAACATTGGAACTCTTCTGGAAGGCAGGAACTCTTTTCTTACCAGGAACTCTTTTCTTACTTAGGCGTGGCTGTGGAAGGAGACACCTAAGCACTACAGGAGGCTATTTAAACCACACCCGGTGGATGAATCTTGCTTTGCGTTATTCTGCAACCTCTGCAGCAGAACGCTCATCGTGTCTTCTGCATCCGGTCCTGGGCCTAAGGAAAAAGGCTTACCATCCTGAATCCAGTCTTCAGCAACACCTATAAAGACAAGAAAGAACAGGTTAGCATTCCGGCATCTGAAAGGCAAAGGCTTACCATCCTGAATCCAGTCTTCAGCAACACCTATAAAGACAAGAAAGAACAGGTTAGCATTCCGGCATCTGAAAGGCAAAGGCTTACCATCCTGAATCCAGTCTTCAGCAACACCTATAAAGACAAGAAAGAACAGGTTAGCATTCCGGCATCTGAAAGGCAAAGGCTTACCATCCTGAATCCAGTCTTCAGCAACACCTATAAAGACAAGAAAGAACAGGTTAGCATTCCGGCATCTGAAAGGCAAAGGCTTACCTACTCTTCGTGCGCTCTGGAGGTCTTCACACTGCATTCCGGCATCTGAAAGACAAAAGTTTACCAACTCTTCGCACGCTCCGGAGGCCTTCGGCGCTGCATCCCGCACCTGAAAGACAAAACAAGGTGCGTTTAAAGACATTGGGGAACTTTAATACTCACGTGCCATTACTCCTTTCCACATCTAATCCAGTGGGTATTCCGGCTCCCTGCAGCCGCTCCGAACTCGTACCTGCAAAATAAAAAGACCGTTAGAGCGCATAGTGAAGCAGGCAACAAGCGCTTACTTACGTGCTTCCAGGCGCTTCTATTCATCACACGGGCTCCATCTTCAACTCACTTCAGCCCGTCATCCGCCATCGCCGGAACCCTGCAAAACAAGAGACATCATTACTAAAGACTTTAAAGACATTTGAATGACTCGAAACTTACCGTTCGTGCAGTAAACGACGGACAGCAGTCCTCTGAAGTCAAGAGGCCTGCGCTACCTATCCAGTGAAGAAACTGGTTACAGCACCCTGCCCCGAGGCAGATGGAGAGCTCGGCATTCACTTACCTAAGGTGAGAGCGTTAACCTTTGGGGGTCTACAGGAGAGGAGAAGTGGAAAGAGATAGGGACACCCCAATAATCCCAGTTCATTAACCCCATATTTTCTATCTGCAGACATCTTACTCTACACGTCAGGCATACAGTGCACAGAGGTCCAGCCCAAAGAGCCAACCGGGTGCTACACATCACCTTTGAAGATACGGTAGTCGCCCAGTCAAGACCGGCGCCTCTGCGAGAATCAGGTGAGCGTTACAACTGGATGTAATTGGTGTGTGACCGGATCTCTTTGTGACAACACTGCCCCCATAGCAAGACTAGAAGCATCCGTTTCCACGATGTAGGGGAGTTTTGGGCGAGGATGTTTTAGAACAGGTGCAGAAATGAATTTAGCTTTTAAGCCCTGAAAGGCTTGTTCTGCTTCAGTAGACCATTCAAAACGTTTGTTCTTCTTTAACAGAGCGGTGATAGGCTGGACTATCCGAGAGAATTCAGGAATGAATCTGCGGTAAAAGTTAGCGAAGCCTAACATGCTTTGAACTCCTTTTACCGAGGTTGGTGATGGCCACTTGATGATTGCATCGACCTTCTTTGAATCCATATGAACCCCATTAGGTGACAATATGAATCCCAGGAACACAACTTCGGTTACGTTGAAAACGCATTTTTCAAGCTTGGCAAAAAGGTTATGTTGACGCAGTCTCTCGAGAACCTTTTTAACGTGTCTCTGATGTTCCTCTTCAGATGATGAATAGACAAGGATGTCATCAATGTAGACAACAACACACACATCTATGAGTTCTCTAAGGACATCGTTCATAAAATACTGGAAAGCGGCAGGAGCGTTACAAAGTCCAAAGTGCACCACTTGATATTCGAATAGCCCATACTTGGTGCGAAAGGCCGTCTTCCACTCGTCGCCTTCTTTTATTCGTACCAAGTGGTAGGCTCCTCTGAGATCCAACTTTGTATATATACATGCTTCTTTGACTTGGTCCAGGAGTTCAGGGATCAAAGGTAACGGGTATCTGTTTTTAACGGTAATTTGATTCAGGGCGCGGTAATCTATACAAGTTCTAAGGTCTCCTTCCTTTTTCGGAACGAAGCACAAAGCCGAGGAAGCTGGAGATTTAGAAGGACGGATAAACCCGTTAGCTAGGTATTGGTCCAGATATTGCCTGAGGTGAAGATTCTCTGGCTCGGTGAGGGCATAAATCCTACTGCAAGGAGGAGTTGTTCGGGTATCAGGTCTATTTGACAGTCGTAAGACCTATGAGGAGGCAGGGTGTTAGCTTGATCCTTCTGAAAGACATCTTGGAATTCTTGGTAGTCGGGAGGTAACGTGGGAACCTCAGAAGAGATTGCCGCCACTGAAACTTCAGGCCGAGGATAACAAGTGGTAAAGCATTCTGGAAACTGAACCGTCTTTGCTCGCCAGTTGATCTGAGGATTGTGCTTCTCTAACCAAGGGATTCCCAGAATGATCTGGAACTGAGGGGCCTTGATCACATCGAACACGATTTTCTCCCAGTGTCCCTCCTGGCTCACCAGCGTCACTTCTTGGGTGGCGTGCGTTACTGGTCCGGAGGCTATCTCCGTGCCATCCACTGTAGTAATGACGTCTTTTACTGCCTTAGGGACAAGGGGTAGATTCATCCTTGATGCCATTTCACGGTCCACATAATTGCTCATTGCTCCGCTGTCGATGTAAGCTTCAATTGCATGCAAACGATCCGGACGTGCAGGACTAATGAGGACCATGGGCACCACGAAATGCGAGGTCACGGGACAGATCTTAACGCTCGGCAAGAGGACCTCTGCACTTGCCGGGCTAGGTCGTTTCCCTGCTCAGAACTTGAGGTACTGGAATCTGCGGCTCCTACAGCCTTCTTAGCTGGTTTCACTGGACAGTCTCGAAGAAAGTGCCCCGAGTTCCCGCAATAGAGGCATAATTGCAGCTGTCTTCTTCTTTCCCGCTCCTTTTGGGTTAAAGGACCTTTCATCCCCCCTATTTGCATGGGTTCCACAGTGTCAGCTCCCTTAGTAGAAGTCTGTGGTTTAGAAAACACTCGGGTATCAAATTTAGAACGATCAGCCTTCCTGTTCTGTAATCTGTGGTCCAATTGGACGACTAAGTCAATATAGTCTGAACATTCCTGTGGAGGGTTCACAACTTGAGCTAACACATCCTTGAGCTCTCCACGCAGGCATCTGTAGAAAAGCGTTATTCTCTTATCCTCGAGCCATTGAGTTTCCACTATGAGTCTGTTGAATAAGGCTATATAGGTCAAGAGGTCTTGATTACCCTGTCGTAATGAAAGAAGTTCATTGTCCAAGGCCTGCCCTTGTGCATGTCTTGCAAATAGTTTCTCCATGCTGGACTGGAAGGCCTGGAAATCATGTAAAACCGGATCATCCTGGGTGACTAAAGGGATCGACCAATCTGCGGCGCTGCCACTGAGATAAGAAAGTACGAAAGCCCCTTTGGTCTGGTCTGTTGGGAATGCAGCTGGTCGACATAAGAAATGTAAGCGGCACTGGTTGAGGAACACTGCAAATTTCTTTGGGTCACCAGAAAAACGTTCGGGCGGAGCCAAGGGCACATTACCAGGTAGATTGATTTGCACTGGATTTATAGATGATGCAGAAGGATAGCTTCCTCCTGGAGCGGGCAGGGGTGTCTGTCCTGCCTGTGTTTGTAGCAATTGCCTAGCGAGGTCCTCTGTTCGCTCCTTGGAAACTATCAGTTCTCTTCTTAGAGAGCTTGTTTCCTGACAAGCTGCATGTACTTCTGCTCTTAATTCCCCGAGCAACTGGGCTAAGTGATCAGTGTCTGAGGTTTCCATTGCGCCTGGGTTGGAGTTTTGCGGTGGGCTTCGCGTTCTGTAACGCTCACCTGATTCCCACGGAGGCGCTGATCTTGGCAGGAAGGTGTCTGTGACTCGAAAGGTGATGTGCAGAACCCGATGGGCTTCTGGGGTCGAACCTCTTCGCACTGTGTGTCGAACTCGTAGGGTGAGGTTTCTGCAGGTGAAAGAATATGGGGGTTAATGGTCTGGGTTGTTCAATGTCCCTCTTCCTCTCTCTCCCTCTCCGTAGAGCCCCCAGGTCAACGTGCTCACCTTAAATAGGTGAATGCTGGGCTCTCCATCTGCGTCTGGTGCAGGGCGCTGTTGCCAGTTCCTTCACTGGTGAAACATAGGCCTCTTGGACTCAGAAGACCGTTACCGTCGTTAACTGCACGAGCGGTGAGTTTCCAGACACCTTTTTAGTCTTTATAGTCTTTAGGTGCAAGGCACGTTAACATTGAACAGGACTTCGTATAATGCTTTTCTCCCTTTTGTCTTGCAGGACTCTTGAGGAAGATGGAGTGAAGCGCCTGGAAATGCGTGAGTAAATGCAAGCGCTCTAACTGTCTTTTCCCTTGCAGCGTAGTTCGTGCTGAAGAGACGCCGGAGTATTGCAGGCGTTCTATTGCGAAGAGCGCGATGGGCGTAAGTAAATACCTGTCTAATGTCTCTTCTTTTGTCTTTCAGAAGTTGGTTTGCAGCGCCGGAGTCCGCGGAATGTCCGTAAGTAGATACAATGCTTTTATCTCCGCAGGCGGCGATGCAGTGTGAAGAAATCCAGAATTCACGGAGTGCCGGTAAGTAGTGACAATTCTTTTGTCTTCGCAGGCAGAGGTGCAGCGTGCCGAAAATGACCGCAGCCGATGGATCAGGTGAGTAGCACTGCGAGTTAAGGCTGCCTTGCTAACCTGCTTTTTCTTGTCTCTGCAGGTGCTGCTGTCGACTGGATGCAGGAATGGTGAGTATGCTTCTTGCAGATTCAGGATGCAGGAATGGTGAGTATGATTCTTGCAGATTCAGGATCGTAAGAAGAAAGGCTGGAACAGACTCGGTGAGCGTTCTGCTGCAGATGCAGAATAACGCGAAGCACGTTTCATCTATCGGGTGTGGTTTAAATAGCCTTGGAGTGATGAGGCGTCTTCCTCCACGGCCCCGCCTAGGTAAAAAAAGAGTTCCAGTTCCAGAAGCTTTCCAGTGCTGAATCCAGGGAGTGGAGCTTGCCCCACCCAGGTAAGAAAATAGTTCCTGTTCACAGAGGACTTCTAAGTGGCTGGTAAGTAAGCAGCATGGTCTGCTGCAGGTAAGTCCACCCAAACATCTGCACACATATTATGAGCCCGGCGCTTCCAGTGCCGGGACCGATGATTCTGATGAGCCTGGTGCCACCGGCGCCAGGACAAGGTCCAAAAGGTCGCCGTGGGGACCGGCTGGTGCCTAGGATTAGGGTTAGGGGCCTGCTTCCAAGGACGTTGGGCTGGTCCTGGCTCCTTGGAAGCAGTGATCATGACAACAGGTGGCTGTTTCCGACAGCTCTCCAGTTTACATATAAAGGCACCCTACGCCGAATCAGCCACCTGGAAGATGCAGAGAGAATCTTACATCCAACCTCGCCCCGAGATCCTTCCACGCCAAACCCGGAGAGGACCGAGGACTCTGGACCGCCTCCCCCCCCCCAAAGCCCAAACGCACGTCATGGTCGTCAACCCAGCGGAGCAACAGAAAGAGATGAACGAGGACGCTTCCACGGTCCCAGGTTCTGTCAGCAATTTGGCCTGGACGCAAGTGCCCTTACCTAATTTAAGGCCCGCCACCTTTGTCTCGAACTAAGGAACCTTGAAGGCGGTGGCGACGGGCCATACCCATGGTTCATACCCACTCCAAGGATACTTTCCAACCTTTGTTCCTTGGAAACCCACAGTACACAATACGTGATGGGACAGTTGGCCCTGTTGGCCGAGGGTATGCCCGTACTTACAATGTCGGTCTACCCTCCAGTTAAAGTTGCGGCCCCCCGTTGGGGTTCCGCGTTAAAACCTCAAGTGCAGGATGATATCAAGGGATCCCCCAACAGACATGGCAGCTGAATCACCGCCCCACGACCTCCCCCTAACCCAAGGAAAGGAGAGTGAGGCTTCAGCGGACCTCCAGACGCTTCGGGTCCTCTCCCTGAATGTTAATGGCCTGAACTCTCCTAACAAGCGAAAGGCAATTCTACTGAAACTCTGGGACGAAGACGCAGCGATAGCCATGCTCCAAGAGACTCACTTGCTGCCGGTAGATGTGACCCGGCTTCGCTCCCGGTTATTCCCGCTCCAATTCTTTGCCTCTGGCACAAACAAAAAAGGAGGTACGGCGATCCTCTTCAGGAAAGACTTGAACCCACAGATTCTGGAAACGAAAATCTGCCCAGAAGGCCGATTTACAGCGGTCAAATGCCTCCTAATGGGAGATCTGTATACTCTTGTCTCGGTGTACGCCCCTAACACTGGACAATCACACTTCTATGACTCCTTGGGCACATCTCTCACTAGCTTTGTGGAGGGCCAAACAATAGTCGGTGGGGACTTCAATGGGGTTCCCGACCCCACCAAAGACCGGTCACACCCCCCGACTCCAAGCAACTTCACCCAAGCACTTAGCCTCCTCCGACTCTTCAGGACCCTGGAGATAATAGACTCATGGCGGGTGTTCCACCCTGACGAAAAAGACTTCTCTTTTTACTCATTCGTCCATCGCACCTTTTCAAGGATCGACCTGTTCCTGATCTCTCCGCAAACTTTCCCTTCAGTCAAAGAAGTCTCCATCGGCACAAGAGCGATATCCGACCACGCCCCAGTGCTCTTGGAACTCCGGGTTCAGAATCCCAACCTTAATAACCCACGTAAATGGACGTTGTACGACCCGATCCTTAATGACATGGCTACCAGAGACAAGATCGCAACAGGAATAAGAAATTTCTTTAACGAAAATCCAGCCTCGGACACCTCGGTAGCGAACAACTGGGACACCATGAAGGTAGTAATCGGGGGCTCCCTAATTACCCAAGGTGCGGCCTATCACCGAGACAGGCGTCAGACCCGGACGGCTCTAGAGAACGAACTAAGAGAGGCCGAGGCACTCCACAAGGAGAAAGGCTGGTCCCCCAAAACGCAATGGATCATTCGTACAGCAAGGAAAAAACTGGAAGCCCACTATGCGGAACAAACCGCCCAACTAATGGCGAAAGCCAAACAGTCATACTACGCGAAGGGTAACAAGGCGAACAAGTTCCTGGTGGCCAACCTAGCCAAGCGGAGACGCGTCAACACGATCACTGGTCTGTGTGATCCCAACGGGGTCACACTATACTCAGAGCCCGAAAAGCAACGACTCGCAATAGATTATTTGACCCAAATCATGAAGGCAACCCCACGAAACTTATCACAACAGAGGGAATATCTGCAGCAGGCAGCAGTGCCCCGCCTCTCCGACACAGCGAGAGACGGACTGGAGGAGCTCATTACAGGGGAGGAAGTTGAGGAAGCCATCAAATCACTTAAAACATGGGCCCCCGGCCCAGACGGCTTTTCAACCAGGTTTTACAAACTATTCAGAGCACAACTGACCCCCCACCTGGTTACCCTATTCAACGCCTTCAGGGAAACGGGAGCAGTGACCCCATCGATGCAGGAATCAACCACCATCCTCCTGCCCAAACCTGGAAAAGATCCAAGAAGCTTAACGTCCTACAGACCGATCGCACTTTTAAACATCGATGCAAACATATACTCAAAAATTCTAGCAACCCGCTTAAATCGCATCTTGCCGAAGATCATTCACCCCGAACAGGCAGGTTTCATCCTACACCGGACAGCAGGTGACCACATCCGGAGAACCCTGAACCTGGTGGACCTTGCTTCCCGGAACTCCCAAAAACTAGTCTTAGTGGCTCTCGACGCAGCTAAGGCATTTGATAGGGTGGATTGGACATTCATGAGACACACCCTAGGGGCCTTCGGCTTCGGGTCAACTTTCCAAACGATGGTTCTAGCCAACTATAATAGCCCTAAAACTAGCCTGAGAATCAACGGACACAGCTCGGCTCCGATCCCCCTATCATGCGGAACCCGGCAAGGCTGTCCACTGTCACCCTTGCTTTTCACACTCACCATGGAGCCCTTTGCACAAAAGATCAGGTGAAACGACCAATTCAAGGGCATACATAGTGGCCCCAAGCATCACAAAATCGCCCTATACGCGGACGACATTCTGCTCACTATCTCGGAGGCCCACTCATCTCTAAAACACGCGATACGAGAAATTGCCAGCTACGGCGAGGTCTCAGGCCTTACCATAAACTTCGATAAATCATCCGCCCTGGGCATCGGCCTCACCCCAGCAGAACGGGAACCACTGACCAAGATGTGCCCGATAACATGGGAAAAAAGAGCCATCCTCTACCTAGGGGTCCACATCCCGGCTGACCCAAGAGACACATACAAAGCCAATTTCCCCCGACTCTTTAAAGAACTGGAAGGCGCCTTGAAACGCTGGGAGACCCAAGAAATCTCACTGCTTGGGCGCATCACTGCATGCAAGATGAACCTCCTTCCGCGGTTCCTATACGCCTGTGCCTCCCTACCAGTAGCAATCCCCACACCAACTCTTCGAGGGATCCAGAGAAAAATGCTGAACTTTATCTGGAAAGGTAAGAAAGCGAGAATCCCTCTCAGAACTATGCTGGGGAGTTCCAAACTGGGAGGATTGGGGTCCCAGACTTGCAGGCCTACAGAGTAGCAGCTCAATTGGCACAGGTCCAGGCATGGCAAAATACGACAAACCGCCCTAGATGGGTAAAGTTGGAACAAACACAAGTGCCCCTACCCTTACGATTTCTACCACACATCCCGCCCCCCCCCCTTAGGTCTCAATGGGGAGATCTCCTGCTATCAACCAAACACACCCTTAGCTCCTGGGACTGGGCACTAAAACGGAAGGGAGTGCCAAGAGGACTGAGCCCACGCTCCCCGGTCTTCCATAATCCAACGTTCGCACCGGGAACGAATCCTCACAATTTTCGTAACTGGATTAAGGGCGGGCTGGAGACCATAGACCAGCTGTATATGGGGGGGGAGACCTCTCACATTTGCCCAATGCAAGGAGAAATTCCAACTCCAGGAAAGGGACAGATTCACCTACATTCAATTACACCACTGGTGCTCACACCCCCAAACTCTGCAAGCAGCGACACGCCCTCCTACTGCCCTAGAATTCACTCTGGGAGACCTTCCAACCCGCGGCAGAGTATCCACCCTATACAGGCGCTTCCTACGTGACTTCCGGACCACAAAGACCCGCTGCATGGCCCAATGGGAGGCGGACCTGGGTCATCCGATAGAGGATCAAACCTGGGTGGATATATGGACCAGAACACACACCTCGTCCACCTGCATTACCAATAGGGAATGTGCGTACAAGATCACGCTGCGGTGGTACTACCCGCCCCTCCGACTTCACCATATGAACCCCCAGGTGGATCATTCTTGTTGGAGAGGATGCGGCCACCCAGGCTCCTTCTTCCACATGTGGTGGGCTTGCCTAAAGGTCCAACAATTCTGGAAAGCATGCCTGGGGTCCATCACACAAATTACCGGAACAGCGATTCCCCTGGAACTAGAACCAGTCTTGCTGGGAGCTCCAATCCCCGGGATCTACCCGCGCTCCGGGACCAGATCGAAACTACTAACCCACTGCCTACTAGCAGGGAAAACGGTGGTGGCCCGAGCTTGGAAAACCCCAGAAGGCCCTCACATAGCCCAATGGTGGACCAAACTTTGGGACATTCTGGTAGCGGAGAAGGTGACGGCAGCACAAGCGGGAACTCTCCATCTTTTCCAGAATATCTGGGCCCCAGTGCTGGAATTCGACCAGCGCTTCCCCGCCCTGACCTATAAACCTATCAGGGCCCGCTAAATCCTGAAAAATCAAGAGATCCCTGAGGAAGATACATAGACGCTGAGGCGCAAACTGGACAGCCCAGGAGGGAAGAAGCCGCCTACAACGCCTAAGGGACAGAAGGACCAAAGGGAGGAGGGAGGGAGGAAACTCAGGGGGGGGATAAAGGACTGGGGATCAACATGCCTAAATAATCACTGCTTATAATGTTTGTAATTGTCATCCTGCCTTGATTTAAAATAAACAAAAACAAACAAAACAAAAAAAAAAATCGGGTTTAAAATAATCCCACCTCATAATCTTATCTGGAGCACTGGCTGCCAGTCTCCTTGTCTATGCTCTATTCTCCCAGCTAGAGTATACCAAGTCAGGACCATCCTCTTTGCCGCCCCTAGTGTGCTCACTTCATCCACTACGTGCTCTACATATGATCCCAAGGCATTAACAATGGTGTAGTAATCTTCCATCCCTATGCGCTACATTTCAGCACCTGCCGCTGGGGTCGACTGAAAGAGCCCCACCAGTCAGTGTCCACTCCTGGGGACAATCGGCTGATTTATGCCAGCCGTTGCCGTTCTCATTTTCCCTTCAGCTACAATCTCAAATGTGACCTCCAGCATCCAGCTTGTCTCCAGCAGCTTGTTCCCAATGTGCACCAGCACTTCTCAATGGCACCATGTGCCCCTGCTGTGCCAGCTGTCTCCCTTCTGCTCTGCTGAGACCGTCAAGCTGTCCGGCACTTCTGCGTACAAGGCTGGCACCCATGTTCTTCCACAGCTTGTACAGGGCATGTGCTCTCCCCGCACCCTTGTTGCACTGCAATCAACCATCTGTGGCTGATCCACTCGATCGGTCCCAGTTGGGATTCCATCTCCCTTTAGGTTGACCTGCTTGAGTCTGCAGGCCAGGACACCATCAATCCCGTCCTCGATCTTCTCCGGGACATGAACAAGCGGTTTGGCTCCTCTTCCTCACCTTGCTACTTGACTGAAGGTAAAAGCTCCCTACAAGCCTGACAGGCCCACATCACTGCAGCCGTAGGTCGTTCCGGCCAGATTGGTCACAATTTTAATTGATGCAAACATTCACACTATGTGTGACTGGCATACCTGCATGGCCTGCGATGTGTCTGAGGGTACTGAAACAGCACTGGATACACCCGTTTACTCCTCTGGAGAAGAAAGGAAATGTACCAAGAGGAAAGGGGCTATCGAAATCTACAAAGTACACATGCAATGGAGCAATACTTATGCCTTTCCATCAATTATCTGTATTATACTGTCTGGCCTATGTTGATATTGAGAGTGTTTGTACAACAGTCGCAAGTAATCTCTTAGTTTAGGAGGGCCCACTTCTTCGACTTGTCTGTACTTGAATGTTGACTGCATAAGTGTAATCCATTACCTCTTTTATCTCCTAATACTATATTGGTGTGTCGGTCATTGTCATCTGGCTTAATAAATGCCACATTGAGTAGCCATATTTGGATCAAGGGAATATCTTTTTTGGAAAACGCACAGTGTCTTGCGTGCATTTTGCTATGTGTAGTGTTGGCACCTCAGTTGATGATGCAAGTTGTCATTTTACCAACATAAGCAAATTCAGAAATCTAATGGAAATATTATATAATACATTTTGCAACTGGCAAAATAAGATCACAAATGATAAAAATGGTACTAGCATTCCTATAACTTTGAAAGGTCTGAAGGAGCATCATAATTCTAGATAAAATGATCGCCACACTTGACATTTTGGGGATTTAGCAGAAGGTCGGATGAGGATTAATCTTAGTCATTGGACCCAACGTCAAGACATAAATAATTGAGCAATATGGTTGCTTTCATTTAGTGCTTGTTGTGGAGAAATGCTGGCATGGCTGCCAGTGTATGCCAAATTGCGTATGCAGTAATGATGGAAGTTTTGAGTCGAATGCTATTTTATACCCTGTGCTCCTGATTTGGTAATAGTGCATGTGGGTGCACCCTGTATGGTTGGTGCTTTTGTTTTGTGTGTATTTGACTCCTTTGCATTTTAACTGCAATAAATGAAGTATATAGATTCATACGGCTGTGGACGGCGGTTTGTGGAATGTCTTTGAAGCTATCCTAAACTTTGTAAAAAAAAAAGCCTCATGTCCTTAGTGGTATAAAATATTACATGATGTGGTTGAGAGAAGATGTTGGCAGTAGACGGCATGTGCCGACTTGAAAGATTTCCACCATACCCTAGTGGTTCCCTAACCTTGTTGAACATCCTGGTCAATTTAATTAGCAAACACTATTGCATACAATGATCTCTTTACGTAACATCCAGATGGGATGGGGTATTATTTTGTTTTTGTGTATTTTAATCATCTGGCTTTCCCCAGGTGACACGATGTGCGTAATGTTTAGGGCTGTGAGTAGGTGGATTGTGGCATACCTTTGATGATTTTGTACCACTGATGAGAAATTTGACGGTGAAATGACAACTGCTGTTCCATCTTCTAAGACTTTTACCATGTCCTAGGCGCCAACATTCTGCTTGATTCTTGCTTGCAAATGCTATTGTATATCTGGTGTTCTTGACAGGGTTATGCAACATGTGGCCGGAACCTGTGTTTTCCATATGTGTATTTTAATAGTCTGCCATTGCCCTGCTAGACACACTTTGTGTAAAGATGTCTAGTGATGTGGGCATGCAGATTGTGAAATGTCTCTGAGTCCGATATAGCTTTAATAACCAAATTGCACCCAGTGTGCATTGTTTGGAAAGAAATCACATGACCACATCATGCACTCTGCATGATAGTGCAAGTAGAGATGTATTGCATTCTATGAAAAGTTCTGGCACACTCCGGTAAAACATCTTGGGCAATCTCCAATTTCGAATGCAATACTTAAATAAAAGAGCTAAATGGAAACAGATGATAGTCAAAGATCAACAGTTTTGTTGTTGCATGGAAAAAGGAATAGGAAAATAGTAATGCATTCACCTGTGAGGCATGGTGGCAGGAATCTGTATGCTTTTAGAACGCAGCAAAACCGTTTTATAATAAAGGAGACTGTTCTCCAAACTTCCTGCTACCAGATACTGAATATCTGCATCCAATCACATGATCAGTCACGTTTCTTTGGCATGTATTTAGGGCCTTTCCTCAGAACGCTCTGTGCTTCTGATTGAAAGATGTCCTTGCGTGCAGTTCGTTTCCTCACAAACCGCTCTCCTTCATTCTAAAGCCTACCGAAGATTAGCCTGTTTCAGCTACTATCTGGACGCTTCTCTGCTTACTTTGGAACTTCATGAGGCGTTCCCTCAACCAGCAGCTACCATTCCAAGTTTACAGTTCCACGCGGAGGCTTCCCAGCCAGCCGCGTATCTCCAGGTGAAGGTCCATTCTTCTCGTCGGCTGCATTCTTCCATGGAACGGCTCCAGCTTCGCTGTCTCCTGCGTTGGTTCTACGCAGCGGCTTTTCATATCCAGTGGCTGTTCCACTACGACTCTGTCTTTGCTGCTACGGACGGGTCCTGCTTATTTCAAAGGTACACGACTCTATGCTGTTGAATTCCTAATTATATTGAATACCCCAAAACTTCCGGAAGTGCTACGGGTTATTATTTCGTTTGAGACCATTGGGTGAAATAGCACTACAACCCAAGCTGGATATTTAGGTTGGACTCATTTACAGACTTTCTAGGGTGAATAACGTACTGCACTTCAGTGAAAACCTTAATAGCTCACCCTGTGGGAGATTACAGGATTGTTTTATGATGTTTTGTGCATTGAACTAAGTGAAAGCTATCCAGAGTGCACCAACCCGACTCTAGTTCGGCCCTCATTCCGTTCGGGATTAGATTCATACTAACCTTCCCTTCCTTGCTGTTGTTTTCTTATTTTGTTGGATTCAATTGGAACATCGGTTCTTCACTAACTTTGTCATCTAATCATATAAGGTTAGTACAGAAATAGTGGACTTAAGAGACACCAAAGGGGGAAGTTCTGGTATTGACCATTTGTTTTCTTGTAACAGATTGGAGATTGTGCCTAGTTATTCATCCTTTTAATTGCTTGCTCACTCTGGCTTTGTTATTACATCAGACAGTGGGTGGAATCAATGGAAAGGATTCTTCCTTGAGGATTCTTCACTGAAGGTTAAGAAGAAAGGCCCGGACCCTTCGTGTATCCTTTACTTTCACTACTTGTATCCTTTTTTGGTAAAAGCGATCATAGAGTATTGCGGGTGGCATGTAAATTTATGGAGTTGAACATTTTATTTAAAGAAACGCCACATTGGCTAATGTCAACAGATCTTTGTGTCTCTCTAAGCAACGGCATACACACTCCCCAGATACATCTCAGTTCAAATTGGAGAACTTACCAGAGTGACAGCTCTTTGATGCACGAGATATTTCTTCTCTCATTCAAGTACCAACATCAGGGTAGTGAAGTTCTAATGGAAAAGGAAGCATGTGTAATATTTTGCAGCTTCTTTTAAATTAACAAATGCATTGTTTTTGCGGTAGAGCTACTCTTGTTTTTAATGTATGCGATTTTGATAAGGTTCTCCATGGGTGATCTGCAATTGGAGTTGGTGATATAAAACATATTGTTTTTACCACACATCATATTGTGCAGCCACACATATTTAAAATCTTTGCTTACTTTAATGCGTATGTGTTATTTCCAAGGAAATCTCAAATGTTTGGTCTGAAGTGTTGGTGCATAGAACAATTGTAGCTGCCGGAACTACTTACATGTTCCATTAAAGGGAGTAATAATCCTGTCTTTTTAAAGTGCCTCGCCCTGCCACACATCTGCCCCCTGCACCTTAGTCAGGACCCCCCTTGGTGGTGGACCAGCCACTCAGTTCGGGGACCACTTTGCTAGAGACGCATTTTTTTTTACTTTGTGCCAATTTAAAAGGAACTCTGGCGTGATGTTGTGTACAACCACGCTGTGTAAGCACTCAAAGCTTTGATAAAGCCATTGTAAGGCCTGAGTGAGAAACATCTGCAGCGTACAAGAGCAAGTTGTGAAATTTGTCAGTACCCGAAAGAAATTGTTGCTGAATTTCTCCACTAACTGAGGACGAGAGGCAGAGTCAGGATTGTCAGAAATAGAATCAGCGACCTCATGATTTCGGTTTAAGTTGCCGAGGTAGCAGAAGATTGCACAAAGTGGCACACTATCGTGCCAGAATGTGAAAAGTATGTTTCCATGTGATCTTAACGAATCCAATAATAAAAAATATTTTTAAACAAATTTAAAATGGCGAATATTTTTTATTGTTTTTTGTTTAATTTAGCAGGTCCCACCCAAGGCCCCCGTTTAGCCAGCTTTTTATTACACCACCCCAAACGCCTGCCCACCGGTTTTAATCCCTTACCCCACCCCATATATACTTCAGTCAAATAATTTTGTTTGTTTAGGGTTCGTTATTAAAGTTATTTGTTATTATGGATTCGTTAATATCACTTTATACCAAAGTATTTGAAGATATTCAGAGACAATATTTAAGCAATAAACCCAGAGCAAGGGGGGGGCATTACCACTTCAGGTAATGCCCCAGGGCCCATACTTAACGAAGGCCCCGGGCATTACCTGAAGTGGTAATGCCCCCCCTGCAAGAGGCTTATTGCTATTAGTACCCCGGCCCAAAAGACCGGGGCACTAAAAGTCTTTTTTTTCTGAAGAAAGAAATGTAAAAAAATGGCTGCCGGGGAAGGAAAAACGAAGTCTGTCTTCCCTTTCCATGGCAGCCGTTGAAAATAATTGAAAAAAAGTAAACAAACAAAATTCCCACCAAGGAAAGGAGAAATGGGACTACGTGTAGTCTTTTCTTCCGTTCCATGATGGCCTGTTGCGGTTCGCTATCGGTCACGCTGGGGACAGAAGTGTTCCCAGCGCGTCCGCTCCCAAAATGGACAGAAAAGGTAAGTGGGGGTGGGAGGGTGGGGAGGGAAAGAATTACCTCATTCCCCGGCAAGGCGAGATGGCTGCTGCCAGCTCTGAGGAGGCTCAGGGCGGCGGGATTACTGTCTGGTAATGCCCGCGTTCTGAGCCTCCCCATTGGCTGGGAGGCCGCCACCCCCACCCCCATGCTAGGTACTAATATGTTAAAGCACTGTTGATCTGATAATTAAGAAAAACATTAGAAATTATACCTCATAGCACAAAGTTCACGCTTATGCTACCAAAATATTTTCTACATTTGTGACTAAAAACGTTGTATGTGTTTTTTATCTTGAGGTGTCATTTCAATGACAAAAAATACCCTACAAGAATACATTCATAATCTTTATTGGTCATTATTCCAATGACCATTGTCACTTTTTACATTCACTTATTATATTTCAAAAAGTTTCTCATTTGTATGGTTTGGAAAAATATTGTTATATTGGGAAACTCACAACTCCTAACATTGCAATCAGTTACTCTTATTAGTGGCTTTTAAGCTCCACTGGCCATAATAGTTTACATTTGAACCTACACCCAACATGTTATAAAAGATTGTGCAATCCCCAGAAAACCTTCAGGTCGTAGATGTCAAATTGAAGTTTAAGTAATATTTTCTTTACCCTAACCAATGGACTATACATAAAAGGAAAGATTAAGTATAGAGGATAGAGAGAGGGGATGCAGGAATTCTTAATTTCATGTTTAAGCACATTCACAGTTTGCATTAATTTGTGAGGCACTTGAAGGCCCCTTGACAGGAACATCCCATTTATTTGAAAACTCAAGAAAAATGTGTGTTGTCCCCCTTATTTGAAAACGCAAGAACAAAATGTGTGTTCTTCTAGATTGTTGATTCTGAAACAAATGTATTTTACAGATCTTGTCTGTACTTAGCATTTTTGGAGGAGTTGAATGTTAACTTTTTTAATGTGGGATGTAATTTTCATTATTTAAACAATAATCCTGGTCTTATTTATTTTTTTGTTTTTGTTTGGTAGTTCTGAAGCCGTTAAAGGAGCAGTGATTGGCATTGATTTAGGCACAACAAACTCCTGTGTAGCAGTCATGGAAGGAAAACATGCTAAGGTAAACCTCATACTTTTGTATGCTTGACTAGAGCGTTAAGAAAAATCTTGCTAAATGTATTTTTGAATCCACGTACATTTACAGGTTTTAGAAAATGCTGAAGGTGCCAGAACAACCCCATCTGTAATTGCTTTTTCTGCTGATGGAGAGCGATTGGTTGGAATGCCAGCAAAAAGACAGGCAGTGACTAACCCTAACAACACATTCTATGCTACCAAGCGTCTGATAGGACGACGCTACGATGATCCTGAAGTACAAAAAGATATGTGAGTATATTGGTTTCTATTTATTCTTGCAGTGGGAATTGATTCAAATCATGAGTATATTTGGCATCTTTTTAATTCAGGTTTTTATAAGTCTTAATATTTGAATTTAGGAACACCCTTTTGCCACTAAACGTATCCAACATTAACCACTACCATTAAGAGGTTGCTATCCTATAGACTTTCCCCAACCTCTTTCTTCCCCATATGAAGTAATTGCCAGCTTAGGTGAACTGGTGCCATGCCTTTCATGAACGCTGTTGTCATTCCTGTCAGACTGTTCTTGGTTCATGCCTGTCTCACTGTCTGGGCCTACTACAAATGTGTAGCACTATTTATCTATTCACAGTTGATTGAGGGTCTGTGAATAGATGCACTACTAAAGATCTCATCTAGGGATCTGCAACCCTTGGCTCACCATATATTTTGGCCTGCAGCTCCCATCAGCCCTTGCCAGTATGAGGGATTGAGAGTTG
This sequence comes from Ambystoma mexicanum, assembly GCF_040938575.1. Classification (NCBI taxonomy): domain Eukaryota; kingdom Metazoa; phylum Chordata; class Amphibia; order Caudata; family Ambystomatidae; genus Ambystoma; species Ambystoma mexicanum. The sequence continues at coordinate 573,700,173 of NC_090926.1, read as the reverse complement.
TAGTCCATAGTATCAGGAGAGCTGTGTAGCAGACCTCAGCTAGATCCTCCAATCCCAGATCGTATTGAATGGTGTTTATATTTGTCTTGCAATGGGCTTCTAAGTATCTGGACCCCTGGTATAGTCACAACTAAACTCTAGCTGCCATCAACCACCAGCCTTCTCCCCAAAACACTAGAGAGATTGAATCATTCTGGGACCAAAATGGGATGCTTCAAAAGCAGCCTTGACCAGGTAGACATATGGGCTACTCATACAACACTTCAAACATTTGTATTAGTAGTGAGTCTTCAGTAGAAGTCGCTCAGGTCACAAAAGTAAAGTATTAAAGAGGATTGCAGCAGTTCAGGAGCACTCCAAAAATGGAATTATGGGGGATGGGGTGAATGGACAATACGGGTCAGGTAGAATCCGTAATTGTATTGCGGATTCAAGGGTTTGGGAGGTGTGGGGGTTTTATTCATTCTATTTCGTAGCTAAACTGGAAGGTTCCTAGATGTTAACAGACCAAATATGATGAGTGATGCCCAGCATGGCTGTTATGTGGTGGCCCATGGAGAAATGAGATTACCAGTATGTGGGTGAATGTGGGCAAGGGGAAGGGGCTGAGCTGAACTAAAGTTTGCATTATGATTTGTATTATATGCAAAGTAATTATTGTGACGAAGGGGGGTGGTGGTGTTGATGGGAGGAGAAAAGAAATGAGTGCTCTGGGGTGTGGGAGCAAAGATGGATATATGCACACATAGGGACGGATGGTATGAATTGAGGCTTTGGTTAGGTAGTGGATAGCCACCCTCCATGTTAAATACTTAATTATCCTCACAAGCATTCTTTGGCAGTCAGGAAATCTAGCATCAATAACCCTTTGTGATCCCCCCCCCAGGAAACCCACTATGTAACTGCTAGAAAGCTCCCAGTCAGATGCTCGAAGATAGACCTTTCTTTCATTCTCAGCTTCATATACAAGCAAAAAGGCTGGTGTTCGGCTTTTTTGTCCAGGAATATTACATTGGAGCAAACAGTGGTTAAAAGGCTTATTGATGGTGGGGGCAGCTCCAGGGGGTAAAGTGCAAGTTTGAAGACTGGTGCCTCACCCTCTGTAGAGAATATCTGCAAATGCGGAATAGGTGGATTTTCTAGAGCATGCACTGGGCTACGTGTTACCCTCTGCAGTGGGACTCCCAGCAATTGGCAGGGATATTGATATGATTGCTATGAGCAAGGGGCGAGAGTGACAATAGCAGCTATTATTTCCATATGAAGCGTATATAGAACCCGGAAAATGTCAGTAGCCTCTACAGTTCTCTTGGGGACAGAAGGTGCGGGGGGGTGGGGAGGGTGATAGATGCTTGGATAAACGCCAATGCTTTCTCAAAGGATTCTGTAGCTCTAGGATAGGTTTTATTCCTTTAGAAAAGGGGCAACAATACTTTTAATTAAGCAGCCATTTTACCAGTGGTATGGGCAGACTGTGATATGATCCAGGTGGATCTGGGCCTAATGATATCCTGATGAGACGAGAGTATATGACAATATAATGGTCTTCTTAGATATTGTGCATTCAGGCCATTTTTGGTTGTTGAAATTGAAAACTATTTTTTGATGAATGAGCCAACGATTGTAGAAGCATTTAATTGACAAAGTCTCGCCATGCCATCAAATACCACCCGTTTTACTTCATTAATCGTTTGATTAGAGCCATGTCCTCTTCAGGTTGAGGATTCTATTCAAACAAACATTATTTTAGCACCTATAAGCTGCTGCACTACTAATTTGCCTGTTCTACTTATTACTTACAATACATTAATCAAGATGATGATAAAAGTTGTATCAGACCTATAAGGGGAGAGTGACACTATTACTAAAAACACCATTACCCCTACAATGACTATCACCACATGTAACCCCCAGTTTGGGGTACTGAAGGAAGGATCCCATGCGCTGGGGATCCCGACATAAACTTTTTTTTAAAAAGGGACCCTTGTGCGTGTGCACGCGAGGGTCACTTTACTGTTTCATTAAAAAAACATTGCTGTGTGTGAGCCGAGCGCCTGGGATTAAAAAATAAAACATCAACAGGGTTAGAGGTGCTCCGCTCAGCGCTGGTGTCCGCTGCAGCCCGGGCCTCTATGCTGGCGCTCTCGTAGTTGATTGCTGGGGTATATACTTACTTACTGGTGCCCCCCATAGCTGGGGAGTGCTCAATGTGTTTTTAGCCCTCCTGCAGGCTAAAGTTGAATAAAAGAGCACCCCCTTACACGTTGCCCACCAAAACTCCCTGGGCCCCAGCTGGCAGACGTGGCTCAGGTGTAGGAGTAGTGTGGAGGCCCCCAAGTTGCAACTGAGTGCTGGACTGTATCTGATTTATGCAGCCGAGCCCATATAAAGACTTTGGGGCCCCCACACACTGTTGCTGCTGCCTACTGCCCACTGCCAGAAGAGCTACCACCAAAGAGCGCAGGGAGAAAGAATAACCCGGAAACTGCAGCGAGGACCTTGGTTCAATCCTGGCCAGGTTGTCTTGCAAGTAAGGTCATTATAAATAGTTCTTAATACAGTGCACTGTATAGACTTTGTATATATTTTTAAAAAAACTTTTTATGTGTTTTTTTCTTTAGTAATGCAGCTGCTTAGGGGTAATTTAAGTTGGATGTAGTGTCTTGTGTTTACCTTATTTATAGTAAAACTCACAAAACCCTCCTGGTGTACCAGAATAATATATGTGAGCCTTAAACAACTAAAAAGAACGGTACACCAGCATTCCTTTTGTCTGACTTTCCTTTTGTACTCCAGTTACTCTAACCTTGTGTTTACTGCTTGCGGGTATTTTGGAGAACCTGCCTGCCCTAACCTCTTGATCTTCACTACCCTCTTGATCTTCCCTACCCTTACCACCTTCCTAGCAAGGTTCACCGGGGTGATCTTGAACCCAGGAGAGTGGGGTTTGGAGACAGGTAAGAGGCGGGTCAAGTTATAAGTGAAAGTTCAAGCTGTTTGTTTGCCCGCCTATACATGTTTCCCAATAAGGTGCATTGGAATATTACCCCGCTACACCACATATACCCAAACAGTGACATACTCACTTATTATTCAATATGACTTTTATGTTCTGGGGCTAAGCAGACAAATATGTATTTTAAGAAGAATGAGAAACATTTAATTCGCCTATCTTTGTATTATGGCCGTTTCTGAACCCCAGCATTGCAAGCTTTACCTCCATAAGCATACCCTACACAAAGTTGGGTTACAACTATAAGAATGACTTAGTCTTAAATACAAGGTCTTTCTAGCATAGAGATAAATGCTCACGCTAGCATCGCTTCCAAGGAATAACATCATAAAAAAACGAATCTTGAACCTTATTGTTGGTACTTATGTTAAATAGGTGTATCTAATGTTTGTCTTAACAAATGGATGGATTATGTTTCATTAAAAAGAGTCCAGATTTAAATAAGGAACGACCAAATATAATTGATGGAATGATATGTAAATTAATATTGTGAATCAATGGCAGGTTAAAAAAGTATAAATATGAAATACAAAGATTAATTGAATTAATGTTATTCTTCCTTCTGACTCAAAAACCCTGTTCATGATTTCAGATTGTACATCCACACTTGTTCTTTACATGATGATTTGTTTTTTGTTTCTCTTCCACTGAGGCAGCTGTGATTTTGTCTACTACAAACCATAGTAAATCATTCACTCGTGTGTCTGCTCCAAGTAGTGAGAAACTAGAGGTGCAGTCATATTCCCAGTTTGAATCTTGGAATGATAATCATTAAGCCGAACGTTCACTTATCAGGATATTTTTCATACATAGATTTAACATTAGCATTGATTACATATATCACATATGCTCTCTCTTGTATATGGGTATATGGTGTGAGTGTGAGGGAGGCAATCCCAGTGTACCCTTACCTGGACGACTGGCTCATCACAGGCGAAACCCCTTAATTTGCAGACTAAACATTCAAATAACTATCTACCACATCTTCCAATTGGGCTTCTCAATCAACAAGACAAAATCAAGCCTGGTGCCAAGCACCTCAAAGCAGTTCCTAGGAGCTATCCTAAACACCCAAGAGGGGTTTGCCTTTCCATCAGAGGAAAGAATTCAGAATCTGTTGCTGCAAATTCCTCAATATCAGGCCGGTCGCCAAATATGGGTGTGCAAAGCGATGTGTTTGCTAGGCATGATGGCATCTTGCATTTACCTGATTCCCCAGCTGCACCTGCGCCTGCGACACATGCAGGAATGGTTGGCGAAACAGTGGTATCAAGCAAGTGGTCAGTGGGACGATCTAGTGGTCGTTTCGTTAACACTTGTACAGAGTCTGGTGGACAAGAGAGAATTGTACGGAGGGGAAACCTGTCTATGATCCAGAGATACAGGCCGTTGTCAGACCAGACGCCTCCCTAGCAGAGTGGGGAGCCCACTACCTGCTGTCACAACCCTCAGCCCTGATCCCCACTGGCAAGCCCATTGGCCAGGTGGAATCAGGGCTCGGGTCACTAATAAGGCCTGGCATCCACTTCTCAGGCCCTCTTTGGAGTCAGTCCTGGCGCCAGGCTCATCAGTAAGGATAGACATCTGCTTGAGGAACTACTTTATTTAGGCTTTCAGCCAACATGGAGGCATCCACATAGCTTGATTCCTAGAACCAAGCTATGCGGTCTAGTGTTTTGGGTATGGTGGCCTAGGGACTACTTTACCTGGACTACTTTACAATGGCTATTTAAACCACACCCGAACAAGACAACACGCTTCGCGTTACTTTGCTTCTAGCAACGTGATGCTCACCGTGTCCAGCTTTCTCACAAGCCTGGTGAATTCCGGACCTGCAGAAAAACCAAGAACATAGTTAGCAGCAGAATCTTACCTGCATTCATCATCCTTCACTGCTCGCAGCTCCTGAGCAGCTCTGTTGGTGGAGTTCACCACCCGGATCGAAGGACCTGAAGAAAAGGAGGAAGACATCATTAAAGGAGGTATTGGAGACATTACAACCACAAAGCGCTTAAAGACTTACCTGGTTGGTTGCTTTTCGGGCCGGCATAGCTCCGGAACTCCATCTGTGCTGGGAACTCACTGTGACCTACGAAAAGAGAAAAGCACAGGTCAGTGAGGACAAGACATTGCTGCAGCTACGCAAAGTGCCTCCTTACCGCATCATAGCGCAATAGCGTGCCATCATCTCCCGGTGAGAACCAGCATATCCAGTCTTCCAAGCGGACACTCCGCGCTCCTAGGGAGATAAAAAAGAGACATTTAGAACAGAGAAAAGGCGTGCAAGAATTACGACGCCATCAATCGCAATAAGACCTACATGAAAGACACTACAAGGGCAGAAGTCAGTGAAGTAACTAGACCTCCCGCACCCACAAAAGAAAACGCGCCCCTGCCCAGAGAGCAGGACGGAGAGCCCACCGATTCCGACAACCAGGTGAGAAGAGAACCTGGAGGGGCTGGAAACACAAGGGAGGTGGGGGAAAACTTACCTTGGTCGCCCAGTCCTAATATAGTCTTCATTTCCAGGCGGAATCCCATTGACACCGAGACCACAGCCGGGAATTATTGGGAAGGGCGCCAACGACCAACTGGCTGGGTGGCGTCCCCGTGGATACCAGGTGAGCGTAACACCTGCACCATACAGCTCAGGGTCTCTGGTCTCACACAGTGGCTCAGAACCACATCAATCTGCTAGAACTTCTGGCAGTCTTCAGAGCGCTTCGGGCATTTGAAACCCTCCTATCCAACCTGTCAGTGCAGATCCTAACAGACAGCACAACGGCAATGTTTTACTTACACAAACAAGGGGGCACTCGTTGGCCAAATCTGTCCAAGCTTACCCAGAAAATCTGGAGATGGGCACTCAAAGGGAAGATTTACCTGTAATCCCAACATGTTCCAGGGGATCTCAACTTGCTAGCAGATGCTCTGAGCAGGGATCCCCTTCCAGAAGAACACGAGTGGACACTACACGAAGAAGTCGTAGGAGACCTCTTCTCTCAGTGGGGTTTCCCCACTATAGACCTATTCGCCCCAAGCGAAAACAGGCAATGCCCAGACTTCGCATCCCTGGTTCCCCCAGCCAGGCTCTAAAGGGAACGTCCTATGGATGAATTGGTCAGGGATGTTTGCCAACGCTTTTTCACCAACCCCTCTGCTGAGGAAGGTGGTGAACAAGATCCATAGGGTACCGATGATGCTAATCCTAGTTGCTCCAATGTGGGCGAGACAACCATGGTATCCACACCTACGCATCAAACTCCTGTGCCGGCACAACCTACTCTGCCAGCACGAGGGGCTAACAGTGTATCCTCAGCCCAACTCAATGAACTTGGCTGCATGGCTCCTGAAGTCATAGAGTTCGGACATCTCAATTTACCACAGAGATGTATGGATATCTTGAAAGAGTCAAGAAAACCTAACACAAGGCACTGTTACTATGACAAATGGAAACGATTCGTTATTTGGTGCCAGAATAAACAAATCAACCCAGTTGATTGTACTCCCTCTAATGGCGTCGCCTATATGCTCCACCTATTGGATGCAGGGTTAGTGTTTAACTGACTTAAAATGCACCTGGCAGCTTTATCAGCCTACACCACTTCCCATAACAAGGTGTCGTGGTGGAAAGTGCCAGTAGTCAAAGCATTTATGGAGGGGGTAAAGAGACTCCACCCTCCAATTTCTAACCCACCTCCAGGTTGGGACCTTAATGTGGTACTTGCTAAGCTCATGGGCCCCCCTTCGAGCCCATGCACAAATCTAGTCTCAAACATTTGACTTATAAAACTGCCTTCTTAGTAGCCATCACCTCCATAAGAAGGGTCAGTGAAATTCAAGTTCTTTTAGTGCAGGATCCTTTCTTTACTGTTCATAAGGATAAACTGGTTTTACGCACTCACCCTAAGTTCTCACCTAAGTTTATTTCCAAATTTCATATTAACCAGTCTATTGAGCTACCGGCCTTCTTCCAGGAACCCAAAAGCTCTGCTGAGGGGCAACTCCACACACTAGATGTGAGAAGGGCGGTCCTCTACTATGTAGACAAGACCACACCGCTAAGAAAGACAGATCAACTGTTCGTCTCCATATTTTCAGGCAGAGAGGGAGATCGCGTATCAAAAAATGCCATCTCTAAGTGGATAGTCAGATGTATCCAACTGTGCTATTCCCTTTCAGATAAAACACTGCCTTTTACGCCAAGGGCCCACTCTACAAGAGGTACTGGAGACACTCTGGCTTTCATTGCAAATGTACCCATTGACACCATTTGCAAAGCAGCTACATGGAGTTCTATTCACACCTTTACTCAGCGCTACTGCATTGACACTCATTCCAAGACAGATACTCAAGTGGGACAAGCGGTTCTAAGACATTTGTTTGCTCATTACTCTTCTCACATCCCACCTCCTTCTTCTAACACTGCTTGCTAATTTATGCACACATGTGATCTAAGCAGATTCCACAAGCCTCAGAAGGGACACATTACTCACTGTAATCGTATTTCTGATGCTTGTATCTGCTTAGATTCACATGCGCCCACCCTTCCTCCCCTCTGAGAGAAGGTGCATGGATGCTTGTAGTCTTATCTTTCTTATCTGCTTGGATACTCTGTACTCCCGCTACTCCTCGTGCTACCTCATGTCAGAAAAAATACAACCTGAGGGTCCTACACGCGTGAGGGATCATGGGTACAGTGGACATCACACTAGGGATAGTATTACTGGCACGCCCTAGTTCGACGCCCCTTTTTGAGTTTCGAAAAACAAACTGTAATACTCAGCAGCTTCCACTAGATGTCGGCCTATGCACAGCATGTGAATCTAAGCAGATACAAGCATCAGAAATACGATTACGGTGAGTAATGTATTTTCTGAGGCTTGTGGAATCTGCTTAGATCACATGCTGTGCATAGGCCGACATCTAGTGGAAGCTGCGGAGTATTACAGTTTGTTTTTCGAAACTCGAAAATGGGCGTCGACACAGGCGTGCCAGTAATACTATCCCTAGTGTGACGTCCACTGTACCCAAGATCCCTGACGCGTCTGGGATCCTCAGATTGTTTTTTTCCGCCATACTGGTCGGAAGCATCTTGCGGAGTCCCCTGGCCTTAGCCATACTTTTGCTAATTATTGAAGTTTAAAATTATCCTTCCCCACCCCAACGTCGACCCTCGACACTCGACGACGGCTGGAGAAGACATCGACCGTCGGCTGCTGCACGACGGATCTGGGCCTCGGAAGGCCGCTGGCCTCGGCCCGGGCCTAGTAGGCCGCTGGCCTCGGCCCTGCAAGTAGGGAGAGTGGGGGGTGGTACATACTCTTCACTCTTGGTATATAGGTACACCTTATATATTTCCTACACTTACCAGCCCGCTGCCTCAAGGTGCGTATGGAGGGTACCCCTTTCCAATTCTGCCCCAAGTGCAACCGCAAATACCCTTGGGTCGACGGGCACGCCACGTGCAATCTCTGCTTGCCGAGGGACCACCCCGAAGCGAACTGCAGAGCGTGTAGTAGGTTTAAGCCTAAGACACTTAAGGACCGTTCGACAAAGCGTTGGGCCCACCACGCCAGGCAGGCGGCCATGGCAGCGGAGGGCGCCTTCAGCGATGGCAGCGACGCCGTACTTTCGGACGGCAAGGGCATTACGGCGTCGAAAGACTGCCGAGCGCAGGTCCCCGACCTCGGAAGGTTGTCCGGCAGGGCGGCTATGGGGAAGACCCCCGGCGACGCAAGCGCTACACACCCTACACACACTAAGCACACTAAGTCCAACCGAACCTCGACGACGTCGACTTCTCGGAAAGAGGCACAGATAGAACGGTCCGACTCGGTGTCCTCTGGGCGCTCTCGATCGAGATCGCCTCATGACGCAAGGCAATCATCCACTCTTGCCAAGAGTGCCTCGCTCCCTAGATTAACGGAAGTTCGATCGTCGGAAGACGAAGACGACTTCCACCCCCAGGCCGCGCTCCAGGAGACCGAGGCCGCAATTAACACCAGCGAGGCCCCACGCTCGAAACAAGATACCTCTCCCGACCCTCGACGCCAGGCGTCGAAAGTCTCTGCGGCCTCCAAGGGGCAGGGAAAACATTTTTCCACGCACGGGGAGGGGGGGAAACAGCGGAAAAAGCACAGCCTTCCACTCCTGTAAGACCGTCCTTCCACCCTAAGCAGACAGACAAACATAAATCTACTGGGACATCAACATCCAGCAAGGGTACCCTTGATAAGTCCTCTAAGTTGCCTACTAAAGTCATACCCTGTTCCAAAGAATGGTCCAGTGAAGACATAGACAGGGTCATGTCAAGGATGTCTTCCTTAGCTGATTTTTATGACAAAAACCCAGAACATTTCCTTTCGTATGACCCTCAAGGGGCCACACCCTCAGGCTCCTCTGATCCTATCCCCTAAGTAAAAAGGCCCGGTTCGAAAGACCTGGACCCTTCGAGGTGCAGCCTTACTCTACTCCATACTCTACTCCACACCCCAGATACCAAGGACAGCCTTTCCCTGAAGGGGACCAGGAGTTTACAATTATGGAGGAACAAACCGGGACTGAATACTATGCGGATGATGAGGACCTGGAGGAGGTAGAAGATGAGCAGGAAATTTACAGAGTAGATTCCCCGGTAGAGAGCGAAGCCCCAGTTACCGACTCGCCAGTTGATAACCAGCCCCTCCTTAATGAAGTTCTCGCTCGCGCAGCAGAACATTTTCACATCGACACCCACGGTGTACAGGAGGAAAGGGACTTCGCAGAAGAGTTGGTGGGAGAGAGGAGGCCGGTCGCTCAGACCATCCCTATCCTTAAATCCATCCAACGTAGAATAGATCCATCCCTGGTGAATCCTAACCTCACCAGAGCCGTCAACCCCAGAGTCGAAAAACTTTTTCGGGCAGCCCAGTCTGACCCTCTTTATATAAGAGGACATCTTAAACCAGACTCCCTAGTGGTTACCAACACTCGGAAGAGGGCTGGGACACCCTTATCATCGTCAGAAGCTCCTCCCGACAAGGAGAGCAAAAGACTGTACGGGTTTGGCAGGAAGGTAGCCTCAACGTCCGCCTACCAAGCAAGGATTGCAAACTCCACCACCATGTTGGCAAGTTACAACTGCCATCAATGGGAAGAGGTCGCGGCGCTCATAGCCTCTGCTCCTGAACCGTTAAAGGGCCAGTTGGCTCGGATCTCGGCAGAAGGGAGAGCCGTGCCTGGTTGCATATTAAAAGCAACTTTCGACGCCACGGACAACGCAGGAAGATTGATAGCAGAAGGTACTGTTATCAAGAGACATGCGTGGTTACGGCAGTCGGGGTTCAAAACAGAAACCCAGGCTTCATTAATAGACAAGCCGGTGGAACCCCATCTATTGTTTGGGAAAGCGGTCGAAGACGCACTTAAGAATGCCAAGGACGAGTACGAGACTCTCAAATCCCTTGGCCAGCTTACCAACAAACCCCCTAACCAGAGGGGGAACAGTAATTTTCGTCGCCCACGCGGCCAAAATTCACAAAGAGGCAACTATGCCCAAGGACAGGGTACACAATGGAACAACAACCAGCAGTCTACCCAAAGTTACGGCAGGGGTAACAAGAGAGGTCGTGGAAGAGGCAGAGGCAGCCCCAACAAGGGAGGTGGCACGCCTCCACCAAAGCAGTGACGCTCAGTTCAGGGTCCCTTCTCACGCAACCCCAGTAGGGGGACGCATTTCCAACTTCACCCAGGCTTGGGAAGGGATCACCTCAGACAGATGGGTGCTGTCAACAGTGTCCACAGGATATTGTATAGAATTACTGCAGCGTCCCCGGAACCACCCTCCACGACAAAGAATACACTCCTTAGAACATCAGGAGATCCTTCTCGAGGAGATCGCCATTCTGCTACAAAAGGACGCGATAGAACTCGTCCCAGGACACCAGGTAAACAAGGGTATCTATTCAACTTACTTCCTTGTGCCAAAGAAAGATTTGACAATGCGCCCAGTATTGGACTTACGGCCTGCCAACAAGTATGTCAAGCCCCAAAAATTCCGTATGACCACGCTACAAGAGGTAATCCCCCTCCTAAAAAAGGGGGATTACATGGCAACCTTGGATATGAAAGATGCTTATTTTCATATTTCCATGCTCCCAGCGCACAGAAAATACTTGCGCTTCAAGGTGGACAGTCGCCACTACCAATTCAAGCTACTGCCCTTCGGGATAGCTTCAGCACCAATGGTATTCACCAAGGTACTGGCGGTGGCAGCTGCACACCTACGCAGGGAGGCAATCCCAGTGTACCCTTATCTGGACGACTGGCTCATAACGGGGGAAACCCCAGGAATTTGCAGGTCAAACATTCAGAGGACTATCGACCTCCTCCACGAATTAGGCTTCTCTATCAACGAGAAGAAGTCAAGTCTGGTGCCAAGCACCTCAAAACAGTTCCTAGGAGCAATCCTAGATACTCAAAAAGGGTTGACCTTCCCTTCGGAAGAGAGAATTCTGAATATACTACTGCAAATTCCACATTATCAGTCAGGTCAACAAATAACGGTACGCAAAGCAATGCGGTTACTGGGCATGATGGCGTCATGCATTTACCTGGTCCCCCACGCGCGTCTGCGCATGCGTCCCATGCAGGAATGGTTGGCGAAACAGTGGTCTCAGGCAAGTGGTCAATGGGACGATCTAGTGGTCGTTTCGCCAACACTCTTACAAAGCTTACACTGGTGGACAAGAGAGAATCTCGCAAGGGGAAAACCCTTTTACGATCCCGAAGTACAGGCAGTGGTGACTACAGATGCATGCCTGACTGGGTGGGGAGCTCACCATCTCCACCACACAGCTCAGGGTCTCTGGTCTCACTCAGTAGCCAAGAACCACATCAACCTGCTAGAGCTTCTGGCAGTATTCCGAGCGCTTCGGGCGTTCGAGCCCCATCTGCTAAACTTGTCGGTGCAGATCCGGACAGACAGCACGACAGCCATGTTCTATCTGAACAAACAAGGAGGGACTCGTTCGCCAAATCTGTCCAAGCTTGCCCAGAAAATCTGGATATGGGCACTCAGACGGAACATCTTCCTGTCATCACAACATGTTCCAGGGGAGCTCAATTCCCTAGCGGATGCCCTAAGCAGAGACTCCCTCCCAGAGGAACACGAATGGGTCCTTCACAGAGATATCGTAGAAGATCTCTTCTCTCAGTGGGGTTTCCCCACTATAGACCTATTCGCCACAAGCGAAAACAAACAATGCCCAGGATTTGCATCCAGGTTCCCCCAGCCAGACTCCCAAGGGAACGCCCTGTGGATGAACTGGTCAGGGATGTTTGCGTACGCTTTTCCACCAACTCCTCTCATCAGGAAGGTGGTGTACAAGATGAACAAGGAATCGATGACGCTCATCCTAGTTGCTCCCATGTGGGCGAGACAACCATGGTTTCCACACCTACGCAGGATGGCGGTGTGCGAGCCCATCAAACTCCCAGCCTGGTACAACCTACTGTCCCAGCAACAAGGTCAAACAGTGCACCAGGAACCCAACTCAGTGAACCTGGCAGCATGGCTCCTGAGGTCATAGAGTTTGGCCATCTCAATTTACCACAGAGGTGTATGGACATCCTAAAAGAATCCAGGAAACCAAACACAAGGCACTGTTGACAAGTGGAAGAGATTCGTTATTTGGTGCCAGAATAAACAAATCAACCCAGTTGATTGCACTCCTTCCAACGTTGTAACATACATGCTCCACCTGCTGGACGCAGGTTTGGTTTTTAACTCTCTGAAAGTACACCTGGCAGCCCTCTCGGCTTACACCACATCCCATAACAAAGTATCGTGGTGGAAAGTACCAGTAGTTAAAGCCTTCATGGAAGGAGTAAAGAGACTTCACCCTCCTATTTCGAACCCACCGCCAGGATGGGACCTCAATGTGGTGCTAGCTAAGCTCATGGGCCCCCCTTTCGAACCCATGCATAAAAGTAGTCTCAAACACCTGACTTATAAAACGGCCTTCTTAGTAGCCATTACCTCTATACAAGGGTCAGTGAAATTCAGGCTCTGTCAGTGCAGGATCCTTTCTTTACTATCCACAAAGACAAACTGGTTTTACGCACACACCCTAGGTTCTCACCTAAATTTATATCTAAATTCCATGTAAACCAGTCCATCGAGCTCCCGGCTTTCTTCCAGAACCCGTAAAGCTCAGCTGAGGTGAAACTACACACCCTTGATGTGCGTAGGGCGGTCCTCTACTATGTAAATAAAACCAGACCGCTAAGGAAAACAGATCAACTGTTTGTCTCCGTAGCTACAGGCAGAGAGGGGGATCGCGTCTCTAAAGGCGCGATCTCGAAGTGGATTATCAACTGTATACAGCTGTGTTACTCTCTTTCTGAAAAAACTCTGCCTTTTACGCCAAGGGCCCATTCTACTAGAGGCATTGGGGCCACTCTGGCTTTCATTGCAAATGTTCCCCTCGACACCATTTGCAAAGCAGCTACTTGGAGCTCTATTCACACTTTTACTCAGCATTACTGCATTGACACTCATTCCAAGCCAGATACACAAGTGGGACAAGCGGTTCTAAGACACCTGTTTGCTCATGACCCTTCTCACATCCCACCTCCTTCTTCGGGTACTGCTCGCTAATCTATGCACAGCATGTGATCTAAGCAGATTCCACAAGCCTCAGAAGGGATACATTACTCACCATAATCGTATTTCTGATGCTTGTATCTGCTTAGATTCACATGCGACCCACCCTTCCTCCCCTCCGAGAGAAGGCGCATGATTGCTTATAGTCTTACCTTTCTGTCTATCTGCTTGGATTATCTGTACTCACGCTACTCCTCATGCTTCCTCATGTCAGAAAAAATACAATCTGAGGATCCCAGACGCGTGAGGGATCTTGGGTACAGTGGACGTCACACTAGGGATAGTATTACTGGCACGCCTGTGTCGACGCCCATTTTCGAGTTTCGAAAAACAAACTGTAATACTCCGCAGCTTCCACTAGATGTCGGCCTATGCACAGCATGTGATCTAAGCAGATACAAGCATCAGAAATACGATTACGGTGAGTAATGTATCCTATATATATATATATATATATATATATATATATATATATATATATATATATATATATATATATATATATATATATATATATATATATATATATATATATATATATATATATATATATATATATATATATATATATATATATATATATATATATATATATATATATATATATATATATAGTGACAAATCTGTGGATATCATCCCTTCTTCCCTAGGGGGAGAATTTTACCATGGGGCCAGGGCGGTGCGTCCACAGTACAACAGTCCCCCTTGGGGTAGTGCACTGGGGGAGGACCACATGGGAGAAGAAGCCCATTATAGGATTAGGGACAACCCCTCCCAGAGAACACAGTATATTAGACCCTCCCTCTTTCGATTTTTCCCCAAGCCAAACTCTCCTTCCCTGTTCCCAACCAGTGCCAATGTCCTTTGTTGTAAGGTCAACCAACCTATTGTGTTAGATCAGACTAGCGGCCCTGAAAATAAAAACTGCTTTCCATATAACTCCAATACAAGTACTGTGAAGATGACGATGACCAGGAGTATGAAGATCACTCCAAAGAACCGGAGTGAATGGCCTAGTCTCTCGCGGCATTTGATTGGTCAAAGGAAATACAAAATATCATAGAGGAACCAACATGGGGAGAGCCATCTTCTGACCAGGAAACCCAGGAGACGCTGACCCTGCGAACGGGACCGCAACAGGAGATATTGTGCGCAAAGGTGAACGGGAGCGCAAAGGTAGTCAAGGGAGAAGGAGCTACTTCGCAGGCTGCCCGAACAAACCCTTGGGCGTCCCAAAGTTTGGCAAGCGGCCAGAAAGTAAAAGCGTAGCCTGCGAAGGGAGCCGAGACTGGTGGGGCAACTGCAGAAAAGAAGGAAACCCAAAAGGTGGCTGGAGACAGAAGGTCCAGCCAGATAAAGAAGAATTGACAGACTGAGACTACGCAGACCGGCGGAAACGCCGAATGATACCAGAGCCTGCGAGCAAAGCACAGGTGCTCGGAACCACACAAACAGGTACGCAGGCAGACCTAGAGGTGGCAGACATCTGGGAGGAATCGGGAACAACTGCAGAATGAGATAAGTGTGTCTGGGGCCTGCACCCATATGGGAGCCAGAGAAGAAGTGGGTCTGGGACCCTGAGAGAAACATAGTCCAAAAGAAAGCTTATGCTTGGCAGGCGGGCAAACCAAGTTACTGGTGAAGCCCATTGTGAGTCTGGGACCCGCACCCATATGAGAGTGTATGGATTGAAGGTTTTTTTTTTTACCACACCCCTCTCCTATATTCCAGTCCAGCCATATATACTACGCTCGCACCGAGGCTGACCATGTACCACTGGCCAGGGTATTGGACTGCCACGGGGCGACCCGTGCATGTGTAACTCATGTAAGTGGGCCCAACCACGACTCCATTTTGTATTAGGCCTAGACGGGCCCTCAGAAACTCCAAGCTGCAGGCTGGTGCCTCTCCTCATCAGCATCCGTGCACAGCGAGCAAGCCAACCCCCCGCCAACTCCCCTCTGGTGTCTCGGTGACTGTCCTGTTCTCACGGAAGACTGGGCGCGAAAAGTTACAAACTAAACACTGTATCTCTCCCCTTCCTCCTTACATCACTGCCCTGTGAATGACCGGGCCAGGGCCTGGTCTGGAAAAAACCATCCATCTCCAAATACCTGCCTCTTTACTCGCAGACCCCACTCGGAAGACATACAACCAACACAACCCTTAACCTCGTATCTTTTTGATGTAACAGATGAATGCCCCACAACTGTGTGCCACTCAGTCACCCCTATTATTAAACCTGCGTGTGACCATATATCCTACCTGGTACTAAAACATAATAAAGCAGCCGTCAGGAGATCTAAACTAACACTTGATAGATGTGTGAACTGCCTGATTGTAGTAGATAAGATGTTTGGGTCCATGCGCCCCTGCCCCACGGTTCAGGTCAACTGTTGTTAACATAATATATGCATATGTACGATGTTAGAAGAACCATGAGAACCATGTGACATGATGTAAATTGTGTGACCCAAAGGGGGGTCAATAAGCAAAACGTGTCTTGCTGTAAATTGGATATTGCTAGGTCTGTTTAATGTAATGTATATAAAGTTGCCACCTCAGCGTGGACAAAAGCCCCTCGCATGTCCTATGCTGGAACGGCGCATTCAGAACCCACGCATGGTCCATGTTGTGTATTTCCAATTTCATTGTCAGGACCAGGCCATATTCTAGTAACTGCCAGGCCTCCTTTCCCCACAGCAGTGCCTCACACGACGAGCCCTGATGACCCACCACCTTTTCCCCTCCCGCGCCTGTGCTGCCTAAGCTCATGTCTCAAGCCGTCATCCAATCACATGGAACCAGCCCATACACATCCATACTGCCCCACCAATCGAAATGTAACTTTTGTACTATATGTATTTCGTCATCAATGACG
This sequence comes from Ambystoma mexicanum, assembly GCF_040938575.1. Taxonomy (NCBI): domain Eukaryota; kingdom Metazoa; phylum Chordata; class Amphibia; order Caudata; family Ambystomatidae; genus Ambystoma; species Ambystoma mexicanum. The sequence goes on along the minus strand of NC_090926.1, from coordinate 573,683,631 downwards.
CTGCAACCCTTTAAAATGTACTGACAGTGTATTGTTTGGCAGAGCGCTCTCGGAGTAAGCAGAGTCCTCTGCATGCCCTTTTTTATCTAGATAAACTCTAACTCTTAACTTCACCTGCACTTGGTCCTGGTCTCATTCCCTATCTCGGGTGTGTCCGTTATTGACTCTCATTGGGAATATTTGGTGTATTTTGGGGGACTGCTCACTTTCATTTGGTGACCCCGACGCAATAGCGTTCTTTCCCTTCCTTCTGGCACGAGATGTCCCCTGGCCACAGCGGACCCAGGGTGCGCCGCCTCAAAGCCGCCCACCTACGGCAACTGGTACGCCTAGACATGCAAACGTAGGAGGGCGAGAGGGTGTACGGGTCCCGGCTTTGCAAAAACCCACTGTACCGCTCTCCGGAGCAGGGTGTGGCCATTGAGTGCGTGGCAGCGCCTTGACAGACCGGGTCCGGAGGGTCTCGGATCAAGACGGACACGTGAGTGCCAAGTGCGAGCAATGTTAAAAGGCTGTTGGGGGAGAAACGGTGGAACAGGGAGTCAGATAAAAGGACACTGGGATTGAACAGTGAGAACATAGAGGGGAGGAAGCTAACAGAATCTAGGGAGAATCATTTTTCTAAATCCATTCTTTTTTCTGCATATGGCCATTAGGACAGCTAAGGAGATTACAAGGTGAAAAGAGGTACGGGAACCTAGCTCCGCGAGGGGGTAGAAGGCGGTGCCGCATTAGTACTATCTTGACTAGTACAGGAGATAAAGTGGAAAAATAAGTGGAAATAGTAGGAGTCTAGTATAAAGGAGGAGACCCGTAGTAGTATTTAGAAACGCTTCTTTTCTTTTTCATATAGGGACACTCTTAGATAAGGGGGGAGGTCCATAAGGGACAGCGAGTAGGGAGGACGGGTCAGGGCAGTAGGTGGGAAGGGAATTAGAGGGGTGGAAAGAGGCAGGCAGATTTTGTGTTAAATTGTTAAATGTGATATGTCTTAAGGTCCATTGTTGTGTAATTTGTATTGTTCATGTCTGCTGCGCGCTGTTAAGTGTTAAGTATTGAATTGATGTCAAAAGGTGATATTGCACAATTGTGTTGCTTTATGATTTTGCTAGAGATTGTGTGACAGTGTGGTGAGTTGAAGGTGCTGTCACAAGAGTGACGTAAGACGTGGTGCACCATTGTAGTAAGAGGTTTTTGATTTATTGTGTTGGTTCATAAGGGAAAACAGGTACCAATAAAGTAAACATCGGAGCAGAGACTCTGCTCTTACATATTTGTCAAAACTTTCCAGGTTATGCAGATAGAATTAGAAAGTATCACGATCAATGACTCACTGTTTGCCCCAAGTAGCCCCTGAATGGGGGTCATTTGATAAGAATGTATTGGACATGGTAGCAACCTGTTTATTCGTGAAATACAAAGGGAAGCAGTTGCAAAACAGAAAAGAAATATTAGATTTGTGGAGACTTATTTAGGAAATGCCACAAGGTAGAACTAAGGGGCAGGGCACATCTCCCCTGGCAGCAAATAATGGTGACAAGGAGAGGGAAACGAAGGAAAAAGAGGTTGAGGTAACTAGACTATACTCACTTCTAACGAAACCAGCTGAGGGATACAGTGACCCAGTATGCAGTATATCTAAACCCACAACGCCCCCTCCACCACAGGCAACCGCCTCCATATGACCAATGAGGAGCAGCGGGACAGGCAAGTTCTCCAACGATAGATATAGAACAAATTACACAGGAACTAGACACACGATTAACAATGACGCAAACAGAATTAACCCAGTTAAAAGGTATATGTGAGCAAAATTGCACATCCACGCCGAGGTCAGAACAGACACAAGTGCCCCAGATACCCAATAAACAAGAGGAGGTTGGTAAAAAGGAGAAATTTTGTTCAGAATTAATGATACCCCCACAAGGATAATAGAGATAGTTCAAGCAGGCGGACAGGTGAGTATGGAAGGGGAAAGTATATTGTCAGAAAGGGGAGAAGAATATTGGAGTGATATAGAGGAGCAAGAAGAAGAGGAAAGAAGGCAGGCGAAGCAGCAGATGGGGAACACTTTGGAACAGAGGGATTCCCCGCAGGGAGGGTACTCGAAGACTAGTGACGAGGTAGGCTAAGAACAAGAGCAGGGAGAATGGCAGTGCTGGGAAAGAGGGGAACAATGGTGAATGTGGGAAAAATAAGGAGTAAGCTACAACTTCCATTAATACACAAAAGGGCAGGGAAGCCTCACTATGTCCCGTGGGCCCAAATGGATAAAGCAAATCTGCTAAAGACATTACCCCCGCTATCAGGAGGAGCGAGTAAATGGATATATGCATTAGACAAAAATACCACTGTAGTTCCCCTAGCAGTAAGAGACATTAAGAGTTTGTTGGTTTCTGCAGTGGGTGATCAAGCTAACAGGGTGTGGGCGAAGGCTGGGTTCCCCGGGATAACATTGGATTGTGACCGCCATGATGGGGCATCCTTCAACACAGTTAGAGCCAGGGTATAGGATGCACTGAGAGAAACGTTCCCAGACCCACCTGATCTGCAATCAGTGATGCAATGCACAATAGGGGAGGAGGAAGATGCGATGGCTTACATTCTCAGAGTGCAAGAGATGTGGAGAGCGGAGATAGGCACGGCTTGGGATCAATCCACTTCACTGTTTTATTTCATAATCAAAAAAGGGCTCCTGAAGGAGGTGCAGAAGGCCCTATATAAAATAGCTGGGATAGAAGCCAAGGGTTTGCCCGAAATACAGAGCATCATAGTACACCATTGTAAAAGGATCAAAGAGAGAGAAAAGGAGAGAGCCTAGAGAAGGTGGTCAGACGAAGCAAAGCTAATACAAACAAAATTGGTGAAGGTTGTAGCTGCAGTAGCAGCCCTCCCCCAGGATAGAGGAGGAGAAGGAGAGGAGGGACAGATAGCTATACAGGCAAGGATGGTAGTGAATTGGGCAGCAAATGGACAGAAGCAATGGAACGGCGAGGAGCAATATGGAGGGCCACAATGGCAGGGAAGGAGCGCCAGTGGAGGAAGAGGTGGGTACCGAGGACCAAGAGGAGGAGGGTACGGATGTGGAGGGCAAGGACCTAGAGGAGTGGGACAGGGAACATGCTGGAATTGTGGGAGATGGGGACATTTTGCAAGAGAGTGACTAAGTCGCCCTATTGCCCCCTACCAAAATGAGCAGCAATTCAGTCACCCCCACCCTGGCAGCCCATACGTCTTACCAATGGGCGGGAACAGGAGGGATGAGCAACCTGACCCAAGGTACACACACGAGCAAAGGATGCACTTACAAAATGTACAGCAGCACTGACAATATCAGGAAAATATGCCCTTAACGTGCAAAAATGCTCTCACCACAACAGCAAATGGTGCACCACCACCTTATAGGTGGGCCACTTTGGTGGGAAACAACGTTTTCACTAATGGCGAAAACTCGAGATACTCCGCATGGGACAACCCACAGAAGGCACGTGCGTGTCCAGTACTATCAACAACCCTCAACGCAGCAGAGGAACCACTGTTGGGGGTGGGGATAGGGAACAAATAGTTCATTTTTATGGTAGACTCAGGAGTGGAAAAATCATGCCTAAAGGAAGGCTGGTTTCCACTGTCGAATCATAAAATGGAGACGCAGGGGTTTTCTGGGGCGGTGGTCGAGGTTCCATACATAGAAGAACTTGATGTGAAGGTGGGGGGGAAAAACAGTGCGAGCACCCCTACTGTACTATGATGACTCGCCCATAAATTTACTGGGGAGGTATCTCCTTAGCAAGCTAAACAAGTCCATTTCATTTACAGACAGAGGGATAGTGTGTTCAACCCCTGGAATATGCACCATGCGCGCCATGCTAGTTATACATACCCAAGCCACAGCACAGCAAGTGCATGGAGTGCCAGTTAACCCCTACTGTACTATGATGACTCGCCCATAAATTTACTGGGGAGGTATCTCCTTAGCAAGCTAAACAAGACCATTTCATTTACAGACAGAGGGATAGTGTGTTCAACCCCTGGAATATGCACCATGCGCGCCATGCTAGTTATACATACCCAAGCCACAGCACAGCAAGTGCATGCAGTGCCAGTTAACCCAGACATGTTTATCCAAGGGTTAAAAGTTTTGGCATGTGTTATGCCCGAATTAAAACGCCAAGAATGGCGAGTACCATCTGAGTTTGTGTTTCGCCCCATAGCACCCCCAAAAATAGTGGCAGGTTCGGTGGTGTCTCTAGACTTACAAAGGGTATAAGTATCATCACAATGAATAGCAGTCATTGGCCTAGAAATACATGGAGATAACAATTCCCTGTAACATAATGATCCAGAACAGAAAGGTGCTGCTCCCTCTCATGGCCATAGTAAGCGCGCCATCAGCATTTTGTAATGAAAATATGCAACACGTACCACCCAAATTATGGACAACTGGTCCTCACGATGTGGGGCTGTTACAAGAAGTGACACCAGTGAAAATAAAACTCGAGCCAGGTGCCTTGTTGCCCCGGGTGTAAAAGTACCCCCTGTCTCGAGAGGCAGAAGAAGGAATAAAATAAACAATGCACGCACTACTACAGCAAGGGATTATAGTACTTTCAAATTCTCCTTGCAATAATTGTATTTACCCAATCAAAATGGCAAAGGGAGGGGCAAGGGAGGATGATACAGGATTTACGCCCCCTCAATGGCATCATACAAAAAATTCCCACTTGTCCCAAACCCTGCATCAATTTTTTGTAGCATCCCAAAAAGAGCTACATGTTTTACGGTGGTGGACTTCAAAAATTAATTTTTCTCAGTACCAATAGACCCCGAATCCCAATATCTGACAGCATTTACCCTGGGGGGGGGGAAAAGGTATGAACACCGTAGGCTGCCCCAGGGATATTGCGAAAGCCTGAGTATCTTTAACAGGATATAACACGAAGATCTCGGAAATATTGACACCAAGAGCACGATCATTCAGTACGTAGATGACCTATTGATCTGTGGAGAGAATGAAGAAGAGTGTAGAAAGGACTCAGTGGCACTATTGACATTGCTAGCACACAAGGGCTACAAGGTGGACAAACAAAAACTGCAGTATTGCTTGGCAGAAGTACTAGACTTGGCCCAACTGATATCAAAGGATGGCAAACGAATAATACCAGACAGAGCAGTAAGTGAGCCCCGAACGGTAAAAAAGATGCAGAAATGTCTTGGTATGTACAATTACTGCGTGCATGGATATTAGATTAGGCAGGCTACACAAAGCCCCTCCTGCATGCACTGAAGGAAGCACAAAGGGAGAACGCGACATTACAGTGGACACAAGAAATGCATACAGCCTTCAACACATTGAAGGAACTGATTTCTACAGCACCCGTTCTAGCGGCACCAGATTATGAATGCAAATTTTATTCATTTTCCCACCGCAGCTACAATTTACACTGACTCAGCATATATGATGACCACAGTGCATGGGGGACTAGCACGGTGGGAAGGAGAGGATTCAGAAGGGCAGTTGGGTCCCTTGTGCAGCACGCTGAACTACTTGTAGAATTGATTGAGGCGCTAAAAGAACCTACAGTTGTAGCAATAGTAAAATGCCAGGCCCACACAAGTAAGAATGACGTCATCTCATTAGGTAACACGGCAGCGGAAGCCACCGCGAAAGAAGTGTCCTATTTTACCAAAGAATTGACAGGTGAGTTCGTATTACAAAAACATGTGGAGGAAGGACAGGGGGAAGGATATAACTCAATGCCAGTTTCACAAATACTAGAATTACAGCAGGACGCACCAGCAGAGGAAAAACAGCTATGGGGGAAGAGAGGGTGTAGCCAATCGTATACTGATCTACTTTGGCGACAGAACAATACAGGTAAAGTAGTGATGCCAGCCAAATTGCTAGAATGGCATTCCAACAACTCCACTTTCCAGCCCCAAAGAAAAACAACATATTTCTGCGGATATACAGGAAGACTGGTTCGTGCCAGGATCGCATGAGCAGATATGAAAAATGATAATAGAATGTACCACCTGCCAAACATATAATTCAGGAATGACATTAAGAACACTGAGAAACACTGCCACGGCCCATTGGACCATTCTGTGAACTGCATATTGATTATGCACACATGGGAGAAAGGTGCAATCGATCACGATACCTGATAGTGGTGTTCTATCCCTTTTCACAGTGGGTGGAAGCAGGTCCCTGCGCACACCTGGACGCGAAATGCACAGTGACATTTTTAGTGAGGCAGGTCTTTCCCCACGGGAATATGCGATGTAATATGCTCTGACAATGGAACACATTTCGTCAATCACCTATTCAAAGCAGTGACAACAATGTTGGGCATCACCCAAAAGTTGTGTACGATTTACCACCCGCAATCAAATGATGTTGTGGAAAAAATAAACGGCCTTCTGAAAAGCAGACTGTCCAAATTGTGGCACACGTTAAAGAAACATTGGGTGTATTGCTTGCCGTTGGCACTGTTCGAATTGAGAAACCAACCTAGCAAGGACCACACTTGTCCCCGCATGAAATAGCCACAGGCAGAAGCATGCACACAGCACTCTCCCCTTTACGAAGACAGTCAGATAGACACAGAAGTGCAACAGTATTTCAAGACTACTTGAAAGAACTGACGAGAGCGGAACGCATGATTGCAAAACAACTAGCTCTGCCCTTCACACAAGAAAATGTGAGTGACACAATGACACCAGCCATGAATAGCCCAGGCTGCCAATTGAGGCCAGGGGCAATGGTATACGGCCGGAGCTTCGTACGTCGGTGGAATGCCCCCAGGTTTCATGGCCCGTATGAAGTAATATATTGTACACCCACTGCAGTGAAGGGCCTTAAATACTGGATGCATTTAACTGACGTGCAGAAGGCATACGATAATATTAGAACAAATGAAGAGGAAGACAGGTTAGAAGGAGCAACACAGACGTAAAAACAGGAAAAATAACAATACAAATAAGAGCAACTGCTAGAGTAAGAGAAAATACAGACGAAAGGTGATGAGAAACAAATGACAAGGGTGAAAGAAAAAATGAGTTAAAATAATGTAACCAGAGAAATATGAACACAGATAGCAATTTAACGCATTAAGAGAATGATATTGGTACCGCGAAGTACCGACCAAGTACTGTTTGCTGTGTTTGCCGGCTATTCTTGTCCAAGGATTGTGGACTAGCCTCTTGGAAAAAATCTCGACAGCGCTCTAGGAGGATGTCTGCTGCTGTTACACCTATTTTTTTATTTTTTATTTCATTTAGTTTTTGCAAACTGTTTGAAAACTTTTACTTTTACAATTCTTAATTCCTAGTTTCTGCAGTGACAGTAAAACAAAAAAATACAGCAATCAAATAACCAAAAAGCAACTGATTTGAAGTGAACTTGCACTTGGCTCGTCTCATTTAGTTCCTGTCTTGTGGCCATTGATAAAGTTCACTGCACACTTTCCTTGATTGCAGTCTTAGTTGTTTGCTGAGTGTGTCTTCTCTACCTTACTGAATGTGACATCTGTTGGTGTCACTCATTCTACCCATACGGACTAGTCGCCTCTAGTCGTATTTGCATTTGGTCGAGGAATCTCATTGTTGCAATCAACAGTGATCGGCTCTCACCAATGTGAAGGTGCTTCCACCATTCCTCTAGATCATATGTTTGAACTTTACTTCTCTCCTTTCCGAGGCATTTTTCTCGTTGGACTTTAAATTCAGTGCACCGCAAGACCAGATGTTTTAGATCTTCTGTTTCAATTTCGCAGAACCTGCATTTCGATTTGTCCATAGGAATCTTCCTGCGATGAATTAAGACTTCCTTTGTTTTGTAGATATTCAAACGAAATTTCAGGTATAGCCTTCTTAGGCGTTTACAGGGTGACAATATTAAATAGGACGGGAGCGTATTGTGTCTTTTCGCTTCTGGAGGCATATTCTGCATAGCTTTTTGTGACGACCTTTTTTCATTGATTTCAATCCAGTCCCAGTCAAGCAGTTTCCTCTGAACCAGATCTGGATTCCACCACAAAGTTTTTTCGTCTGTGCCCAGTTGTGCCAGTAATTCTCTGCACTGATGTTTCCACAGATGTAAAGCCGATTTTTCATGTCCTTTTTCCTCCGACAAGAATTTTACAGATGGGAGGTTTGCCTCTACAAGTGTCTTCCTGAATAACAACAACTTATTCCAGGTGATTCTTGAGTTAAGGGTAGACACTCCAACCTCATACAATACACAGGCTGTAGGTGTGCTTAAGGGGATCTGGAGAATCTTTTTCCAAAAGAGGCTTTCACATCGGGCCCAAACTTTATAATCACAACCGAACATGTTCTCCGCGCCATATATGAGAATTGGAGTCACTTTACCTTGATAAAATCTCCTTATCGGCTCATAGGAAAATTTGCTGTATCTTTGCTGTAAGATGGTGCCTTGAGCTGTTACGAATTTGCAGCTATTCAGGAGTTTTTTTTACCATTGGGGTGTCATTGATGCTAGAGTTGATCATGATCCCTAAATATCTTGTATGTGGTACCTGGTTTAGTTTATTTGAACCTATTGACCACATTGTTTTTCTTTTACTTGTAGATCTATCTCTTTGGTTTCCTAGTATTAAGATCTCCGATTTGGCCACATTGATGTCAAGGCCTAAATCCTCTGTGAAGATTTTGAGAGCTGAGAGTTTTCTTTGGAGACCGATCGGAGTTTGGTCTAGGATCACCATATCGTCTGCATACAAAATATGGTTTATTGGCACTCCATTTATCTGTGGTGGAAATGACACGACATCTTCCAGAGCTATTCCTACTTCGGATATGTAGAAGTTGAACAAGGTGGCCCCTAACGGGCAACCTTGCTTCACACCTCTCTCCGTTGGTATAGGGTTGGTTAGGTTTCCCTCACGATCTAATCTCACCTGAATATAGGTGTTGGAATACAGCTCGCGGATAGCATGGATGAGACTCTCATTGCACCCCCGTTCTTTGAGTTTTTTCCACAGGGTATCTCTATCCACACCATCAAAGGCATTCGCCATGTCAATAAACGCCAGATATATTTTTCGTCCCGTTCTAATGACGTCGATTTTTAACAGGTTCAGGATGAGTAGGTTTGCCCCACAACCTACACCTTTAACAAAGCCCGACTGGCGTTCATCATATATTTTCTCTTCCTGGATCCACTTGGTTAATTGGGCTAGCAACATCGAGGCGAACACTTTCCCCACTACATCCAGTAAAGCAATTGGACGATAGTTTGCCGGGTCTGAGCGAAAACCTTTCTTGTAGATCAGGACAATAATCCCAGATTTCCAAGTCTCAGGTATTTTCCCTTCCTTTTTTATGGCAGTGAAGAGTGTATGACAAAAGTCTGACCATTCTTCGCTGTTTGCCTTAAGGTCTGCGTTCGACAAACCGCCTGGACCCGCAGCGCGAGAGGCGTTACATTTCCTGATGGTAGTTAGTATATCGTCTCTCTCCATTTCGATTTCCCACTGTTGACTTGTCTCCACTTTTGTCGGGATCAAGATTTTTCTTCTTTTGAATAGTGCTGTGAAGTGGTTTTCCCAGTCCTTTTCCAGAACTGTACTTGATAGTAGCGCTTTGTCAGAGTTCTTTGTGTCATTAATAATGTCCCAAAAGCCTCTTGTGTCCTTTCGGTTTAGAGCCTTCAACATTGCTTCCGCGTCCCGTTGTTCCATGGTTGCCTTGTGATTTTTGCACCAGTTGTTGTACTTGTTTTTTTCCTTTTTTATCTGCACCATTAGGTCCTCTGGGTTTGCGGCTCGTATTTTCCTTATAATTTTTCTTACCTCTCTCTTTATGGCAACTACTTCAGGATCATATCTGTGTTTTTGTATCACAGGTCTTGTCTGGGACGTTTTTTTCTTGACTTTATAGATCTCAAAGAACTGTTGATATTCCGTTGATCTTAAGGGATTCTGGTCTTGCGCTTCCAGTAGCAGTTCGCTAATTGTCACAATATCGCACTGATTTATACGCATTCTATTGCGACCTGGGACCAGGGATAGGTGTTGTCTCCATTGTTTACGCTCCATTTTATTGGTGTTATTCCATTTCGCTACCACCATGTTGTGGTCACTGTGTTTAGTCGTGATCACTTGAAATTAAACAATTTCCTGGAATATGTTGCCTGAGACAAATATATAATCCAGTATTGAATTTTGGGTTCCTCGTGTCCAGGTCGGTTTAGCTGGAGTATCACCCTTTGTTCCTCCATTTAGCATTACTAGATTTCTTATCGACATCTCATCAAGCCATCGCTCACAGTTTGTTTTTTCTCTGCTATTCAGTTGTTGCTTTGATTGAGGGTTCTCGATCACTTTAATATTAAAATCTCCACATATAATTATTAAGGCTTGTGGTTCTCTCACTAGTATGCTGTCAATTGCATCTAAAATGTCATCTTCAAATTTTAAGTGCAATTTCGTGGTTGTGTTCCAATATACATTTAAAATGTAAATGGTCTGGTTATCTAATGTTGCCATGTTCACAGGATCAGTGCAAGTCATTTGTAAATGGGGCGAAATGTTGCAAGCATTCTTAATTCTCAGGCCGCTTTTTCTGTTTATCAGGGTTAACTGACCCGACATGGGGCGGCCTTTCTCTTTGCAGATGCTTGCAGGATTAAAAGCTACATCGAAGCCTTCTACACATGGTGTGCTTGTTAACCATGTTTCTTGTGTGCATATAATATCAGCATTCCTCAGGTATACGGGTGCAGAACTCAGCAGATGGGTGAACCCTCTCGTGTTCCAGGAGGTTATCACCAACTTTTCCTTTAGGCATTAACTCGTCGATGTTCCATTTAAGGATTTTGCTATCCATCCCCATGCGTGAGACTCCTCCTCTATGACCGATTTGTCCTTACACATCGCTCTCTTTGTGTTCTCACTGTTCTCCACTGTTATTTAAAATTTCTTCAGTTTTATCTCTTCCAGTGAGAGCTGTGCATCAACGTCCTCTTCCACTGATTTTCTTTTGTTTAGGTCGTAATCTTCCATTTTTGCACTGTTATCCAGTCGAGTGGACAGCTGTGAATCTTTTTGATTTTTCTGCGGGCTCTTATCTGCCGAGGTAACACAGTCTTCTCCTCCCCTCCCGCTGTTACACCTATTCCCTGGCTGACCTCGTTGTACACGGAAGAGGTGCCTTTTTTTTGAGTATCTCTTTATTCACAGCGGCTTATGCTGCGAACCAACTAACGTGCCTCACCACTGTTCCAGTGTGAACAACTGCTCACAGTGTGCCCAGTGTGCCCAATTGCCCCGTTTTGATTTCTGGACTCAGGAGGGCACATGAACTAATTTGTGTACTGGAGGACGCTATCCGAAGATTTACTAACTTGCCCCTCTAACATATAAGCTCTCTTTCTGATTTAGGTCACTTCCGGATTGTGAAGCCCCGCCTACTGGGTCTGTGACGTGACTGCCTGAGAGCTCATTATCCCGTCGCCCAGCGCACGCACCACGAAGTACCGTCCAAGTACTGTTTGCTGTTCGCGGTGCAGCGGACGACGGGACCGCTCTCACCTTATGAGGTAGCTTGGGGTTTTGATTGTATATCGGAGCTAAACCTGATGCTCTCTTGTGCTAAGCACGCAAACAAATGACCGCATTTCAATGGTGTCCATAACTAGCATGTTGTTAGGGGTGGAGCTGACTGGGTGATGTGACTACCTCTTCCTTTGATCTTGATTGGATGTTTCTTAAATTGCATGGCATAATTATTACTGCAATTCTTGTTTTTTGGTTTGACTGCTTTTGTACTTAAAGTTGCATACATCCTTTAGACAACTGAATCGCACGACAGATATTGTTGAGCGTCTAAACGTAATCACTTGCAAATTGCTTGAAACCATGTCCTCGCGCCTACGTAGTGGATTAAAAGAAACAATAATAATTCCAAAAAAACGGAATATTGATGCTACAATGGCCAAACTGGATAAAATGTATGGGCCCGATAAGTCTGCAGCAAATAAAAACCCCACTACATCAAGTAGGAGTGCAACCAGCCAAGAGGACAACGCTGTGACAACCAACTCTAGGCAAAGCTTCTTAAGTGTCAAGAATCAGTAATAAATCACGATTTAGCTACTATTGAGGATATCAATATAGGGCCTCCTTCTGACATATCAATCCTTGCACCTGCGGTACTCATGGAACTAGAAAAACAAATAATACTATTTGATGGCCCGTCAATTTCGGTCACAGTGTGGCCTATGGGAAAGCATAAAGTTCACCTCCACAGTGAGACTCCATGCACGTTGACATTAGAAGTGCCCCCATCCCATTTTGATTTGGAAGACGCCCCGAGTAAACATGTGAATGTCGACTTATATAATGGAGCTGCTGCCCAGAGCAAAGAGGGTGGAATATGCTCATCACCTGATTTTCAACATCTCTCAACCAAAATACATGAATGAAGAAATGAATGTGAACTTTCAACCCAAAGTTACCTCAGAAGGGCAAGACTTCCAAATTTTTGAAGCCTCATATCCGGTAAGTCAAGAATTCTCAACCTCCTTGACAAGGGTCACAACTACACCCACTATGAACTTAGTGATATAAAATCTGCACTTCTTGAAATCTCCTCAAAATTGAACAAATTTGAGGGGTACATATTTGTTGACAATTACAAGAAGGAAAAGGGTTGTTACTCTCCTACTATTCCTCACATATCTACTGTCACAATTGCATGTCAAGCAGAAAGTATATTTAATGAGCTCCATGGCCCCGCAAAAAAAAAAGTGGGTGATCCAGTTTATGAATTCCAATCGTCGTTTGCGCAGATTGTTAACGCACCAAGAAACGTGGAATCCATTCAAATTTATACCCATGCACAGCTGTCAAATGATATCGCAGCATGCAGAGAAAATTGACTAGCTACTTTTCTTCAATCAGTTAAATAATATGGAAGCCTCAACGGAAGGCTCAAACAAAGGGGTTGATCAGCTTGTGAACCCGCTTGCAACCCCAGGTAGTCCATCTGATTTAATTGAAATAATGAATGAGCAAAATGCGAAGGATGCCGTAAAACTGGATCCTCCACCAATGGAGGCACCTTGCCAGCTTGAAGAAAAAAAACGGTTTCTTTCACGAAAACAAAAAAGATAGCACATACGTGCACTCAACAGACTAAAGCTGCACAATGCGAAATCACAGGATGTACAGGAAAGCAACCAAAAACTAAAAAAGAATACCCAGAAACAACCTTCCAGTGGTGAGAGAAAAGCCAATGATAAAACACTACTAAATAAGGCAAAAATGAATACCTCCCTTGTTAATTCAACTAATGAGATTGGGATTGATATGGAGGAACTCTCACTTGAACGTCGACTCGCATTACAACTACAAGTGAACTTGGGTGGAAAGAAAGGAAAAAATCAAACACTTGTGACAGAAAAATCAATTACGGATAAACAAAAGGAATTTGCGTCTTCATTGTCCCACTCACAACAATCTCTGTTATCAGTATTTTATAAACCAATCCCCAATAAAAGAACGACTGAACGAGCCAATATGGATTCAGCCACTCCTTTAAACCTTGAACTAGAGGTTTTGGAAGACAAATCACAAACATATGCGCCCGTTTCTGAGCTTGAAGGAAAAATAAACCCTCTACAACTAGACAAACAAAGGAACCAGACACCTCAATAATTAACTCAAGGAGAACTAGGAGATAGTAAGGTGCTAAAGAACTCGTTGTTATTTACTCTTCCCTGAAGTTACAATGAATCCTTTACCTCAATCAAAGGATTCTATGAAAAACTTTACGGGTGAGCCTGGGAGGAAAACTTCTCTCACAACGATTGAACCCAGCGAGCAAGCGATTTATGACAAACCTATGTCGACCATTCTGGGATGGATTAGTGCTCCGGAAGTAAATGGAGAGCAGGACCTAAATCGATCGTTCATGATGCAGACGTTCAAAAAGATTCCAGCTCTTCGAACGCTGGTTTCGAGTGACATTTGGATAACCCTGCCATCCATAAAAAATCATAGGATGGTATTTGAACTGCAATCTCCAATAATTGCGGAACTGATATGAAATCATCGAAGGGAGCTAAAAATGTTGGGACTGGCAATCATTCGAATCCAGAGGATCGACAATGCAAAGATCTTTAATGAGACTAAGCCTCTAATTGAATTAATCACAAATAACCAATCACCGTCAACGAACACATTACCCTCTTCGGAAACGGCAGTCCTGGAACAATTAGTTGCAATATCTGCAGTTTCCAAAGATTGGTCTTGGTTACCTGCATTGATGGGGGCTCGCAAGGAGATACCCATAACCGAGCACTCGTAGTAGCAAAAAGTGCTTACGAGTGATGTCATGGAACTCTTGTGGTTTGAAAAACTTGAAAAGATGGGTACGCAGATACACCCCCCATGAAATTGTTGCCATAGTGTTGTGTCAAGAGACGATGGCTGTGAACAAACTGGAAATTACCGGGTTTGTGGCATATTCGACGCTTGCCACACGATTAGCTTAAGGGAGACCATCGGGGGGAATTACCAACTTGGTAAATACAGGCCTGGTCTATGCTTTGTTGTTAACATGTACTACAGGCTCTTATTCCGCGATTGTAATTGAACTAGGAACATGTAAAATGGAGCATGTTTTAATAGTTTCATTGTGCTACAATCCGCTAGCCACTGCAATGACAACAGTAATGAATGATCTTGATCTTCTGTTTGACGAGATCCTGTGTAAATGGTCTGATATAAAAATAATTCTAGGCGGCGATTTTAATTCCAATTGCTTGCAAACGCCCCAGAATGAACAAAAAAGGCATTTACAAAATCAACCATCGACAAATAGGAAAAGGGGTATATCCTTTCAATTGTTTTTTCGTCGATGGAATATGATCTTGCTACCCTTTCTTTCAAAAGAGAAAACATTCACTTGGTCTCATAACAATAGGAAATCATGCATTGATTACATTGCAGTATCTGTGGAATTGGCCCCCAGTTGCACGGGAGTGCAAATGGCCAAGATCGATATGAGTGATCACTGTATCTTATACACCGAAATTCAATTAGATATCTCAAATCTGTTTCAAGATCCACTCAGTACATTCATCCGGGAGGACAGACCAGGCGCCTCTTTACGATGGAATTTGAAAACTTGCATAAAATTAAACGCAATTATTAAGAGTTTTGCTGACAACTGCATGAATATCAAGGATCCGACTTTAAAAGAGAGGAGTTTATCAATGCAAAATCTATTCATTATCACAATAGCCCTTATATATCTTGTAAAACTTAAATCAAAAGAAAAAGTAAAACCTCCCTTTGCCTGCAAGAATTGGAATCTTAAAAAAACAAAAAAACTATGAGATTGCTCATCTGATTAAAATGGGACTGCATGAATCTGAACACCAAAACATAAAACGGAAGATTATTAACAAATACTATAATAACATAAAAAACTATAGAATACACCTTCATCATACAACGAACCAAACAATGATAGGAGCACTGTGTGCAAACGATAGGAGATCTACTTGGGCTCTGCTAAGGGGTAATGAGCACTCAAGAATGACTGAGCAAATTTCCAGCATAAGTGCTGAACTATGGACGCAATACTACAAGGACAAGTTTGCATTACCAGAAAGATTTTCAACTTTAACGTCTAAGTTCAATCAATTCTCAGTTAAGAAACTCAAAGGTTGGTCCATAGAAGACATCACATGGGCTCTAACAAAGCTCAATAAATCAAGAGCACCGGGTCCTGATTGAATTCCGCCATGTGTTAAAAGAAAACATGCAATTATGGGCACCGATGCTAAAACTTCAATTCTCCAGCATGGGGTCTGGCATGGATTCACATGCTCATGAATATTCCCCGTCGTCAGGCTGGGAATCCTCGGTAAAGAAAAAATCAGTATCAGTTTCGTTTCTGATCTGTCTTTCTTAGTAGTAACCAATCACTGATCTCTGGGTCATACTGCCCCCAGCCAATGACTGCCCTCTCCCTAAACCCCACCTCTGGCAGCCATCCTCAGATTTTTACCGCACGCTCAAGTGTTGGGAGGCCTCGTGTTTAGCTCTCGAGTTTTTTTACTGCGTTTTCACGCTTTTTCAGGAGAATTTCTTATTTTTTCGGTTTAATGGAGCCTTAAGCTCCACCGTTTCTACTTCCGATAACGGGGACCCGTTTCGGAATTCTTCTACGCCCCTAAAGGGTGAAGTTTTCGTTGAGTTTACACTTCTTGGAGGATTCCGGAAGATCTGCGGCCTACCTCAACGGACATGGCCCAGGACAAGGGGAGCTCGACGCCCGGATACAAGCTGTTCAGGAACTGCCCTGGATGCAGATTATATAACGTTTTCAAGGAGGATGAGCATTTGCGATGTCTCTACTGCCTCCATGGGAACAAGACGCACGTGGAGAAGGACTGTGTGTTCTGCAAGAACCTTTCGGAACGGACCAAACAAGATCATCGTTCCTGTCTCGCCACCTGGCTGGAGAAGGGCACAGCAAGTGAGAAGGCGAAGAAGAAGTCTGAGCGGGCTTCTAAGTCCTTTGAGGGCGCCCCGGCGACGGGGGCCCAACAGAAGGCCAAGCACCGCGAGTCCGCGGGCTCCAGGAGCGCCGAAAGGTCGGGCTCTTCAGTTGCCAAGCAGGGCCTTACCTCCCCGGCACGTTTGACCACGAGCCAGTGCTCTGGTTCGGGGAAGAGGAAGTCCGAGAACCTGGGTAGGCCACTGGAGTGGACCTGGTCGATCTCGAAGGGGGAGCGAGGCGCTGACCCTCCCCCCAAGGCGAAGGCCCAGGATGCACCTAAGGTGGTGAGGGCTTTGATCCACCCGGCTAAGGCCTCTACCGAATTGGTCGCTTCGACCCTGGAGGAGCCGGCTGAGACTACGCCAGGGAAACGGCCTCTGGGCCCAGAGTATCCCTGCCGCCGCGCAGGGAATCCTCTTTCCAGCCCATCGCTAAGACCCCTGTGAAGCCCCCGGCTGAAAAAGAGGGCGGAGGGCCGGCGGCCATTACAGACTCGGAATCAGCCTCTGAGGAGGAACTGGTGGAGACCGAGAAGGGCCTCAACGAAAGGTCCATAGGCCTCAACAAGAGGTTCATAAACCTCAACGAGAGGTTCGAGAAGGTTCGATCCCAGGGGACAGTCCCTGCTGACGTGATCAAAAATAGCGACGATGACGACGAACAGGGCCCAGTGGAGCGGCCATCCCATCCGTCGCAGCCATTGCCCGAGCCCCAGGATAGCTTGGCGGCCAATTTGTTGGCAATCCAATCCTTATGTACCGAGATAAGGACGAGATTACCACGCACCCCGACGGAGGAGCCAGAACCAGGCCCGTTGGGAAGCCCTCCGAACAAGCGGAGGAGAGTCCACCCCGCTCTGCCCTTCGTGCCTGTGAGACCGGTGGACCCCTCATCCCCCTCATCCCCCTCGCCGGGAGAGGATACGGCGACGGATACGGCGACGGGGACGGACGATGACGGAGGCGATGACACAGCGGACATCCCGTCGTCACCCCCCCCACGGGCGTCCCCAGCCGACGAGGTTGGCTCTTTCCACGCCATAATAACCAGGGCATCCGAGCTCTTCCAGCTCTGCCCTGAAGAACAGAAAAAGGAGGGGTTTCTGTACCAACGACGAGAGGCTAAGAGGAAGACGGTCCTCGCGGGGCCTTTACTCGACGACATCTGGGACGAGTGGCTTGCTGTCCTCAAGAACCCTGCCACGACACCCGCCAAGAGGGACAGGTACGAGAAGAAGTACCGAGTCCCTGATGCCGCCCCCTTGTGCCTCAGGGCCCAGCCCACGCCGGACTCAGTCGTCTCGGCAGCGGCTAAGAAGAAGGCAGCGGGTGCGGCGGCTTCAACTTCCACTTCCCTGCCGGACAGCGAGGGCAAGAAGTTGGACTCTATGGGACGACGAGTCATCTCGTCGGCGGCGACGACGATTAAGGCGGCCAATGCCTTAGCGATCGTGGCCCGCTACGACAGGGAGCTCTGGTTCAAGATAGCTCCCCTGCTAGATTTCCTGCCTGATGACAAAAGGGCGGAGGCCCTAGAAATTCCGCAGGAGGGCAAGGTGGCGTCGGATCACGCCATACTGGTGGCGACGGACATTGCCGATACCGGATTTCGCCAACTGGGCAACGGAGTTTGCCTCCGACGACGAGGATGGCTAAAGGCGACAGACTTTCGCCAGGACATCCAGACCAGAGTGTTGGACATGCCGTTCGACGGCAACAACCTCTTTGGTAAGGCTGTGGATGAGTCTCTACAGGCCATCAAGACTGACTCGGAGACGGCCTGGGCCCTTGGGGTGCTTCAGCAGCGACGGCCCTTTCGGAGCCCCGGAGGCAGACAGGGTGCCTCCAAAGGATCCAGCGGTGGCTCCTCCACTTACCGCCAGGCGGCCCGCTCCTCTTCCCAGGAGGCCTACAGAGGTCGCGGCAAGCAAGGGGGTTCCCGCCGTCGTCGCCAAGGAGGCCAAGGCAGCAAGGCCGCTTCCAAGCAAGACTGACCCGGCCGGGTTGTCGGGCCCCCACCGAAGCACCCCGGTGGGAGGCCGGCTGACGAAGTTCGTCAGAGTGTGGGAGTCTATCTCCACCGATCGTTGGGTGTTGGACACCCTGGCCTACGGGCACTCACTGGAATTCCTAAAGAAGTGCCCTCGCATTCCTCCCGTGGCCAGGAAGGAGAATCGCGTCCCTCAACTGCTGTTGGAAGTAAAGGTGATGCTCAAGAAAGGTGCCATTGAGCTCGTCCCCAGGAGGCTCCAGGGCTCCGGAGTGTACTCAAGGTACTTCCTCGTCAGAAAGAAGACAGGCGGTTGGCGCCCCATCCGGGACCTGCGGCGGTTAAACAAATACATCAAGGTGCAGAAATTCAGGATGGTCACCCTCCAGCACGTGCTGGGACAGCTGGAGGAAGGCGACTTCCTTTCGTTGTTGGACCTGGAGGATGCTTACTTCCACATCCCCATTCTAAAAAGGCACAGGAAGTTCCTCAGGTTCATGGTTCAGGGACGCCACTACCAATTCAGAGCCCTACCGTTCGGATTAAAGTCGGCACCCAGGGTTTTCACCAAGTGCCTGGCACCTGTGGCGGCGCGACCCCTACCTGGACGACTGGCTAATCCGGGCAAGGTCAGGGGAACTCGCCGTCGATCATACCGCGAGGACCGTCCGGTTGCTCACGGAGCTGTGGTTCGCCATCAGCTACCCCAAATCCCACCTGGTTCCATCCCAAGTAGCACTGTTTTTGGGGGCGAAGCTCGATACAGTGGAGCAATTGGCCTCCCCTTCAGAGGAGAGGACCAAGACCATCCTGGGCAAGGTGCGGCGCCTGTTAGCCACGGACGTGGCCAGGGTGAGGTCCATCAAGTACCTTCTCGGGATGATGTCCTCATGCAACTACCTTGTGCCCCTTTGCAGACTTCGGATGCGTCCGCTACAGGAGTTCCTCTACGCCCGCTGGTTTCAGGCGAGGGGCTGCTTCGAGGACAGGATCCCCCTCGACGAGGAGTTCCGTCGGGCGATCCTATGGTGGGGCATCGGGCTCACCTCACGACGGGCACGGACTTTCAAACCCCTTTGGCTCCCGGAGGAGAGGTCTCTTCACATCAACATCTTGGAGCTCCGAGCGGTGTTCTGGGCGCTCAAGTCGTTCCTCCCGTCCCTCAAGGACAAAGTGGTGAGGATCTTCACCGACAACACCACTACATACGGAAGCAGGGGAGCATCAGATCCCCAGCCCTATCCAAGGAGGCCCAGGATCTGTGGCACTGGGCCGTCGCCCAGGGGATGTTTCTGGTTCCCTTCCACCTGGCAGGAATAAAAAACACCATCGCCGACTCACTCATCAGGGAGCTGCGCTCGTGCCACGAGTGGGAACTGCGCCAGGATCAAGTGGATCGACTCTTCCAACAATGGGTTAAACCCCAGATCGACCTGTTCGCGACGGCGACGAACTCCAAGTGCCAGAGGTTCGCCAGCAGGTTCCCACAGCCGAGGAGCATGGGCGATGCTTTCTCGTTCCCTTGGGACGGCCGGTTTCTATGCGCGTCCCCTCCATTGCCGTTGGTGCTCCGCCTCATCAACCAGCTCAAGAAGTCCAGGTGCAGGATGATCCTCGTCGCACCGGCGTGGCCGAGGCAGGTCTGGTTCCCAGACCTTCTTGACTTGTCAACGTCCCCGCCAATCAGGCTGCCGGCGGACGCGGATCTTCTCTCCAGAGAAGAAGGCGCCATTCTCCACCACGACCCACAGTCGCTGAATTTGCAGGCCTGGATCCTGCAGCACTAGAGTTTGGAGGGTACGATATCCCGGCTGATTGCAGAGAGGTTCTTGCAAAGGCCAGGGCGTCCTCAACTCTCAAGTGTTACGGTCATAAATGGAAGAGGTTCTCTGTCTGGTGCTGTGCACAGAAGATTAACCCTCTGCGAATTACAGCCCCTCAAGTGCTGCCGTACCTGCTGTAGCTGGCCAAGGCTGGACTGGCTCACGCCTCCATAAAAATACATCTGGCTGCCATCTCCCGATATACCAAGACGACTGGACGGGCGTCCTTGTGGTCCCATCGCCTGGTGAAGGAATTTATGAAGGGACTATTCCAATCATTCCCGCAGGTGAAGGCTCCTGCCCCGGCGTGGGAGCTTAATGTGGTGCTGACCAGGCTCATGGGGGCCCCATTCGAGCCTATGCATTCGGCGCCTTTGAAGTTCCTGTCATGGAAGACAGCGTTCCTTGTGGCCATCACCTCTGCACGACGAGTCGGAGAGATTCAGGCCCTATCTTGCAAGCCTCATACTTGACTTTTCATGACACCAGGGTGGTGCTGAGGACGCACCCCTCCTTCATGCCCAAGGTGCCGTCAGACTTCCACCTCAACGAGCCCTTGGTGTTACCAGTTTTCTTTCCGTCGCCTTCGACGCCGGCCGAGAGGACTCGCTGGATGTAGCTAGAGCGCTGAAGTTCTACGTGGACCGCACGAAGAGTTTTCGGAAGACGTCACAACTGTTTGTGAACTTTGGGTCTGTGAATCAAGGGAAGGCTCTCTCGAAGACTTCCATCTCCAGATGGCTCCCGGCTGCATCATGCATTGTCGCCGGTTGGCAAACCGACCGCTGCCCGGCCGTCCGAGAGCCCATTCGACCAGAGCGATCGCTGCTACCACGGCGTTCCTGTCTGGTGTGCCCCTGCTGGACATCTGCAGGGCTGCTACGTGGAGGTCGACGCACTCCTTCACAAGATTCTACTGCGTCGATCGGGACTCCAGGGAGGAGTCCAGGGTCGACCAAGCAGTGCTGCGTAACCTGTTCGCTTAAGGTGAGCCTGGTGAGGAGGTAAGAGATGCTTAATGTTGAGTTGTTGTGTTGCTTAATGTTGAGCCGTTGCCACCTCCCGTGGTTGTGCATGTGTATACTGCTATGTATTCTTTTATTCATGAGCATGTGAATCCATGCCAGACCCCATGCTGGAGAAGGAACAAGTTACTTACCTGTAACTGTTGTTCTCCAGCATGGGTCTGGCATGGATTCACATGCGAACCCTCCCACCTACCCCTCTGCGGCTCTTCACTTGGTCATACTGCCACTTGGCGTGCTACCAAATCTGAGGATGGCTGCCAGAGGCGGGGCTTAGGGAGAGGGCAGTCATTGGCTGGGGGCAGTATGATCCAGAGATCAGTGATTGGTTACTACTAAGAAAGACAGATCAGAAACTAAACTGATACTGATTTTTTCTTTACTGAGGATTCCCAGCCTGACGACGGGGAATATTCATGAGCATGTGAATCCATGCCAGACCCATGCTGGAGAACAACAGTTACAGGTAAGTAACTTGTTCCTTTGATGAGATTATAATCTCATCCAATGTCCCACCTTAATGGCTGCAATCGATTATAGTTCTTATTCACAAGAAAGGCGCTAGATCGAACCCGGGAAACTTTCGTCCCATCGCCTTGATTGATGCGAGTGCAAAAACCTTCGCTATCCTATTATTGCAGCAGTTAAATGAGAATATAAGACATCAAGCTATCCTCTCTCCTTTTCAAATAGGATTTCGTGCCAGGATGGGAACGGCTCTGAATGCAACCTTTCTGGCTCATCTAATTGCCCAAACTAAAATTCCAAACTCGGGCGCCCTATACATGGCATCTGTTGATTTATCAGCAGCATTTGACTGTGTAATAAGAAATCTACTTTGGGAAAAACTTGAGGAAAAAGGTATACCACATGACCTTATTGTATTGTTGGCCAAACTACATCAAGGCACATCATATCTAGTCCGCATTAATGAGTCTGGTTCAACAACGGTCCCGATTCCAACAGAGGTGTGGGTTAAGCAGGGCTGCAACTTGGCGGTGACCCTGTTTAACCTTTACCTCTCAGACATTGAACAAATATGGAAAACTGAAATAACTTACCGAGCGAAACTCAGACATTTGTGAATTCAATGGATCGCTTTTGCTGATGATGTGCTAATATTTGATCGAACTCCCTATGGCCTACAAAAAAAGCTTGCAATATTTGCAGACTTCTTATACAAACACAATCTAACTTGTAATGTAGAGAAATCAAGTATTTTCATATTGCAAAACATGAAAAGGAAAATATCGACTATGCAGTGGTCAATAATTCAATACCCATGCCCATCAATGTGAACATGAGATACTTGGGCTATGATGTTCTGGCCTTTGCAAGAACCTCTCTGCAATCAGCCGGGATATCGTACCTTCCCACAAAGAAAACATGGTACTCAAATCTAAATACGAAAAAAGCTGTTCTGATTACACAGATGCGGATGGTATTTATGAAGTTCTGTAAATTCTCTATAGAACCACTATTGCAATTTTACATGCTGAAAGTCGAAGCTATTCTACTATATGGGCTTGACTTATACTTGTGCAATATAGACTCAATTTTAGATCAAATACAAGGGCAAATATGGAAAGCTGTATTAAGGTTACCAAATGCATTACCAAACTGTGTGTTAAGACAGGAGTTGGGTAATTCATCCTTATCGGCTACATTCCACTGGCGACAACTGACGAACTATGGCAAGATGCTATTCCCACCCCAACAATCGCTTTATGAGGAGTTCTCAATAATGATTAAAAATCGAGCACCAAAGTCATTGCTTGTTTTCTCAAACCTTATGATCAAGATCTTAGATGAATGTGGATTAAAATCACTAGATCTTGAATTTCGGTCTGCTACTGTAAAGAAACGACTATATGAGTATGACTGGTCAATTACATTGACAGGCATGCATACAAAAAAACTATATGTGGAAGCAGCAAAATTTGCCACATCGAGAACTCAGCGAAAAGCCTATTTGATAAAATTCCCGGCCAAGGAATACCGAGATTTGTACTTGAGATTCAAGCTCAATCAATTGGATACTTTTGAGAAAACAAACAACTGGAACAAACATGACTTGCATGACACAAACAAAGACACCATGGTGCAGATTTTGTGTAGGAAATAGCTGCATAGAAAATTTAAAACATCTAACCATCTATTGCACATACTTTGAAGCTCTGAGATATTCTCTTATTGGTCCGGAAGTGTTGGAGATGACTCAGGAAGCGAGGGAATGGTGTTGGAAGAAGTTCATGTGGGGATACTCACTCAAAGTTGTTATATCACTATGCATGTTCCTTGAGAATTTGGTTCTGGAACTACATATCAAGGAACTATAATACTAAAGGTGTATGCTTTTCTATGTAATGATAAGATCATGTTTATTTGTTTTAAGACCATGTATAATTATTCTCTTTGAGTATGAAATCTAAATAGAAGTTTGTGTACTCAATAATGAAATTTTAATTTTTCTTTTTGTAACTGTTTTCTTAAGATGTTGTAAAAAAGTTTGTTAATCAAACTAATAAACAACTTTTATATTAAAAAAAAAATTGGTTTAGAGTCTCACTCCCTCCCCACTCTCTCCCTCTCTGTTTCATTATGTTAAGAGACTTAAACAAATTCCTCAGGAAGGACACGTTCAAGATGGTCAGCCTTTGTCAGATTGTTCAGGCCCTCCAGCTTCATGACTGGATGGTATCATTGGACCTTCAGGATGCTTACTTTCATGTGCCAATCCATCACAAGCACTCACTGTACCTGAGGTTCGCCGTTGGCGGTTCTCATTATCAGTTTTGAGTTCTGTAATTTGGGCTGACCCCCGCTCTGAAGGTTTTCACCAAGTTGATGGCAGTGGTGGCAGCTAATCTCAGGAGAGGGGGGATTCTAGTTTACCCCTACCTGGACTATTGGCTGATCAGGGCCAGGTCCCCCAAACAGGCCCTGGAACATCTCACCTACACTTGTCATTCTCTCCACGGACTGGGATTCTCCCTCAACTTCAAGAAGTCCCACATGATAACATTGCAAAGGCTCCATTTCATTGGAGCAGTCCTGGATGCATCCATGGGAAAAGCCTCGCCTCCAGAAGTGAGGGCTCAAGACATTCTGCACATGGTCATCAAATTCCAAAGTGTCCTAAGTCTCACGGCCTTTGACTTTCTGAGGTTGCTCAGCCTCATTCATGGCATCCTGCATTTTTCTGGTGCCAGAGGTGCCCCTGAGAATAAGATCTCTGCAATGGGCTCTCAAGACTCAATCGTCTCAATTCTCAGGCACGATGTCAGATCTCCTTCAGGTTCCAAGAAGAGTCATACAGGATCCCCTATGGAGGGCCTGCGAGGACAACATTCTGAAGGGAAAACCTTTTTGGCAGCTATGGCTGGAGATATAAGTAGTAACGGGGAGACCACCAGGAGGCGCAGGAAAGATGGAAGCCTGAGCGCTAGCCTCTTCGAGAACCCACAGACAATGGCGGTTTCCTAGCGCTCTACCCAGCCCGCGAGCAACCTAAACATGCCGTTTTGCTGAAAGGAGGTCAGAATGGGCTATTCTACGGGTGTTGTCATGTGTCTGCTTGCCTTTGATGAACCCCGACTGGTCGGGGTCCACTAGCTGTGTTAGTAAGTGCTCTATTCTATTTGCCAAAATCTTGGAGTAGATTTTCGCATCAGTGTAAATTAGCGCTATTGGTCTAAACGAACCGCACACAGTGGGATCTTTCTCTGGCTTGGGGAGAAGAACCACTTTCGCTTCTTCCATAGTGGGAGATAGCCCTTACCCATCCCCAAAGTGGTTAAAAAGGGTTGTTAAGCCAGGAGCTAACTGGTCTTTGAGGGTTTTGTAGATCTCCGTTGTAAAGCTGCAGGACCTGGGGCTTTATTGTTTGGTAATGAAATGATAGCTTTCTTTACCTCGTCAAATGTGATGGGTTTCTCCAGATCCACCCTCTCCTCGGGTATTAGTTTGGGTACGTTCCAGGCCCTCAGATATTCCTTTTGGACCCTAGAGGAAGGGTCACCTATATTGTATAGGGTGGAGTAGAAGCCTGCGAATTCCCTCGTAATCTCCAGTGTATCAGAGCATTCGCCCCCTCCTGCTTTTTTTTTGTTTTAGAATAGTGCTCTCCTTTTATTTATTTCTTGGCATTCTAGCCATTAGTTTATCGGCTTTGTTTGCTTTCACATAGTACCTTTGTCTGAGGTGGCCAAGCGAACGCTCCGCACGTCTGGTCTGCATGGTACATGGTCTCTAGTTGGCCCCTAATTGCCCTATAGTCTCTTCTGATTTCACTGCTCATCCCCAAAGCCATTTTAAGCATCACCGTCTTCAATTTGGATTCTAGCTCCTCTTCGAAGCATCTAAGCTCACTATCTCTCCTGGCCTTGATCACTATTAATGTCCCTCTTAATGTAGCTTTGAAGGCACCCCAGACTGTGCAGGAATTGATGTCAGGGCTTTCGGTATTTTGGAAAAATTCCTATGTTTCCTCCCCTAGTTTCTCTCTCAGCTGATCGTCCCTAAAAATACATGCTGGGAATCGACACCTCCAAAGTCCTGCCCCCCTCCTTCTGATCTTTAATGTGATAGGAGCGTGATCTGACAGTTTATTGCCCCCACCTTGATTACTGCTATTTGCCCCGCTAGGATGCGTGAAACCCACATATAGTCTATTCTCAAGGCAGTTTTGTGCATGTGGAAGTAGAATGTGTATCCCTTCGTGTCCCTGCTTTTCTCTCTCCATGCATCCACAAGTGCCAGGTGCTCAAATTTCCCTTTAAGCTCCTTCAAGGGTTTGTTGTGAGGAGCCAAACGGGGATGCCCCCTCTAACCGCTCCTCTATGCACTCCACCTAGAAGCGCCACTAAATAAAATGAGATACAAAGGAAATGGAAGGTATCCTGTTGGCAAGAAGGAACACAAAGTCACAGCATTTGCTGGTATGTTGCTAACAGTAACGAATCCGGAGACATCCCTTAGAGCCATAGATGAGACACTAGCCCTCTTCGCAGAGGTAGCAGGCCTGAAAGTAAATAGAAGCAAATCAGAGATCCTGAACCTCCCAATCTCACAGGATAGAGAAAAGTTACTGAAGGGGGCGTTCCCATACACCTGGGCATCTAATCGCATCAAATATCTGGGAGCGAGAGTCATCAGAAGAATAGATCAGCTTTTTGCAGATAACTACCCTCCTCTACTGGCTACCATTAAGAATTTGTTAGCTTCCTGGGGCCTACTGTCGATATCATGGATGGGAAGAGTCAATGTTCTGAAAATGTCCATATTGCCAAAGCTTTTATACACTTTCATGGCCCTCTCTATAAGAATCCCCATGTCACACTTCAAAGCCATTCGAAGTATCACCAATAAATTAATTTGGGCTCACAAAAAACCTAGAATATGCGTCCTGCCCCGGTGGTGACAATCCGGGGAGATTCCCCAAAGCGGCGTTGGGGGCAGATGCCACTGCTTCCCCTGACTTCCCTCTGAGGGATTATCGCGGCGTTCTTCCACTCCTCCTTGCGACTGCCTTTCTGCTGCTGGGAGTTGTTCGCTCCACGTGGGGGTGTGCAGTAAGGTCTGATGAGCCCCGCTCTGTATGGGAGATGGGGCCGGGAGTCCGCTCATCTCTCGGACGCAGCCTATGCATGCCCGGCTGTGGTGGTTCTCTGACACTGGTCCTGTTGCCCGTTAGTTGGGTGAAGTGGATTTGGCAGGCTTTTGCTAGATCCTCGTACTTGGATAGGCTATCTCTCGATAGCTTTGGTTTCTATGCACTGATTTTCTTGCGTTTTGAGTCCTCTGGATCCCGTTCGGTTGCGCTTTTAGTTTTCTTCCTTTTGTGTGTTTTGTCAGTTAGTTGTTTCAGGCATAATTTACTTCATATGCGCATGATTCAAATTAAACAAAAATTTTACATTTGGTGTTAAATGTTCAGCATCTAATGAATGGAAAGATATATTCAGGCATACAATACATATAACACGTTATCGTTAATGTGAACAATGTGGACTCTAGAGACAACTAATGCTTATTATATTCTTCCCTTACAGAAAGAATGTTCCCTTCAAAATTGTTCGTGCCTCTAATGGTGATGCTTGGGTGGAAGCACATGGAAAAATGTATTCACCAAGTCAGATCGGTGCCTTTGTACTTGTTAAAATGAAAGAGACTGCCGGTAGGTGGCCGAAGTACATTTATGTGTTAAAGTTTGACCTGGGCTAGAATATTTTCTTAATTAAATATGCTATACTACAAACAAACATTTTGTTAGCCTTTCTAGGGGTGCATATAATATACGTGCATCAAAAATGGTGAATGGCTAACAATCACTGGATGTTTGGGTATAACGTTTTTTTTGTTTTGTTGTAGATGCAATATTGGTTTAATGTTGATTGGTTTGACTAACAAGATTGAGGAGAGAGCTCCTTAAGAGAAGCGCTTTTAGGTTTGTCATTGGTCCTGAGAGATCAGGGTCTAGGTGCAGCTTGACGGAAAGGGGCGTACATATTTACGGTTAGGTGTTTATCACAGAAAATAGTTACTTTTTCAATTGGTACAGCAATTTAGGTGTTTTATTATTACTAGGTTATTTATTGACTTCTCCAGCATTGGATCTTTCATGGATTCACATGCTTAGAATATTCCCCGTCGCCAGACTGGGAACTCTCGGTACACTTATAAAGCTGTTTTTCCATAGGAAAACTTTGACACTTTCGTGTCCTAGCCAAATTGTTTTTGGGGCTGCGCACGCCTGCCCCAATAGGACGTGGTAGTATAAATGCCCCACCCCGCGGCTCCCCTTCAGATTTCAACCGTCTTCCAATGTGGGGGGATCACCTCGCGTCATCTACTCTTTGGTCAAGATTGTTCGTTCTTGTTTTTTCCTGATGTCGGGAAAAGCTCTGTTCCGCTCATGCACTACGTGCGGTCTGAAGAAGGTATACAAGGGGGACGGACATATGGACTGCATTTATTGTCTACACCCTAACCACTCGGCAGACAAGTGCATCATATGTAAGGGCTTCTCCCAAAAGACTCTTAAAGACCGGAGTCGGCGGTTGGTGGCCTGGTTGAGTGATGGGGCTGGTGCGTACCCACCTTCGGAGGTAGGCTCCGCTTGCAGCGTGGCCTCTGCTTCAAAATCCTCATGGGTCCCCCGCCGTTCGGCATCGGCTGAACCCCTGGTGAAGAAACCACGCCCGACGGAAAAAGGGTCGTCGGGAAGCCATTCCGCAAGGGAGTCTTCCCTGAAGAAAGCCTCATCATCTTCATCATCGAAGAAGGAAAAGGAAAAGTCTAAATCCTCCTCAGGTGATCACCATAGATCATCCTCGAGTCGAGAGTCTGAGAAACACAGGTCAAGTTCAAAGAAGGCGGGAACGCCTCATGGAACTGCGCAGGCATCACCGTCGTCGACGGCAGGCCGATCGTCGACTCCCTCACTGCCGATGACGCAGCCGGCTTCGTCTATGGTTATGCTGCAGGTGGTGGCTACGACGACGGCTGGCCCAACTTTAGCCTCGTCGACGGAGATCCCGCAGGAGGCCTGGCAGCCGGAGGTATTCGACCCGGTTTTACCGGAATCTTTGCTGCAGCAAGAGGTGGCCTTGTCGGTGTCCTCTGGGGAAGAGGAGTGTGAGAGGATAGCTGGGCCTGCAGAGCTCAGATTGCAAGGAGTTAGCCTTTCCAGCGGAACTAATATTCCAGTCCCAACCCCTCTACTTAACCCGCAGTCGATTCTATCTCTGGAAGTTCTCTCCACATTACAGACCTTGTTAAAGAAACTGGACGAGAGATTACCTCAGGGGGCAACTCCGACCAAATCGATCGTCGACGAACCTGGCCCTTCCCGTCAACCAACTCCGACGATGTCGACGACTGTACCAGCAGGCCATTAAGAGGGAGAGCTGCTGGACTCAGACTCTGACGTAAGGTCCTTATCGAATGTGTGGATATCCCCCTCTAGGGATCCAACCTGGGAGTCAGAGGCAGAACTTGAAGCCCCAAGGAGCCCAGCTCAGCCGTCTCCCCCGGACGACATTGGGTCGTTCCATGCCATGATGAGCAAGGCGTGTACCGAATTCGGATTGGCGCAGGAGGAGGAGAAAAAAGACTGTTTTCTATACGACCACATGGGAAAGAGAAGGAGGTCGGTGTTCTCGGTACCCATCGTGGATCATGTGTGGCAGCAGGGTTTACAGACAATGCGTCATCCTTTCTCGGAGCCCGCAATAAAAGGTAGACTGGAGAAGAAATTTATGGCTCCAGAATCACCCCCAAATGCCTATCCTCCCAACCAGCCCCGGACTCGGTGGTGTCAGCGGCGGCGGCGAGAAAAGCAAGGGCCCAGCACAAGTGCACGACTTCCCCGGAGAACGAGGCCAGGAGGCAAGATGCCTTTGGAAAAAAGGTGTTGTCAGTAGGTGCAACGACAGTGAAGGTGGCCAACTCTCTGGCTATAATGGCCAGGTATGATAGAGAAATGTGGCACCGGTTGGCACCAATTCTAGAGCATCTCCTAGAAGAACATAGGAAAGCGGCGATGTTACTCGTCCGACAGGGTGAAGAAGCCTCAAATCATTCCATAAACATTGCAGTGGACCTCGCAGAATCAGGATTCAAGCAAGTCAACAACGCAGTGGTTCTACGAAGGCAAGCGTGGCTTAAATGCACCAACTTTAGTCCTGAAGTGCAATACAAGGTGCTGGATATGCCCTTTGAAGGAGACCTTCTGTTCGGAGAAAAGGTGGATGAGGCACTAAAGGGGATGAAGGAGGACTCTGATACGGCGCGTTCATTGGGCGCGCCCTCCAAAGCGGAAGGAATTTCCGTTCTTTTCGGCCCTTTAGGGGAGCATCAGGGAACTCCAGATTCTCAGCTTCGAGAGACAGATCCTTCAATAGACCGGCGTACCCCACGCAGGGCTACAGACGAGCTTCTCAAGCGGCAAAGCGGCGTAGGGATTACCAGACCTCCAGGAAGAGGACAGGCTCCTCGTCGACGAGAGATAAGCAAGCCAAAGACCAACAATGACGGGCACCAGAGCGTCCTGGGAGGCACGGTATCGCATTGTGTCGACGAATGGGAGCAAATAACCATGGATCAGTGGGTGCTGGACACTGTAAGATTTGGACATTCACTGCAATTCAAAAGCAACCCTCCGCATGTTCCACCAGCGTTCTTAGCTCAACCCCATCTGACCGTGTTGCAGCAGGAAGTAGTGCTTATGCTACAAAAATGGGCTCTAGAACTAGTTCCTGCATCACAGAGGGGTCAGGGGGTTTATTCCCGGTACTTCGTAGTGAAAAAACCAAACGGAAAATGGCGTCCCATTCTCGACCTTCGCGACCTCAACAAGGCGTTGAAAAGCCTAGAATTCAAGATGCTCACACTCCAGGAAGTGATCCGATCCGTCTAAGAGGGGGATTTTCTGGCGTCTCTGGGCCTTCAAGACGCATACTTCCACATACCAATGCGTCGACGACGCAGAAAGTTCCTAAGGTTTGTGGTAGGACGTACTCACTACGAGTTCACATTGCTTCCTTTTGGGCTAAAGTGCTCTCCCAGGACGTTCACCAAATGTTTGGCTCCAGTTGCAGCTTGGCTGAGAAAGCAAGGCCATCACGTGTACCCGTATCTCGACGACTGGTTGGTGAGGGGATGCTCACCGGTAGAAACTCAAACAAGCTTGCAAGCCACCATGCAACTTTTACGACGGCTGGGATTTGCAGTAAACTTCGAGAAGTCTTACTTGACTCAGTCGACAAGCTTGGTGTTCTTAGGTGCGCAATTCGAAACCCAGTCAGGGTTGGTGAAACCATCCGTTGACAGAATCCACAAACTCATCCAGCTAGCAAGTCAATGGAGGATCGATGCCAGAGTATCAGTGAGAAAATATATGTCAGTTCTGGGCGCTATGGCGTCTTGCATTCCTCTGGTGAACTATTGCCGCCTTTTCATAAGGCCAATTCAAGAGTTCCTGGCGGACCGGTGGACCCAGACCCAAGGACTCTGGTCGGACAAACTGGTCGTCGACGACGAGGGTCTCCTGCGAGCCCTTCGGTGGTGGCAGAGTTTTCAGAACCTATCCAGGGGTGTACCCCTGCAGGAACCGGAGTTTTGCGTGACGATGGTCACGGACGCGTCCCTAACGGGCTGGGGAGCACATATGGACACTCTCCAAACACAAGGTCGGTGGTCTCCGAAGGAATCGCTCCTGCATATCAGCGTTCTGGAGTTGAGGGCAGTACGCTGGGCCCTGAGATCTTTCCTCCCACACACAAAAGGATCGGTAGTGAGGATAATAACAGACAACGCAACAGCAATGTTTTATCTGAGAAAACAGGGAGCCACGTGGTCCAGAACCCTTTCCACCGAGGCTCAGAAAGTATGGTAATGGGCTCTGAAACACGATATAACCATCGTAGCTCACCACCTCCCTGGAATAAGGAACGACCAAGCGGACTCCTTCAGCAGGAAAATGGACCAAATACACAAATGGGAAATAGACAATCTTCAGTTATTGAACGTCTTCAAGAGGTGGGGACGACCGTCTCTGGACCTCTTTGCAACCAAGGAGAACAAGAAATGCAAACTGTATGCCAGCAGGTGGCCACAGAGGGGCTTGCTGGGGGAAGCGTTTTCCTTCCCGTGGACGGACAAGTTTCTCTACGCCTTCCCCCCGTTTCCCCTCGTACGGAGAACCCTGCAATGGATTTGCAGGTACAAGTGTCGAGTCATCCTGGTGGCTCTGTGTTGGCCGAGGCATCCGTGGTTTTCCGACCTCCTTCAACTGTCAATAGACAAGCCGATTACATTTCGGAGGCATCCGTGGTTTTCCGACCTCCTTCAACTGTCAATAGACAAGCCGATTACATTTCGGAAAACTCCAAACCTCCTGTCCAGAACAAAGGGACAGTGTGGCACCACAACCCGGACAGTCTCAATCTCACAGCTTGGCTCCTGACTTTTCGGAGTTCGGTACCCTAAGTATTTCGTCAGATTGTCGAAGAATCCTGCAGGCCGCGCGGGCCCCTTCCACGAACACGTCGTACGCAGGCAAGTGGAAGAGATTTTGTGCGTGGTGTCAAACTCAGCCGGGATTGCAACCCTTAAATGTAACTTCGGAGCAGCTTCTCCCATATCTGCCCCATTTGGCAAACAGCGGATTGTCTTTTTCGTCAATAAAGGTACACCTAGCGGCCATCTCGAGGTTCACAAGGAGGAGGCAGTCGTCTCCCTTGTTTAGCGACAGACTCACAAAACATTTCATGAGGGGTCTATTCCGTACATTCCCTCCGATTAAACGCTTTCCACCGACTTGGAGTCTTAACTTGGTGTTAGCGGGGCTAATGAAAGCGCCCTTTGAGCCGATGGCTTCCTCGTCTATCAAGTTCTTATCGTGGAAGCTGGCTTTTCTAATAGCTGTTACGTCAGCTAGGCGGCTCTCGGAGATACAAGCGTTGGTCATAGATCCACCGTACTTGAGATTCTTTAAGGAGAAAGTGGTACTGTCGACTAATCCTTGTTTTATTCCAAAGGTTCCTACAGTCTTTCATGAACAATTGTTCTACCTACTTTTTTCGCAAATCCCTCATCGCCTGCGGAGAAAGCCCTCCATACTTTGGACGTGAAGAGAGCTCTGAAATTCTACCTTCATCGTTCTCAACAATTCAGGACTACGCAGCAGCTGTTTGTGGCTTATGGCCCGTCGACGAGAGGTAAGGCAATCTCAAAACAAGGACTGGCCAGATGGGTCTCGTCGACAATTACATTTTGTCACTCCAAGTCGGGAAAACTGCTAGAAGGACGTCCAAGGGCTCATTCCACAAGGTCAACCTCGTCCTCGGCGGCACTGTGGGCAGGGATTCTGCTAACAGACATTTGCCAAGCAGCGTCCTGGTCGGTGCCGCACACGTTTACCCGCCATTACTGCCTTGAAAGACAACATGCGGATGATGTGCAGATGGGCAGAGCAGTCTTATGCCATATGTTTCAGTAAGGTAAGCCCCTTCCAACGGGAACAAATGTACATATATATGTGTGTGTGTGTGTGTGTATATATATATATATATGTATGTATTAATGCTTCCTTATATATGTGTACATATGGGTAGAGATGTTGTGCGCATATGGTAATTATGTCGGCTATTGTGGTGGCCGTTCTATGAATTGGCCATATATATATATATATATATATATATATATACATATAATTTTAGAAAAGTGTGTGCTAATAATAAGGTTGACTGCTGCATTCACACCGCCATATCAGAGTTTACTGCTGTGCAATCTATTCTAAGCATGTGAATCCATGAAAGATCCAATGCTGGCGAAGGGAATAGTTTCTTACCTGTAACTCCATTTCTCCAGCATTGGTATCTTTCATGGATTCACATGCGCCCGCCGGCCTCCCCTGAATGCACTGTACAGGCTGCATTTCCCCCCAGGTTCGCTGGAGGGGTTGAAATCTGAAGGGGAGCCGCGGGGGCGAGGCATTTATACCACCACGTCCTATTGGGGCAGGCATGCGCAGCCCCAAAAACGACGTGGATAGGACACAAAAGTGTCGAAGTTTTCCTATGGAAAAACGGCTTTATAAGTGTACCGAGAGTTCCCAGTCTGGAGACTGGAAATATTCTAAGCATGTGAATCCATGAAAGATACCAATGCTGGAGAAATGGAGTTACAGGTAAGAAACTATTCCCTTCTATCCTCGCTTCGGGAAGCAAAGGAGCGCTTTACAGTCATATGAGAAAGCACACAGTGAGGAAAGCAGAGATACCAGGGAGCTGGGAGCTAAGAAGGGGAGGAGGCGAGGGCCGGCAGTTAGGCAGCAATGGATCTACAAGCAACCAGAGAAGGAAACAAAGGGCGGGGACCAGATCACCCAATCTCGGTTTTACGTTGTTAGTGCAGGATGTGTGGACCTATTTGTTAGGGAGGAGTCATTCCTTGAAGAGGAGGGTCTCCAGTTCCTTTCTGAAATGTAGAAGTCTAGGGTCGGAAGGGTGGGTGCTGCCGGCTGCAGGGAGGTATTTTTCCAGGTTGACTCATTGTGGTGAATGCCAATTATAGGTTAGACAAGGTAGTCTTAAATACAGAGAATGCTACAATGAGATGGCAGCTATGGCAAAGTCCCAAACTGCGACTCTGGCAAGGGTCCTTACTGATTTTTGTGTTTTTCCACAGTGGTTACTAGACTTTTCCAATGTGAGTCCTAATATATTTTGTCCTATGTGTACTCTTGTTTCACTGGCTGGTGGTTTCCAGGTGGTTGGTGGCAGATTACATAATTGCAGTGGGGTACAGGTGATACCCCAGAGTAACTCTACCAATCGCCCTGTTGAAATACAGTACTGGGTGGCAGATTCACTAAATGTAGTGGGGTACAGGTAACACCCTGGATAAGAATAATGACAATGCTTGAATATGGCAGCCCCAAATGGCAGAGCTGCTACCAGTTAGAACTGGTGCAGAGTTTTCTACTCCGTTCCATGTCTCCCAGAGAGAAGGTTCACTCCATTACTTTGTTCAATGCTGAGATAAGTCTGTGGAGCAAGGAGGAGATGCTTCGTCTAAATGAATTTTCAAAAGCTCTTCTGGATTTTGCAGCACATCCAAGACCAGGTGCAACTAAATGCCTGCTTGTTTCCATGAACACAAGAGGCTCTCTGCCAGGCAAGGATCCTGTGTCTGTGCCTTGTTTCCTTGACTCAGTGGAACAAACAGACACAACTGCTCTTACTACTTCATGACCACTGAGAGCCTACTGTGTGAAACCCTGAACAAAATCCGACAATGAGAAGACGATATTGCGACAGGAGTACACCAGTAATTGGACAGATCTACAGGTCTGGGTTTACTACACAATTGAGGTTATACTGTTACTAGTTATGTTCAAAGTGAATACAACTGGGATGGTACTTCGGCTATTTGTAGACCCATCACTGGAATGGCTGCATGCTTTGAACTGCATGGGCAACCATATACTTGCCAGTGGCAGCCAACGCCTCTACTATTAGGAATCTTCTTTTGTGACTCTCGTACTTCCTGCAGATACAAAGCAGTTGCCCTCTAGTAAATTGAGACCTTCAGAGGGCTGTCAACAGACTCTCCAACTCCTCCTCCACAAGATGTTCCAGATACGCAGGATTCGGACGAGGATGAGGATCCGGACACGCCATCCTCAGCCAGGGCCTTCCATGAATGTCTTGCTGGCCTGGCGGAGTACCTGGGCCTCCCCCAACCCGAGGTCGAACAGCTGGAAGAGGGGGTTCTGGCTGAAGTCCTAACGAGACGCCCCTCTGCCAACACAGGGATTCCACTGCAAACCGATGTAGTCTCCCTGGCCAAGAAGGGTTGGCTCAAGCCCCACTCGGTCCAGCAGGTCAACCGATGCCTGGACGCCAAGAACAGGCAGATGGAGGGGGATACACTCTTGCTCTCGACCCATCCTCAGGCACACTTCTCGGTGATCGCTACGGCATCACTATATTCCAAGCCTCAGTCATCCTCAGCCTCCTCCTCTGCAGCGTTGCTTGGCAAGGAGAAGATGATCTTGGAGGCATACGGCAACTCCTCCTTGCACCTGCGTCAGGCCAACCAAGATGCCATGCTGGCTGCCGCCAACCAACGGTTATGGTGGGAAATTGCGGCCTTCCTCCTGGAACTCCCCACCCAATACCAATCATGCTTTAAGGCACGGGGCTAGTGGAAGCCAAGCTCGTGGCGCATGACCTCATGGAATCCACAGTGGCACATATCGATACCTCAGGACGTGCCATCTGCATTGGCATGGATATGAGGAGAACAGCCTGGCTCCAGGCAACGAAATTCAACCCTGATGTCCAGGAGCGTATTCTAGATCTACCGTTCGAGTGGGGGACCTCTTCCACTCCTCTACGGATGAAGAGCTGGACAAGAAGAACAGCAGCTCACAAACAGCAAAGTCTTTATCCATTCTTACAAAGACCACGCCCAAATCGTACACCCAATCTCAGCAGCGCTCGGAAAAGGGTCATACATATGGAGGGTTCTGCGGCTTCCAGGAATGCAAATCCAGGCAGCCGGACCGCTCGCCGTCTCAGAACCGGCGCAAACATCAGAAAAGGGGGGGGTCCCAGTCCTCATCCTCAGCGTCAGCCTCCGGGGGAAAGAAGGCATGACACGCCCCTTCTGGTCCACGTGTCTCCAGAGGGGGGCAAGCTTGCTCTCCATGCACAATTCTGGCACCAGAATTTCGCGGACCCCTGGATCCTCTCAGTAGTATCCACAGGGTACCACCTTCCTATCCCAGCCTCTCCTCCCTCCTCCCTCCTCCTCTCCACTCCCACAGGTTGGGACAGCAACTCTTTTGGCAGAGATCCGGTTGCTCGTAGAGAGCCAGGCAGTGGCGGAAGTCCCAGCCTCCCAGCGAGGCTTTGGCTTCTACTCCACGATTTTCACCATTCAGAAGAACCAGGCGGGCCTGAGAGTTGTGCTGGACCTTTCCACCCTCAACCTCTCCCTACCCCTGCAAAAATTCAAGATGGTTACACCAGCTTTTATAGCGGAGACAATCGACAAGGGGGACTGGATGTGCTCCCTGGACCTGAAGGACGCGTACCTATACATCCCGATTTGGCAGCCCCATCGTTCTTTCCTACGGTTCAGGATCATGGGCTACCATTTCTAATACAAAGTCCTTCCATTTGGCCTCAACTCGGCTTTACTAGACTCATGAACGCTGTGGCGGCCCTCCTTAGAGCGCAGAGCCTCTACATCTATCCATACATCGACGACTGACTCGTCAGGGCTACATCTCCGGAAGCGGTTCGCCACTCTTCCCATGCCCTTATGAACACACTGTACAACCTGGGCTTCTCGCTCAACCTCAAGAAGTCACAGCTGTATCCTACGTAGACTCTGACATTCCTGGGACTCATTTGGGATACGTGATCCGAGAGGGCTTTCCCGTCGGAAGACAAAATCCCAGACATCAAGAGGGCCACCGCCCACTTCCTCAGCAGAGAAGGGACCTCAGCATGGTGGTATCAACATCTCCTGGCTATACTGGCGGGCGGGTCTGTTAGCCGTGCCGCACACGCGACAAAGGATGAGAAGGATTCAGCTGCACTTCGCGGCCTCATGGAATCCGGAGCGGGGCTCGCAATCCGAGATGATCAACATTCCTCCATCTCCCCACCCGGATCTAACTTGGTGGTCCATGGATTGCAACCTACGGATGGGCAAACCCTTAAAGCCCCCCTCTCCGCAGACCACCATCACCACGGACTCCTCGTTTGAGGGCTGGGGAGCCAACCTGGACGATCTCTCGGTCCATGGCACCTGGACTCGACAGGAGCAGGAATACCACATAAATTGGTTGGAGCTGACGCCATCTGGCTAGCACTCAGAGCATTCCTACCACTTCTCAAGGGAAAGGTTGTCCTCATCCAGACAGACAACTTGACCAGCATGTACTACGTCAACAAGCAGGGAGGCACCAGATCCCCTCCTCTGTCAAGAGGATCTCTTTGCCACCTAGAACAACAAGAAGTGTTCCCCAGTTCGCATCCTGGCAGGGTCAGGGCCCCGGCGGCTCTCTGGGCGACGCATTTCACCTCCAGTGGACCGGCAGGAAAGGCTACGCCTTTCCGCCTACTCCCCTGATCCACAGGGTAATTTGCAAGATCAAGGAGTCTCACCGACTCATCATTCTGATAGCTCCATGATGGCCGGCCAGGCCATGGTTTTCGGAACTACTCAGCCTCTGGGAGGAGGCCCCGATACACTTTCTGATGGGCCCAGCACATCTTCTGGCACAGCAGGGGGGCAGAATCATCCACCTGCGCCAGGGAAACTAGCCCTCACAGCGTGGTATCTGAGCAGGTAATGCTTCGTCACCTTAGCCTCTCACAGGCTAATCTGGAAATCATACAGGGCGCCAGGAGCAAAGCCACCAGGGCCCAGTACAAGAGCAAATGGACCAGATTCTGCCACCTTGGCCTGTACTTTGGGTAACGTGCTTTCTTTTTTGGAGCACCTCGCTAATTCGGGCGTACAGGTGGACACCTGCCGCACAGACCTTGCAGCCATTGGGGCTTACAGGAACTCAAAGGAAGGCATTTTTTCCTCCTCTAACCCAATAGTCAAGAAACATCTGACACGTCTCGCTAGGCTCTACCCGCCCATCAAGAGACTGCACCCTGTGTGGGACCTTAACATAGTCTTGCGTGCCCTAGTGCACAAACCATTCGAGCCAATGGCGTCCGTGGACATTAGGCTGGTGACCATCAAGACGGCCTTACTAGTCGGTCTTACCTCTGCTCGCAGAGTCAGCGAGATCCAGGCGCTGTCGTCTCTGAACCACATTCCACCTTTCACAATGACAAGGTACTCATGCGGACGCAACCGGCATTTCTGCCCAAGGTTCCATCTGCATTTAACTTGGACGAAGAAATAGTCCTTCCTACGTTCTTTCCTGATCCCAAGGACGAAGCACAGAGAGTGCTGCACTGCTTGGATGTCGGGTGTGCCCTAAATTTCTACTTGGACAGGACCAAAGGCTTCCGCAAGTCGGACGCTCTGTTTGTCACTTTCGGAGGCTCGAGGCCAGGCTATCAGGCCTCTAAGGCCTCCATATCCCGCTGGATATTCTCTGCCATCAAGGAAGAGTACGAGGGCCAGCACAAGCCGCTCCCGGCCAACATGCATGTCCACGCAGTTGGGGCCAAGGCAACGGCCATCGCATTCCAGCGCCATGTCCCTTGACAAGTCATAAGCAGGGCAGACACTTGGGCCTCTCCCTCAGCTTTCTGCAAGCATTACTGTTTGGATGCCGACTCTAGATCTGACGCAGCTTTCGGACAGGCGGATCTCAGGAACCTATTTGCAAGTTCCTCACTGTAGTGACTAACGTACTCTTAGTCCATATCCCCCTTTCCTCCATACATCCCAGCAACCTCCCCCCTAATAATACTGGTGTCATTAGGCAATGTTAAATCTATTGTCGACACGTCAATGGGGACTGAGGTGTGGCACCGGAGGGCGGAGTCAGGGCTACGCATGCTCCCTGCGCCGCACCCCCGCACACCTCTAAATTTAAACAGGAAGAAGGTTTTTTCTGGTGAAAAAGGTTCTGTCTCACGTCCCTTGGAAGGGGTACCCATACAGTATGGAGGAAAGGGGACTATGGACTAAGAGTACCTTAGTCATTACAGTGAGTAACTTATAATTTCTTTTCCTTTGATTTCCTTGGGCCCCTGCGGGTATCAACCCAAACAGACCTATCTTGGAAGAGCAATCAAACTGGCTCCCCAATTGCAATTATGGACGCAGACTTCAAGATGTTTGCTGCACTATTGCTAGAACATATCGAGGTCTGGTGTTTAGAAAACATGATCTGGATTTTCGACAGTTTGGTTTCAGGAGACAGATGGGGACCGATTGTGGAGGTTTGTTAATGTGTAGTTTGCAGGAGATGGCTTGGGAAACTAATGCTTGCCCTATCTATGTAGCATCTGTGGATCTATCGATGGCTTTTAATAGAGTGGATAGATGCAAATTAGGGCAAAACCTTGATGTTCTAGGTATTCCAGGAGGACTCCTTATGCTGATTCACGAATACAGGTGAGGGTCAGCAGAGTAGGGTGCTTTTCTAGACAAATAATAACATCTAATGGACTGCGACAGGGATGCATGTTGGCCCAACTTTATATAATCTCTACGTGGCTGACGTGGGCAGGGCATTAGCTGAAGCTCCTTTTCTCCCTCCTAAGATTGGAGGTCTGAGAATGGCATGGATTGCATATGCGGACAACTTTGTTTTAATTGATCATACTCCAGTTGGGCTGCAAAAAATGATTAATACATTCAATCATTATACAACACTTAATGACCTGAAAATTAACCTAGCAAAAACAGAAATGACCAATTCTCCAAATCTAAACCTTCAAATAAATATTTGTCTGGAAAGTATGTGGTTCCAGGATCTCAATTAAATCTAATATGATATATTTGGGATACCTGATTATAGCAAACCCATTGAAGGCTTTTTATAGAAACTATTTGAGGAATAAAGCTAATAAATTAGCAGCCCATTTGAGACATGTGGATAGAAGATTCGTTAAGTTCTCAATTACGCCAGTCATCAGATTTTATACTGCTAAAATCATTCCAAAATGTTGCTATGGGCTTCTGTTTTTTCCTTGTTGGGTGCAGGATGAGATTGACATATATGAAGCGTTGATATGGCGATCAGTGTTATACTACATCTCGAAAAAGTGTCACGTACGCAGCAATACATTACAACCTGCCATTATTTTCCATCCGTGGCATCACTGAATGGAAGAGACTCAATCTGTTCAGAAAACTTAATAATAATAAGGAAAGTACATTATATTACAGGATGAGCTCGGAAGTCATTGTTGGGAACCTAAAGAAGGGCTTTATTCATGATTTGAAATAGGAATCGTTAGAGGTATTATCCTCTGTGGGAATATCTCTGAATTTATTTCTTTTGCAACCTCAAAGTTAGATTGGGGAAATACTATCCCAAAACTTTGGAAACAAGATTGTATGCTCAAGTATTTTCGCACATTAAAGAGCCGGGCACGATGGAACTGTATCTAGCAGGTTTTCCGAACAAACACATGATAAATGACTTCATGCAATTCAGAATGATTGTTTTACCAACCAGAGAGATCCTAAATATTGAAGGGATTGAAGGAGAATCAAGTTGTAGATATTGTAAAAAAAAGGATACAGCACAAACATTGTATCATATAGTGTTAAGCTATCCTGTATTTACACCATTTAGAATTAAATATTTTAGCATTTTTGTGCCAAATACTGAATATGATTGGATCTACTCTGGTTGAATGTGCTGCATGGAAAATCAGTTTGCTTAAGCTTGTCTGTTATAATGTTTTTAAACATATACGTAAAATCTGCTAGTGAATTTGAAACTGAAGGAATGAAAAAAATGCATGATCGGATACATTTTGATATTAATGGTTTTTAATGGATTGGTGAAGAATGACATTGTTTTATTGTAAAAAGAAATTTAATTGTACTGATTAATTTAATAAGCAAAATGTAATAGATTGTCAATTTTTAATTTTGTAAAGCTTTCTAGAAAAACAAAGCAAATAAAAGAAGAAAAAAAACTGGCTCCCCAGCAGTGCGTTACCCCTCAGCATTACCCCTCGCCAATATTCTGCAGTCACTGAATACGCCCACACCATGTGCCAGAAGCCTGCTGCATGTTGCCCACATATTGGGCACTGGTGCAAATGATCTGGGTGCATCATGTGCACATTTTGGGGAGTCATGTAGACCCAGTGTAAGATTTTGAATTGAATCAACTTGAACCTAGCATTCCTGTAAGCTTTACCCCCACTCCTACATATTTTGCACGAATGACAGACGCCTCCAACGTCACTTCATGTCACGCTTCCACTTATTCTTCACCTTAAGCTGGGGAAGGGTTCTGCTATCTTGCAATGTAGAGTACAGTCTAGATGAAATATGCCCCTCGTTCCCAGTGGTTAGGATCATCTGGAGAATGGGGGCGGTTGGGGGCTCCTCTGGTATCCCATCCCACTTGGCCTCCAGGGCGCTGGCTAGACTGGCATCATTCAAGAACTGCCCCAAGGGTACCCGATATCGCTCCACCCATGTGTGGAAAGGCAACATGGTTGCCCCCTCAAAAAGGTCTCCCAGCGTCTGGCATCCCCCTGCATCGCACTTAGTCACACATGTCTCTTATATCTCTGCCATGTTTGCATCAGCCCTCAAAGGCAGCACTCATGGTACGGTGCGTGTTAGGCCTTTTTACGTACAGAAACCTTGTCAATACGGCCCTTTTAATTATTCCTTGCATACCACTTACACAGGCTATTTATGGCAGAACCGCCATAAATCATGGAGCTCACTGGTGACAGCATGGCTAGCAGCGGTTTGCAAATCCACTCTTTAATTTAGCAATCCAAAGAAGCAACTGGGATGAGTCCTACATTTTTTAACACTCTCCTCTGTTAATGATTCTATCAAGATAATCTTGAGTAATGTAAAAATGAAAATGCTATTAAAGCATCTTGAATCATGAACATGCTTTTCAGTTTGCTTTAGGACACATGTAGTATTATGTAAAATGAAAATGGTCTTAAACAAGGGTTGCATTTCTGCTTCATTTTCCTTAGTCTTAATCCGCTTTAACAGAGGCAGCACAGTTGCAGCAGCATGGCCATTTCATACTTTTTTTAAAAACAATTTTTATTCTTTTATTACAACCAAAACAAAATGCCACAAAC
This sequence comes from Ambystoma mexicanum, assembly GCF_040938575.1. Classification (NCBI taxonomy): domain Eukaryota; kingdom Metazoa; phylum Chordata; class Amphibia; order Caudata; family Ambystomatidae; genus Ambystoma; species Ambystoma mexicanum. The sequence continues at coordinate 573,640,956 of NC_090926.1, read as the reverse complement.
TTGCAACACACATTGTAACATCAATATTTACATTTACGCTTCCAAGTCTCCTGCCCACCCCTCCCCCACATCTGAGCCTACTCCGCTTTTCGCTCTGCACTTGTTTCTACTAAAGGGATTCCTCTTTCTGTATCCTCCTCTGAGTCCTGGTCGCTTGACCAGTTTTGGGTGGGTCCATAAAGCGTGGCCATTAGGTGCTTCTAGGCTGTCAGGTTTTCTGATCCACCCCCGCCCTATTCCCGTTTTCGTACCATACTGCTGTTTCAGCTTCGGTCCATTTTTGTAGGTCACTCCACCAGGCTTCTATTCTAGGTCTGTTACATGCTTTCCATCCCATGGCTATTCTGGGATTGGCAAGTATGTATGCCAAGTCCTTTGATTTGCTCACATGTTTTAGTTGGCGTGGCCTAGGGAATTCTCCTATCAAACATGCCCATGCTGATTCGACATTTAATGTAATCCCCTTCTCTTCAAGCCGGTGGGTTATTTCCTCCCGAAATTTCCCAATTTCCGGGCATGCCCAAAACATATGTGTCATCCCCGCTTTGTCCTCCCCGCATTTGGGGCATGTTTGCCGTTCTGCATTCTTGAATTTGGCTATTCTTTGGGGAGTTATATATGCTCTGTGGGTTATATATAGCTGTATTTGCTGTAGCTTCGCATTTCTAGATACTTTTTTGTGGTACCTTTGTGCCCGCTCCCACATCCCATCGCTCATTGGTACCCCCACCTCTTCTTGCCAGTCCTGTCTCAATTGTGTCACCTCCTTCCCCACTTTGGTCATCAGAAGTTCATATAGCCTAGATATCTCATGCCCTCCTTCTGCGATATCATATATCGTGTCTATCGTGGCATCAGGTTGCTCGTCTAATGTTATCTCTGACCATGTTTCTTTAATCCGCCGTACCATTCTGTTATATGTGATGTACTGCCCCTCATGCAATCCCATTTCCTCTACCAGCTCCCCGAATACCTTTATCACCTCTTCCTGCCACATATTTCTCATTCTTACAATTCCCACTGGTTCCCAGTGCCTCCTAATTGTCTTTATTAGTTGATCATCCCTTCCCACCAGTGCAACCAGCGGTATTTGTGGAGAACACAGTGTCGGGTTCTCCATGACCTGACAAGCTTTTCGCCATATCTCACATTCCAGTGCCAGCATCTTTGAATGCTCTTTTATTTCTGCTTTAGGCAGCCATATTACTTCATTTAGGAAGAACGGGGCACATTCTAGTCGCTGCAATCTCGATTCCGAGGTGTGGTCTTCCGACAGCCATTTGGCCACATATTGCAGGTGACGTGCTAAGTAATAAATCTTGTAGTTCGGCAGTTTTTTACCCCCTTTGTCGTGTGTGTTCTGCAACATCCAAAGAGCAATTCTGTTCCTTGTTCCATGGCATAGAAACTCCCTGCATATGCTCTGTAGCTTCAGGAAGAATCGCCTTGGTATCATGCATGGTATATTACCAAAAAAGTGTGATAGTCTCGGCAATACTACCATCTTCAGCAGCGCCCCCCTTCCCATCATTGCCAGGGGGAGCTTGGACCAGAACCTCATGCTATTTTCAATTTTCTGTACCGCTTTCTCAGTGTTGTTCTGATGATCCGCCTCCACCGTGTGATAAATGTCTATCCCAGGTATCTAAACGTTTTTGGCTCCCATGGTATTTGCAAGACCGGTAATTGATCGCATGGGACCCCTACATGCCTCCCTAATGGGAATATGCATGATTTCCTGGTATTCACCGCTATACCCGATAGCGACGCGAATCGCTCCATCACTTTTTCATCAGATTTTCTTCAGGGTATCGGAAGTATAGCAGCATGTCATCTGCATATAGCGAGATTAGATGCAGCTCCCCTTTTATTCCGATCCCTATTACCTCGTACTGCTGCCTCAGGTATACTGCCAGGGGTTCCAGTGCTAAGATATACAGCATCGGAGACCAAGGGCATCCTTGTCTGGTACCCCTTCTCAGTTGCCATCTTTCGGAGATGATGGCTTCAGTTTTGACTCTGGCTAGCGGTGCGCTATACAGTAGTTTGACCCATTTGAGGTACCCTGGTCCTATCCCATAGTGAGTCAAGGCTGCCAACAGCCAGGGCCATTGACAACGTCAAAGGCTTTGATCGCATCGAGTGATACAATTGCCATCTCTTCTGGGATTTCTTTTGTGTGTTCTATAACCCGGTGGAGTCGTCTGAGGTTGTCGGATATGTTCCTGCACGGGACATACGCTGATTGGTCAGGGTGTATTAATTTGTTAATGATCAGTTTCATTCTGTTTGCTAATACCGCTGTGAGTATTTTACTATCTTGATTCAGAATCGATAGCGGTCTGAACGATCCGCAGTCCTTGCCTGGCTTATTCGGTTTTGGGAGGGGAATGATTATTGCTTCTCTTAGGGATTCCGGCTGCTTCCCTGCCTCGAATGCCTCATTTAGCATTGCAAGTAGTGGGGGAAGTACCTCGTTCCTGTACTTTTTGTAAAATTCACAGGGGAGCCCATCCGCCCCCAGGGTCTTACTAGTGGGTAGTTGTACCACCACCTCTTCCAGCTCATCTAGAATAATCGGGGCATCTAGGACCTCTTGCTCCGCCGCGCTAATTCGTGGCAAGCCTATGTCCTCCAGCGTGTCCATTATTTCCCTGTTGTTGCTACCTTCTTCATCCCCATATCATTTCCTATAGTATTCTTAGAACTGTCGATTGATGCCCTCTTGGGTGTCCACTAGTTGCCCATCTCCCCCTGTTATTGACCTTGTCGTAGGTCTGGGGGGTCTCCCTTTTGTACAACCATGCCAACATCCTTCCGGGTTTGTCTTCCCCCTGCATGCTGCCTCTCTATATACTTTTTATAGTTCAAATTACATAGCCTCTCTCAGTGTTCTGCACATTCCTGTTGTAGTCGGCTTATGGTTTCAGCATCCTCCTTTGTGCTGCCCCCCCCTGCTCAAGGTTATCTCTAGTTTGGTTTCGGCCTTCTGTAATTCCCTTAGTATACTTCCCTGCAGCCCTTTGGATTTGGCTATAGCTATCCCTCTCACCACCACCTTAAAAGCTTTCCGTAGCGTGCCAGCCAACTCCACGCTCCCAGTATTAGTCTCAAAGTATCTTACAATTTCTTCTCTTAGGTCCTCCCTAAACATTGCATCTTTAAGTGCTTCAGCTCTGAGTCGCCAAGTTGGTATCCTGGCCCTTCGGGGACGATATTGCCATATTAAAACCAAGGGCGAGTGATCCAATAGGACCCTTGCCTTGTATTCTGTCTGTAGTACTTCTGCTACCACTTCCTGCGTGGCGAACATGTAGTCTAGTCTTGTAAACAAGTTGTGTGGGGCGGAGTAATGCGAATATTGTCTGTCTTGTGGGTGGCGCACCCTCCATATATCTTCTAGTCGCAAATCCGTTAGCAAGGTCTGCAGGGCCTTGGCTGCAGGGGCAGGCCTATCTTGTTTATTATCGGACCTGTCTACCTTCGGGTTTAATGTGCAATTAAAATCTCCTCCCCAGATCACCGCCTCCCCCATGTGTGGGCTCATTTTGTTGTATAGGATCTTAAAGTATGTCACAGTATCCTGATTCGGGGCGTATGTGTTAATAATACATATTTCTCTATTTTCTACCAGCCCCCGTATAACCACAAACCTTCCGTCCGCTTCGATTCTGGATTGTAGTAATTGAAATGGGACATGGAGTGCTACCCACGTAATCACTCCCCTGGCATAGGCTGAATATGTTGCCCCAATAATGGTCCCTCCCCACTTTTTCTGGATCATCTCTAATTTTTCTTTTGTGAGGTGGGTCTCCTGTAGTAGAGCTAAATCTATTTTCTGCCTTCTTAGATACATCATGATCTTATTCCTTTTCAGGTAGCTATTGAGCCCCCCTGGCATTCCAAGAAATTACCTTAAGTTCCCCCATGTTCTAGCCTATCCCCACCTCCCTTCGTGTCTTCCCGACCCCTGTCCAGTATGCAAGTGCTAGTGCGTGTAAGCTTGTACCCCAACATAAACTACCCTTAACTATTAACACTTCAACTTCCCAAACCTCCCCACCTCCCTTTCCTCCCCCCTCCCTTCTCTGCCCTAACTTAATCCCCAACTCCCTACATTCCCTCCCCCATCCAAACTGTTGCCCAGCTCCATCCCTGGATCTCAGGCACCCCCGCATCTAGCCCGTTTCTTGGCTGTCGCCAGTGCTCGGGGCACAGTAGGGAGATAACTGGCGTCTCAATAACTTTAGCTACTGGGGGTTGGTAGTCTTCATCCTGTGTCTCCTGTATCGACTATTGTTCGCAGCGCATTTGTGGCTCATAGCTACATTATACAATTCTATATTCTAGTCCAACAAGTCCACCCGCTGAATTTATCAATTAGTTAGCATCCGCACCTCTTTAGCGCGCTCATTGCACCCATTACTGGTATCTCACTGTAGCTTCTCCCACCCCCTGCAATATCAAGCATGGTGCTGTGTCACTTATCCTGTCTGTTACGCTCACCTGGTATCCACGGGGACGCCACCCAGCCCTGGTTGGATGATTTGCACTCTCAAACCCTCTCCCAGTCCCTTGGTAAGGCCTCTGGTTAAAGATGGGTCTTAATATTGTAAAAGGTGGATTTTCCATCCTGCTCCTCGTGGCAGGGGCGCGTAGATGTGGGGGGCGAGCAGCGACCAAGTTACTTCACTGGTGCAAGCCTCCCTATGGGAATCCAGGCTTGCTGCGACTCCGTAGGTTTGCTGCTTTACAGTCTTGATATGCAGTTCTTATGCTCCTCTTAGTTCGAATAATAATGTCTGGCTTCTTTCCTTTTAGGTATGGAAAGGTATTTTGGTGTTGTCATGCAGTTTGAAGATGAGCATGGGCCGGTAGGCGAATGCGCGGTGTGCGCAATGCTGTCCGGTGAGTAATGCGCAATACGCGGCGCTGTTTCGCCTTTTATATTACTAACCTGTGTCTTTTCTCTCCTTGCAGGTTGCGATGTTCTTCGCCGAGCGCCGTAATGTTCCAGCGATGATACTGACCAGGAGATGACTACCCAGGTAAGAATTGTGTGGCTTCTTCAAACGTGAGTAAACGCTTACTAATGCTGTCTTTCTTTCTCCTCTTTCCAGGTTATGGTATTCCAGGATGCATGCGGTGCCGGATGATGGAGTTCGAACCTTCAGGTGAGGGGAACTGAAGTCGGCGATGGTTTGAAGACCGGATACTGTTCCAGGTAAGTTTTGTAGTGTTCTTACTCTCTCTGCAGGTCCTTGGTTTCAGGTAAACTGGCATCAAAGAACTGGACACGGTGAGCGTTACGCTGCCCACAGCAGAATAACGCGAAGCATGTTCTGCTGTTTGGGTGCGGTTTAAATAGTCTCAGGTAAAGTAGTCCAGGTAAAATAGTCCCAGGTCTGCCACACCCAAAGTAGTCCAGGTAAATTAGTCCCAGGCCTGCCACACCCAAAAGACTAGACCGCATAGCTCAGTTCCTTGTAACTGAGCTATGTGTGTGACTCCATGTTGGCTGAACCTCCTTATCCCCCCGCCCCCAAGTTAAATAGTCCCAAGTAAATAGTCCCATTCTAATGTTGATCTTCATGATGGTTATGAGCCTGGCGCCAAAGGCGCCAGGACTGACTCCAAGAGAGTCTTGGATGAGATTTTAAGGCCTTTGACCTGGCCCTAACTGGAAGGCTGACTTGCCAGTGCGGGCAAGTGTCATGACACTGTCCATCTCGTTCTTGGCAGTCTTCAGACTCTGGGCATCCCTGGGTATCCAGCCAGCATGCTGCCTCCTACGAGGTTTCAAAGAAGTGTACTTTTCCTTTGTGAAAGACCTTAAGTTTCGCAGGGTACAAAAGCATGTATTTGAATCCAGCTGTCCTCAATCTTCTTTCCACTGTACCAGCATGGTATACTCAGCAGTGACAGTCGCCGACGCTCGCGTTATTGTTCCTCCTTTCCGAAAAAAAGACCTGGCGGGAATGACACCTCCCGCCTGCAGAACTCGAGATCAGCCGGTCCGAAAACAACAGTGGTGGTGGGTTTACCGCCACCGTTATTTCCCGACCGACTGACTCGTAATGAGGCCTAATGTCTGAGCGTTTTCCACCAACCTCCTGAGCTCGTGTGATGCACGCTGGCAGACAGTGTGAGAAGATGGCATTGCTGTTATATACTCCAATCCCCTCTATTCAGTCTTGCACGTTTCAAAACATCTGCTTCTCCCATGTCCGATTACTGAGTCCCACTGCCATAATTCTAGCACTTTTCAAAGCCTCATTACGAATCTCCTGATTCATGTAGGATAGTTCAATCAGGCTAGCTTTTGACAAGCCATTTATATCAGGCAAGCCTCACATGGAACTGCCAGTGCCGTAACCCTATGTGCCTTTCTGTGTCAACAGCCTGTTGTGAAAGACAGCTCAGTGGGTCAATAACCCTGCTGCAGAGATTGTGTAACCTGTTAGTTCAAATCCTGTTTATAGGTTGAGTTAATGAGTCTGCATCAGAGGTGTGCGCTTAAGATGCAGGTAACATTCAATTGTAATAGAGTTGACTTAACATTTGACTTATCAAAAGGATTACTAAATGTTCAGTGATTCATAAGAGACAAATGTCATCGGGGATGCTCTATGTGTAATGGCTCAGAACGCACAAATCATCACGGCTACTATATCTGTGATTGCTCAGAACACAACTCTTCAGGGCTTCTATGCTTGTAATGGCTCAGAACAGACACATCTTAGTTGGGCTACTATACTTGTAGTAGCTCAGAACACACAGCTCATATGGGCTCTTATACTTGTAATGGCATACAGTGTCATTAAAGCATCTGCATTCAAGCAAGTGCTGCATCTGGTCAGACAAACCTCTAACTCTATAATTCCCAGCCTAATGGCCAAAAGAAGGGTTGCACACATCTAAAAAGGAGCACCCAATGTTAAAGCTGCACTAGATTTTCCAATAGAAAAGGCATTTTCAGCTTTTTGGACATGTATTGGTGCTATTTTAAATAGACAAACAGAAAAACAGTAGAGGAAGAGCAACTCTGAACCTAAGCAATAATGGTGAACAAAGGTGTGTGTGTGTGTCGGGTGCGGGGTTGGGGGCGTAAACGGACAGAACATACTAGACAATCCAAAACAGGAATTCGAGCAACAGGAATAGAGAGGAATGAGCTACATGATAGGGCAACAAAGAAAGTGAGAAGGGAAACCGAGTTAATATCAGTTTTTTTCAATCCGTTTTTTATTGTGCATTTGGTTAAGATTTTAAAACCTTTCACACAGTCAGAAACATGAATTCATCAGGTTACACATCAATTTAGACCTAGCATAAACAATATTATTTTCATTTTCAAGAAAAGCAGCCCTTTCAGTGAAATTTACATTTTCATAGAGATTCACAGAGTTAATAATAGGACAAACACAATAGGAGTGAGGGATAGAAGCAGAGTAAAAGAGACATTTAGAGACAGTAAAATAAAACACAGATCAACAGCAGGTGGGGAAGGATGGAAATAGAAAAGCAAGACTAGCAAAGGGGAGGCCAATAACATAAGAAGTGTAAGAAAGATAATCAAAAGGAGTAGCAACCACAACAAGAACATGAATAAACAGATATGGCCAGAGTAATGGCACGAGGGAGGAAGAGGAGTTATATCAACCAATGTAGTGAGATATAAGAAGGAAAAAGCAACAATCGAATGTTGAGATGGGAGAGGAAGAGTGACGGAAACAGACCGCAAAATGGGGCATCGGAACACTTAAGGGTGAGAGGCAGAGCGTCAGAAAGTGAGAGACAGGGGAAACAGAGTAGCAAAGAGAAGGAGAGATGGTGCAAAAGCATGGAGTGGCTGTCAGGCAGGTAGTGCCAGGCAGCAACAGTAGGCCCAAGAGGCCCAAGAGGCAGAGAAGTGAATCTTTATTTATGAATCACCCAATGTAACTAGCTTGCATCTGTAGTAGCTCTTAATAGAGTTTGTGCCCAAGTATTATGAAGATGAAGTTTGGTAGTATGCATCTACAAGGTTCTTGTGTGGGGAAAATGTTTTTCACAAGTGCAATACATTATTTAGAATCACTTTGAAATACAGCTGTTTTGTCACTAATGTTTTTGAACCAAGTTTCAGTTTTACGCACAAATTGGATAGCTGTCAGGCACTTTTTACTCTCTTGCGAAGGAGGAAGCTCATTTTCACTCTCTTAAAATTTGATTTACTCTCGAATTCTAGAAATTGGGAGTGAAATACTCACTCCAAAATCCTATGTAGAGCACTGCTCGGAGGCATATCCCACCACTAACTGTAGTTTGTCATGTGCCCTCTTCCAGGCCTGTCTGGCTACTGTGCTCAAATAAAATCCCTCTGCCTCCCCTGTAACCCTCCATAACATCTTGAACCCCAGATGGTACTTTCTGGGCTTCCCTATTAACTGCCTGTCTATGCCCCCATCCCCAAAGTCACATTTAGTAGCATGCTGCAGTTGAGAGGCCAAGAAGTATAATTCATATTCTCGGAGAGCCAAACCCCCTCCCGTTATCTCCTACGCAGCATGGCCAGCGAGACCCTGTGCCACTTCCCGCCCCACAGCAGTTCTGCTATTCTACTATCTAATAGTTTGAAGTGATAGTTTGAAGAAGGGGCAGTCTGGCCATATGTGGGATGTTTGCAAAGAAGAAGAGCAGCCTGGGGAGAGTAAACCTCTTGAAAAGTGCGACCTTGCCCATTAGGCACAGGGACAATCGATTCCAGAATTGTATCCTGTCTTCTATCCCCATGAGCACCCTTCCCATGTTATATTGAAACGCATCTGCCACCGAGTGATGGACCTGAATTCCCAGGTAGCGGAAGGATGCCACCTCCCAGTGTAACCCCACCTCTGGAAGGTCCCACACCGCCCTGCCTGTTAGCGAGCCCAATGGGAACACCCACGACTTACCCTTGTTCACCCGGAAACCCGTGAGGGTCTCTAAATGACGGTGCACCTCCAACATATATGGGACATGCAACCTGGGGTTCTGCACATAAAATAGGACATTGTCTGTATAGCGAGAGATGACATGGTGCTGACCCCCCCCACCTCAAGGCCTGCGCCGGGGGAATTCGGATCTAAGGATTCTCGCTACAGGCTCCAGCGCCAATGCTAAAAGGACCAGGCACAGCAGGCGTTCCTGCTGCATTGCATGCCCCTGCCTAGTTAACAACTGCGTGAGACTACCAGGCCTGTCTTAACCCTGGCCTTATGCTCCTGGTACAGTATTTTGGTATCAAAATTGAGTAATGCGAGGGGATGGTATGATCCGCTGTGCCGTGGTTGCTTCCCTGTTTTCAGCAAACCACAATAATTTCTCCCCTCAAAGACGCTGGCAGACGCCCCTTCCGAAAGTCCTCCTCGTTACGCTGGCAAAGCCGGGGTGCTAATAGGTCAGAGGGCAATTTATAAAATTCATCCAGAAGGCCATCGCCTACTGATGTTTTCTCAGATCCCAGGGATTCTATTGCCATTTTAATTTCCTCCTCTGACTGGGGCTCATCTAGTTTTGTAGCCACCTCTGCATCCAATCGGGCAGAGAGGCTTGACCCAGCATGTCCTCCAAATTCTCTGCGTCTAATGGTCTCCTGTTTGCATACAACCTCTCATAGTATGCTTGAAATACCGCGTTTATGCCGTCCTGGGTCGTGATTAGGTTATCTGCACATCCTCAATTTGTGTGATCAGGCTCTGCAGTTGTTTATTTTGAGACGCCATGCCAATAGTCATCCTGCCTTATCCACATGAACTCTAACTGTAAAGTGCATAGTCGTGCTTCCCCAACCATTCCTGAGCCTGTTGCTGATCAACTCTAGCACAGAGAAGTTCTGCCCTGCACAGCGAGCCCACTGCCATTTTCCCTTCCGACCTTCTAATCCGTTCCTCCTCAGCTTTCAAAGTGGCAATTGTGAGGGGTCAGTAATGTGAGGTGGAGAACTGTTTGATGATTTCTCAAAACTTGCCATTTTATTCTCAAAAGAGAAAATATAGTAAAAATGCCCACTATCCCTACTCTGCTGAGGATTTCCCTGCCTAACCAAAGCTAAGGGAAACACTCTAAAACAGGATATCTAGCCCTCACACTAAGCAACAAATAGACAAAGAAAATATATGGCAATACAACATAACAAGAACAGCATTCACAGTTCCTTAATAACCTTCTATTGTCCTGGGTAAATTCCCATCCTCATGCTTCAAGGTCTATTCTGTTAATGTTCAACCAAAGAAGGAGATGAAGGTAAGACCATCTCAAATCAGTTCTTGATGTTTCAAAGTTAAGGTTTGTTAACCAAAGTTCCAATGATCGCAAATCTCTTCTCCTTGGTGAAATATCCTTTTTCCACTTCCACCAAACAGCACACATGTTAATCCCAGCCACAATACTTTGTCACCTCTTCAAGAAGACTTGCCACAGTTTAAAAAGAAATGCCATATCTACACATTTCAGTGAGAGTCAGTTCTTGTTTAACAGTTATTTAGAATTCACAAGGGTATATTTGTCAGGATGACTTCAGTGCTGCTGTTTCCACTTCAACAACTTCACTTCTACTTGATTTACCATGAGACCAGTTATCTTTGTCTCACAGTACTCCACCTTGTTTAGGCTACTAGTGTTGCATCTTCTGACAACCAGATATACCACCACTGCTTCAATACTTTCGGACTACTACCACAGATTCAGTGTTTTGCAGTTCTAGACAAGCTTTGACAAGATGCACTTTAAAGTACTTCAACACCTTCAAGTAGGCAAGACACTCTTCCTCTGAAAATCTCTCTTCAAAAGTGTGGAATATTTGCCTTTCTTGTCTGTCTGCCACTGTAACAACCTGGTTTTGCCTTTGATTCACTTTGCTCTGTCTCTCACATTTCCAGGCAATACAGGTTATGTCAACTTCAAAATAGTCTTTCCAAGCAGCCAGTTTTCCATCCCCAATTTCACCTTCACCTTTCTGCCCGCTATCAGCCCAAGTAATTACCCAGAAGCCTTGCTGCCGCTCTCTTAGCTTCAGGTAATGCTTGCACACATGTATTTTAGGACAGTTGGACTGTCATTAGATTTACAGTAACAGTTAGATTACGTTTTAACTCTGAGAAAGGCTGGTTTCACTCTAAATATGGGGAGACGCTTGGCTTGTGCAGTGCTTGCTCTCTTCTTCAATAGTAGATACACTGTTAAACTGTTAAACTTCTTATATATGAAAGGTATGCTGCGTTAAAGTAAAGAATAGAGTTCAGTCTTTCTTTAGGCATCGCAATTAGGCAAACGTGACCACTCCTTGATGTGTTTTCACAAGTTCAAAGTTTCAATAATCATTTTATCATGGTTACGTTTTCAATAATGGTCTTCACAATGTTCACGCTTCCTAATTAGTGACGCGCAACCACTCCTTCAGATAGTTAGTCTTTTAAGGGTTTAACAATGGGTTCAAGCAGCGTTTGCTCTTCACGCTAGTAAAAGGACTTTCCTAATATACGGCGTGCTACTTTTCCATTGTGCAAGTATTACAGCTTCAATGAATAACTTCAGCTCGCTTTAAACCACACCCGAGTGAATCGGGAACTGGATACTGTTGCGGGCAGTTCTTGCGCATGGTATTAGAATGCCAGGCTTCACTCACTGGCTTCTTTAAGACTTGCTCTGCGGGTCACACTGCTTCCACGACTTCTGCCACAACTTCGGCTGCTTCTGGCTTCTTAGGGACCCACAACCTTCCTCTCCAAAGATGCCTCTGGTCCGGCCTCATGTTTATGGAGCCCCTCTCGCTCCTGAGACCCATGGCTTGACAACTGCTCCTCGCCTCGGTCACCAACACATTCTCTGCTCAGCAACCACAGCAATCAGGCTCACATGGAGGAAAGATAGCTCTCCTGCATGCCTTCCGCTGTGCAGCGTCTGCACTTCAAGTTTGGGGGAACAGGACCCTCTCAGAACAAGCAGGTGCAATATGATGTCTCCATGTACAGGTGTCCTTCTTTTTCTCCCACTTCTGCTTGGTTTGCCAGGCTCATGATTTCTTCTTTCTGCTACTACTGCTACAGCTCACATTCCAGTCACAGTTCCAGCTCCTTCCAATTGCCTGCACCTGAGGGGACCTTTTATGCCTCATAGGTTCCTTCAGGTGTGGGCTGTTAGGCTTAATTGCCTGACTACTGCTACCGCATGCCTCTTCAGCCCTCTTCCTTGTCCCAGTACTCATGGGATTATGGGACTTGTAGTCCTGTTCAGCAAAGTTAGTTCTTTTAACTTCTACAGTTTGGCCAACAGCCATCGACAGTGTGGGATTATGGGGAAAGTTAAACAGGGGGTTTCCCAGTCTTCCTGGTCTGCCCCCCACACCCAATATGATCCTCCCGCAGTAGACCACCCCCAGGGTCGGGATCAGGAAGAGTCTGCCTTTGCCTGGTCACATGAGGAGGGTCCGAGACCTGGTTTCTGGGGGTAATCATCACTGATTGATCACATGATGTAAACTATTTCTATAGATTTTTCTCTTTGACTGAACCTCTTGTGATGAATCCTACAGTTATCACAGAATCCCAGCCTAAAGTCTCCTCCCATGTGGCCAGGGAAAGGCAGCTGCTACCTGATAGTGACCCTGGTGGGTGGTATTATGAAGGAGGATCACATGGGAGGAGAAGGCTGTCAAGGGAATGTGATGACAGGAGGGACGCAGTATTTCTCCGCTTCTGTCGATAGGGTTTTCATAGTGCCAGAATATTTAATGGCATGTTGCCACACTAAGACTTCCCCTCACAGACTTCCCAAAGGTGTTAAGCATGAGAACCCTTCTTGTGAAAATGGAAATTATATATATAAGGGCCAAGAAGTTATACTACTAATTGTAGCGTTCATGATTCTATATTGTGTGTATAGAGCTAAGAGAAACCATTACTTCCTTTTTAAAATCTTCTCTTAAATTTACATCCTATAAACAGAGTGGAATAAGCAATGTTAAAACAGATGATAACATTATGGACTTCAAGTCCCATAATTCTCTTAGTACTGAGATGAGAAAGATGAGGAAGAGGGATCCAGAGTTACTAAAGCTTAGTGAGTGGTCTAGTTTTTGTAGTGACCCACACCAGAGCGAGACCTTTAAACATATAACAAGTGCGGGTCACGAGAGAGCAGCAGGAGGAAGTAGGAGTTGGATCTGCCACTGTGTTGACAGTGGGACGCCGTGCAGAGAATGTGGCGCAGGTCGGGATTCCTAGCACATGCAGAAGACGCACAGTGGGAGGTGGCATTGCAACCAGCTACCCCATGGGGCAGAGAAGCTCTCAACATCCTGTAATACGCTCCAGTGTGAGGTCTTCACTGGTGAGCGTTTGGAGACTTGAAAGCTCCACTGACCGTCAACGCAAGCAGTGGCATTCTGAAGGGAGCTGTCAAACGAGTGAGGAAGCAGAATAGCCGAATCAGAAGGAGACGCAAGGAGAGACTGGTGAGTTTGTCTACTGCAGGTGACCCCGGGGCACTCCGAAGGAGACCGCCGTGTAAGAACGAATATTTTGAATATCGAACATTTGAAGTTAAAGAAACTGGGCACAACTCTCCTATTAAGACAGGTCAAATAGGGGAAAATGGTAACCTGCATTGCCCAAGCCAAAAGGGGCAATACCAAAGCAAAGTAAATATGACTTGCAAAAAGGGGAATATCCAATAAAGGAATATTGGAACCCGCATTGCCCAAGCCAAAGAGGGGATATAGTAAAACCCATTGACTACCATTTTCCAAAAGAGAGCTATCCAAAAAAGGGGACATTATGACCAGCATTGCCAAAGAAAGCTGGAAGTGACACCAAGGCAATTTGAGCATAATAGTCCCAGAATAAGATACCTCGAGGGAGGACGTTGTAAATCACATTGACAACAGCCAAAAGGTTGTTTAGGTAGAAATCAAAGACTGTAGGAGAAAGGCCCTCCTTGTAGAAAGGTTCAAGGAGGAGAGAAGTGTAACCTGCATTGCCCATGGCAAACACATCAATGTGAGAATGATCGTTCTTTTGTACAGTATGTTGTGAAAGAAGCTATAAGCCAATTGTGTTGAAAGTCAAGAGACTAAATAAAGAAGCAGTTGATTATTCTACTTTCCTTGTTGAGAATTTAAGGGTGGAAAGTTTGGAACAAGCCTTAGCACAATGTATAAATTGTAGTAATAGGAGTATTATCCTGGCAGGTGAGTACAACAGGAAAGGGACAAGTAGTGGTTAGTCCTGATATGCGAGTGTCCCAGGAAGAAGATAACTTTGGAAGTACTGTGAATGTGGTATATGGTTGTGGTGAAGTGGCGAATCTACAACTATGTCTGAAGAACTGTTGTATAACCATGGTGGTGGAAAAGAAGTGGCAATTCCACTACTGTGTTTTGATGAACTGTTGCTGTTGTATAACCATTTTGACTAAAGTTTTGCTTATGAAGTAGAAATGCGATGGGATCAAAAGTGATTGACCTTCAGAGAAAATAACCTGTATATGGACTTTTGACTTGGCGTATGAATAACGAGTTGTCTTGGTTTGCCCAGCAGAACGTTGTGAAAGCTTTTATAATTGTCTTAAGAGTGAGAAACCCATTTTCAACTGCCTATTGAAGGACATATTGGATGAAAAGAACTGTGTATTCCATTTGAAGTGGAACTTGGCTAGTGAAATTACCTTTCATGAAACTGAACTTTGGTTTCAAACATCCTGAATTGATCCAAGGGAAGGGTGTCCAACCCTGTGTACAAGGATTCCTGTTTATAATTTTTGTGTTCGAATTCATATGTTATTGTGTGAAGTTTAAACAGCAAGAACATTTGTGTATGATTTTGTTGTAGATTAGTGTGAGGGATGGATATTTTTGGACATTAGGTCACTTTCCTTTAGCCTTACTTTGTTAGGTAGCAAAATCCTTGTTAGGTTAGGGAAAGATAGGCGTTTGTCTCACCCCATATTATTTAATAAAATGGTGACTTGTGAGAAAACTGCCTATGTGTCTGTCTCACATTTCTGATCCTCACTCTCTCCTCCTAAAAGTGAGTTGTAGACACCCTAATCTTGTGTATAAAGGTCATTATTTGGAACCAATGTAGCCAGTCTGAATGATGGGTGGTGACACCACACTTTTTCTTTTTGTTCCTCTTCAGCAAGTTATTTGTTTTGTCAAAATCATTTTTTTTCCTGTATTATGGTGCATGTTTTTTGAGTAAGGCATCCGTTTTTTCACTAGAAAGATACTCTCTAAGTGGGCAGAAATATTTTTCGTGTATTTAAGAATGGATGGTGTTGAAGTGAGAGCAGATCAAGCCTTTAAAAAAGTTTGGAGTGTCTCCTCATGAGACCTACCTGGATTAGGTGAGTTTTTAACAATGGTGATGGACCAGGGCGTGGCTTTGCAGCCGGAGCGAGGTGAATGGCTCTGTGATACCCTCTGGTGTAGACTCTGCAACTGGGCCTGAGAGATCCCTTATCTGAAGGCTCTTTTACTCCAGCCTATGGGAGCATGCATATGAAGACGCAGCGACCCACCATAAGGAGTTTCAACTCCCTCGGAGCTATTTTATAGAACTTCTGCATAACTTGCTGGTTTCTTGCCTTTGACATTCTCATCCTGGCCCCATGGAGACAGAGAAGTGCTGTGAGCGGTCACAGGAGGAGCAGAGAAGGTACCACTTGAGATTAGAAAGCACTGCAGTGAATCCCGATTGGCCCTCTGGTCCTGCGGACCCGGGATGGCATCAGCTGAATTCTCTATTGGCAGGGCTGTAGGGAGGAGCAACCCTGGAACGGCACTCCAATTATAGTGTCCTTGTATGACAGGGAAGGTTCCGGTTCGGAGATCTGACATGGCCAGAAGTCTTGCTGCACCGGTGATCCAAGTGGTGGTTGGCCTCAGCCCCGCGAACAGGGGAAACCGGCTCTGTGCTGCAAGGCCTGGTGTGGTGGTGGTCAAAGCAGGCCGCAGGGCCTGGCGGAGAAGCACTTGTGCCCTGGACGGTGTTCCCCGCAGTTACTGCCTGCAGAGCTTTGCTGGGAGCGTGGGGGCCGAGGCTGGGAGTCAAACCCAGTGCCGCAGCAGTGCCTGGGTGCTGTAGAGCATGCCAGAGAATGCTGTGATCCCTGACGGTGTTCCCTGCGGGCACAAGCGGCGAAGCTTAGTCCAGGCCACCACGGTGAAGCTGCGGGGGTGAGAGCTACTGGTGGATACTGAGATCCGGAGCTGCGGTAGTGACTGCGGGAGCCCCGGAGGAATGCGACACTGGGAAGCTCCACCTGCTGATGCGCAGTGCCATGCATCCCGGGAGACTGATCCCAGCTTGAGAAGGTGAGAAGAGTGGGAGCCTCCCCCGGTGGGTTGGAGGCTGCATCGTTGGACTCTGAGGACCTGGCAGGAGACTCCCTGCGGACATCAGGAGTGCTGGCCCTGCACCAAAGGCCATTGTGCTGCAGAAGTGAGTGGAGGGGCAGTGCCCTGGAGTCAAGGGCTTCCTGGGACTTTTTATATGCAGGGAGTCAGTATAGGGCTGGTGCGGGATCCCAGGAGAATGATCCCTTGAGATAAGTGCCATTTCTGAGAGGAAGTGCTTGGAGGGAGTTGGGATACATGCCTGTAGGAGTTGTATGCAAGGGGGCCCAGGTCAGCTCCTTATGGTCGTTGGTGGACTTCCAGTGAGAGGTTGCCAGGTATGGAAGTGTACACCCAGAAAACTATTGCAAGTGTCACTGTGTCTTTGGGGGTGCACAAAATACAGACTCCCATTATTGCGCCCAAGCAGAGCGGGGGGTCGCAGAGTTGTCCCCCGCTCTTCTTGGGTGCAGTAATGGGAGTCGGCAGTTGCGGGCGAAAAAGTTAAAAAAAAAAAAAAAAGAAAAGCACCTTGCAGCATCAGCTCTGACCCACATTGGTGGGGGAAACTCACCCTGCAGGGATAGCAGAGTGTAGGCGGTGCCACCGTAAAGGTCAGTGGGGTGGGGTGGTGTGGGGTCTGGAAGGGGATCTATTTGATCACTGCACCGTGCCGTAACTGGCGTCAACATTTTCGTCAGCGCAGTTATGGGCGGCGCGGTGATCTCATAGATTCCAAGTCGAGTGGCCAAGACGCTAGTGGCCCTGCTGACCTGAGTGGACTGTGCCCATCCCATTGGCAACAGGGAGTGGCACGAAGGTGAGGGGAGCGATCAGTAGAGGCACAACCTGGGAGCTGCCTGAGAGTGGCACACAGACTGCCGTAGTCCAGATAGATGAGATTGAATGTTGCACTCTTGCAGTGCCAATATCCTGATGGCAGAGATATGGCAAAAGCTAAGGGAGACGGGGGACCTCACCCCTGCACTGCAGATATTGGCCCCATTAAAAATGACATTCAAGTGATATTGGATGATATACCTGGAATGCGGACAGACATAGGGGAGAAAGTGGCAGACCCGTCAATGAAGTTGGTCACTCTGGAGGAAGGGATGGAAGGGTTTGAGGCAAATCACGCCTCGTCTGCGATGCTTGCATCACAGATTGGGTCTCTCTCCAAGGCGGGAGGAGGAACTATATCTCAAAGTGGACGACATTGGAAATAGGTAGAGGCGCAATAACCTCTGTTTTTTCCGGCCTGCGGGAGAAAGAGGGGGAATCCCTGGCCGGACTGGAGCAAAAAATCCAGGAGATTATAGGGATGGTCCTAGGTTCAAGGAAGGTGAGCAAGTGGCTTTGGACGGAGTGCATCAAGCTGGAGGTGAAATCCAGAGGGCCCTGCTCGGTCGTGGCTATGCTGCACCACTACCACGAGAAGGCAGACATTTGCAGAACGTATGCTGCATGGGGGACTTGGATTATGAGGACTCCAAAGTGGCTATATTTCAGGACCCTTCGGCCCATACCCTTCTGAGGCTCAAGAAGTGTGGCCCCCTTACCCGATGGCTTCAAGAGAAAGAGGTGAGGTACAGGTGGGGATACCCCTTTGCACTTGTTTTGGAATGGGAAGGAGCGAGGTATCAAATGGGCTATGGAGGACCATATGGAGCCCCGACGGGACAGACACAGGGAGAGGGTGGGGATGTCACCCAAGGGGATGCCAGAACAGAGTATGGCGACCGGTATTGGGGAATTATGGGTGAGGTGTGGGTTGCTACTCTGAATGTGAAATAAAAGGTTTTTGCTTAGCAGCATGGTCCGCATGTAGCACCTCGGGGTCCTTTTGATGCAGGAGGCCCATTATAAGCAGGAGGGGAGTCCGAGATGCAAGGCAAGGATATTGAACGCATGGGGGGCGTGGCTACATGGCCACGTAGGAGGTGGTGTTTCCCGTGTGCTCCTGCAGATCCGGCCATAATCCTGGTAATATATTGCACATGAAGCGAACAGGGAAGCCTCATGCGATACCAACAGATGCATGAATCATTGGGTATGCAGTGGTCGCACGGCAGTAGAAATCTGACGTGCAGAAAGTGAATTCTGCCGATGAGAGCCTAAGCCTCGAGAAACCAAGATGGCGACGTGAGGACAAAGGAGGTCTGAAACGGAACTACATGGCAGATCAGGGAGCCAGCTGGCATTCGTCTGTTGCCCACTCACAGAGACATCACCGAATATAGCAACGGAGTGGTGAGCTGGAGTCCCAGATCGGGAGATGTAAACTGGAAGTGTGGACACCGGCAACGAAGAGAAGGAACAAGAGCGGACGGTTGGTACGAAGCCACAATGTGTGCCTGGAAGCCTCGTCCCCAATGTGCCAAAGATGGTGCCGGAGCATGGTGCTGCGTAAAGGGCTGGAATAACACCTAAATGCTCACTAATAAAACTGCAACGTGTGACCCGGTAAAGAAAAGCGTAATCTATCCTGCGCAGTGGCATGCGGAACGTTTACATAGGAGTGATACTGTATCGGGCGCACATCGAGAAACCATGAGTGGGAATGTGGGATACATTGTAGCCAAGTACAGGCTGCAGGCGTTCCGTACGTGTCCCTAGGAGGGCAGCCGATAACGCTGACGCTGGGCTGGCGGATTTGTCGAGGACATGGCACCAACGTAACATGGGCACAGGCGAGGGGGCCCCAAGGAGATACCGGCAAGGCCACCAGTGGATTGAGCATGCATAACAAATCCACGAAATACATTGCGACCGCACGCGAGTGCCGCGAAAGAGCCAGATGGAAGTCAGCAGGGTTCCCAAAGGTTGCAATGCGCCTAATGCGACCAGGTCTGCATGAATAGACAGAACTCAGAGAATTAGTGGAAGATAATAAGGTAACAGCAGTGCTCAGACACCCTGGATGAGACATTATAACAACCACGGGAGCGACGTACAAGAGCTGGAAGGGGACATAAGTGTCCACATGAGCTGGGCAATAGCTGACAAGCCTGGAGAAACACCAGGAAGTAAGCCAATGGAGTGGAAAGGTGCCAGCAAGCCACTGACACCACGGTGGTAGGGCCTGAGCCAGATAAAGGTATACGAGGAGCGGAGTGTGCTGGTGGCGAGGTCGCAGAATACAGGCAACCAGAAGCCTCAACCTCCTAAGGAGGCCCAGGAGTCAGACTAGACACAATACTGGACACGGCCATTGAACTTCAAGCGACAACGGTACACACGTCAGCCAGATGCGCTGAGCTAGGCCTAGTGGACACCCGGGACTGGAGATGCCCCCAGGAGTGCATATACACCTGAGACAAGCAAAGTCAAGGGTGACCTAGCATAAATAGTAGGAATAGGCTGAGAAGGACGTCCCTGGTACAGAAAAGAAAGGCCCTGTACGCCGAGAGAGCCGGGTTCGAAGGCATATTTAGGCTCGTAATCTACTCACAAGTGTAAATGGCCACCAAAAGTCAAAGGGAAACAGTCCACCATCGAGGAGTTTGCCAAATACCCGCTGGTGGCGGAATGGGCCGGCGGGAAAGGACAGAGCACTAAGGAAAATGAGAAGTTGGTGTTCAACAACCAACAGATACAAGACGCTATAGCAGAACTGAAAGTGTCGATGGGCAGTAGGATGGACACAGCCATTTTGGACTTGAGGACCGCGCTGGAATCAAAAATATACGCTATGAGTATAGATGTGAACTTACTGTGACAAGATGTACGAGCGCTGGCCAAGCGCACAGGGATCTTGGAAAAGGAAGTGAAAGACAACACAAGCTCATGTAAGACTAACACAATGGTAGTCCACGTGTTACAACAACAGATGCATAACCTTGAACGTAGAGCCGAAGAAGCGGAAGGGCGAGCTCGCAGAAACAATGTGCGCATAGTAGGGCTTCCGGAGGGAGAGGAAGGATCTGACCCGACAAACTATGTTGAAAACATGTTGCTGCAGGAGATAACGGGTGGAGCACTAAGCCAAGGATTCGCAGTAGAAAGCCCCATAGGGCCCTGACGAGGAGACCGCCGCCGGGAGCCCAACCGTGGCGATTATCGCAAAGATCCTGAACTATAGAGATAGGGAGAAGGTCCTGGAACATTTCCGCAAGGGTGGAACAATAAGCAGAGTGTTAGCGTCACCGTGTACCTGGACTATACGCTTATGGTACAGAGACAACAGTTGGGGCTGGGTAGGGAGGGGAGAGGGAAGAGGCAGGGGAAGTTGAAGGGTTGTTAATGGAACCGGCTTACACACATGCGTCATCACACATAGAGCAGAGGATAAGGGGGGGTGAAGGGAGGTAGAGGATACGGATAGGACGGGAGGCCTAAAGATAGTCACTTGGAATGTCAGGGGACTCAATAGTTATTTGAAGCGGAATAAAATAATGATGTACTTGAGACGGCAGAGAATAGATATTGCTCTATTACAAGAAACCCACCTTACGAAAGAGAAAATGGAAACAATAGGGAGGAAGTGGAGAGGCATCGCCATAGGAGCAACATACTCTGCGTACACCAGAGGGGTTATCACATGGATAGCGCCACACGTCCCCTTTAAGCAGTTACAGACCACCATAGAGCCTGATGGGAGGATGGTACTGATTAAGGGTCTGGTAGAAAATAGAGTTGTGCATCATTTATACATATGCCCCTAACCAAGATACGGTGGGATACTTCAAGACCTTGTATAGTAGATGAGCCCTTACATGGGAGGAGAGGTTATATGGGGAGGAGACTTTAATTGTACGCTAGATCCCAAGTGGATAGATCGGATGGTAAAATGGTCAAGCCTGCACCTGTGGCCAAGGCTCTAGGAGTCCTATTGAGGGACTTCGACCTAGTGGATGCATGGAGGATGCACCACCCAAGGGACAGACAATACTCGCATTATGCAGCACCACAGAACCTACACAAGCGGCTGGACTACATATCTGCTACATCTGGCTAGACAGGAGAGTTAAAGGGTTCCGAATATAAGGCAAGAGTCTTATCGGACCATTCGCCATTGATTGTGGAGTGGCAGTACTCACCACCTAGAGCACGGATACCGACATGGAAACTGAGGGCGGAGGTTTTGAAAGATATAGGGTTCAGGGAAGACATGAGAAAAGAGATAGCAGAATACTTTGAACTGAATACGGGAAGTGTAGAATCAGCCGGCACACTGTGGGAGGCATTTAAGGTGGTGCTGAGGGGAAAAGCGATATCTAAATCCAAAGGACTACAAGATGAGATCACTAGAGAGTTAGACGCACAGGAGGAGCAACTGGAAGGCATCATTGTTAGGCAGAATCCTGTGTAGTTCCCTTAGGGAACACTGCAAAAAGATTAAGACTACAGGAGTAAGCAGTAAACCCAATTGGTAGCAGTCTGCACCACCCAGATGTACCTGGTAGCTGTGGCTGAGCAGTCAGACTTCTCTCAAGAAGAGTAAGGCAGTATATAGAGTATACACAATAGGGCCAGAAACACAGTAGAGCAAACAAACACTGACCAGAGCTTTGTATAAAAAGTATACAATTATTTATTTAAAACACACTTTAGGCAATATACTAGCACTCTAAATCAAAAGCAAGTTAAAACACAGTCAGGTAAAGTATACACACCTCCCTTGATAACTATCAGACAAGTCAGAGTTAAAACACCACGATTTGTTAAACAGATATGAGCGCATAACCTGATGGCACTCCAATAGTTCAGTTAAAGGAAGAGAAAAAGGCAAAGCATAGAAATAAAACAGGTCCCAACACTTTTAGGAGTTCTCAGCAAGTGAATAAAGGCAGTATATACTGTAGAGCCAAAGCTCATAGGCCAGGCCCATTTTAAATGGAGCAAAGCGAAATGTGCCCAGGATCACACGGTTTGAAATGCAGTAAAAGTCTTTGCAGAATGTTCAAGAGAGGTTGGGGGGCGATTCAAGAAGGTAAAGTAAGAAGGTCTGGGGCCAACCCAGTTGGAAAGCCAAGGATTTAAGGGTCACCTTGGGCAAACCGAAGAAAGGGAGGCCAGGCAGGACACAGTACCTTAAAGAGAGAGGAAGCTCCAGCGGTAGCAGTTGTTCCTGGCAGTGGTTGAGGTTCATTGTTTCGACCAGGGGAAGAGAAGATCTCGTCGAGGAGGAAACGTGGAGTCGTTGCACTGCACAGGGATGATGGCAGCCGCGGAGTTCGTCGATAAAAGGTGTGTTCCTTTTATTCGCGGTCAAAGTGGTGAAGCTTGGCTATCCTGCCGCCAGGGTGCTTGGCACGGGTGAGTCGACCAAGAGACGTCTTTGGAAGGCGAAAAGGGCAAACTGGTTGGTCCCACCAGCTCAGAGGAAGAAGACTCGTCCAGCAGAAGATCTTCTCTTGTCGTTGGGAAAGTGGTGATTTCGTTGCAGCAGGGCTCCACCGGTGGTGTCGTTGCAGATGGCTCAGCTTCTTCCCTCTTCGGATTCTTAGGTCCTGTGGCGACTTCTGAAGTTCCAGTCCCAAAGGCCCTGCTTTTATGCAGACAAGCCCCCATTCAACAGCCTAGCTGTCACTCAAACATGCTAAGTGGTGAGCTGGGCGGCTCACCACTGGCCCAATCAGAACAGAGTGCGAATTGAGTTGCAAAGGCAACGCAGTCCAGGGTGCCAATTCCCCTCCCCACCCATCCTGTGGAACCCAGACAGAGTGACACCATTTGGAGGGCTTCTGTGGAGAAGCCCGCCAAAAAGTGGAACAAAGGGTTCGACCTTGGTCAGAGTTACAGAGACGGACACAAACGCCATTTTAGAAAAGAGTTCTGGCAACAAGACCCAACCGTGAATTTAATATTAAATAAATAAACCAGCGGTATCTTTAACATTGCACCAAAAAGTGGTGCGTTTAAAATCAATGGGAAAATCCCATACAGAATATTCTGGTGCAATATTTTGCGCGATAACCACTGCCACCAGCCAGAAACTCAACAAGGGGGGACTGGACAGTGCCCCCTTGAAAACAGACCCTGGGGCAATATAATTAACCCCTTCCAGTACTTCCACAATATGATGGTTTGTACTGGTCTGTTCACAATTTAGGACTAGTAAAGTCAATGGTGACTTTACATGCCCTGGGAGACAGTAGTCAGTCCCAGGGTATGGAGTCTATGTTTGGGGGTCACTATGACACCCCTGTGTTACTGCACTGAGTGTGCTGTGTAACACATACACAAAAAACAGATGATACCATATGGAGTAAAAGACCCCATAGCCCAAAATCACACAAATAGTCAGAGACATATCTCAAAGCATGCCTAAGAGTGGGAGTAAAAGAGTCTCACTCTTAGCAGGAGAAAAAAACAAACCCCAAAAATCCAGCAAAGCTGCTGGGGGACTCACTAGATTTGATTAATTTGCCTTTTAAGAGAATTCTCCCTAACAATCATGCTTAATGGGGAACACTCTACGGAAGAGATTAAGAGCATTAGCAGCTTAAAACAAGATTGTGAAGGGCTATGGGAAGGTTGCGTATCTTAAATTATAGAAAGTATGTAGAAAGACAGCAAGCAGGGGGAGACAAGCCGGGCAGGCTACTAGCCTACCTGTACAAATGTGAGACGCCTAAGCAACTGATTAGAGCGATTAAAGACAAGAATGGGCAAACACTAGACACTCAAGTAGGGGTGAACAAAGGCTTTACAGAATTTTATCAGCAACTGTACGCAGACACAGGAGGGGAGACCGAAGAGGATATATTACACACATTGGAAGATATTGGCCTTCCCAAACTGGGGACACAGGAGAGGGAGGACATAGAGGTCCTGATGGTTACCAGACATTTGGTCGGAAAAAATTGGTCGAACAGACAAATGGTCGAACCAATTTGGTCGAAAACCAAATGGTCGAATTTTTTTTTATTTTTATTTTAACCCTTTTTTTTATTTTTTTGGGGGGGTCCCCCCCCCAACCCCCTTTTTTTCTCTAAAAACCCCTTTCTTTACAAAACGAAAACCCGAAAAATAAATATATAAATAAAAAAAAATTCGACCATTTGGTTTTCGACCAAATTGCGTCGACCAAATTGCAGTCGACCAGTTTTTTTTCGACCAAATGACTGGACACCGGTCCTGATCACCCTAGAGGAACTGGAGGTGGAGGTGGTGATCAAGCTCTTACCCACTAGCAAGGCCCCGGGGGCAGACGGACTCCCTAGCAAATTTTATTAAAACATACAGGGCGGAACGGCTCCCCCCCGATGCTGGCAATGTTGAATGAAGCACTAGAAAGAGGAGTTCTGTCAGAATTTCTGAGGGAGGCGATCATTATCCCGCTCCTTAAGCCCAACAACCCCAGCGAGGAATGCGGGTCATACAGACCACTGTCCTTGCTGAACCAAGATAGAAAAATATTAACTGCAGTGCTGGCGAGCAGGTTGCGACCGATCATTCATAAACTCGTACACCCTGATCAGACGGGGTATGTCCCGCACAGGAACATATTTGACAATCTCAGGAGGCTTCATCATATAATAGAACAGACGGGGGAGGACTCACAAGAGGTGGCAATAATATCATTGGATGCGGTTAAGGCCTTTGACTCTGTCAAATGGCCTTGGTTGATGGCCACACTAAGAAGCTACGGGATGGGACCAATATATTTGAGGTGGGTGCATCTGTTATATAGTGCATCACTTCCTCGGGTCAAGACAGGCGCGATCATCTCTGAGCGTTGGCAACTTGGAAGAGGCACCAGACAAGGATGCCTGTGGTCCCCGATGTTGTTTACCCTGGCCTTAGAACCCCTAGCGATATACCTCGGGCAACATTACGAGGAAGTGGGGATCCCTACAAAGGGTGGACTACATCTGATCTCCATGTGTGCCGATGACATGTTATGCTTGAAATAGCCTGAAGAAAACCTAGAGTACATATTGGAAGTGATGGATAGGTATGCATAGTTTTCCGAAATAACTCTAAGCCCCAAGAAGTCATGTATGTTCCCCCTGGGCAGATATAGAGGGTTACTACAGGAGGAGCTACCGTCACTTCAAATACAATGGGCTACGGAGACCTTTAGATACCCGGGATCGATACACACCAAAAGTTGAACATACACACAATACAGAGAGGGCGGTGACTAATATTGAACGCAGCATGAAATTTTGGGCCAAGCTCCCCCTGACCATGATGGATAGAGTGGCATTACTAAAAATGGTGGTGTGACCTAGGTTGTTGCACTGCTTCAGGAACAGATCACAGATGATACCCAAGCAATTCTTTGTCAGGCTCCACAGCCTATGTAGGGGATTTATATGGCACAACACTAGAAATAGGATAGCACTATGGAAACTGCAAAACACATATGCTATTCGGGGGAATCATAATGCCAAACTTTGAGACTTATTACTTGGCCAGCCAACTGCAATATGTAGCAAGGTGGCTCTCGGACGATCCGACACCAGAATCTAGACTACTAAAGGCAGAATGCGCCCTGTTCTTTCTGAAAGAATGGATTTGGCTACCAAAAGCACAACAGAAAGGATACACAAGGATGATGGGACTGGGAGGGAGGATATGGCAGAGAGCTTGCCAGGCAATAAGGAACCCAACCCCGTGCTCCCCACAGGTACCGCTAGTGACATTGAGGGGAGTAGATGAACAACTGTGGAAGATAATCTGCAGACACTGGGAACCGATTGGTGTCGCAACGGTCGGGGATATGTGGCAGGAAGTTAAGGTGATGGAATTCGACACGCTTGCGCTAAATTCTGGGCTGCATCGGGGACAATACATCATGTACACCAGGTTGGTACGGATGGTGGAAAATACGTGGGCGGACACAGAGTTGGAGGGTGAGCCCGACACGGTCATTGAAACAATCTACGATGTGTCAGACGGGGGTCATGAGATCTCCCAAATTTGCAAGCTGCTCATGTCTTGTGTTGGCAAACAAGTGCTCCAGTTAATACGGGACTGGAAGGAGGAAGCCGGGGAACCCATGAGCGACGGGTTATGGGTGAGAGCCCAAGGGTATCATAAAAAAGTATCTAGAAATGCGAGGCTGCAGCAAATCCAGTTGTGTATTACTCATAGGGCATGTATGACCCCACAGAGGATTGCACGATTTAAGGATGCAGGAATACAGACATGTCCTAAATGTGGAGAAGTAAATGCGAGAATGACACACATGTTTTGGGGCTGCCCTGAAATAGGAAGGTTTTGGCAGGAGGTGGCGCAACGCCTGTTGGAGAAGGATATTATTCTAGAAACAGAATCGTATGGGCATGCATGATAGGTGGGTATCCCAGGCCGCGCAAGCTGAAACATGTATGCAAGCTCAAGGATCTGGCCTACATACTTGCTAAGCGCAGAATTGCTATGGGTTGGAAAGCCAGCAGCAGGCCGAAAGTAGAAGTATGGTGGCATGACCTTCACAAATGGGTGGAGGCGGAGACAGTAGTGTGGGGGGGAAGCAGCTAACACAGGGGGTGATGACACAGGAGAGACACTGATGGCCTGGAGACATCTAGTGGCAACGCTGTTTGAACCGGCTCAGACTGGAGCGGGAGAAAATGACCCTTCGGCAAGCAAAGCACAAAATATACCCTCAGAGTAGATGGTGACATGGTGTAAGCTTAGAGGGGGAGTGAGGGGAGACTTGAGGTGAAACGGAAGTCATGTTATGGTTGCATTGTGATATTGGTTTATGGTTATGTTACTTGGTTGTTTGTGGTGTTAAAATAATAAAAATTGTTCAAATAAAAAAGAATGGATATTGAACGCACATTCTAGGCCTTGCATAAAGAACGCAAGGAGGGTGTGGGTATTGTGCTGGGAAATACATTCAAGCTGACGGACATCCAGGATAAGGTCGGTTTCTGGGGATTAAGGGATTTCTCAAGGGTCTTAGGATCACTTTAGCATTACTATATGCGCCCAATGTGGGCCCGGTGCGAGTCCTTAGGCAGGTGTTTGCGCTGCTATATGAATGGGCCAAGGGAGCCACACTTGTGGGGGGCGACTGCATTGTTATAGCAGACCGGATACGAGATTGTTGGTCGGCCAAGGGAGGAAGTCTGGGCAAACCGAACAGGGGCAGCGATTTTAAGCAGCTCTTGGAAGATTACTTATGGGCAGACATATGGTGGTGTAATTTAGCAGGGCCTAGGGGTGGGGTACACATTTTTCTCTCCTCTGGACAAGACCTATCCCAGGCTTGTTCTCTTATGGGTCCCACAGGACCAAACGGGGAGCATCGGAGCATCTAGGGGTGAGGTTCTCACATGATCGAATCACAAGATGGTGGTGGTGGATTGGGAGGTGGGGAGGCCTTTTCGAGCCATGCCCAGGTGGAGATGCAATGACATGCTGTTGAGGGACCAGTTTTTCCGAGACTTTTTGCAGAAGGAGGTGGGGGCATACCTTTGAAATTAATGATAATGGAGAGGTGCCTATGTCAACAGTCTGGGAGGCAACTAAGACTACAGTGAGTGGCCTGCTCACTGCTGAGGGGGCAAGGAAAAAGAGGGAAAGGGGATGGTGGAGGAGAGGCTGGGGGGGGTGGTACTGAAGAGCCTTCTATTGCAGCTCCTGGAGAAAGGTGTTGATGGGGGAAGCTCCTGAGTGAGATAAGCCAAGAGACAGGATCTCCATTAGGTATCCATAGGAGAGGTGCTTAAGAGGCTGAGATATACGCAGCAGAAGTATTATGAGAAGGGCAACAGGGTGGGCACATTTTTGGTGAATAGGGTTCAGGGTGTTGGATGGAGAGTGGATCTGATACAAAGGGCTGACAGGACTGATGGGCAGGGGAGGACATCCCAGCTAGATTTGCATACTACTACAAGCAGCTTTATGCCCAGCCTACAGAAGCTGCAGAGTACTCGATACGCAGGTATCTAGGCAGTCTGCGGATCCCTAAGCTCACGGCAGAGGAAAGGGCACTGTTGGTGGCAGAGGTGACACGGAGCAGGTCCTGCGGGCTATCCAATGCCTAAAAGTGGGTAAATGTCCCAGGTGAGGATGCGTTCACTGCAGACTTCTACAAGCAGTATCAGGCTCTTCTGGCTGCTCCGCTGGCTAAGCTCTTCAACTCGATTACGGGTGGGGAAACTATACCACCGACATCATTGCAGGCACTGATAGCGGTAATACCGAAATCGGGGAGAGATCCTTCTTATTGCGCCTCTTATAGGCCCATCTCCCTGCTAAATGTAGCTGCAAAAATCTTTGCTAGGGCTCTCGTGTCTTGGTTGGAGCCTCATTTGCCCTGCTTGATCCACCCGGATCAGACAGGTTTCATTATACGTAGCCAGGGATCCGGCAACCTCCGTAGGACGCTGCACATTTTGAATGCGCCAGTGGTGATTTGGGGGCGGGAGGGAGAATACAAGTTAAGCTTTTTTGCTGATCATGCCCTAATTTACATTACCAACACCAGGTGCTCGGTGCTGTGTCTGCTGGAGAGCCTGCTAAGTTATGGAGAGCTCTCCTCCTTTAAGGTCAACATAGAGAAGTCAGTGGCCTTCGCAGCTAGGGGAGTCTCTGATTCAGACGCAGAGCGAATGCTTTCGGTATGTGGGAGTGCAAATCACATGCAACTTTGGCGACCTTTTTGCCAACAACTATCTTCCGCTTTGGTCGGTGGTCCGAGATGATCTGAATAGATCGACAAAGTTTTCGATCAAGTGGATGGCACGTCTGAATTGTAGTAGAATGGTGGTGTTGCCTAAATTTCAGTTTTTGTTCCTAATGCTCCCAGTAGTGGTCCCCCTGTCTTTCTTTGAGGACATTAAGGGGGCCCTGCTCAAATTCTTGTGGGCTGGGGCGAGGCACAGGATTGCCTACAGGTCACTGATTCTTCCAAAGGAAGAGGATGGGGTTGGTTTCTCAGATCTGAACACTTACTATAGAGCTGCTCAGCTATGGGTTATGGTTGATCACATGGACCCACACTCCAGTAAACAGTGGGTTCGTATGGATAATGCGGTTCTCGCCCCAGTCTCGTTATGGGAGTGGTTATGGGTTCTCCAGTCTCGGATGCCGAGGAGAGTGGTGTAGCACCCGTTTCTTGCAGTTTTATGGTCCCTCTGGAAGGAGAGAGTCGATACTCGATGGGTATCCACGGGGCCGTTCCCCCTGAGCTGCATCTGGGTCCCATGGCTAAGGGATGGGTTAGTGGAGCCCCTGGCATTTCAACTTTGGTATGAGGCTGGGATAAGCAGGGTGGGACAAATGTGGGAGGAGGTGAACTTCCTGACTGTAGGCAGGCTAGAAGACTATTTAGGGATTGGCAAGCTGTCTGTGTTCCGCCTCCTCCAGCTAAAGGGGATATTGATGGACAGCCAGGGCGATGACCTACGGAGGGACCTGATGAAATTTGAACTGCTCTTGGTTAATGTCAAAAGTTCAAGGGGTCTCATAGCGCGATTGTAAAGGGGAATACTGCTGGCAGAGCCCAGAGACCCACTACCAGCTAGAACTAGGTGGGGGAAGGACCTGGGAGGTATATTTATGACGGTTTGTGGAGACGGTTGTGTGGGGGAATCGCACACTCTACGGTCTCATTGCAATACAGGCACCAGGCCCTAACGGTCCTACATAGGTGGCACTGCCCACCCTCGGCTTTGGCTAAGATGTACGCTGTTGAAAATGTTGCACAGTAAGGGAGACTACTACCATATGTGGTGGGGTGCCCTCTTGTGAAACATTATTGGAGGGAAGTTCATTCCTGGGTCAAGGGGGTCAACGGGATACATAGGGAACTGTCGCCATGGACGCTCCTCTTTGGGATATGGTTGGGGGGGTTACGATGGGGACGATGGGCATATGGTGAGGGTCTTGTTGGTGGTGGCCGTATGTTGTTTGGCCCAGATATGGAAGTCTCAGCACATCCCTGCAGAGAGGGATTGGATTGCGAAGGTTCAGGCCATATACAATGAGTTTCTCACTCAACTGTTAGACGAGTTTAGGTCCAGCATTGAAGTTCTGTGGCTGCCCTTTTTTGAGAAATATGGTCAGTAAGCTTTCCCAGGGAGGGGGCGTGCCAGCTCTCTTCTGAAGCCTGGAATTACTCATGGCCCCGCTCGTGGATCCCTGGGTGTCTTGTCTGTGGTGTGGTGACCTTTTGCAGTCTGGCACTCGGTTTGAAATGCAGGTACGAATATCCCTAGAGTTGGGTGCATGACTTGACAGCGCAGAATAGGCGCCGTGGGGAGTAACACCTTGAACCTTGAAGTTAGTCCGAGCAGTGTTGAAGGTGGGGGAGGGAGTGGGGCCAAGGGGACGGTGGGGTAGGGTGTTTGGAAGGGCATTCATAATGTTTGAGATGTTTTATTACAAATGCCAATAAAGTTCAATTTTGAAAAAGAAAGTTGGGAATCTGTGGTAGTAGAGAAAATCACCACCCTGAGTGTAGGGCTATCTGGAAAATTTGTGAAAATATGGGCCCATTTTTGGAGTTCGCACAACAGGTCCAGGGGTAGTTTACAAACCCCCTTCTCTCCGTTGCTTTTCAGGTGTATGATGGGTGTTATGGTTGGTGCCACCCAAGATCGGGGAGAGGATCCTAACAGAGAAGAGTTGCGAGTTTTCTTGTTCCATTTACGGTGATTGTTAGGCAAGATTGTATGCAGTACCCTTTGGGTGCACTACAACAACCCTGAACTCCTGGCAATAGGAAGCCAACCTTTGGGATAAGTCTGTACTACACAGGTTAGTAGCGTGTTGAGCAGCCAGGCTTATCTCAAGAGGGGTCAATGTGAGCTGTAGGGGAGTTCCACAGAGATCCACAGTGACAAGTATTAAAATACACTCTTATTCACAAGGTTTCTTGATTAAACAATTATTAATTTAACAGTCAGTTAGAGTAAGCCTTCTCCAGAAGGGGTCAATATAATAGTAACACACAAATACACTCAAATACACACTCTTAATATTTCTATATCAGTAAGTACCATTTTTGGATGGCCCACAGACACTACCTACACCCTCAGGTGACTTCAATAGTTAGGGTGCTGGGGACAGTAATATATCACTGTTGCATTTAGAAAACTCTACAGAGGTGTGTCAAAGAAAAGAGGTTTCAGAATAAAACAAGTGTTCACACAATTATTCTTAAGCAGGTAAGTACTTTCAAGATAACCCTCCCAATGCAAAGTCAGTTAACCCCTTCCTGGAAAGAAGACACAACACCTAAGCAGAGGAGAGAAGTCCTTCATGGAGCCAGGCCAGCCAATGTTAAGTTATCAAAAGCCAATGTGAGCTGAAACACTTCTTTCAGGTAAGTAAAGGTCTTGTACAATGTTTTAGATGTCTTTGTAGAATAAGAAGAAATCAAAGTAGGGCCACAAGCTGATTAGGCTTGTGAGGTAAAGAAGCTGGCAGCAACTGTACAGATGCAACCAAAACATGTCTCCAACGAGGACAAGTGAGGTTACACGACAAGAGGTGAGTTCTCTGAGACTGTACAGTACCTTTAGGTTGAAGGAAAGTGCAACAGATGGCTTCTGTTCCTGTGCAGCTCTGCAGATCCTTGTGTTCCTGGGCCTCAGTCGTGGGGACAAGAGGTAGGACTTCTGAGGACTTCTGCACTGCAATGGGAGGGTACCGATTGCAACAAAGCAATCTTCAAACAAGTGGCACCTCAGTGGTTCAGCTCCTCGCGTCTAACGCAAATAGCGACACCGCGGTTCCTGGCTGTCGATATTGGCCTTTCCTTGCATCTGGGGTCCAGCACTCTGTTGAGGTTGCTCAGGCTCAGTCAGTCCTGCTTCCCTGGAGTCCGGAGGGTCTTCATGGCGCTCTTGGCCAGCTTAAAAGCAATGCACACTATGTGTTGTTCCTCTCCCTGGCTATTCGGTTTCAGCAACAACTGCAGTGCAATTTCAACCAGCTCCGAGAGGATGTCCAGGTGGCTTACTTTGGAGTTGATTGGTCCCACCAACTCAAGGGGAGAAGTCGTTCTTGCAGGGCTTGTCTAGTCGAAACGAAATTGGAGTTTCAGCACAGCAGCAGGGCTTCACCGGGCAAACCAACGGTCCAGGAATTGCAGCAGGCATCCTCTTCAAGTTCTTCTTCGGATTCCTTCGTCCATTGGTCGACTTTGCCTTCCAAGCCAAAAAGCTTAGCCTTTTATGCAGGTTTCTCCCATACATTCCAGTCTAGCTGTCAATCACCCAGCATGGTGGCTGTCCTTGCTGGATATCCAGCCGGCCAATCACCTAAGAATGCATTCCTGTCTCCTAGGAGACTAAGCACAGGGAGTTTCGGGCACCTCCCTCGCTTCCTGCCCCCGCCAGACACCCTGGAGCCAGAGGCGGGTTTCACTCGTGAATCCCGCCAAAGACAAAATGAACAAAGGGACCAAACCTGGTTTGGCGCGCAGAGTAAATCTCCAGAAGGACCTTTCCACAAAGAAATGGTGAAAAAAGACCATGGCCATTTTGGCACCCTTGGGTGCTTTTCTGCAGCTGCGAACGCAACCCACGGTAAATGCACACCACAGTAGTTAAAAGTAAACCACTGCCACCAGCCATTCATCAAGGAAAGGGTAACATAAATGGTTACACAAGAAGCTAAACAAAGGGGATACTAAGTAACCCCTCCAGCAGGATTTATGTGATCACTGCGCCGCCCGTAACTGCGACGGCCAAAATGCTGACGGAGTTACGGCGCGGCGCAGTGATCATATGGATCACTGTGCCCCCTTCACCTGGCCTGCATTACCCCCCCAACCCAACCACACCACTTACCTTTAGGGCTGCACACGCAGAAGTGTGCCTCCCGCACTCTGCGATCCCTGCGGTGTCAGCTCCTCCCACTAACGTGGGTTGGAGCTGACGCCGCAGGGTGCTTTTATTTTTTTCTTTTTTTTCTTACGTGTCCCCTGCTTTCTGAAATGGTAAGCTGTGAACACCCCCGCAACCCTTGACCCCAATTACTGCACCCAGGATGAGTGGGGAACACCCCCGCAATCCCACTGGCTAATGGAAAAGTACCAGGATCAGACAGACTGGGAGCAGAGCTGTACAAAGAGCTGAGTGCTGAGCTGGTCCCAGTGCTGCTGTCGGTGTGGGAAGAAGCAATAGAACTGGGAACCCTGCCAATATCTATGAGAGAGAGCATAATAACAGGGCTTCTGAAGCCCAGGCGACCATCCAATGAGATGTCCTCATACCGGCCCCTGTCTTTAATAAATTGCGATGAAAAAGAATTTGCTAAAATCTTAGCCACAAGACTCTTACCCAATATGCCCATGCTGGCACACCCGGATTAGTGCGGCTTTATTCCAACCAGGTCAACGGCATTGAATCTCTGGAGACTGGAGTCATGGCCCAGATAAAACCTGAAGCCCAAGCAGTGGCCGTATCTTTAGACACTGAAAAAGCGTTTGATTCGGTGTCATGGGTGTACCTGTTTACAGTACTCGAGAAATTTGGAATAGGCCCATACTTTTTAAAATGCGTCAGGCTACTATATTCTAACCCAGGAGCTAGGGTACTAACTAACCGCAAAATGTCCGACTGGTTTGGGTTGGGCAGGGGTACGAGACAGGGATGCCCGTTCGTCCCAATACTGTTTGCCCTTACGATAGAACCAGTCGCAGCAACCATAAGGGAACATCAAGGACAGAGGGGTATTAGGATGGCCGGCCTAGCCCAGTCAATATCACTATACGCGGATGACACATTGCTGTATATCTGAGAACCCGATGGACACCTGCGGCCAGCAATGGAAACCATACATGAATTTGCAGAATACTGAAGGCTACAAAACCAACGGCTCTCAATCCGAAATATTTCCACTAATCCCTGCCACGAGGTGCCCGTACAACACATATGGCCTGCAGTGGTCACCCACTAAAATAAGATACCTGGGAATTATCCTGTCTGGAGACGGGACCTCCCTATAATCAGACAACCATGAACTATTATCAAACACAATCTCGACCAAACTTTGTTTATGGGCTAAACTCCCTATCTCACTTAAGGGCCGGGTTGCAATACTGAAAATGGCAATCCTACCAAAGCTACTGTATATTTTCACTACATCCCGATATGGCCAGGTAGGCAGTTCTTCGATACCCTCAGATCCGTAGAGTTTGTCTGGTGCAGGGGGGCGGCCAGAATGAAATGGGGGGAAAAAAATTGAAGAGCCCTTTGACAAAAGTGGCATAGCAGCACCTGAATTCGAACTATATTACCTGGTGGCACAGGCTCAGTTTGTCAGATACTGGTACGATACTCTAGACACTGCACCACATATCTGTATAGAGAAACACGCAGCACATCCAACCGATTTACGGTCCATCTTCAAAACAAAACATAAAGATGAATGTCAGTTCGACTCAGTTAGTACAACGGTGCATGCGTGGTCCAAGATCTACCATAGGCTTAAATTGGAGACACCGTACTATTCTAAAGCCCCTCTCTGGAACTTTCCCGGAATAGCACCCTCATATGATCCTGATGTCCAGAAGACATGGGACCCAGATGGGGAATTTAAAATAAGGGACATATTCCCCAACGGCAAATTTATTACCCTGGAAGAATTCAAGATTGGGATGGGGAGGGACCAGTTGAAGATACTGCAATATCATAGGATGCAAATGGCCTTCAAGGCTAGATGGCCACTGTTTCCGGACGAACCCCCACCACACGCATGCCTTATATCTCTATCCACCCGATCAGGTACCAGTGTTTCTGGTCTCTACACGGCTGTACAGGCGTACACGCCACCAATAAACATGATTAAAGCCTACTGGGAGACCAATCTGGGAACAACTATAACAGATAACTCCTGGGCGAGGTACTGTGAACTGACCAATTTAAAGTATTGAACAAACTCCACTATACACCAGAAAAAGTTGCTAAATTTACACAAAACTGCCCCAGTAGTCAGAAATGTGGGAGTGATCACGCTGATTCATTCCACGTGTACTGGAGCTGCCCACACATCTACGGGTTCTGGGGGGGAATTGGCAAGAATTCTGTTAGAAATCACACAAGTCCCAATACACCTTACACCCCAAAAATATCTGTTTGTGGGTATAGGAAAGATGGCTGAAGCGACAAGAAGGCTTTTTAATGTTACATGTGCAGTGGCCAAGAAGTGTATACTACAGAACTGGAAAAGCATACATGCGCCTTGCATAAATCACTTCCTTAAAGAACTGACGTATGTCAATGAATGTGAGGAACAGTATGTAATGACACTCCCGAAGACAAGTAAACCAAAGGACATCTGGGCCCCGTTCAGAGTGTATTTGTGCGAATTGGGATCGGCCAGTAGCAGCCCGATAGCGCCCAGAAGTGTGCCAGATCTGTAATATTATAAGTTATGTTATAAGATTGTACTAGATATCTCAGACAAGGAAATGGATGGAGTGTTGTGTTGTTGCAGTGACGTGTATCACAATCAATAAATAAAGTTAAAAAGAAATCATATTAAAATACATGAGAGAGTGGGGAAAAAGGGTCTCACTCTCTCCAGGTTACAAAATCCAAGTCCTCAAAATCCATCAAAGTTGCTGGGGGTCTGTAAGGTAGAGAGGAATTAGCCAATTTCTGCAAATTCTCCCTAACAGTGATGCTCTGTATGTTGAATTAATTGTTGTGTCATGAAATTGAAACTATTGGAGAATGCTGTATTTGTCCTTGCAGTGGTTACATTTTGCTAAATAAAGATTTGGTTAGAAAAAAAAAACAATAGTTCAAGAAGCTCAAGTGCATGTACCTCAATGTAACATGCTAGGCCTTCACTCCTCGGTCCTGGAACTGGTCCATGTTGATTCCCTTCCTGT
Source organism: Ambystoma mexicanum (assembly GCF_040938575.1). Lineage (NCBI taxonomy): Eukaryota > Metazoa > Chordata > Amphibia > Caudata > Ambystomatidae > Ambystoma > Ambystoma mexicanum. The sequence continues at coordinate 573,604,843 of NC_090926.1, read as the reverse complement.
TATATTATATAGATCTGACATCACACCTAACATGTCTATTCTGATGCTTCTAAGGGGAAATCCGTGCTTATCTGTTACTAGGATTTACCTCCTATGTATTTCAACTCCATGCTGTTAGTGTAGCCAATAGGAGTCCATCCTGCCCACTCCATGTGTCTAAGAAAGTAAGATAAGCACCTTGTGTGTGAGAAAGTAAGATAAGCACACATATTAAAAGGGGTATGCTGAGCACTTTCATTCCTGACATCATATTTAGCATCCAGAGTCTGTCCAGTGCACCGGACAACTAAATAAAAAGCATACACATCAGGCACTGCAAGACCCCCATGTATATCAGTCTTTTAAGAGTGTCTTTGCTACTGAGTGATAGTTTGCCTGCTCGTATTGGTGTATGTGTGCTTACTGGGCAGAAGTCACTTTTTGTGTAGTGTCCTTGGAAAATTAGTAAATACATATAATAGCTTGGGTAATGGCACCCTTTTGGCCAATGCAATCCTACTAGGCACGCATAAAGAAATGGAGAACCTTATGATCTAACTGTGCCAACAGTGGACACTATACTATGCAGTATGCTCTTCAATTCTGTATGATATACTTTGGCTCCTAAATATTTCACACTGCTGGGTGCCCACGAACAATACATTCCTTTCTTTTGCACATGTGGTGCCTGGCTTGACCAGGGGCAAGATATAAGACTTAAATCAGTTAATTTAAGATCCCAAATCTTTTCAAACTTGCTATGTCAAGTGAAGCAGTTTAGGGAGTCAAATTCGTGTTTCTCTTAAAGTAACATGTTGTCCACGTACATTGTGAACAGGGACTACACTCGCAACGACAATGCCCCATCCCAGTCATTTCCACTCTCACTTTTTTTGTTATGGGCCATAGTCAAGTTGAACAGTAACGAAGAAACAACCCTGCCTTGTGCCTCTTTGTAGCTTAAACTGGGGTGTGACTGTACCACTAAATATACTGGTGCCATGGGCTTGCTATATTAAAGGCAGGGGGCAAACATTGAATTTGCCAGCTATTAACGAGCCTAAAAAGTCACTTGCTGCCTCATTTCTACAGATTAAAACAGCACACTGTTTCTTACTTGCCAAAAGTCAAATAGCAATAACCAATGCGCTAGTGGCAAGGGCACATTTTGCACCCACTCATAGGTTTACCATAGAGAGTATGAATTGCCCAAATCCCTTAAACCTAGCGTTTCAAGGATATTCACTGGGCACACAAAATTTGAATTCGTTTTCGGAGTTCAACGTGCCAGCAGATAATCCAGGTTCCTCCCACCATGCACTATACAGTGTCTGTAGGTTACGCCCTGTGTAGTATCCTGGGTCCAAACGCTCTAAGTTAGTATTCACTACAGTCAGCATCTTAGTTTTGGCTAATCCCAGAGATTTGCATGGATATCTTGTTCTGTCAGATCTTTGGTGTATATTCATTCAATATCAGTCTCATGACGATTATGCTAACCAGAGCACTGTGAATGCATCAAGAGGCAGACCCAGACAAATGACTGAAGTTTGGGATACAAACTTTTATTTAAATGAAAAGAAGGTGGGAACAAGGCTTAACTTTCCGTAGGCTAAGGTGGGATTTGCCTATTTAACTGATATCAAGGATAGTCTATGTCAGGAAGTCCAAAGTAAATATCTGTCTGTGTCCAAAACCTATACTTGCCCTCACATCTAATTGTGTACAGTGTGTCCGCATCGGCTGAAGAGTATTCAAAACAAAAGTACAGAGCTTCTTCCTGCTCTCAAATGGAAATGGGTTCTCCCTTCCCCAAGATTCAAACTGTTCAGGTTCTAAAAGAGTGGTTCCCTTCCCCATGCTTTCAAGTCTTTCAAGAGTTCACGAAAACACCCTTCCTTGGGATCTTCCATCTTCCAAAACATAAAGTTCTGTTCCTCAATTGCAGTTCACACAGATCTCCTTCCTTATAGTTATTCACTCACAACAATCACAATGTGGCTTTTTCCTTGGGTGGATGTGTTAGGTCTAGGCGCAGTTGTCGGACCACAAAGTCCACCCATTGCAGGTCACGAAACCAACACATCTTATTTGCATCTATTTCATAAATATCTTGCCACAGTTTCAGCTGTTCTTAATTATGACACCTGGTGTCCTTCTCCCAGGATCCTTGTGCATATAGATTTATTTACAAGTATCTTTGATTTTTTCCTATTATTGGCTCTTGGCAATACTTGATTATTCAACTCTGAGCAACATTTGTTTATTTCACTCTTGGCAATGCATGCATTTTCAACTCTTAGTATTGCCTGCTTAAACTCTTGGCCATACGTGCTTAGTTACTTCTTAGCAAAGCTTGTTTATTCATCTCTTAGTTATGCAGGTTTATTCATTTCTTAGCAATACTTGCATTTTCAGCTCTTAATTATGCAGGTTTATTCAAGTCTTGGCAATACTTGTGTTTTCAACTCTCTCCCTGGCTGTTCAACCAATATCTGGCACTTCTTGCCCACCGCATTGCCGCTTTCTGCCCCAACTTCCTGTGCTATGCAGTTGACACCCAGCTCATTTTCAGGCTACCCTCATCCACCTCTTCTCCCTTTCTCATCTCTGTCTGTCCGCCATCCAGGAGTGGTGTGCCGCCAATGATCTCTGCCTTAATGCCAGTAAGACTGAGATTCTCCTCATTGGCACACCCACACCCTCCTTTCCTGTCACTCTCTGACCGGCCTCTCTTGGCCCTCTTCCTGCTCCCAACTGTGAGGCTAAAAACCTCTGGGTCATCTTAGATTCCCCACTCTCCTTCTCTCCTCACATCTCCAACGTGTCTACGAAGTCACACTACCAGCTGCACCTCCTCAGAGGTATTCTTCCTTTCCTCTCCTTCCCCCAAAAGCTCGCTGTCTCCAGAGCTCTGGTTCTCTTATTGCAACAGCCTCTTTCTAAATCTTCCTGCTTCTACTCTCCGTCCTCTGCAACTCATCTATAACAGGACTGCTAGACTTGTCCTTGGCCTCAAGCGCAGGGATCGTATCTCTCCAGGACTGAAATCTCTGCATTGTCCACAAGGCCTTCTGGGGCTTGGGGCCTCAATACCTTCAACTCTGTCTTCCTAAATATCTTCCTTCTCGAGCTCTTCGCTCTTGGGCCTCCAACTCCCTCAGGGGCAGTCGCTTCTCCAAGCAACGAGTTGGTGGTAGATCTTTCTTCAGTTGGGGCCTCCCTCTGGAACAGCCTCCCTGAAACTTGAGGAGAATCATCTCTGGTTCCGGAAGCACCTCAAAACCTTTCTCTTTGCTTCTGCTGTTTCTCCTCCTCTCCCCTGCTGACTTCCTTGCTGAAAGTGAAACTGCACTGGTTACCTGGCCACCCTCTGTTCTTGGGCCCAGGTCCCCACCCCCGCCAGTCGCACAGCTGCACTGCCTTCCTGGCAACCCCTGCACTTGGGGACTGTTTTCTGCATCCCTACAGCCCCACTACCAGCACTTGGCCCCTGATGCCTTCACTTACCCTTGCACTTGCCACCTGCTGGCCTTACTTTTACTTATTGTTATTTATTCTATTATCCCATGTACTGCACTGTCCCCTCCGCCCCCCCCTGCACTTTCCCCCTTCCAATGCACTTGCGCAATCTGAATGACACCTGGCCTAGTAGGATCGTTGTCTGTCTTCCCTCTGTTCCCCCCTCCCTTTCCGCGCCTTGAAACACTTGCGTATAGGTGCATTATAAATGCCATATCATATCATATCAATTATGCGTACTTTCATGGTTTCTTAATGTATTCATTATGGTTTCATCTTGGGATTTGCTTATCTTAAATTTATCCCAACGTTCAAAGTCTCTTTCCACTATGCCTTCCAGCCACTGTGACCGTGGTCCCCTTTTCACCCAGGCACACTCGCTGGTCTTATCACAGTCAGCTTTCTGCTTCCTTCGGCTTCCCAGAGACGCTTCTCCGCTCGCGGTTGGCTCACGCCAGTTCTCTCGGACAGACGGTTTCTTCCATGACTTCCTCGCTTCCATGCTGCTTCCATTGGAGCCCTGGTCGTCTGTAGTCAGTGGTCCTGGACCTGTGAGCGTTGGCAAGTCCTTCTGATGCTCCCGGTACCATCGCTCTGTGTCGCACTGCTTCCTCAGCTCAGCCTCAGACTGCCAACGAGCACCTCTCGCTCTATGCACCGGACCACGTTCTCCAAACCTTCTAGAGTCTCGGGAATGTGCCTCCTCACCGTCACATCTCCTGCCTTGGAACTCTCCTTCAAGCGCTGCATTGGCCTTCTCCCTGTGCCTCTTCCTGGCTTCTCTGCTTTCCTCTCAGCTGAGACATTTTTAAAGTTCCCGGCTCCATAGTAACGAGGCCAACAACTAGACTGCTCATGATTCTTCGGCCAGTCTGTCTTCTGTGTTAATGGTGGCCTCCTCGTCCCAGTACCTAAGTGGAGTTTGTGTCAGCTAGAATTTACAAAGAGAGAATGTATGTTTCTGGGGTGCCTCGTCCTCGTCCCAGTACCTGCCTGATATTCACTGGGAGATGATTTATGGATAGAATAGGGAAGGGATTGATAGTATCCTATAAAGGCCTGGGGGATGTTGGGTTCACTACAAAAGAGAATTGGGGGATACTGTGTCTCGCCCAAGGGTGCCTCATCCTAACTCCCCAAATCTTTTCCACCCAGGTGATCCTCTCTTGCGTATCCACCCCCATGGCCAGGATCTGAAAGTGACAGCCTTTCCCTGGCTCCCTGGGAGGAGGATATTTTGGGGAAAGAAGTGAGGACGCCCTCAGATTCCTCACAGCACACAGTTGGGTGGGTAGTTTCCCAAGGAACAATTCTTGCATAGAGATTTCTAGCTCACAGTAGTTCAGTTTCTGCTGTGCCCCTCTTTTCTGTTCAGACAAAGATGCATTTGTTTATATTCAAATCCTTGATGGAAGATTTTGAGGCTTGGAATCACGTTTTTACTTTGTCCAGAGATCTTTTTACTTTGATTGCTGATACCAAACAGTTAGTACCGCCGTCGCACTTTTGTAGGTAGAAACCTTGAAGAAAATGCACATCTGTTTGATTTAATATATTGCATTTTAAAATCTTGAACATTGTTATCAACTAACTTGAATCAATTAAGAATGTGATGGAACCACCCTGCGCCTATTGTGTTTTACTAGTTGGTAAATTGCCCAATGTTACAGTGGAAGTGTCTGCTGCATATGTCATTTTATATGGATCCCTGCACCTGGCTATCTAAACATCATAAGCTGTGCAAAAGTTAAATGACAACTTGCTCAAGACAAAAAAATACCAGAAAGTTGAATTAACTCATTTAATCAAATTAAAAAAAAAACATACTTCAAAAAAAAGAAAAACACTTTTGCCAACACTGGTGTATGTGTTAGTGTTTCACCTATCTACGGCTGTCTCAAGGCCAGTGTAATCAACTATTTAAAGCACATTGATAAATGTTTTCATATTTAGATCCCAGTCATGATTAATTGAAACAAACTCAACGACTGCTGATGCAGTTGCCTAAATCTTTTATTCACAACTGAGATGTTCTTTTTTAGTTCTAACTTTTCCTTAGCTCTATTAATCAAAGATAAAGACTTTACCTATCTCCTCTTTTCTTGTAGATGTGATTCTCATTTCTTCAGATATTAACCATGGTGCGTAGTGTGGTGGCGAAGAGAAGGCCCCCTCGGCCAGCCTTAGTTTGCAGCAAAGAAGGAGATTAGACAGCTGTGTGGTAAATCAAGCTTCATGTATTTATATCGCAAATACACAGCATACAGAGTTATCAGTGAAAAACAGCATGCAAGTGTTCGGGCAGCCGGCCCAAGGAGCTCTCTCTCACAGCCATAGGAAAGAAGACCCAGAGAAACAGCGTGAGGCAGAGTTTCTGAAGGCAGGGCATTGACAGGAACACGAGAACACAGCAGGAAAATTTGCCTGGAGGCTGAATCATTGGGGAGGAGAATAGACGGATGGAGTGAGTTGAAATCCTTGAGGAGAAACAGAATTAAGAGACACAGAGATTGTTGGGTGTTCTGGACACATAGGGCAAGGAGGAATAATAGAAGTGAGTGAGTCTGGAAATCGAGAGAAATACTAGAAATAAGAGAAATGTGAGTGTGGGGTGGCGGGAGAGTTTGGAAACCGGATAAAAATGAATACGAGAAGGCGAGGTGAGAGACGGTATGGAACCTCAGAAATAAGACCACTGATAAGCGAAAGAGAGTCAGTCCTAGTCTGTGTGATGAGAGGAGAGACGCCATGCTTGAGACCTTCCTCTGCTTGAGGTGATATTCTGTACTGGGGCACATGTGTCGAGAGGCACCCCTGGATTGAGAGTGTTGTGAACAGGTTCAGGAGAGAGAATGTGCCCCCGGCGCTGAGTCAACAAGGTGTTGTACCTGTGTAGCTTGTGCGAGTGTTACCAGTGAACGGAGGCTCTGTAGGAGGCTCCACGTGAGTGGGGCTTTGCAGGCGAAACCAACCTTCAGCTTGCCTAGATTGTGGAACCTCTAGATAAATACCATCACGAGAACAATCACTGGTATAATGCATCTTGCATAGCAGATCAATACAAAACACCTTAGTAGGTGAGCAAGAGCTTAACAGAAGGGTGTGGTGTTCAGTGATGCGACCAATGGAAACATAATCCAGGTGCTACTGGGTGTGGGATAGTGGTGCCCGGTATACCAACAGCATTGACAATTTCCTTGGAGACATCCACAACTAGAAAATCAACAGCTGGCAGTGTGGAGTGCCTGGCACCAGAGTTAAGTAGTCCACTGTTAGCAAAGCAGCAGAACGCCTGGCAGGGTCCCTCTGGCAAAGTCATTGTGGACCATAGAAGATCTGAATGTCCTGGTAGCCCCCGTTAGGAGGAGGTGGAGAGGCAGATGGTGTGGCTGTAGGGTAGCAAACAGAACTTTTTGGAGGAATTCAATCATTGCGAGTAGTAGTGGCACCATATTACTGTGGTCTGCAACGCTTGGTAGGACACTGTTTGCTCCTGGAGTTTGAGTTTGACATAGAAATCTTGAGCTGTTTGTCGTGCTTTTTCCATAAATTAAGCTTGTCCCCTCCCCGCATGCTCCAACCCAAACATTATTTTTCTGTCAGAAATTTCCAGAAGTAGACCAGTAAAAAAAAAAAAAAAGAAAAGAAATGTTTAAAAGATCAGTCAGTCTAGATGGGCAATCACAGGGTATTCACATTGGTTCTGTTTTAAAGATGCAGTCTTTGATCAGTCAGATTTGAGCGAGTATTTTCTTTGATGAGGGCGAGAAGAGCGGTAATACTAGCTGTAATATTCTCACCTTCCACTAGTGTGTCAGGCCATTGCAGTTTGTCCATAATTAATTTTTGCATAGAATGTCTTTGAGCACAGCTCGTCAGAGTTTCAAGGTTCCCAATGGCAGATCATAACAGGCAATCACTGTGTCCAAATGTTCCATGAAAGCTGTGATGGTTGTCGGGCAACATGGGGAATTGTTATCAGTCTGTGGAGGTCCAGGGAGTGTGAATCCTCCTAGGTTCTGCATCGGTGTTAGCCTGAGAGAAGGTGCGCATAGGCATGAGGGTGGATGGAGCGGAGGATGTTGACGTGTCCACAGTGTGTAGCGAGGGTTGATCGGACATAAATAATTGTGACAATTGAATATCTTGCTTGGTAAGCACTGGGGGGTAGACAGGGCAGTGGATGTACATTGAGGTGGGAACCTATTTTGCTGAGAGTGAGTCCAGGGTGGTGTGTAAGTAAAGGCCGCTGGTGGTGGAAGTGGAGGTGGGGAAGAGGGAGGAAAATTAGGTGGCTGGGTGCAGGCGGGGGTGTGAGAGGTAGTGGAGGTTGTGGGGGGGTAGCTGGTGTGGCAGCTTGCTGTGGTGTGGGCGGTTGGGAGTGTGACAATTGGCGGTGGCGGGTCGAGGCGGAAAAGGAGGTTTGCAGGCCCTCAGCTGAGGCGAGCATGGAGCTAGTCCATCTAAAGAAATCTAGAGGTGGCATTGTTGGTGCCTCTACACCGGCATCTTTACTGGTGTCTGCAGAAACACTTGGATAGAGGCCTGTTTTGCCTGTGGGTCTATTATTTTGGCAGCTGGCTTGTGAGAGCAGCCTATACTGCTCTAATTCTTTCTCCAACCTAGCCTGAGAGTTCTGAAGCAATCTAGACTGACTGTCGCGCAATCTGTCCATAGACACTTTGAAATAAGCTGACCAATCACCATCAGACAATTTACAATTTCTGTGTTCCTAGGCCTCATGCAAGACAACAATGTGGTCCACCTGAAACAACCCCTCCAGTGGCCCCTGAATTCCACACTTTCAAATATTTACAGGTGAATGCCCCATAAGTCGAAAGCATGAAGAAGGCATTTGTCCCAACTGCAGGAATAAGTTGTGTTTGCGGAAAGCTCAGAGCCGACAGCTAAGTCTAGAAATCCAAAAGAGTGGGGGAGACACACAGGGAGGTAGGCACACAGATCAAGGGGGGCGGGAATTGCAAACAACCACCCGGCAATTGGTATTTTCAGGTGGGGGCAGCTTAAAGACAAACAGCAGAGGTGGTAAACAAAAGGGAGACAGGTGCAAGCAAGTATTGATAGTTTGCTAACTATAAGGATAAAGTCATATACAAGAAGGACCAGAGGAACCGTGTTCGGCTTATCTCAGCAGTAACATTTGACACTTAACTATCAAATCACTAAAATGCCCTTCACTTCACCTCTATAGTTGAAATAAGAACATAGATATTGACCGCAGGGCTCTGAGTGTTGTGATAAGTAAAGCAATGAAAGTGGGAGTCCAATCATGCAAATTTAATTAAGCAGGAACTTTTTCTTGTCAATCAAGGCCTCCCTGTATCTGGAAGAAAAGCATGTAGGTATTTCTGTGGTGCTACACTTGCTGTAGCATGCACAAAACCCATCATAAATCAAGAAATAAAACCCAAAGTCAATTCATCAAAATAAAAATGACAATTACAAGTAATCCCAAGGGAATATGGCAATTCCCTAAATAAGGCAGGCCTGCAGGCAGCAATTTAAAGACGTCTGGCGTAGGCCAAGGATATGTGTGGTAATGGCATACCACAGCGATCCTTTGAGTGGCAAATGTAAGGCACAGCGTGGAGAAAGTCAAAACCAACTCGGCGACAGAGAATAATCACAAGGTCAATTAATCAGCTCTGTACCACCAAACTAAAATGGCGATGGCGTGCTGATACAGACACAGAACTCCTAGTAACCAGCAAAGGAAATATGCATTGCAATCTGCGCACACTCCTGTCCAATGATACCACCAACTAAGGACCAAAGTTGTGGTACCTGTGGCAATGATTAATTACCAACTCACTCAATCTGGGGGCAGCGACATGTCCCCTGTTTTTGTGAACACCAGGAATAGACTGTGAAAGGAAAGAATAATACGGCGGTGGAGAGAGAAAGGAAAAATAAACACAAGACAAATCCTGTCAGCTGCAGTCTTGGAAACGGCAGCTCACAGGAATGCACAACAATCAATCTGAGAAAGTACCCTTAATAGCCACCCAGTGGCAAATGCATCGCAACCTGGGGGCCATGTGACAACACACCTGGAGCCCCCCACACCTAGTCACAAACCGTGTTTATGTGACAACACACTTATACCACAGGCTCAGTGACTCTCAACCTTCTTAACTAGGAGACAGCATCATGCCTCACTCGCTCCAAAGCCAGAAATCGACCGTGACAGCACACAGTCCCTTTCCTAAATCACAAGAAAATGCAATCAGTATCTAAACTTCCTCTTCAAACAGTGTGAGCAGAAAAACGAGCTGCAACATAAAGAGTTAAACCTAACATGACCAATTTATAATCCAAACAGCCAGTGCAACAAGTGATATAAAATTTACCAGAATTCTAAACAACACTTCCTTTATTCAGAATTCTAAACAACACTTCCTTTATTCTTACACAGAAAATGACAAATGGACAGAAATTACATTACACAATAGATTAGTTGTTTTGTCAGAAAGGCCCTTTCTAACAAAAAAGACACCTCTTCTGCGTTCTGTAGTCCAGAGCTTGACTTTATCATTGTTTTATGTTTGTTGAGAAAATTTGCGAAAACATTAAACACTGAACATTCGGCTTCAATGTTGAGCTATGCCAGCGCTTTCCGCATTCGGTTCGTACTGCACTGCTACAGGGAATAGGGGGGTCCTGGGCAAATGCAGGGGCACTGCTCTGTTAAACTATCTGTTTCTCTATTTGCCTGCAATAAACTGTACACAAACTTGTAATACTATTTATCTCCCAGTAAATGGCTAATCAAAAATAACAAATCCTTAAGCGCAAGATAGTTTGCTGTACTCAATCTTAGTTGTTCAATTTTATCTTTATACCGAAGCCAGCATCTAGCACCTAGAAGCACAAAACAGACAGACAGACTGACTAACACAATGAATGCGCTCACAGAGTTGTTGTCATATTTAATTAGTCAATACAAAACATCAGGATGTGTAAGGAGTGAGAGAGAAATAAATAAGACATGGCAAAACAATTTGAGCCTCAATAATATGCAGTGCCGAGAAAACATAGTGCCAAAGCAGAAAATCGGAGGAAAATCAAAACGGGTTCACGGTCGTGCTCTGCAACAGAGATTTTCCGGAGACCACTTCCCAATCACACCACTGAGTTTGGCATCTTTGCAGATAACCGGTGTGCCCATGCTTCATAACAGCACCTTCAATGTGATGAAGACCTAATGTAGTCGGGCGGCGGTGATGGTAGATGGCAGCCTCCAGAAAAACTCCTGCGCAGTCCTGACCAGAGATCACAGCACCATTTCTGTGGTGGCCAAGATAAGGCCCCCTCGGCCAGCCTCAGTTTGCAGCAAATGGGGAGATCAGACAGCCGGGAGGTAAATCAAACTTCATGTATTTATATCGCAAATACATACGAATTGTTCGTATTACAACTGTTCGAATGACAATTGACCTTTTCACAATTGACCGAATTGTGAAGGTCAATTGTAACATATATATATATATGGTCAATTGTGACCCTTTAAATTCGGTCAATTGTTCATTTGAACAATTGTAAACGAACAATTTGGGTAATACCAAATACACAGCATACATAGTGATGAGCAGGTAAAGACAGCATGCACGTGTTCGGGCAGCCGGCACAAGGAGCTCTCTCTCTTGCCCCCACCCACCTGTAGGTTTATATAGCATATCATAGGCAAGCCCCAATAGTTTCGGCACTATTACAATGGGGGTGTTACTTGGCATGACATTACAGACAGTTGGCAAGAACTGTCAACATCTTCCTTGTGACCTTGTGACGCAGTCCTCCTGGGACATCGTGTTGTTATGAATAAGCGTTGTTATGAATAAGCGGCATTTGCAGAAACCCCTTCTGATATCTCCCATATATGGGGCAAATGCTAAACTTGTAGAGAATAAGCGGAAGGGAAGGTCTGACGTGTCCTATGCCCTAGCAGGGGTTTGGGCCTGTCTGGGGGTGTCATGTAGAGCAGGCCCAGGGAGGCCGAGGGCGGTGGCATGGAGGGTCTGAGGCCTAACTGTATGGGTGAGCCTAATAGCAGTGCATTGCCTAACATAGTATTGCACAGCAATCCTGCATATCGTAGTATAGCAATCCTGCATAACATAGCATAGCAATCCTGCATAAAATAGCTATCCTGCCACATCAGTAGGATCTCAACTTGGATCTACTTTCGCTTTTCATTATTAGTAGTAGAGGTTAAGGGTTTATAGTCATAATATCGAAAACATAATTTCGAATTACAAAAATTTCGAAACAAAAATGTCGAATTCAAAAATGTCGAAAACACATACATATAATAGAAAAAGTCATTAATTCGAAAATAAAATGTCGAAAAAAAATCGAAAAACCAATGTTAAAATAACTATGTAAAATGTCACAAATACTAATGTTTTTTATGGCGGGGTCCCCCCCATCCCAAACCCCTACCCCAACCCCCCCCCTCCTCCCCATCCCCTCCCAACACCCCCCATGGATATACCTTTAATTTAAAAAAAATATATTCAATAAAACATTAATTAAATAATTAATTATTAAAAAACCCCATCCCAAACCCCTACCCCAACCCCCCCCTCCTCCCCATCCCCCCCACCCACCATGGATATACCTTTAATTATTTAAAACAATTATGTTTAATAAACTATTATTAATTAATTATTTATTTAAACATTAATTCGGAAAAAAATCGAAAAAAATTCGACATTTTTGTAATTCGACATTTTTATTTTCGAATAAATATTTTCGACATTTTGACTTTCGAAAATATTGTATTCGATATTATGACTGGACACCGAGGTTAAGTTCAGTGCTGATTTGAGATGCAGAAGAATTCTTCAAGTGTCAGTAGTGTTCCGCGTTATAAATTACCTTGCTGATTTTGTTCTTTTTCTTTTTTTTATGCTGTTCTTTGGCATTTTGTTAAACAACAAATAGGTTCATGCCTGTATCATCGTGCTTCATGTCACAACAGGCCAACAGATCTAAACAATAAAGGGGAGAAAAAAAAACAAGAAGACAAGCGGGAAGGGTACCAACATTTGGAAGGGGGAAATAAGAAGGGGAAACAAGACCAATCAGTCGTACTAATGTGTTGCATGCTCACACTGTTTTACAACGGCACTGTTCTACAAGCTAATGTACGAAGACAAAAGTACCAGAGTTAGATTGATCAATGCAGGCCTAATGTCTGACTGGATACCTGTCAAGATGGGAGTACGCCAGGGGAGTGGTCTGGCCCCTACGTTTTTCCATTTGTTTCAGGCTGATTTTGGAGAAACTTTAATGGAAAAAATGAATGCTTTCCCCAGGATTGGTAGGGATAAGGTGGGCTGGATCAGCTATGCTGATGACATTGTCATCTTTGATAATACATATAGTGTCATATGTAATGGTGCTAAGGCCATATGCGAATATGCGCACAAAAATGGTCTGAAAATAAACCTCATTAAGACACAATTCTTGGCCGTTGGACAAAGTCAGTGTAAGAAGAACATCATACCCTGCCTGATAGGCGACATAAAAAAGGTGATGGTGTACAAATATCTTGGATATGAAGTTGGAGCAGGAAAATCCGGTGTAAATCAGTGGTCAACGTGTACGAAAAGAAGTAGTGGAACTATGTTCCCAACTGGGCTGCACCACTCCCCACAAACCCCATCACCACGCACAATACAAACCCCAAAACACATGCGCCTACTGTTTAGGGGAATGTTCAGTGCAGTGCACTAAAAGTGAAAGTTTCAACTTCTTCCTACGCTTTTATTTTAAAATGAAACCCTCCTGGAACAGTTTCTTTTCAAAATGAAAGTATAGGAGCCATAAAACGTAATTAAAAGAAGTAGAGGACCACTGCTCCCACCCACTTAGACCACTGGTGTAAATGTGGTTTTACAGACTAATAAAAGAGCTAAGGTCCTGACCACTATGGGTACGGTGCTTGCTTTTTCTAAGCGAATTGCAGGGTATAGCCTATGGCATTCGCACTATATACAAGCAGAAATTATCTGTGGCATTCCTTTATGCTCTGGAAGCATCATACACAGACTGGTTGGCCTGGGCAGACAAAATTGAAGGACTCATCTGGCGTAAAATCTTGGGCCTTAGTAATTATACGCCGATTGAGGCGATCAGACTAGAGTTGGGTCTAATATCACTCTCTACTCTGATCAAAATCAATCGAGCAAAAGTGTATATAAATATAAGGTATGCTAGATCAAATACTCTCTTCTCCAGTTTTCGCTCAGCATTAGAAGGTGGAATGGGGCCAACAGTGAATAGAATCAAAGCTATCAATTATCCGTTTTTTGAGAGTTTGTGCTGGACGCCACGTTGGGACCACGGAGAGGAGGCTCTGGTTAAATCATTAAAGAACTGTGCAGAAAGGTTCGACTGGGTCAAAAGTCATGAAAAGGTTGCCATCGTGAAATCTCTGCACACCTTCTTGCGTATGTCTTTCAGCTATAAAGATCTGCAGGTGTATTTAAAACTCCTACCTTTGCTAAAACACGAAGAATATTTATGGATATTCGATTAAATCGCTTGAATGTCTTCGAAATCAGAGAGGCCTGGTCTGGCATGCCAAGAAACAAAAGATCTTGCAGAATATGTACTGATAAAAATGAAGAAGAATCTGCCAGGCATATTCTTACTAATTGCTCATGAATGAGAGCGGCATATGAGTGGTACCTCTCCAAATATGTTGCAGATATGGAATGTATTAAAGGAGAGGCTCACTGGTTAAGATGTATGTCGGGAAATAATTATAGCTATTACGCAGATCTGGGAACGTGCCGATAAGCTCCTGAGAAAGTTTGAGGAAGATGTAAAACTGGTAGAAGAGCTTTCTAATAGCCCTATATATAACAATGACTTTCAGACATTTCTCCTGTATTGACTGTTTTCTTAGCCATAGGACTAGCCTTTTCACTGTATGCTTTACTTGTCATTTGACCTTGTAGTGGACCAATGGTTATGTCTACGTGTATTCTTTGATACATTTTTCTTTTTGTTTTCTTTTAATTACTTATTTTATGTCCTTTTCTCTGTCTAAGTAATAGGAATAAGTTAATATGGTTAATTTTATGTAAATGTTTATATGAATGTGATGTATGAGTTTTAGATATGCTGTTACTATGAGATATGTTAATGTGTAAAGGTTTTTATAACTGTATACATTAAATAAAAAAAACACTGTTTCCTTGTACAGTTAACGGAATAAGCCACTGAATATGTGCAGTCTGCTCAGTAGAGGGGGGATGGGGAGGTTAGCAGTCTACATTGTAACATTCGTTTCAATAAGTTTAAGACGAAGCATATCGCCTCTCAAGGTTCATGGGATTTTATCATCTGTGGGATAAAGTACAGAGTTGACTAATGCTTTCCATGCTTCAAAAAGGAGGCCCACTACTCCGCCATGGACATTTATAGCCTGTCCCCATACCCTTGTTTCAGCAGTGTCCCAGCGCTGCATTTCTCTTAACCATACTTCAAACATCTGCCCTTTGTCGATTTCCACGTCATGGGTATGTACCTCTTACCCAATATACAGGCCAGGTCCATAACCCTGGAGACCTGTTTATGCTTACTGGTTCTACTATACATCCCTAGTCCATTTGTATCTGGTGATCCCAGCATTTTCACAGGCATGTTTAATCTTAGTCCAAAACCTTTGTACAGTATGACATTCTCAGAACATGTGCATTATATGGGCGTCCACACGACCACACCTTGGGCAGTCAGATGTCGCATACTTGTTAAACTTATCAAACCTAGATGGGGTCAAATATGTGCGGTGAAGGACATTGACCTGCAGGAGTCGGAATCTTGTGTTGCGTGAGACATTTTTACCATGGCTGAGCGCCCACTGCCACTGTTCGTCTGTGAAGACTGCTCCCAGAGTTGTTTCCCATCTTGACCTAAGCTTTGTGTGATCCGTAAGCGTACTTTCAATTAGGGCTTTATATAATCGAGACACCAGTCTCCAGCCGTTTTCCAGTTCATACCTAAATAACCTTGCTGATGTTCACTTCCAGGGAATAATTTGGATTTCTTGTGAGGAGTATTTCTGCTAGTTTCTCATTTGAAAGGCCAACAACCCTACTTGTGTGAATGTTTTGAATGCTGTGTTAACTTATTAATTGTCTATCCTGCGAATGCACCATATTTTATAACCGCCATACTCTCCGCAATGTTAGTGGACGGTGATGATGGAAAGAACAGCATACCATCTTCATAGAAGACATTTTATTTCCTGGTCCCCTTGCTGGAAGCTTCATCTATTAATTTGATTGGATCACATTAACCAATGGCCCAAGGGCAATCTTAAATAGAAGGGGTGAAGCTGGTGGGCAGCTGTGTTTGGTAAACCTGGTGTAGCAGACATTTTTCTGAGTGCTGGGAAGTGTGTCTATGTGGGCAGAACCTCCTGAGTAGAGGGTTTTAAAGGAGTTACCGAGAAATTCCTGAAGGGTGTGTGTGCCGTGGAGCTATTGTAAGATGCTGATGATTTATAAGAGCTCTGAGGCTAGGTGAAATAACACATTGATTTAATGCAGCTATTCACCAAAGTAAGGACGCTCACTGATAAAGGAATATGTGCAGCACACCATGTGCATGCTATGAATGCTTCTTGGTCGCTGTAGCGATGGGACTTATCCGTGGTCCTCCGGAGTGGTGCATGGGCCTTATGAAGATTGTAGACATAAGGGACTGACATGAAGCTGCCTTAAGTAAGTTGTGGCATTGGACCGTAAAACACTGACATAGATGCCAGAAAAAGTGCAGCATACAATGAACCTGCTCCGAGCTCTTTAATCACAGTGAAGGATGAACTGTGCTGTGGCCGTTGGAGCAGCAAATTCGCTAAATATGGCCAATATTCACAAGAGAAGTATCAGGCTTGGAGCTGCACTAGATGAATGTATCGGCCCAGGGTAGTATTGCTGTGTTAGACCGGATAAATATTGACAGATATGGGCTCCTGATTGAAAACTCCCTTGATAACGTGCATAGCTATGCCTTAGCCTTTATTTAGTGCAAGAGAAAAGGAGCCCCCACAGGACACAGACCTGTGTAGCAGGCAGGTAGGGCAGAAACTACCATTATCAAAGACTATTTCAAGAGAAACGTAATGAAATGAAAAGGCCCTTATATGTTCTTGAAAGAGACTGCCCACAAATGAAGGAGCCTTGCTCGTGAGATAATCTTTGAACAAATATTTTTAGAAAAATATCCATTGGACATGGGATACTACAGAACCATTGAGTGCGCCTAATAAACATGAATTTAAAGTGAAAACGATAATAAAGAATATCCGGCAAGCTTTACATACAACATATTTACATACACTAGCCATTCCTGGCATAACATATGGCGTTCTAGCATATCCTAAAGGACAATATTGGTCGGTAATTCATAGGGTCACTTTTGTCCCCCTTCTTAAATATCGGCATTACCACTGATTGCTTACAGGAAGGGGCATAGGCCCCTGTGACTTATTAATGTTCACCGCTGATTGCTTCCAAAAAAGGGGGCATAGGTTCCTGTGGCTTATTAATGGTAATTGAAAAGGCTAAACGTATAGGTAACTGTCTTTTGAATTTGAAAAAGGCATATTTGTATCAGATGGAATGAGAGGTATGTGCAATATAAGAACAGTATCTAAGTTACACAGTCCTCTGTGATGTGTCTTTTTAGAGCGTTATTGTCAACCTTGTTCCAATTCAGAGTCCCCATAATGGCATAAGATTGCGTAGTAGCATAATTACAGCAACTACTTTCTGAGGAGGCATTCGTCCAACAGTTTCCCTCTTTTGAGACTGAAATGTTGAGCTGGTAATTAACTATTAATTGACACTGGAACCTCCATGCTCGGTGTGAAGAGTAGTGGGAGTGGAAAGAAGTCACTTGAAATTATTCTGCATGTTTGTGATAGTGGAAGGTGAAGGTGACTGCTTAGAACCGTGCTCATTCTGTTTGTTAAAATTATTGCTATTGTTGAATTGGAAGGGCAAACAGAGGTGCACTTTGCCATTTGGACAGCAGGGGCAACCTAATACTGATAAATTGCAAGCTTTTAAATAAATATATGAATATATATATTTCTGAGGCTTGTGGAATCTGCTTAGATCACATGCTGTGCATAGGCCGACATCTAGTGGAAGCTGCGGAGTATTACAGTTTGTTTTTCGAAACTCGAAAATGGGCGTCAACACAGGGCGTGCCAGTAATACTATCCCTAGTGTGACGTCCAATGTACCCAAGATCCCTCACGCGTCTAGGATCGTCAGATTGTTTTTTTTCCGCCATACTGGTAGGAAGCATTTTGCGGAGTCCCCTGGCCTTAGCCATACTTTTGCTAAAATGTAAAATAATAATCTATTGACATCCTTCCCCACCCCAACGTCGAACTTCGACACTCGACGCCGGCTGGAGAAGAAATCGACCGTCGGCTGCTGCACGACGGATTTGGGCCTCGGAAGGCCGCTGGCCTCGGCCCGGGCCTGGTAGGCCGCTGGCCTCGGCCCTGCAAGTAGGGAGAGTGGGGGGTGGTACATACTCTACACTCTTGGTATATAAGTACACCTTATACATTTCCTACACTTAACAGCCCGCTGCCTCAAGGTGCGTATGGAGGGTACCCCTTTTCAATTCTGCCCCAAGTGCAATCGCAAATACCCTTGGGTCGACAGGCACGCCACGTGCAATCTCTGCTTGCCGAGGGACCACCCCGAACCGAACTGCAGAGCGTGTAGTAGGTTTAAACCTAAGACACTTAAGGACCGTTCGACGAAGCGTTGGGCCCACCACGCCAGGCAGGCGGCCATGGCAGCGGAGGGCTCCTTCAGCGATTGCAGCGACGCCGTACTTTCGGACGGCGAGGGCATTACGGCGTCGAAAGACAGCCGAGCGCAGGTCCCCGACCTCGGAAGGTCGTCCGGCAGGGCGGCTATGGGGAAGACCCCCGGCGACACAAGCGCTTCACATACTACACACACTAAACACACTAAGTCCAACCGAGACTCGACGACGTCGAGTTCTCGGAAAGAGGCACAGACAGAACGGTCCGATTCGGTGTCCTCTGGGCGCTCTCGATCAAGATCGCCGCATGACTCCAGGCAATCATCCACTCTTGCCAAGAGTGCCTCGCTCCCTAGGCTAACAGAGGTTCGATCGTCAGAAGACGAAGACGACTTCCACCCCCAGGCCGCACTCCAGGAGTCGGAGCCCGCAATTAAAGCCAGCGAGGCCCCACGCTCGAAGGACAGGGACACCTCTTCCGATCCTCGACGCCAGGCGTCGAAAAACTCCGGAGCCACTAAGGGACAGGGAAAACATTTTTCTACGCACGGGGAGGGGGGAAAACAGCAGAAGAAACTACCTGTACATTCTTCCACACCTGTGAAACACTCCACCCCCCCTAAACAGACAGAGAAGCCCAGGTCTGCTGATATGTCCACAACCAGCAAAGCTACTCAAGATAAATCCCATAGACTTGCTGAGAGAGTCATTCCCAGTTCCAGAAAATGGTCCAGTGAAGACATAGATAGGGTCATGTCAAGAATGTCTTCTTTGGCTGATTTTTATGATAAAAATCCAGAACATTTCCTCTCGTATGATCCACAAGGGGCCACACCCTCAGGCTCTACTAATCCTATCCCCCCGAGTAAAAAGGCCCGGTTTGAAACTCCGATGAGGTCAGAACCCTTTGAGGTACAACCTTACGCAAGACCATACTCACGGTATCAAGGAGAGGCTTCCTTTTGTGAAGACCAAGAATTTGGTATGATGGAAAAGCAAACTGGGACGGCCTACTATGGGGATGATGAGGACCAGGAAGAAGAAGAAGATGACCCGGAAACATACAGAGTAGATTCCCCGGTAGAGAACGAAGCCCCGGTTACCGACTCCCCGGTCGATAACCAACCCCTCCTAAATGAGGTTCTCGCTCGCGCAGCAGAACATTTCCACATTGATACCCACGGTGTACAGGAGGAAAGGGACTTTGCAGAAGAGTTAGTGGGAGAAAGGAGGCCTGTTGCCCAGACCATCCCTATCCTTAAATCCATTCAGCGGAGAATAGATCCGTCCCTGGTGAACCCAAACCTCACCAGAGCAGTCAATCCCAGGGTTGAAAAACTTTTCAGGCCGGCACAGTCTGACCCTCTCTATATAAGAGGACATCTGAAGCCAGACTCCCTAGTTGTCACCAACACTCGTAAGAGGGCTGGGACACCCTTGTCTTCGTCAGAAGCTCCTCCCGACAAGGAGAGCAAAAAACTATCAGTTTCGGCAGGAAGGTAGCCTCAACGTCCGCCTATCAAGCAAGGATTGCTAACTCCACCACCCTGTTGGCCAGCTACAACTGCCATCAGTGGGAATAAGTCGCGGCACTCATAGCCTCTGCTCCTGAACCGTTAAAGGGCCAATTAGCTTGGATTTCCGCAGAGGGTAGAGCCGTGTCTGGTTGCATTTTGAAACCAACCTTCGACGCCGCGGACAACGCAGGCAGATTGATAGCGGAGGGCACTGTTATCAAGAGACATGCGTGGTTACGGCAGTCTGGTTTTAAAGCAGAAACCCAGGCATCATTGTTGGACAAACGGTGGAAACCGATATGTTGTTTGGTAAGGCGGTCGAAGACGCACTGAAAAATGCCAAGGACGAATACGAGACACTCAAATCCCTTGGCCAGTTAACCAATAAACCCCCTAACCAGAGAGGGAATAGTAATTTTCGTCGCCCACGCGGCCAAAATTCCCAGAGAGGATCTAACTATTCCCAGGGGCAGGGTACACAGTGGAACAACAACCAACAGTCTACCCAGGGTTACGGCAGAGGTAATAGGAGAGGTCGTGGTAAAGGCAGAGGCAGCCCCAGCAAGGGAGGCGGCACGCCTCCACCAAAGCAGTGACGCTCAGTTCAGGTTCAGGTTCCCTTCTCACGCAACCCCAGTAGAGGGGCGCATGTCAAACTTCACCCAGGCTTGGGAAGGGAATCACATCAGACAGATATAATAGAAAAAGTCATTAATTCGAAAATAAAATGTCGAAAAAAAATCGAAAAACCAATGTTAAAATAACTATGTAAAATGTCACAAATACTAATGTTTTTTATGGCGGGGTCCCCCCCATCCCAAACCCCTACCCCAACCCCCCCCCCCCTCCTCCCCATCCCCTCCCAACACCCCCCATGGATATACCTTTAATTTAAAAAAAATATATTCAATAAAACATTAATTAAATAATTAATTATTAAAAAACCCCATCCCAAACCCCTACCCCAACCCCCCCCTCCTCCCCATCCCCCCCACCCACCATGGATATACCTTTAATTATGTTTAATAAACTATTATTAATTAATTATTTATTTAAACATTAATTCAGAAAAAAATCGAAAAAAATTCGACATTTTTGTAATTCGACATTTTTATTTTCGAATAAATATTTTCGACATTTTGACTTTCGAAAATATTGTATTCGATATTATGACTGGACACCGAGGTTAAGTTCAGTGCTGATTTGAGATGCAGAAGAATTCTTCAAGTGTCAGTAGTGTTCCGCGTTATAAATTACCTTGCTGATTTTGTTCTTTTTCTTTTTTTTATGCTGTTCTTTGGCATTTTGTTAAACAACAAATAGGTTCATGCCTGTATCATCGTGCTTCATGTCACAACAGGCCAACAGATCTAAACAATAAAGGGGAGAAAAAAAAACAAGAAGACAAGCGGGAAGGGTACCAACATTTGGAAGGGGGAAATAAGAAGGGGAAACAAGACCAATCAGTCGTACTAATGTGTTGCATGCTCACACTGTTTTACAACGGCACTGTTCTACAAGCTAATGTACGAAGACAAAAGTACCAGAGTTAGATTGATCAATGCAGGCCTAATGTCTGACTGGATACCTGTCAAGATGGGAGTACGCCAGGGGAGTGGTCTGGCCCCTACGTTTTTCCATTTGTTTCAGGCTGATTTTGGAGAAACTTTAATGGAAAAAATGAATGCTTTCCCCAGGATTGGTAGGGATAAGGTGGGCTGGATCAGCTATGCTGATGACATTGTCATCTTTGATAATACATATAGTGTCATATGTAATGGTGCTAAGGCCATATGCGAATATGCGCACAAAAATGGTCTGAAAATAAACCTCATTAAGACACAATTCTTGGCCGTTGGACAAAGTCAGTGTAAGAAGAACATCATACCCTGCCTGATAGGCGACATAAAAAAGGTGATGGTGTACAAATATCTTGGATATGAAGTTGGAGCAGGAAAATCCGGTGTAAATCAGTGGTCAACGTGTACGAAAAGAAGTAGTGGAACTATGTTCCCAACTGGGCTGCACCACTCCCCACAAACCCCATCACCACGCACAATACAAACCCCAAAACACATGCGCCTACTGTTTAGGGGAATGTTCAGTGCAGTGCACTAAAAGTGAAAGTTTCAACTTCTTCCTACGCTTTTATTTTAAAATGAAACCCTCCTGGAACAGTTTCTTTTCAAAATGAAAGTATAGGAGCCATAAAACGTAATTAAAAGAAGTAGAGGACCACTGCTCCCACCCACTTAGACCACTGGTGTAAATGTGGTTTTACAGACTAATAAAAGAGCTAAGGTCCTGACCACTATGGGTACGGTGCTTGCTTTTTCTAAGCGAATTGCAGGGTATAGCCTATGGCATTCGCACTATATACAAGCAGAAATTATCTGCGGCATTCCTTTATGCTCTGGAAGCATCATACACAGACTGGTTGGCCTGGGCAGACAAAATTGAAGGACTCATCTGGCGTAAAATCTTGGGCCTTAGTAATTATACGCCGATTGAGGCGATCAGACTAGAGTTGGGTCTAATATCACTCTCTACTCTGATCAAAATCAATCGAGCAAAAGTGTATATAAATATAAGGTATGCTAGATCAAATACTCTCTTCTCCAGTTTTCGCTCAGCATTAGAAGGTGGAATGGGGCCAACAGTGAATAGAATCAAAGCTATCAATTATCCGTTTTTTGAGAGTTTGTGCTGGACGCCACGTTGGGACCACGGAGAGGAGGCTCTGGTTAAATCATTAAAGAACTGTGCAGAAAGGTTCGACTGGGTCAAAAGTCATGAAAAGGTTGCCATCGTGAAATCTCTGCACACCTTCTTGCGTATGTCTTTCAGCTATAAAGATCTGCAGGTGTATTTAAAACTCCTACCTTTGCTAAAACACGAAGAATATTTATGGATATTCGATTAAATCGCTTGAATGTCTTCGAAATCAGAGAGGCCTGGTCTGGCATGCCAAGAAACAAAAGATCTTGCAGAATATGTACTGATAAAAATGAAGAAGAATCTGCCAGGCATATTCTTACTAATTGCTCATGAATGAGAGCGGCATATGAGTGGTACCTCTCCAAATATGTTGCAGATATGGAATGTATTAAAGGAGAGGCTCACTGGTTAAGATGTATGTCGGGAAATAATTATAGCTATTACGCAGATCTGGGAACGTGCCGATAAGCTCCTGAGAAAGTTTGAGGAAGATGTAAAACTGGTAGAAGAGCTTTCTAATAGCCCTATATATAACAATGACTTTCAGACATTTCTCCTGTATTGACTGTTTTCTTAGCCATAGGACTAGCCTTTTCACTGTATGCTTTACTTGTCATTTGACCTTGTAGTGGACCAATGGTTATGTCTACGTGTATTCTTTGATACATTTTTCTTTTTGTTTTCTTTTAATTACTTATTTTATGTCCTTTTCTCTGTCTAAGTAATAGGAATAAGTTAATATGGTTAATTTTATGTAAATGTTTATATGAATGTGATGTATGAGTTTTAGATATGCTGTTACTATGAGATATGTTAATGTGTAAAGGTTTTTATAACTGTATACATTAAATAAAAAAAACACTGTTTCCTTGTACAGTTAACGGAATAAGCCACTGAATATGTGCAGTCTGCTCAGTAGAGGGGGGATGGGGAGGTTAGCAGTCTACATTGTAACATTCGTTTCAATAAGTTTAAGACGAAGCATATCGCCTCTCAAGGTTCATGGGATTTTATCATCTGTGGGATAAAGTACAGAGTTGACTAATGCTTTCCATGCTTCAAAAAGGAGGCCCACTACTCCGCCATGGACATTTATAGCCTGTCCCCATACCCTTGTTTCAGCAGTGTCCCAGCGCTGCATTTCTCTTAACCATACTTCAAACATCTGCCCTTTGTCGATTTCCACGTCATGGGTATGTACCTCTTACCCAATATACAGGCCAGGTCCATAACCCTGGAGACCTGTTTATGCTTACTGGTTCTACTATACATCCCTAGTCCATTTGTATCTGGTGATCCCAGCATTTTCACAGGCATGTTTAATCTTAGTCCAAAACCTTTGTACAGTATGACATTCTCAGAACATGTGCATTATATGGGCGTCCACACGACCACACCTTGGGCAGTCAGATGTCGCATACTTGTTAAACTTATCAAACCTAGATGGGGTCAAATATGTGCGGTGAAGGACATTGACCTGCAGGAGTCGGAATCTTGTGTTGCGTGAGACATTTTTACCATGGCTGAGCGCCCACTGCCACTGTTCGTC
The DNA here is from genome assembly GCF_040938575.1 of Ambystoma mexicanum. NCBI lineage: Eukaryota > Metazoa > Chordata > Amphibia > Caudata > Ambystomatidae > Ambystoma > Ambystoma mexicanum. Next base: position 573,580,729 of record NC_090926.1, on the reverse strand, counting down.
TGTGAAGACTGCTCCCAGAGTTGTTTCCCATCTTGACCTAAGCTTTGTGTGATCCGTAAGCGTACTTTCAATTAGGGCTTTATATAATCGAGACACCAGTCTCCAGCCGTTTTCCAGTTCATACCTAAATAACCTTGCTGATGTTCACTTCCAGGGCATAATTTGGATTTCTTGTGAGGAGTATTTCTGCTAGTTTCTCATTTGAAAGGCCAACAACCCTACTTGTGTGAATGTTTTGAATGCTGTGTTAACTTATTAATTGTGTATCCTGCGAATGCACCATATTTTATAACCGCCATACTCTCCGCAATGTTAGTGGACGGTGATGATGGAAAGAACAGCATACCATCTTCATAGAAGACATTTTATTTCCTGGTCCCCTTGCTGGAAGCTTCATCTATTAATTTGATTGGATCACATTAACCAATGGCCCAAGGGCAATCTTAAATAGAAGGGGTGAAGCTGGTGGGCAGCTGTGTTTGGTAAACCTGGTGTAGCAGACATTTTTCTGAGTGCTGGGAAGTGTGTCTATGTGGGCAGAACCTCCTGAGTAGAGGGTTTTAAAGGAGTTACCGAGAAATTCCTGAAGGGTGTGTGTGCCGTGGAGCTATTGTAAGATGCTGATGATTTATAAGAGCTCTGAGGCTAGGTGAAATAACACATTGATTTAATGCAGCTATTCACCAAAGTAAGGACGCTCACTGATAAAGGAATATGTGCAGCACACCATGTGCATGCTATGAATGCTTCTTGGTCGCTGTAGCGATGGGACTTATCCGTGGTCCTCCGGAGTGGTGCATGGGCCTTATGAAGATTGTAGACATAAGGGACTGACATGAAGCTGCCTTAAGTAAGTTGTGGCATTGGACCGTAAAACACTGACATAGATGCCAGAAAAAGTGCAGCATACAATGAACCTGCTCCGAGCTCTTTAATCACAGTGAAGGATGAACTGTGCTGTGGCCGTTGGAGCAGCAAATTCGCTAAATATGGCCAATATTCACAAGAGAAGTATCAGGCTTGGAGCTGCACTAGATGAATGTATCGGCCCAGGGTAGTATTGCTGTGTTAGACCGGATAAATATTGACAGATATGGGCTCCTGATTGAAAACTCCCTTGATAACGTGCATAGCTATGCCTTAGCCTTTATTTAGTGCAAGAGAAAAGGAGCCCCCACAGGACACAGACCTGTGTAGCAGGCAGGTAGGGCAGAAACTACCATTATCAAAGACTATTTCAAGAGAAACGTAATGAAATGAAAAGGCCCTTATATGTTCTTGAAAGAGACTGCCCACAAATGAAGGAGCCTTGCTCGTGAGATAATCTTTGAACAAATATTTTTAGAAAAATATCCATTGGACATGGGATACTACAGAACCATTGAGTGCGCCTAATAAACATGAATTTAAAGTGAAAACGATAATAAAGAATATCCGGCAAGCTTTACATACAACATATTTACATACACTAGCCATTCCTGGCATAACATATGGCGTTCTAGCATATCCTAAAGGACAATATTGGTCGGTAATTCATAGTGTCACTTTTGTCCCCCTTCTTAAATATCGGCATTACCACTGATTGCTTACAGGAAGGGGCATAGGCCCCTGTGACTTATTAATGTTCACCGCTGATTGCTTCCAAAAAAGGGGGCATAGGTTCCTGTGGCTTATTAATGGTAATTGAAAAGGCTAAACGTATAGGTAACTGTCTTTTGAATTTGAAAAAGGCATATTTGTATCAGATGGAATGAGAGGTATGTGCAATATAAGAACAGTATCTAAGTTACACAGTCCTCTGTGATGTGTCTTTTTAGAGCGTTATTGTCAACCTTGTTCCAATTCAGAGTCCCCATAATGGCATAAGATTGCGTAGTAGCATAATTACAGCAACTACTTTCTGAGGAGGCATTCGTCCAACAGTTTCCCTCTTTTGAGACTGAAATGTTGAGCTGGTAATTAACTATTAATTGACACTGGAACCTCCATGCTCGGTGTGAAGAGTAGTGGGAGTGGAAAGAAGTCACTTGAAATTATTCTGCATGTTTGTGATAGTGGAAGGTGAAGGTGACTGCTTAGAACCGTGCTCATTCTGTTTGTTAAAATTATTGCTATTGTTGAATTGGAAGGGCAAACAGAGGTGCACTTTGCCATTTGGACAGCAGGGGCAACCTAATACTGATAAATTGCAAGCTTTTAAATAAATATATGAATATATATATTTCTGAGGCTTGTGGAATCTGCTTAGATCACATGCTGTGCATAGGCCGACATCTAGTGGAAGCTGCGGAGTATTACAGTTTGTTTTTCGAAACTCGAAAATGGGCGTCAACACAGGGCGTGCCAGTAATACTATCCCTAGTGTGACGTCCAATGTACCCAAGATCCCTCACGCGTCTAGGATCGTCAGATTGTTTTTTTTCCGCCATACTGGTAGGAAGCATTTTGCGGAGTCCCCTGGCCTTAGCCATACTTTTGCTAAAATGTAAAATAATCTATTGACATCCTTCCCCACCCCAACGTCGAACTTCGACACTCGACGCCGGCTGGAGAAGAAATCGACCGTCGGCTGCTGCACGACGGATTTGGGCCTCGGAAGCCGCTGGCCTCGGCCCGGGCCTGGTAGGCCGCTGGCCTCGGCCCTGCAAGTAGGGAGAGTGGGGGGTGGTACATACTCTACACTCTTGGTATATAAGTACACCTTATACATTTCCTACACTTAACAGCCCGCTGCCTCAAGGTGCGTATGGAGGGTACCCCTTTTCAATTCTGCCCCAAGTGCAATCGCAAATACCCTTGGGTCGACAGGCACGCCACGTGCAATCTCTGCTTGCCGAGGGACCACCCCGAACCGAACTGCAGAGCGTGTAGTAGGTTTAAACCTAAGACACTTAAGGACCGTTCGACGAAGCGTTGGGCCCACCACGCCAGGCAGGCGGCCATGGCAGCGGAGGGCTCCTTTAGCGATTGCAGCGACGCCGTACTTTCGGACGGCGAGGGCATTACGGCGTCGAAAGACAGCCGAGCGCAGGTCCCCGACCTCGGAAGGTCGTCCGGCAGGGCGGCTATGGGGAAGACCCCCGGCGACACAAGCGCTTCACATACTACACACACTAAACACACTAAGTCCAACCGAGACTCGACGACGTCGAGTTCTCGGAAAGAGGCACAGACAGAACGGTCCGATTCGGTGTCCTCTGGGCGCTCTCGATCAAGATCGCCGCATGACTCCAGGCAATCATCCACTCTTGCCAAGAGTGCCTCGCTCCCTAGGCTAACAGAGGTTCGATCGTCAGAAGACGAAGACGACTTCCACCCCCAGGCCGCACTCCAGGAGTCGGAGCCCGCAATTAAAGCCAGCGAGGCCCCACGCTCGAAGGACAGGGACACCTCTTCCGATCCTCGACGCCAGGCGTCGAAAAACTCCGGAGCCACTAAGGGACAGGGAAAACATTTTTCTACGCACGGGGAGGGGGGAAAACAGCAGAAGAAACTACCTGTACATTCTTCCACACCTGTGAAACACTCCACCCCCCCTAAACAGACAGACAAGCCCAGGTCTGCTGATATGTCCACAACCAGCAAAGCTACTCAAGATAAATCCCATAGACTTGCTGAGAGAGTCATTCCCAGTTCCAGAAAATGGTCCAGTGAAGACATAGATAGGGTCATGTCAAGAATGTCTTCTTTGGCTGATTTTTATGATAAAAATCCAGAACATTTCCTCTCGTATGATCCACAAGGGGCCACACCCTCAGGCTCTACTAATCCTATCCCCCCGAGTAAAAAGGCCCGGTTTGAAACTCCGATGAGGTCAGAACCCTTTGAGGTACAACCTTACGCAAGACCATACTCACGGTATCAAGGAGAGGCTTCCTTTTGTGAAGACCAAGAATTTGGTATGATGGAAAAGCAAACTGGGACGGCCTACTATGGGGATGATGAGGACCAGGAAGAAGAAGAAGATGACCCGGAAACATACAGAGTAGATTCCCCGGTAGAGAACGAAGCCCCGGTTACCGACTCCCCGGTCGATAACCAACCCCTCCTAAATGAGGTTCTCGCTCGCGCAGCAGAACATTTCCACATTGATACCCACGGTGTACAGGAGGAAAGGGACTTTGCAGAAGAGTTAGTGGGAGAAAGGAGGCCTGTTGCCCAGACCATCCCTATCCTTAAATCCATTCAGCGGAGAATAGATCCGTCCCTGGTGAACCCAAACCTCACCAGAGCAGTCAATCCCAGGGTTGAAAAACTTTTCAGGCCGGCACAGTCTGACCCTCTCTATATAAGAGGACATCTGAAGCCAGACTCCCTAGTTGTCACCAACACTCGTAAGAGGGCTGGGACACCCTTGTCTTCGTCAGAAGCTCCTCCCGACAAGGAGAGCAAAAAACTATCAGTTTCGGCAGGAAGGTAGCCTCAACGTCCGCCTATCAAGCAAGGATTGCTAACTCCACCACCCTGTTGGCCAGCTACAACTGCCATCAGTGGGAATAAGTCGCGGCACTCATAGCCTCTGCTCCTGAACCGTTAAAGGGCCAATTAGCTTGGATTTCCGCAGAGGGTAGAGCCGTGTCTGGTTGCATTTTGAAACCAACCTTCGACGCCGCGGACAACGCAGGCAGATTGATAGCGGAGGGCACTGTTATCAAGAGACATGCGTGGTTACGGCAGTCTGGTTTTAAAGCAGAAACCCAGGCATCATTGTTGGACAAACGGTGGAAACCGATATGTTGTTTGGTAAGGCGGTCGAAGACGCACTGAAAAATGCCAAGGACGAATACGAGACACTCAAATCCCTTGGCCAGTTAACCAATAAACCCCCTAACCAGAGAGGGAATAGTAATTTTCGTCGCCCACGCGGCCAAAATTCCCAGAGAGGATCTAACTATTCCCAGGGGCAGGGTACACAGTGGAACAACAACCAACAGTCTACCCAGGGTTACGGCAGAGGTAATAGGAGAGGTCGTGGTAAAGGCAGAGGCAGCCCCAGCAAGGGAGGCGGCACGCCTCCACCAAAGCAGTGACGCTCAGTTCAGGTTCCCTTCTCACGCAACCCCAGTAGAGGGGCGCATGTCAAACTTCACCCAGGCTTGGGAAGGGAATCACATCAGACAGATGGGTGCTGTCAACAGTATCCACAGGATATTGTATAGAGCTACTGCAGCGTCCCCGGAACCATCCTCCACGACAAAGAGTACACTCCTTAGAACATCAGAAGATTCTCCTCGAGGAGATCACCATTCTTCTACAAAAGGACGCGATAGAACTCGTCCCGGGACACCAGGTAAACAAGGGTATTTATTCAACTTACTTCCTTGTGCCAAAGAAAGACTTGACAATGCGCCCAGTATTGGACTTACGGCCTGCCAACAAGTATGTCAAGCCCCAAAAATTTCGTATGACCACGCTACAAGAGGTAATCCCCCTCCTAAAAAAGGGGGATTACATGGCAACCTTGGATATGAAAGATGCTTATTTTCATATTTCCATGTTCCCAGCGCACAGAAAGTACTTGCGCTTCAAGGTGGACAGTCGCCACTACCAATTCAAGGTACTGCCCTTCGGGATAGCTTCAGCACCAAGGGTATTCACCAAGGTACTGGTGGTGGCGGCTGCACACCTACGCAGGGAGGCAATCCCAGTGTACCCTTATCTGGACGAATGGCTCATAACGGGGGAAACCCCAGGAATTTGCAGGACAAACATTCAAAGGACTATCGACCTCCTCCACGAGTTAGGCTTCTCAATCAACGAGAAGAAGTCAAGCCTGGTGCCAAGCACCTCAAAACAATTCCTAGGAGCAATCCTGGATACCCAGGAGGGGTTGACCTTTCCTTCAGAAGAAAGAATTCGGAATATACTACTGCAAATTCCGCATTATCAGTCAGGTCAACAAATAACGGTACGCAAAGCAATGCGTTTACTGGGCATGATGGCGTCATGTATTTACCTGGTCCCCCACGCGCGCCTGCGCATGCGTCCCATGCAGGAATGGTTGGCGAAACAGTGGTCTCAGGCAAGTGGTCAGTGGGACGATCTAGTGGTCGTTTCGCCAACACTGGTACAAAGCCTTCACAGGTGGACAAGAGAGAATCTCGCACAGGGGAAACCCTTTTACGATTCTCGAAGTACAAGGCAGTAGTCACTACAGATGCATGTCTGACGGGGTGGGGAGCTCACCATCTCCACCATACAGCTCAGGGTCTCTGGTCTCCCTCAGTGGCCAAGAACCACATCAACCTGCTAGAGCTTCTGGCAGTATTCAGAGCGCTTCAGGCGTTCGAGCCCCACCTACTAAACCTGTCAGTGCAAATCCGTACGGACAGCACTACAGCCATGTTCTACCTGAACAAGCAAGGAGGGACTCGCTCGCCAGATCTGTCCAAGCTTGCCCAGAAAATCTGGGTATGGGCACTCAGACGGAACATCTTCCTGTCATCACAACATGTTCCAGGGGAGCTCAATTCCCTAGCGGATGCTCTGAGCAGAGACTCCCTCCCAGAGGAACACGAATGGGTTCTTCACAGAGAGGTCGTAGAAGATATCTTCTCTCAGTGGGGTTTCCCCACTATAGACTTATTCGCCACAAGTGAAAACAGACAATGCCCAGGATTTGCATCCAGGTTCCCCCAACCAGACTCCCAGGGGAACGCCCTGTGGATGAACTGGTTAGGGATGTTTGCGTACGCTTTTCCACCAACTCCTCTCATCAGGAAAGTGGTGAACAAGATGAACAGGGAATCGATGATGCTCGTCCTAGTTGATCCCATGTGGGCAAGACAACCGTGGTTCCCACACCTACGCAGGATGGCGGTGTGCGAGCCCATCAAACTTCCAGCCTGGTACAACCTACTGTCCCAGCACCAAGGTCAAACAGTGCACCAGCAACCCAACTCAATGAACCTGGCAGCATGGCTCCTGAGGTCATAGAGTTTGGACACCTCAATTTGCCACAGAGGTGTATGGACATCCTAAAGGAATCTAGGAAACCAAACACAAGGCACTGTTACTTTGACAAGTGGAAGAGGTTCGTTATCTGGTGCCAGAGTAGACAAATCAACCCAGTTGATTGCACTCCTTCCACTATTGTTACATACATGCTCCACCTGCTAGATGCAGGATTGGTTTTTAACTCACTGAAAGTACACCTGGCAGCCCTGTCGGCTTACACCACTTCCCATAGCAAGGTTTCGTGGTGGAAAGTACCAGTAGTTAAAGCCTTCATGGAAGGAGTAAAGAGACTTCACCCTCCTATTTCAAACCCACCACCAGGGTGGGACCTTAATGTGGTGCTAGCCAAGCTCATGGGCCCCCCTTTCGAACCCATGCATAAGAGCAGTCTCAAACACCTGACTTATAAAACGGCCTTCTTAGCAGCTATTACTTCTATAAGAAGGGTCAGTGAAATTCAGGCTCTGTCAGTGCAGGATCCCTTCTTTACTATCCATAAAGACAAACTGGTTTTACGCACACACCCTAGGTTCTCACCTAAATTTATATCAAAATTCCATGTAAACCAGTCCATTGAGCTTCCGGCTTTCTTCCAGAACCCGCAAAGCTCGGCTGAGGTGAAACTACACACCCTAGATGTGCGTAGGGTGGTCCTCTACTAAGTAAATAAAACCAGACCGCTAAGAAAAACAGATCAACTGTTTGTCTCCGTAGCTACAGGCAGAGAGGGGGATCGCGTCTCTAAAGGTGCCATCTCGAAGTGGATTATTAACTGTATCCAGCTGTGTTACTCACTCTCTGAAAAAACTCTGCCTTTCACGCCAAGGGTCCACTCTACTAGAGGCATTGGGGCCACTCTGGCTTTCATTGCAAATGTACCCCTTGACACCATTTGCAAAGCAGCTACTTGGAGCTCTATTCACACTTTTACTCAGCATTACTGCATTGACACCCATTCCAAGGCAGATGCACAAGTGGGACAAGCGGTTCTAAGACACTTATTTGCTCATGACCCTTCTCACATCCCACCTCCTTCTGGTACTGCTCGCTAATCTATGCACAGCATGTGATCTAAGCAGATTCCACAAGCCTCAGAAGGGATACATTACTCACCATAATCGTATTTCTGATGCTTGTATCTGCTTAGATTCACATGCAACCCACCCTTCCTCCCCTCTGAGAGAAGGCGCATGATTGCTTGTAGTCTTACCTTTCTATCTATCTGCTTGGATTATCTGTACTCACGCTACTCCTCATGCTACCTCATGTCAGAAAAAATAAAATCTGAGGACCCTAGACGCGTGAGGGATCTTGGGTACAGTGGACGTCACACTAGGGATAGTATTACTGGCACGCCCTGTGTCGACGCCCATTTTCGAGTTTCGAAAAACAAACTGTAATACTCTGCAGCTTCCACTAGATGTCGGCCTATGCACAGCATGTGAATCTAAGCAGATACAAGCATCAGAAATACGATTACGGTGAGTAATGTATCCCATATAGATTATTAGTACCCAATCGAATTGACATTCAAGAGTACATATTGATTAAGCACTGATTGAGAAAAGCCCATGAGTTTTGATTAAACGTGTTGGCTTACACACAATGAGAATAGATTAATGGACACTTGTGGCCTAGAATCCAAACCTGGGCACGTCTTAATGTCTCTGAAATTAAATGTGTATACCTATATATGTTAGCCAACGCGGCAGGAGAACAGCCACGTATTTCACAAAGGAGAAATAAGTCACAGCACTCAACCGACTTTTAGATTCGGGAATTTGTATTTGATTCTTCATTCAGGAGTCATGAAGCCATGGTGCAAGATAAAGGCTCTCAATGTGCACAAAAGCTGCCCTTCGATAGGGAAGTATAGTCTTAGTAGTGTGCAAGCGTTCAATATAAAAACATTGTGTTCACACAGTGCATATTTAGCGGAACTCTCAACATAGAAAAGGGACTAGTACAGCAACAAAGTTCTGCCATATAACATGTGGTGCATTTTGACCTAGTACTCGCACTATGTGTTTGATCAAATTATCATGATTTGTCAGTACTGTCATGCCATGTAATTCATGGCCCACTTCGTACAGCGTTGTAACACATTCATTAAATATTCTATTATGCTTTATTGGTGCACTGATATGCAAAACATGTTATAGAATTAGAGCTCCACTCGTATAATACGGGATGGGCCCTACATACCTCAATGACAGTCTCGAAGAACAGACTTCTAATAGCAGCAAAAACAAGTGGCATCTATCACAGGTTAAAAAATGTCATTAATTGTGTTAATGATCTCATTCTATCATCTGTTTATTCCCATTGATGGACACAATTGTAGTGCAGATTTAAAAGCAAGTGCTTCTACGGAGTACAAAGACCCTTTGCAAAATAGCCAATAAAGTGCTAGTGCAAGATCCTGCAAGTCCCCACAGGCTATTCCAATCATGCCCAGATCTACCAATGGCGCAGATTTCAAAGAAATATCCCCAATTGTAAAAAGAAAATTCAAGGAGATATTCCAGCTGCCCTCAAAGGAGGGTCAAACCCTAGATGTTGTACCATAACTCTTGAAAATTAATTGTGGAGATATATACATTATAACTTAGTACATGCATACTGGGGCTGGAATGTTAGAAACGATGTGCAAACATCAAAAATTCTGATGCTAAGTACATCTAGGATTACTTCAATTCATATAGGCCTGTCCACAATATTAGTAGTATCCCAAATAGTGGGGCTCAAAGACTATAGGTTTCATTCCGTTCTTGTTGTCTTCAAAAGTGCTAGTGCTTGATTAAAAGACAAATGTACCCACAGCAGAAGTTAAAACTGATTCCTACATCCTAGATTCTTCAGAAAGTGCTGGTTCAATGTCAGCTGCTTTGAGTTTCCATGGCCTTGGGGGAAAAGTGAAAGTTAGACTGGATAGTTGTTATGGATGATAGGCCCATCCATCTCATGTGCTCATACAATAGAAAGAAATATTTAGAAGACCAATGCAGAAACATTCCATTGCTTGTATCCGTTTCCACTGTGCGTTTTCATATGCAAGGTTTCAATAAATGGCTGGTGCAAAAAACAAAGATCTGTTTAGAAAAGTACAAAAAACATTGAAAGCAGAAATTCAAAACAAATGGATTGCAAAATGTATCACAGAAATACGTAAAGTTCATTGTCCACATTATGACCTTGTGTCTGTAAAGTGTCAAACGGGATAATCAATTTAGCTTCTAACTGGCGTAACGTGAGTTCTCGATTGCCTTTTCTTTTATGCTCAGGTATATGTGATAAACCCACAAATTTCAAACTCTCAGGATGCCCATTATGCTTCTCACAAAAATGTTTGGCTAGGGCATATGCTTCATCTTTATTTCTGATGGCACGATAATGTTGAAGTTTCCTGAGTTTTAGGCTGCAAATAGTAGAACCAATATACGTCAAGTTGCAAGGACACATTATCAAATACACCACAAATTTGGTCACACATGTAATTTCATGGTTGATTTGCTATTTCACCCTCTGCTGATATCTAAACTCTGATGTACATATTGCCAGTTTGCATAGTTTGCATTTTCCACAACTGTATAAACCACTCTTTGAATGGATTGTGTCCTCCCACGAATTCCTTCCTCATCTTATGATATTCGTATCCTGCCAGTTGTGCTGCTTCGGAAAAAATAATTCTCAGCAGAGGGCGCTGTGCACGAGGTTGTGCGTCAATGTCCCTCGACGGGCTCCGTACTGTGTCGACGTCACCATCCGTATAAATATCTCGTGCCGCGCCTGTTGGCTTCAGTTCCGTTTTTCCAATTGCTTCGCTCTCGAACGGCGCGCTTCAAAATTTTCTTTAGAAAATGTCTTCTTCCACCCCTTCTATTAACAAGACGGCGTTCAAAAAATGTATCGCCTGCGGATCGAAGATGTCGATTACAGATCCTCACCGTGTTTGTCTTTGGTGCCTAGGTTCAGACCATCGAACCGGTGACTGTGGCTACTGTCAGTTGATGACGGAGAAGGCTCTTCGTGAGAGGAAAGGTAAACTGGCGGTGGGGCTGGAAGCTTCCAAGGATTTCTTGAAAGCCTCGTCAATAAGACATAGGAAATCGAGCGATTCGAAGGAATCGTATCGCCGTAAATATTCTAAGAGGTCTCGATCACGCAGTAGATCGAGACTCTCTTCATCTTCCTCTTCAAAAAAGGTTAAGAGGAGCCATAGATCTCCCTCTTTTTCCTCGGTTATGTCTACCGAATTGGTACGATGCCCGACTAAGTCGGACTCCCCAAGAAAATGGGATGAATTTATAAGGAAGATGATGAAGGTCTTTGAGAATGTGGCCTCGACCCCCTCAAGGAAGCCTCAAAAGAGCCAGACCCTGGTCGCTCCGTCGGACGACACAGGGAAGTTGGGAACTACTGTGGAAAAATCCATTAGTAAAGGTGAACCTCGAAAGACTCGAGTCGACGTCAAATTGTCGAAGATTCCTCGAGAATCGAGTGTTTCCCCGACACCGTCTAAAAACATAAGTCGTTGAAGCCCTCGACGACTTTGTCGATGCTATCGGTGCCGACAACTTCGACATCTAAGTCAAAAGCATTTTCGACGCCTTTGTCGAAGACGTAATCGGTGTCTTCGAAGACTCCTTCGATAACAATTGAAGGGTCCTTTGATTCCTTCGACCCAAACTAATGTGCAGGAAAGCAGATTTACTCCTTTACCTAAGTCAGACTTCTCTAAGTCTATGTCTTCTATATTTGAAGAACGTGTCCCTGAAGAAGAAGTTTCTCCTTTTGGAGTACAATATGGTACTAGAGAGGTCCCAGAAGAATTAATCGATCCAGAATCGAAAATGAGAGACCTATGTGATACCCTTCACTCTGCCAGTGGCACCGATACATCACCTGAGCTAGAGTTTGCAAAACCTGACCCTGCAGAACATGCAGATTCAGAGTACAGGAGTCTAATGAATAGGGTGCTTGAATACATGGGCTTGGGTAGAGCCTCACCCACTTTTGATCATGATGATATGACTGATATAGTTGATCAGGGCCCCCAGAAGGATCCAGTTCTTCCCTTCCATAGGGCACTTCAAAGAACGGTAGAAAAAAACTGGGCAGTTCCTGATACAATTGCTGCAGTCAACAATAATTTTCCAAAGAAGTATAGAACTTCTAGTTCTGATCCAGATTATTTAAGTAGGCAGCCCACTTCAGAATGTCTGGTTATTCAGACTGCAACTTCCTCAAGACAAACAGCATATCCATCTATCCCCCCGGATAGAGAGGATAATAAGGTGGATGCTTGGGCCCGTAAGGTCTTTACCTCGGGTAGCATGGCTCTCAAGTCAACTAATGTCACATGTACCCTGGTGAGGTTCACCCATACGCTGTGGGACTGCATTTCGGCAGCGGCTGAACATATTTCGGAAGGCGAGGAAAGGGAAGGCTTCCTGAATATTGTCAAATACGGAAAGGAGGCAATGGGGGAATGTCTCCAGTCTGGACTGGATACTGCTGATAGTATCAGCAGATCCATGGCTGCAAGCTCAGTGCTACACATATTTGCGTGGTTGAGGAAGCCGGGGATTGCACTTGATGTGCAGGCCAGACTACTCAACATGCCTTTTGATGGCTTGAGGCTGTTTGGTAGTAAAGCTGATAAAAGCTTAGAAAAACTGCAGACCTCAAAAGCGGCAGCTAAATCTCTTAGCGCCTCCATGCAACAGCCTCAGAAACCTTATTCAGGCTCATCTTCCTGGAAAGGTCGTTCTTTTCGGTACTACTCCTCTATTGGTAGAGGAAGAGGACAGGCCATTCAAAGAGGCAAGAGAAATGTTGCTTGTGGTGGATGAGGGAAAAGTGCAAAACCAGCCTCAGGAACGGCATCTTTGCCCTGAGCTGCTCCTGCAGCCGCCTCCAAATCACTCTGAGGCCTTATGACACAAAACCCTGGTGAGAGGCCGAATCTCTCAGCATCTGAAAGAATGGAGGGGCATTACTTCAGATGCTTGGGCACTGGAGATAGTAGCTCAAGGTTACTGCCTTCCCTTCCTAAAAAGGCCTCAGGACCATCCACCAGGAACCAACTCTGTCAAAATTCCTGATCAGCTCCTGTTGCGGAAATTTTAACCCTGCTAGAGAAAGGTGCAATTGAACATGTACCTGTAGCGGAGAGGAGCAAGGGTTTGTACTCCCCTTACTTTCTCATTCCAAACGACGACGGAGGATTGAGACCCATTTTGGACTTAAGAAACTTGAACAAGTTCTTCAGGAAGGACAAGTTCAAGATGGTAACCCTTTCTCAGATCCTTCAGGCTCTCCAACTCCAAGAATGGTTGGTATCATTGGACCTTTCAGGATGCTTACTTTCATATGCCAATCCATCCCAAGCACAGAAAGTACCTGAGGTTCGCGGTTGGCGGTTCTCACTTTCAGTTTCGAGTTTTGCCATTTGGGCTGACCTCCGCCCCAAGGGTTTTCACCAAACTGATGGCGGTTGTGGCAGCAAGTCTCAGGAGAGGGGCGATTCACGTCTACCCCTACCTGGACGATTGGTTGATCAGAGCGCATTCTCCCGAACAAGCTCAGGAACATCTGTCGATCACCTGTCACTTCCTTCACAAACTGGGCTTCTCCCTCAATTTCAAGAAGTCTCCCATGATACCATCCCAAAAGCTCCAGTTTGTCAGAGCAGTTTTGGATACTTCCTCGGGCAAAGCCTCGCCTCCCAAGGTGAGAGCTGTCCACATTCTGCAGATGGTAACAAAGTTCCAGAATGCCCAGCATCTGCCGGCCTTCGATTTTCTGAGGTTGCTCGGCCTCATGGCATCCTGCATTTTTCTGGTGCCACAGGCTCGACTGAGGATGAGATCTCTCCAATGGGCCCTCAGAACTCAGTGGTCCCAATTCTCGGGGAGTATATCGGATCTTCTGCAAGTCCCGAGCGCAGTTGCTCAGAATCTATTATGGTGGGCTTGAAACGACAACATCCTCAAGCGAGAATCTTTTTGGCAACCATAGCTGGAGATAACAGTAGTAACGGGCGCCTCACTCACTGGGTGGGGAGCCCACACCAACGATCTGACATTCAGCGGTCGTTGGTCTCCATCGGAGTTCAAACTATACATCAACCTTTTGGAGCTGAGGGCAATCAGACAAGCGCTGAAGGCCTTCCTGCCCTCTGTACAGGGAAAGAACGTCCTGATAATGACAGACAACCCAGTGGCCATGTACAACCGCAACGAGAGAGGAGGCATAGGATCACTACCACTGTGCAGAGAGGCAATGCAGCTCTGGTTCTGGGCAATACGAGAGGGAATCTCTATCGGCAGTTCATCTACCCGGAGAGCAGAACACAGCGGCAGACGCTCTGAGCAGGCAGAGCACAGTCTCCCACGAGTGGGAGCTAGCTCAGGAAGTCCTTCTGGAGATCTTTGCCCTTTGGAGAACCCCTCAAATGGATCTGTTCACGACCGCGGTCAACCGGAAGTGCGAACAGTTCTGTTCAAGGGAATTTCCCCCAAGAGGAGCTCTAGGAGACACGTTTGTGGTGGATTGGAAGTTCCCACTTCTATACGCGTTTCTTCCAGTCCCCGTGATTTCTCAAGTAATCAGTCGGTTGAGAAAGTTCAGGAAAACAATTATCCTAATTACCCCGGATTGGGCCAGGAGGACATGGTACCCGGACCTTCTGGACATGTCCATCTGCCCTCCAATACGTTTTCCGCAAAGAGAGGATCTTCTCTCGCAAGAGGAAGGTTGGGTTCTCCATCCAGGTCAAAACACTCAACCTTCACGCATGGTTTCTGAGAGGTTGGGATACAAGGATTGGGATCTTCCGAAAGACGTAATGGAGATTTTGCTTTCGGCCAGAAGGCCAGCAACAAAATCTTTGTACCGGTGTCGTTGGAACACGTTCAGTAATTGGTGCAAAGATAAGGATGTGGGCCCTTTACAATGTGGCACCCCAATGGTGTTCTCTTTCCTATTGCATCTAGCCAATCTAGGGCTCCAGATTGGGACAATTAAAGGATATCTAGCTGCGCTGTCCATTTTCAAGCACTCCTCGGAAGAGGTTTCTTACTTTAAAATTCCATTAATAATTCAATTCCTGAAAGGGCTTACTAATGTGTACCCTTCAGTCCCCTTTCATGTCCCAACTTGGGATTTAAATCTAGTACTTAAGTTTCTAACTTGTATACCTTTTGAGCCTCTGCACTCCTGTCCCTTGAGGCTTCTAACATTAAAGACTGTCCTTCTTGTGGCCTTAACATCAGCCTGCAGGGTTAGTGAACTACAGGCTCTCTCATGTAAACCTCCATATGCTACTTTTTACAAAGACAAAGTGGTTCTTAAGGTTAAACCCTCTTTCTTACCAAAAGTAGTTTCTGACTTCCACTTGTCACAAAAAATCATATTACCAACATTCTATCCTCCTCGTTTGGGCAAAGAAGAGGAGAGACTGCATAGACTGGACCCTAAAAGGGCTCTCCGTTTTTACATTTCAAGAATGTCAAAATTGCGTCAAGATGACCAACTTTTTGTAGGTTATACAGGTCATAAATTGGGATTAGCAGTGACAAAACAGACTATATACTGTGTTAGGCCGAAACCTTTGCAGTTCCCTTAGGGACCACTGCAAAAAGTTTAAGACTACAGGTGTTAGCAGTAAACCCAATTGGTAGCAGTCTGCACCACCCAGATTTACCTGGTAGCTGTGGCTGAGCAGTCAGACTTCTCTCAAGAAGAGTTAGGCAGTATATAGAGTATACACATTAGGTACAGAAAGACAGTAGCACAAGCAAACACTGACCAGAGCTTTGGTATAAAAGTATATACTTATTTATTTAATAACACACTTGCAAAAATACACTGGCACTAATATGTCAAGCAAGTTCAAACACAGTCACTAGAAATATATACACCTCCCTAATTAATTATTTGACAAGTCTAGGTTAGTACACCACTTATTTAGCAAAACAGAGGTGAGCGCGTAACCATAGATGGCACTCCAATAATGATTTAAAAAGGGAGAGAAAAAGCAGAAATAGGAAAACACACAATACCAACACTTTTAAAGAACCACAGCAAGTCAAGAAAGGCAGGGTCTACTGTAGAGAAAAAAGTTCATAGGCCAGGCCCACTCTTGGAGAGAGCAAGGCGGAATGTGCCCAAGATCACACAGTTGAAGTATACTTTAAAAGTCTTTGCAGATAGTTCAAAAAGGAGTTAGATCAGTTCAGAAAGGTAATGTTAACGAGTCTGAGGTCACCCCAGGATAGAGAGTCAAGGATTTACGGGACACCTTGAACAGTCTGTTGCAAGGGAGACCAGGCGGGACACAGTACCTGAAATGGCGAGAAAGCTCCAGCGGGGGTAGTTGTTCCTGGCAGCGGGTGCAAGTCGGTGCTTCGTCCAGGGGAAGAGAAGATCTCGACGTGGAGGAAAGCTGGAGGTCGTTGCACTGCCAGGGAAGAAACCAGCCGCAGAGTTTCCCGGTTAAAAGGTACTACCCTTTTATTCGCGGTAGTGGTGAAGCGTGGCTATCCCGCAGCCGGGGTGCTTGGCACGGGCGATTCGACCACGAGACGATCCAGGAAGGCGAAAAAAGGCGAACTGGTTAACCCCACCAGCTCAAAGGAAGAAGACTCTCCTGGAAGAAGATCTTCTCTGTCGTTGGGAAGTGTTGAGTTCGGTTCAGCAGGGTTCCACCGGTGGTGTCGTTGTTGCAGGTCGGCTCAGCTTCTCCCTCTTTGGATTCTTTAGGTCCTGTGGTGACTTCTGAAGTTCCAGTCCCCAAAGCCCTGCTTTTATGCAGAAAACCCCCATTCATCAGTCCTAGCTGTCACTCAAACATGCTAAGTGGTGAGCCGGGCGGCTCACCACTGGGCCAATCACACAAGAGTGTGACTTGAGTTGCCCAGGCAACTCAGTCTAGGGTGCCTATTCCCCCCTCCCACACATCCTGTAGACTCAGACAGAGTGGCACAACTTTTGGAGGCTTCTGTGCAGAAGCCTGCCAAAAGTGGAACAAAGGGCTCGACTTGGGTTGGAGTTACAGAGGCGAACACAAACGTCATTTTAAAACCGAGTCCTGGCAAAAAGACCCAACCGGGGAATAAATATTAAATAAATAACCCGGCGGTACCTTTAACATTGCACCAAAAAAGTGGTGCGTTTAAAATGAATGGGAAAATCCCATAGGAAATATTCCGGTGGAATATTTTGTGTGGTTACCACTGCCGCCAGCCAGAAACTAGACAAGGGGGGGACTGGACAGTGCCCCCTTGAAAAACAGACCCAGGGGCAATCGAATTACCCCTACCAGTACTTCCACAATATGATGGTTTGTACTGGTTCTGTTCACAATTTAAGACTAGTAAAGTCAATGGTGACTTTACATGCCCTGGGAGACAGTAGTCAGTCCCAGGGTATGGAGTCTATGTTTGGGGGTCACTGACACCCCTGTGTTACTGCACTGAGGGTGCTGTGTAACCCACTTACCAAAAACACATGAAGCCCTATGGCGTAAAAGACCCCATATCCCATAAAACACATTACAAAGTCAAAGGACATTCTCAAATCATGTCTAAGAGTGGGAGAAAAGAGTCTCACTCTTAGCAGGAGAAAAAAATAAACCCCAAAAATCCAGCAAAGCTGCTGGGGGACTCACTAGGTTTGGGAAATTAGCCTTTACAGAGAATTCTCCCTAACATACAGCTGGATCATTCTGGCTATAATTGAGTGCTACAGATTGGCGGGAAAGGACCCACCGGATGGGCTTCGAGCCCATTCCGCTAGAGGGATGGCTACTTCTGCGGCTCTGAAGAGGGGAGTCCCTGCAGCAGATATTTGTTCAGCTGCAACATGGGCATCAATGCATACCTTCATCAAGCATTATTGCTTAGATGCCTCTTCTTCCAATGAAGGTTTAGTTGCCAAGGTGGTCCTTCATTCCGTCCATGAGAAGAATAACTAGTACTCACCACGTCCAAATTTACCACTGCTAAGGGAGTCTATCATAAAATGAGGAATACGTGGGAGGACACAATCCATTCGAAGACAAGTTACTTGCCAACTGTAACGTTCTTTCGACTGGATGTTCCTCCCACGTATTCCTCATCGCCCCTCCCATCCTACCCCACAGTACAGTTTACGTTACTTAAACTTTCCTCTCACGAAGAGTCTATCAGTCATGAGGCACGCCTGGGTGTTCCTCGAATAATTCCTTGAAGAAAAATGAACTGAAGCCAATGGGCGCGGCACGAGATATTTATACTGATGGTGACGGCGACACGGCATGGAACCTGTCGAGGGACATCAACTGCCGAGAATATTTTTTTGCGAAGCTGGCAGGATACAAATATCATAAAATGAGGCATACGTGGGAGGAACATCCAGTCGAAAGAATGTCACAGTTTCTAAGTAACTTGTTCTTCTAGTGCAGGTATTGTGGTGCATATAGCATATTTGCCAACATTCTGTGACCTAAAAGATGTAGGATTTTTCAAGTTTCAAAAATAATATTACGCATATCAATCACATCACAGGAAAACACAAAACATACATTGCTGCCACTGCTGGAGCATTCTAAAATGCACAACCCATAAAACAGCACAACATGGAAAGATGCTCCAATGTTAAATATGTATAATTCTGAAGACTCTTGCAGTCTTTATTGACTTTCAAATGGCCTTCGACAGCATTCATCGCCATAAACTGTGGCAGAAACTCACAGCCTGGAAATGTGCATCCGAACTCTTTGAGCCAATAAAAGCTCTGTACTCATCGACCAGCCTCCATGTCAGATTGTCTCACACAGGTGCCATATCTGAAGTTATCCGGACTTGGAATGGCTTAAAACAGAGATGCCCGTTGGCAGCCACCCTTTCCAGTCTCTATTGGATTTTGAGATACATCAAAAGGCTTTAATCACTAATCCTCCCATTCTGAACAGAATTCCAATAAAATGGATATTGTACATGGACGATTTGGTGGTGTTTGACAAAACATAAATAGACTTGCAAAAAAATCATTAACGCATTATCCAGTTATGCAGAAGACAAACAATGCCCTTATTAAGAAGTGAGGGAAGAAAAAATAAAGTACAGAAGGTCTATTTACAACAGACGCAGTTAGAAAGTGTTAAGTCTAACAAATATCTGCGAGTATGGTTCGACCAGAGTACTGACGGAAACGTATTGAGAGAACATTTGATGACAAAAATAGATTGATTGTCTTGCATAGGAAGAGGTGCTCGCAGTCTACGGCAGTCTGCTCTCCATTTCCATTGCTGGTCAGAGGCGTGACCAATTCATTCTACAAAACCTCACTCTAGCCGCGGAGCTGCTCGCTGAGGTGCTCGCAGTCTATGGCAGTCCGTGGCCCACAATTAGAGTAAATGTCTGCCCGACGGACTGGTGACGAAGGGCACCGACTGAGAAGCAAGCGAACTCGAAGCGAAGACAGCGGCTTGGAGCGCCGGAGTCCGCTGAAATCTCTGGCCCGCTCAAGAAAAGTGCCTCCAAATCTGGAAGATAAAATATGGCGCAATCGCAAATAAAGTGAAACCAAGGCTCTAGCGTTGTGCAACAAGTCCCAGACTCACGGCTTGATTGTGTCATACGAACCTGTCCCAACAAAATTGGCGTCGCCTAACAACTGCAATGCGTCTGACTTAGCCGCACTAGTTATGGTGCCACTTCCAGAAGATTCCTCACTTGCCAAAGAAGAGGGACAAATACATCTGCCCCCGCCTCCCAGTATCGTACTCGGCTCCACAAACCCTCGAGAAGCTCCCACCTCAAACATGGCTGTCCACTTACCTGATCGTGTTGTGACAGACGAGGACGCATTCAGGGGGAGCGAGGGACGTTAAGATGCCAAACACGACCCCATCTGATCTCCTAAGTCTGTCTGTCCTTGCTTCGCGTGCCCTTCCTCTGGGTCTGCACGATGCCCATAACCGGCAGCCCGCTGCGGAGGCGACGAGCAGTCCGGTTGAATGGGGACAGGCAGCTGAGAAGGAGAGGGCGAGGGAGGAGTCGGGGAGGAGCGACGGGACAGTTCCAACGAAATCACCGGCGATAATGCCGACGCAGGATTATACAGAAGCACTCAACCCATCGGCACAGCATGGGTCGGAACCGGCTTTGGAGGACTGTGCCAATCTCCCCCTGGAGCTACATCAAAAACCGGGGCATGCCCCCTCCAGTCAATGGGACTCAAAGAATACGATTGATTTACCTGAAGTGATGGTGGATCAGAAAATAACTCAAACCACACAGAAAGGATCTACAACCCCCCGCCTCCTTGGAGAACTGACTCCCTGGTTCAACAAGCTCTACCCTTAGACAAAGTAGTAATCAAGGTAGACATCCAACAGGTCGCTAGCCACGAGGACCTAGCCAGCCCCCCTAACAACAGCGCCATGGACCCGGCAATCGATGACTGCTCATACTCTACCATAAGAGTACTCAGAGGACGAAACCGAAGCATCCTTGGCCACCTCGAATCTTCAAGTTACCCGTCAAAGGCAAACCAACGCCAAGGGGCACCATTCTATGCCGACAAAGCGTACCCACAAATCACCATAAGCCAACCATTTGGCAATCAGCAAGCCCGTAAAAAAACTTTAATGAAAGATAAAACGCAACCACGTCCCTTAAAAGCACAAAAAACAACAGCGACGGCATCTATTGCCAAATTCTTCTCTATGAAAAAGAAAACAATCCCAGGCCGAAAGGACAGCTGAGATGTCAGACGCAGACCTATTAGATGGAACACGCCTGGAGTTGACACAGGAGACCGAGAACGACTCATTGCGCAAATTAGCATTTCTGAAAAGATTGCGTCTAAAGTCATAAAGGTCAAAGGAAATGGGAATCCTCTCACAAGAGAAAGAGTCAAAACCCATGTCTAACCAAACAAAAACCTCGACACATCAAGAAATAACACATCACCCTCCCACTTCGAACATGATAGTAGAAGATTCTACGCCAGGAGGCACAGAAAACCCCAAGAAGAAGTCAAACTCGGCAGAACTTCCGGGTCGGGAACTGGAGAACTTGACTGGCCCTGGGGCTTCGAAAGGTGCCACACCAGCAGATCCCACACCTCCAAAGAACTCAATAAGAGAGACGCCCACCAACCCACCTCGAGCTTCAATTGGAAATACCACGATTACCGGAGATGCTCAATCTATTCCAATTACGTCCAATACACCGAGGAAATCATCAAGATCAACTGACTCTTTGAGTGATATGGGCCCCCCTACTCCATCAAAAACGCCGGACCTCTTTTCCACTATGTCATGCCTAACAATAGCACTGGTCCCTTTTACCAAGCTTTACGAAGCTCTCAACGACACAGCAGAAGACCAAGTAACTGTAATGGCATGCATGCAAGCAAGTCTTTCCTTCATAGAAGGATACATTACAGCAAAAGACAGAAACAAACCCCTTGTGTTAGAGGCCTCTTCTCAATCGGATCAGCTTGAACATGTAACAAAACATACA
Organism: Ambystoma mexicanum; assembly: GCF_040938575.1. Taxonomy (NCBI): domain Eukaryota; kingdom Metazoa; phylum Chordata; class Amphibia; order Caudata; family Ambystomatidae; genus Ambystoma; species Ambystoma mexicanum. The sequence goes on along the minus strand of NC_090926.1, from coordinate 573,559,253 downwards.
ATGGCTACGCAAACAGAAGAGACGCCTATCAGAACTTTTCTATTTACAGGAAGAACCACGAATGAGTCTAAAAATATGGCAGCTAACATAGAACAAACATGCTCCCTGGTCCGAGTCAACCCACATCAACAGATGCTAATCCTGCCAATTCGCTTTAAACAAAATCAAAAGAAAACGGCCTAGCTAACACCAGAAAGCCTCACCTTTCGGCCACCGAGCATGCAAAGGCAAGTAAACCGAAAGATTCGATGCAAAAGCCACAAAAAAATGGTTGTGCCACATGGTCCACTGACTTATCGATCCCAAAGGACAGAGAAAAGCCAGCAAAGCCCGCTAAGATGACTCAGAGAAGGCGACTAGTCAGAATAAAAACTAATGAACCCAGCCAGACATCCACGCTAAAGCAAACTCGTCTAACTTTTGAGACTAAATCCATCGATCCCACCTTGAGTTCTCAAGCCAGCAAGCCATCAATTTCTACTGACGAAGATCAGGACTCGGAAACACGACTTGTCAATCACTGAAAGTGAATTAATGGAGGCGGCATTAAATGGGACCACGATCCCTGAGGAGACGGACGACGTGGAGTGGCAAAAACCACAGAGGCAAACGAAAGGCTAACAGACAAACTCCCTCCCAAAGCGCTGATGAACCGGAACAGAAAACCGTAGCCTTAGATTCGGCAAGCCCCACCTTTCTCACGCTCGAGGAGAAGAAACTAAAACTTCTTGCAAAGAACACATATTCCAGGCCGATTCAATATCCAGCAGCAAGAAAAGCGCAAAAGAAAATACACCGGCCTATGTTTGAGCCACACTCCACCAACAGAAGGACTCCAACGAGAGAAATCATCCACAACTCAAAGCACAAAAGACTAATAAGAGACCCCATACATTGGAGCTCCAGAGTCCATCGAAACAGAAGCTCAAAAAACCGCTCAACTTCACGAGAACGGAACTTTAAAAGTCGAACTAAAAATCACCAAACTGAAAGATCACCTACCTCAACAAGAAACCACATTCATATCAGTCCGAGAGAGCCCAGAAAATCAAAATATGAGTATTTGACCCGAGAGCAAAGCAAGGATCGTCGAGCTAAAAGAGCAATGTTAAAACGCTCTGAAAGAACTACAAGGACCCGCAGTTTCCTTCTGAAAAGTATTTGGAAAGAAGATGCTTCATTTATCCTCAACAGAAAAACCATCCTAAAGATTCTACACTTGGTTCCATTGCTCAAGCCCCTCTCATCAGAAGAGATCACAATCGTAGAATTCCAAGACAAAAAACGGGTGGACAGTGTCTACCTCGATATAAACTCGGCAACAACAAAGACCTTATTAATTGAGGCAGAGTCCATCGAAACAGAAGCTCAAAAAACCGCTCAACTTCACGAGAACGGAACTTTAAAAGTCGATGGAAAACTAGAAAACTTGAACGAATATCTTAAAACCAACGATCTCGAAAGCAACACAATGAAGACCAAAGTGATGCGACTGGTCAAATCAGCCAAACGGAAAGCCCACGGTGCTTGGTTCCTTGATGGAGTTCGCTTGGAAGAAGTGGAAATCTTCAGATATCTGGGTATCACCTTCAGCAATAAAAACAAAGAGCAACCGATGCAAGAAACCTTAGTTCTCAAAAACAAAACCCTAACCAATCAAATGATCATGATGGATAAAAAATGTGGTCGCTTTTCACTCAAAGCGGCAATCACCTTTTACAAGACGAAAGTGGTCCCTGCCCTCACTTACGGAGTGGAAGCCATGCCGAGCATCCCAGAAAACATCTAGCCCAAACTGGAAGGCTTGCTTTGGAGAAAGCTACTCTGCCATCCAGCCTCCACTCCGATGGCCTTGATAAGAAGAGAACTCAGTCTTATCTCGCTTAAAGGTACGGTGTCTCTCAACAATCTGATGTTTTACAGGAAAATAAGATCGTCCAAAGAAAAAATATATACACTCATTCACGAGGAAAGGGAGAAAGGTACAAACAAAATGCTCCTAGCATGGTCTAACAAGAACTAGACAATCCTGGAAGAGATCGGAAGCACAGAAGAGGAACTCCTGACCAATCCAACAAAGGCCGCAAAAAAACTCAAAGAAATGGACTGGTGTGACACACAGTCGAAAGCGCTGAGCTATAAGTCTGTAGCTCATTTACCCCCCTTTGCGCAAAAAATAAACGAGCCCATCAGCTACCTACTGAAATTTCCAAACAAGAAAATTTGCTTAACTTTTTTTGAGAGCAAGGTTAAACATCCTGAAAACAAACGAGGTATTACGAATCCGTGGCAAAACAGAGACCAATTCCTGACGCTTTTGTGCGATGCCGGGCACAATGGAAAATTTAAAACCTCTGACCCTCGATTGTTCAGGTACAACCGCCAACAGAGAAACCCACCTTGGTCATCTATATTCAAAATGTTCAAGGTTGGACGAAGACCACTGGTGGACGTTCTTGATGAACGGCTAAGTCGAAGACCAGTCATCGCAATGGGAAACTTTCTGCATAGCCTTAACTTGGAGTCCCTTTCTTAGAAGGTGAAAATACAAAAGGACTTAGCCCTGGAAGCTAACCTAAAGAAACAAAATGAGGAAAAGAAAACATAAAGCTAACAAAGAAACATGTTCTTTTGTAAAAACTGTTGACACAGTTAAAAAAAATAAATAGAAAAAAAAATAGGAAATACGGCAGATTTTCATTGAAGCTGTTGATCTTGTTTTATCGTCAGAAAGTAACAGCAATTGTGACATGTGGAAGTGAAGCCCTCCTAAATCTACCATGGCAGGTTTGGGATATATTCGAGGTAAGATTTTGGAGAAAAGTTTATCCTTACCAAACTCCTTCCCAGTGCAACGCATGCGATTCGTGTTAGCACTACAATCCTAATGTGGAAAACACTTGATCTATACAGAAAAACTGTGGCAAATGAGGACATTGCTGCGGTTCGGGTATTACGGACCCGACCTAAGTCCACCAACAACGTAATCCTTAACACATGGAAGGAAGCGTGCAAACAATTGATGATAAACACGGGCATCACTGAAGAAATATTGACATGCAGACCGTGTGAAGCCAAAAGAAAAATTCAGTGAAAAGAATGGATAGAAGCTAAATACCAACTCTCGCTCAATTGCATACTTGACTGCAGAGCACTCAATCAACTACCAAAATATCTAGAACTCTTTCCCTGCCAAAAGACGAGAGATATTTTTCTTCGGCTTCGATTGAATCTCCTACCAATGAGAGAAGTTCTAAAATAAAAGCAAGACAAATCTCAATGGAATTGAATGCGTATTGATTTTGTAAAGACGACAGTCAACCAGAAACATCCTACCATATTTTTATGGCTTTTATGGCCTTGGATAAAGAAAGAAAAAAATGTTTGCCCATGCTCCTGTTGAAAAATTGCATGAATGATCAAGAAGAACGATGGGAAATCATACTTGCGGGTAACTACAAGAGTCTGACATTTAGAGTCCTCCAATATTGAATGATATAATAGTAAAAGCTACTATTGACGAAATTGAAGATGGAAAAGACAACAATCAGATTGATTGCTCAACCCACTAGGAACTGTACCTGTTTGAAGAATTCATTCATTGTTTATTTTATTTTTTACTTGATGATGTAATTATGGAAAATTATGTAAACGGATATGTTAAAGTTTTGTATTTAAAAACTAAAACTAAAGAAATAATTCTGTATGGCAAGTTAACACCAAATTCAATTAACTAACTTCACAGAAGGTAATCACACAGAGCTGGTAGGCAACGTTTGCCACTGCTCTGTAGCAACAGCCTGGGCAATACATATGTATTCCTGCAGTGCAAGATGAATAACTGAACAACATGGATACTGATACCCTCCTCAGTCTGATATGCAGATGCTTTGTGATGGTGGTACGCTCTGCCACTTGCCTTCACTGGTGGTTCACCTAAGGCCTGTCCTGGCCAGAGTCCAGGGCAGAGTCACGTAGCTGTCAGGTCAGTGGATTAGCCTGAGCCCATCACTCAAAGTAATCACTTTCTCGCCCACCGCACAGACAGACAAATGTGTTGCATGCTTTGTTCTGGGATGGTCTCAAGCAGCCTGCATTAGTAACATAAATTACCTGTCTCTGTAAAAAGCAGTAGGATCTGTCAACCAAATATGTAGGCGGTAGGACTGCTTAAAATGCAGTAGCCTACTGCCTAAATCAGTAGGGTTGGCAAGTATGATATAGGCTTACGTAGCTACTTCTATGACGGCTCTAGCTGTAGGTTAGTTGCAGTGAAAGCTCCTGTGTGTGGTGCGGAGCCATGGCTGCCTGGAGAGCGTGGATGCAGACTAACGAGGGGGAATTGGGAAACAAGATGTGACTCACACCCCTTGCCTTTGTAGTATCAGCAAAGCATGCGCAATGTGTTGGCCCAAAACACCTAAGAATGAGGCAAGGATGTGCACTGAAGCAGGCCACTCTGATGAAAAATATCAAGATTTGTGCAGTGTTACAAATATTGCTCGACTCTGTAGAGGTCATACGCTCACATTGCATATGAAAACACAATTAACCACCACAAAAAAGTCTCTGTAAACCTACAAGGAGCATGTATCTGTTGAAAGAACAGCAAATGGAGGAAGTGTTCTGGAATTGAGGTCATAAGGACTTGTCTGGGTTGGTGAAAATCACTTGTGATTTGTGACAACACATTTTCAAACTATGTGAAGAGTCAATTGTTGCTGAGGGATGTAGTTTGGTTTTAGACAATGTCTTGCTGCTGAAAGTAAGTAAAATAAGTTGAAGCATAATACTGTCCCCTGTACTCTTACGTCCATCCCCTTTCGTCCATACTGTATGGGCGTCCCTCGCGAGGTACGGGAGACGGAAACCTTTTCACCCGAAAAAATCTTCTTCCCCTTTAAATTTAGAGGTGCGCGGGGCGTGACCCTGGGAGCATGCGCTCGCCTGACTCCGCCCACCAGCGCCACTCCCCAGTCCTCTTTTCCACGTCGACGGGAACGGGCTGAATTCACCAGCGCTCCTGGGTTTGTCTTCAGCCATGTAATACCATGCCCTCTTCCCCGGATATTCTTCTTTCTCTTTTCAATAGGTACTTGGACCTCCGACACCACGCTCCTCCCTGGCGCATGTTGACTTCAGCAGGCTTCAACAGGTGTCCAGCCTGCGAGGGGCTCTTCCCTACATCTGACCCCCATGCCCTTTGCTTCCGCTGCCTTGGCTCTGACCACGGCTGGGAAGGTTGCTCCACATGCAAAGCATTGACTCCACGGCTACTGAAGAACAGGCTAGCTGTGTGGAGGGAGTTCTTCTAGAAGTCACCTCCGGAGGACCTAAAGGACTTCGTCAAACATCGCTTGAGGCAGAAGAAAAGGACTCTATTCACCATCGCAACCCGTAAAGGCGACTCCTTCCCAATGAAGCGCCCGACTGGGAGGAACCTGTTGGGTTCTAGTACCAGCAAACATACCAAGGCTAGTCCAGCTACAGGCCTCACGGCCGAGGGGTCTCCAGATCCTTCCGATGTCGGTTCTGAGGGACTGCAAGGTTCTTTTACCAGGGTTACTCCCGAGGGGCAACGCCTTAGTACCGGTATCATGTCCGAGGGGGTGCCTTCACGCAGCACTATCGGTAGCTCTGCCGAGGGCAATGCGCCTTCCAGGTCATGGCCTGAGGGACAGGATAGGCCTTTTGTTCCAACACCAAGCGTGGACGGGGCTCCGCAGCCCACGGCACCCAGCACTCCTCCACCAGCTCCGGACCCCGCGAGCCTGGAGAACACGGACGAGGAGGCAGACCCTGACACACCATCTTCAGCCAGGGCCTTCCACGAACGCCTTGCAGGTTTGGCAGAGTATTTGGGCCTGAGGTAGAGCAGCCCAAGGAGGGGGTCTTAGCAGAAGTCCTCACCCTAAGACCTGCAACCAAAACGGAGATCCCGATGCAGAAAGGCATAGTTGTCCTGGCCAAGAAGGGGTGGCTCAAGCCGCACTCGGCCCAACCTGTCAATCGGCACATCAACGCCAAGTACAGGCAGATGGAGGGGGACACACTCTCTTTTCAGCGCCTCCTCAACCGCACTCTTATGTTATAGCTGCGGTGTCACTCTATTCCAAGCCTCAGTTGTCCTCGGCCACCTCGTCCTCGACACTGATAGGCAAGGAGGAGAAGATCTTGGAGGCGTACGGGAAGAAGCTGTACTCCAACGCCTCCTTGCACCTGCGGCAGACAACTCAGATGCCATGTTGGCAGCCGCTAACCAAAGACTCTGGCAGGAAATTGCAGACTTGCTCCCAGAACTTCCAGCACAGACCCAAGCGCGCTTCAAGGCGGGACTAGGAGAATCCAGGCTGGTAGCGCAGGACATTATGGAGTCCACCATGGCCTGCATTGATACCTCTGCCCGGGCCAGCTACATTGTCACGGACATGAGAAGGACGGCTTGCCTCCGGGCTACTAAGTTTAATCCCGATGTCCAGGAACAGATGAGGAATTAGATAAAAAGTAGAACAGCTCGCAAACTGCGAAGTCTTTATCTATTCTTACGACGGCCACGCACAAGGCCTACACCCAGTCGCAGCAACGCTCCGACAAGGGGCGAGCATTTAGCAGGTTCTGAGGCTTCCAAGAACGGAGGTCCAGACAACCTGACCGTTCTCCGAGTCAGCACGCGAGGAAACAACAAAAGGGAGGGGGCAAGGGGTTTTTCCAATCCCCCTCCACCACAACAGCGTCGGAGGGAAAAAAGGCATGAAAGTCCCTTTTGGGTCCACGTGGCTCCAGTGGGGGGCAGGCTTCACTTTCACGTGCAATTTTGGCGGCAGAATTTTTTGGACCCCTGGATCCTCTCCGCCGTCTCCACATGGTACCACCTACTGGTGCCATCCTCTCCTCCCTTCTGCCCTCCTCTCCCACTGATTGGGACAGCAACTCTGCTGGCAGAGATCCGGTCGCTCGTCGCGAGCCAGACTGTGGAAGAAGTCCCAACCTCCCAGCGAGGTTTGGGCTTTTATTCCAGGATTTTCACCATACAGAAGAAGAACCAGGCTGGCCTGAGAGTTGTGTTGGACCTTTCCACACTCAATGGGCCTCATTACGACCCAGGCGGTAAGGGGTTAACGGCGCCGTAAAAGGTTGCGGCGCCGTTAACCCCTTACCGCCTAATTACGAGGTCCCTTTGCGGGTCCCTACCTTAACGGCTGTTTTTTACCAGCCGTTAAGGATTGGACCCACAAAGGGACCTTGGAGGTAATTACGGTATCGCAATTTGGGGTACCGTAATTACCGCCTTCCCCATTCCCATTGAGCCCTATGGGGGCAAAAATGGGAATGGGGAAGGGCCAATGGTGAATGGGGAATTACCGCCCCGCCAACCTTGGAATGGGGCGGTAATTCCGCCATCCACCATGGCGCAATCGTTACAATACCGGCGTCAACCATGGCGCTAACAGCGCCATGGTTAACGCCTGGGTCGTAATGACCCCCAATCTCTCCCTCCCTCTGCAAAAATTCACAATGGTTATGCCATCTCTTATTGCGGAAACGCTGGACAGGGGAGACTGGATGTGCTCCCTGGATCTGAAGGACGCTTATATGCACATCCCGATTTGGCAGCCTGTTACACCTTCAACTGGTCACCTTACCCGTGCAGCCACTAAGCCCTCCATCTCAGGTCTTGATCTGCCTTCACCTTCTAACCTCATGTCCTCACTCCCTCAAGCAGCACGGCAGCGGCTCTACAACAAGAACACACGAGGGCATCCAACGCGCTATGGTCATACTCACCCATTGCAACGCTGGCAGCTGCCCTGGCGTCTTGGAGACAGTCGACGGAGACGTCAGCCCTTTTCTTTGCTTCATCATGCCCCCAGGAAGACCCGGCAGCGTTTTTTGAAAACTTGGGTCATGTGACAAGGAAACGTGCTACATCATCAGTCACGTGATGGGGTCATGTGACACTCCTAGGCCCCTTTAAAACCCGGAGAAGGAACGCTCATTCAGTGCTTCACAGCTGACCCAATCAGGCACTGTTCGGCGTCTTCCTGTCTCCACATCTTGATTCTGGAATACAGACTGCTCTTCTTGGATTCCTCTGTCAAGCCCTTGGATACTGTTTTGCTCTGCTGTTTCAGGAACTTTGAACTGTGTATTTGGATTCCTTTGGATTACCCCTGGTTTCGACGAACTTGGCTGGCTTTTGACCTTGGAACTCTTAACGGACTGTTTTCGGATTTCCTCTTCTGTTACCTTTTGGAGTACCCTTTCCATACAGGTCTTGCAGTGCCTATTTCTACAACAATCTACGCCTACCCGCTGCTGCTTGCTACACTCTGCAGCCACACTGAACACCTCCATTGTTATCTGTGCTCTTCCAATCCCCAGACCCTTGGTAAGCCCCTTGATTTTTGTTACCTCGCTATTCAGTGTATTGTTTGCCATTGTACTGACCCATTGCTTGCTTTACAGCGGTCGAGGGGTCACCGGTGTGTCTGGTTCCTGGCGTTCTTCGGCACTCAAAAAACCTGTGGCCTCAAGGATCGCTCAGGAAGTTATTTGTATCTTTCTGAGTGGAACTTGTGGACAGAGGCCCCATAATCTTCACGACCATCAAGTCATAACACAGCTGCATCGTTCCTTACTGCTCTTCAGGATCATGGGCTTCCATTTCCAATACAAAGTGCTACCCTTTTCCCTCAACTCGGCTCCCAGGGTATTTACCAGTTTGATTAATGCAGTGGCAGCCTTCCTCAGGGCCCAGGGCCACCACGTCTACTCATACCTGGACGACTGGCTCATCCGGGCCACCTCTCCGGAAGCGGTGATGAGCACACTCCATGACCTGGGGTTCACTATCAATCTCAAGAAGTCTCAGCTGCAGCCCACGCAGAGCCTGACCATCTTGGGCCTTATCTGGGACACAAGCACTGTGAGAGTCTTTCCCTCGGAGGACAAGATTACGGCTATCAAGAGAGCTACAGCTCACTTCCTCTCCAGGCCCGTGATCTTGTCCTGGTGGTACCAACACCTACTGGGGCTTATGTCAGCGGTCCTTTTGGTCATGCCCCACACAAGACTCAGGATGCAGAGATTACAGCTGCACTTCACAGCCTCATGGAGTAAGGAGAAGGGCTCCCAAGAGGAGCCAGTCAACATTCCTCCCTTTCTCCTCTCGGACCTCCACTGGTGGTCCGCGGACTTCAACCTGAGGCAGGGCAAGCCCTTCCGGAAGCCGGCCCCTCAGGTCACAGTTACTACAAACTCTTCCCTAGAGGGCTGGGGAGCCACTCTGGACAACCACAGCCTCAATGGAGTCTGGACTCGGCAGGAGCAGGAGTCTAAATTAATTGGCTAGAATTGAAGGCCATATGATCAGCCCTCAAGGCCTTTCTCCCTCTTATGGAGAGCAAGACAGTTCTTATCCAGACAGACAACTCCACTAGCATGTACTAGGTCAACAAGCAGGGGAGCAGGGGAGCACCAGATCCCCTCCACTGTGCAATTTAGCAGTCGGCATGTGGGAATGGGCACTGGAGAACGACATTTACCTCATGGCTGTCCACCTCCCGGGGGAACCCAACCAGGAAGCGGACAGGCTCACCAGACTGGGGGCAGACAATTACGAGTGGCAATTTGAACGACCGGGTACTGAAGGAAGCCTTCCTCAGGTGGGGGCATCCTGAGGCGGATCTTTTTGCCTCCCGGGACAACAGGAAATGCCAACAGTTCTCCTCCTGGCAGGGGCAGGGCTCCGGCTCTGGCTCCCTGGGCGACGCATTCCAGATCCAATGGAACGACATGATGGCATATGGCTTCCCACCCACACCCCTAGTCCACAGGGTGATCTGCAAGATAAAGGAATCCCGGCACCTCAGCATCATTTTGATAGCTCCCTCGTGGCCATCCAGACCATGGTTCTCCGAGCTTCTCAGCCTATCGGAAAGACCACCCATTCACCTACTGCTGTGCCCAGCTCCTCTGCTGGCCCAGCAGGGGGGCAGGGTACGCCACCTTGCTCCTCACAAACTAGACCTTGCAGCGTGGTTCCTGAGCAGGTCACTCGGAAACACTTAAGCCTATCTCAGGCTAACCTAGAGATCATACAGGGTGCTAGAAGCAAGGCTACTATGAGTCAATATAAGAGTAAATGGTCTAGATTCTGTCATTGGGCTGAATCTAAGGAGATCGACCCTCTTAAGTGCACCTTGGACGACGTGCTCTCCTTTTCAGCACACCTCCCCACTCCGGTGTGCAGGTCGATACATGCCACACCTATCTGACAGCCATAGGGGCTTACAGGAACTTGGAGGAGGGCCACTTCTCCTCCTCCAACCCGGTAGTCAAGCGACATCTGGTGGCCTCCACTGGCCTTACCCACCTATAAAGAAGCTACTCCCGGTTTGGGACCTTAACGTTGTGTTGGACGCCTTGGGGCACAAACCTTTTGAGCCTATGGCATCCGCAGACATCAGGCTGGTCACCATAAAGACAGCTCTGCTCGTGGGTCTCACCTCAGCTCGCAGAGTCAGCGAGATCCAGGCTTCTGGTGGCATCAGAACCCTACACCACTTTTCACATGGACATGGTTGTTCGGCGGACGCACCCTGCTTTCCTACCCAAGGTGACCGTCTCCTTCCATCTCAATGAGGAAATAGTCTTGCCCACTTTCTTCGCCGACCCCAAGGACGAGCCTCAGAGGGGCTTGCACCGTCTAGATGTCAGGCACGTGCTGAAATACTACCTGGACAGAACCAAGGACTTCCGCAAGTCGGACACCTGGTTTGTCACTTCGGTGGATCAAGGCCCGGTTATCAGGCCTCCAAGGCCTCCATAGCAAGGTGGATGGTCGCAGCCATCATGGAGGTCTATGAGGGGCAGCACAAACCAGTGCCAGCTAACTTACATGCCCATGCAGTCAGAGCCAAGGCCACGGCCATCACGTTCCAGCGGCATGTGCCATGGCAGGTCATCAGCAGGGCGGGCACCTGGGCCACCCCTTCAGCTTTCTGTAAACACTACTGTTAGGACACCACTTCTATGTCAAATGCGGCATTCAGGCAGGTGGTTCTAAGAAACCTGTTTTCTTAAGGAGGGGCTCCTTTCCACCCTGGGTCTACATTCAGTTGTAATCGCCCATACAGTATGGAGGAAAGGGAACAGGACGTAAGAGTAATTATGTTACTCACCGTAGTGACTAATTTAATCTTGGTCCATAGTCCCCTTGCCTCCATATGTCCCACCATCCTCCCCCCTTGGTGTCATTACGCAATGCTGATCATTAGCGACATGTCATTGGGAACTGAGGAGTGATGCCGGTGGGCGGATTCAGGCGAGCGCATGCTCCCAGGGCCGTGCCCCCGCGTGCCTCTAAATTTAGAGGGGGAAGAAGATTTTCTCTGGTGAAAAAGGTTCTGTCTCCCGTCTCTCGCGAGGGACACCCATACGGTATGGAGGAAAAGGGACTATACAGTGAGTAACTATTAATTTTCCAGCCGTAGAATGCTATGTTTTATCGTGTTGGCCCTAAAACCTGGAAAGGATTTCTTTGAGCCTTATTTACTGGAGTTCTTTTGCATGTGCCTACTCTGGGATTCATTCTCATTCAGGTAGAGCCAAGGCATTGTTTTTGACTTTACATTGGAATTGAGAATGTTGACGCCAGAAGACCACTCTCATTTGACTCTCAGACCAGAGCACCAATGGAAGTGGGACACTACAGCAAGGGGACACTACAGAGCCTGTAAGTCACTCACCCCTGAGAGCATAGTATTTGTTTAACGGATATGGACAGGCAGCAGAAACATCATACAGTGCCAGAGGAAAGAACATGACATAGGCACAGATTTGAGTGCTATGCTCAGGTTTTAGATGGCTCCCACTCCCCATGATGAGCATCCTTTTGTGAAACAAAATATCCTCTGTATTGGGGTGAAAGATGACAATATACATCCTTCTGGTCTTAGAGGAGTGGGTGGTTGGACACACCAACTGCAGATATGTACAGTCCCTGGTGAGATTATTATTAAAATTTGCTTGCATTACTGAGACCTGCAGTCCTCGTCACTTTAAAGGTGCACTGTTTGATTCCCATCACAATTATCATTCATATCAGCACCAACCCCTGTGCTTCACTTTTTTGCCTCAATTGGTCAAGACAGCCTATGTACGAGGGCTATAAAGGCTAGAGTCCACAATGCATAGATCCAACGAATAGTGGGCATGCAGATAGTTGGAATGCAGATAGTTCCACATGGTGTTGTATGCTCACTGTATCTGTCCTCCGTATACTTAAGACTACCTGCTTACCCAAAATTATCCTGGACTTCAATAAAGGACACTGTTGTATCTTGTCTTTCCTGATGTACCCCTACCTTGTACCTGAGACTGGAACATGAGTAAAGAGGTTTCCTTTTCCTACACCAGTCTGTGTCATGCTTGGCCAGGAACTCAACTTAACAGACAATTTCCCGCACTAACTGTCTCTTGTCATCCTTGGATCCATTGACTACTTCTTACTATTAGTTGATAAGCCCTTCTGTTCAGTGACCCACCGCCTGTCTGTCACATGAATTGGCCAAGCAGGTTTTTCACAGAACAGGGGATGGGTAGGGTAATGAATATGTGCGTGCGTCCATATTTGTGAACTGCTTTGACAAATGCCCCTGTTCTTTTCCTGCCTTGACTGCCATGGAATATGGCAATCTGCTTCCTTAAGGCATACATGAGTGTGTGCTTGCTGACTAGGAATATAGAGTTTGCTACAGTGAGTAATGTTTTTTCTAAACTGTTTCCAAAATGACCTTACTGGGTGATCTTTCATTACTTCTTGAACCTCAAACACCCACAAACCTGGAAAAAGTTTTGTTTTTGTTGATTAGTTTGAAAAGTCATATTGATTTGTCAGATTTGAGAAAGTGGAAACTGTTAATCTGACTGTATATTCATATTTTCAGAAAACTATCTAGGGCATTCCACAAGAAATGCTGTCGTAACAGTTCCTGCTTACTTCAATGACTCGCAGAGACAGGTATGAGCATTGGCTCCGAATGTACTCTTGCATTGTGTTCAGCTTTTATTTTTAAGTGCTTTTATTACTTTTGAGGTTATGCAACATTATATTACACAGAAGACTTCTCGGTCCATGTTATTTGTAAACATATGCATTGCATATTAAAATTGGACTCCTGTACCACTACATATGTTGGGTGATTCCCCCCAATGTTTGCCTTCTGAGCTGCAGCCCACTCTTGGGATCCAATGGTGCATGCACCTGGTGAGCCAGCCTCCCTCAGATCCCTTCCTTCCACTCTTCCCCATTTGAGTTCTTCCCCATAACCTATGGCTACTATTTGGGATGTACTCCCTCTCTCATCCCGGATTGTCTGTCCGCAATCCAGGAGTGGTGCGTCGCCAATGATCTCTGCCTTAATGCCAGTAAAACGGAGATTCTCCTCTTCGGCTCACCTGCACCTTCCTTTCCTGTCACTATGTGGCCATCCACTGTGGGCCCTCTTCCTGCTCCTACCTGTGAAGCTCAACTTCGGAGTCATCTTCGACTCCACACACTCCTTCTCTCCGCACATCTGAGGTCTCTAAGAAGTCAAACTACCAGCTGCACCTCCTCAGAGGCATTCTTCCTTTCCTAACTTGCCCCAGAAGCTCACTGTCTCCAGAGCTCTGGTTTTCTCTAGGCTGGATTACTGCAACAGCCTTTTTGTAAATCTTCCTGCCACTACTCTCAGTCCTCTAAAACACATCCAGAACAGGACTGCGAGGCTTGTCCTTGGCCTCAAGCCCAGTATCCTATCTCTCTAGCCCAGAAATCTCTCCATTGGCTCCCAGTGGCTGCAAGGATCAAGTTCAAGACCATCTGCATTGTCCACAAGGCCTTCTGGGGCCTGGGTCCGCATTACCTCCAACTCTCTTTGGAAATATCTTCCTACTGGAGCTCTTCGCTCCTCCAACTCCTTGAGAGTCAGTTGCTTTTCCAAGCAACGAGTTGGGGCCGATCTTTCTTTGGCTGGCGCCTCCCTCTGGAACAGCCTCCCTGCCTTTCTGAAACTTGTGCAGAACCATCTCTGGTTCCGGATGCACCTCAAGATCTTCCTCTTTGCTTCTGCCTTTTCTCTTCCTCGCCCCTGCTGATCTCCTGTTCGATAATGCACTGGTCACCTGGCTACCCTCTGAATTCGGGTCCATGTCCCTGCCCACCCAGGTGCATACCCGCACTGCCTCCTGGCCTCCCCTGCACTTGTGGTCTGTATCTGTAAACCTACCCTTTCCTGCACTTATTAGACACCTGTTGTCTGCACAGTTATTACTCGCACTTGCCACCAGTTGGCTTCACTAATTGTCCTGCACTTGACCACCCTTCCACCGCCGGCCCTTCTCCCTCCCCACTGCACTTGCGCGATCTCCATGTCACTAGGCCTAGGAAGATTGTTGTTTTTGTCCTCCCTCCGTTTTCCTCTCAATTGCCTTGTCACGCCTTGAACCACTTATGTATAGGCGCGTTATAAATGCCATATCATATAATTTATCAATAGGCCCCTAAAACATTGCCTCATTGCCCAATTTTCCTCATCCCAATCGTAACAACATAATATAATAGCCTCTCCAACAGACGTCTGCTGGCAAGTAGTCAAATGAAAAAATGGAACTCCTCTACCCCTGTGCCAACCCTGTTTTATGGGTTGTAGAGATCGACTCGGCCTTAAATTACTCCTGTTTTGTGTCTGTGCCAGAAAAGACCTCTGCAGGTTAGTATGGCCCTCTATCCTGATGGGTGTCTGAAAAAGATGCCTTGGCTGAAGGGGTGGTAAGCTTGCATGCAAAGCGGCTGCACTGCTCCCATGGACTCCATATGTAAATTAGGGAAGAATAAGACTCCTTGTGGAGAAGGTGCTGCATCACAAAGGCAGGAGATTCACCTTGGTAAAA